>NC_136069.1:1616467001-1617715215 GCF_964261635.1 Lissotriton helveticus
TACAAGAAAGAGAGAGCAGACGATGGGGCCTCCCTGTAACACAAGTTTGTGACATAGACATTGATATTAATCGGATACCAAAAGATAAAGAGAGCATAAGTGATGGGCCTCTCTATAACAGGCAAAATAATAACTTTTACATTACTGAAACTTCAATGTATGATATTAACATAAGTTGATAATAACTTGCTGGGAAAAGGATCCTCAAAGGTGTTATCCTCTATTAAATGACACAATAGCAATGTAAAGCATAGACGTCGTTTAAACTTAAATATATAACATTGACATTACTTAATCATAACTTACTACAAAAGGCAACCATGGGATGTTATCTTCAGATAGATGACACAGTAGCAATGTACCTAAAACACGAATAGATGATGTATAGTGAATATATACATAACCAATATTATATCAAGGCAGGCAGGTCAATGGGCCAATGAACACAACTGTTCCATGCAAATGCAAGCTTTCATGAAAACGTCATATCGTCAGGTGGAAATTACTGTGACATGAGACCAAAAAAGCATGGGCTGAAACAGCGATGTTCAGACATATTCTAAAATTCAAGAGTGTCCAGTGTGGACTATATAAGGTACCTGTGTTATAAGGATATGATTCCTGTACTTGAGTTGACAAAAACACCTAGGGCGTATGGACAGATAGAATTTCCTGGATGTATCAGCAAAGTATCTGAAAAATCAAACAAAGGTCTATAAGTAGATGAAATAAGGAAGACTCGAAAAGTAGGTCGTTGCGCCAGGGTACATCTAGCTAGTAACATTAATGGTAAACCATTTACCTTAAAAAATGTGTTCAGATGCCGATATTCAATTAAAAGGTGCATGAAGATAAATGGTAGTCCAACAATATTTCTCACTGTATTGGTAGACAGTAGTTCTGAAAAATAAATCGATGAAAATGAGCACCATATGATCTGACAAAAGTCAGTATCACAATGGTGGTTCAAGATTTATATAATTACCTGCATCAACAGATAAATATCTGTGATATTCGCTAGATAGACGCTACTAGAGCCGGCTGATAATGGTCAGTTTGGGTCTGATGGTCCCAGAGATACAACTGAAAATAAATAGAAAAATGCGCTAATATTGTGCATTTGATTATTTCAACAAAAAATGTGTTAGTGGTTAAACGTCCATCAACAAACCAAAACGGATATATATGGGCAATTCGTTCTCATTAGAATTCTGGATTCACAGATTCTGTCAAAAAACACAGACAGGCTAACTTTCCTCAATGTTCCCAACGTTACACATATGGCGGGTCGTTAAAGAACTACGGCGCGGCAAGCGAGCAATGATAGCCTGCAGTCTACACCGTATGACCATGCAGAGTGAAGAATAATGGAGCATGGGTAGAAAACTATACTGCCGATTTATTAATAATAATAGAATCGAGGCCGGAAGAATGTACCTGATAAGAAAAGCTGCCCCGAGGTAGAGATGGGTTCTGCGGCGGTGCCGGGATATGGCGTGCCGTCGATCGAATGAGAAATCAACGGGATGGCTCTGGCCAATCCCTTTAAATGTGCGATTTCAAGGGCGTGGCGTCCGACTACGGCGGGGATGGTAGTGGAAATGAATAGCGGACTGCCTTTAGTGAAGAGAAAGAGACATAACAACGCGAAGTATGGGCAATGATGGACTGAAAGGGAGGCCTATGACAGCATCTATATAAGAACCTGATCTCAGTATGGAGATCGATATAAATAAATCAACGTTAGGGTAAATAAAACAGAACGTGATTGAAGGATAATAAAGGATGCATTAGCCTCAATGAAGAGACCGATACATTGAAGTTACTAAATATAAATAACTGATGAGGTATCATTAAAGGGATCTACACTCACCTGGTCTATGAGAGATAAACGATCTTAGCGAATGAAACAGGCAAGGGGGAATCTGTAGGGGGGGGGGAAACGGTGTCATAATATAAACGCGGATGTATGTGTAACACCTGCTTTCTCATCGTGTTACACAAGATATATTAATTGGACCTCCGATTTCTAGGTTATAGGCCTCATTTTGTATGTATATATTGTTTTGCCCTGTTCTGTAAAAGTGAAAATGATGTTTCAAGTGCATTTAAACTACCAGGCCTGTGGGCATAATAACTCTTTATGTTTTATATGTGATTACAGATTGTAAGTTGCGGCTCCTGATGAAGGCGTTTTCGCCGAAACGCGCGTCGAGTAATTTTGCTGCTATTTTTATTGTTGACACTGCATTGTGTTGTTGGTGTCTTTTTAACTTATAACGAGTGTATATCGTGTTATTTTATGTAATTGGTTGTCATATAACTTGAACACCTTGTTCTCTATATGATTTTTAATGTGTCTATTAAAATCATGATTATTTTTTATTAATGCTTTCCCTTGATTGTTTGCCTATTCCTAGTTTTACTTGGTCCATTTATCTGTGTTCTGCTATTTAGATTGCCTAGGAAGTTTTTGTACACACAACTTGCTTACCCTGCCCTAGGAGTCTCTAGCTATCACTACCCAGGGGGTCCTTGTTTGTTCACACTTTGTTTACCCACAGCCTGTCTGTGTAGGGCCGTTCTATGTTGGTATTACTACACATTATATCATTGATTGTGAGTACTCCCACTGTATCAATCTTTCTGTTATATACTGGCAAATAGGAGACCATCATGGCTCAGTTAAAAACATTTGGTTTCTCTGATGAGGAATTTGCTTTGCTTGTAGGAACCAGTAGCACCTCGGCCAGTACTAGTAATTCAAGTAACCATAGGAATGAAGACAGCTACAAATTATTAGAATTAAAAAAGAAATTGAAACGGATGGAGGCACATGGGGAATTCATGGTGGCCTATCTTAGAAATGGCATCATCCCCATGGGTCTCAAAGTGCGAAACATCCCAGGGCTCTTTGTACACCACAGACCGTTCCTGGAGAAATGGAGCCTCATTGCAAATAGATGTTCACGAGATCTTATGCTCCTAATTGTCGAAACTGCCAAAGAACTGGCATTGGCCATCAAGACAGAGATTGAGGAACTTGAAATAAAACTTAAAGCAGCAGGGAATATAGAGGAAGCGTTGAAGAAAATAGAAGAAGCAAACAAGGAATTAGAGTCCTTCAGTGCCTATCTTGACAAACGTAAAAATGACAAACTGATTAAAGACAAACGTTACTATACATTAGAAGGAACCTATCCCTACCTAAAACAGGATTTTTACAATCAAAATCACTTTATAGATGAGACGAGATCAACTCCTCAACGAGTTAATAACTTTACAGATTCCTCTGACTCGGAAAATGAAAGTGCCAATACATTGTATGAAAGGGACGGTAACTATAATCAGTACAATGGCCCTCGATCTAAACCTTTTTTATCCAACAGGGGCCTCCGTCGGGGTCGTCCCCGAGTCCATTTCCAGAGTCACAACAGAGGAAACTTCCAGCAATCACACCATCAACATCAGCCCCAACACCAGCAACACCAACAGGAACCGCTGTTTATTCGCGAAACACGCAACCGCCAATATTGGGGCCAGGGGATGTGATTCCGATATTTAACCTCTCATCTTCCATTATTGACCCCCAAGTAGAATCACTGTTATCTAAAGGCCTTTCATTTGTCCCGCATTCATACGCTAACATCTTTGAATTACAATCAGATATCATTTCCTTTTTTAGACGGATTAGGCTAAAAAAATTCTTTGCTTCAATGACAGACTCCCACGAGACTCATGATCTAAATAGGCGTCCCTCACTTCCCTCTACTTTTTATCCTACATTGGACCAATTAGGCCCTGAAGTTGCGGCATTTGAACTGGTGGTTCTTCAACAGTTAGAAAGGGCACTCAAGTTCATACCTAAACCTATCTACAACCTCAGTAAGGAAGAATCTGACTCCTTAAAATCCTTAAGAAATAATGACAAATTAGTAATCAAGAATTGTGACAAAGGTGGAGGTATCGTGCTGCTAGATTCACACCTCTATGAATCCAAAATTAACAGCATGTTAGCAGATAGTACTACATACTCAGAAATCAAGATCAACCCTCTAGGTAGAATATCCAATAGAATTCTTAGTCTTACCAAGAAGGCCCTCTCATCTGGTGATATAGATCAAAAGGATTTTGAATTCCTGAACTTCCATCAAGGGAAAACGGCATGCATCTATGGCATGCCTAAAATTCATAAGAGTACCTTAGATCCCCCATACAGGCCTATCGTATCGACCATTGGAACCAACACAGAACCTCTGTCTAAATTCATTGATTATTTCCTGCGTCCACATATACCAAAGATCAGGTCCTATATCAGAGACACCGGCGAAATGATAAATAAAGTAGAGAATTTAGCCTTTAATTCTAACATCGACATTCTGGTTACAATGGATGTCGAAGCGCTGTACAGCAATATACCACAGACAGAAGCGCTTCTTGCCACTAGCTGGTTCATTGATCAGCATAATATCATATGTCCGAAGGCATTCATTCTAGATCTTTTACATATAGTGCTCACAGAAAATATCTTTGAATTCGGTGGTACTCTTTACCGCCAGATTAAAGGAGTCAGCATGGGGGCCTCAGTAGCGCCCTCAATTGCTAATATCTATATGGCAGCATTTGAAACAAAGTTCATCTATAATGAGGTAGCCCCCTTTTTCGAGTCGGTTTCCCATTGGTCCAGATATATCGACGACATCTTTTTTATCTGGACCAATGGGAAAGACACTCTGATGGAATTCCTTGAGTGGATTAATCTCACCGATGTCAACTTAAAATTTACAGCCCACCACGATATAGAACAAGTGGAATTCCTTGATTTGACTATTAAACATCAAAATGACAAACTGTTTGTTGACCTCTTCGTCAAGCCCACTGCTAGGAATACCCTTCTCCATTTTAATAGTTTTCACCCTCGTTGTCAACGAGAAAGTATCCCTTTCTCTCAATTTCTCCGGATTAGGAGAAATTGTACTAACTTAGCTGACTATGATGCCCAAGCAAGCATCATGCGACAAAAATTTCTGAACCGAGGATATCCTCACAGATTAGTGAGGGACTCTTTTAAACGCGCACGATTTTATGATCGCGACGCGCTTCTTAGAAAACAAGCAGCAAAAGACAATACTAAATTGGTCTGTGTTACCAAGCACTCCACTTTAGATAACACAGTGAAACACATCATGAACACTAACTGGCATATCCTCAATTCCAATCCCACATCAGAAATTAAATTGGACAAACCCCTGTTTGCACATAAACGAAATAAAAATTTGAAGGATCTAATAGTGCATTCACGATTTACTGTTAATCAACCTAGATCCGAGTTTGTTCAAAGAACTATAGATAACAATTTCCCTGTTAAAGGGACTGTGAAATGTTCTTCCTGTAAATCATGTGTAAATATCATGGCAGGTGAGTCATTTGAACACAATGGTTGCCGTGTCAATGCAAATGATATGTGGAATTGTAAAACTGCGAACTGTATTTATTTCATCTTATGCCCATGTCAACTAGGATATGTAGGCGAAACATCTCGATCTATACAGGTAAGGCTCACTGAACATCGTTCAGCTATCCGCACCCAGAAACACACAGCACCATTAGTGAAGCATTTCCTTGAGAAAGGACACACGCCAGATGAATTCAAATGGCGCATCATTGAAAAGATCAGACTACCAGATAGCAAAGGTGGAAGCGCAGTCAGAAAAAAACGGGAAGTTTTTTGGATTTTTTCGCTTGGTACCTTCAAAAATGGACTGAATTCCGAATTGCCCTGGGAAAATGCTATCACCTAAATTATCCCTTTCATCTATTTTCCTCTGTTTATAGAATATTGCCCCCCTGACATTGGCAGATGCTTTGCTCTGCGTTCTTCAATCTAGGTATGTGCAGAATTATCTAGCACCTTTGTAACACGATGAGAAAGCAGGTGTTACACATACATCCGCGTTTATATTATGACACCGTTTCCCCCCCCCTACAGATTCCCCCTTGCCTGTTTCATTCGCTAAGATCGTTTCGCTCTCATAGACCAGGTGAGTGTAGATCCCTTTAATGATACCTCATCAGTTATTTATATTTAGTAACTTCAATGTATCGGTCTCTTCATTGAGGCTAATGCATCCTTTATTATCCTTCAATCACGTTCTGTTTTATTTACCCTAACGTTGATTTATTTATATCGATCTCCATACTGAGATCAGGTTCTTATATAGATGCTGTCATAGGCCTCCCTTTCAGTCCATCATTGCCCATTCTTCGCGTTGTTATGTCTCTTTCTCTTCACTAAAGGCAGTCCGCTATTCATTTCCACTACCATCCCCGCCGTAGTCGGACGCCACGCCCTTGAAATCGCACATTTAAAGGGATTGGCCAGAGCCATCCCGTTGATTTCTCATTCGATCGACGGCACGCCATATCCCGGCACCGCCGCAGAACCCATCTCTACCTCGGGGCAGCTTTTCTTATCAGGTACATTCTTCCGGCCTCGATTCTATTATTATTAATAAATCGGCAGTATAGTTTTCTACCCATGCTCCGTTATTCTTCACTCTGCATGGTCATACGGTGTAGACTGCAGGCTATCATTGCTCGCTTGCCGCGCCGTAGTTCTTTAACGACCCGCCATATGTGTAACGTTGGGAACATTGAGGAAAGTTAGCCTGTCTGTGTTTTTTGACAGAATCTGTGAATCCAGAATTCTAATGAGAACGAATTGCCCATATATATCCGTTTTGGTTTGTTGATGGACGTTTAACCACTAACACATTTTTTGTTGAAATAATCAAATGCACAATATTAGCGCATTTTTCTATTTATTTTCAGTTGTATCTCTGGGACCATCAGACCCAAACTGACCATTATCAGCCGGCTCTAGTAGCGTCTATCTAGCGAATATCACAGATATTTATCTGTTGATGCAGGTAATTATATAAATCTTGAACCACCATTGTGATACTGACTTTTGTCAGATCATATGGTGCTCATTTATTTTTCAGAACTACTGTCTACCAATACAGTGAGAAATATTGTTGGACTACCATTTATCTTCATGCACCTTTTAATTGAATATCGGCATCTGAACACATTTTTTAAGGTAAATGGTTTACCATTAATGTTACTAGCTAGATGTACCCTGGCGCAACGACCTACTTTTCGAGTCTTCCTTATTTCATCTACTTATAGACCTTTGTTTGATTTTTCAGATACTTTGCTGATACATCCAGGAAATTCTATCTGTCCATACGCCCTAGGTGTTTTTGTCAACTCAAGTACAGGAATCATATCCTTATAACACAGGTACCTTATATAGTCCACACTGGACACTCTTGAATTTTAGAATATGTCTGAACATCGCTGTTTCAGCCCATGCTTTTTTGGTCTCATGTCACAGTAATTTCCACCTGACGATATGACGTTTTCATGAAAGCTTGCATTTGCATGGAACAGTTGTGTTCATTGGCCCATTGACCTGCCTGCCTTGATATAATATTGGTTATGTATATATTCACTATACATCATCTATTCGTGTTTTAGGTACATTGCTACTGTGTCATCTATCTGAAGATAACATCCCATGGTTGCCTTTTGTAGTAAGTTATGATTAAGTAATGTCAATGTTATATATTTAAGTTTAAACGACGTCTATGCTTTACATTGCTATTGTGTCATTTAATAGAGGATAACACCTTTGAGGATCCTTTTCCCAGCAAGTTATTATCAACTTATGTTAATATCATACATTGAAGTTTCAGTAATGTAAAAGTTATTATTTTGCCTGTTATAGAGAGGCCCATCACTTATGCTCTCTTTATCTTTTGGTATCCGATTAATATCAATGTCTATGTCACAAACTTGTGTTACAGGGAGGCCCATCGTCTGCTCTCTCTTTCTTGTAACACAGTAGAGGGAGTACTTCACAATTGTTTTAGTTAGATATATGTCCATCATATGACAAGCCAGACACAAGATATATTAATTGGACCTCCGATTTCTAGGTTATAGGCCTCATTTTGTATGTATATATTGTTTTGCCCTGTTCTGTAAAAGTGAAAATGATGTTTCAAGTGCATTTAAACTACCAGGCCTGTGGGCATAATAACTCTTTATGTTTTATATGTGATTACAGATTGTAAGTTGCGGCTCCTGAAGAAGGCGTTTTCGCCGAAACGCGCGTCGAGTAATTTTGCTGCTATTTTTATTGTTGACACTGCATTGTGTTGTTGGTGTCTTTTTAACTTATAACGAGTGTATATCGTGTTATTTTATGTAATTGGTTGTCATATAACTTGAACACCTTGTTCTCTATATGATTTTTAATGTGTCTATTAAAATCATGATTATTTTTTATTAATGCTTTCCCTTGATTGTTTGCCTATTCCTAGTTTTACTTGGTCCATTTATCTGTGTTCTGCTATTTAGATTGCCTAGGAAGTTTTTGTACACACAACTTGCTTACCCTGCCCTAGGAGTCTCTAGCTATCACTACCCAGGGGGTCCTTGTTTGTTCACACTTTCTTTCGCTTCCATGCCACTTGAGTCAAGCTAGCCTGGCTGCTGAGGGGTAATACCCTGAATCTGGTCCCAGGATGCTTGTTTCCAGGCCAGGGAGGACCCGGCCTGGCAGTTCAGGCTGGACTGTTCCCATGGGGATCATGGTCAAGACTGATTTGCATATGGCTGTGTTTAAACTGGAATGGCATGGGGAGCAAAGAGAATGATGGATACAGGCCTTGCTCTCTGTACTGGTGTCAATTGTTACAATTGTTCAGCATTCTGTCCATCAATTGTTCTTTTTTTATTTTTACACGGTACCCTACCCTGGGGGCACCTAGGGTCGACCTTAGTTGTGGCTTATATGTAAAAATAAAGTTTTTTCATACTTTGGAAGTACCTTTACATCCAAAGTCACATTTTCATATCATTTCAGTTTAAAAGCAGCGTACAATGCAGGGCTGACTTTTAAAATGACAGCTGGCATCACAGCACTTCGCGCTAAGTGCAGGAAATCTGCTGGGCCTCTATACCTACATGCCCTACTATATACTAGTGACTTACAGGAATGTTGTCTGTGCCAATTGTAATTACACCTAATTACTATATACCTTTTAATCAGAGCATTGGCCCTAGGGCTAGTTAGCAGAGCCTAGGGCAAAGTCAGAGTCAGTTACCACCAGTATCCGTTAAAAAATGACTGACCTGCACCACATTCTTGGAGGTTGTAGTCCTCTGAAAATAACATGGGATTCTAAATCCGGAGATCTTGCAATGCAGGAAGACGAGGATCACTCCATGTTTAACACTTTTTATTTTCAAAGTAAACATTATGATGATGATGATGGGATTTTATCTAAAGTTGCTAGTTATGAGGTCTAAGTGCCGGTTTGTTCTTCAGCTCACATATTTACCAGGAACAAATAAAAGCATAGGGTCCTTCACTCTCTTCGCCGACTGAGCTCACATACAAGATAGGGGATCCATGTTTAACCCGAGGAATGAGAGTGGGAGCCAAAGATTTGTCAGGATCACTTTGCACAAATAAACCAAGGCCATTGGACCCCAGTGTATGGATAAAAGCACAAGTCTGGTCAGGTCTGCCCAATATGAGTAATTCATGAAAGTAACACTATTTCCTTTTGCCTGATAAGACATTGTCACAGACAGTTCATTGCCATGCAGATGAGCCCTACCTTACACAAACAAGACTTAGACGAGAAGGATCCCTGCCTAATTTGAGCCGGTGGTTTCCAGTACTCGCACCAACACTTCATTGTTCAACACCAGCACTTATGGTAATCCACCACACAATGGCACTGTTTGACTAATTTAGAGATGAGCAGAGCAACAGTTCTTTATTAATTCAATATAAATTCAAATGACTTAGCCCTGCCTCACAGGCCATCCTTACAGCTTTGGGGGCTGCAATAGTCTGGATTGTCACACTTGTTGGCGTGTGATGGTTACTAATTGGGTTGGTACAGTCATTGGCAGCCCTGGCAGGGGCAGTAAATGGTACAAGCTGCATTGGCTTCCTGATGGGGACCCTGGCACTTACTTTCTTTTATAAATTAGGTACTGAAGAGGGCTCCATTTAGTCCATCTTAAGTGGGATATTTGGAGATGGGTAGACATGCACAAGTGGACTGGTACATGTTTAGTAAGCCACGCAGTCATTTTTCCTTACGTTTAGCGCTTTAGGTTCACTTTATTTTCCTTCTGGCTGTGTGTGATGCAGATCAGCATAGTATGTTTTTGATTGCTAAGAAACACCAGGCATGAGCAGCATTTTGTTAGAGTTCCCTAAAGTGTACATACACACGGGGCTAATAAACACCTATTTTCGCTGAGACTTTGAGTGCAATTAGCTGATGAGTTGGGCTGCTTTCAGTCTCCAAGGAGCCACCTGGATGCTTCATAAAGCCCCTGCTTTCTGCATGTTTGTATTGAGTTGCAGAGTGAGTGGAATGAGAGGTCAGTCCTTCAACTCACTGCTGGACCTCAGTGAATTACCCACTACAGATAAAGAAGCACGCGCAGCCGCAGACCTGCTTTGGAAGAGCCCTACAAGGGTGCAGAGTAAGCTGTGGGTAAACTTATTTCAGGTGGGATGATTCTTGTTTCTTCTTTTACTCTGCACGTGAATATTACCTGCAATTTTAAAAATTGCTAAAACAACTGTGATTTGTACAGCATGAGGATTTATTTTTCATTATTCTGTGACGAGAAGTGAATTCTGCTACCAGTGTGTGAATTCATTTGAGTCTTTGAGGGATTTGCAAAAAAGGAGACCCCCTTGCAAGTCCCTCTCCACCTCTGCTGACACTCACACTAGGTCTCCACCTCTGCTGACACTCACAGGTCCCCACCTCTGCTGGCACTCACAGGTCTCCACCTCTGCTGACACTCACAGGTCCCCACCTCTGCAGACACTCACAGGTCTCCAACTCTGCTGACACTCACAGGTCCCCACCTCTGCTGACACTCACTGGTCCCCACCTCTTCTGACACTCACAGGTCCCCACCTCTGCTGACACTCACAGGTCTCCACCTCTGCTGACACTCACAGGTCTCCACCTCTGCTGACAATCACAGGTCCCCACATCTGCTGACAATCACAGGTCCCCACCTCTGCTGACACTCAAAAGTCCCCAACTATGCTGACACTCACAGGTCTCCACCTATGTTGACACTCACAGGTCTCCACCTCTGCTGATACTCACAGGTCCCCACTTATGCTGACACTCACAGGTCCCCACCTCTGCTGACACTCACAGGTCTCCACCTCAGCTGACACTCACAGGTTTCCACCTATGCTGACACTCAAAGGTCCCCGCCTATGCTGACACTCACAGGTCCCCACATCTGCTGACACTCACAAGTCCCCACATCTGCTGATGCTCACAGGTCTCCTCCTTTGCTGACACTCACAGGTCTCCACCTATGCTGACACTCAAAGGTCCCCACCTATGCTGACACTCACAGGTCTCCACCTCTGCTTACACTCACAGGTCCTCACCTCTGCTGACACTCAAAGGCCTCCATCCCGGCACAGCAGGGACTGGTACCCAACCAGCTGCAGAACCCACCTCATCTCATCCACACACACCAATTTGTACAGGCTCCCACTCTGCACAAGTCCTCACTGGCCCAACCAAGCCAGTCCAACCTGACCCACACTACCACTGACAGGTCCCAAATCACGGCCAGCACGGCTCCTCACCCGGTCCACACCTAGACACATCAAGCATTGGCATAGCCAATAGGTCTCGCCTTTGGGACCTTATACGTTTTTTAGCCATGCAATAGTTGATGTTATTGCACCAAGGATATTGTGCTGCAGCTGCTGATACCATTTGCTGCAACATATCTACTCAACATTCAAAACTATAGAACTGTATTGTCAGAATTATGTATTAATCGAGCAAAAATTCAGGTGTATTAGAATGATCTGGTAAGCCAGGGAATATACTCATGAAATGGGTCGGTTTTAGTCTTCAAGGAGCTTCTTCTCCTACTTGGACCAGAGAACACAAACTTAAAAGTGCATGTATATTGACTACTGCTTAACATGAAGATTTCAATAGATTTTGCTATGAAGCCCTTCCACATCATTTTAAGAAGGGCTTCTGCGTGCTCACTCTATCACATGGAACTCCCAAATAATCCCATAAGTAGACTTTGAAACCTGTGACAGACGCCTATTCACCCGCGTAGCTAGGGGGGGGAGAGGGGGGCGGTCCACCCCAGGCAGCACCATTTCTGAGGCGGCCGCGGCCGCGCGGCGCTGGAGGCCCGTTGCGGCCGTGGCGGCCGCCTCTATAATTTATTTGGGATTCTTGGGGGACAAGGCACACAGGGTCCCGCATAAATTATTAAGGCGGCCACGGCCGCAACGGGCCTCCAATGCCGCGGCCGCCGCCCGCATTTGCACTGTGCCTGCTGCAGTGTTAAAAAAAAACTTACAAGCAGGTCAGGGGTGTGCAGGCTGCAGCGCGGGCGCGGCCTAAGTCCCGCGTCGTCGCGTTAGTGACGTCCTCATCAGTCCTCCGGCTCAGACCGTTGTGGTTGTTGCCCCCCTCCCCTCCCTCCCGCCCAGCCTCGCTCAGAGTCCTCCAGACCAGAGGGGCGTCAATCGTTCACTTCTCGGCTGCAGCTTATACCGGACATCCCGTACAAGGTGAGGCTGAATTGTACGTCCAGAGCCCCCAGTGTACCTGTGTTTAGTACTCTTTTGTAACATGCTCACGTCACTTTTCTCTTGTAACACACTGTTTGCTACCTTTCACCTTTTGTTGGCTTTTGATACTTGCACAAGAGCCACCATTGTCTACGTATAATACACCTATAAAATTAGAAATAAAGTTTGAAAAGAACAACCATGGGAGAAAAGGGGGGGTAGTATGTGTAGACAAGTTAAACAAGTGTCTGGTAGCAACGTTAAACACATTGTTCTGTGGGTAGAAGAGATGCCGGGGTGGCTCAAAATCAGGCTGTTTCATTAGCGCATTTTATTAAGTACCACTGAATTATTGCTTTAGTGCAATATAATTAGGAGACATAAGTGCATTTTTCTAATGTTTATTACGTGGTAGCGTACTGCTGTTGTGCTTAAAGTAATAAATCATTCCACGTGCATCAAAGGGTTCATAAAATACACCAGGATTTCTGTTTGAAGAGATGGGGAGTGGATAGAACTATGTGAGGTGCAGGTTGCAGAAGAGGAGAAAATTGTGTCTAATGCGCAAGAGGCAATTTAAAGTAGAGAATAAGCGAGGTAGGGGGAGATCATGCGCCAGTGGATGGAGAGAATGTTCAAATAGGTCTTCAGTGTTAGGTATTCAAGGTTTATCTGGAGAATTAATAATATTGATAATAACATAATTTTGAAAGCATTATGTAATACTAAGTAGTGGTATTGTAGGTAGGTTATCGGAGTGTGTAGCAAATGAGCAGGTTGTTAGCTTAGAACAGGCAGCACACTCAAAAATAAATAGCATGGTACTTACTGTGGTTTGTCGAGACTTTGAATAGGAGCCCTCATATAGCATAATTGAAGTATCTGGTAAAGCACTCATAACGTCCGAGGCACTATACCATTTTGGAATAAAACATATTATGTAGAATGACTAGCTCCCTTGTCCAGTCTCAACAGGAGTAAACAGGGAATGTGCCATTTTCCCTTCGGCCATCATTGGGCACCCTGTCAAAGACATCTTGAGGAGGGCAGATATGAATAAGTGATGGGGGAGCAAGGACTGTACATCCTGATACTGGTGGGCAAGAGATGTGGAGCGGGGCCTAGCCTTGAGAGGGCCTCCTGCTTTGGACAATGTCTGCCTAGCATTAAACAAGCTGTGAGTGGCAGGACAGTGGAATACAATGTGGGCAGTGAGGGAACTGGAGCTTGGTAGATTTTCTCAGTTCCTATTAGTGTCATTATACCTGCTTGAAAAGACTCATTTGTAGCATGCACACACCACTTTTCTCTTGTAACACACTGTTTGCTACCTCTCACATTTTGTTGGCTTTTGATACTTGCACAAGTGCCACCATTGCCTACGTAACGTTTGTTCTTGTGCCTGAGTGTCTGCCATATATTGCAGTATTATACCTCTAATTGTACTTTGTTTTCTCTTGTAAACTGCACACTTGTCACTTTTTCCTCCTGTAATGCACCGTTTTCTACCTTTTGTATTTTGTTTGCTCACAATTGTCACTTTTGCCTCATGTAACTTAACGTCTGCTTTTGTAATTTGTTCACTTGTAATTTTCTCTTCATGTATCATTACTGTTCCTATTGTGAAGCGCTCTGACGCCTTTGGGTAAAGTCCGCACTATATAAAAAGGCATAAATAAATAAAAATAGGAGTAGTGCGGTGGGATTTATTTCAAGTGCCCACCGTCCTTTTTCGCCAGCACCCCTCCACCCCCCCAAGGGGCGGCAATCTGAGGGATAGCCCCGGGCGACACAAGCTCTAGCTACGCCCCTGGGTGCAATTTATTACAGCACACCTTGTTTCTGCATGACTGAAGGGCACTCAGGTGCACAGAAACATGTGTGACTCAGGCCCCGTCACAGCCCTGCTGAAACTGAACATGATGTGCGATGGCTACAGAAGCAAACACCCCGTAGTTGATTTAATTAATGAGCAATGAGGAAGTAGCACGTGCAGGGTTTGCTCAATCATCACTGTTTACAGACAAATTGTTTCCAAATGTTGCATCAAAAGCGTCATAGGCAGACATACGAACGTTTGGAGGACATTGTAGCACATAAAACAACCTTGCACCTCTGCACCCAATCTTTGCGAAACTTCAGCCGTCGGGAAGCCAATGCAAAAACATGTTCTTAGGGTTATAAACTGTTTTTGTTTATGATGTGCATCTATCTAGGGATCCGTAACTGTTTGCCTTGAGTGGCGCACTAACAACGCAAATTTTTTATTTTAGCCATTTCTTCAAATATTTGGTCTATTTTTAACTCTCCCGACAATATTCTAGGAGTAGAAATAATAACTAAGCCTCCTGGACTTGCTAACTTTAATGTATTCTCACTCAAGCAAAGACACATGCAATGTAATAAGAGCACCACTCAAGTGCATGACACCAAAACACTGCAGACATGTGGCACTCGGCAAAACCACACGCTCGCAACCAAGCACAACTGAGTAGCACGCTTCAATGCCTTATCAGAGACATGCAACTAGAATACAATAAATGTATCGTATGTGGATAGTCTAGAAAAGGCACTTATCCAATCCTGCAGGGCCTAAATTGAACACCCTAGGTAGGCAAATGCAGGTGATGATTTATACACGTATAATTCAAGAAGGCGGATTGTTGTTAAATTGAAGCGGGTGGAATAAGTTTCCATTTCTTCTGACAAATGTCATAAGGTGAAAAATTAGCATACAAATGTATAACGGAAAAAGTACGAAATTCACCAACCGGTTAAAACACTGCGGGGTCCACCAAAGCAAAATTAAGTCCTTAACATTTTTGAATAAGACTATCCATTTAGATACATTCAAATGCTCCATATGATGCTTTTAGAATAAGATAGATTCTGAAAAACTACAAATACTGTTGTTCACGTGATTAGGTTTACTCTTCAACACCTGTGCACTAACGTGCTGGGAAAAAAAATACAGAACAAACTACATCGAGTTACGTCGCTATTAGACTGAGGCAGGTGCCCTGAGCAGCCGAGGGTGACGTTTCTTGTCATAGTCCGGGGTGTTCAGAAAACCCCAGTTTTCAACACACCCATTTTACGTCAAACGTGCCTCACTGTCACATCGGGGGGTATATTATCAACAACTAGCGATAATTTTTGTCTCTAACTTGTTTAGAGACAAAAATTATCGCCGCACATCGGCGATTTTTATCGCAGATAAACCTTGCTATTAGCAAGGTTTATCGCAAATGCGATAAAAAACGCCCGCAATGCATGAATATCGCTGAAAAGTCAGCGATATTCATGTATTATCGAGCAAATGCTCTTAGCCATGTTATCCACCTCCCATTGGATAACATGGCTAAGAACTGGTCAGGGCAGGTGTTAGCTTTTGGAGATATTCGCCCTTAGCGCAAATATCTCCAAAAGTTGGTAATAGGAGATAGCGATGTTAGCGACTGTTTCCAGTCGCTAACATCTTGGCACGCCCACTTTGCATATCATTAGTGATAAATATCACTGACATGCAAAGTGGGGCCCATGATGGTCGCTATCTCCTATTAGCTGTCGCTAACTGGTGTTAGCGACAGCTTGGTAATAGGGAGATAATTTTATCTCCGCTTTCTTGGCTTTTAAAGCCAAAAAAGCGGAGATAAAACCCCTTGATAATATACCCCCTGGTTATTCTGCAAAAGATGTAGGGTTGCGTATGACTTCTTCAGACCTCCAAAAGCAAGCCTGGGCTGTTCTGTGCTGCAGGTAGTGCAAATGGGAGGAAAGTGATCGGGCTAGCCTCATTCCATTAACAGACCCTGGGATGACACTGCAATTCCCACTCCGATACTTGACTTCTGACCCTCCTCCGAATAATTTCACATTATGACTGCTACTTTTAACTTTTCTTGACGAGCAACATCTAGCTCTACGACTAGAATGTTTGTCAAAGATAATAAACACCCCGTGACAATGTGTAATTTAGACTCCCCAAGATCCCAAATGTATAACTCCCGTGCCAATGCAAGCCAAAGGGGATATATTATACCTTCCATTCTCAATTTTCGCATGTGTTGGGTGGTGGATGCTAGAGTGGAGGGCTTTAACTAATACAAGTCCTCTAACAAGGGAGGAGTGGTGGGTTACAGTCTATGGGTTACTTCAGATTTAGAAGATAATCTGAAGTAAGCCACAGAGCCCATTGGTACGTTGAGGTCCGACTCAAAAATGAAATACGCGGCTCCTGAAATATTAAGAAAAGAAGGCGTGTGCGCTTTACTGTGGTTGGGGTTTCTTCCAACTGCACAGGAACTTGAAAGGAGACCCTCTAACCAACCCTTCTTCAGCCCCACTCCTGCGCCCAGGCCCTCGCTGTACCGTCTGTTCGGGGTGGATCTCTATCTTGAAGGTTTGCTGCTGCAGGGTCTTCAGGGTGATCTGCATGAGGCCGTCTCCCCGTGACTCCATCGCTGCTACGCCTGTTTCCGGAAGGTTCGGCACTCGCTCTATTGCACTGCAGGACTAGGCTGCACGCGCTAAGGGGTCGCTATCTCATGGCCGCGTGCCGCGCGTCACCCGCCGCCATCGTGACTCGCTTAGGGTATCCTGAAACTGGACTAGCTTGAGAAGGCGGGGGTGGCGACCAACAAGATGCGCATGCTCACATCCTCGCCTCCGCTCCAGAAGCAGAAGGTGTTTTTCATAGACATAGAAGAGAGAAGCACAAGGGTTCCCGTCACGTTGAATAGCCTTCATAAACCACCAGACGCGTATTTCTCACTGTATGCATGCGCTCGCTCAAAATATTGCTCGTCATCGCAGAGGAAAGATCACTGTCAACGTTTTCTTTTTGGCACATATTAAGCACTGCCTGATCCTAGCATGGCATTCGGAACGCCCCGTTAATGTTGAACTGTAAAAGCGCACCGCGGACATCTGCATTGATATGTTTATAATTTACAGGTCTAAAGTGTTTATTTACTGTAGGGCTGTGTGTGTATCAGTTGCTACTCTTCCCAGAAAAATAAGCTCGCGCGGCAGCAGAGGGAAGGAGGGGGGCCTGCGAGCTTCACTTGCGGGAGCGATAAGTGCAACCATATGGTGGCGCTCGCTCCCGCAAGTTAATCTCTTCACGTGCACACGTTGCCATTGAAGGCAATGGAACGTGTGCATGGTTGTGGGTGAAAAAGGGGACCGATGGCTGAAGGTTATGTTATGTTATGTTATTTATTTTCTTCTATAGCGCACGGCTACTCCGAAGAGCATCCCGGCGCTTAGGCGAAGAGAACTTGATACAGAGTGGCAACACAACAACTAAAACTGAAGAAAAACCAAAGAAACCCCTATGCAGAAAAGAGCCAAGTTTTTAATTCCTTCGTAAAAGCAAGAAGGTTATTTGCCCTTCGTAAAACCAAAGGTAGCTCATTCCAGCCGCGCGAAGCCAGATACTGGAAAGCCCGGCCTCCAGTTCTGGAACGCTTGATGGCAGGCACAGCCACTTTAGCCAAAGAAGCAGATCGCAGAGCCCTGCTAGGCAAGTAAAAAGAGAAGCGTTTCCCACTATACTTAGGGCCAATACAGTGAAGGGCTTTAAAAACCAAGGTTAGGCTTTTAAATAGGATTCTCTTAGAGATGGGCAACCAATGCAAAGCTTTGAGTAACTCAGCGGCATTGGCCCGTCTCGGGAGTCCAAAAATGGCTCGAGCCGCAGAATTCTGCACCACTTGCAGGCGGGTCAAAAGATATTTAGGTAGACCCAAATAGAGGGCGTTCGCATAATCCAAACGCGACCCTATTAGAGCCTGCACATGCGCGCTGCGTAGGCGAGACCTAAAAATGATATATCAGTGTAAAAATAAGGACACACATATTAACATATACTAAGAAAAAATCCTTTAGAAAATTCTGCTTTTATGGCAACAATTTTCACGTGACCTAATCAAAAGAGCAGGCTGTGGGGCTACCTTCAAAACGTGGTGAAAGCCCACGAACTGTCATGTGCTGTGTGTATTCACAAACCTTTTGATTTGGTGGTGCACTGATGCGGAGGTGGTGCTGTGCTTATGCTGAGATGGTGCTGCACTGATGCAGAGGTGGTGCTGTGGTGGTGCTGAGGTGGTGCTGTGCTGATGCTGAGGTGATGCTGTGCTGATGCTGAGGTGATGCTGCACTGATGTTGTGCAGGTGCCGACGTGGTGCTGTACTGATATTGTGCTGGTACTGAGGTGGTGCTACACTGGTGCTGAGTGATATGGAGGTGGGGCTGAGGTGGTGGTGTGCTTGTTCAGAGGTGGCACTCAGATGGTGCTGAGTGATATTGAGGTGGTGCTGAGATGATGCTGAGATGATGGTGAGTGATGCTTTGGTGGTGCTCAGATGGTGCTGAAGTGATGCTGTACTGGTGCTGTGTTGGATAAGTGTCCAGGAAAATGTGTGAGTAAGGATGGAAGCTTTGCATGATGGACAGATGGATGGATGAGTGAGTGGGTAGATGGATAGAAGGAAGGATGAAAATTGCATGTGAATAAATTAATGGTGTTTTTGTGAATGTGTACATGGATGGGTGGATGAGTGAATGGCAGAGTCTGTCTAGAAGGATGGATGGATAGATGGATGGATGGATGCATGCATGACCAGACGAATGCCCTGGATAATGGAAACCGTTATATGGATGGATAGATGTTCATATGGAAAATTGATGCATGGATAATTAGATGGTAGAGTGAGTGCAGGTAGATGGCTAGATGCTCTAGTTGGTGCCTATTTTATTTTTAAAAGAATAGGTGCTGTGGCAAACGTTATAACATTGCTTAATAGCTACTGGTGAGTTTGTTGGGTTGCAGGTGTGGGGCTTCATTGACCAAAAGATCACCTGCTAGAAGGTCATGGGGGCTTGGATATGGACTCACATTCAGGCTGTAGACTGAGGCAGGTAGTAGCAATGCAGGCAGGCCGTGGATATTTGCTGACAGTACAACAAAGTAGGCGAGACCATACGTTTCTTGAAGTGCAAAGCTAGTGGTGTACAGTGTGAGTCCAACTGAGCTGATCAGAAATGTTTGAGTTTGGGTTGCTGGTGGGCATAAGAGACAGGAAGCAGAGGCACCTAAGGCTCTTTGGCTAGGTTCTGGGCAGGGGCAGCAGCGGGGTAAGAAGTGAAAAGAGACCTGGTCCCTCAAAGTAAGGGATGGTGATGCCCAACAGCAAACACCAGCAGAAATGAAGTAATGGCACCGGCAGCCACCAGCAAAAATGCAGTACTGGTACCGGCAACCACCAGAACAAATGATGTACTGGCACCAGCAGCCACCAAGAGAAATGAAGTACTGGCAGTGGCAACCACCAGCACGAATGAAGTACTGGCACTGGCAACTACCAGCACAAATAAAGTACTGGCACCAGCAACCACCAGCACAAATGAAGTACTGGCACCGGCAACTACATGCACAAAGGAAGTACTGGCACCAGCAACCACCAGCTGAAATGAAGTAATGGCACCAGCAACCACCAGCACAAATGCAGTACTAGTACCGGCAACCACCAGAACAAATGATGTACTGGCACCGGCAGCCACCAGCAGAAATGAAGTTCTGGCAGCAGCAACTACCACTACAAACGAAGTACTGGCAGCCGCAACCACCAGCACAAATGAAGTACTGGCACCAGCAACTACCAGTTCAAATGAAATATTGGCACCAGCAACCACCAGCACAAATGTAGTACTGGCACCAGCAACCACCAGCACAAATGAAGTACTGGCACCGGCAACTACATGCACAAATGAAGTACTGGCACCAGCAACTACCAACAGAAATGAAGTACTGGCACCGGCAACTACATGCACAAATGAAGTACTGGCACCAGCAACCACCAGCAGAAATGAAGTAATCGCACCAGCAACCACCAGCACAAATGCAGTACTGGTACTGGAAACCACCAGAACAAATGATGTACTGGCACCGGCAGCCACCAGCAGAAATGAAATACTGGCAATGGCAAACACCAGCACAAAGGAAGTACTGGCACCAGCAACTACCAGCACAAATGAAATACTGGCACCAGCAACTATCAGTTCAAATTAAATATTGGCACCAGCAACCACCAGCATAAATGAAGTACAAGCTCCGATGAATTGACGGATCACACTCACAATTGACATTCTCTGACGAACTAAGCGCGCCCTGCTGAGACTTAAAGAGAAGAAATAAGGAGGGTGGTGAAAAAAGCCCAACTAGTTGAATATTAAAATGCCCCACTGGAAGACAGTTTTAAGATAAAGCTACAATGTATTGTACCTGGCAAAATCCTGTAACACATCAATAATCTATTTATACAGCAGTGCACGCAATCTACGGTAGGTGTGGTTGCATATTTTTTATTATTTTGAACCAAGCAAATACTATATAGAATTGAAGCAATGGGCTGATAAAAACTGCATGTAAATGCAACAAACTGAATGCAGCTGTATCTTTAGATGACATTTAATAAATCACCCTCCACAGCTTGGGCTAAGAACATAACCTTATATGAACAGGTAGTGTGGAGGAACAGATATTCTTAATATTCCCTAAGAGTACAATTAATTACCCTTAAACTAGGCCCATTGACCCCTCTCAAATTTCAATGCTTCAAGAACCACATACCACTCCCAATTGAAATAGTTCTTCAATGTATGAATTCATCATATTTAAGACAAACTGTAACATAGAAGACAATAACGAAACAAGAGAATAGAATACACTTAAACAAATACATATATCATTTTTTAAACAAACAAGGGACATTTCAATTATACATGGAGTAAATCAACATATATCTGTGTTGTCGCCTGAACCCCAACTATTTCATGTCAGTGCTTGCACCCTCATTAGTGGCAATGCACTGTGAGGTAATCTTATATACACATAGGATACTCGCAGCAGAATCCCACGCAATATTCCCCTAAGAGATTTCCATCACTCAGTATCAAATGTATTGGCTTGTATCTTTTATTGGCTAGTATCTTGTATTGTATAGTATCTGTTGAGATACACGGTGATTGACATTCCTCGGGATTAAATGTAATTTGGGGCTCCTTCATTCACTTTTTGCAAATAACAGCATTCCTATAGAACACTGCAAATACTTAAGAAAAATCCAGCCTCCTTGTTAAAATCATGATAAGAACTTACAAACAAATTCTTTGGCTACCTAGATTGGTTGGAATTTCCATGCAGTCACTCGCCAGGTCCACAGCGCCCATTAAGCACTGTCATAAACTACAGTCAACTGCAGAGGACACACTGGCCAATCTAGTCTGGTCTGAAATTAATCTGCAAAGGGGGAGTGGCGAACTCAAAAAATATCTTGAAAACATCATTGAGATGCTGGGTGAAATTTTAAAACAGCAGTAAATTAATCTATTAAACTCAAAAGCTGAATGATTGACAAAGAAAATGTGTCCAATCGTACACATGGATGTCTGGTCCTGAAATGTTATGCTGCTCCAAGTGAGTCACCCCTCCTGGAAGCTACCTACACCAGATGATAAAGCAGAGTTTACTGGCATAAAGACTCAATGATATTCCAACATTAGATTTATTTCCAAAGTAGACGGAAAATTGCCGAAGAGAAGACAAGAAATGCCGCCTATATCATCAGGAAGATGAAACCTTGCAGCGTGTATATGTATCTGCCCCGCCCATACAGCGAAGAGGTTTGCGAAGAATGATTTTTTATAACCTAGGAATCAGTTCCTATAAATCTGCAAAGGTGGAGTCACTAGATCCAAGGAACGCAATGCTGAACATTAGACTGGCAAAGTTCCTGGACATCTTTCAAACCCTTACCAAGGCACTTGCATGGAAACAGGTGGGGTAAGAAAAATGTCCTTGACAAGAACCCCTATGGGTATTTATGATTATGGTGGGCTGCTAGGTACTATGATCTCTCGTTGTTCCATATCCCATCAGGTTGAGTGCCAGTTTGACACCCTATCTGTTCCTTGACCATTAGCACCTTTTGCGCAGATTTAGAATATTGCATGCAGTCACCATTATTCTTTGGTGAAAGGGGTCTGTGTTTGTGCTAGGCTGCATATAGTGTGACATCTCAAGGCAAGAGCAGAATTATCCATATCTTTGTAAATAGTGAGTGTTAGCACTGACAGCCTTAGGGTCGTCTTCCCTAAAACGTTTTTCCTGCTTGACTCCAATTTTCCTGATCTTATTTCATTAGTTTTAGGATTCTTAGAACTTAATCACGGCTAACCAGTGCTAAAGGGCATATGATCTCCCCAAAACATGGTTTGATTGATTTATCTACAGTTGACATACTTCATGTATTTATATGTCCCTAGTAAAGTGCACTACCTCTTCCCAGGGCATGTAAATAAAATACTAATAATGGGCGTGCAGGCTGATTGAACCACCCACTTAAGTAGCCCTTTAGACACTTGTCTCAGGCCTGACAATGCGGAGCATGTGTGGCCAGTTTACATTGCCATGTAGATGTGGCATTTAAAACCCCTTGCTAGGCCTTAAACTCCTCTCTTGTTACATATGTCACCCTATATTAGGCCCTAGGTAGCCCATAGGGTTAGTTTTTCACCAAAGTGAGGCCTACCCCTCCCATAGGTTAGCATTGGGGCATCCTTGTTACATCTAATACATGTAAATCCCAATTGTAAGTAGGTGGAGTTGTCATGTTTGATATCTATGCATATAAAATGATAAATCCTTTTTAATACTAAAGTCAAATTTATCATAACAATTAAAAAAAATTCACTTTTAGAAAGATTGAATTTTTTTGCTCTGAGCCCTCTGTGCCTGCTGCTTGTCTCCAATATACATCTGGGGTTGGTGACAGCAGGGCCTTGTGTATTCCCTTTAGACAGCCACACACCAACAGAGCTTAGGTGTGAATACTGATGGATCGCTGAGAAAGAGCTAAGTAAGGATATCTAGTGTTAAGGTTTATAAGCTCTTAGTGAGAAATCCAAGGGATAGAACAAGGCAGACTACAGGCAGACTACAGGGCTAAAACTGATCGAGAGGAGAAGGATGACACGGAGGAACAAGGAGGCCGATTCGAAAAAATAAGATATCGAACTTCCTGACTATAAAAAAGGATCTGGAAAGGTGTGGATAATTAACACAACCACAGCCAGAGTTTAAACCCACATCAAACTGGGCACGAGGAAAAAGGAAAAGATTCCCTATAAGTAAATTAAATTGTCTACAAAGGAGCACCTTCTATCAACAACGGTGGTTCCTCCGTGTCAATAAATAACCCTGGGTCTCAATGTCAAGACTTGTTCTATTGTATGAAAAACTACGGAAATACCCAGGTGATTGGTAGTCATCAAGTGAGATAGCAATTGAAAAGCTTTTCTTACGCAAGATACAGATTCGAAGTCAAATGTTTTTGTCCTGAAGAAGGTGTCAAGATTGAGTAACACCGAAACGCCGCGTCGACCTTGTATACAACACTTTGACTGTTTATTTGTTTATTTTTAATCATGCTGCCGTCACAGATGGTATTTTATATTTTGTTTGGTAATATTTTATATACTGTAACCCAGAAGGGAGGCTTATAATAAATCTTGTATATTTTAATACCAATTTTTTAGCATCAGTGCCTTTTTACTCTCATGTATTTTATGAATTTGTTTAGTTTTAGCCCTGTAGTCTGCCTTGTTCTATCCCTTGGATAACTCACTAAGAGCTTATAAACCTTAACACTAGATATCCTTACTTAGCTCTTTCTCAGCGATCCTAGTCTGCCACAACGATAACAGGGACTTTCAATTTTGTTTGAGAGTATATTCCCCCTCCCTGATAGACATAACAGGGGATCCTCCACATTCTTTGAACGTGAATACTGATGGGCCATCCACATTCTGATGGACCATTCTGAGCAGGATGGATGGGAAGATTTGAGCACAACCACACACTTACACCTGAATAGGCTGCATCCTGCCCCCACACAATGGACTCCTTAACCTCCTTTATAGAGTATGGAGCTATGGCAAGAAAGAATGATCCCTGTGTACTTCAAAGTCCTTCTTTTAAGTCTCCCCCACTTCAAAAGCACCAGTGGGGAAGAGACTTGGACTTACCCTACCACTTTGGTACATTTCAGGACCTGTGGATAGTCTGCCTGGAAGAAGGACTGCTGTGTAGGCCTTCACAAAGTTTGGGAAGTAGCGCTATGCAGAACTCCATGACGTGGTTAAAAAACTCCAAGTTGTGTGAGCAGGTGGCGCTGCATGGCGCACCTGCTCACATTACGTTTCTATGTGATAAGCAGCATGAAATGCAGTTTCACCCTGGAAATCACGTGCAAACTGCAGCACACAGTTCACATGGACGCAGCCATTTTGTTTTCTTTTCTGTTCATGGTGCTAGGCCTGTTTTTTCAATATTTACTTAATCATTTCTCTCCTCCCCTTATTTTACTTGGATACCCATAATTTTTAGGTTGAGACTTGGCACCACCCATGCACTGTCTTCGAGACATTCTGTAATTCAAACTTGACACAGAGGATTTGGAGTGTTTTAAATGAGCACCAGTTACATTTCAAAAGGTCACATTCGTTTTTGGTTGGGATGGGGAGAATAAGTGATTTGCCCTGAACCACTCGATGTATTTCTTTCTCTTCACTCTACCACACAATTATCTCTCCAACTTTAACAGCCTACAGCTAAACACTCTCTCTTACTCCACATTTCTCTAACTATCTTTCACTCTCTCTCCTTCTTTCTTTCTTCACTCTACCTCTCACTTATATACAGCAACAACTCTATCTCTATGTACCATCTCTCTCTTGCTTTCTATCACTTTTGGAATCCTGCGCTCTTTCTCACATAAGTAAACAACATTTCCATTGCAATACTAATAACCCTAACTTTGAAAAATGAGATTCATATTGCATTGCAAATGCCTGTTTTTTTGTAGCTGACTTTTTCCCCTCTGTACTACTCTGCAGTTTTCTTCTTCTTTTTTAGCAATCTTTCCCTCTCTACTATATATCATGTGGTACTGTAAGACTAAGGACACATTTTTAGTACCTTGCTATCTCCTGTGAAGATTGCAGGCCAAAGTAAGCTAGTATTATAAATAATATTCACCACGCATGTAAGCATGAGCGCAAAATCCGCTCCGCTCGCGGATTTTGCGGATTTTCGGTAAATACGCGATCCGTGAACTCTCGCGAATTTACCGAAAATTCGCAATTCGCGAGCGGCGGATTCCTCGGTCAAAAGTTCAAGCCTTGCT
Source organism: Lissotriton helveticus (assembly GCF_964261635.1). NCBI lineage: Eukaryota > Metazoa > Chordata > Amphibia > Caudata > Salamandridae > Lissotriton > Lissotriton helveticus. The sequence goes on from NC_136069.1 coordinate 1,616,492,935, forward strand.
GGTCTGTAACTAATTTACGATGGCGCCGGCAAGCTGCCAGCGCCATCCTAAAGTTACTTAATTAGCTTCAACAGGAAGCTCTAATAGATAAGATAAAGCAGGGGCTCGAGCGCCTGCTTTATTTTACCAATTAGAGCTTCCTGTTGAAGCTAATTTAGTAACTATTTTAGGATGGCGCTGGCAGCTTGCCGGCGCCATCGTAAATTAGTTACAACAGGCACAAAACGGTGGTGTCTTATTGAATAAATATGAAGGGCAGGGTTCATTCTGGCACGCTTTTTAATGTGCTTTCTTTTAATCGGCATTTGCCTGGCTTCGCGGCACTTGTAGGTATTAGCAACCTTTCTGTCAAAAATGGAAAAGAAGGGTGCAGTTTTTACATGTTTTCAAGATAAGAACTTAGTTTGACAAACAGTTGGGATGCGTAAGCAGAAATATTTAATGAGAGAAACAGCCATGGTTGTTTGTCTCGAAGTAAGCAAGCCTGACCCACTTCCATCGTCGACAAATCACGTGGGTGCTGCAGGAGATGTGACGCAAGGGACTGAGAGCTAAGGTACAATTTCAGATGCGAACATGAAGTGGGGCGGTGCACTCTGGGGAAGACAATATTGATTCGCGGTGAAGAGGAGGCACCAGGGTTCAATCTGGCACGATGGTCCTGGCATGGAAGCCCCGCCCCCAAATCCGCCGATGCACAAATCCGCCGATCCGCGGATTTTGCGGATCCACGATCCGTGAATACGCAAATTCGTGAATCGTGGATCCGCAAAATCCGCCCATGCTTACACGCATGTTTATTGAGGACGCTTTCGTTTTCTTGCTCATGCCCTAACAGTTAACTAGAGAGTAGCCATGGTCATGGACAGTCCCCTGTGAGAAGTTGGCCTGGTATATGATGCTCACTAATTCTAGTGATCACCTTGTACCATGCCAAGCAACCCTTATGATGATTGGTTGTAAGTCAACCTTATAGACCAGCTATCCTAGTAGCGTGGACAAAGCAGTCTTAGGCTAAACTCTCTAAAGGCATGTGAAGCAAGCTGTTTTACCATACACAATCCCCTTGAATACCAAATGAAAGGACACCACACAGATATATATTGAAAATATATATATATATTTATTTACTACAAATCCCCTATACTCTTTATGAGCACAGAAGCAAATGCGTTAAAACAAAACACAGTTTAAATACACAAAAGTTGCACAATATGGATGAGCCCTAGGGGCCACTTAAACCATATGCTAAATTAGTGGTATAAGAACCACCAATCTGAAAGGAAATAGGCCTAGAGCCTGGGGAATCGCTGGAGCTGTTCGGGACTAACAGTGAAGAAGTCGGGAAAGGCCCGCGGGACTCGGGTGCAGTGCTTAAAGTGCACGCATGCACCAATGCAATGTCAATGGTGCGTAAAAGTTACAAAGTTACTGTTTTAGGAACCTTCCGACTGACCTAGAAGGACAAAACTTTAGATCTAGGCACTAGAGGTGTGTACCAGTGTAGGAACACCGGCGTTGCTGAGTTACCTCACCCACAGGAAGCGGGTGCACAGGTGCCAAGTAGTGTCGGGTTTCGTTGCGCAGGTCGATGGTGCCTGGAGATGAAGATGCTGCAGGCGGGTTGTCGAGGAGAGTTCCGGTGGATCCAAGGAGGGATCTGAAGATGTGAAGACCTGAAAGCAGAGGAGAAAATGTTCAAAGTCACTAGCCAGTGACTACTGTGGAACCAGGATGGAACCAGGCGATGTCGGGTGCAAACAGGTGAAGAGGTGCAGCTTGTCTCCGCAGCCACGTGGACACGAAGAGGTCAGGGACATCCAGGAGTCAATCACGAGCTGTCCCACAAAGGCTATAGCTGATGGCGGTGTCAGAAACTTGATTGGACCAAACAGGCCTTGGCTAATTCAAGCAACGCAGGAAGTGAAGAAAGCTTATTTCTCAAACCAGCAAGGTCAGAAGGGCTGCTCCTTTTTACAGGAGCGAGGGCCAGTCTAGAGCAACCAGACCAGCAGTGTAGATCATGGATTTCGTCGCCAAGATGGCCACTAGTCGCGTGGCAAGTGACCGGGATGACGCGTCGAGTGGCAAAGTGCAAAAGGGCCCCACGCAGATCGTGGAGATGCTGGGGGGCTGATCTTTGGTGCAAATGCTGCTTGGTGGTGGGGATCCTCAAACCCTAATGCACAGCGTCGAGGGTGCCTCGGGTGCTGCGCAGTCAGCTTCTCGGGGGTCTTTCAAGATGGCCGGTCCCACGTCTCTCGATGCCTCCACGGGTCTCTTCTTTTCAGGGACTGTGGATCGGGCTGTGAGATGTCTGGGAATCTAAGTCTTGTCAGGCTCTGGGCTCGGGCTCCGGCGGGAGGCGGCGGCAAAGCAGACGTCGAGTTGCTGGTTGGTGCCTGTATTCACAGGGTGGTCACTCCTTGGCCATGAGGGAGATTCTCTTCAGTCTTCTGTGCAGCAGAATCTCGAAGTCCAGTTTTCTTCTTAGTTTCAAGTCGAGTTCAGGATGATCTGAAGTCTTGGGACACAGCTCCTACTCTTATTCCAAATCTAGGGGCCGGATTACCTGCTAGGTCCCTCCTCTGGGTGGGACCAGGAAGGGGGGTGATTACACCCCCTTTCCTTTGTCCAGCTTTGCGCCAAGACTGGGGCTGGAGAGCCCCAGCACCGGTTTGAACTGGCATATGCACAAGGACACCTTGTGTGCCCCAGGCATGTCTCATTCTATTCAGCCCTGTCCTACCCAATACACAAAATCCTGTCTGGGGTGGTGCTAGCACCTCCCAAGGCAGGAAACCCTTTGTTCAAGCCTCCCTCGCTGGACGGACTCCCAGCAGCAGGAGGTCAGACTTGTGTCTGTGGTGGCAGCATCCATTTTGTGATGCTGAGGCTCTAGTTTAACTTTAACCGGGGTTCAGGTTATGTACATGTCGTGTCCCTCTAGAAGGGTGGAATGCTACCCCCGTCGCCAGAACTTGCGAGGGGGTAGTATTCCAATTCGTATGACACCTTACTCGACATGTTTTGATAAAGCCAAACCAAAGTTAGCAAATAACCACGAGGACTATAATGCACTTAAGAGTATATGGTATGGCAGTATCATGGAACAGCTACAGGAAGTGGTTCCGAAAGCTGCAGACAGGCTCAGCTCATGCTAGAGCACCATCTCACATATTTCCAAGCACTCTGCCTCCAGGATTGATGAGGCCTTCCATAGGAGTGACTGATAGGAACATATTTAAGGGGTGATTACACCGACTTACCCCAGCTGAGTGATCAGCCAGTTGTGTCAAATATGGAGGTCAGGCCAGGGGTGGCACAATACGTGCTGCAGCCCCTGGTAGGCCTTGGAAACACCTATGCCCTGGGTACCCTGGGTACACTGTTACAGGGGCCTATAAGGTGAACCAGTTCCAATTCATAATGCACCTAGAGTGCATTGGCATTCATTTAGAGAGAGAACAGCAGGCTGTGGGTCTGATTAGCAGGCCCACAGCCACATTAAGTCATAAACCAGTGAAGCAAAAAGCAAAAATTTGGGGTGACCATAGGATAGCAGACCCTACTCTCCTACATCCCCAACCCCCGGCAATCCTGTACTGGGTAATTCGTTTAGACAGTATATCGGCAGTTTTCATGACAGTGCAGCATGGCTGTAAATTGTGAGGTCCCATTGCATTAGCCAACCAAAACCATATACGTCTTTTATTGACCATTGTTCCACCCTTTCATTGCACTTCAGTGACTAAGTACCATCATAATAGGCTATAGCTCTGCCACTCCATTATAAAAAGTTTTGGTTGGCTCGACGACCTGGCTTTTCTAACATTGTAAACAACATTGTAAACAAATAAACTGCCCAAAGGGATATTTTTGATAGACGATACTGCTAACCGAATTGTAAGGATGTATTGCAGTTGTATTTTTGTATTAAAGGGGAGGCATATCTGGCATCTAGAAAATGTGTAGTTTTTTTCTAGACAGACAGACCAACACCAGTTCCATCTCAAGTTCTGCTACAGGAGAAGAGTCAGTTGGAAGGGGAGACATAGCTGCAGGGACGGACAGACGTAAGTCACATTGTTTGTTTATTGACAACTACTATTCTACTCACCAGCTACAAGAGCGTCACCTTGATCCATGGGTCGTGAACCACCTGCTTTAGCAGCTACAGCGGTGGTTGAATTCTTCTGGCCTCTTCTATCTGCAACTCCACAACACCTCTTATAATAAAAACTAAAAATTATGGCTTGATGGAACTAGAACAGAAATGAATGTTAAAAGAAAGGATGGGAAAAATGGGATATTAGTGAAAGGTTGTGTGGGCGGGTAACAGGATGCATGGGTGGGTATTGGGTAAATGATGGATGGGTGAAAGGATGGTTGAAAGAAATGGTGGCTACTGATGAGAGGAAGCAAAGCTTAAATCATGGTGAGTACGGGTGAATATAGAAAAATGAATGAATAGTTGCTTGGATGAATAAACAAGGTAGCTCTTCTGGAGAACGGCACACTGTTCACCTACTTCATTACTTGATTTTATCATTATCAAAGCTATGGTTCAAACTCTGAGTTATTTTAATTTTGGTTCTACTCCCTTGACTCACTGTATTTGTTAAGCGAGGCAGAAATGTATCCCTCTTATCATCTTTTATCACCCCCTCCCTGCCTATGGCATGTTGCCACCCATGGCCTAAGTGTAGCATCGTTCATTTCATGAGTGCAGTGTTGACTGTGCAATGTGCATCTGCTTCAGTTAATGCAACAGTTGCAAACCGAACAAACAAGGTGTTTCTTTTAGCCCACTCAGTCTGCTCTTAGTACTTTATTCTTTCCTAAGTTCTTCTGACCCAGTCTACCAAAAAATTAAAACATCCATTCTTGGCATTTGCTATATTTTTATGGCTTTGTAAAGTGATTCATAAATGTATATTCATGGTTTCCCACAATAGATGTATGCCTGTTCAAAGTGTTCCCTTTTCACTTTTGTCAAGTACAGTAACTGAATAAACTAAAGCTTAGTTTCATGGGACCCGATTCACAGAACTAACTTAAGACGAAATCCTAAACTTACTACCATTTTGGCATTCACAGAAGGCACTTACTCATTTTGGTATTCACAGCAGGCACTTACTCATTTTGGTATTCACAGAAGGCACTTACTCATTTTGGTATTCACAGAAGGCATTTAGGAGTCCTAAAGTTAGGAGTCCTAACTTTACTACTACTAAACTGAGAAAAATCCTAATTTTAAGACTTTAGGTATTCACAGAAGGCATTTAGGAGTCATAAAGTTAGGAGTCCTAACTTTACTACTCCTAAACTGAGAAAAATCCTAACTTTAAGACTTTTGGTATTCACAGAAGGCATTTAGGCGTCCTAAAGTTAGGACTCCTAACTTCTGTGAATACCGAAATGAGTAAGTGTCTTCTGTGAATACCAAAATGAGTAAGTGCCTTCTGTGAATACGAAAATGGTAGTAAGTTTATGATTTTGTCTTAAGTTACTTCTGGAAATTGGGCCCATGGTGATGATCAGTGAAACTCCACTATTCTATAGCAAAAGCTCTATAACTCGCCTAATCCCTCTACCTTACCCTGTAGTAGAGTAAGTCAAGTTTCCTTTCCTTATTGCCTAGGTAATTAATTTATTGAAAATAATTTGGGTTGTGGGCGAGGCAAGTGAGTAAAGTGGGACTAAGTGCCTGATTTCAAGTTTGGTGTATGGGATACTCTGTGACAAATGTCCCAAATATAATCTATACACACCATTCCTTTCCCTGTAGTGCAGTGCATCGGTTTCCCCATCATCTACATGCATAATTCAGGATAAGCGCGTTTTTTTACCTGATGTGTGTGGTGTAGTATTGTATTTATTATTCACCTGCGTCTTTGGAGGGTAGAATGTGAAAGGCATTTGGATACGAGCAGGGCCATTGGAATTAAAGTAAGCCTATTCACAACAGCTGCCCAAGCTGCTGGATGTAGAGAGTTGCAAAGTACCCTGCACACTGGCTAGCATGCCTCCACTGATTCAGCACAACAACTTGTATTCCATAGTGCATAATTACTTATTTGTATTTTTCCACACAAAGCTTTTACTGTTACTGTACTACCCACTATTTAGTTTTCAACAAGTGTTTGCTGGGAGCATTGTATGCAATGTATGTTTTCGTTTTTCTCTTGACATAGCTTCTCCTGCAAGCCAGCCACAGCCTTCCGTATCCTGGCCATTATATTGCTGTCACCAGCTACAGTTCCCTAACTGCCACTGCTGCCAGTGCACCCGCTCATTCCAGCATCTCATCCTGTTGCAGATCGACCATTTGGCGAGCCGTTTGATGAGCTATTTAGAAAGTCATTTTGGAAGGATTGAGCAGAGTCTTGACCAGCTCCAGACCAGAACTGATGAAGCCCACTTCTGAGCCCTTTTTTCATTTTTTGTTTTGGTGGAAGGGTCTGTAGTTGGGTTGGAGAGGGGAAGGGAGTTGGGACCGGGTTTTTTGAACTTTTTTGTCTTTGAACATTGGTTGGGTGTGTGATTATTTATTTGGGGAGAGGGGTCAGCCTGTGGGTGGTATAGAGGGTGGGTTTTTACTTGACTGTTAAAACAAAAGGGAAACATATTTTTTATATCATAATTCATGCAGTAAGTTGTTTTTTGGTGTTTTATTTTTACTTTGCACTGCTGCCTTTTTTTGAAGCCAAGTTTGTAATCTATTTCTCAAAGTGTATGCCAGTTAGGAGGGTATGCTGCCATTCCCTCTGTTGCCCACAGAAACATCGATACACTTTCTTACGTTTTCTGCAGAAGTTTGTTATGTACTAAGTAAAGTAGTTCACTTCACCCCATAGTTGTCCTATCTGAATAGATGGAGGGATGGCTGGCAGCTTCTCCTTCTGTCAGTCTTCCCACACAAGTGGGTGATTCTGCTGGTGCGCTGCTTGGGACGAGGCTGCTTTTCAGGAGGATTTCACATTCTTCTCCGCCATCACCTCCCACCATGATTGGACTTGTAGCTGATATTTCCCAGTTCCCCTCACCTTCACCACCACAACCAAGTTCAGCAATTTATTTTAAGGTGCTCCACCCACCGGATTGCATAATGTTTTTTCATATGGGTCATTTGGCCTCCAGTTCCATAATGTGAACCAGGCTTACCTTGTTGAACACTTGTGCAGCAAATGGTGCATGTTGCAATGTTCTCCTCCTGTTAGCTAATTGTAAAAAGTCCCAATCTAGGGAGAAGTACTCTCTTGCTGTGCCACTGCCAATTCCTGATGAAAAACTGGAGGTAGGTGGTGTGTCGTCGATTGCCTCTCTGCAGTGTAACCTCTTCTGTGGTAAGAGTTCGTGCACGTTTCAGCTGGGGCTTTGCAAATGTGGGAGCTGGCGGGCTACCAGTGTCACGTCACTCGGAGCAGGTTGGATAGTGATGTGGGACTCCGCTGTGCCAGCTTCCACAATGATTAGCTCATCTTCGACATCCTCCTCATCATCCCCTTCCATAACCTAAAGGCTTTCAGGGACTTTGCTTTTTCCTTGCCTCTCTTGGCATCTGCCAGACTCTGCGGGGGTCAACTCCATGACCATACAATCATCATCTGAAGTAGTGCTTGGAGAAGCTGGTGGAGTAGTACCCTTCCTTTTCCTTGCTTGAGATCTGGAGCCAATTATATAAAAGAGGAGTTTCTTGCTTGGCAGGAAGTTCGAACTGCTGTTCTGCTTCAGAAATATCTACTATTGCTGGCTGCGACTGTTGTACACTTTGCTCTGTTTCCTGAAACAATTGGGCCCTACTTTGTGAAAGGATAAATTAAATTCAGGGTCACTGCTCATCGGCTTCGCCATGATTGCAGTGTCTGCCTCAATGACAGACATGGCCTTGGGGTTAGATTTGGGTGGTGTTGTTGAGGTTGGAGTGCTGCTCCCAAGTTCCTCCCCTGAGGGCATCTGGCAGGAACACGGCTCCCAAAAAAAGTTGTGGATGGATGGCACTACACTGGTGGAGAGCAGCTTCTTCTCATTGACCACTTTCCTAGGAGCCATCTTAAATCTCTCAGTGGGTAGTGTCACTAAGCTGCTCAAGAGGAAGAGGCAGGAGTACAGACGTCACTGTACAGGCCTTCTGTTTTACAGTACTGCAGGTGATAGCTCTTCTTTTCTTGTGCACTCAAATCAAACAAGCAAGAAAAGAATTTGGCATTGTTGCAGTTTGAATTAGTACAGACAAGGGCAATAAAAGTGTGGTTGGTTACCTAATAAAGAAACCAATTTAAAGGCAAGCCATACCATAAATTGTAATTCTCAATCAGGATAACACAACATACAGGTATAACTCTTTGCTTTATGTCCATCAATTCTAAAGGGGACACCTGTGACAATCAGGGAAGTGCATGGGTAAATTGAATGATACATAATCTTTAAAAAAATATTTAAAAAATGAAGGTTAGTGTGTGCCTGTTAGACCTGGCAGCCCAAGCATGGGTTTCCACTGCATTCTTTGCTTATACCTCCTATATTTGTACTGTGTGATGGGTTCTGCTTTGTTGGTGTAGATGCTTTGGGCACTTTGCCACTGGTGATCAGTGCCAAAGTGCAAGTGCTCCCTTAGTAAATTGTTATTATGGATTGGTGTTTTCATGATTGGTTTATTTGGGTTACTATTAAGACCCTAGTACAGGTCACCATTTGTGCCCAGGGCCTGTAAACCTAATGCTGCTAGTGGGCTTGTAGCACTGATTGTACCACCCACACAAGCAGCCTTGCAACAACGTCTCAGGCCTGCCATTGCAGTGCCTTTGTGCAGTCTAGTGCTGCCATGCCGACCTGGCAACTTGCCAGGCCCTAACCTTCCCTTTTCTTACATGTAAGGTAGGCCCAAATTACCACTGTGGGCAGGGTTCAGTGTATTTCAAAAGTAGGACATGCCCTGATGTGTGTGGCCTGTCCGGATAGTGAAATACTGCCTATTAAGTTTTTCACTATTGAAAGGCTATCTGTCCCCAAGGATAGAATGGGGAGTTTGCTCATACCATCTTATGAGCATTACTGCCCATGGGAACAAGATGGGAAAATAAAGTTTGATATGCCTGAACTGAGAAAGTTAAGATGCATCTTTTAGTGAGTGTGATTTTTACATTCTGGGTTTGAAAATATTACTTTTAGAAAGTGGGTATTTTCTTGCCTAACCATCCAGTGTGCCTCTGCTAGGTTGTGTATTGACTGTCTGGCTTTGAAGTGACAGGTACTGGGAATGTGCATTCTGTCCGGACAGCCACTTGGGGGATTGAGGTGTGTCCCCCCTTTCCAGGGTGAGTCAGGGCTGGGCTGAATAGACCTGGGCTGCATTCAGAGTAGGAGGAAGAGATTTCTTTCACACCTGAATGGGCCTGGTCTGCCAAGGACAATGCTGTCTACACCTCCTGCCAGGAAGCTGCACCAGAGAGGACAGAACTGGTACTGGCTGGGCAATTTTGTATTATAAGAAGAGTGGCCCAGACCCCAGACTTTTGGATTACTTCTGGGAATCAAATTGAGTCTTTGCCAAGGAGAAGAGTTGGAGAAACGGAGGAGGAATACTGCCCTTGTGCTGTTTGCTGGCTGGGGTTGGCCTGCAGTGGCTACCCTCTGCTAAGGAAAGGAGAAGGACTTTGCTTTGTGCTGTGTCCCCTGCTTGAGGTAGATCTCCAAGGGCTTGAAATAGAGCTTGCCTCCTGTTCTGAAGTCTCAGGGACACAAAGACATCACCCCTAGTACCCCTTGAATTCCTTTTCTGGGAGTTCTGACCTGATGAGAGGTGCCTGCCAGTATTCTGGACCTCTGGACGTTGTTTTGGGACTGGAAACTCTAAGAACTGTGAACATCGACCCATCGTCTGTTTCCAAAGGATCGCAGTGTTGCAAGAAGAATTTTGCGACGCATCACCACCACCAAAGAATCGGCGCAGCGCCTGCTCGCGGATGAAGTGTCTGCTCTGCAACAAATCCTGTGCAGCGATCTCCATTGTCGGAGATCACCGCACTGATTCTGATGCAGGCCCTGTTGTGGAAGAACCGACGCATTGAGCAGACATGGCTGAAATCATCGCAGTGCACCTCAGGTCTTCACACATCACATCGAACTGGAGTGTCATGCATTGCATCAAAGCATGAAGTCTGTCGCATCGGTAGAGGATGCAGTAAGAAACCAGTGCATCACCTTCCCACACACTAAGAAACTGACACATCACCTTCTCTCTGGTAAGGAACTAACGCAGCATTTCCCGTGTGGACCAGTGAGGAACTGAAACATCACCTCCCCTGGACCAAGGATTGAAGCATCACATTCCCTGCATCCCTTTTTGCTTGCATATTTTAATACATCCAAGGTACTTTGGGGCAGATTTACAATAACTGGCGAATCCCTGCATACCAGCAGGGATGCACCAGTTATTGTGCGCCGCAGTTCCGCCACCCTGGATGCGCCGCATTTACAATGCTGCGCACCATGGGGCAAAAACGTCACAGATGCGTGACGCATGTGTGCCGTAAAGGCGGCGCATTGCTGGAGTTGCGTCGCAAGTGCGACGCAGCTCCAGCAATGCTCTGGGGGGCCCTATCTCCACAATGCTGCGTCAATCCTTACGCCTGCTTCAAGCAGGTGCAGGGTTTTGACGCAGCATAGGCTCAAAAGTGGCTGAGTGAAATCCTGTAGATTTCACTCAGCCACTTCAAGGAGGCGTTCTTGCGTCAGAACGCCCCCCCTGCGATGGAACGCCTACTTCTGGCTCAGGGCTTTCCAATGTGATGCATCTCCCAGATGCGCCACGTTGTAAATACCCCTCACCATGGCACATCTTTTGCGCCGCTGCTGCGTCACAAAAGGGACGCAACGACGGCGTAAAAGAGGCGCAAGGGGCTTGTAAATCTGCCCCTGTGTGTAAAAGTATTGCATCCAACTTTTTCTAAGAACAGAACTGTTTCTACCTTTTAAGAATCATTTTTTAGTACTTCATTGAGGATTATAGTCATTTTGGTCTTGTTTTGGCTTAGATAAAGATTACTTATTTTTCTAAACTGGTGTGGTGACCATTTGTAGTGTTTTCACTGTATTGCTGTATGTGTGCACAAATGCTTTACACACCGCCTCTTAGATCAGTTGTCTGCTCATGCCAAGCTACCAAGGGGGTGAGCAGGGGTTATTTTAGAAGTGTATCCCCCTTACCCTGACTAGGAATAAGTATTCCTACTTGGACAAAGGTGCAAACCATTGCCAACTAGAGAGACCCATTTCTAGCAGTGTAGATGGCAGGCAGTGTGGTCCAAGGGAAAATGGAATAATCATTAAAAAAAATATTAATGCTACTGATATATCTGCAGTGCAGCACAGCCAGGGTGTCCAGGAGGAAGTGGACTTAAAAAGAAAAAAATTGAATGCTGTTGCGCAGCTGTGCTTCGACAGTGAATGAATGATGGATTGAGGAAAAATGCACAAATAATTACATAAATAAATTAAAACAAATAAAAAATGTAAAATAAAAAATGAAACACTTACATTAAAAATAAAATTATAATTAAAAAAAAATGAATGGAAAAAATCAAAAGAAAAATAGAAAAAAAAACTAACTATAAATAATGGCAGATGTTTGTATGGGAGGATAAGAAAAAACCTATTTCGGGGCAAGGAGGTGCAAAATAAAGAAGATTACAAAAAAAAATCTAATATGTGAGCACTGTTAATCAAAATCATATTCATAATTAGCATATACCACAATGATCATCAAGCATATTATTAAACTGATATCACGTCCATCCATGCAAGCCTATGGCAAAGTCGCACTGGGTGAATGCGCAAACAGTCTGCTAGCCACATGGTCAACTATCAACAGTGAGCAAGGAGGCACGGCGGAAAAGAACACATGCAAGCCTATGAGAAAAACTGACTGGCTGGATACACAATATGGCTTCCAGCCACATGCTCAAACAACAGCATTGAGTAGGGAGGCATGGGGAACAAATGAACAAATGCAATCCTATAGTGATAACACACTGACGGTATGCACAAAATTGCTGCCAGGTACGTGGTCAAACAACAACACTGAGCAATGAGGCATGTGTAACAAAGAAAACAAGCAACCTATGACAAACCACTCTGACTGGATGCACAAAAAGGTTGCCGGCCACATGGTCAAACAATAGCAATAAGCAAGGAGGCATGGGGAACAAAGAACACATGCAGGTCTATGACAAAAACACAGTGGCTGGATGTACAAAATTGAAGCCAGCCACATAGTCATTCAACAACAGCGCCCAAGGAGGCATGGGGAACATAGAAAACATGCAAGCCTATGGCAAAAACAGACTTCTTTGCTGTGCCTCTGCATAACTGTTGCAACAAATATTGCACTGTACATATTTTGCTGCTATCTTCTTTTACCCAGCAGGGATAGTAAAGTGCTTCCAGACATCACTCTCTCTACTTCGAGGTGGTGTATCTTCCTATTCATCCTCAACATGTTGTGGATGTTCATCCTGCAAAGAAGATGTAGCTTCAGCCATTCTGTAAACATAGCACTACTGGTTCTCAATCCTCCTAGAGACTTCACTGGTGAACTAACTGTTTTAGATGTGGTTATTCCTGTACATGGTTGGGGTTCTCATATGTCCAATAAAGAGATAAGGGCTGGGTATGGTTTTGAGCGAATCTGCAAATACGGTAAATAGATTTGCTAAATTGTGTAACTCATAACATGGATGACTTTTTTGAAGAAAAGTTATAAGGTTCTTTATATATACTTGTAAATATGTTTACACTGATGTCATTAAGGAGAATCAAGGTGTGATTTCGAGCAAATCTACAAATTAGGACTCATGGATTCATTCCACTCACGTGATCGGTATTAAAAACCATAGAGTAATAGTCCCATCTATGTTTGCGGACCCTCGAAGGTACCACAGAACCCAAAAAATAATTAAAAAATAAAATGTATTTATTTACATAAAAAAAACTTTGTATACTTTATATTAAGTTCATATGTAATTTTTATGTTTCTAAATTGATAAAACATATATTTATAAAAAAAAGATTGTCAACAGTTAAAGAAAATAAATTAAAAATCTAAATAAATTGTAATAAACGTAGTATTAAAATAAACAAAGTCACTTAAAATCGAAAAATTAGAGGTACATAACACTTTAGAAATAGAATTTAAGAAACTTTTGAAATTCACTGCAAAAAATCTAAAGTTATAGGGATGTTATAGTTGGGAAATAGATTTTAAAATTCTTAAAAATTCACTGAAAAAACATAGGTTAGGAACTTTATAGTGAGGCTCAGATTTCACACATACAAAGTCATAGAAATTCAGCAGTTATAGTTACCTGAACAAACTATAACTTATGCCCCCACAATGCACTGCTCATGACCTCACATATTAAAACACTCATGACATGGTCAGTGACATCACTGATGACATCTCAAACAACATCACTGATTATATTATTCAGAGAACCACTCACATACCCACTCACAGTCCCATAATATCACTTATACATCCACCCACACACCAATACAATCACTCACACACCCATACAACCACTCACACACCCAATCACAGATCCATACAACCTCTTACACATCCAGTCACACACCCATACAACTACTCACACACACTTATATCCCAATAAAACAAATGATCCACCTACCCTCAGACCCATACAAGCACTTGCTTACCAATATAACCTCTCACACACTCACTCACACACCTGTACAACCACTCACACACCTACTGACACACACATAAACCCACTCACTCATCCATACAACCATTGACACACCCACTCACATACCAATACAACCCCTCACACACCCACAAAACTACTCACACAGCCACTCACAAACCCATACAAGCCCTCACATACCCACGAAACCTCTCACACATCTGCACAACCACTCACACACCCATGCACATACCCATTAAACCACTCATACACCCATATAACCACTCACACACCCAATCACACACCCACACACTTACTCACACGCCCATTCAACATCTTACACACTCATACCACCATTCACACACCCACTCACACACCAACACAGCCACTCACATACCCATAAAACCACTCACATATCCATAAAACCACTCACACAGCCACTCCCATGACCTATACAGCCACTGATATACCTACTCTGAAATGTTACAGGTTGCAGCCAGGTTAGTTACAGTTTAATTTTATTTCCTAATTATGATGTCCCTGTAACTTTAGTTTTTTATCAGTGGATTTCAAAGTTTTTTTAATGATATTTCCTAACTATAATACCCCTGAAGCCTTTGTTTTCTTTGTGAATATCTAAGTTTTTATTTTTTTAAATTTTAACCTGTAGCCTTAGAGCATGAGTCTGTGAGTGGGAGCATGACTTTGTCTCTGGGTCTGTTAGGAGGTATGACGGTGTCTGAGCGAGTGGGTGTGTGCGTGTCCGTTTGTGTCTCTGAGTGGGTGTGTAAGTGCCTGAGTGGGCCAGTAAGTGGGCATGAGAATGTCTGAGTGGGTCTTCGACTGAGTGTATATTTATTTGAGTGGGTCTGTGAGTGGGTATAAGAGTGTCCCAGTGGGCCTGTTATTGGGTGTTAGAGGGTCTAATTGGGCCTGATTCATAAAAGTAATTTGAGACAAAATCCTAACTTTATGACTTTCGGTATTCACAAAGTGCATTTAGGAGTGGTAAAGTTAGGATTTTGTCTCAGTTAAAATTAGGTTTTGATCTTAAGTTTAAATTAAGACCAAAACTTAAGTTTAACTGAGATAAAGTCTTCGTCTTAAGTTTAAGTTTTGGTCTTAGGTTTTTTATTTTTTTGCAGAGTTTTATATAGCGCGAACTAGACCCGAACCGAATCAGGTATCAGAGCGCTTTACATATTTTCCAGTTACGTTACATGAGGACACACTTTCATTTTTAGGCACGGGGAGATTAAGTGATTTGCCCAGAATCACAGTAGGTTTTTGGCGTCGTTACCGAGACTCGAACCCAGATCCCCAGGTCCGAGGTCGAGCGCCCTAGCCGTTAGGTTTAACGTAAGACTAAAACTTAGGTTTAACTGAGACAAAGTTTTCATCTTAAGTTTAAGTTTTGGTTTTAAGTTTAACTTAAGACCAAAACTTAAATTTAACCGAGACAAAATCCTAACTTTACTACTCCTAAATGCAATTTGTGAATACCGAAAGTCGTAAAGTTAGTATCTTGTCGCAGATTACTTTTGTGAAATGGGCCCAATGAGTCTAGCAGTGGTTGTCTCCATGTCTGAGTGGTTGGTGAGAGGGAGTGACAGTGTCTCAGTGGGTCTGTTAGTGGGAATAAATGTGTCTAAGTGGGTGAGCAGGACCATTCCTGCTCCCCTCAACAACAGCTGCCTTCCTCTTTCCCTTTCGACTGCTGCCAAGAAGCCAGGCCCCACCATCACCTGCCCATACCGGACTGTCCTTGCTAGGCTTGTCTGCATGAAATAAAGCCCTCCTGGGCCCCAGTACTACTAGACCTTGAGGTTCCAGTGTCCTTAGGATCCCTCACTTCACAGTTTTCCAACCGTTCCCCTGTTCTCCTGCTTGCTGTGTTTTCCAGCTTTTGTCAGCCTCCCTCTCCCTGCAGAGTCTCTCCCCAGAGCTCCTCCCAGGACCAACTTAATAGGGGCCGCTGCACTGCCCTAACACCAGTGCGCCAAAGGCATGCCAAAAGCAAGCCCATCTGCACCCGTTTGTGTCTAAACTATGCCCAGCACCTGGAACTCTGGCCCTCCAGACAACCAGAGATACTCCGCCACAGATCTCCACATCCTAGAACTGCCTCACATCTTTTTTTTCCACAGCAGGACATTATATCTGTCTCTGCTTCCACATCACCTCCGCCCCACCAAAAGAGCCAGCTGGTACACCCCAGAACTCTGCGAGAGAAAACGCAGATGCAAAAAACTGACAGTGATCGAGTAATCTTCAAGTCTGACCTCAACAACTACCATCACCTACTCAAAGCCGCAAAAAAGAATTCCCTGAAACACTTCATCAAAAGCATCACCAACCAGACTAAGGAACCCTTTGCCATGTTCTGAAAGTTCTCCTGCCTATAACCAACAGAAAACGTAATCCCTTCCACACAGGAACTCTGCTGTGGTCTTGCAGATCAAAGCCACTATATATAAAATAAAATCAATCCCCAAGCCACACACCTCATCAGCATCCCCACACCCACAAAAACAGCCACCGACTACCCGCTCACCACACGGGAACAACTCAGCACATCAAGCACAAAGGATTTAATTAACTGCATTCACTCAGGTGAACCCACCGACGCGTGCCCCCATCTACTCTTCAGCCTTGGAAGTGACATGATCAGCTCACAGCTCACCACAATTGTCAACACATACATCACCACAGCCACCTTCACTGATGCCTGGAAACACGCAGAGGTCTAACCCCACCTCAAGAACCCTCCATAGACCCCAATGACCTCCAGAACTATTGCCCCATCTTGTTGCTCTTGTTTCCTACCAAGGTCCTCAAGAAGGCCATCACCTCCAACTCATCCAACACCTGCAGGTAAACAACCTTCTAGATCCCTCCCAATCAGGATTCAGAGCCAACCATAGCACTGAGACTGCCCTGATTGCCACGACAGACAACATTTGCACCCTACTTGAAAGAGTGGAATCAGCCACCCTGGTCCTTCTCCACTTCTCCCCTGCCTTCAACACCACCTCCCATTACACACTCATCAACTGACTGCACCAAATCAGAATCAAAACAACTCCCTCATCCTTCCTCTCAGGGTGCACACAGAGCATTTGTCTCCCTCCCTTCACCTCACAGCCAAAGCACTTCATCTGAGGCATCCTGCAAGGCTCATCCATCAGTCCCACTCTCTTCAACATCTACATGGTGTTGCTAGCAGACATCGTCAGAGCCCATGACAGCAACTACTATGCTGATGACATCCAACTCGACCTCCCACTCTCAATGGACCATACTATGATGAAAACCAACTTTCACAACTGCATTAAGAACATCTTAGCCTGGATGAAAGACAGCTGTCTGAAACTCAACATAAAGAAAACATGAGGTCAGCAGCCACACCTCCCTCTGGAATGGCTCCTTCTGGCCATTGGAACTTGGACCCACCCCAACTCCAAGAGATCATGCCCGCAACTTTGACATCATCCTGGACAGCATATTCTCCATGAAATAACAGGTCAATGCTGTCTCCTCAGTCTGCATTCACAAGCCCTGAATGCTCTTCAGAATTTTCAAATGGCCACCCATGAGCACCAGGAAAACCGTGACACACACCCTCATCATCAGTCAGCAATGCATTATATGCAGGCACCACCGGTGAACTTTTGAGTAGTGGTGGGTGGAATGTGCATAATCGCGTTACGCTAAATCTCAGTAAAACGGTAAAAAATCTCTGCGAACACGTAGAAATTCCATGAAAATGCGGAATTGCTTGTTTGCGATGATTTTTGACTGTTTGCAATTGCTGTTTGAGTGCTCGGGGGAAATTTCTCGCGAACACGCATTTTAAGAACGCGAACAAGCAAAAATTTCGCGAAGCCGCGGAATACAGAATTTTGGGCAATTTTGCGTCCTCCGCGGTACGTGAAATTACCCAAATTCCGCGAGCGGAACGGAATTTACCGCCCATGCCTATTCTTGAGAAAACTACTGACAATCCAGAAAGCAGCAACCAGACTGATCTTCAACCCCAAAATGACCCACAACTCCCATAAACTGAGAAACCTCCAGATAAGATGCCATTTCAAACTGCTGATCCACGCCTATGAATCCCTTAGCAACCAAAGACTGGCATACATGAACCACCACCCGATCTTCTACAAGCCACCCAGAAAACTACACCTTGCCCTCACACAAACACCGTGCATCTGCCACTGCAAAACCAGAGGACGATCCTTCTTCCACGTCGCTGCCAAATCCTGGAGTGCCCTTCCTCTCCAACTTCTAACAGCACCCTCATTGGAGGACTTCAGGAAGGGACTCAAGACCTGGCTCTATGACTGAGACCCACAACCCAGCACATAGATACCCTCACAGGTGATAAGCTGCGCTATATAAGAACAGTTTGATTGATTGATTGATTATGTGAGTGGGATGCTTGTATAGCTCTGTAGATCTGTGAGTGGGTTCATAAGTGTCTGAGAAGGTTGGTGAGCGATAACCCATGTTACCACCAGTAATTTTCCACCTGCTTTCTGCTGGTGTTAAGCAGGACGACTACCTGCAGCATGAAAGGAAACACAGCCAAGAGCCACACCAGAGCACCCACAGGTGCCATAGAGTCAATGAGCACGATACAGGGATACCCATGAGGGCCACAAGACTCATTGCAACAACCCCAGGACCACCAACGCCCCCCAAACCCGCATCTGTGCAAGTGTGTCCTTGCAGTCATTGTGTTAGCATGATAGGTACGGGCCCTGCAACATCACAGTGTGCTATCTTCAGCAGATGTTACCATGTCACCTCAGCGTTGGCAGTGACCCTGGACATGTAGCTACGCACACATCCTCCTGCAAGCACAACACACATGTGCTGGTCCGGCATACACACGTCAGCGCAGCGGTGTGCCTATCCGTCAAGGGAAACGGGGTGTCTCGGAGTGAGGTAAGTGTGTCTCTGTGTACTGGTGTGGCCTGCCACAAGGGCCGCAGCAGACAATGTTGTAAAGTGGCATACACCACCACCAAACAGCACTCTCATGGTGTAGTTCGAATGCCGCAGGACATGCCGGAATAGGCATTACAATGCTGTGCACAGGATATAGCAGCGTACCGTACAAAAGTGTGGGGGCTTGTGGGAAGGAGGCGCAGCTGGTTTGCAACATAACACACAGTGAACCCACCCATGTGCCACGTGCTGGGCATCTCATCCATGATGACCACGGTCGCAAACATCCCACAACACCCACGACCGGCCTTTGTACACATCCTGTATGAATGCAGCGTGGTTTTCACTTCTATGCTCGTTCAGTGGTGTGATGTTGCCGGGTTGTGTGACTTGTGCTCCTTGTTGGTGTGTTTCATTTTGGCCATTGTTTGTCTACACTTGTGCTGTACTTGATTGTACATGTGTGCCATTGTGCCCATCTCCTCCCGTCCCCCCACTCACTGCTTTTTCCCCTTTCCTGGTGCTGTTGTTTCTATAATTTTGTTCCTCCACACATAAATAAACATAAAGAACAAATTAGAATACTTCCTTGATTCTTTTACATTTCAAGACTTCTCTCTATTAGTTTCCTTTTAATTTTCCATATAAACAGTTTTTTCTAGAACATTCTTCAAAATTTTTTGCAAAATGTTCTCGAACATTTAACGGCACATGCAGGTTAAAAGTTTACGATTGTTTTAAGTTTGAACAGTGCCTTCCAAATGCAAGTAGCAGGTGTGTTTGAGTTGAGCACATTTTATCCTATAATATGCACTCTACGTTCAAACTGCTTTTTCTTAACCAATGACAAAGATGCTTTTTCACGAAACAAATGTGCACCCTGCTGTTAAAAAACAATGCTTTTCATCACCCAATCAAGTATCATTTTGAATGTGAAAAAAAACTAGTTCCCCATCTTTAAGCATATCTCTTATTCTATGAAGGGACTGCATGAGCTACAGAGATCTTTCCATACCTTCCAGCCATACCTTCAAAATGCTAGTGTGGATCATAGGACATAGCTATGTTTTCTGGTGCAAGAGGTATGCAGAACAGGACTGTTTCTTCTATACAAGGACTGCAACTGTCAGTGCAGCCCTAAATACCCTGTGCTGCTGGGCCCTCATCCCTGGTGCCTACAGTCCTCGCCTGTAATATGGGGACATCACAACTCTCACCCCACTTTTTCTCGCAGCCCCTTTTATGAGCTCTTTGTGTCAAGTTGCACACCTGCTTGCAGGCCACATATGAAGATGATGAATGGGTATATAGGGCAACAAGGAAGGCCTGCCTGAAGTTCTGCCTTTTCAAGATGCTACGCAGCTGTCACTGGACACAGACAAAATTGAACAGTGCAGGTCTTCTCCCCCATGCAAACTGCTGGAAATGTGTGAACACCCATTGTAATATCACACATATATACTGCTAATGCCCTTTGATCCAACCTTTCTGGTCACTCATCAGTTCAGTCTTGAGTGCCTCCATGCCTCTATATTTACCCCTTACTTCCTCAATTATCCTCCAACATGACATAAGAAATTGACCAGAATTCTCTCGCCCACAGCAAAGCCTTCTCTATACAGCCCTGGCCACAGCGAAGATATGTTTTCTCTGTCAATAAAGATCACCCACACCACCATCACAGGAGGCCTGGTTGGTGGCCATGATCCAACAGCCTCACACAAACAAGTTGTCTACAACCTACAGGACCACAGTGAGTTACTTCTACAGACATGGGTACCTTTCCTCCATGATGTGACTGCTGACAGACACCCTGCCCCAGACCCCCAACCCCTTCAATCACATTGCTCTACACTGAATCGTACCACTGACTACTGCTGTAACGCAGAATACTTACTGCCCTTCCCCCAATACCTTCCCTCTCCAACCTCTTTACCTGTGTAATATCACCTTCTACCCCCTACCTTCCCTAACCACCCACCCTCCCCTCCACCCTTTCACCTCATCTCCCCCTTCCTCTCATCCCCTCCCCCCTCCACCCCTTAAGTCCTTATGAACCCCAAATTGCTCCTCTCCTAGTCTAGTCCTTCTCCTGCCCTCTGCTTCTGCCCCATCCCCCCTTATTTTCATCCTTTTATCCTTTCCTCTCTGTCCCCACCAATCCCCCCTCATATAATCCCTTCCCACCCACGCCCCTGGACACGCAGACCCACTAAACGACATGAACGCCCCCCAGCCCCATCAGCCTTGTTTTTCAGTTCTTTTATCACAACACTACCCACCCCCTCCATAATATATAGATGTACCAATGACATTGAGAATGCTCCCCCTGTTTTCTACCACAACTCTAGCCTCTGACCCATCTGCTGCCTGCACCATTCGCTTTCGGGCATCCTTCTTAGCTGCCTCATCACCCCTGAATACGGGTGATACCTCCTAACCAGTGTGTTCATCTCAACATACCCCCACTCAAAAGCCACTTGACTCAAAAGTCATTGCTGCATGCAACAAATGAGGGTCAGCCTTGCTCCAGGGGCAAAGAATTTTATTGCCCCTCCACATTTGGGTTACCACACTTGGTCTTTAGTATTTCTTAAGAGTATTTGTTAGTGCCTCCCAGTAGTTCTTGGAAACTGTCTCATACCCTATCCCTTGCAACAGCATTTCTGCTCCCCCTTCCCTAATTAATACTATGTGTCATTTCATCCTATTCACTACTGCACGTAGTTGCGACACCTGATCATTGAATAATAACATTTACCCATGCTGTATGTCTCTCCTTTACTTAATAAAAAATTGCAACCCCATCTTTTTCACTGACTATGTTTCACGGATCATCCTGAAAATTATTAGACAGCAGTTGAAGTGAGCGTCAATTTTTTGAGGAACATTTTGAGGAGGTTCATCAAACTGTGCCATTGATATAGGTAACTCAAAAAAAGTTTCCCTATAGAAACATAATCCTAACTATAACCCTATAACTACCTACTGGCAACCTCCAGCAGTTGATATATATATTCACTGAAAAAACCAAAGGTTACAGGGAATTTATAGTTAGGTTGACATTTCACTCATATAAAACCAGAGGAATTCAACAGATATAGTTAGCTAAGCTAACTATAACTCACCCCCCGCAATGCACTGCTTATGACCTCACATGCTTAGGGACATCACTTATAACATCACTGATGACATCATCAAGTGACAGTGAGTGTTTCTAAAAGGTTTATGAGTGTTAAATATATATACCAACTTATATTGATGTATCAGTGGGTTTATGAGTACCTGTATGGATGATTTAGTGGTTGCGTGACTGTCTGTATAAACAAGTGAGTATATGTGTCTCAGTGAATTTATGGGTGAGTGACTATTTTGTGTGAATGTCTATCATTCTGTCAGTTGAAGTGTAAGTGGCTGTGTGGGTTGGTGAGTAGGTACAGGAGTGGCAATAAGGATTATTGATTGATTGTCTGAGTACCTGTATGAGTGTGACTCCATGCACAGATGAGTGAATGGATGAATCACTGACTGTATAGGTTCTATGTGCATCTGAGAGGGGCTGCATCTGAGTGAATGTGTGTATGCCTGTTTCGGTGATTGAATGGATATGTTAGTGGTATATGGGCAAGTAACTGTATCTGTGAAAGGCAGCTTAGATGAGTGTTGGATTAAATAAGTGTCTGTATGTGTGAGTGAGAGACTGTCAGAATGGCTGTATGGCTGAGTGTGTGCTTGAGTCAGTGACAGTATAGGTGAGTAAGTATGTGTTAGTATACGTATGAAGAAGTGAGTTGGTGTGTGTATAACTGTATAGGTGAGTAAATGGCTGTGTGATTTACTCTATGAGTGAGTGACCAGGTGTGCGAGTAGCTCTCTGGGTGATTGAGAGTGTGTGAGCTGCCAGGTGACTGTATGAGTAGGTATATCAGGGGCTTTATTAGTGAATGAGTTGGTGTATGAGTGGCTTTATGGGTGCCTGAATGGATGTGTATGTAGACCTATGAATCAGTCAGTAGGTATGTAAGTACTGGTGTGGATGTGTCAAATGTTTTGAGAATGGTATTGTGAAAGTTGGAGTGTATGAAAGGTTACATGGGGTGTGAGTGGCTGCATCAGATATTCTGTGGATGATTTCATCAGTTATATCATTTGAGATGTCATGAGTGATGTCACAGGCCATGTCATGAGTAATGTAATATGTGAGCTCATAAGCAGTGCATTGTGGGAAGTTATAGTCAGCTAATTATAACTGCTGAATTACTCTGGGTTTATATGAGTAAATATTAGCCTAACTATAACGTCCCTGTAACCTTTGGTTGTTTCAATGAATATCTAAGGTTTTTTTAATCCTATTTCCTAACTGTCACATTCCTGCAACCTTTGTTTTTTTTGTGAATCTATCTAAGTATGTCTATAAATATCTATCTATCTATATACATATATATAAAAATATAACAGAACTTGTAATTTATAATAGTTTATAAATTGATCGTGAATTAATGATTATGAATTAATTAATTAGCTTCCCACTCAGCAACCCTTCAAACCCAGCAGCCCACACCTAATATATAGCGAATATATATAATTATGGCACAATTAAATATTTATATATACCATACATTTTTTTAAAAGTATTACTTATTTAACTTTGCACAATATACCCTACAAAACTAGCAACCTGCAACTAAAATATAACTAAACTAACTCAGTATTACATAATGTATATAATTATTAATCACTCCAGAAATAAATAATACAATTAATAATTTATTATTAAATAATAATCAGTTCACTAGCTTCTATCTGTGTACCTCTAAAAACCAAGAAATCTGTACCAAAAATGTAACTAATTAATAGCAATAAAATATATACTTGGAAGTTATTAACTAATTCATAATTAATTTTGGCCTAATTAACTTCCCATCCTATCCCCATACAAACTCAACAACCCACGGTGACACTATAATTTACTATTAAAAATTAAATAAAAAAAATTAAATCACTTTTTAATTACAAACTATATTTAGGAAAAAGTAATAACACATTAAAACCATATAACACATCAAATTACACACATGTTTGGGACAGGATTCATACTGCTATTTAGCAGAGTGCCAGGATGCTCAATATTGAGTGACAGTTGCACTTTACTAATGCTCTGCTCATTAATGTATTCATTCTTTTATTAATATATAGAGTAAAACAAATTAAAATAATAAAAAATTCTACTTTTTACAAATATAATACTAAGAAAGATATTAACAACGATATTCTTGAAGGTGATTTTTCTGCCTCAGATTGTTCTTTTTCCTGATATTTCTCTTTCCGATATTTACAAATCAATAGTTTGCCCAAATTTCCTTCTTTCTTTAGCTGTCCTTGTTTCTATCTTTGTTTTGTTCTTTCCATCATTTCCTCTTCCTTTCCTTCAATCGTCATTTCCTTTTTCCGTACATGATTTAATTTTTCTCCCATTTTTCTTTACTGCATTCTTGATTTCTATCTTTCTTTCTTTCCGTACATGTCCTCTCTTCTTTCCTGTTAAACAATCTATCTACTTTTTTCATTGTTTTATCCTCCTTTTCTCTCCACCCCTTCTAACCATCCTTTTTTTCTCCTTTCTGTTTTCTTATAACCTTCGTATTTTTTTCTTCCTATTTTTGCTCCCCTTCTGTCTTTACTTTTCATATTCTCTTTCTTCCTTTAACCTATCTTCAAATAAATATTTCAATACTTTTTTCAGTGTATATTATTTCTTTGCTTTG
Source organism: Lissotriton helveticus (assembly GCF_964261635.1). Taxonomy (NCBI): domain Eukaryota; kingdom Metazoa; phylum Chordata; class Amphibia; order Caudata; family Salamandridae; genus Lissotriton; species Lissotriton helveticus. The sequence goes on from NC_136069.1 coordinate 1,616,517,362, forward strand.
TTTCTTTTTCACCGTGTTAGTCTACTTAGGAACCCCTGGGTGCTCCATTCCTGTCTTTCTTTTCCTCTCAAGAATATTTATGAGCATTGATCAAAGTCAAGGAGGCCCATAAAAAAGTAATAAATCATTTAATATAGAAGAAGTGCTATGATCAATAGTGAACTCTACCCACTTAAGCTGCTAAAGTGGGGCGTTCACTTCACGCCTGGAACAGGGACAATAATGCTTTCCAAAATAAACAGTATCTTTTGTAACAGTAATGTGTGGTGAAAAAACCTACCAAAACACCTAAACCTTTAGTGGCTTTACTTTTAGTTGTTAAACCATTCTAACCATAGGGGAACTAGAAATACCTAAACCTAATGAGGAGGGATTTTAACATATCTTTTTCAGGTGGGAAAACCAGAGAGCTCCACTGGCTCCCCATTTATGTGGACAGTTAATACGTCGCACACACGCATTCTAGTCACTTTACAACACAGCACCCGCATACCTCAAGCACGGGCTTTACTTCCACAACCCATCAGACAACTTCACTCAGTGTCACCCTCTCTCACACACACACACCTTACATCCACGGAAGCAGAACAGGAAGTTGATTATTCTCCTACTTAGCTGCTAAATCCTGGAACAACCACCCCTAACAAATCAGGCCTTCCTCCTCACTTCTTGAATTCCGCAAGAAGCTAAATATCAGGCAATTCAATTAGTCTTCTTGTGGGATCTTCGAGACTACCTCTATTCAGACCAGCCTCACCCCATGCCTACGCTCACCTACTCAGCACCTGGATATCCTCATGGGTAACAGGCAGCATTCTACACATTCACTTTACATTACATTGTATTACAGCCTCCCTAATAAAGAGGGCAAGTAAGAATGTTGCAGATGCATCTGGTGAGAAAGCCTTTGCTTATACAATCAGAGAATGAAAAAAGACTAAACATGCACGCTTGCATTTGATCAAATAGTCCCATTATGTGACTTTTCACATTCTTCTAACTGAATTCCTTTGAAATCTGTCAAATCTTCCCCCTTACATATTTGAAGTGACAGAGCAAACTGAAAATGTTATGGTTGTGTGGGTATTACAGCTAATTTAAAAAGTTGAGTGTTAAAACTCGTGTTTTTTTTTTCAGATTTGCTAAAAATGCAACATGTTTTGAATTATTTTGGCATTAAGTGTATCCACAATAAAGTTAAAGTCACCTATTATTTTTCTGTGTCAAGGTTTGTAGGTACTAATGACACTCCAAGCATTTTATCCAAGAGTGTGGAGTCATTGTCAGACAGCCACTACTTCACTGATGTGACAATGAAGCTGTTCTGCTTCTCATTGGATTGTCTTAACACAGGCTTGAAGAAAAAAAGGAGCGTGACTGTTTTTTCCTTTCAGGTAAATTCTTTGAGTGCCATTCCACCACATCTTGTTACTTCTCCAATTTTGTGTATATTCTTGTATTGTCATGAAAACCGTTCACCAAAGATTTGATTGATTGGTCTCAACCATGTTTTAATCATGTTGCACATTTTAAAATTATTTTTTTATTACTACTTTGTTAAGTGTATCATCAGTGTGTTTAAGGGCCAGCTGAATGTTATTTTCACCAAGCGGTTTCTTTCAAGCGTGAGAGTGGCATGAATAATACAGCTAATTGGGGACTTATGGATGATTTCTGAATGATATGACAAAATGTGTTAAAAGTTGGGAAGGATGTGATTCCCTCCTAAGTTATCAGTATAATATTTTGTCAGGCATACCACATAAGTTTTTGATCTAAAAAAACCTGAGCTCCCCACATGCTAATTACAGCATGCAGCACACAGATTTAACATCAGATAAAGTATCTAGAAGTACCAAGACAAATACAAAAAAAAGACAATACATTTTTACAACTAATTTGTCTAAATAGAGAACGTATTCAAAAGAACAATGACATCAAAGCAATTAAACTGGGAAATCAGAGATATGGGTTTTGGAAGTTTTAGGACAAAAGCATCATGAAAAATAAAAGTGCCAATTGTAAGTCACTGTTTGCATTTGACGGGGACCTAGACATGATTTCAACCCAACTATGATGGACTAGAGGTCGAATACTCCAAGTGGGTCATGCAAGTCAAAGATTTTACCTTCTGACTTAGTCTCTGAAATCGAAGATGAAATGCTGCTGTGGGACAGGTTGCAGGATGTATCCGGTGAAGTCCTCTTGAAGTCATAGGGCCATTGGATGAGATCCCATTGAAGCCATTGGTTTTGGCAGAAAAAGCTCAGAGTGGGAAAATTCAAATTTTGTGTCCAATGAAGTACTCTTGTTGGTTGAATACTTTTCTAGTCTTCCCCAGGTAAAGATTTCTATTTTTAGACTTTGGGGGTGTTTACTTATAGTTCACACAGAGTAGTACGGCAAGTTGCTCTGCTGTAGTGAGTGAATGGTAGAGAGCTGGAAAGCACCATATCTACTAAGTTAGAGTATAAAAAGTGCCATATCTGCTAAGATATGCTGCTTTTCAGCTCTCTCCTGCATTGGCACACTTGTGGCTGTCTAGTGCCGATGCAGGTACACTGGCACCATGGTGCCAGGGTGCCTGTGTTAAAGGGAGGATGTTTTTGTGTGCAGATAGTGATATCTTCCTGCACAAAAACAATCCTTAAAGGCATTTCCTCTTTCTATGCATGTTTCAAAATGCAGCACACATAGAAAAAGGAAGAAATAAGAAGAAATAAGAATATTTCTCCTTGTTACGTCTGGTTCAGGGAGGCATAGCATTTTGACACATTCCCAGTGTTACCAGTGTTTGTAAAGTTGGGAATGCGCCAAAATTAATAGGGAGCATGGGAAAGCCCATGCTCTACCCATCGAATACCTCTCGATTGCAAAGTAATGCAAGACAGATATATGTGCTGCTTTGAGATACTTTTAGGGAAAGATCCCACACAAAGCCACACTAATCTGATTGGGTAGCTTTCTAAATCAGAAATAACAATTTGCATGGTGGTTGTTCCAAAATAGTGGCACATCCGCAATTTTGCTTCTCATTAAAAGAAAAGCATTAAAACAGGGACAACCCTCACATGATACACAAGAAACACATATTACATACGCTACCCCACTTTCTGTGCATGCTCTCCAGTAGCTGGGTCTTTGATTATTTTTTACTTAAAACCTTAATCGTCCGAAAAACATCAATGCATATTGCGCCTCCCATTCTTTTTTGTAAGGCACAAAAAGGTACAAAACAGCCAATTCTTTAATTATCGTGATAGAGACTATAACCACTGTGTAAACTTTCCTTGCACACTACACCTCCATTTATCATAGGGCAACAAGAGGACTTGCAAAATTGCCTCCATTTATAATGTCAATGGTAGGATATTCAGAATTGCCTAAAAGAATACTATTGCACATGGCTGTCTCACATACCCTATCCCACAATCATACCATTCTCGCCTAATGTCAAAGAACACAAACAGTTCACTCACTGTGATCAGTTTATCGTCACTTATGATAAGGCTTTACGCTGGCCTCTATTAAGATGGTGCCTTTTGTCATATTGTGATTTTCAAAAGAATATCACCAGTAATTCTAGGATAGAGAAAGGCAAATACCAGTACAATTTTCTTTAGTTTTGCAGTTCTCTCTCGTAGTAGAGTACCTACTATAGGGTAATAAATAGATCTCTTACCTCCCACTGTAGAACTAGTGGGCTTTACATCAGATACATTCCTGTAAGGTGTTTGTCTCTTTACGTTGTGCTGGGATGCTCATACACTTTCTGCCTCTTTAAAATTATCCTCTTGAAAAATGATTTCAACTTGTCTCCAAGTTCAAAAAAGACACATAGAGGGAGGATATATGTCATGTAGAAAGGAGGATCATAAATGCTGATATCTGAACATCCTTGTTGATGTAATACCAACTGTAGTTGATCATTTTAGAGTGGCACAACATTGTACAGAACTGAAAATAATGAAACAAAGTGACATTGCACACTCTTGACACAAGAGTGTGGTTTAGTGTGCAATCATGTATTGGTGCATGAATGTATTGCCAAATTAATGAGCAAAGAAGGTTGGTAAACCAAAACTCAGGAACACAGGTGTGCAAACAGTCAGGGAGGTGAGCTTTCTGTAGTGTGTCCAATCATACAATAAAAGAGCAAAATCAATATATGAATCAGTCATACATTTTTACCAAGGAAAGAAAAAACACACATATTAAATATGCCTCAAATATTTTTGGGGAGGAGCATGTAATCACACACATCACACATATATTATTTGTTCCTTTCTCTTCCATACAGCATTTTGAACATCCCATCCCTGCCACTTAATTTAATAGCCTCTCGATTTGTATTTCTGAAAGTGGGGAGTTAACCGCCTATTTACGCAGGCCTCTTTTAACAAGGTATTAGTATAGAATCCAGTTGTAGATAATAATCATGTTAACACTTGTAGGAAAGTGCCCCTTTTTGACATGGTCATCCACACTTTTTGCCTGGTATCTGATGCAATTTTAACAGAAGTGCACTGGGTTGCTGTTAGCCAGGTCCCCTGTGCTGGATCTTTTTTCCAAAAACTGTACAATTGTTCCCCCACTTGGCGATACCTTTAGCACCCCTTGTAAGTCCCTTGTAAGTGGTACCCCTAGTACCTAGGCCAATATGGCTAAAGAGGGTCCTTAAGGACTACAGCACATATTATGCCTCCCTAAGGGACCCCTCAGCACCAACATGCAACTGCCATTGCAGGCTGCATGCTATGGTGCAGAAAACAGTCAAGCGACGGCATGGCACACAAGAGGTGTGCCATGCCTGCAGACACTGCACGCAGTATAGGTAAGTCAGCTCTACAGAAGGCCTTACAGCCTAATGGCAGGATGCACTCTTCTACATGTGTAGTCATATCTGCATAAGCAGATAGGCCCCTGAGATGTCTAAGTCGATATTAAAATTTGACAGGAAAGCCTTTTCGATTGCATGTTCTGGAGACTGGTGTTTACGAGTTCCCTAGCTACATGATGACTTCACTGAAACTAGAGATGTTTGGTATTAAACACCTCATATTACTAAACCCACAATGATTCCAGTAATGGATTAACTAATACATGCACCCAGAGGGCACCTTAGAGGCACCCCAGAAAATCTACTGACTACGAGTGCTCAGACTGACTGGGGTAGACAAACCTGCCACCACAGACAGGTTTCTGACCCCTGCAGGTGAGAGCCAGTGCTCTCTGAGGGCAGAAACAATGCCTAATTGGGCCAGAGGTGCTGTCCAATCCTCTATATCCTCTATATGAGCAGCATATAAAAGCAAGAGGCTTCAAAGGTCTTTGCTGCATTTGATATGCAACGCCAGGCTTCCTTCGACTGGGGAAAAGCTACCTCAACCCGAGACCATTTGGCATAAGAAAAGGTAGGACAATTAGCGAGTTAGGAGGCGTGTTCTCCTCAGGCTAATACCACCCGTAAGGTGTGCTACCTGATGTAGGACACATTCTTTAGAATTTCACCTTCTAAGTTTTGGCAGAATTAGGCTCTCTGGGTAAGGGTTATGCCCACTTCCCACAGGAAGTGGTCATATAGGGCGTGTTGGTATCCTGAAGGTAAGTAGCCCATTGGCTACTACCTGTCACTCCCTGTAATACCCCTAGATTGTGTATTTAGGTGGTACCTCTGACACTAGTAACTAAGATTCAATGGATCAAGAAGAAGTGGACAAAGAAGAGCGACGAGAAAAGCGACAACTGAAGACTGGCTGTGGACATTTGGCACCAAACCCTGTCTGCCTGCACCAAGTCTCGACAACTGTGACTAGTGAATTGTCCTGCAGCTGACCAGATTCCAAGAACCTCAGGAGACTGTCAGCCCTTTGCAAATTGTCAGCAATCTCTCTTGGAGTAGAGGAGCCACTCCACTGCAGTCCGCAGGCACTAAAGACTGAAGTGCGGTTCACGGAGTTACCACTCCCCAACCAGCCTGATGCAGCAGCCCCCCAAGAAGATGTACCTGTGCTCCTGAAGGTCAGATCTGTCCCCCCTCCAAGAGAGAGGGCACCAGATTCAACAGGAGCCGCACAGGCAAATACCTAGGTTGTCAAACCCCCTAGCAGTAAGCAAAGACCAAGAGAGACCCATCTGGACGTCAATGACACCAAGTAGCCATTCAAGGATGTCAGCACCATATAGACCCACTGCTAAAGTGGCCCATAATGTCCTGATTTTCCACCCTCAACGGACAAAGACCGAAAACAGCATGTCCCTAGGAAACACAGAATCAAGCAGACCTTTTCACTCTGCACAGAGTGCCTCAGCCTGGTTACCGACATACCAGCTGTTCCTCCTTGTCCCAAGGACTCTTGTAACCTGAGTCCTCCATTGAGAGCTCCCAAACTTTTCCCCTTTGCAGCCTGTTTCTATGTGACCACCCTTCTTCCTAATGGTATAGCCCACACAGCCACCAGCACATCCAACACCTCTGCATCCGGACTGCCCAGGGCAGGTATTGAGTAAATGTTAGTGGTACTTTGGACCTTGGTCCCCTACAACCCTAAGTCCCGAAGGAGAACCACAAAAACTATTGCAAATAACGGTATGTAAGATATGAGAGGCACCCCCTGCATCTAGGGGAGGGGTGCCTTTAGTGAGATTTCGTGCCGAGGGAACGCTTTCGTTTCCCTGGAAGTGGGCAAGAGGAGGGTCACTAAATGCGAGTAATGAGGGAGGTGCATTGGCGTGATCCCTCCCCGTAGGTGATAAAACTTCTGGACTCAAGGGAGTAGCCCTCTGTGTCCTCTCGCCTCTGTGCATCCTGCGGTGGTCCTGGCCTCTCCGGCCCTACCCTAGTAGCCGGTGTGTTAAAATGAAGACTCGTGAACCCAGGTATGTTAACTCTTCTTTATTGATGTCACCCTGCTCTCCACACTGACAGGAATAAGTCGCATTCCAAAGATGACTAGGGGGAAGATACCAAGTGGATGAGGCAGGGAAGGGGGGGGGGTGGATCGTACCACTTTATTACAGTTTGATAAACATGCACAGGTTACAACACATCTCCCTTTGAACCAACAAAGCATTTACCAAACCATCTTAAGTTACAACACATCTCCCTTGGACCGAAGAGAAAGAGGGATGGAAAAGAGAGGGAGGGGATGGGAAGGCAAGGGGTGGGGGGGGGAACTGGCACTCAATAACCGTAACACACAGAAGTGAGGACCCTAATAACACCCCTAAAGGGGCGGTTGGAGAGGCTTAGGAGGGTATAACCCTGGTCAAAACAAGTACACCATCCTAGAACAGGTAGAAGAAAAAAGTTATACACATAGTTTGGATCCTGTACCTCTTCGCTTTGTACCATTCTTACTTGACTCCTCTCCCCTTCCTTACACACCCTTGCGAAATGGCCCCTTCTGTTACACTTCATACACATAGAATTTCGAGCCGTACAATGCATGCTATTAGCTAGATGATTATTGCTTCCGCACCTAAAGCATTTCAACCCTTCTGTGACATTAAAGGGCTTATCACTCTTTACCTCTTTAGATTTGATCTTGTTACCTTCTCCTTCTCTTTTATCTTCCAACACCAACCCTTTGATTTTATTCACACAACCCATGGATTCCTTAGGTTGTTCCATCTCCTGGATGCATTTTGCGGTGTGCTCAATGGAGTGAGCGATGGCCACCGCTTCCCTCAACGAGGGATTCTTTGCCAGAAGTTTTTCTTTTATCTTAGGATTATGGGTGCACCTCACCATTTGATCCCTAATGAGGGAATCGTTCAACTCCCCAAACTCACACAGCTGTGTGAGACCTCGGAGGGCAGCAATGTAATTAGTTATGGATTCACCCTTTGCCTGCACTCGTGAAAAGAACTTGTGACGCTCAAGCACAACGTTAACCTTGTCCCCAAAATGAGTCTCTAGTTTAATCATTGTAATTTTGAAGACATCAGAATCTAACTCGTCGTCTTCCAATGTTGGGTTTAGGAGAGTGTCATATATTTTCCTCCCTTGCACGCCTAGATTATGAAGCAAAACATGTTGCTTCCGCACAGCTGAGAATTTTTCCCCCCCTATGGCTATTAGATATGAGTCAAACAAGTTGATCCAATCCTTCCAGTGTATATCTGGATCACCGATGTCATTTAGGAAGGAGGGGGGGGGGGGTTCATAGATGAAGCCGCCATGTGGAAGATTATCAGCTGGAAGCACCAATGCACTAGAAAGGAGTGAAAATGAACCTTTAAGGTCCTTACAGATGCCCAGATATTAGAAATATTCACTTACAGAAAACAGAGAACACGTTAAGTAGAGGGAAGATCCTAACCCAGGAGCGGTAAATGAACTACCTGTGACAGGTGAAACAAAAATACTGAAGGTGGAGGAGAACAGCTGTATGACCTAAGACAATGAGCAAAAAAAAAAAATACTACTTACACCTGAAGCTAGGAAAACTGCAGGTGTACTTACACAGTACCCTGAAGCTGATGGAGAAATTCCCTTATGCCTACGCTGCTTATTGGGAAGTCACAGAAGTCAATAATTTAATTAAATTGGATTATTAACGCACAGTTGTCACCATTACAATGTTCACCCCTCCCAAAACCCATGCATGAGCTGATTATGTCCGCTACCTCAGTACTCCCCCTCTACAGTCAGGAGGTTGCACTTATGATTCTGATTTGACTGTAGTGCAAATGAACGATCTCACATCTATCACGTATGTACCATGTATACACTATTAGAACATTGCACGGTGCACTAGAGAACTTACAGTAGTACCCTTTTTTTTTTTTTAGTAATACGTTGCAAGGACGTGCAGCAAGGAAATGGTAGGTTAGAGCTAATTAATACTTGTAAGACCACACACAGTAAGCACAGATGACCTCAGAGCCTGGATATAAACATGGTAGTATTTTCACTTAAGAAATTCTAATTATGGTGTAGCATGAAAGAAACGTTGCTTGTGAAATAACCACCAATATACCCCAGCTATGAACTTCATCAATTTAAGTAGGTTCCTGACTTGATGCCGATGACCTGCAGTTGGTAAAATGCTCGGAATCCCTCTGTATAAGGAACAGCTGGACCGTAACTGTATTATACTTAGTCACCATTGACCAATTACAAAGTGCATAAGGGTCTGAATATGAAGGGAGGGAATTCCTAAGAGTGCTAATTAGCTCTGAAATAGTACTAGCGTACAGCTGGATGTGATGGGGACTCCGGTTACTCTCAATTATAGAATGATAGAACCACCGCACTGTACAGGCCTGCAAAAATGTACCTAGTGTACCAGAATGTCACAATAACATTAGCGTCACAAATGCACTTCATCACATGAAACAGGGCACGTCTATACCAAGGGTTAAATTATCCCCCACCCCCATCAACACCCTACGCTTAAAAATTACCTTTTTTTTTTTTTGAAGTGATACAGGTTACTATCACTTGTGGTACAAATTATTGTCAATGCTGGGTGGACCATACAACCATATAACTACACCTTGGCTGTTGTAAGTCAAAGGGGAAGGAAAAAACAAAAAAAAACGGGACAGTCTCTAAAAGGCACTTCTTGTTCCAGAAAGGCGTAAAAGTATGAGCAGTCTTACTGTAGGAGCTTTCAGTCACCGGAATATCGCTGCATATGACTTCCAGGATGAAACCGGTATCAACTGTCACTCAATAGCTCCAACTGAACACTTCCAGCACACCGTCCATGAACTGCAAGGCTGCACTGCAAAGATGAAAGCCTGAAGAAAAGTGTATTGCAGACCTGACGAGGCTTGTGCGCCTTGCAGTGGGTGGAACTGATAACAATAATGGCGGGAATTTCCGTCAGAAATAACGGCCCTGAGGGGGGAGTGCCCCAGAATTAATGCTTAAACAAAACTGTTAATGCTTATGACAGGAATACCGACGGCCAGACTGCACAGACTCAACACACGGAAAACGGAAACTTCCTTGGCCTGAAGAAGTGTCTTCGTGCAGCGCCTGCCTCAGCTGAAGGATATCCTGACAGGATCTCACCGGAAGAGCACTGCGCAGGCTCGAAAAGTACACGGAGCACAGACACTTCCCAGACCTGAGGAAAGCGTCTCAGTACAGCGCCTGCCAAAGCCCTTCTTCTTCTTGACAGGGATGCAGTGCAGCACCTGCCTCAGCTGGCAGAAATTCCACCGGCAGGGCACTGCGTAGGCTCGAAAAGTACACGGAACACAGACACTTCACCAATCTGAAGAAAGTGTCTTAGAACAGCGCCAGCCTGAGCCTGTCTTCTTACTGACAGGATACTTGGAAAAGGCAGCAGCTGCGTTAACTCCACAGCTGCAACTAGAGGTTAGAGGTAGGTGGCAATTAAGGACCCTGCTGAGGGAAGGACACCAGCAGCGCGCCCCCCGATGACACTCTCCAAGAAGCTGAGTTCCAGTCAGCAGTGCACACTTCCTCACACGATCTTGGCGTGGCAATTCGAAACTGTCAAAAACAGTCACATTACAGATGACAGACCTTCCTGAATCCTTAGGCTACTAGTCCGTCGAACATAAATCACCAAATGGAACTTTTCACCTCATATGTACCAAGCACGAACCTCACAGCATTACTTGAGCACCGGTTGGAGAGAGTACTGAAAGGGGAGGTGACAGCTGGGCCCCCTGCGCCGGGTTCTTCCCCTCGTCGTCAGTGTTAAAATGAAGACTCGTGAACCCAGGTATGTTAACTCTTCTTTATTGATGTCACCCTGCTCTCCACACTGACAGGAATAAGTCGCATTCCAAAGATGACTAGGGGGAAGATACCAAGTGGATGAGGCAGGGAAGGGGGGGGGTGGATCGTACCACTTTATTACAGTTTGATAAACATGCACAGGTTACAACACATCTCCCTTTGAACCAACAAAGCATTTACCAAACCAGCTTAAGTTACAACACGGTGCTTGGATGAAGCAACATGGTACCTCATTTGGACATAGTGGTAAAGGGTTGGGTTGTGTCCTGCTGGTACAACACGCCTCAAGAGTGGATATAGAGTGGACGAATTGTAAATACATGGTAACCTGTAGCGCATATGTACACTGCGCCTCCTTATGTTCATTAAAGGGAGTTTTATGGTCAATAAAATTGGTCAAAGTCGAAGGTTTAACAACAAATAAAGATGGTGTTATTTTACAAGTAATAAAAGCTATGCAGTGAACACCAATCTTTCGTAAAGTTTCTTTGTGGTGGGGGGCTGTGGAGGACGAATGGCACGTGATATCACCACTATGACTTTTCTCCTATAGGAACCATTGCTGCATACAGACACATTTAAATGAACTTTTTACTTTCTTGTAAAAATATATATATGTATTTTTAAAGTACTGACATGATAAAAACGTTCTTGGTACCAACGTTTACATAAAAATTCAACCTATTTTTCTAAATTGGTCTTAGATTTATTCTTGAGTGTGTGTCTGATTTATTGCTGCTGTGAGTACAGCAAATGCTTAGCACTACCTTCTGATAAGCTTAACTACTGACCCACATTACAACAAAAGTGAGCATTTGGTTTTCATTTGTGCACCTCTGTAAACCAACTGGGGTTTGCTTGGACACATTACACAGTGTACCTTGTTTTGGACCACTATATAAAGAGCCAGCTTCCTACAACACTTTACATACTTGAAGGCCTACACTAATCTATGTGTGGTGATCATTTGAATCTCCGGACACTGGGCTACGCACTCCAATATACATAGCATTCCTCATGGGGCTGGGCACACACTGAGTGAGGTACATAAACTGCAATTTATACATGCCCTGGCATCTTTATGAGGGGCATTTATATGTACAACTAGTCTCACTCCGTTTTCAGTCCAGATCCTCATCCTTTCTCTTAAGGCCCTCTTGGCATACACTTAAAAAAAAACGTACATGGTGCCTGGTATGCGACTGCCCAACACCCTATTGTACCTGACAGCATTTCCCAGTCTTTGCTCTCTCTCTGACTAGTGCAGCTTTTCTCCATGTTAACTTCTAAATTATATATTTACAGAGTCAGGTAGCAATTAGATACATACTATTGTAAACTAATTCCTGCCAAACCTTCATAATAGCCACATTCTAAAGCGCCTATAATGTAAGTACACATTAATAAAGTGCATTGTTTCAATAAAGAGTGATGGAGATCTACTTCATTCAGTACCAATTCAACCTCCAAAATCGTATTTCCCCATTACTCCAACTCACAATAAATGGAGAGGACGTCTAAACTTTGAAAAAGTTTCTTCCTTTCCCTACACATTTTGCAAGCACCAACTCCCTGAAAAATAAATTATTAATTTTCTCAACCCACGCTTGCAGCCTGGGGGATTTAGTTGATTTCCAACATGCGGTAATTATTGACCTTGCCACTAACGTTGCAATGAACCATCAGGAGTGTGCCGGCGCAGCACTCAGGAATATTTTTTTCTAGTTAAGTAACAGTACACGGGTATAATATACTATTCACTGAGCATACAATTGCATTTTCCGAACGTTAGGACCCCGTAAAACTTTAAAACTAAGGACAGAGGCTTCCAGATATTGCTCGCGAATTAAATAAACTTCATTCACTTGTATCCATTACTTTGTATGTTTCAAAACTCATCCTGAAAATTGGACCCTTCTGAGCTCAACCACTTTACCATTGTCTCTGTTTAATATACCTTCACAAAAATTGAAAAACGACCTCAGGGGTCGCAGACGGACTCAAGTCCGCCCTCGATCCTAATCGGGCCCCTAGTTTGCACCCAGAGCCGCTTTTCAGGACATCACAGCTTCATTAACAAGCCAGTCCCTTACTTTCCCAAATTGCAATTCTCTATTCTAGCAGCCATGCCTAATAATTTGGCAGATACCACATGTTGAACAGAAGATTTTGCATACATGCTGGGGATTCAAAGCCATTCAAATAGTTGTTTCTGTTTAGTTCTACAAGGCAGCATCATACGATATCTTATCCTTTTTTGTCTTCTTTTCTTTGGGGAGATTAGGATCTAGACAAAATGTAAATCCTTTGCACATGACAATAAGAAAGACCTATTGAAAGTCTTGCATTTGGCCTGATCAACATAGCTAAAGCTGTTTATTAAATGGGCTGCAAAATAATACACTCCCCTATCAATCTGGGTGGGCGGATGTATGACGTTACAACGCATACTTTTACAACGCATGCCTTTACAACGCGGTTTTTACAATGAAAACCTTTACAACGCATATCGTTTTGGGGTGCTGGATAGTGAATAGTTTAATTTACTATTCCAACTCCAGTCCCCGTGGACACTAGGGAAGGTGTTGGATAGTAAATTAAACTTATTCCCTATCCTAGAGCGCCCCCCAGCGCAACGCGTTGTAATGGTTTGCGTTGTAAAAGTTGCGTCGCAAAGGCACTGCGTGGTAAAAGTTGCGTTGTAAAGGATGTTTCCCGGGTGGGCTAAACCTCCTTCTTGAGTAGGTAGCTTCAACTACTTCATACTAATTCTTGGAGTGCACTTTTTCCAAAGAAAAGAACTAAGCAGTGATTTCAGTCACTGAAAGAAATTAAATATATAATACAAAGGTAATTGATGTAAAAAAAAGTTTAGCAGAGGCACATTATGCAATTTAGCTTATGCCACTCTACTGATTATAGAGATCGGTACCCTCTCCCATGGATCCAACATATTCGGAATCTTGGCAAGCAAGGCAGGGTAGTTTAAGTCATAAAGATATTCAAACCTTTTGGAGGAACTCATACCCAAATTTCTAACTGACATTCGATGATAAATATTTTGCATATATTGGGGTAGAGCTGTTGCATCTTTATAGAAAATATCAGTTTTGGAGATGTTGACTCGATAGCTAGCAAACCTAGAAAATTTGGAAAAAATATCAAATAGATCTTGAAACACCCTCCTCCCAAGTGCCAGATATAGCACAATGTCATCCACATATAGGTTTAGGTTTTGATATCCGAGAAACTACCCCTTTCACATCCCCACTCTGGCTTAGAAAGCAGGCCTGGAGCTCTATAAGTAACGCAAATAGAATTGGTGACAAAGGGAAGTCCTGCCTTTTATGCCTAAAAATCTGAAAGAAAAGCAAAGCCTTACCATTAAGACATATTCCAGCAAATGAACCCTAAAATTGTACCAACTATGACCTTGTGAGCTGAATTGGAAATCCCATTACCTCCATTACTTGAAATAGATGATTTCAGCTCACAAGTTCCAAAACTTTCTCAGCACCTATAAAAAAGATTGCTGAAGGAATGTTACGTAAATGAAATAGTCACTGGCTTAAGTTACTTAATGTATAATATAAAATAATTAGTGCCCTAAATAAACCCAATGTGATCTTTCTCGATTAAAAAGTAAAAGGCACAACCTCTGCCACCCTAGCACCTAATATTTTAATTAAGATTTTATAATCTGTGTTTAGCAGTGTTATTGGATGAAATGAGTTTTTGTCTTCCAGATATTTGTCTTTCTTGAGTATGCAGGTGAGGAGGCCTTTACTCAAATAAGTGGGAACAGGGTCACCCATCAATATATCTTTAAACAGGGCCATCATGACCCCGATTACTTCTGAGATACGGATCAGGTTCCGCTCTGATGAAAACCTATCTTCTCCTGCAGCATAGTTATAGTGTGAACAAGATTTTGTTAAGATTCACTAAACAACTTTGGGAGGAATATATGATCTAGGAAGCTCACAATATCATTTGTACATAGGAGATGGCCAGCTGTCTAGATTGTTACAAAATACTGATAACATCCTTCCTCAATTAAAGAAGCCTCCCCAACAAAGTGTTTGTTGATAAAGGCCAGGTTTTATCTATGACATGTTTAGCTTGACATGTTCTGACCCATTAGGTTAAAAGCCTCCCACTTACTTCTCCTTCCTTATATAATTGTTGTTTATATGTTCTGTTATTTAAGAGTTGCTTTCCATAAAAAAAAACTGTTGGTAATGGTTTGTTAACTCTCCTTAAAATATAGAGTGTTAGCTACATGGGATAGATTCACCCCATGAAGATAAAGATTCTCAAAGAGTTCCCTAAATTTCATTTTTGCTTACTCATTACAATGGGTTTGAAAAGCAATAATCCCCCCTCTCATAGTTACCTTACATGCTTCCCAGGAGTTTTCTGAAGAAGAACAGTATTGATTTTCCTAAAAAAACAAATTGCCTGTGCCTTAATTTGTTCTATAAACGATTCCTCCGTTAAGTAATGCTCTAATTAAAGACCAGAGTTTGGTCAGAGCAGCTTTGTTGTTGAGGCTCACATCTAAACTAATAGCAATGTGGTCTAATAAAGAATTTGATATTATAGAAAAGGCAACAATTTGAATATTCTTCAAAATGAGAAAGTAGTCTGTCTTTTAAGTTGAGCAATAACAAGAGGAAAATACAGGATACTGCTTTGCCATCAGATTAGCATCTTACCAATGGTCAAACAAGTTAAGCTCCTCTATAATCCTCTGCATTGCTCTTGCCATCTTAGCTTTGCAATATGGGAAAGCTCCAATACTTATATTGGCATTTGTTTTTTTAACGAAATAAAAATCACCACCTATTATTACATTCTTGGGGTGATTGGCGAACTACAGAGACAGTTCAAATAATGGCTGAGGTTCATTTGGGGTGGAGCCATACAATGAACATATTTATGGGGCACATTTATGAGCCTCTTTGTGCCTCTCTTGTACCATGCCACATGGTGCAAGAGTGACGTAAATGAAAAATGGTATTTATGAATCCACTCAAGGCCACCTTTAGAAATCTTGGGTGATGTAACGCCACGCAAATTGCTGTGTTGCATTACTCTACACCTAGGAGGCATTGCGTACATGTTCCCACACAACATTCATGGATTTCTGATGTATCCCCATATTTACTAGAACAGGTAGACCTGGGAATGTGCCAAAAAGATATGGCTTCCCAGAGGAGGTGTAACAAGCAGAAACATGTTTAGGCCCCTTCCTGCACAAAAACAATCCTGGCAACACAGTTCAAAGGTGCCTGCTTGGAGCTAGACAGACAACATGGCTCCAGCACAAGGGAAAGGAAAGGAAGGTGCTGAATTCTTTTAAAGCAGGTGTATTCCTCCCCTTTTTCTGTCCCGCAGCTGCACTGCATGACAATTCTTATTAATATGCCCCTGTATCTCTGTTGAACAGTATCCTCAAATTCCTGCTTTATGTGAGGTTTTTGTTATATGCATGCCTAAAGGCAGTCCTTACTTTGTGAAATAGTAAGTTTTGGTGCCCAAAGTTTTGCTCAGAGATCAATCGAAAGGCGAGGGTGCCAACTACCAAGACTGCGCAGTCTTGACTCCACCTTAAGCCTCTTTCATCCACTACCAGGCAAATTGAGTCCCTTTATCTCATGCCTGCAGATTATTTTTCATCTCTACTGTCTCCTTTTGTCACTTATTTTTCTTCTTTCTCTTCTACCTTCTTCCGCTGTTTTTGTTTTCCTCTCTCTTTATCAAAGTCTGAAGAGGAGACATAATTCCTCATCCCAAAAAGGAGTGCCAGTGGGACCTACCTGCAACCACTGGCTCAAACTAGGAACTGCTTATAGGCTACTTGAACAGGAACATGTGACTGTGTGACACACCCTGAACCACTTTTTCTGCATTTGTTCCACTCAACTTGGACACAGACTAAATATTAATAGTAATTCAACGTTTCATCTAATTAGGGAGTTTTATTCAAATTGGTAAGGCATGTGTGCTGAATAATGTTTAGTCGGGTCTTCTATTCACTCTGATAATATTTGTAATTATTGAGGTATTCAGTATTATGTCCACATAATGTGCATAGGAGTCAACCATAATAAATAAATATTACTGTAAAATACCAAGGGGCAGATTTATCACAATGTCTTACGACATGGCTCAGCAAGACACCTTGCTGCGCTGCATTGCGTGACATATAGAAGGTAGGAAGGCTCTAAATTTAACATTATATAGCGCATTCCTGTCCTCTCTTTGCACTGGCGCACTACGTGCTGCCTAGCGCCAAAGGAGGCACCCTTTGACAGGTCAGAAGTCTGACGTCTGTCTATTCGCAATTTTCTTCCAGCTGCAGAGGGTCTGTTCGTCTTTGGCTTTCGGTCCAGCTGAATGAGGTAAAGATGCTGAGTACCTTTACCACGCGTACGCCTTTACTGTTCATACCTTTGCAACATAATTTGTTGTAAAGGCATGCGTGGTAAGGCCTACTCATTTAAAATCACACGTGATACAGACTATGCATGGTAACGGTAATCGGGTTTTAAGTGCTGCGTTGTAAATGTTTCGCGTTGTAAGTGCTCTGTTGTAAATGTATCGCGTTGTAAGTGCCGCGTTGTAAATGTATCGCGTTGTAAGTGTCGCATTGTAATTGCCGCATTGTAAAAGTATTGTGTGGTAACAGCCGCGTTGTAAATGTTTCGCGTTGTAAGTGCTGCGTTGTAAATGTATCGCGTTGTAAGTGCCGCGTTGTAAATGTATTGTGTGGTAACGGCCACATTGTAATGGCTTTTTCCCCTTTTTTGCCCGTTCTGTCATCCACAAGGTTATGAAAGAACCATTGTTACTACGTGTGATCTCAGAAAGCTGATATGCGACAAGAGTAAGCATGTCAATGGCTGAGTTCACAATCTAAAGCACATACTAAAGAACATTTCTATTTTTTTAGATTGTTGGCAGGCATTCACACTTAAAAGATGAAGACAAGGGAGAAAATAAAGATGACACAAGAAGAAGACTGCCTGTGCTGCTGCCCTACAACTGTGTGCCAGCCAAACAGATGGTAGTGCAAGTGCCATGTTCAAACAAATGGCAGGCACTTAGGCCCTGATCATTACTTCGGAGAAGTAGGCCTAATGCATGATGCTATGTGCTATTTTCTCACAATCCTGAATATAAGTTGGTTTTTCATTACTCAGTTTTACTAGGGGTAGGAGAAACAAACATGTTTTTTCTTTCTTGAGTAATTGCATGAGACAAGTGTCATTCTGCTTCTTTTTCTAAAGGGTGTAGAGGACAATGCGATTTTATGATACAGTAAATTGGCATGTAATTTTACCGCACAATAAAATCACCCTGCAAACTGTATTTAGGGCCTATTTGGCAAAATGAAGGCCCTGTATGAAAGAAGGGGGTGTCACGCATCAGTGATTCAGAGTAGCCTGGTTTGACCTAAGATAGATGTTGTAAATTGTAATAATGCTATATTCTTGTAAGATTCCCTGGCACTGGCATTACCTACCCTTTTCTCCATCTTTTCTGAATTATTCTTCCCCTGCTCAATGCAACAACCAACATGGTAGTTCCTTTCATCTCCGTTTCATATTTGGTTCCTATAATAGTAATAAAGTATTTCTTCCATGGAAAGAAAATTACATCTTCAATTCCGTTATTTATTTAATGTTTTAAAGAGTATAATTAAAATGCAAAATTATTATATTGTTTAAATATAATTTTTGTATCCACTTATTATTTGGAAATCTGATTTCTTGTAGGTGGAGTCGTAATGTAATGTATTTATGTTACTTTTAGTTTGTTTGCCGCTTTGTAGGAAATGAAAATTACAAAAACGTGAAGTATGTATTTTGAAATGATTTAGGTTGTTCGCAATGGTGTTAAGGTGTATCACGGTTCAAAAACAGTACACATTCTGGACAAAACCCATGAGACATTGAATAACACATTTCTCCTACACATTTATGGACAGATTTATCAAGGTTTTGCATCGCCACCTAGGCTGGCATGACTCAATAAATCTGGACAAATTCAAGGCAGCGTGAATCACTGCCTTGCGTTACTCTGCTCCTGGGAGTCCTTGCATGGTGGAGTGCGGGTTACCCCACGTATCCGCCCATGGACACTGGCGCATTCCCAGATTTGAATAAACAAAAGAAATCCAACATTTGATAGGGAAAGCGAGTGAACAGTGAATACTGGAGCACTCAGTGTTTGTGAAAATACCCCTCACACACCAAAAGGCCCCTTGGTGTCATGCTTCATCATCGGGGTCTTCGCACCCCTCTATCGGGATGCGGCGTGCTGCGACCGACGACTACGTGGGAGCACTTACGGTATTGGCTATGTGTGGTGTACAGTGTGTGGGTTGTGTTTAAAGTGAGCAGGGAGTGTAGTGAAAAAGTTAAAAAGTACCTGGCACTAGAGTGGAAAAGAAAAAAATTTTATTCTGTACTCTGGCTGGTACTGTTAAAAAGAAAGTGCAGGGCGAGGTCAAACCTGTCGTATTAATGAACAGGACCTCTGATGTGCTTTTGTGTCGACATGTTTTGGAGGCAAGCTCCTTCTTCAGGACAGGGGCACAAACTCCCTTCCCTACTCACGTCTTTTACTACATAAAACTGTGTATTTACAGAAAAGTGAAATTTTACTTGGAAAAGGCTATGTGTGCCTACAGCGGTCTGCTACAAGCACAATGACCTGTAGAAAGACAAAAAGTAAATTTACCTAATGGTTACCCATGTAGCGGGTAGTTCATGCAGGTGCAGTCACCTGGAACCTCACCATTTTGCTTGTAGTTAAGCAATTTTTTTGAAAAAAGAGGGGACTCACAACACATACAACATAAAACACATAGAGCACTAGGATTTTACTGAGAAATTCCCATGTGGAGCCGTTGCTGAAGTTGAGTTTGGTGCTTTTTTCAGTTAGATGGCAACTACTGCAGTTCCCACAAGGAAAATGTCCCTGGACACTTATGGTTGATTGAAAGGACGTAGTCGTTTGTTTTGGACGGGTGTGTACCAAAATGTCTTTGATGTTACGTCCCCTTCGGTGTGCAAACATCGGTTTTTCCAGGTCTAGTTCTCCACATGTTAGTATTCTCCAATGTTTGTTAACAAGTTTGGACACTTCGTTGGACACTGTGTTGAACGTCGTAATACATATGGGTCGTTTATTTTCCGAGGGATCCTTTATTCGGTCCTCCAGCAACGCCTCTCTGTTGTTGTTTTTTGCCCTTTTGAAAGCTTTGTTGATAATCCTGTTTGGATACTCTCGTAGTTTAAGTTTCTCTTTGAGGTCAGCCGCTTGCCTCTTGAATTGGGACATGTCTGTACAGTTGCGCCTGAGGCGTAAAAACTGACCATAGGGCAGGTTCTCACGGAGGTGCCGGGGGTGAAAACTGTCAAACCTCAATAGACAGTTTCTAGAGGTCGGCTTAAAATGAGTTGTGGTTTTTAACACCCCTGCTTCTGCATAGATGTTGAGGTCCAGGAACACTAATGTTTTGTCTGAAATGGTAATCGTGAATTTCAGGAAGGAGTTTTGGTTAACAAAATGGGCTATAAATAGCCTTTACCGCTACCTACTCCATAATCAGCGGAGCAGCGGACGGGGTAAGGCGGTGATCAGAGCATCCTGACTTTGTGAGTATGATATTGAAGGAGCACCATTATGCCACGAACAATCTGAGACCGTCTACAGAAGTAAGTGTTATAGAGTGAATTATAATGGCCACACCATTCTTTACTGCAGATAGCCATTGGAGCAGCACCCCGACGTTCCTACTTTGCTCATGAAGCCCACAACCAAGCTTCACAAGTATGAATATTAATTTCTCAGTAAAATCCTAGTGCTCTATGTGTTTTATGTTGTATGTGTTGTGAGTCCCCTCTTTTTTCAAAAAAATTGCTTAACTACAAGCAAAATGGTGAGGTTCCAGGTGACTGCACCTGCATGAACTACCCGCTACATGGGTAACCATTAGGTAAATTTACTTTTTGTCTTTCTACAGGTCATTGTGCTTGTAGCAGACCGCTGTAGGCACACATAGCCTTTTCCAAGTAAAATTTCACTTTTCTGTAAATTCACAGTTTTATGTAGTAAAAGACGTGAGTAGGGAAGGGAGTTTGTGCCCCTGTCCTGAAGAAGGAGCTTGCCTCCGAAACATGTCGACACAAAAGCACATCAGAGGTCCTGTTCATTAATACGACAGGTTTGACCTCGCCCTGCACTTTCTTTTTAACAGTACCAGCCAGAGTACAGAATAAAAAAATTTTCTTTTCCACTCTAGTGCCAGGTACTTTTTAACTTTTTCACTACACTCCCTGCTCACTTTAAACACAACCCACACACTGTACACCACACATAGCCAATACCGTAAGTGCTCCCACGTAGTCGTCGGTCGCAGCACGCCGCATCCCGATAGAGGGGTGCGAAGACCCCGATGATGAAGCATGACACCAAGGGGCCTTTTGGTGTGTGAGGGGTATTTTCACAAACACTGAGTGCTCCAGTATTCACTGTTCACTCGCTTTCCCTATCAAATGTTGGATTTCTTTTGTTTATTCGAATACCTAGTGGAGCATAAATCCAACGATTGGCTCTACCTCCCTCTTGTGTTTTTGATATTGCATTCCCAGATTTACCATTAGTAGTAGACCTGGGAATAGATCAAAAGTATTTGTATTTCTCCTCATGTTTTCCTCTTCTATATTTTGCATTCCATTCTACAGCACACATAGAAAGAGTAAAATGCCTCTGAGGATTTTTTTTGCGGGACTGTGTCCCTACCTGTACAGAAACAATCCTGCCTACATCGTAGGCACCCTTGCACCCTAGAACAACCAAAAATAAACCAGTGCTAGGAAAGCACATGAAAGCACATTATAATGTAGGCCTGGGCATAGTTTGCAGAGTTCTACTGTGGGGTACTCAGCGAAGAGACACCAAATTCTGCTATGCTACGTGGAGTTCCACGAGCGGCGGAGTGCATTACCTTGTGCTGTTTGCACTGATTTTTAGCACTAGGTGTTTGTCCCGCGTTATAAAATCAGCTTGCACTGTATCACATGCAATGCAAGAGGGTGCAACTTCTTTCTGCCGCTCGAGTAGAAGATGTACTCAAGCAGCAACTTCCTCAACGCAACTGGAAGGTTTCTCAATGCGAGCGCTAGCGACTATCTACTACCGCCCACGTTGAGAAATCATGCTGAGAAGCAGTCTAGAGTTGGATTTTCCTTGATAGCGTTCTCCAACTTAGTGTTGGTGAGTGGGGAGAGAACTCAGCAAGTGAAGCGGAGTTCGTCATCCAGGTATAGTATAATGTTAAATATGCGGCATTCCTACCTTTCCCTCTCACGCATCACGGCAAGGTGTCTTGCTGCATTGAGCTGCATAAAAAATGTTAAATATGAACCTTAGTTTAATTGTCTACTGATAAACATTGGAATTTTCTTTGATTAACTTTATTACACATTTTAATTTGTAGGTCTTTTTAACTGGATCCCCATCATGTCTACTGTGAATTCCAGCAATATCGATCACCTTTGGCTCCTGCTGATGGGTTTTCCTGGGGCAGATGATTTGAACAATACAAACATCTGGATGTCTCTTCCTCTGTGCTCATTGTACCTTCTCTCTATCTCAGGCAATTGCCTTATTTTGTTACTCATAAAACTGGACAAACAGCTCAGAGATCCCATGTACCTTTTGCTCTCCATGCTTGCAACCACCGATCTTTGCTTGACTTTTGCTACCTTACCCACAACGATGAGCGTGTTCTTGTTTGACGCTAGAAGAATCCATTTCTTTGCCTGCTTGACTCAGCTCTTCTTTATACACATGCTCTGTGCAATGGAGTCTTCCATTTTAGTGGCCATGGCCTTTGACCGCTATGTTGCCATATGTAAACCTCTGCAATATGCCTCAATTTTACACCCAATCATATCTAAAATAGGACTGGTGGCTCTGCTAAGATGCTTTTGTCTTCATTTTGCTGTGCCATTTCTTTTGAGAATTCTTCCATTCTGTGACAAACAGGTCCTCTCCTTTGCCTTCTGCTATCACACTGACGTTATGAAGCTTGCGTGTGCGGACACTACAATTACAAGTACATACAACCTGGTGGTGGTGATCACCACATACCCTGTAGATGCAATTTTCATTCTGCTTTCTTACATTATGATTCTAAAGAATATCCAGAACAGAGCACAGCAAGGAGAAGGACTGAAAGCTTTGAACACCTGTGTGAGCCATCTGTGTGTGGTCATGTTGTTTTACATCCCCCTCATTAGTTTGTCTTTGGCTAGCAGATATGGACAAAAGGACTCAATCCTTCTGCGTGTTCTTCTGGGTGGGATATTACTTGTTGTGCCACCAGCACTGAACCCAATGATTTACAGCATAAAAACCAAACAGATACGTAATGCCCTTCGTAAAAGGTTCTGGGTAGCAAAACTGGGCAACTGAGATATTTGCTAGCAATGCTGAAACTCTGGCAGGATCCCGCCCATGAATCTTATGGCCATGGGGAGGGTGGAGGTGATTTATGCAACTCTAAAGTACTACTCTCTGTAATGTATTACTACCATCAAAACCATGAATAATTCCATTGAAATTCATAAGGAATATCTGCATTATTGGTATATCAATGTCCCCTGCATGATTTCTGAGCATGTGTCGCTTCCATGAATTGCATTCGGACGGATCTCTGGCCAGTGTTTGACAGCGCTCATTCGCCCAGGACCCATTTCTAGACTTTTTTTTTACAGAGTTTTTTATGTAGCGCGTACTTGACCCGAATCGGGTATCAGAGCGCCTTACTTGAGTACCAGTTGCATTACATGAAGACACATTCATTTTTGGTAGGCACGGGGAGATTAAGTGATTCGCCCAGAATCACAGGATGCTCAGCGTCACTGCCGAGACTCGAACCCAGTTGCCCAGATTTTAGGTCAACTGCCCTAGCCCTTAGGCCAACTCCTCTCCTCTCTAGATAGTGACATTGAGACCTACAGCACACAAAGTTCTTGTTAGCAAGTGTGACTACCATCAGGCCAACTGATTAATTGAGAATAGCAGCGCTAGCAGCATTTTAGTGTTGTGTTGTTGTGTGTTTCAGCTTCAGGGCCTACTGACTCTCCCTTAAGTTAGCTTTGGTGCAAGTAGCCAACTGCTCTTCGTTTGCACACGTTACTCATTTTATTTATTCACTGTGATGTTATTTAGTTTGGTTGCATGAGACTCAATTTGCACAAATCATACAAGGTCAAACAAACACCCTATTTTAATTCTCCCAGTGACCAGTTAGCTACAAAGATACAACAATAGAATCCAGATGCTGTTTTTCTCAGCGCACCTCTTAATCATATACATGGGAGTTGCTTTTTGAAAATTGTAGCAGGATTTCTTGCAGAGCATGAAGGACATGCTAAAGAACCTCTACCTTGCACACTTGGAGATGCAGAACACCTAGGGCCAGATGTAGGAGGCCAAATACCGGTCGGACCGGTATTTGGAGTTTCAGATGTAGGGGGCCTTAAATTTACTGATTCGGTAAATTTACAGATTCTGTAAATTTACAGATTCTGTAAATTACCGAATCGGTAAATTTACTGAATCGCTAATTTGTGATGTAGGCGGCACTGAATACAGTGCCACAGGCCCTTCAGAATTCGTTATTTACCATCAAATACTATTTGATGGTAAATAACGAATTCCTGTGTACATGCACATCTGTGCATGTACACCTGTGCCATGTGACACATACATGCCCTAAGGGCATGTATGTGTGTCACATGGCACACAAGCCTGAATCAGGGGTGCAACAGGGTGTCAAAGTGACACCCTGTCCCCCCTGTCAAGGCCCATAGGCAATTACCGAATCGGTAAATACTGATTCAGTAATTACCGAATCATACAGATTCTGTAAAAATTACCAAATTGTTTCCTACATCTGATTTACCGAATCTAGAATACCGATTCGGTAAAATTCGGTATTCTAGAGTCGGTAAATCAGATTCACCTACATCGGGTCCCTAACCATTAAAAGGTATAGGGCCGGCTGTAATTCCAGAGATCTTTTATATAATTACTGAGCTCACGTATTATTTATGAGTAGGGAGATTAGAGTAGCAAAGTATATATTTTATCATGATAGGGTTTTTCATTCTGTATGGCCTGTTGACCCTGTTCAGTATTCTGCTGATTTATATATGTCTAATAACTGCAGCACTCCTGCTTCATGACAGAGTTAATAAATCTTATAAACTTTCCTTGTGTCTCTCTTTGTTTTATTGTGGATGATGCATGGGTGAGAAACACAAAAGGGACTAATATGTTTTCCCGCGATGCCCCGCGGACTGGAGTTGTGTTGTGGGATGCCAATTCACTCTGGAAAGATTAGGAGAGTAAGTGAGTTATTATGAGCTGGTCTGGATTTGGGCTCACAGGTGCTAATGTGGTGTCCTATCATTCTAAAGTCCTGTGGTCCCGGCATAATACTGTTTCTCAGCAGAATCCCTGTAACATAAATGCCAGTTGTAGTATAGGCCATTTTACCTGTGCATGTTGATGGTCTAGTTGCGTCGCCATGATAAAGGCTTGCCCAGCTGAATGTAACCAGATCCGCGGTGCTAGATTAAGCATGCATGCAATGTGTGTATGTAGCTGTGGTGTGTGGTAGTCTGCAGTTCTGTCTTGGATGAAGAGTTCCCTTCCAAGCAGAGAGAGGGGCATGGACTCAGCCCTTAGAAGAGCCCAGTTGCTGCTCTTGTTGAGAAGTTGGCCAGATGGAAGTGAACTGAATGATCTTACCAGCAATGACTGCACTGTGGTGAGTCTTGCACCCTTGTCTACAAGATTCACTCTCCAGTCATCCCACTTGGCCTTACAGAGTTCCTCAGACCCGTCCCTGACCTGGGACTGACCAGTGGGGCTGCTGGTGAACTATGTGTACACTAGGGTTTGCAGCCCAGCCATCACCTGTCACATGTCCCATCTGTTCCCAGAGGACGGTTGCATACCTGTGACCTGTGACCAACACTGTTCTTTGTGTCATAGGAATGTTACCTTGCGGACTCTAGCACAACCTTTATCCCCCTGTATTCTCACATTGTAAAGAACCTGTGGGTAGTCTGGAATCTTTGTTTGGACAGGCGGTGTGCTAACCCTAAAACACATGCAGCAACCATATTTGCTCATCTCCAATTACTCTAGAAGTGAATGGGATTGAGGGGCAGAGCTGACAGTAGTTCTGGTTGGCAGTGGCTCATGATTACGGTTACAGCACAAGCTGAAGGTAACACAACTCCTACCTAAGTGAGTATTAGCTTTTGAACATTGCCAGACCCCCCTTGTAGGTCGAGCCTAGACAGTGCTTCCAGACATGTTGTATATGCTATGCGGGCTTGCAGCCCGCCCTTTGCATTTCATTTGTTTCTTTCAGTGTCCTTTAAAAATCCTTGCTTCAAAGTGGTTAATCTTTCCTATTTGTCCCTACTTTTCATCGGTTGTTACTCCTGTGGAGCAGTGCACCAGTACTTGTAGACTTCCACTTGTCCCATTTTAGCAACTTTAAAAGGGACTACTTTTTCCTTTGTACAAGAACACTGCACATGAGCGCACAATCTTTAGATTCGTCTATGAGCTACCAACTTCTTTTTCTGTAAACAGGGCTGCAATTCTTCTTTTGCTTGCTTGGAGCTCTTAACATGAGTGGTTGTAATGCTCAGAGCTCCGATGGCCCTGTAAATCTTGCCAGCCTTTTTTTATCAACAGGGTGCCCTCTATTATGTTTCACAATCATGGCCACATCATTATATACCATGATCTCGACTGAAGGTATCAAAGCACTTTACATGAGAACCAGGACACATTTATTTTTAGTAGGCACTGGGAGATTAAGTGATTTGCCCAGAATCACTGGAAGTTGATCTGACACCATGACTCAAACCCAGTTCTTTCAAACCCAAAGTCGTCAGCTCTGGTCATTATGCCACATTACATCCTTAATTGTTACCTTGGGAGACAGTAATGTTAAGGTTAGGCAGGTTATTTGTTTTTTCCAAACAGAGGTTCTGATGTAGACAACAAACATTAACATATCATGAAAACAATAAAATGAAAAGGAAATAAGAGAAAAGGTGTTTTGGCCCATGAAAGAATGATAGAAAAAATGGTAGAAAAAATGTACGTGTAATTATAGAAAAATAAAAAATTTATTTAGATTTAAAAGGGCATATAAAGCTCAGATGTGTTGTTGGTATAACAGAAACATTGTAAAACATATACAAAACGAGACAAGTGGCAAACACATAGAGGTTACATAAACACAAGAGTTCTAAAAACCATACAAGAACTCCTGTACACAAAACAATGTGTCCTCCTTAATTTGTGGCCACAGTAGCGTCGGCGGCGTTTCGACCGTTGTCATTAGTACATGGTCATTCTCAGGACAATACGTCAACAGCCAATTTCTGCGTTGTAAAATAACATACAAGTAAAAGCCAAGAGGTGCTTGTATCAGACAATTTAAAATAGCAAACCGCTAAAGACTCCGTTTACAGTTTCGATTAATTGCAATAATGTACATCTGGAACTGAATTCCCCAAATTTTTTTTAGACGGACATCATGTTAGAGAAAGTCGCCACAAATCCATCAATGTCGCGGCACCCAAACAAATATAAATTATGTTCGGGTTCGTCGTAATCTCGTTGAGCCGCAATTTAGACTTATTTGCCCATTGATGTTACCGTCTAGGCCAAAGCCTCCTTCTCTATTTGAACCTATATATCTATCACTTTGCCTGCCATTAAAATGGCCGCTTTAAAAAGCCTTGGTTTCCTGCACTTAGTTTTCACATGCAACCTTGAAGCAAAAACTTAATTGGCTTTTGCAATGGAAATCTGGTAGGTATGCACGCCATTTCAAGAATACATGCAGATATCTGTTTCTCCTATTATTTCCCGTCAATGTTTTTAATCCACTGCGGTGGTGATGCAATCACACTACACTATTACTAGAGGTCGGGCTATGGTGACTGGTCTGGTGCCACACAGTGTCTATCATGGCAGATGCATGTGTGTTTGCTGGCTCTCTCCTTTTTGCAGCTGCTAATCCCTTACTCACAGGCATGGAGGCACTGGCTCTCTGACTCTTTGCGATCAAAACTGTTAAATTCGGCAGCTTTAAGTTTAAGAATGGCCTTCTCCTCCCATCCTACTTTGACCTGCTTAGTATCCTATCTCATCCTGACTTTATGAACCAGGTGTGCGAGAATATTTCTGGATAATTAAAGCAGGGTTTTTGTGCACTGTACCTTTAGAGCTTTTTTGGCAGGGACCCGAATGAGTGAGTGGAGACTGAGAACCCTTGTCCCATCAAGATGAGATTGAATTACATGAAATTGAATGCATACCCCATAAATGGCACATCTCTTCTTTTGTGACAATTCCAGCTAGTCTTGCTTTTTTAAAACCAACTTTTGGCCAAAAGTCAAAACTTTACTAAACATGTCACATAGTACGTGGCGCCATTTGGCATCTGTGGTTCAGGTGACCCCTACCACATTTTAAAAGAGTACCTCCATGGGCTGTGGAGGAGGGTTAGGAATAAGAACAGATTTCCTTTTGATGCAGTCAACTCTAATGTTCATGTTTCCTAGGTCTCCTTGCAGCTTTTCTTTGAATTCTAGTAGTTGTAGTCCTGAATTTATACTTGAATTACCAGGACTGCAAGTCCCAGATTGCAATGGTAAACCTCCACTGGATGATCCACTCTACTATCTACTTACATTTAAGAATTGAGACCTTCCCCCTAATCGAGGCCAATCCTCCCCTCCTAACCCATCCCACCAATGGTTCGGTGGTTGTGTCATCAGTTCCAAAAAGTTCTAAGGTTGGCATTGGTTCTGATAGAACTTGCTGGTCTGACATCGTTCCTTTGTTTGTTATTGGCCCAACAGGTTGCTTCTGATCCCAGTTGAGATTTGAGGTTGTGGTTGGTCCCTGTGGTCCTGCCTCTGCTCCTATTAGTTCATTTCCATCCGCCGCTTGCCTTGACGTGTCATTGGTGCCAGCGAGCTATACAACTGTCTCGTGCGAGTGAGCCATGTAGTTCTATCATGGCTGCCTTCGGTTGTTCGGCTCCACCTCTGACCCCAGGGTGCCCTACTGTGTGTTTCCCATGTGGTCCCAGTGAGTCCTTCTGAGTCTATAGACCCAGGAAGTTCTTTGAGTTTCTACTTGGTTTCTACAGTTACGTCCCCAGTGTAGGTGGACCCAATCTGTATGTTCCTTGTCCCTGTTAGCCTGTCTCTGCTACTAACAGGTTCACCGTTCGGTATTAGTAGGTGCCTTTAGTTCTGCTGCCGTGCTTAGTAGGCCTTGAACCCTCCCCAAGTTCTGGGTACCTCTGTGAAAATACTGATGATTTTTTTTTGGGCAGAAGAAAGTTTTGAGGCTGCACTCTTATTTTTTGAAGTAAATGGTTTCTCTGGTTTGTAAGCACTTTTCTCTTGAGGCCAATGGGGTGAGCACAATAACACAATGCACAGTGTGCAACACTCTACCCACAAAAATACACCTGCCTGCAATATCTTAAGCTAACACAGAATGACCTTCAGCACCAACATATTCAAAGGGATTGCCCCATAGTACCAGCCCATGAGGAAATATCACCCCACTGCTCCCTACCAGAAACGAAATACACTCTGTAGAGCTTTACCAATAACAAAGCACTGTTGTGCAACAAAACATATATTGAAAACACCCATTGGTTAATGCAAGTGCCGCCATGCAGCCCCTTTAGTAAAACAAAGAAACACTATGCAATAAAGTACCAATATCAGGCAATGCCCTCCCGGAAGCAAAACAGTTTGGTGCTTCATCATCCACCAAAGTGGAGATGCACTCAAATAAGAAGGCACTGTCTTGCTGTAAGTTGCACACAAGAGGACAATGCTCTATAGCACTTCACCAGACAAACAAGCACTGCTGTGCAATTCCCTTCCAATGCAAAGCACCGCCAGTGGCAGCTGATGCTAAACAGGTTCCGTGGGGTGAAAAAAAATGAAGTGCACTTACCTTCAGGCCGTCCGCCACTCTGCCCTACTCCAATCTACTCAATCCAGCCCACTCCACTGTACCTCAATCTCCCACACTCCACTCTACCCCAATATATCCTAATCCATTTAACACCAATATAATCCACTCAAATCTACTGCACTCCACTTTATTCTTACCCACTCCACTTCAATCTACCATAATCCAATCTACCCCACTTTAAACTACCTCACTCCAATCAATCCAACCCTATCTACCCCTCTCCATTCCAGTCTCCCCTACTCTACCCACCCAAGTTACCTCATTCCAAGTACCCCACTCCCCTCCAATCTACCCCACTCCACTGAAAAATTTCCCAATCTACCCTACTCTATTTCAATCAACCCTACTCTAATCCATCCAATCTACCACACTCCATTCTACTCACTCCACTCCACTCTGCTCTACTCCACTCTAACGCAATCCACCCCAATCCACTCTTCCCCAATCTACCCTACTCTAATCTACCCCAAAATACCCCACTCATATCTACAGCACTCCTATCTACCCCAATCCATCCAAATGTACCCCACTCCAATCTAATCTACTCCACCCCATTACGCTCCAACCTACCCAACTGCAATCTACCCCATTCTTCTGCAATCTACCCCACTCCATTCCAGTCTACACCAATTCACCCCAAGAAAATCTACCCCATTCCAATCTCCCCCACTCCACTCCAATTTACTCCACTCTACTCCACGACAGTCAACCCCAATCTACCCCACACCAGTCTACCTCAGTCTACCCACATAAAAACAGTGCAATCTACCCCACTAATGCTACCCCGAAGTACCTCAAACCACACTAATCTATTCTAAACCAATCTACCCCACTCCACACCACCACAATCTATCCCACTCCACACTACTCCAATCTACCCCATTCCCCTGTACTCCATTTTCCCAAATCGACCCCTCTCCAATCTACCTCACCGACCAACACGCCACTATCCTTGAGCCATGCTCAACAGCAGTCACACTATTGTACAACATGACTAAAACCGAATGCTAATCTTACATAGACGAGACCTATTGGCGTTGTCAGTTCTCGTTATAAAGGGTCAAGACATTATGGGAGGGAGACTGTCCTCTGTGTCACTGAATTGCAATGAAGCTTTCCAATCAGACTCAAGTGAAATTGCACCTGCCTAGATGTCCCTTAGTAGTGTTGCCCCTGTAGCCCTGATTAGTGCTGTGAGGTGATGCTCTTTTTGTGCTAGCATTCCATATTTTCTATTGGTGTCTTATTACATAGTAGTGTAATAAAATATATTTTCTTTATGATTAAAACTACTTGCTGAACACATCAATTATTTTAGTGCTATTGTGCATACGTATGAGTTGTTAGTCTGTAGCCCCACCCACCTCCTGGAGTCAGCCTTGGAATACTCGCCTCCTCCCTGAAAGCCCAGTGTTTAAAAAAGGGTGTCATTGGCAGGCAATTTTAAGGACAGCAGGATGTTAGCCCCAGGAAGACCCCGACTGACCCCCAGTAGTCCCCAAGCACCCTTTCATCCTAGGACTGATTCTGAAAAGCATTTATCAAAGGTAGTGATGAGATAGGAGGCAGGGGGCGTGGCGGAGCAAAGAGACAGATCAGGGCACCTTTTTATATACAGACAGCATAAAGCTAGCATTTATTTAGGTCTCAGCATTACATAGAATCATCACACATTACATTCTTTGTCATATATATATACATATATATATATATATATATATATATATATATATATATATATATATATATATATATATATATTCACTGAAAAAAACCATAGGTTATAGACCATATATAGTTAGGAATTTGCATTTACAAAACCTTGAAAATTCACTGAAAAAACCATAGGTTAGAGACCATATATAGTTAGCTGGACATTTTATTGACATAAAACCAATGAAATTCCATATATAGTTAGTTGCACTAACTATATATCGCGCACCCGCAATCCACTGCTGATGATGTCACATATTACATCATTCATGACATGGTCAGTGACATCACTGATGACATCTCAAATGACATCACTGATGACATCACTGATGACATCTCAAATGACATCACTGATGACATCATCTAGTGTCTGTGTGTTTTTGTAAAGTTTAAATATGTTTTACATATTGAAGAATGAGTGGATGTATGGAAGACTGAGTGTGTGTGTGGCTGGCTGGGAGGTGTGTGACTCTGTGCATATCAATGTGTACTTGTATCAGTGATTGTATAAGAGAGTAAGTATGTGTTAGTATATGTGTGAAAAGTATGGTGTTCTGTGTTTAACTGTATAGATGAGGAAATCGAAGTGTGATTGATTCTTCACAGGACTGACTAGGTGTATGAGTGCATATGATAGTGTTGTAATAATGAGTGACTGTATGTATGAGTGATTGTATGGGTGAATGAGTGAATGTGTGTAGACGTAGGAATCAGTGAGTGCGTATGTAGTAACTGGTATTGGTGTGTCATGATGTCATCAGTGATGTCATTTGAGATGTCATCAGTGATGTCATTTGAGATGTCATCAGTGATGTCACTGAAGTATGGTGTTCTGTGTTTAACTGTATAGATGAGGAAATGGAAGTGTGATTGATTCTTTACAGGACTGACTAGGTGTGTGAGTAACTCCATGGATGAGTGGCAGTGTGTGAGTGTCTGCATAGGTGTATGAGTGCATATGATAGTGTTGTAATAATGAGTGACTGTATGTATGAGTGATTGTATGGGTGAATGAGTGAATGTGTGTGTAGACGTAGGAATCAGTGAGTGCGTATGTAGTAACTGGTATTGGTGTGTCATGATGTCATCAGTGATGTCATTTGAGATGTCATCAGTGATGTCATCAGTGATGTCATTTGAGATGTCATCAGTGATGTCATCAGTGATGTCACTGACCATGTCATGAATGATGTAATATGTGACATCATCAGCAGTGGATTGCGGGTGCGCGATATATAGTTAGTGCAACTAACTATATATGGAATTTCATTGGTTTTATGTCAATAAAATGTCCAGCTAACTATATATGGTCTCTAACCTATGGTTTTTTCAGTGAATTTTCAAGGTTTTGTAAATGCAAATTCCTAACTATATATGGTCTATAACCTATGGTTTTTTCAGTGAATTTCATTGGTTTTTTAAAAGCTTATATCTATAGCTGTAAAATATATTCTTTATTACGTGACGTATCACGTAGCCACGTGAGACGCCTCATGACGCGTCGCATAACCGTGACGTATCGGCTCTGCAGCGCAAACAAAACCCGTAACGTAAGCGTGCCGGAGCACGCTTACAGATATATATTTTTTTTTAACCTTAATAAGACAAAATCCACACGTGCACATATCTTGAGGCCTTGCAAAGGCACATCAAACAAACAGTCCCTACAATTTTGCCAAGTTTGCTGGAAATCTATTCCCTTAATTTTTTTTTTACTGTTTCTCTTGGTTTTCCCCTTGTTACGCTTACCGGGACGCTACCAGGTACGCGAACTGGACGCTCCAAAAACACAAGATGGCGGACTCCCGTTACGCTGCCGGTTAGCTGCCCGGTTCGCGTACCGGGAAGCGCCTCTACCGCGAAAAATCGCGGGGGACTTTAATATCCCCCTCATCAATCCTAGGGGGTCAGGAGGGGTTTACCTTGCCCCCTTTCCTTCATTTCCCCCTTCTTTTTCCACCACATCTTGTCTCTCGAACGGCCAATCCGGACTGTTTAGAATGTTGACAGACACCGGAGAGCCAATCAGCTTCGCTTCGCGAAGTTCCGTTACGCGTCAGGTACGCGAACCGGGGCGCTAACCGGAGCGCTGTCACAGATATATATATTTTTTTAAACGTTAATTTCTCAAAATCCACTGGAGCACATATATTGAGACATAGCAAAGGCACGTCGGGCAAACCATATCTACAATTTTGCCAAGTTTCATGTAAATCTATTCAGCCGTTCGAGCTAAAAGTGAGTCCAACCGCCCTATGGAAAAATGAATGGGAAAAATGCGTTTTGGGACCCCTCTTTTTTCTCGGCCCCCCCTTGACGAAACCCCCCCAAATTTTCAGGGGCTGCTCAGAAACAAAATGTGCCATTTTCCCGACAATTTCAGCCAATTCCGTCGACAAACGCCAAAGTTATTAGACATAGAATTTTCAGAAATCCCATAGAGAAAAAATCCTAACTATATATACCCACTGGCTATCGCCAGTAGGTAATATACATATATAAACATATATAATCTGCATATCTATATAAATATAAATGCATGCATACATATACATATATGCATACATATGCATGTTATTTACATGAAAGTTTTAAAAACACTAATAAAAGCAAAGCTAAAAAGCCACCTCATTACAAACAGAATGGCTTTAACTTAAACGAGGGCGAGATCTATTGCATTTTCAATGCTTGTTTACTTTGGTTCTATCAAGAAGGCATTCAGATGTGTCACACATTTGCCATAAATTCTGAATGTTAGCACTCTAGTTGCTCATTAGATCACTGTAGTAAAACTAGTGCTCACCAGGGAAGTCTGCTGCTAATCATGGTTTGCAGCCATTTTCCCGCATTTTTTATCCCGCAGACTTTCAGTCCGCATACCATTATCCCGGAAGGTCATTGACCTCGCATACCATTATCCCGCATTTTTTCAAAACGCATGTGCATTTATCGCGCATGCCTTTACAAAGAATTACGTTTTAAAGGCATGTATGGTAAATGCATTTGCGTTGTGAAAACCACGATGACGAGGGAGGTAAGTGGATTTGTGTTAATTTTTTCGTGGGTTAGTGATTGTGTAGTGTAGTGTAGTGTTGTGTAGTGTAGTGTTGTGTTAGTGTAGTGTAGAGTTGTGGTGGTTGTTTAGTGTAGGGTCATGCTGGAGGTAGTGTTTTAGGGTTTAGGGTTGTGTTGTAGTGTTTGCGTAGTGTAGGGTCATGCTGGGGGTAGTGTTTTAGGGTTTAGGGTAGTGTTGTAGTGTTTGCGTAGTGTAGGGTCATGCTGGGGGTAGTGTTTTAGGGTTTAGGGTTGTGTTGTAGTGTTTGCGTAGTGTAGGGTCATGCTGGGGCTAGTGTTTTAGGGTTTAGGGTAGTGTTGTAGTGTTTGCGTAGTGTAGGGTCATGCTGGGCGTAGTGTTTTAGGGTTTAGGATAGTGTTGTAGTGTTTGCGTAGTGTAGGGTCATGCTGGGGGTAGTGTTTTAGGGTTTTGGGTAATGTTGTAGTGTTTGCGTAGTGTAGGGTCATGATGGGGTGTAGTATTTTAGGGTTTAGGGTAGTGTTGTAGTGTTTGCGTAGTGTAGGGTCATGCTGCGGGTAGTGTTTTAGGGTTTTGGGCAGTGTTGTAGTGTTTGCGTAGTGTAGGGTCATGCTGGGGGTAGTGTTTTAGGGTTTTGGGTAGTGTTGTAGTGTTTGCGTAGTGTAGGGTCATGCTGGGGGTAGTGTTTTAGGGTTTTGGGTAGTGTTGTAGTGTTTGCGTAGTGTAGGGTCATGCTGGGGGGTAGTGTTTTAGGGTTTTGGGTAGTGTTGTAGTGTTTGCGTAGTGTAGGGTCATGCTGGGGGTAGTGTTTTAGGGTTTTGGGTAGTGTTGTAGTGTTTGCGTAGTGTAGGGTCATGCTGGGGGTAGTGTTTTAGGGTTTAGGGTAGTGTTGTAGTGTTTGCGTAGTGTAGGGTCATGCTGGGGGTAGTGTTTTAGGGTTTAGGGTAGTGTTGTAGTGTTTGCGTAGTGTAGGGTCATGCTGGGGGTAGTGTTTTAGGGTTTAGGGTAGTGTTGTAGTGTTTGCGTAGTGTAGGGTCATGCTGGGGGTAGTGTTTTAGGGTTTAGGGTAGTGTTGTAGTGTTTGCGTAGTGTAGGGTCATGCTGGGGTGTAGTGTTTTAGGGTTTTGGGTAGTGTTGTAGTGTTTGCGTAGTGTAGGGTCATGCTGGAGGTAGTGTTTTAGGGTTTAGGGTAGTGTTGTAGTGTTTGCATAGTGTAGGGTCATGCTGGGGTGTAGTGTTTTAGGGTTTTGGGTAGTGTTGTAGTGTTTGCGTAGTGTAGGGTCATGCTGGGGGTAGTGTTTTAGGGTTTAGGGCAGTGTTGTAGTGTTTGCGTAGTGTAGGGTCATGCTGGGGGTAGTGTTTTATGGTTTAGGGTTGTGTTGTAGTGTTTGTGTAGTGTAGGGTCATGCTGGGGGTAGTGTTTTAGGGTTTAGGGTAGTGTTGTAGTGTTTGCGTAGTGTAGGGTCATGCTGGGGTGTAGTGTTTTAGGGTTTTGGGTAGTGTTGTAGTGTTTGCGTAGTGTAGGGTCATGCTGGGGGTAGTGTTTTAGGGTTTAGGGTAGTGTTGTAGTGTTTGTGTAGTGTAGGGTCATGCTGGGGGTAGTGTTTTAGGGTTTAGGGTAGTGTTGTACTGTTTGTGTAGTGTAGGGTCATGCTGGGGGTAGTGTTTTAGGGTTTAGGGTAGTTTAGTTGTTTAGTGTATGCTAAAGGCATATTCGTTCTAAAAGTTTTCGTTATTTTAATTTGCGGCCTAATAGTACATGCGGGATTTTTTTTGCGGACTGATGGTATGCGGGATTTCGTCATATATTCGCTAATCATACTTTCTATGGCAAAATGAACCCGCTCATTTTGTTCCTTTTTAAATTAAATGTTTTAAGAGTTACCACTTTATTCCAATCAAGATGGCTTCAGGTGTGCCATACCTTTGTAATAAGTAGGACTGTTAGCACTCTAGTTGTTCTGTAGAACACTCTGGGACATTCTGTCATTGGGCTATAGTTGGGCTACATCTGGCTGATATTTGGGCTACATTTGTTTTTTTTGTCTCTGGTGGCCATCTTTGGGCTACATTGGGCTACATTGGGCTACATTGGGCTACATTTGGGCTCCAACATATATATAGCCCAATGTAGCCCAATATATATTTTTCAAAGTTAATTTTCGTAAAAACCACTGGAGCCCATATCTTGAGACATAGCAAAGGCACATCAGGCTACCAGTCCCTACAATTTTGCCAAGTTTGGTGTAAATCCATTCAGCCGTTCAGGCTAAAAGTGAGGCCAACCGCCCTATGGAAAATTGCATGTGAAAAACACGTTTTGGGACCCTCCTTTTTTCTCGGCCCCCCCTTGACGAAACCCCCCCAAATTTTCAGGGGCTGCTCAGAAACAAAATGTTCCATTTTCCTGAAAATTCCAGCCAATTCTGTCCTCAAACGCCAAAGTTATTCGACATAGAATTTTCAAAAATCCCATAGGAAAAAAATCCTAACTATATATACCTACTGGCTATCGCCAGTAGGTAATATATATACATATATATATATATATATATATATATACATATACATAAATATATATACATATATATATATATATATATATATATATATATATATATATATATATATATATATATTACCTACTGGCGGTCGCCAGTAGGTATATATAGTTAGGATTTTTTCTCTATGGGTTTTTTGAAAATTCTATGTCTAATAACTTTGGCGTTTGTGGACGGAATTGGCTGAAATTTTCAGGAAAATTGCACATTTTGTTTCTGAGCAGCCCATGAAAATTGGAGGGGGGGGTTCGTCCAGGGGGGGTCGATAAAAAAGGGGGGTCCCAAAACGTGTTTTTAACATTGAGTTTTCCATAGGGCGGTTGGCCTCACTTTTAGCCCGAACGGCTGAATGGATTTGCACAAAACTTGGCAAAATTGTAGGGACTGGTAGCCCGATGTGCCTTTTGTAGGTCTCAATATATGTGCTCCAGTGGATTTTGAGAAATTAACGTTTAAAAAAAGATATATATCTGTAACAGCGGACCGGGCAGCGCTCCAGTTCGCGTACTTTTCGCGCAACGGAGCTTTGTGAAGCGAAGCTGATTGGTTCTCCGGCGTCTGTCAACATTCCAAACAGTCCGTAGCGGCCGCCATCTTGTCTCTCGGTAGGATCGAGAGACAAGAGGAGGCGAAAGCGAAGGGGCAAATGACGATAAGGGGGCATAGTAGATCCTCCCTGACCTCTTAGGTTTGATGTACCATTTTGCCAAGTTTGGTGTAATTCCGTTCAGCCATTCAGGCTGTAGACGTATCTAAATGTCAATAATCGAACGGCTGAATGGATTTGCACGAAACTTGGCAAAATATTAGGGACTGGTAGCCCGATGTGCCTTTGCTAGGTCTCAATATATGTTCTCCAGTGGATTTTGAGAAATTAACGTTCAAAAAAAGATATATATCTGTAACATCGCTCCGCTTCGCGTACTTTTCGCGTTACGGAGCTGTGCGAAGCTGATTGGTTCTCCGGCGTCTGTCAACATTCCAAACAGTCCGTAGCGGCCGCCATCTTGTCTCTCGGTAGGATCGAGAGACAAGAGGAGGCCAAAGCGAAGGGGGAAATGACCATAAGGGGGCATAGTAGATCCTTCCTGACCTCTTAGGTTTGATGTACCATTTTGCCAAGTTTGGTGTAATTCCGTTCAGCCATTCAGGCTGTAGACGTATGTAAATGTCCCATGGAAAATTGCATGGGGAAAACACATTTGAAAGTGTTGACATTTAGAACCAATTAAAATGTTACTTTGGTTTTGTATTTGTGTGTGATGAAAGTTAATTGGTTATGTATATATGTCAAATGAGAGGAAACCACAGCCATTTTGTGATACTACTGTCTGAGGTACATTTGTGAGGAATTTTTGGTGGTGAATTTCTGGTGTTTGATTTACACAGTACTAACACTTCTCCTACTTTTAAAAAGGTGAGTTGTTAATTTGTAAGGGGAACTATGTTGTACACTTGAAGATAATTTGAAAAATGTTTTCTGTTATTTATTTGCAGTCCTTCTGTTATACTAAATACTTGATAAAGTTAGTTTTATATTATGTATTACTAAAAACGATAAATGAAAGTGATTATTTTTTTCTGCAATTTACAGCAAGCAATTTCAAAATAAAATGGCTCACAATGAAGAGACCGTGGCAATTTCTTTGTAAGGGGAACTATGTTGTACACTTGAAGATAATTTGAAAAATGTTTTCTGTTATTTATTTGCAGTCCTTCTGTTATACTAAATACTTGATAAAGTTAGTTTTATATTATGTATTACTAAAAACGATAAATGAAAGTGATTATTTTTTTCTGCAATTTACAGCAAGCAATTTCAAAATAAAATGGCTCACAATGAAGAGACCGTGGCAATTTCTTTTGAATTGTCCACTACATTGATTGAAATTGAGAGCACCAATAATGAAATATTGTCACAAGGAGGAAATGACTTGTATGATTCCATTAGATTGATTGAAATGGACAGCACCAATAATGAAATATTGTCACAAGGAGGAGATGAATTGAATTGAATTGAATTGAATTGAAACTGCACTTGTATAGCGCTATCTACCCGGAGGCCTCGTAGCGCTTATGACTAAAGCTTACTTAGCGCGGGCTCGGGCAGATCAGCGGGATTTGGCAAACAGGTGAGTTTTCAAGGCTTTTCTGAAGGAGAGATGATCGGTAGTTCCTCTGAGGAATAAGGGGAGGGTGTTCCAGAGCTTAGCTGCGGTATATGAAAAGGAACGGCCTCCCCAGCGGGCAGATGACTTGAATGATTCCACTACATTGATTGAAATTGAGAGCACCAATAATGAAATATTGTCACAAGGAGGAGATGACTTGTATGATTCCATTAGATTGATTGAAATGGACAGCACCAATAATGAAATATTGTCACAAGGAGGAGATGACTTGAATGATTCCACTACATTGATTGAAATTGAGAGCACCAATAATTAAATATTGTCACAAGGAGATGACTTGAATGATTCCACTACATTGATTGAAATTGACAGCACCAATAATGAAATATTGTCACAAGGAGGAGATGACTTGAATGATTCCACTACATTGATTGAAATTGACAGCACCAATAATGAAATATTGTCACAAGGAGGAGATGACTTGAATGATTTTTTTGATCAATCTGTTGATGGCGAATTTATCGAATGTTTGGAGACCATAGAGTTACAAGAATCATCATTGCAGACTTTTCATGAGGAAATTGCTGATGAGGACATGTTACTAGTTCTTTCAAATTTAGAAAATTCTGAACAATAAATTTATATTTAGAAATCAAAAATTGTTTGAGACATTATTCATTTTTATTTTTAATTTATGAGGTTGTAGCGAAGTGATTGTAGTATAAAATGAGACTTATAGTATAGAGTGCAACATTTTTATGTTACATGGTAAGTTTACTCATATTTACTTCCCTTCTGCCACTATATTATCTCCAATGTGTATTTGACATCTCTTCTTCATCTCCGGCCTCCTTTCTCTCACTGTGTGTCTCCGATGCATCTTATCGCTGGTATTTTGTGTAATTACAGAAGAGAGTAAAATAAAATAGTTCGGAACGTGAAAAGGGGGCAAAGTAGAGTACCCCTCACACCCTAGGCCTTTTCAGGCGGTCCCAAAAGGATCAGTTTCTGATTTCCTGAGAGATTATGGTATGAGTTCCATATACCACAATAATTTGCATTACAACATGCAAGATATCTATCTCCTATTACCAACTTTTGGAGATATTCGCGCTAAGCGCGAATATCTCCAAAAAGTAACACCTGCCCTGAGCAGTTCTTAGCCATGTTATCCAATGGGAGGTGGATAACATGGCTAAGAGCATTAGCTCGGTAATGCATGAATATCGCTGACTTTTTAGCGATATTCATGCATTGCGGCCGGTTTTTATCGCATTTGCGATAAACCTTGATAATAGCAAGGTTTATCTTCGATAATTTCTGACGATGCTTAGCGGTAAAAAATTCGTTGGTAAGCATCGTTAGCGATAAATATCGCTTAACTTTGGTAATATGCACCAACGTCTGTTAACGTTCGATTCGAAGGAAATGAGGAAGTGTTGAAAAACATTGTTTGCGCCATCTTGCCTTTTTTGAAATGCCACACTTTTGTCGTGCACGGCAGCCATTTTAGATGCCTTGACCAGACCCACTCTCTGCACGCTGTCGATTCGTAGCATGGCTCCCCACCCTCGCAAGCATCTTCCCCAGGCACTGGTCACCCCCGCTCTCTGTCTTATGCATGGGCAATAAACCTCCCCCCATCTGCGCTGCTCTTCGCTGAGAATCACACTCTGTGCCCGCCCGACACCTCCCTTTCGCCCTATTCACTACCGCACCCTCTGACACTCCTCTTCCTCTGTGTCCGATTGTCCAGGCTATCAGCTAGCCCTGCAGATGTAGTTTATGGATCCAGCTGTAAAGAATCACCCCTCTTCAAAGGAGTTATAGTAGATCAAGGCCCACACCCAATGAGATCCGTCACACCACACGTGTTCCTACTATCTGAAAACCATCCTGTATTGTGATTGGGGAGGGGACCGAGCCTGAAGCGGAAGATTCCAGGAATGACTCTTTGTACATCAAAGTTTTTACAATTATGTGTCACATTAAAAATATATAGCACTCCAACAAAGTAGTAGGAATATAAAACTTTAATAACATATAAATATATACAACAAAACAAAAACAGTAAAAACATTTAAACAACGAAGAGACCGTGGCAATTTCTTTTGAATTCCTGATGAGGACATGTTACTAGTTCTTTCAAATTATGAAAATTCAGAAGATGTTGCCTGGGGGTGGGTCGTCAGTAGCAGTCTGTTGTGCGAATAGTTCCAAGGCAGCAGAACGCGCTGAAATCTAGATGGCACGAAAGTGATGTCTAGTAAGTTGCCGCCCAGCAAATAACGGCGTGGGGCGAAGCGGGGGGTGGATTGTCAGTAGCGGTCTGTTGTGCGAATAGTTCCAAGGCAGCAGAAAGCGCTGAAATCTGGATGTCACGAAGGTGATGTCTAGTAAGTTGCCGCCCAGCAAATAACGGCGTGGGGCGCCGCGGGGGTGAGTGAGTCCAGTAGGCACCACAGCTATTCTTACCGGCATTGCAGAATTACTGCTGGGGACAATGCCTGTGCTGTAGCAGGGTCACAGCAGAAACAAAAAGGATTCTGTTGAAGATGTTGTTGGTTTTCAATTTGAAAACAGTTCTGGTGTCAACTGCTATGCTAATGTAGTGGTTAATGTTTTGTTTTCTCTAGAAAATGTAAAAGAGGGGGAGGCAGTCCAAAGTTCCGTTAAAAGGGCAAAGGAAAGGATCGGTGGTTTGAACTATCAGTCAAAAAGGGGAGGGGGTGCAACAATTTTTCCTACCGGGTCACACTGTGCTTTCACCGGAACTGAGGTCTGCAGGATTCTAGTAATTCAAAGTGAGGCTGGCGCCAGCATGGGAGCGCCGACGTCCCGCGGATACAGTTTCGTCACTCCACGGGCGATCATGGCAGTCATTCCCCATCGGGGGTGTCTGCGGGGGTCGGAGACTCCCGCGGCTCCTGTAGAATCTTCAAGGTCGTGGAGGACTACGGTGGTGGAGTCAACCAGTGACCGGGCCATTTCTTTATGCTGGGCCCGCTCTTGCCAGGTCGACCGCCATTTTGAGAGTTCGGTAGCTACTGGCGATCGCGGGGTCAAATGAGCGGACGGGCTCCACCCTGCCGGGCGAGACGTTGCAGCATCGCCACAGTGGAAGAACCCTTTTCCGGGCGCCTGGAGCGCTGAGGGTGCAGTTGGGAAGCCTCCACTGGGGAGGCGGGAGAGGCCTGTTCGCATCGTCTCTCCCTCCCAGTGCACCCCACGGCGTCTCGCTTGAGATTTGTTATGGCCGGACCAGGCGATGAGGACGAGGGGGGGTGTCGGAGGCATGTGCAAGACATCCCCCCCAGGGTTGTCGCAGCCATTATTCAAGAGAGAAGAAGTGTCCCGTCCGTCTTCGGGCCGGGCTTCCGGTGGATGTCGGCTGGACGCCCCTGGCTCTGGCCCCATGAACGGGTTTCTTGGTTTATCGGCAGCAGCCGGATCCCGTCGGCCTCGGCCCCCCGACCGTTGGTGGCCGGACCGGAAGAGCATGTGGCGGGACTACCTGCAACTCTCAAGGGCCACCGCGGCCGGACTGGGAGAGAGAGGGGAGGGTCGAGGAGACATTCCCCCCCCTGCAACTGTTCAGCGTTGTAAAGGCAATCCCCTGGCCGGGTCCCGCTGGCCTCGGCCTCTCCTCCGGCTACACCCTACGTTAGGATCTCCTGGCCGAGGCGTGGCAGCAGGACCCGCCTTATATGGGCTGCTCCCGGCTGGGCGTAGCCGCAACCCTGCCCCACCTTGGAAGTTTCCAGAGTGGGGGCGGATGTTCTACTGACTTGCATTTTCCCTAGTCTATCGATTTTTTTGGCGTGGCAGGCGGTGGGACAGCGAGGGGTGATTTGGTTTCTCTTACTGTTTTTCTGGTCTCTCACCACTGGCATATTTCTAACGTTTTCTTGTTTCTAGGACATTAATAGGTTTTATCATTACGTTATGTTATCGTTTCTTTGTTCGTTGTTTAATAAAAGTTCATGTTCATCAGTGGCCTACTGATTTTCGTTTTCCTATTCTTTTCTTTCCAGGTTGTTTCATGCTAAAGTTTCTGTTAACAGGATACAGTGATCACTTCGTTATTATTGCATATGTCCTTTTCACTAGGGGTGCTCTCTGGTCGGGCCAGATGACATATCTCTAGTAAATGGTCCGGGTGAAACAGGTGCATCAATCAGTGGGGAGTAGATAGGCATGACAGATTACAACGGGGGAGAAAGGTCCGCATTACGTACCCTTTCACTATTTGCAAAGATTTTCCTACGTATATTTGCAAACAGGGAATACCTCCAAAAAGAACCAATTCCTAAACAGTCAATGTTTGGGGAAACAATCAATCAATGAGGAACGAAATAGGCACGACGTGTTAAAGGTTTGCGTTACCTACCCTTCACTATCTGCAAAGGGAGAGAGAATATTCCTATTCTTCCTCGTTTGCAGGCAGAGAAGATTCTTAAGAGAACCAACTTCGAACAATTCAATGCTCGATTCAAACAATCAAGAAGGGGTACTGTGAACACAAATGAACGCCGCTTATGTACATACACATTGGTATTATCAACAGGTTGTTCCTAATGTTTCTATTTTAGGGAGGTCAAAAAGAGATCCTATTAGTGGCCTACTGATTTTGCTCGATTCCTTTTGTTTTTTTACACAATTTTTCGCTATCTGCAAAGACTAAACAGAGTATTGCGACTCTGTGCTTGTTTGTAAATAGAGAATGAACCAAAGAGAACAATCAATCAAATGGAGAGAGAAGCAGGCACGACGGATTACAACGGGGGCAAAGGCCTGCGTTAACTACCCTTCACTATCTGCAAAGAGAGAGTACTCCTAATAGAAATGAGGGGTGGGGGGCAGCATTCAAAGCAGATCAGTGTGCATAAACACGAAAATGTTTTTACTTACCACGTACTTGACATTCGACAGCTTATG
Source organism: Lissotriton helveticus (assembly GCF_964261635.1). Classification (NCBI taxonomy): domain Eukaryota; kingdom Metazoa; phylum Chordata; class Amphibia; order Caudata; family Salamandridae; genus Lissotriton; species Lissotriton helveticus. The sequence continues at coordinate 1,616,561,597 of NC_136069.1, forward strand.
ATATTTGCTATTAAAAAACCATTGAAATTCACTGAAAAAACCATAGGTTATAGACCATATATAGTTAGGAATTAGCATTTAAAAAACCTTATTTTACTCACACAAAACCATTGAAATTCCATATATAGTTAGTTGCACTAACTATATATCGCGCTACCGCAATCCACTGCTGATCATGTCACATATTACATCATTCATGACATGGTCAGTGACATCACTGATGACATCACTGATGACATCTCAAATGACATCACTGATGACATCACTGATGACATCTCATTTGACATCATTCTTGTGCTAATACGATAAACCTCTTCAGACTCTAATATAACCTTAGATACACTCAGTGTATACAGACACTCACACACTGCCACTCATGCATGGAGTTACTCACACACCCAGTCAGTCATGCAAAGAAACAATCTCACCTCCATTTCTTCAACTATACAGTTAAACACACCTTACTTATTGAAAAATATACTAACACATATTTACTCTCTTATACTATCCCTGATACTAGTTCACAATGATCGATACAACCACTCACTCATTCAGTGGCTCTCATGCACAGTTATTTATATATGCCAACTCTCACATGTACTGTGTTTTACATATGTATTTAGTATGACATGTAGCATTGAGATATCCATTCACTCATCAATACACTCATGCACACAGTCAACTGCCCATGTAGCTGTTTCCACATGCACTCTTGAACTCATACACCTAGTGAATAAACTGCTCACACATCTATGCACAGAGTCACACACCTTCCAGCCACCCCCACACAAACTCAATCTCCCATAGAAATACTTGGGCAACCAATTAATAACACATATAGCCTCTCGTATAGCTAATGATCAACACATGCAGCAGTTTACATCACAACAGACATAATGATGCACAAATTAAGACAGTTTAGTCACTAACCCATGCATTCAGTGAGACATATTTAATCACTCACTCATAGTCAGTCACGCACCTACTAAATCCTTCATCCAGACACTTATACATCCACTCATTCTTCAATATGTAAGACATATTTTAACTTTACAGAAACATACAGTCACTGGATGTTGTCATCAGTGATGTCATCAGTGATGTCATTTGAGATGTCATCAGTGATGTCATCAGTGATGTCACTGACCATGTCATGAATGATGTAATATGTGACATGATCAGCAGTGGATTGCGGGTGCGCGATATATAGTTAGTGCAACTAACTATATATGGAATTTCAATGGTTTTGTGTGAGTAAAATAAGGTTTTTTAAATGCTAATTCCTAACTATATATGGTCTATAACCTATGGTTTTTTCAGTGAATATATATATATATATATATATATATATATATATATATATATATATATATATATATATATATTACCTACTGGCGATCGCCAGTAGGTATATATAGTTAGGATTTTTTCTCTATGGGATTTTTAAAAATTCTATGTCTAATAACTTTGGCGTTTGTGGGCGGAATTGGCTGAAATTTTCAGGAAAATGGAACATTTTGTTTCTGAGCAGCCCCTGAAAATTTGGGGGGGTTTCGTCAAGGGGGGGCCGAGAAAAAAGGGGGGTCCCAAAACGTGTTTTTAACATTGAGTTTTCCATAGGGCGGTTGGCCTCACTTTTAGCCCGAACGGCTGAATGGATTTGCACGAAACTTGGCAAAATTGTAGGGACTGGTAGCCCGATGTGCCTTTGCTAGGTCTCAATATATGTGCTCCAGTGGATTTTGAGAAATTAACGTTCAAAAAAAGATATATATCTGTAACAGCGGACCGGGCAGCGCTCCAGTTCGCGTACTTTTCACGTTACGGAGCTTTGTGAAGCGAAGCTGATTGGTTCTCCGGCGTCTGTAAACATTCCAAACAGTCCATAGCGGCCGCCATCTTGTTTCTTGGTAGGATCGAGAGACAAGAGGAGGCCAAAGCGAAGGGGCAAATGACCAAAGGGGGCATAGTAGATCCTCCCTGACCCCCTAGGTTTGATGTGGAGGTTTTAAAAGGGCCCCGCGGGGCAAAAAAAAAAAATTATAATCGAACGGCTGAATGGATTTGCACGAAACTTGGCAAAATTGTAGGGACTGGTAGCCCGATGTGCCTTTGCTAGGTCTCAATGTATGTGCTCCAGTGGATTTTGAGAAATTAACGTTCAAAAAAAGATATATATCTGTAACAGCGCTCCGCTTCGCGTACTTTTCGCGTTACGTAGCTTTGCGAAGCTGATTGATTCTCCGGCGTCTGTAAACATTCCAAACAGTCCGTAGCGGCCGCCATCTTGTCTCTCGGTAGGATCGAGAGACAAGAGGAGGCCAAAGCGAAGGGGCAAATGACCATAGGGGGCATAGTAGATCCTCCCTGACCTCTTAGGTTTGATGTACCATTTTGCCAAGTTTGGTGTAATTCCGTTCAGCCATTCAGGCTGCAGACGTATCTAAATGTCCTATGGAAAATTGCATGGGGAAAACACATTTGAAAGTGTTGAAATTTAGAACCAATTAAAATGTTACTTTGGTTTTGTATTTGTGTGTGATGAAAGTTAATTGGTTATGTATATATCTAAAATGAGAGGAAACCACAGCCATTTTGTGATACTACTGTCTGAGGTACATTTGTGAGGAATTTTTGGTGCTCAATTTCTGGTGTTTGATTTACACAGTACTAACACTTCTCCTACTTTTAAAAAGGTGAGTTGTTAATTTGTAAGGGGAACTATGTTGTACACTTTAAGATAATTTGAAAAATGTTTTCTGTTATTTATTTACAGTCCTTCTGTTATACTAAATACTTGATAAAGTTAGTTTTATATTATGTATTACTAAAAACGATAAATGAAAATGATTATTTTTTTCTGCAATTTACAGCAAGCAATTTCAAAATAAAATGGATCACAATGAAGAGACCGTGGCAATTTCTTTTGAATTATCCACTACATTTATTGAAATTGACAGCACCAATAATGAAATATTCTCACAAGGAGGAGATGACTTGAATGATTTTTTTGATCAATCTCTTGATGGCGAATTTATCGAATGTTTGGAGACCATAGAGTTACAAGAATCATCATTGCAGACTTTTCATGAGGAGATTCCTGATGAGATGATTGAAGAGGAAATTCCTGATGAGGACATGTTACTAGTTCTTTCAAATTATGAAAATTCAGAAGAATAAATTTATATTTAGAAATCAAAAATTGTTTGAGACATTATTCATTTTTATTTTTAATTTATGAGGTTGTAGCGAAGTGATTGTAGTATAAAATGAGACTTATAGTATAGAGTGCAACATTTTTATGTTACATGGTAAGTTTACTCATATTTACTTCTCTTCTCCCACTATATTATCTCCAATGTGTATTTGACATCTCTTCTTCATCTCCGGCCTCCTTTCTCTCACTGTCTGTCTCTGATGCATCCTATCGCTGCCATTTTGTGTAATTACAGAAGAGAGTAAAATAAAATAGTTCGGAACGTGAAAAGGGGGCAAAGTAGAGTACCCCTCACCCCCTAGGCCTTCTCAGGCGGTCCCAAAAGGATCAGTTCCTGCTTTTCTGACAGATTATGGTATGAGTTCCATATACCACAATAACTTGCATTACAACATGCAAGATATCTATCTCCTATTACCAACTTTTGGAGATATTCGCGCTAAGCGTTTCTTAGCCATGTCATCCAATGGGAGGTGGATAACATGGCTAAGAGCATTAGCTCGGTAATGCATGAATATCGCTGACTTTTTAGCGATATTCATGCATTGCGGCCGTTTTTTATCGCATTTGCGATAAACCTTGATAATAGCAAGGTTTATCTGCGATAATTTCTGACGATGCTTAGCGGTAAAAAATTCGTTGCTAAGCATCGTTAGCGATAAATATCGCTTAACTTTGGTAATATGCACCAATGTCTGTTAACGTTCGATTCGAAGGAAATGAGGAAGTGTTGAAAAACATTGTCTGCGCCATCTTGCCTTTTTTCAAATGCCACACTTTTGGCGTGCACGGCAGCCATTTTAGATGCCTTGACCAGACCCACTCTCTGCACGCTGTCGATCCGTAGCATGGCTCCCCACCCTCGCAAGCATCTTCCCCAGGCACTGGTCACCCCCGCTCTCTGTCTTATGATTGGGCAATAAACCTCCCCCCATCTGCGCTGCTCTTCCCTGAGAATCACACTCTGTGCCCGCCCGACACCTCCCTTTCGCCCTATTCACTACCGCACCCTCTGACACTCCTCTTCCTCTGTGTCCGATTGTCCAGGCCGGTCCCAGGCTATCAGCTAGCCCTGCAGATATAGTTTATGGCCCCAGCTGTAAAGAATCACCCCTCTTCAAAGGAGTTATAGTAGATCAAGGCCCACACCCGATGAGATCCGTCACACCACACGCGTTCCTACTATCTGAAAACCATCCTGTATTGTGATTGGGGAGGGGACCGAGCCTGAAGCGGAAGATTCCAGGGATGACTCTTTGTACATCACAGTTTTTACAATTATGTGTCACATTAAAAATATATAGCACTCCAACAAAGTAGTAGGAATATAAAACTTTAATAACTTATAAATATATACAACAAAACAAAAACAGTAAAAACATTTAAACATTTTTAGGGAAAAAGAAGGAACAATGGTCAGTAGCGGTCGGTTGTGCGAATAGTCCCAAGGCAGCACAACGTCCAGATTTCTGGACGGCACCCAGGTGATGTTGCCTGGGTGCCGCACTGATTTGGGTATCCGGCGTGGGGCGTCCCGGGGGGTGGGTCGTCAGTAGCGGTCTGTTGTGCGAATAGTTCCAAGGCAGCAGAACGCGCTGAAATCTGGATGGCACCAAGGTGATGTCCAGTAAGTTGCCGCCCACCAAATAACGGCGTGGGGCGCCGCGGGGGGGGGGGCGGGGGGGGGAGGCAGTCCAAAGTTCCGTTAAAAGGGCAAAGGAAAGGATCGGTGGTTTGAACCATCAGTCAAAAAGGGGAGGGGGTGCAACAATTTTTCCTACCGGGTCACACTGTGCTTTCACCGGAACTGAGGTCTGCAGGATTCTAGTCATTCAAACTGAGGCTGGCGCCAGCATGGGAGCGCCGACGTCCCGCGGCTACAGTTTCGTCACTCCACGGGCGATCATGGCAGTCAATCCCCATCGGGGGTGTCTGCGGGGGTCGGGGACTCCCGCGGCTCCTCTAGAATCTTCAAGGTCGTGGAGGACTATGGTGGTGGAGTCAACCAGTGACCGGGCCCTTTCTTTATGCTGGGCCCGCTCTTGCCAGGTCGACCGCCATTTTGAGAGTTCGGTAGCTACCGGCGATCGCGGGTTCAAATGAGCGGACGGGCTCCACCCTGCCGGGCGAGACGTTGCAGCATCGCCACAGTGGAAGAACCCTTTTCCGGGCGCCTGGAGCGCTGAGGGTGCAGCTGGGAAGCCTCCACCTGGGGAGGCGGGAGAGGCCTGTTTGCACCGTCTCTCCCACCCAGTGCACCCCACGGCATCTCGCTTGACATTTGTTATGGCCAGACCAGGCGATGAGGACGAGGGGGGGGGGTCAGAGGCATGTGGAAGACAGTGTTGTCGCAGCCATTATAAAAGAAAGAAGAAATGTCCCGTCCGTCATTGGGCCGGACCTCCGGTGGATGGCGGCCGGACGCCCTTTGCTCTGGCCCCATGAACGGGTTCCTTGGCTCATCCGGTGGGGCAGGCCTTGGCGTGTGGTGCCTCTCCTGGGCCTTTCGTGCAGTGGCCTCTCCACTCCCAGGCCCTCCATGGATGCTGGCCCAGACTGGGAGAGAGAGGGTCTAACCTGCAATTCTCCAGGGTTACCGCCACCGCGGCCGGATCCCGTCGGCCTCGGCCTCTGGTTGATGGTGGCCGGACTGGGAGAGAGAGGGGAGGGTCGAGGACACAGACATTCCCCCCCTTGCAACTCTCCAGGGTTGTCGTAGCAATCCCCCTGGACGGGTGCCATTGGCCTCGGCCTTTCCTCCGGCTACACCCTACGTGATGATCTTCTGCCGACGGTTGGCAGCAGGACCCGCCTTATATGTGTTGCTTCCGGCTGGGCATAGCCGGAAACCTGTTGCACTTTGGAAGTTTCCAGAATGGGGCGGATGTCTGCTGACTTGTATCTTTCCCAGTTTGCCGTTATTTGGCCGTGGCAGGCGGTGGGACAGACACGTTTTGGGGCAGTGAGGGGCGATGAAGCCTCGTTGCCTTGTGGCCGTTGCAATGTCACACTTGGTTTCTCTTACTGTTTTCAGGTTTCTTATTACGGGCTTACTTCTAACGTTTCTTGTTTCTAGGACAATAATAGGTTTTATCATTACGTATTGTTATCGTTTCTTTGTTTGTTATTTAATAAAAAGTTCATCAGTGGCCTACTGATTTTCGTTTTCCTATTCATTTCTTTCCAGGTTGTTTCATGCTAAAGTTTCTGTTAACAGGATACAGTGATCACTTCGTTATTATTGCATATGTCCTTTTCACTAGGGGTGCTCTCTGGTCAGGCCAGATGACCTATCTCTAGTAAATGGTCCGGGAGAAACAGGTGCATCAATCAGTGGGGAGTAGATAGGCATGACAGATTACAACGGGGGAGAAAGGTCGGCATTACCTACCCTTTCAGTACTTGCAAAGATTTTCCTACGTTTATTTGCAAACTGGGAATACCTCCAAAAAGAACCAATTCCCAAACAGTCAAGGTTCGGGCAAACAATCAATCAATGAGGAACGAAATAGGCACGACGTGTTAAAGGTTTGCGTTACCTACCCTTCACTATCTGCAAAGGGAGAGAGAATATTCCTATTCTTCCTCGTTTGCAGGCAGAGAAGATCCTTAAGAGAACCAACTTCGAACAATTCAATGCTCGATTCAAACAATCAACAAGGGGTACTGTGAACACAAATGAACGCCGCTTATGTACATACACATTGCTATTTTGAACAGGTTGTTCCTAATGTTTCTATTTTAGCGAGGTCAAAAAGAGATCCCATTAGTGGCCTACTGATTTTGCTCGATTACTTTAGTTTTTTTACACGATTTTTCGCTATCTGCAAAGACTAAACAGGGTATTGCGACTCTGTGCTTGTTTGTAAATAGAGAATGAACCAAAGAGAACCAATTCTAAACCAGTAAATGCTTGGATAACAATCAATCAAATGGAGAGAGAAGCAGGCACGACGGATTACAACGGGGGCAAAGGCCTGCGTTAACTACCCTTCACTATCTGCAAAGAGAGAGTACTCCTAATAGAAATGAGGGGGGGGCAGCATTCAAAGCAGATCAGTGTGCATAAACACGAAAATGTTTTTACTTACCACGTACTTGACATTCGACAGCTTATGATATTTGCTATTAAAAAACCATTGAAATTCACTGAAAAAACCATAGGTTAGAGACCATATATAGTTAGGAATTAGCATTTACAAAACCTTGAAAATTCCCTGAAAAAAACATAGGTTATAGACCATATATAGTTAGGAATTAGCATTTAAAAAACCTTTTTTTACTCACACAAAACCATTGAAATTCCATATATAGTTAGTAGTACTAACTATATATCGCGCACCCGCAATCCACTGCTGATCATGTCACATATCACATCATTCATGACATGGTCAGTGACATCACTGATGACATCTCACATGACATCACTGATGACATCACTGATGACATCTCAAATGACATCACTGATGACATCACTGATGACATCTCAAATGACATCACTGATGACATCACTGATGACATCTCATTTGACATTACTGATCACATCACTGATGACATCATTCATGTGATAATACGATGAACCTCTTCAGACTCTAATATAACCTTAGATACACTCAGTGTAAACAGACACTCACAGACTGTCACTCATCCATGGAGTTACGTACACACCTAGTCAGTCATGCAAAGAATCAATCACACCTCCATTTCCTCAACTATACAGTTATACACACCTTACTTATTCAAACATATACTAACACATATTTACTCTCTTTTACAATCCCTGATACAAGTTCACAATGATCCATACAGCCACTCACACATTCACTGGCTCTTATGCACAGTTATTTATATATGCCAACTCTCACATGTACTGTGTTTTACATATGTACTTACTTTGACATGTAGCACTGAGATATCCATTCACTCACCAATGCACTCATGCACACAGTCAACCACCCATACAGCTGTTTCCACATGCACTTTTGAACCCATACATCTAGTGAATCAACTGCTCACACATCTATGCACAGAGTCATACACCTCCCAGCCACCCACACACACACTCAGTCTCCCATACAAATACTTGAGCAACCAATCAATAACCCATATACTTACTCATATAGCTACTGATCAACACATGCAGCAGTTTACAGAACAACAAACATAATGATGCACAAATTAAGACAGTTTAGTCACTAACCCATGCACTCAGTGAGACACATTTAATCACTCACTCATACAGTCAGTCATGCACCTACTAAATCCTTCGTCCAGACACTTATACATCCACTCATTCTTCAATATGTAAGACATATTTAAACATTACAGAAACAAAAAAATCACTGGATGTTGTTATCAGTGATGTCATCAGTGATGTCGTTTGAGATGTCATCAGTGATGTCATCAGTGATGTCACTGACCATGTCATGAATGATGTAATATGTGACATGATCAGCAGTGGATTGCGGGTGCGCGATATATAGTTAGTACTACTGACTATATATGGAATTTCAATGGTTTTGTGTGAGTAAAAAAAGGTTTTTTAAATGCTAATTCCTAACTATATATGGTCTATAACCTATGGTTTTTTCAGGGAATTTTCAAGGTTTTGTAAATGCTAATTCCTAACTATATATGGTCTCTAACCTATGGTTTTTTCAGTGAATATATATATATATATATATATATATATATATATATATATATATATATATATATATATATATATATATATATATATATATATATATATATATATATATATATATATATATATACATATATATATAATTAATAAACAGCAAAGGACCTTGTGTACGAGATGTCTCCATGCGCCTCATGTAAGGCAGTGCAGTTCATCCAGGGATATTTTTTGCGATCTGGTCTTTCTTGTACTGCATCTATCTTTCAGAAAGCAAACCTACAGGTACCAGAGTAGAAGAATGTTCTGCAGCATGAGTGTTAGACCTGGCATCCTTGGCGTGGTTTTCCCTGACTTTTTGCTTCAACCTCCTGTGTATTTGATGCTGTGCTGGATTTTGTTTTTGCTGGCTTAGATCCTTTGGGCACTTTGCCACTGCTGATCAGTGTCATAGTGCAAGTGCTCCCTGTCTAAATTGATATTGTGATTGATTCTCCCTGATTGCATATTTGTTTTACCAGTGGGTCCCTAGTAAAGTGCACTAAGTGTGCCAGGATGGGTAAATCGAAGGCTACTAGTGGACTTGCAGCACTGATTGTGCCACCCACATGAGTAGCCCTAAAAAGATGTCTCAGGCCTGCCACTGCAATGCCTGAGCACAGTTTGTTAACTGCCATGTTGACTTGGCAAGTGCACCTACTTGCCAGGTCTTACCCTTCACTTTTCTTACACATAGGACACCCCTATGGTAGGCCCAAGGTACCCCCCTGGGCAGAGTACAGTGTATGTGAAAGGTAGGACACGTACTGGTGTGTGTAACGCCCTGATAGTGAAATACTGCCAACTTAGTTTTTCACTGTTGAAAGGCTATCTAGCCTATAGGATGGAATGGGGAATGCTTTGTAACATTTTACAAGCATATCTTCCCATAGGGATAAGATGGAAAAAGGGAGTTTAGTACCCCTGAATTCAGAATTTAAGAAAACACCCTTCAGTAAAGATGGTTTTTAAGTTGTGTGTTTGAAAATACCACTTTTAGAAAGTGGCTATTTTCTTGTTCAACCTTCCAGTGTGCCTCTGCCTGTTTGTGGATTGACTGTCTGGCTTTGGAGTGACAGGGGCTAGGGAGGTGCAGTGGCTCCAGGAGTCTGGATGAGCCAGCACTAGGCTGAAAAGGCCTGATCTGTATTTGGAGTGGTGGTAGGAGTAGCACCCGTACTTGAATAGGGCTGTGCCTGCCTTCCACAATGCTGGCTCCACCTTTCGGTGGTGTGTCTGGGACCAAGGTCCACACTAACAAAGGATGTTACCGTGCACTGGCAGTGTGCCCCCAGACATGGTTTGAACGGGGTGCAGGGCCCCTTGCAAAAAGAGAACAAAGACATTTTGGGGTATAAGTACCAGACCTAAAACCCCTGAACTTTAGATCATTCCTGAAATTCAAGAGGAACCGTTGCCAAGGAGAAGAGCTGAAGAGACTGAGGAGAAGTACTGCCCTTGCTGTGTGTCTGGGGTAGACCTGCAGTTGCCGTTTCTGCCAAGGAAAGGAGAAGGACTTTGCTGTGTGTGTTGTGTGTTGCTTTAAGAGGATCTCCAAGGGCCTGAAGTGAGCTGGCCTCCTGTTCAGAAGTCTCAGGGACAGAAAAACTTCACCCCCAGCTTCCCTGAACTCTGCTGTTGTCAGTTCTGACCTTCCTTGAGGAGTCTGTGCCAGTTTTGGGCCTCTGGAGGTTGTTGCTGCAGTTTGGGAGCTGGAAGAGACAAGAAACTCAAAGGACTACAGAAATCGACGCATCACTGTTATTGCGGCTGTTATTCTGACACATCTCCATGGCATGAGAAGAATTTCCACACATCGCCGCACCGCTGTGAAAACCGTCGCAGCGCCTGTCGTCACTGCAAGAATTGACGCATCAAGGGATCTCGGCTTAAGAGGACCAACGCAGTGCTGCGCTATGCCACCGCATCGATCGCCGACGCATCCCGGATTTCCATGCATCGTACCTGTGCCACAAGTTCTTCCGACGCATCGACTGCGGGCCAGAACCGGAATGATGAATCAATGCATCACTCCCCATACAGACTGAAAACGACGTAACCCTTCCTCTGCGTGCAGTGCGACTGATGCATTGCCTCCTCAGGGACTCAGGAGTGTTGCATCTCTTTGTTTTCCGAGGCTGCAGCAGTTTGGCTTGGTGAACTTTGAAGCAACTACAGGTACTTTGGTGAAAAGTCACACATCTATAGTTTTCTATGGTACAAGTAATTGAAATCTTTTTGAAAGTCATATTTTTAACTGTGTATGTTGGATTTTTGTCGTTTTGGTCTTGTTTAGTTTAGATAAAGATACTTTATTTTTCTAAACTGCTGTGGTGTCCTTTTGTGGTGTTTTCACTGTGTTACTGTGAGTGTTGGTACAAATACTTCACACATTGCCTTTGGGATCAGCCTGTCTGCTCATGCCAAGCTACCAAGGGAGTGAGGAGGAGTTATCCAAAGTGTGTATCCCCCTTACCCTGACTAGAAGCAAGGGTCCCTATTTGGACAAAGGTACCTACCTCTGCCAACTAGAGACCCCCATTTCTAACAATGGCCCATACTGATTTAAGAGTTAAAGCTCTTTCAAAGAATGTGACATAAAAGCAGTTGAGGAGAGGTTACGCAAAGTCCGCCCAAGTTGTTTTTCAAATGTGCTAAATGTATTTTATCCCTGCGTCTCTAAATGGTGCAGCTGAAAGGTCTCGTTATTTGAAAAGTGCAAGCCCAGTCAATGCCTCCATCATTACAGGGCCGGATCCCATGTCGTGTGTGTCCTGGAACTGATCGAAGTGAAATGCACCACAGAATGCGCACTTCATAGTGCAAGGGTACATACAACATGCCCATAACAGGTGGTAAATGAGAGCAGCAAAACTGCATTACGTAGGGGATTCCATGTGGTTTTATGGCTGGAAAATGCGGTCCCCCATGGTAATTCCCCTTTCCTTAGGGTCTTACTCTTACTTAAACTATACTGGGGAGATATCACAAGGTGGTAGCGGTTCAACCACATGGGATTTTACTGCGGACTCACTACCATGTAACTAGTGATACAAACTATTCCTATGATGACGTAATTATTAGGGCAGCCATTTCTTCACAGCCTTCTAAACAAAGTCTGGCCAGAGTGCCCTGTTGCCCCATGGCAGAGACAACAGCCCACCTCCCTCCCCCCCCCGAAGCTGGGCAACACACCAGGGCAAAAATCCAGGGAAACTCAGCAGGACAAATTTTTTTCCGAAAGCGAAACCGAAATCACGCTTCTTTACACATGAAACCAATAAGCATGATTCTTTTTCAGAACAAGAGAGGCAAACAGCTACTCGCCGCACACGCATGAACATCTACAAAACACTCAGGGGCTTATTTATGAGCACCAGCAGGGTAAAAAAATGTGCCATGTTGCGTCATATTTACAAAGTGACGCATCTAGGGAGATGCATCACTTTGTAAACCTCTGCGCCACATTATACCTGCGCCAGGTATAATGTATGCAGGGGGGTTTTCTGGCGCAAGAAAGGGTCATAGAAGTGACGCAGTTAAATCTAGAAGATTTCACTGTGCCACTTCTAGGACGCAAATGCGTCAATATCTTACGCCTGCCTCACAGCAGCCCTGAGACTGACGCAGGCCCTTGACACATTGCTGGAGTTGCGTCACTTTTGTGACACACTCCAGCAATGCGTAACTTTTGCGCCATACAGATACGTCAGAAATACTAACGTATCTGTAACTCCTTACGACATGATGCGTCATACAGTAAATATGACGCACTGAAAAGTGACGCATCGCTGCTTTCATGCAGCGATGCGGCACTTCTCATAAATGAGGCCCTGGAGCATTTGTAGTGAAAAGGAACGGAAAAAGATGCGTGTGCTCTCCAAGCCCTGGCCAGAGGCAGCTCGCACAGTTTACCTGAAAGTACACATGGGACAGCCAAGCTAAGGCTGTGCGACACGGATGTCTCTGGGATGTGTCCAAGAGAGTCTGGTCGCTGTGGAGCCACAGACAGGGCTGCAAGTACACAATGTCCCTGCCTCACCATAAACAACACTTGCGTTTGACGCTGCCACTCCCAGCACTACTTCATTCAGTTAAAATGTGTGACCTTTGGCAAGCAAACCTCTGGCCAAGCCAGGTTTACGAGTGGAGACTGGAGACAGCCACAGACCCTTCCCAGTCACAGAACCTTCCCTCGTTTGTGTTCATGTGTTGGAAGGCGCCGTGGGCAGCATGCACAGGAGAGCAATACACCCCCCCCCCCCCGAGACAGCATACCAACCACGGTGAGGGTGGAACCCTGGAAGGGGCGCAGCAGACTTCCATTTTACGCATAAACAGGAAAAGGCAATGGGCAAGCTTCCTTTGGCTGGGTCAGGGCTCAGCTATGCAAAAATATGGCTTCTGGTTTAGTCTCAAACAATGGCCACTTCATGGAAAGGATCTGAAGGCAAGTGGTTGTTCACAGGAAGTGAGCAAACAGTTTTTGACTAAACGCATTATTTACAGCAAGTTATATAAGGTCAGCGCTCTCTACGTTGGGGCGAGAGTATTTTATTAATCCAGTCAACCTGGTACCAGTACAGCTCACCACCACCAGGGGTTCACAAGACACCGATAGGAAGACCTAGAGGTAGGTGTACAAAGCATCACTTATGACGTACACTATCTCATGGATTACATGATGCATCTTTCGTGACGTCAAAAAGACTGTGGGAGAGGATGTGGTCTGAAGTCTAGGCTGCCGACTTTGGTGTTGGGGACCGGGGGCCTCATTTATGAGGCTGTGCGTCAGTTTTACGCCACCAGTGCGTCACTTTCTGTGACCCACCAGTGGCGTAAAAAATGCGGCTTGTTGTGCCATATTTACAAAGTGACGTATCGAGGTAGATGCGTCACTTTGTAAACCCCTGCACCACATTATACCTGCGCCAGGTATAATGTATGCATTTTCGGGCGTATTGACGCAAGAAAGGGTCATAGAAGTGACGCAGTGAAAGCTATGTGATTTCACTGCGCCACTTCTAGGACACAAATGCGTCAATTTCTTACGCCTGCCTCCCATCAGGCGTAAGACTGATGCAGGCCCTTTCACATGGGGCTTGCCCCATGTGAAAGGATACATTGCTGGAGTTGCATCACTTTTGTGACACACTCTAGCAATGCGTCACTTTTGCGCCATACAGATACGTCAGAAATACTGACGTATCTGTAACTCCTTGCGCAATGATGCGTCATACTGTAAATATGATGCCGCGTCATACTGTAAATATGACGCATCATTGGTGGTGCAAGGAGGGCGCAGTGAAAAGTGACGCATCGCTGTTTTCACACAGCGATGCGTCACTTTTCGTAAATGAGGCCCCAGGGTTCGAGCCTCGGGGTCTCCTCCACATCCTGTGATTCTGCGCAAACCACTTAATCTCCCGTGTCTACCAAAAACAAACAAAATGTGAATGTGTAATGTAACCGGTGCTCATGTAAAGCACTCCAATACCTTCGGGTCGAGTTTGCGCTATATAAATCTGCAGCAAAAAAACCCTAAGAAGAGGGGTCCCTGGTTTCACCCCCCCTCCCCAAAAAGCTGTAGGTAACCTCAGGGGCGAAGATCTTCTTCCTGGTTGGACCAGCTTAACAGAGGATGATTCCAAACAGGGTCACCTGACTGCAAGTGAGTTTAGTGCTACGAAACTGTCTGTGTTAACAAATACTACGAAAGGCAAAAGCCATTTTTCTACTTGTATCTGCTTAGAGGGTTTATACCATGTTTGTCGTAGATACAAAAAAAGTATTTAATCAGAACTGGAAGACAAGGGATTAAATCCACGCAGTGTGTTAAAATGAATCAGAATAGGCCTTGTGAGTATTACCAGAATTATGTAACTATATTTACCTTTGTAAAGTCAAATTATTGTAAAATGCTATATTTGCAGTGGTGAGCAGGTATTTCTCACATTACATAGACTTTACTATGGTAAGAAATGGGGCTTTGTTTATTTTATAATGTGTATCCACAATTGCAGAAAACAGGGCCATTTCAGGTATGTAGAGCAGTCAGGGTTTTACCACTTTCACTAGCTTCACGTGCCCTGTAGTCATTTTCTCCAGGATTTCCTAGGGTGTAACATGCTGTAGCAATAAATGGCATGGAAATAGCAGCACCTTCCAGGGATCAGTCGTAGGTGCCGGGGAGGGAAGTCAGGGAAGTGGCCGGAGTCCATATATATATTTTTTTTAACGCAGAGCAATTCAGGAAGCTACCTTCCTACGCTGTTTGAAAGGGCAGGAATGCACCATATTTAACATTATACAGCACATTTCTGTCCTTTCCTAGCGCTGGTGCACTTTTGGCTGTCTAGCCCAAACATAGGCACTATTGTGTCATTTTGCATGCAGAAATGTTGTTGTGCAGGAAGGGACCCCTTCCTGCACAAAAGCAATCCTGAGAGGCATTTTCCTCTATTTATGTGTGCTGAAGAATGCAGAATCACCTCAGGGCGTAGCATTTTGACTCAATCCCAGGTCTACCACTAATGGTAAATCTGGGAATGCACCAAAATGCATGGCTGGGCGAATGGGAACACCCACGTACCACCCATGCAACACCCCCCTGAGGCAGAATAATGCAATGCAGCGATTTGCACTGCCTTGTGTTAATCTAGATTTATGAAGCCATGCAGGGACCTGCAAGGTGTCCTTGAGCGGCTTAAAAAATCTCTTTTAGGTTTTGCTCACCCTTGCGCCCCCTTGCGAGTGTGCATCCTGGTAGGGCCATTCTTGTGTCCAGCACATCAATGGTTCTTAATAAATAGGTGTGTGTGATATTTGCATTATTTGTGATTTCCGAATTACATGGAATTTCTAGAAATTTACATGCAATTACACATAATAACTTGAAAAACAAAACTGGCATGAAACTATTTTAGCGTGAAATGCGTCCTGGGGTCCATTTTGAATGAAGGATGCATTTGCTGAAAATATCACAAAAAAACCATAAGCACTACAAACAGCAGTTATTCACATTCGGACCATTCATGTTTTACCTGTTCGTTTGCATAAAATTTGGCTGCAAATTGTGTGTACTTAAATGACATAGTTTCATTTAATTTCCCCAATTTCTCAAAAAAAGTATAAAACAAAATTGCTTGAGATTAAGGCGGCACAACAGAAATTTTGCTGAGGCCTAGCGGTGACATCGGGTGATTTAATGGCGTTTGGTGGGGGTCACTGGGCAATGCATACTAAGTATGAGATGTTAAGTATGAGATCTTCGTATGAGATACAGGGCCTTATTACGAATTTGGCTGTCCACCAGAGAAGGAGCCAATGCTCCGTCTGCTGTTGGACTTCCAAAGCCATGGTACGGCCACCCACCAGATTACCATTTCAATCCTGCTTCAGTGGGCGGTGGTGTTGTGGTCTGACGGCAGCAGTCTGTTAGGCTCATAGAAGAGCTGGACATGCAGACCGCCGCTGTCAGAGAGCCGACTGCACCTTCCTACACAGTGTGGCTTGCATGCCGCACCGTGCAGAAACTGGAGCTACAAATCCAGTGGGTACTATATGTGCCCCCCAACATGCCCTGGAGTGGCAGGGACCCAATTAGGACCCCCTGTGACGCCTCTCTACCACCATTTTCATGCTGGGCTCACCACAATGAAAAGGGCAGTGGCGAAGCAACTCGTAATATGCTCGGTGGTGCCGCAGCAGCCCTGCCAGCATATTACAGCTCCCTGACTGCTGCTTATCTCCGGCGGTCACACATGTAATACTATGGCCGACCCGCAGTGTGGCGTTGGTCCTTATTACATGTGCAATAAACAATTCCTAGGCAATCATAAATGAATACATAGATACAGGTGCGGAGGGTATGGCAAAAATCAAAAACAATAGGGTATTCTATAAAAATATATAATGTATTTATTATTCATTAAAAATTTATGGAAAATTAAAAACATCAAAAAATTATTTCATAACAAATCAGTGTCAACAATATTGCTTACAATAAACAAACAAGGTTACGTCTACAATGAGGTTTCAATCGATTTGTAACTATCATTAATATAATTATAGTCAAGTTGTTATTCACATAGTAATTTTTCGACGCGCGTTTCGGCGTATCAAACGCCTTCTTCAGGAAATTACCACAAACCTAAAAGAGAGTTTATTTAGACACAATGTTAAAACACCTTCGTAAGCTACAGTTGCTTGGATAGTATTAGACCATGATTATCTTAGTCTATGAGAATCCACTTTGTGACTCCTTGTACCTATATACATCATATCAGTTTTATTTTAGATGCCATGTACAATAAATTCCTATATACACATCACCCTATGAATTATTTTATACATATACCACTCAATTAGTTATAAACGAGACATTGCTTACATTATTTATATTGGCCATATCCATTTTTAGAACCACTTACTCTATAAAGGAAAGCAAATGAAGGATAGTTTACTCTAAAACAACTATAAGGTAAGTTATGGGGCTCAAATAGGGAATGAGGAGAGATTAATATCGACCTATACATAATGAATAATATTTTAATTGATATTATAGGTCTACTTACTTCATGTATTGTCGTACATGAACAGAAATTGTCAATAATGTCACTTGATTCCTTGTTGATATTAGTTCTTAGAACAGTTAGTACTGTAATATAGAAATACATAGACATGTGTACCATGATACTATAATTAACTGTCAGATATCAGCTATTTTCCCCAGAATAAAGGATATTACACTTACTTAAAAAGCCCACTGTGAAAATATGGGGATCATGAAGTCCTATGTTACGTTTAAAAAAAATATTCAGTTTTCCTTCCAGAGATTTTCTTTTATCTAAAGATAGGAGATTTAATAGTAAAGGTGATAAGACTATCCATCTATTCCATATACACTTTACTCCACTGTCTATTTATTTTCGTTCTTATTACTATGAGAATGTCATATAGACAGTTAGAAGCAGTATTATCAGCATTTCACGTATTTGAATGCTCGCCTTTATTCCCAAACATGTGTTTTATTTCTTTCTTCGCAAACCACAACATTTAACTCTAATAAACTATATAGATTTCGTCTATAAACTCAGTGGTTATTATGGTATACTGTTTACCCTATCTGATGCAATCTGTAAACTTATACTGCCTGAAATTTATAAATATTATTCATCGAAAAAAACCGTACTTCATACTTGAGGGACATACTCATACCTGTTTGGGAAGCGTGCCCTAACAATTAACAATAATATATAAGGCACTGTGATATCGTGTCCTTATGCCAACAGCTTCAGGAGCAGTCAAAGCAGAGCTAAGAAAATAGATAAAAAAGAATGACTCCCTTTTTCGCTAACGTTATATATTTCACAGAGTCTTACACATATTTATCTATTATTAGTTAGAAAAGACCAATGTTATGTCCATTGCGCGATACCTACCTATTGGGATATTAAAGTGCTGCAGACCTATGATGTGTTGTACCACCATTCTTGATGTAGCCGATAATAAGAATTGTGGGGATTACTAGAATAATGCAGACCGACGATGTGTTACCCCACGAAGCTTGATGTAGCCGATAGTAGGGACTGCAGGGGTTAGATTTACCCAAGCTGCAAGTAAAAGTGACATACAAAAAACCGCAATCAGCTAAAGGTACCATGATGTCTCCCTTGCCTGTTGTCGACTATTAAATTGCGTGGGGTTTCTAAATTTACCTGTATACAATTGCCGACGCTGATGCTGCTTACTCGTTTTGCCCACTGTTGGCGTCTGACGTCACCGGATAGAAAGGTCTGAGAACCTCGTCTACAGTGTGCCTACTTTAGATACTTTACATGTATTGGTGATGTCGTACCACGTGATAGGAAAGGGGCGGTCTTTATTACTGTGGTTACCGATCCGTTGTCCTGCTCTTATCTAATCTAACAAACAGCTAATTTTCAACAAAGATTATTCTAAAATCAATGAAGATGATAAAGGGGAAAACCACGGATAGAACAAGTATTGTTTTATATTTTTCAAAACACCGTGAGTGATGCCGTACCACGTGGTAGGGAAGAGGGTGGTCTTCATTGCTATGGTTACCGATCTGTTGTGCTGTTCTTATCCAATCTAACGAACAGCTAGTTCTCAACACAGATTATTCTAAAAACAATAATGGTGATGAAGGGGAAGCCACGGATAAAACAAATATTGTTTTATATCAATCAAAACACCGTGAGTGGTCCTCTTTTTTTGCAAATCTCGACACGATATAATATATCCATGTCTTAATGTCGACATGGACATAAAAAACGAACTTTAACTTAATGGTTGTGCAAGTATTATTTCAATTGATAGGTGAGTATGGGTAATTCTTTATGTACAGTGTGCACTATTGCTGTTCTACTTACTCAAAAGATATATTTACTCAACACTTATTACATTCTGTGAGTTCTGTGTTTTACTTAAATACAGTAGGCAATAGGGTGGACAATCCCTATTACATAATCGCATTCTCTCAAGGGATTTCACTGTTCAGACCCCTTCTGTAGGTGTCTAGTGAAAATATCCAAAATACTTCTCGTTTTTTCCGGATTTTCTCACCTCCTTTTTCATCCGGGGTTCTGATTCTTTCAAGAATCCTCCATTTAAAATCTTCTGGTTTATGGTCTTTCTCCACAAAATGTTTCACCATAGGTGAGACAAATTTTTTGGTACGAATAGCTGAATGATGTTCAGTAAGTCGGGTTTGGATGGGTCTTGATGTCTCTCCTACATACCATAAAGCACATGGGCACAGAATAAAATAAATAACGTTGGAAGTCTTGCAGTTCCACATTTCATTTGCACGTAAACTATACCCATTGTGAACAAGGGTTTCTTCTTCTAAAATGGAACTGCATGACTTGCACGTTGAGCATTTCTTTGTTCACCTAATATGCTTCTCACTATCTATGGATTTTTGTACAAAGTTTACTGTCCTGTTAGTGCCCTCGAATCTGGAATGGACAACTAAGTCCTTCAAATATCTGTTGCGTCGACGAGCAAACAGAGGTTTCTTTAGTTTAAGGCTTTGAGTGGGGTTACTGTTTAGGATGTGCCAATTCACATTGACAATCTGTTTAATCTTGGCATAAAGTGTAGAATGTCTAGTGACACATACCAATTGAGTATTCTCTTTAGGGTTTTTTTTACTTGAGCAGGTTATCTCTGTCATAAAACCTCGCTCTCTTATAAGAGTCTCTTACTAGATGGTGGAGATACCCACGTTCTACAAACTTAGTCCTCATTATCGCTGGCTGACGGTCAAAATCCTTCAAATCAGTACAATGTCTTCTCACTCTAAGGAATTGGAAGAAGGTAATACTCTGTTTCTGATTTCTTGGATGAAGGCTGTTAAAATACAAAAGAGTATTCTGTGCCGTAGGTTTAAGATAAAGATCTACCTTTAGTTTGTCCTGACTGTGGAGGATCAATATATCTAGAAATTCTACTTTCTGTGTGCTGATTTGGGCAGTGAACTTCAAGTTCTGATCTGTGGCATTGAGCCACTCAAGAAATCGAGTAAAGATTCCCTCCCATTGGTCCAGACAAAAAATATATCGTCAATATATCTGGACCAATGGGAGACTGACTCGAAAAACGGAGCTATCTCATTATATATGAAGCGTTGTTCAAATGCTGCCATATATATATTAGCAATGGAGGGCGCCACTGACGCCCCCATGCTGACGCCTTTGATCTGGCGGTATAAATCTTGGCCAAATTCGATGATATTATCACAGAGCACTATGTTCAAAATCTCCAAGATGAACAGTTTGGGACAACTTATGTCATATGTTTCAATGAACCATTTAGTGGCTTCCATAGCTCCTATAAGGGGAATATTATTATATTGAGCCTCGACGTCCAATGTAACTAATAGATCAATATTAGGATTCAAAACAATATTTTCTACCTTATTAATAATTTCACCTGTATCTTTAATGTAAGATGTTATTTTCGAAATATGTGGACGTAAGTAATGATCTATAAATGTTGACAAAGGCTCTGTATTAGTTCCAATTGTAGATACAATCGGCCTATATGGTGGATCTACCGTGCTTTTGTGAACTTTAGGCATGCCGTATATGCATGCTGTCTTGTTTTTATTACAGTTTAAAAATTCAAATTCCTTCGGGTTAATTTCTCCATTCTGTAAGGCTGTACAAGAAAGATCATATATTTTTGGGGAAATAGCTAATCTGGGATTAACCGCAATCTTACTATAGAAAGTGGTATCACTAAGCATGGTATTTAATTTGGTTTCATAATCAGTGGTGTCAATCACCATGATTCCTCCTCCTTTGTCACAACTTTTTGTTACAACGTCTTTATTTTTTAGTAGAGAGGTGAGTGCATCATGTTCATGTCTATTAAGATTGTATAAGGGTTTTGGAATGAAACGAGTGGCCTGTTCCAATCTTTGTAGGATGACCAATTCGAAAGCTGCCACTTCTGGTCCTAACTGATCTAACGATGGATTGAAGGTGATGGTAAACTCAAGGTGTTACTAGTTTTAGTCTCCCTGTCTTGTGAGTTCTCATTGTCAAAGAATTTCTTTAATCTGATCCTACGAAAGAAGGAAATAATATCTTGGTGTAACTCAAACACGTTTACATGGGAATGATGGACAAAGGATAACCCTATTGATAAGAGATTAATGCTATGTATATCTAGTTCTGTAGTGGATAAATTGAAAATAGGGATTAGAGGCCCTGTTTCTAATATTGGCGATTGTGTGTTTCCCGCATTAGTTGAGGGTCCTGCGGTTGATGGTGAAATTGTGGCTGGTAATTTCCCCTTGTTTGTGGTTGAAATGTGACTCTTTGGCGACCCTTGTGTGTCCCTCGATTGGCCAAAAAAGATTGTGGTTGGGTACGTTTCACTTGGAAAGAGTTGAAATTGTTTTCGGGTTCATAATAGTTGTTACTGTTATCACCTTCAGAATCAGATGTTTCTGAAAAAGTATTGACTCGCTGTTGTTGTGCTCTTGACTCATCTGTGTAGTGATTTTTTTTTATTTATTTATTTATTTTTATTTTTTTATTTTTTTATTTATTGAGATGTTTCGGTACATTGAGGTATGCAACAGTGATCAACAAATATATAATAACATTACACAGTCAAAATACATACATTATCAGCTATAAACATAAAATACGAGATAACAATTTGATCGGGCAATAAATAGAGAAATAAATACGAGGATAAAGGAGAGCGGGTATGAGGGAATCCCAACATACTATAGGTTATACTTATATTTTTTAACGTCTAGATTCCCTCCATTTCTTAACAGGGGCCCATATATTTTTACCCATTTCACGTATTTTCT
Organism: Lissotriton helveticus; assembly: GCF_964261635.1. NCBI lineage: Eukaryota > Metazoa > Chordata > Amphibia > Caudata > Salamandridae > Lissotriton > Lissotriton helveticus. Next base: position 1,616,583,854 of record NC_136069.1, read on the forward strand.
TCCCCTTACTGTCATATAAGCAATCCTCTATGTTATGAATTCCTAGGAGCCTAGTTATCCACTGCTGGAATGTCGGTGCTGTAGTGTCTTTCCAACCAGCAGAGATTAATATACGAAATACAGCTACAGATATAAAAACAAGTGCCTCAGCGCTACCATCCGCCCTCAGTTTACCGTCAGTTCCTACTAAAACTACGGTAGGGGATAGAACGATGTTTTGTTCTAGCAGCCCCTCCAAAAAAGACTGTATTTCCCTAATTAACGGGGTCAGACTCGGGCAATTATAAAACATATGGAATAGATCTGCTGGGCTCATATTACACTTAGGGCAGCAATCGTTCTCTCTTACGCCCCAAGCAAATAGTTTGGTAAAATATAGGTTAAAAAGAGTCTTATAGTGCTGGGCTCTCAGATTTGTAGATCGAAAGAACTTTTTATTCAAAACTAGGCCTAAGTCTAGATCTACATCTGGGTCAACAATTTTTTGAGCCAAATTAGTCTCCGTTTTTTCCAAATCATCAGCCAGTTCTTGTTGAAGGCAGTTATATCCTATTTTGATTTTACTACCCCCCTTTCTCAGATAGTCAACTATTTGACTGTTTGCTTGGAGGGAAATCCTAGGCCTAATTGCGCTAAGTGTATGAACAATTTGCCCATATAGCAGCCACTGGTTTGCTGGGATACCAAATTTTTGCTGCACTATGGTAAAATCGAGGATCTCATTTTCTTCCATGACATCTCCCCGACACCGGACACCTAACTCCCTCCAGAGACGACTGCTTCTGTTTTGGCCTAAATGGGCAAAGATGTTGGAATCCCATAGGTCAATGTTAGGATTGATCCTTGGTATATTCAAGAATTTCCTTACAGAGTTCCAGGTCCCCCATACCCCAATCAAGATCTTACTCTTGTGTCTCTTATAGTATCTGCGGTCGACTTCACGCATTAATAACCCCGCAGCTTTCTTCCCTATTAAAAGTTCAAAAATGGAGGGGATAATATAGTCACCTGGCTGGAGTTCTAACCCCCCCGGGTCATATTGAAACAGAATATTCATTTGAACCAGGAGACATGTCCAATGGTACAGCCTAAGATTTGGCATCGCCAAGCCACCCCGTTCATATGGTAAGGACATAAGGGCAGTCGACCTTCTAATTTTTCCATACTGCCATATAAACCGGATAAATGCTGCTTCTATTTTCCTAATCACCTCCTCTTCCAGTAATAGAGGGATAGAACGAAACAGGTAAAGGATCTTGGGAAACATAGACATTTTCAGAACATTTACCCTACCAATCAGTGACAAATGTAAAATATCAATCCTTTTAAGCTCCTTTTCAATTGAGACTATAAGAGGTAGATAATTTTCTGAAATGATCTTGCTTACATCTGCATTTACCCTAACACCCAGATACACAGCTGACTCAACATATTTTTGATCCAACTTAGTAATATTCCTTGTGCAAATGATCTGAGTTTTTTCCTCGTTCAGGCGATAACCTGAGCGTCTACCAAAATCCTTAGCCAATTGACATAACTCGATCAAAGCATGTTGGGGATCCGATGTTGTAATTGCCAGATCATCGGCATATGCTAGAATTTTGGTGGTATGACCGTTTAGGATTACTGGGGTGATCTGCTTCGAGGCCAGAATTTTCTGTATCAGGGGATCAATGTATAATGAAAACAAGATCGGGGAGCAAGGGCAACCTTGCCGTGTTCCTCTTTTGATTATTATTTCCTCCGATCTTTGACCCATGACCATAACCCTTGCAACTGGATCATTATACATCGCCCTGATGGCTCTCATACGCTTCTTCCCGAATCCTCTTCCAGCTAGAGTGTCCCACAAACATTCCCAGGCCACACGGTCAAATGCTTTCTCAGCATCGAGGAGGATCATGGCCATATCCCTACCCGAGGCAGCATGGGCATCGAATAGTGCGATAGCTCGTCTAGTATGGTCCGTAGTGCCTCGACCTGGCACAAACCCATGCTGCCACGGGGAGACAAGACGGCCTATGATCCCCCCCAATCTCCTAGCCCAGACCTTTGAGTATAATTTGGTATCCGCGTTAATAAGGGAAATCGGGCGATATGATCCGGGATTAGCTTTAGGTTTCCCTTTTTTATAGAATATTACTATATTAGTCTCCTTCCAGGATTCAGGGACTAAACCAGTACATACTATGCCATTGAATAGATCCAAGATAATTGGGGCAATTTCCTCCTCTAAGCATTTATATACCTCGAGGGGAATCCCATCAGGACCTGCGGCCTTGCCGGATGCTAGTTCCCGCAATGCCTCCTTTATCTCTATCAGGGTCAGATCATGTTCTAATGCCTCCCTAGTATGTTCCTCTAATTTTGGGCCAATGTCTACATGTGCTGGATTTGGTGCAGACCTAACACCCTCTTCATCATATAATTTTTGATAGAAAGTCTGAAAGACTCTCAATATCTCCTTTGGCTCTGTATATTCAATGCCATCTTCTTGAATGGTGGAGATCGTGTTTTTAGATCTCTCCTGTCTAATCTGAAGTGCCAATGCCCTTCCTGCCTGTTCTCCCGTCTCATATCGTTTTGCTCTGGTTGATTGATACTCTCTAGTCTCCCTCTGTATCACTATCCCATGGAGTTCCGCTTTTATGGAAGCCATTCTGTTCTGGGATGCCTGACCATTGAGCCCCTGTTTTATCTCCTTGATATGTTGTTCCTCTGCTAGTCCTAGATCCTCGATTAAAGTCTCCACCTTCCTCTTATCCTCCTTCCTCAGCCTCGCTGAGCAGCTTATTGTTTCGCCCCGCAGAGAAGCCTTAAACGTTTCCCAAACCATACTGCGTGAGGCGCTATAGCGGTTTATCTCATAAAACTCCCTAGCCCATTGTCTGAGATGTCCCACAAACCTGTCATCTGAGAGAAGCTTTCTCTCAAATGACCAGTTAGCTTGTCCCCCCTCAATTTTTTCCACCTCGCATGTCAATATCAGAGGGTTATGATCAGAAATGGATTTGGGTAGCTTTGCTATGTTGGCTTTGCAGAGTTTATCTAAGGAGAGTAAGAAATAGTCCAACTTGGAGTATTTCTGATGTGGGAACGAGAAATAGGTGAGGCCTGGGTCATTGGGTTCCTTCACATTCCAGACGTCCTTCAGCCCATGTGAGCTCATAAGTGAGAGCAATGCCCGAAACACTTTTGGTTTGGTCCCTGAGTAATTACCTCACCTATTCCAATCGACCGAGATATTCAGGTCACCACACATTATAATCGGAGTTGGCCAATCTGCCAGTTCTCCTTCTAAAATATCAAACATCTATGGATCATCAAAATTGGACCCATACACTGTGCACAGCGTATATCCGAGGGTCAGCTCGACTATTACCCACCTCCCTGAACTGTCGCCCTTCACTCTTTTACATCCACCTAGGTTTTGTTTGGCGAGGATAGCCACTCCCCTGACCATTGAAGTTTGCGAGGAGCAGGCCAATAGCTCATAACCCCTTATGTTTAATAGGTTTCTCCTAGCCCATGGGAGATGGGTCTCTTGCAGACACAAAATATCCAGGTTATTATATCTGATAAAGTGGCACAATCTTTGGCGCTTTCTCCAATCATTTAGCCCACCAATATTGAGAGAACAAATTTTAATGTGTGGCATCAACCTGTATAAAAATTTCCTGATAGTAGTACACAGACATCCAGAATTTGTCAATTATTATCAGTATCATTCCTGGAATTAAATCGAAAACCTCGTTATACCACAACATCTGTTTTTTTACTTTTCCCCCTCCCCACCCTCCCCACCCCTTTCTGACCCACCCTCCCTTCCCTCCAACCCTACTCAACCCCGACCCCACCCCCCACCCCAACACCCACACCCACTTAAGTAAGGCGCTCAGACCTAGTCTGTGCACGTGATGAAAGGCAATAGAGGCAGTGGAGATAGGATTAAACAAAGCCATACATAAAGTCCAGACCCTACATATGTGTATTATGCCAATGAGAATCTAACTATCAAGCGTGCAACCACATACCCCTCGATCATTCTTAACATGTTGAAAAAAGTTTTAGTTTAGAGTTAGCCCATTGGGAGACTTAGAAGACTTAACATACTACTCAGTATACTTTTCCTTTTTCTTTTTTCCCCTTTTTACCAACTGAAAAGAGAGAAAGTCATTAAGCAAAATCAACCCCCCTGAGAGTCTAAGTATTCTTTAGCTTTGATTTCGGAAGTGAAATACAGAGTTCGACCAGCATTAATTATTTTCAATTGCGCGGGGTTGATCAGGTATGCCTGCATCTTTTTTTCCTGAAATGGTCTTATCAGCTGTCTCAGCCTCCATCGTCTCTCCACTGTAATATGGCAGAAATCGGGTCTGACAAAAAAAGAAATTCCTTCCACCACCTTTCTTGAGTCTGGTCTTGCTTTTTCCGATATGGCTTGCCTCAGAACAAAGTTACCTAGAAATATAAGTATAGCTCTTGGCTTATCACCTTCTCTTGGATTCCTGCTAAGCTTAAATGGGGTACGGTGAGCCCTCTGATTTTCCACTGACCACTTCCAACCTGGTAGGTCTGCAAATGCTTGCTCGAACAATTTAATGAAAAAAGGCTCTCACGTCTGACCCCTCGGCCCCCTCCTGTACCCCCAAAATCCGATGGTTGTTTCGTCTTTGACGATTTTCCATATCCTCCAATTTCCATTGGATGTCTGATATTTGAGCATTATGGGCATCTACTTTACTGGAGGCGGCCGCCGACTCTGACTCAGTTGAGACTACCCTCTCCTCAAGGTTGGTTACTCGGTCCCCCAAGTTGATGCATACCTTAGACAGCTTCCTCATGACACCCTGCATCTTCCTAACAGCAGCCTGTGCCTTACGATTGTCCTGTCGAGTTTCCTCCCTATGTGCGAGGATTTCCTTATGTATTACCTCTAGGAGGGACATCTGTGCAGCTTCACCGTGTGGACTTCCCAGTAATGGAGTGGCTGACGAGTGATCCCAACTGAGTTCTTGGGCTTTAATCCCGACCGGGGGTTTTGCTGTGGAAATGAGTGTCCCCAGATCGTGCTCTGGCTCACTATCTGAATCCAAATTGCTGCCTCCCTGCTCGGAGCTATCATCCTCTGACCACTCGCCACCTTCTGACACAGAATAAAAACATTCACTAGGGACTTTTTCCTTGTCACTTAATTTTTCGAAGCCGGTAATTGCTACATTTGGCTCTGAGATATGATCCTGTAGCAGTGTCGGTACCAGATTGGATTTGATTATCCCCTTGGAGCTCATCTTTTCGGAGTCAGAGTTTTCTACTGGCCCCTCCTAGCTCAAAGGTACTTTGTCCATCAATGTCACATCAATTGATTGCCCAATAACTTCAACATTAGTTTCTTCTATAATCGGGGGCGGGCCAGTAATTAAACCCAGCGAGGGTAGTGGAGCAGTTGCCCCCTCCCCCTCAGCAGCCATAGTTACTGAGACCTCTTCGGCCCCTGTCCCCTGCACCATTGCCTCTGAGAAGCCATTAGTTTTCGTATCCTTTTCCTTATTTATTTTGGCAAAAATATCAGAAATAGGGGTCCCTGTCTGCTTTGTTTTAGCTGCAGATTGTTTTTTTCTTACCGGAGGTGTCTGTTTCCTTAGCCTGTTATCCTCCTCTTCAGCTTCTGCCACAGCATCAGCGGCAGCTTTCCTTTTTAAAGCAGCTTTGGAGTTTGTGTTGACTTTGGGGGCCATGTCTTCGCTCTGCCCTCTCTGTCCTCCCTTGTTGCAGCTTCCTCGATTCCTGGCGTCTTTGGCGGCTCAGCTGGCTCGGCAAACCTCGGGACTCAGGGCTCCTTCCCTCGGTATGCAGTCTGACTCTGACCGTGAGCGTCCTAACGGCCAGAGTTAGTTCCCGCAGCAGCTTTCCAATGGGTCCGCGGCAGTTCCGAAGCAGAAGCATCAATCACTTTCTGCCCTCCGTCCTTCGCCGATTATCTGCCTGCTGCCGTCTTGCGCCTCTGAAGGAGTCACCTAGGGCCAGAAGGTAACCATTTAGCAGATTCGTTTTCTCCACATGGACCATTTCTTACGTCCTTATCATTACCGTTGTCAATCAATGGCCGTGGTTCTGCATTACCGCTAGTACATCAGGGTGAATAAAACACAGATCTCCACTGCCTCGCTGCACACAGCCGTCTACACGGCCGCCATCATGCCTCACAACCCCCGTGTAGTGATTTTGTTTATAGAAGTCTGGTCTTAAAAAAGGGTATGTGTTTTCAATGGTGTAGAACCTTTTATCTTTTGTAAGTTTGTCATTTTTACGTTTACTAAGATAGTTACTAAAGGATTATATCTCTTTATTACATTCTTCTAACCTTTTTAAGATTCTTCTACACTACCTGCTTTTTTAAATTTATCTTCCAATTCTTGTACTTCTGTTTTAATGTTATTCTTTTGCCATTTCTACAATTAAGATCATCAGATCTCTTGAACACCTACTGACAATCATACTCCACTTTTCCAGGAATTCTCTATGGTGTACAAATAATCCAGGGATATTACAAACTCGGAAGCCTGTTGGAATGATACCTGCCCTTAAATACGCTAACAAGTATTCTCCATGAGCTTCAATCCGAGTTAATTTCTTTTTGAGTTCTATTACATTTTTAATATCATCCTGGTTATGATTGCTTTCCTGGTTGCCGCCACCAAGGGTAGCAGACGTGCCAACCAGGATGGCAAATTCCTCGTCGGTAAAACCGAATGTTTCAAGTTGATCCATGTTAACTCTACTGAAATCAATAAAGGGGAGGCCTCAAAGCAAAGTGTTAGGGATTCAGGGACAGAGTGCTAGAAATGGATAAACCACACTGATGACACAATATAATGATATAAAGACAGCCCTGCACAGACAAGCTGTGGGTAAAAGTGTGGGAGATAAACAAAGGTCCCCTGAACTATAATGGTTCGATTCCTAGTACAGGGAAAATCAAACATGTGCAATAAACAATTCCTAGGCAATCATAAATGAATACATATATACATGTGCGGAGGGTATGGCAAAAATCAAAAACAATAGGGTATTCTATAAAAATATATATTGTATTTATTATTCATTAAAAAATTTATGGCAAATTAAAAACATCAAAAAATCATTTCATAACAAATCAGTGTCAACAATATTTCTTACAATAAACAAACAAGGTTACATCTACAATGAGGTTTCAATCGATTTGTAACTATCATTAATATAATAATAGTCAAGTTGTTATTCACATAGTAATTTTTCAACGCACGTTTCGGCGTATCAAACGCCTTCTTCAGGAAATTACCACAAACCTAAAAGATAGTTTATTTTGACACAATGTTAAAACACCTTCGTAAGCTACAGTTGCTTAGATTGTATTAGACAATGATTATCTTAGTCTATGATAATCCACTGTGTGACTCCTTGTTCCTATATACATCATATCAGTTTTATTTTAGATGCCATGTACAATAATTTCCTATATACACATCACCCTATGAATTATTTTATACATATACCACTCCATTAGTTATAAACAAGACATTGCTTACATTGTTTATATTGGCCATATCCATTTTTAGAACCACTTACTCTATAAAGCAAAGCAAACAAAGGATAGTTTACTCTAAAACAACTATAAGGTAAGGTATGGGGCTCAAATAGGGAATGAGGAGAGATTAATATCAACCTATACATAATGGATATTATGTAATTGATATTATAGGTCTACTTACTTCATGTATTGTCGGACTTGAACAGAAACTGTGAATAATGTCACTTGATTCCTTGTTGATATTAGTTCTTAGAACAGTTAGTTCTGTAATATAGAAATACATAGACATGTGTACCATGATAGTATAATTAACTGTCAGATATCAGCTATTTTCCCCAGAATGAAGGATATTACACGTACTTAAAAAAGAAGTCCTATGTTACGTTTTAAAAAAATATTCAGTTTTCCTTCCAGAGATGTTCTTTTATCTAAAGATAGGAGATTTAATAGTAAAGGTGATAAGACTATCCATCTATTCCATATACACTTTACTCCACTGTCTATTTATTTTCGTTCTTATTACTATTAGAATGTCATATAGACAGTTAGAAGCGGTATTATCAGCATTTCACGTATTTGAATGCTCACCTTTATTCCAAAACATGTGTTTATTTATTTCTTCGCGAACCACAACATTTAACTTTAATAAACTATATTGATTTCGTCTATAAACTCAGTGGATATTATGGTATACTGTTTAGCCTATCTGATGCGATCTGTAAACTTATACTGCCTGAAATGTATAAATATTATTCATCGAAAAAAAACGTACTTCATACTTGAGGGACATACTTCTACCTGTTTGGGAAGCGTGCCCTAACAATTAACAATAATATATAAGGCACTGTGATATCGTGACCTTATGCCAACATCTTCAGGAGCAGTGAAAGCAGAGCTAAGAAAATAGATAAAAAAGAATGACTCGCTTTATCGCTAACGTTATATATTTCACAGAGTCTTACACATATTTATCTATTATTAGTTAGAAAAGACCAATGTTATGTCCATGACGCGATACCTACCTAAGCGCTGCGAGGCCCTAGGGCAGTTATGCGCTATACAAATGCAATTTTTCATTTCATTTCATTTCATTTCATATTGGGATATTAAAGTGCTGCAGACCTATGATGTGTTGTACCACCATTCTTGATGTAGCCGATAATAAGAATTGTGGGGATTACTAAAATAATACAGACTGACGATGTGTTGCCCCACGAAGCTTGATGTAGCCGATAGTAGGGACTGCAGGGGTTAGATTTACCCAAGCTGCAAGTAAAAGTGACATACAAAAAACCACAATCAGCTAAAGGTACCATGATGTCTCCCTTGCCTGTTGTCGACTATTAAATTGCGGTCATATCTCTCTCTAGTTGAAGTAAAATTATTTTCAGGCCAACACCTTGAAAGTGATACCAGGTATCCTATTCTTATTTGGTATCCCATTCTTATTTGGCATCTATGCCAAATACAGGGGACGTACGCCACCTCCCTCTACACTATACTATCGGATAAAGGGTCTGACTCATAAATATTATACTATCGAGCAGTCCATACGGCACGAAGAAAACAAAGGAAATACAATATAATACCCCCAGTGATTAAGGGGCGGAAACGTCGACAATTATAGAAGTAGGAACCTCCGAGTGAGGATATAAATATCAGCACGGAAATATTGAATAAGCTGCCCGATATGCGAATCTGCTTCACAGTGTAGTCTGCTAAAAATTTTTTAAGAAAATACAGACGATCCAAATAAGAACAGGATACCTGGTACCACTTCCAAGGTGTTGGCCTGAAAAATTATTTTACTTCAACTAGAGAGAGAAATGAACTTGTCTTGATAAAGATGGAATAATTTTAATGAACGATCGAAACGCGTCAATGCCAAATGAATATGCACAATCTACTAACTTAGCACTGTTGGAATATTGAGAATAATGGAATCTATATTTCAGTGCAAGTAATACTGTGTAATAGTAGATGTGTTAGCTGTTAAAGACTGATTATATCAGTCTTACTGTGGAACTCTCTTGAGTGTGTGTTTTTAAACCTGTTGATTTATTTGTTTTGTATTATTGTTTTTTTTAATTCTGGACAACTGAGTAGACTGTTAGGCCTACGTGTTTGTATGAAATTTTTATCTGTGCAATTTTTACCTTTCATGGGAATCCTTCTAATATATATGGCACAATCTACTGGTGTATAGGGAGAGTAAGTTGGTTGAGTGGAGTGAGAGTGGAAGTATATTGAAGTACAGTATCTAGAGCTGCTATAGAAGTTTACCCTCTGGGATTTCTTTCATTTCACTGTTTAAGTGCCCTAGTCCCACGGGTTGAATAAGGGGCCCCTATTATCTTCTAACCACTTGCCATTCAAACCAAAAAAATAAATGAGAGCCATAGTTAACAAATTGTAAAGGAGCGCAGCAAGTCAGCTTGCTGCACTGCATTACAGGGAAAGGGCAAGAATGAGCCGTATTTCTCACAATATGGTGCATTCCTGCCTTTCCCAGTGCTGGCGCACAATATGCAGCCTAGTGCCATTGTAGGAATCCTTGTACCATAGTGAGCAGGATTGTGATTCCTGCACAAAAACAATCCCCTGATGCTTTTTCCTTTTTTAATGTGTGCTGCAGAATGCAGCACACATAGAAAGATGAAAAAACGAGCATCAATCAGGATATTTCTCCACTTTACGCCCCCCCCTGGGGATGCGTAGCATTTTAGTGCCTTATTAGGTCTACCAGCAATGGTAAATCTGGGAATGCGTCAAAATTCATGTGTTGTGTGGGAACACCCATGCACCATCCAGAGAATGCCTCCCTGGGGCAGTGTAGCGCACCATATACCATGATCAGTGAAGGATCTGTCAGCCACTGGTTTGAACCAGGCAGGTACCCCTAAACTTTCATTTTGGCGACAATGACATTTAATTTAGCTAAATGACTACCACCAAAATGCTGCTCAAGAATTTACATTAAGATTGAAGGTCTGGACTTGTTGTTAAGTTTTATGTATTTGTAAAGCGCACTATCACCAACAAGGGTATCCTTGTGCTGAGCAGGAATGTGTGCCTAGTACAGTGCATGCACACAATGGCAAACTTGTAGGCATCAACACACTCACCCATATGCCCATAATGCAGTGCAGATGTATAGACAATCACCTACAGCTATTAATAAACATAAACAAATCAGCAACAGTTCAAGCACAAATGCAAACAAACTCGCAGACATACAACCATCCATGTGCTCATAAAAACACAACCTGTCACATACACGCAGCAGGTACAGTGGGCAAATTCCAAACAAACAATACATATGTAAGCAAGCATACACTTATAGATTACATGCACACAGGTAGATATGCACACACATGCACCTGAGTAATGCATGCCTGTGTGGGTGAGATACTTCACCCTAAAAGGACAAAACCAAGAAAAATGTTTGGGTCATTTTGCCATTTACATGGCAAAGATGAATATCTTTAAATGAGCATTGAAAGTAAAAATAGCTGAAGAGTAAGGGTATACATCTTCAAGCGGTTTTTAAGTCCAGCCTGATGTAGCTTTAGCTGTCTTACCAACCTCATGTTTTCCAGAAAATATTATACACAAATGCATACATGTATAGGGACTCGCAAACAACACTATTTCATCATTGATCTGTTGCGATGTCCCTCAAATGTTGCTGCCTGCCACAAAAGGAGAAGGTATAGATCAACAGACCAATCCATTACAAATATTAGGTTCTTTTGCTTTGAGAGACTTCATTGTTCACTTGGGCATCTATGAAAAAAGAAATGTAATGCCCTCAGAATAAAACACTTTAGACACTAGTACTTAAGTGATTGCTCACCCCTGTGTATGGTAGGGTTTCATCAACTACTTACATAACTCTCAAAACATTTATTGTCATTTGCATTGTTCAGTCCTCGCTATAAAGCAGCTTTGGTGCATTTGTTTATCTAAAAAAAGCTAGCAAACGTTAATTTTCAAAGAAAGTCCACAGAAATGAGAGTAAAAAAAGTGAGACCAGGGCTGCGGTGCAGAGTGAGGTGTTGCTCGTTGTGGTACTGACAGGTCACGATGCAGGCGACAGTGCTGGTTGCTGGGAGTTGACGTTGGTCGGTCCGGACTGCGTCGTGGGACGAGGCAGTCCGTTGTGAAACTTACAAGCGGTGCCCCCAAGCCACAGTGCTTTCATAGGTGTCAAAGTCAGCAGGCAGTGATGTTTTCGTTGAGACTAGGGCGGCAGAGTGAAGCGTGGCACTGCGGAGTGCGGTGCTCACAGGTCACAGTGCAAGCAGCGGCTCGCTGGAGGCAGCGGTCTTCATCACCGGTGAGACCAGGGTTGTGATGTGAGATGCAGTGGTGCCATCTGTGGTGCCTTCAGAACACTGAGCCAGTGACGGAGTCAGTGACAGAGTCAGCTGCTTTCCCCCTCTATGGCAACTGAAACTGCGGTTGCAGACGCGGTATCCAGAGGTAGGTGAAGTCTTTCCTGTCCATGAGACTTCGTGAACAAGAGGCAAGCTCTATTTCAAGCCATTGGAGATATTCAGCATAAGTAAAGAAAAGGTCAGTCTAGTCCTTTCACTGCCCAAGGCAGAAGCAGCCACTGCAGGCCAACCAACCAAAGCAACAACACTGCAGCGGGGCAGTAGTCCGCATAGCAGTTCTTCCAGCTCTTATTCTTGGCAGGTTCCTTCATCCAAGCGAGTTCTCTCAGCTCAGTCCAAACCAGTTCTGTCCTCTCTGGCCCAGCTTTTCGGCAGAAGGTGGAGACAGCATTGTATAAGGGAGACAGGGCCTATTCAGTTGCAAGGAAAATCTCCTCCCACCACTCTAAATGAAGACCAGCCCTATCCAGGTGCCAGTGAAACTCTTCCCACTACTCTGAATGCAGACCAGGTCTATTCATCCCGCCCTGATTCATCCAGGAAAGGCAGGACACACCTCTACCCTCCAGTGGCTGTCTACAGTGAATGCACATCCCCAACCCCTGTCACTCCAAAGCCAGACAGTCAATCCACAACCCAGTAGTGGCACACAGGATGGCTATGCAAGAAAATAACTACTTTCTAAAAGTAGTATTTTTAAACACACAACATAAAACTCATCTTTACTAAAAGATGCATTTCTACATTCTGAGTTCAGGCATTCTAAACTCTATTTCCCCACATCGTCCCAATGGGAAGTTATACTTGTAAGATGTTACACAGTACCTCCCATTCAATCGTATGGGACAGATAGCCTTTCAATAAAGCAAACCGAAATACACTGTGTTTCACTATCAGGACATGTTACACACTGTAAACTGTCTAAATATCGAGTTTTTTATTTCGACCTACAAGAATATCGAGTTGGAAATATCGTAGGGACAGAATATCGAAATCAAGAATATCGAGTCGATCGACAACCAGAATATCGACCTCAAGGTAAGAAATATTGTTTTTGTTAATATCAAAGTTAGTAAAATAATAGCAAAAATATCGATGTTACTAATATCGACATTAATATTAGTGTTATGTATTTTATTATGTATTTTATGTTTGTTTCTATAACTTTTTGTTAATTATTGCACTAGTTTTAGAATATATGTATTACATTTTTAGAAGTTAGTAATACTTTTTTTAAGTAAATTATGCGTTTTAGTACCGTAGCGGGTTGTGGGTTTATAGGGGAATAGGGTGAAAAATGTGATTTAATTATAGTAAATTCATTTAAAAAATTTAGGACTTAGTAAATATTTTTTAATACATTTTGCGTTTTAGTTCTGTAGCGGGTTGTGGGTTTATAGGGGAATAGTGTAGGAAGTATTTTATTTGTAATTAAGTAATCATTTAATTTGTATTTATTGGTTTTGATAATTAATTTAATGTTAAATAATTATTAATTGGTAATTAGTTTTTTTTTTTAGTTCAAAATAGTTTTTATTGGGTGTTTCAGTAGCAAATAATACAGAATAGTACAGAATAATACAGAATAATACATATGTGAATCAATCACAGGAGCAGGTCTGAAGTTGTAAGGAGTTAACTCGCGAGGTTTAGTCAGATATCATCCATGAAGGTACAGGCATTAAGCTTCACCAGTCGGCAATAAAGTAAGTGACCGCAAAAGTAGATATCAGACAGTATACAGTAATATCAACAATATCATGAGAGTGGAGCACAGGTTCACAGGTTCACATACCTAGCGATATACCGCTTAACCCTCGATACCCAGCGGTGTCAGCCCGGCCTAGTTGTGTAGGGGGGGGGTAAAAGAAGCTAAGGGGGTTTATGGGTGGTGAAATAGCTGTCAAGGGCAGACCACATACGTCTCCTAGGGGGGCGCCATGGTGACTGTTGGAGAGCTATGTTATCGGCTCCTCGGAGATTAATTACCCAAGTGAGCCAGGAGGCAAAGTTCGCTTTGCTCGTGTCCTTCCATGTGTTTAGGACTACCTTGACCGCGGCTATGAGTAGGAGATTCAAAAGCGCCCTGTCGTCGTCACTAAGGGAGGGTGCTTTTAGGAAGCCGAAGACCAGATAGGGCAGCTCCCTGGGTGGGGAGATGGAGAAGACTTTACTAATAAACTCGAAGATCTTGTCCCAAAAGGGGACCACACAGTCGCATTGGAGAATGAGGAGTGCGAGGTCACCTTTGGCATGTTTGCAGCTCCAGCAAAAGGCGTCTGGGCTTATGTTGTGAGCAAAGAGACACGCCAGTGTCCAAAAGGCTTTATGAAGGAGCCAAAATTTGGTCTGGGATAAGGTAGGACTGACTTTGTGATGCTTGCAAGATTCCCAGGTTTTGGCCCATTCAGCCTCTGAAATCAGTAAAGAGAATTGTGAGGACCAGAACTGCGTGAGCGGTGAGGTGAGGCTGGAATGTTGGGGGTGTAGGAGTTTGTATAGAATGGATACCTGGAAACCTATTTTGTTTAATCAAGAGAGGTACATCGGGAGAGATGGTGGTGTTAGCAAAATTTTGCTCTAGTGATTGCCGCCTTTATGTTTAAAAAGTTATAGAACTCTATTGGTTCGAGGTTATAGTTGGACTGAAGGTCTTTAAAAGGGATAGAGTATGATCCCTTGAACAGTTGGTGTGGGAAGAAGATACCTTTTCTTACCCAGTCTGGATTATAAAGTGGCTTACCCTTGTGTAGTACTGAATGATTACGCCATAAGGACTCCCATCCCGAGTGGTGAATGCTATGTTCGAGAAGTTTATCGATCTTAAGGAGGGCTGCTTTCGTATTTCGGAAAATTGGTTTTGAGCAGGTTTGTATGTTCAAATTGGTAGAGAGGGCAGCTGCTGTGGTGATGTCTCCGAGGATAGCTTGTTCAACCTCTAGCCAGACAGGGGTGTAATCAGCCATGGGGGCTAGCCAATGGGAGCCCTGCTTGGCCAGGAAAGCGGTTTCATATCGTCTAAAGTCCGGGAGATTAACCCCCCCTATTGATTTATCCAGGCGTAACTTTTTTATGCTGATCCACGCCCTCTTCCCTCTCCATAGGAAGGTGGTGAGTGTATTGTCTAGCTTGTGATGGAAGTCTTGGGAAAGAGTTAGGGGCAGCATGGTAATAAGGTAATTCACCAGTGGTGAGATCATCATTTTGATGGTCTCAACTCTTCCCCACCAAGTGATGAAGCGAGGAGACCTTCCTTCTAGCTGGTTTTTGATTTGGTTTAAGGTCATTTTCTCGTTTTGCTGAAGAGTTTCCATAAGAGAGTCCCCAAACTCTATCCCCAGGTATTTTATAAAACCTGTCTGCCAGCAGAGGCCAGAGTTGCTTAACATATCTTTGGTTGTGAGAATATTTAAAGGTTTGACCTCCGATTTTTCCCGGTTGAGTTTATACCCGGAGTGGGTAGAGTACATTTCAATTGTGGACATCAAGGCTACAATGGAGGGCTCGGGGTTTTCAGTGACTACTAGGATGTCATCCGCGTAGGCGGCTAGTTTCACACCGGTATCTCCAAATTCTACTCTTTTAATTTTATCATTCCTTTTGATATTGGTGAGGAGGGGTTCCATCGCCAGAAGGAAGAGCGCTGGAGAGAGAGGGCAGCCCTGCCTGGTCCCCTGCTCTAGTTTAAATGGTTCTGAAAGAGAGCCATTTATGGCAATACGGGCGGACGGGGAGAGGTAGAGAGCCATTACCATGTCTATGAAGGTGTTCCCTGAGTTGAAGGTGAGCATGCAATGTTTAAGGAAGAGCCATGAAACCCTGTCAAACGCTTTCTCCGCGTCCAAAGGTAATGGCAACGGAGGGAGCCACAGTTGACTTGGCTTTTTCCAGAACATGACATAGCAGCCTCGTGTTGTCATTGGACATGCGGTGTTTTAGGAAACCCACCTGTGAGCTACTGATCAACTTAGGAAGGATCGAATTCAATCTGGTAGCGAGTGTTTTAGCGTAGATCTCACAGTCCAGATTTATTAACGATATTGGGCGGTAATTCTTTGTCAGGAGCGGGTCTTTCCCTTCTTTTGGGATGATGATGATGGTTGCCTCACTCGTTGAGCTCATGACACCTTTCTTTAAAGCGAAGGACTGGAATAGCTTTAGCAGTATCGGGCTAATAGGAGCTGCAAATTCTTTATAGAAGCCGGCTGAGAAAACGCCAGGGCCTGGTGATTTATTGCTTTTGAGGGTCCTAATGGAGGCAGAAATTTCCTGTATTGTGAAGAGGGAATTTAGCTTGGAGTTATCTTCTTCATTGAGTTTCGGGAGACCTAGAGAGCTCAGATAATTAGCGCATGCCTGGGGGTCAAAGTCTAATTTATTTTTGTAGAGGTCTTCGTAGAATGATTTAAAGGTTTGTAGAATGTGGTGTTGCTTGGTTTGGACAGTGTTATTCTGATCTTTAATCGAGGCTATGTTGAATTGCTTTTTCTTATGCTTGAGATAGGATGCCAGTAATATCCCTGCTTTGTTGCCCTCACATAGTCTCAATGCTTTCAATTTATTATTCCATACCCCAGCCCTTCTGCTAAGTATTGCGTTGCAATCATATTTCTTTTTAGTGAGGTCATTCAGAATTGGTTTGTTTTGTAGATCGGCTGCATGTGAGATTTCCAGTGCTTTAATGTCCCTCTCCAGTTTAGTTTCTTATTTGTTTGTGCACAGATGCTAATAATCACCCCTCTTATGGTGGCCTTTAGTGCATCCCAGACAATTGATATAACCGAGCCTGGAGTATCATTTAAAGTAAGGAAATCATATATGGCGGCCTAAATCTTTTTTTTTCTTTTCAGGTTCGGATAGGATGTCTTCATTGAAGTGCCACCGTTTCGGGGGAAGAATGGAGCGTGAGCCGGCTAATTTGGTTTGTATGCTGGAGTGGTCAGAGACCAGTTTGGGTGCTATTTTGGTTTCTTCTATGAGGTGTGTGAAGGGGCTGTTGATTAAAATGTAATAGATTCTTGAATAAGAATTGTGGGGTGCCGAATAAAATGTATAATCCCTTCCGTCCGGGTGCTGTAAACGCCAAGAATCTTGCAGGTCGTATTTGGAGCAGAGACACTTTAAGATATCGTGGGAGCGTGTAGGGTGATAAGCACAATTTGACTGGCGATCGATTATCAGATCTAAAGGGAGGTTGAAGTCCCCCCCAACAATTAACAATTCATCCTGTGGTATGTTCTCTAGTGTAGGTGAGATTGAATCCCAAAACTCCGGGTCATCCCCATTTGGGACGTAAATATTCAAAACATGAATGGGGTCGTCGTCCCTCATTAGGTGTGCCATAATCAATCTACCATCGTTATCCTGAGTATACGAGACCAGGGAGATGTTGGATTTTCTCGCGATGAGGGTGAGTACCCCCCTTTTTTTGTGTACTGCCGGGGAACATAGAGTGTGCGAAATCCAATGTTGTTTGATGAAATCAGTGTCTTCATTTGATAATTTGGTCTCCTGGAGCAGGAAGATGTCACCCTTAGATTTAGCCAAGTATTCCAGCATTTTCCTGCGTTTAACTGGGTGGTGTAGCCCTTTGACGTTTAGGGAGACTATGTTAAGGCCGTCTGACAGAGATTTGGTTTGGGTCATGGGGCTGCTAAGTGCCGCTTCTGATGTGGCCAACGTACTGTAGTGACTGTTGTGAAGGTTGTGAACCTGGGGATTGGTAAACCAGGGCTATTAGTCTCGTAATTTTGAGAGAAGGGCTGTGAGTATTTCCATTTGTAGGAAGACCTGTGGTAAGCAACCACTGAGAGACAAGCCGAGCTTATTGAAAGCGATACTACTGTTAAGAGCAGGGCATCAAATAAGGGAAGAAAAGAAAACAGAAAGCATACTGAAATGACCCCAAGAGGATATTCCCTCCCACTCCCCCTCCCTCTCCCTTCCCTCCCCCCAAAAACCCCATCCTTGCCAACGACCCACTCCCTCTCCTCCCCCTCCCCCTCCCCCAGAATTTGAACTTAGGAACAGCGACGGCAGTACCGTCCAAGCTCAATGTAGGATGAAATGTTAAGCGCTAATATAACAGGAGATGACAAACATTGCTAGCTAGTGTGTCATAACTGTGATTCAAAAAGTGAGCATGATATGCAGAAGTAACTTTCTATCTAACCATTGATGTCAAAACAGAGTGCTTTGTAAGAATATTTAACTATAAGTACCACTCCTTTCTAGTGCAATAGTAACAAGAGTGTTAACGTACGTCTAAGCAGCATTGGTACTTAATAGACATACAAACTACTTAGGAAACTTAGAGCGCTTGTAGGGGTCAGGCATAGTCAGATACAGACTTCACAGTGGCTCTGAGGAGTGTTAATAATTACGGATTAGCATAATTCTTGGTTGTGGTGAAAAGTTTTTCAAACCTGATGCTGATGCATGACTCAGTCTGCGTCATAAAGATTAACAGAAACAGAAACAGAACTAATACTTATTGGATAGGTGACCTACTCTAAGGTGAGGGCAAACAAGAGCGTGCCATTGACAGACTGACGAGGCAACAGGGCCCAAGACAGCGATCAGGTGATAGCCGAGAACTTCACGCAGTTGCGGCAACGGACAGTTCAACTTTGTCCTGTGCAAAGGCTAGATGTTTCATGAGCGCCTGTCTTCCGTTCGTTCGAGGAGCTACTTGAGGAGTCCATTGATTGCGGAGGTGAGTCTTCCAAGTAGTGGGCGAGATTGCGAGGATCAGAGAAGACACGAGATTTGCCGTGGACTATGATCTTAAATTTCTCTGGGCCTGCGAATAAAAATTGCTTTCCTTTCGCTTTCAGCCTTTCTCTCTGTGACAGAAAGCCTTTCCGGGTCTCGACAGTGTCCTTGGAATAGTCCTGAGTGAGGATAATTCGATGCCCCTCCCAGGTGACATGGTGGTTGTTTCTGGCGTATTGCAAGATAGCCTCGGTGTGCTGGAAGCGCAGTGGCTTGCAGATTAAGGGTCGAGGGCCCTTTTTCCCTTGGGGGACGAAGGTCGGTATCCTATGAGCCCTGTCGAGCTCTAGACCATGATTAAAGGTGATACCTGTGACTGCTGGAATCCACGCTTCCAGGAAAGCAACGCAAGATTCAGCGTCTTTCTCTGCATTCTCTGGTACCCCAAAGATGCGTACATTGCCCCTCCTGTTTCTGTCCTCCAATTCCGCGTTCTGAAGTTTGAGGGTGTCGGAAGTGTTTTGAAGTTGTAGTATAGTCTTGGAGGAAAGGTTTGCTTTGTCTTCAACATCGCTTATTCTCTGTTCTGCCTCGCTGATGCTTTTGTGTACCGAGTTCATGTCTGCTCTTATTGCTGTGAGTTCAAGCTGCATGGTGTCGGTATTGCCTTTTGTAGATTTGGCCAGGTCATGGACCTCTGCCAGCTTTTTAAGGATCATGTCTAATGTGCTGTTGAGGTCCGCTCTTGCTTTGATGGGCGATTCTGACATGGAAGGTTCAGCCCAAACTTTCTTGTTGTTCTTTTTGTCTTCCCTCTCTGCCATTTTGCCAGGTTTAAGGGTGAGACTGACGCTTGGGCGGATGACTCACGGTTGAAGGTGGGATCAAGCACTAGAAAGTGAGGTTAGTCTGTGGGAGTAACAGGTTTTAGTGAGTGCGCAGGGTTCACCTTGCGGTAGTATATTGCTTCAGGCTTCTTTCTCCACTGCCTCACTGCCATGTCAAGTCATGTCAAAAACAAATGTCCCTGTTAATGCTGCTTTCTAGTATTCCGCTATTATGACCACAGTATTTAGTTCCAGTGACTAATTCCAAGGTTCTTGACGATGGTGGATTATTCCCCCAGCTTCGCGCTACAGCAGTGTCCTAACCGCCGCCATTTTAAAGTCAGGCGAGTCAGTATACAGTCCCGGGTGTTGGAGGGGCCAGGGTGAAAGCAGGCAGACTATGGCGCTGTTAGCGTGAGGTAGGGAAAACAAAAAAGGCTTGGGTCTATATACTAACTGGCCTAGACCACTCTAAATTGAAACAGCAAAAAAAGTTGGCCAGGTAGATTTGTTTGTGAGGACCTAATCTAGTACCACTTATCAAATAGATCTAAGCGGACACACTTTTCATTTAGTAGTTTTTTACTCAGTCCTTCATTTTCAAAAAACATTCATATATGTCCAGACAATGATACCATTTCAGTAGCAAAATTCACATAAACTTACAATATTCAAAACACAAATTTGACAAACACTATGAATGAGACATATTTACATTTACACCATATTTACAAAAACACAGACAGAAATTGCCTATATTCATTCAATGTTTGAGGCACCAGTCCTGATATAAACAAACCAACAAGCAAGGGGCCGTTCTATATTTTTTTGCTAGCCTGCTTGCTTGATTATGCTGGAACCTTCTAATTATAAGGGTCAAAATTCAGGTGGACTTAGTCTGCAATTACAGTCCTGATATGCCCTTCATGAATCTTGTTCCAACATTAAGTCAACGCGTTTCGAACCCACGTGTTTTTAAGGGGTTCTCCTCAGGACCTGGACTGGAAACTGTCCTGTACTGAAATGTAGCCTTGACGGAGCAACAGTATTCTCACTCTCAGGGGCACTGTAGTTCTCTATTTCTTGCGGTAGAAATGTCCTTAGGTGGATCAGAATTCTGGGGGTGGTGCCCGATACTGTGTGCTCATGGGCAAAGATGGCGAGATTCAATCATGATGGTCCGGGTGATGTTATTTCATGGTCATGCCTGCCGAGTGTCCGCTCAGTGTTATTGACTCAGAGTATCTCTCCGCTCGCGGCTTCCGCATACGCCGTCAGCCAGTATATTGCTTCAGGCTTCTTTCTCCACTGCCTCACTGCCATGTCATGTCATGTCAAAAACACATGTCCCTGTTAATGCTGCTTTCTAGTATTCCGCTATTATGACCACAGTATTTAGTTCCAGTGACTAAATCCAAGGTTCTTGACGATGGTGGATTATTCCCCCAGCTTTGCGCTACAGCACTGTCCTAACTGCCGCCATTTTAAAGTCAGGCGAGTCGGTATACAGTCCCGGGTGTTGGAGGGGCCAGGGTGAAAGCAGGCAGACTATGGCACTGTTAGCGTGAGGTAGGCAGAATCACTCTGAAGTGCTGAGGCGAGGGGGCTGCTGTTTGTAGCGTCTCTTCATGCGCTGGACCTAGCCGCCTGCATATGGGCTCTCTCCATTGTCGGGTCAGGCATGGCGGAATGGAGCACGAGGCAGGCAGGAATCACAGGAACATCACGCGGCTGGGCTTCGCGGAGGTCGGCTCACCTTGGCAGGCAGTACCAGCGAGGCAGGGATTACTGGAAGTTGGGGTCGACAATTAGGTCGCGGCGGTCACGTCTCTGGGCCCCGGCGGTCAGCGGCATGCTGGGTCATCATGAGGCGGCTGCACGGCCGCTTGTACCCGGGGCTTGGAAAAGGCACTTCCCTGTCACCGCATGCTCTGGTTTTTGGCCCCGGATGATCACTGTACGGTTAGGAGGTAGAATCGGTTGATGGCAGATCTGGGCGCTTCATGGCAGTCTCCTGGGGCGAAAGAAATCGCTCTCCTACGTAGCAGGGAACGGATTAGGCGGCCATTTCCACTGCCGTCCAAGCCACGCAAGCCACGTAATTAGTTTTTAATAATTAATATTTTTTGGGGGAAATTAATATATTGTTCATTAATTATTAATGGGTAATCAAATGTTATTAATTATAATGTATTGGTATTTTTCAATAATGTATTGTTAATTATTAATTGCTAAATGTTTTTTAATAGGTATTTATTTTTGGTATTGGCATTTCTTTTTTTTTAATTTCATTATTATTTGGTAATATATTATTTATAATTATTATTTAATTGTATTTATCATCAATGTAATTGTTAATTAATTATTAATTGTTAATTATTTTTAAGTAATTATTTATTGGTATTGTTAATCAATTTCTTGTAATGTAATATATATATATGTTTTTTAACGCATATTTTAATTATTAGTAAGTTATTTTAACTTTCTCTACTGTTGTACTCTCTGGAGTTAGAATAGTAATTTTAACCCGTATGCTATCCAACACTTTCCCTACTGTTGCACCCTCAGGAGTTGGAATAGTAACTTTAACCCCTAAGCTGTCCAACACTTTCCCTACTTTTACACCCTCTGGAGTTGGAATAGTAATGTTAACCCCTACGCTATCCAACACTTTCCATACTGTTGCACCCTCTAGAGTTGGAATAGTAATTTTAACCCCTATGCTATCCAACACTTTCCCTACTGTTGTACTCTCTGGATTTGGAATAGTATTTTTTACCCCTACGCTATCCAACACTTTCCCTAATGTTGCACTCTCTGGAGTTGGAATAGTAATTTTTACCCCTTCGCTATCCAATATTTACTGTTTCAGTTAATGTAGTGTATAATTCTGTTTTTTAATATAATTTGTTGAATATAGTTTTGATATTTTTATTTATATTATTGTTGTATGTGGATGTATGTATGTATTTATAATTTATAAAATGTTTTTAACAATTTATAAGTATTATAATAATTAATTGTAAATATTATTAAGTAAGTATATATATATTATATTTTATATGTATATGTTTACGTTTGTTTTACATTATATGTATTACTTATAATTTTAAACATATGTTTAACTATTTTAATTTTAATTCTATGTATTATTTATTTAATTTTAAATTATTTTTGAACATTAAAAAATACCGATATTTGTAACAACAATATTTTTGACGATGATATATTGTTTTTCTGATATCGATATCCCACCTCTGATATTTTTGATTTCAATATTATATCAGACATTTGTTACACACACCAGTACATGTCCTACCTTTCCTATACACTGCACTCTGCCCACAGGGTTACCATGGGCTGGGGTGTCTTACATGTAAGAAAAAGGAAGGTTAGTGCCTGTCAATTGGGTGCACTTGCCAAGTTGACATGGCAGTAAAAATGGCATGCAGACACTGCAGTGGCAGGTCCGAGAACCCTTTGAAAGCCTGCTCATGTGGGTGGCACAATCAGTGCTGCAGCCCTCTAGCAGCTTTAGATTTACAAACCCAGGCATTCACAGTGCACGTTACTAGGGACTTACCAGTAAATCAGATACGCCAAACATGGAAACACTAATCCATAAACATAATTTACCAGGAGAACATATGCACGTTAGCACTAAACAGCAGTGGTAAAGTGCCCAGAGGCCAAAAACCAACACAAAAAGGGTAAAAAAAACAGGAGGCCAAAAAGCAAAAAGTCTGGGGGTAAACCTGCTGAAAAAGCCATGTCTAACAGTGACGCACAGGAATAATTAGTATTCCTGCATCTGTAGGGATCAACACGTTTTCGGCCTATAAACGGCCCTTAAGTAGGCCCCAGAGAAATTCCGCAGTTGTAAAGATACTTCTTGTAGGTTACCTTTGTTAATATTGAAAAGCAGTAAAAGTAGAATTGTAGTCTAAACTTTCTCTTTGCGAAACGGGCCCACGGTAGTTAGCAGAGTCCAGAAGTTGTAGCAGGGTTGTTGAAAGTCTTTAATGTCCCTGAGACTTCAGAACAGGAGGCAAGCCAGCAAGATCTTGGAGGCCCTTTGTGTCTGGGGATGCGGAGATGCAGGCCCAGTCCTTCTCATTACCAGGCAACAATGCATTAAAAAAATAGCAACATCATCCTGATAAACGGACTTTGAATTATACATTATAACTGTTTTGTAGTCAGACCTAAGAACACTGGGTTACCCTTCTCACAATCATGGTAACCAGTTTTGTTTGTGCAAAATTTTGATGCTAGGATCTACTACTGTTTTCTGTCTGATTTTCCCTTCATCCATTCACCTCACACATGAGCACTTTTCCTTCCACTTCTTATTAGAGCAATCGTTCATGGATATATTTCCATATGTCGTATTGAATATGTTATGTGCATAAGTAAAAGAATATAAAAAGGATTCCTTTCCACTGAATTTCAGTTGTTATGTCTCTTTTTCTGGTTTATTATTGAAGAGTATTCACTCTTGTGTTTAAATGATTATACATGAATTTCTCAATGACTTAGTGAATTAACTTCATAAGTGATTCCCTCTTTGGCTCCTCCATAAGAGGTACGTCAGGACCAATTGTTTTTCTTACCACATTGCACTCAGGTCCTCTTGATGCTTTCTGACTTACCCCTTTAGTATGTAATGGGCAATTTGTTTGTGGCCCAGACTATGCGTTTGGTTGTGTCACTTTTTTTGCAAAACCTCAACACAAAATCTTGTTTGTTATATATAGTAATGCACTCAAATGTAGATAGACCACATGATAGACCTGCTGAACATATATGTGACATGCTAAGGTCTGTTGTTACTTCTTGTGATGTTACAGTCTGTGAGGTTATGGGTTCTTGGGATGCTACTTCCTGTGATACAATGAGCAATGTCACGCTCTGTGATGTTAAGCGATGTCACGCTCTGTGATGTTAAGCGATGTCACGCTCTGTGATGTTGCATACTGTGATGTCAATTGCCATGATATCACTTGCACACTTCCTAACTTGGTTAGTCCTCCCACTTTTATTTTTAGATCAGGCCAGCATACATTTAGTACCTGCACGGTTTATATTACAGAAGGGGCGACGCAAGCCCCGGATGACTGAAATCACGCACAGCAGAAGGTCAGGGGTGTAAGTGACATTAAGGAAACTAAAAAGCACAGAATTATTTTCTCACAACAATAACTTTAAAACTGTAGCGTAATTTAACCAGAGTTTCATTTTTTTGGACAAGTTGCATTCAATCACAAGAATTTGACCAAATTGAATATTACTGCATGCAAGACGTGCGTGAGTCACGTGTGTTTCCACGTTTGTTTTAGCAAGTTGAGCGTGCAATCAGCACGTGATCATTCCAGCCAGTGATTATCAATCAATCCGTGGTTTGTTTCATAAGTCCACCTTGGCCTATGTCTCCTGCTGCACAGCCTTTTCATGGCAATCATATTTCAATGTACTCTACTAGCTAAGTGAAGGCAACAGCTTTTGATTCATGGGCTGCGATGGGTAATGCAGTGTTAGTCTCAGGAAGGGATGCCAGATAGAAGCCACACCTATGCCGAAGGCACAGTTTGTGGCAATCACTACTGAGGGGCCATGGTTAATGTACGGAAGGCGATCGAATGTGTGAATCTGTGTCAAGTGAAATAAATCACAGCGAGTGGCATACTGAATGAACCTCATCCACAATGCCCATTACATGCTGCTCCGACTCTTCAAGCACCACGTTCTGTGTGGAACGAACCAAGGTAGAAACACAAGGAGGGGGGTGTCAGGTGGAGAGCAAGGAGGAGGGGAGTGAGAGGGAAAATAAAGATATAACCAGGGCTTTAAGTGGGCCGGGTCCTGCCAGTCCTCAGCACTGCCAGTTCTTAAAAGCAGATGCTGAGGCTATCCTGGCTGAAGACGGCTGATAGCCAGAAACCGCTCCTGGGATGCTTGATTCCGGTCCAGAGAAGACATGGCTTGGTAGTTCAGGCTGGACTGTTCCCATGAGGCACAGAGTCAAGACTGATTTGCATATGGCCATGTCTGAACTGGGGTGGCTTGGTGAGCAAAATAATGATAGATTAAGCCCAGATCTGTGACTGGGGGGGAATGTTTTGCCATTGTGCAATATTCCGTCCATCATCTTGTGTGTTTTGCAGAGACAGGTCCCTATGAAGGAGCTCCAATTTTTACCTTCACAGTGGAGGAAAAAGAAGCTCAACTCTGCATCTGTCACTGCTTTTGATGTAACTTCAAAGAGACTAATTTTTCAGTTTTATACAACGCAAACTTGGAGCAAACATGAGTCCTGTTTCAGATTTAAAGGAACGATCCAGTGGCCCTGAAAGACTGGAACAGCTGTCTGTGAGAATGCTTCTTTCAACGGCGGCCAGGACAGATGGGTCGCTGCCAGACAGCGCACAAGTGACCATATAAAAAACATTACAGATATTCTAAGAATGTTGGATGGGCAAGATGTTAGGTAGTGGCAACTACACATTGTTAAGGGTGGGAGAGTACTTGAGCGAGGACTTAGAAAAAGCTCATAAGATCACTGCCAGACGGACAGGGGGCAAACAAGTACGGAGGCATAGATTCAGCATGGCCGCCACTTTCCTCTTCACCACCAGTCCCTTCAAAATCAAATCCTATCCGATGCCAGAGGGCCCTGACATTGTTCTAATCCCACCCCCCCTAATCCCCTCATCTGACCCACAGCCCTTAGAGGCATCAACTATCCATATCCTATGATGTACACCATCAACTGTCGGGAGGGATCTGCTGTGAGAAATTTAGATTCCAAAAATGGTTAATGTTTAATTTATGTTTATTCTTTTTTACCCTTTTGAAAATAAGTCAATACAACAAATTAAACACAATATCTCTTCCCCTCTCCCAGGACATGATTTACACTCTTGCTGGAAGATTTTCCTTCTGAAACATTACCTAATATTCCACTTCCACTGAGATTATGGAGGAACATCTGCCTTCTACAGAGAGCTTCAACAAGACAGAGGAGGCCTCAGATCAAGATGGCTGCATCCACCATGGAAAGGGCAAATGTATGGGGGAAACATCTGACACAAATCCAATGTTGCGTGTGCTACTTGGTAGAAAGCTCTACACTATATTAGGATGCCTTAACCTTACTATAAAAAAACACAGTTGTTATTTGTTCTGTATTGGGATCTGGACTTGCATTTTCAGACCACGTCCTGCTGGATGTTTGCAGTATCTTGGGGACATTTTGCGTAACTTTTAAAGAAACTCCGCCTTCACTTCCATGGCCATCTACCAACGAGTAACTTCTGTGAGGCCTGGTGATGCATCAGTCCCACTTCAGGTGGTTATTGGCCTTCCACCATTGTATGCAGAGCTTGCTCCATACCTTGGCAGACAAGATGTCGGGTCTGGGGGGTGGCCAAGACAGTTTGCGAGCCACGGTGGTCTTGACATAGAAGGAATGGGTGGGCAGGTTCTGCAATAAATATGTTTGCAGGTAAGTAGGATATGATAATGTGGCTGTCCCAAACAATTTTGACACATTTACGGCAGTGCAACCATAGTTAGGGAGGTAAGACCTTTTACAATTAAACCTCAGTCTTATCTGTCTCAAGTGGAGAATGCAGACAGCCACAGACCGTTCCCACTCACACAGCTTTCATTCGGTTCTAGGAGTTTGAATTCGTGTTCCATGACACAAAAGACCATGGATGAATCTAGGAAACCCTACCAACAACAGTTAGCACAGAAGCCATCGATTGGGCATGCAGCATTTTAATTCCATTTACAAACTAGTACAGCCATAGTAAGTTTGACTTGGCAGGGTCAGGGATCAGCCAAGCCAAGGTTTCTGGGGCAGGTTAAAAGAATGACCTTTAAAAGAAAGGATCCAATGTCTGGTGGATTATCATGACCTGAGGAACCCTTGTTTTACTATAGCCTTATAGCCTCTATACCGGCTATTAAAGGCCCTCTCCAGCGTTAAAGGCCCGAGCCGAAGGCGAGAGCCTTTAACAAGGGAGAGGAACTTTAATAGCTGATATAGCCCAGCTACGAAGGGCTACAAGGCAATTAGAACATTCTGCTACCAGAGGGCAGAATGCTCTAACAAATTAAAACAAAGGCTCATGGGAGCGTGAGGGGATTGGAATCCCCTCAGGCTCCCTGAAGCCTTTTTTCACAGCCAGAGCTGTGAAGAAAGAAACATTGGCATGTTGGAGCTCCAGGCTTATACGAGCCATTATAAGCCCGTAGCACTCCATTGTTTCCAATGGAGCTCCCAACATTCCAATGTTCTAATAATAATTGAAAGATTTGTGAACAAAAATACTGTTTCCAAAACAGAAAGTGAGTTCACAACTCCGTTTGTCCACACAAAAGTGCACAAATAAGTAAATAAACCAGTCAGCTAGGCAAACGTGACATCTAACCAGTGGCGTAAGGCAAATGATGTAGCACCTCTACAGAATATGGAGTGGAGTGGAGTGGTGTGGCTGACTGGTTAGAGGAGGCAGACCCGGAAGCAGAAGTCGGCCTGGGACCAGGGTTTGATTCCTGATGCGGCAGGGTCGTGGACCAGCGTCAGCGGACTCGATAATTCTCGCCTCGGCGCCTACTCTAACCAGGGGTCCCACTCGGCAACTCTGGGCATTAGCTTGCCTAATCTCCACAACGGCCCCATCAACGCCGGGGATGCCTGGCTCCACCTTGGGGATTCCCAGCAGGGACCATCCCACAGGGAAAGCCAGGACGGGTTCCCCAGCGGTATACAGCGCCAGGACGCTGACTGGCAACAGTGCGCTTTACAAGTATACACATTACATTACATTACATTACATTACTGAATATGGTGAGGGGCCCTTGAGTCTTCCACATGTCACAGATATTGATCTGCCTTGGGCAGCATGTGGGCCCCTTATATGGTTGGGTACCCCCTATGCCACAGGGGCAGCAGGGGCTTGCGTTTAGCCCCTGCATCTAACCACCCATTCATCTGTTGAGAAGGCATTGAATTTCCACAGCCAGCACAGTCATAGAAGATATTGGGGCAGTGATGAAGTACATTAATATAGAAGTGATGCATCACATCTTGTAGCTCATTGGCCTACAGCATGCACTGCATGGGAATATGTTTCAAACCACTGTCATAGATAATTCTCTGCTAGTAAATCTGTAGGAGTGGAATGAGCATTTAACAAATCCAGGTTAACGTGTGCATGACATGAGTTTTGCCGTGTCTGAGGGCCAATGACTGGCATGCCGGATTCACTGAAATTTAGAAATTAGTGCTACGGTCCTGGTAAGAGAAGAGCTCCTTATTTATTTACACCCTTTTAAGAGAGTAATGGGTAAGCACCAGCGCAGATGTACTTTTCATGTTAAAGATGGGTTAGCAGATCATCATTTTACACTCTTTAAACTGAGGACAAGTGAGTATGACTCAAAACCTACATTTTAAAGTGCTACGAAACAGCAACATCTGTGTTACCAAGCACTATGAAAGACTAAAGCCATTATTTATTATTTGATCACCCTGAATAATAAATAATATTTGAACATTGGAACGTTGGGAGCTCCTTTGAAAACAATGGAGTGCTCCGGGCTTATAATGGCTGGTATAAGCCTGGAGCACCAACATTCCAATGTTTCTTAGTTCACAGCTCTGGCTATGGACAAATGCTTCAGGGAGCCTGGAGGGATTCCAATCCTCTCGCGCTCCCATGAGGCTTTGTTCTTTAGAACATTCTGCCCTCTAGTGGCAGAATGTTTTAATAGCCTTATAGCCCTTTGTAGCTGGGCTATAACGGCGTTTAAGGTCCCTCTCCCTTGTTAAAGGCTCTCGCCTTCGGCTCGGGCCTTTAACGCTGGAGAGGGACTTTAATAGCTGGTATAGCCCTCTACGGAGGGCTATAAGTCTATATTAGAACATTGGAATGTTGGGAGCTCCATTGAAAACAATGGAGTGCTCCGAGCTTATAATGGCTGGTATAAGCCTGGAGCTCCAACATTCCAATGTTTATTTAAATCCATTGTTGAGAGCAGGGAGGAGAAAGGACTCAGGAGAGGTGAAGCCCCTCCCTCCCGTCATATACAACCTATTACTATCTCCAGACCTTTGTGCGTGCATTCAGCATTGCTGTTTATTCACATTTCATAAGCAAAGGTATTTAACCAGAACAAGTACATTAGGTCTGTTTTGATTTAAAAAATGCACCAAAGTTGGCCTTTTAAGTGTTGACAATTAATTATCGTGATTTGTTTAAGCATAAAGAAATAGACTGTAGCATGACAACAACATGACGTGTGACCTTTTCACTGCAGTTAAAACGAGTGAATGAACTTTATCTGTAATTGGCCAAATTGGCCGGTCATGGAAGATTTTACTAACTAAACAACTGCAGTCATCCCAGTTTCGTGACCCAGTGTAGCATTGCTTTATTGAGTAAATTGTAAAATTAATTTCTATAAGCGTTACAGATCGCATACAGATCTAAACAGATTTACAGCTACTTTCTTTCCAAAAATTCTAAAAACAATATTAGTACATAAAATAGACATGTGTATAAGAAGCCAACTCCTAGCGAGTCTTCACATAAACCAAATACATCTGTTGTGTCCTAGATTGGCAAAGCTCAGACTTCCTGCTGACAGCTGGCTGCTGTTTGAAGTCTTTTGTAAACCAAGTGGGAGAACTCTGTCAAGCTCCCAGTAAAGCAGTAGGTTTGTAGGGAGTAATATGCCTTTGTTGCTTATTTTATTGCATGTAGTGATAATTTCCTAAATGTTGGTATCAGGTTTTTGATACTTACAGCGCACAAGCCAAGTTCCATAAGTATAATTACGGAGTCTGGAGGCGTTTATGAGTGTTTATTACTGAAAGACCCCTCAAACTGCTTCAAAGGAACATAAAGAAAACATAAACTTAAAGATGTTTGTTTCATTGCAGCTTCAAAATTAGAACCACTGTTCTGCTGTCCGGAGTGGCTGCAGGAATCCTGATGGTACCCTGAGTATTCGTTGAAGGAAACGTAAACAAAGACCCTCATTCAAATCAAGTTGTGTAGTCCCTTGTTGATGACCCTCTCAAGATAGGGGTGGGCAGAACTCACGGAGTGTCACTTCGCGGAGTTCTGATGAGTTACTGAAAAACTCAGTGAGATTCCGTGAAGTTCAACAAGCAGGTGGGATTTGGTTTGTGGTGCTGCTTGTGCTGATTTTTAGATCCAGTAGCTTGTTCCGCTCTGCAACATTAGCAAGAATGGCAGCATGTGGTGTATCGGAGGGTGCTCCTTTTTTCTGCCACTTGAGTAGGTTTTCTACTTGAGCTGCAACTTTCTCAACGCAAAATGGTCATAACCTGTCCTGATTTCCTTTGTTGAGAAATCTTGTCACGTGTCGTTCTAGCACCCAAAAAATCACGTTAGGGGATGCAAATTCTCACTTGGCAACTTAACTTTGGCAGGCTGTGTGCAAGAAAAAACTCCACCACATGGTGGTTGGTGAGGTTTTTCCGGAACTTCTAATGCAGACTGAGCAGGGGTAATTTGTGTTCCTTGATTGAAGTGAGGACATTAGAAATAGACGAGGGGGGAGTATTCAGTGAGTCCTTTACATGGTCCACATAAATTATACCCATCATGGTGTCCTCACTTGAAGTGGGCAAACACAAGGAGATGATTGACGGAGCACTGAAACTTTTCAGACACTCATTCCCAGTCACAGATCTGGGTTGAATCCATCATCGTTCTTTAGCTCACTTCGCCACCCCAGTTCAGACCCAGCCATATGCAAATCAGTCTTGACCCTGTTCCCTATGGGAACAGTCCAGCCCAAACTATCAAGCCAGGTCTTTCCTGAACAGGAAACAAGCATCCTGGGACCGGTTTCGGGCTAAAACCCCTCATCAGCCGGGGTAGCTTGAATCCAGTGGCAAATTGAGCAAGGGACCCATGTCTGGGCATTCCCTGCCAACTTAGGGTGAACAAAGCAAACACAAGGATATGATGAATGGAGCGCTGAAACTTTTCAGACACTCACCCTCAGTCACAGACTGAAGTGGCATTTTAACATAAATAATTTTTGAGATAGGTGGAGCAGTTGGGAAGTTGAGATCCAAGTGAATCAGTAACTAAGGGCTTGGTCTCAAGCCTGATTCCAGATAACCCCACAGGATATGTTGGCCTATAGACCAGCTCGCTCAGAGTACCACCATAAGTCCCCCAACCTTAACAGTGAGCGAATGGACGCTGGCAACCACTGAACGTGACAACTCTGATCATTCAGGCATCGTGGAAACAGTACAGAATCATTTGCTCTGTCACTCGTGCTTACTCATCTCATAGAAGTATACAGAATACACGGTAGGGAGTTTTCAATATATTTTTTGAACCAACATTATGCTTGTATAAAGTACATTTGCTGCAATGATTAGGTGACAGAAGCAAATATAGGAGATTACCAGTACCAAAAAATGGTTTATCTCAAGTTTTCCACGCCATTATAAATGTGTGACATAGAGGGTCCCACTAAAGAGATTACATGGAATATTATCGCTCAAAATACATTTCCCAGGTTTTAAAAGGAATAAAGTAGTTGATTGCTGGCCTATATGCAATCAGACACCAGAATTGTTTGATATTTTGTGTATTGATTGTGTTATTAAGCTTTACCCACCTTCTGTTGTGTTCTTGAGTTTTAATGTTTTTAATGGTTCTTCTATATAATGTTTTCAGATGCCTGATAGAGTTGGTATGCCTAAGAGAGTGGGGTAGAAGACGTATTTGTCTCAATGACCTATTATAGTGCCTTTTGTGCACAAAACATGACAGGTTGACTTACTTGGGCCAGAATGCTTTGGTAGAACATGTGACAATCCATATGAAGTTGAACATTTTTACTGTTTTCTTCCACGAATCAATTCCGCTGCCCTGTCTGAATTAGCTTTTTTGAATTCTTCAAGGGCATTGGTCATACTAGAGTGTTTACCCAAACACAATATTTAATTAGTTAACTTACACTTCCAGCCCAAGTTCTTGTTGTTTAAAATTATCTCATTTGCCAGATTTGGTAATAGCTTAAATGTGGAGTGAAAAAAGTTGGGAGTTATCACTTCTACTTAGTATTTGAAGATGCCAAAATCTGAGAAGTGTAGCTTTGTAAATTGAATGATTGAATTTACTGTTGTCATAGAGAAGGTCATTCTCGCTGGTTGATCAATAAGAAAACGCCAATAATGGCATCAAAATGCTTTTTCTAAATAGACATTTTTCAATATTTTTTATTGAACCTCTGTTTACGTCTGAGGAAAATTGGTGGAGGATTGTTCATAGCTGTATCAGGAACGATGAAAGAGCAAGGGTTAGAACTTCTCATCCTCAAATTTACTTTCACTTTCTATGGCTTCGCCAAACTGATCCTCCGCATAACGGTGCAGCGTGCACTCTTTAGAGGGGCCAGACTGGAAACTCAAATCAGCTCTGGCAATTTTGTTGGTCGAGGCACAAGTGTGAAGCACTGCTGCTTTTGTTACTGGGGCCTATATTGCAACCCCCTACAAAACCGGCCTAAGTAGCAAAACCAGCCACACCCTTCCAGCCTCCCTGGGGACACCTGATGCGCGGTACGGCCATTCCGGCACTGTTCATCAGGGATGCATCTTCAATGAAGAATGTAGCTTCTGGAAGGTTGCACTCTTCCTGAGCACCTGCCAGTCAGCCAGGTAAAACAAGTGCTGGAAATAACATTGACTGGTAGAAATGATGCTCAAGGTGAAACCAGGAGGGCCAGATCCAGACCAGATTTCCAGTACACCGACATATGACCCATTTTCATTCCACGTTTCTTAATTAAACTAATTTATATCAGTGGCTTCCCATGAATTCTGCATGGAGTTGGCCCTCCTAGATTAATGTTGTGTGCTCCTGATCGGCCATGTAAGATAGTACAGTGGGCTAAAGTATAAAATGCAACAAACAGTACCTGATCTGCAAGTCAACAGCTCAGCCAGTCAACATTCATTTTACTGAGCTTGAATAAGACTTTGCAATTGACTTGTTTAATATTACAATGTGCTCTTAGCCACCCGATAGAATTCTAGTTGAAAAGTATAGGTATTCAAACCAACATGGAAAAATGGCTCTGTGAGAATCTTGTACATAAGATATTTAACAAATTAGTTGAATTTTGTAATTCAGGCATTTCAATGAAGTATTGTAATTCCACACAAAATCTTCTTTTTGCTTATTTAGCATTTGGGGGAAAATGTTTGACTTTTGTAGCACCGGGAAGTGTGGCAAGTCACCTTGGTGCCCTGCGTCACAGGGACAGGGTTGAATGCTCCATATTTATCCAATACAGTGCATTCCTGTCCTTTTCCCTTGCGCCGTTTTGGGAGCCATGGTGCAAAGTTGCCTGTGTTGTAGGCAGGATTGTTGTTGTGCACAAAAACAATCCTGAGAGGCTTGTTTGTCAAAAAACAAGCACAAGTAAAGACATTTCTCTTTGAATGCCTCTCCTTTGGAGGCATATCTTTTTGGTGCATTCCCAGATTTAAAAAGTCTTGTAAATCTGTGAATGTGTAAAAAAAAATGGGAATTGCATGGGAACACCCACGTAACACCGATGGAATGCCTTCCCAGAGCAGAGTAACACAATGCAGTGATTTGCGCTGTGTTGCGTTACTCCAGATTTTCGGAGCCACTCAAAGCCACACAAAGTGGCTTTGCGTGGTTTCAAAAATCTGACTTATAGTTTGCGTCGCTCTTGCATGAGATTGCGTGGTGAAAGGGCGATGAATACCGGGTCATAAATATGGCCCTTAATTTCTGTTTCACTTATGGTTCATGATCTGGGTATTTGTTGTCTCCTAAGGTGGATCGATTAGCTTTGACATTCACTAGGATACAGCATATTTGAATTTTCCTTTTTTTGTAATTATGTCGCTGAGTGGCTGCATGGAATGCAATGAACACAGCAGGTGAAATACAGCGCATGACCTCAAATCCCCGCTTCTTTTTTCTCTTCTGGGGGCCTCCTTGACCATTGTGGTGGTTGCGGATAGTCTCCATATGGGGGGCTGCAATCACACACTGAGCCTACCATTATGGGAGCCTTAAGACCACTTCATATTCGAGAGAGAGTGGTGCACTTGGTAGCATAGCCTGTGCTTGATTTGAAAACGTTTCAGTACCAGGACCCAAAGTCCTGCCCAGAAGTCCACAACCAGTATATCGAAGTTTAGGGTGCAGAAAGCCAAAACTAGATGGTCTGGATTCCTCATCATGCCCCTTTCTTCCAGCACCAGACAGTCCCTGTCTCTTTTCCTCACTCTTTAATGTTCTTTTTGATCCCGGTTTTCACCAATTTGTCAGTCTTTCTCTTCTTTCATTCTCCATTTTGGTTGTTTCTCTCTTTTGATCTGAATCAAAGTCTTGGAAAGAAAAATCATTTGTACAGGTCCCAAAAATGTGTGCCTGTGGACCCCACTTGTAATCACTGGCTCTAATTCAGCACTGGGCACAGCTGTCTTTGCCAGTGCAGCAGAACCCTGCCTTTGTTTTGGGTTGGGCCAGGTCAACCCCACTGCCAGCCGGATACAGACCGTGACTGCAAATCCCTGTAGATGGATAGCTGGACACCTCAAAGCAATTTCCCAGAAGGTAATAACTGCTCCCCACCTCCCGGCGGTCCATGGCGATTGCATCCTCAAGGCTTTTGCTCTCAAATTTGCATATGTAATATGACATAGGCACACAAGCAAAGTGATCCCTCATTTCAATTGGACCCAACCCTCATGCAAATATGGGATACCACTACATACTGTGCAGAATGTGTACTTGTGCAAACTACACAAAAGGGCATACAAGTGTTGTGGCTTCTTCTAGAATATAACATTTTGTCTGCAGCATCACAATCAGCCCAGAGGCTAAAAATAACACTTTTTGTCATTCGGATTCTTAAAGCCTAATTGAACCAAAACTGAAACATCAAACAATAAGATCTTGAGATCAGCAAGCAGCACTTAAACTAAACTGAACATTGATATCACAGTTAATGTAATATGTGCTGCCACTCGTGATGTCATTGATGATGTCATTTGAGAAGATTTCTGGGACATCATTAGTGAGGGCTTGGACAGTGGTCTTGGTGACTATGGATGTATACATATGCATAAATGGGTCCTGCAAGTGTTTTTATGTTTTTAACCAAATATATTAGTTTCCTTAAACTTTATTTCTTTTAGGAATGTCATTGTTTTTATTAAGCGATACAAAAGGGGATGATGGACGGAGCGTTTCAACAAATCAAACACTCACCCCCAGTCAACTGATCTGGGTTTAATCCATCACCATTCTTTAGTTCACTCAGCCACCCCAGTTCAGACATGGCTATATGCAAATCAGTCTGATCCTGTGCCTTATGTGA
Source organism: Lissotriton helveticus (assembly GCF_964261635.1). NCBI lineage: Eukaryota > Metazoa > Chordata > Amphibia > Caudata > Salamandridae > Lissotriton > Lissotriton helveticus. The sequence goes on from NC_136069.1 coordinate 1,616,619,796, forward strand.
ACAGTCCAGCCCGAACCGCCAAGCCATGTCTTCTCTGGACCGGAAACAAGCATCCTGGGACCGGTTTCGGATTCATAATCCTCATCAGCCAGGCTATCTTGAATCCAGTGGCCAAGTGAACAAGGGACTCACGTCTGAGCATACCCTGCCACACTTAGGGCGAACAAAGCGATACAAAAGGGTATTATGGACGGAGCGTTTCAACAATTCAAACACTCACCCCCAGTCAACTGATCTGGGTTTAATCCATCACCATTCTTTAGTTCACTCAGCCACCCCAGTTCAGACATGGCTATAGGCAAATCAGTCTGACCCTGTGCCTTATGGGAACAGTCCAGCCCGAACTGTCAAGCCATGTCTTCCCTGGACCGGAAACAAGCATCCTGGGACCGGTTTCGGATTCATAATCCTCATCAGCCAAGCTATCTTGAATCCAGTGGCCAAGTGAACAAGGGACTCACGTCTGCGCATACCCTGCCACACTTAGGGCGAACAAAGCGATACAAAAGGGGATGATGGACGGAGCGTTTCAACAAATCAAACACTCACCCCCAGTCAACTGATCTGGGTTTAATCCATCACCATTCTTTAGTTCACTCAGCCACCCCAGTTCAGACATGGCTATATGCAAATCAGTCTGACCCTGTGCCTTATGGGAACAGTCCAGCCCAAACTGCCAAGCCATGTCTTCCCTGGACCGGAAACAAGCATCCTGGGACCTGTTTCGGATTCATAATCCTCATCAGCCAGGCTATCTTGAATCCAGTGGCCAAGTGAACAAGAGACTCACGTCTGAGCATACCCTGCCACACTTAGGGCGAACAAAGCGATACAAAAGGGGATGATGGACGGAGCATTTCAACAAATCAAACACTCACCCCCAGTCAACTGATCTGGGTTTAATCCATCACCATTCTTTAGTTCACTCGGCCACCCCAGTTCAGACATGGCTATATGCAAAACAGTCTGACCCTGTGCCTTATGGGAACAGTCCAGCCCGAACTGCCAAGCCATGTCTTCCCTGGACCGGAAACATGCATCCTGGGACTGGTTTCGGATTCATAATCCTCATCAGCCAGGCTATCTTGAATCCAGTGGCCAAGTGAACAAGGGACTCACGTCTGAGCATACCCTGCCACGTGAGTCCCTTGCTCACTTTGCCACTGGAGTCAAGCAAGCCCGGCTGAAGACGGCTGTAATGCCAGAAACCGGTCCTGGGAAGCTTGATTCCGGTCCAGGGAAGACATGGCTTGGCAGTTCGGGCTAGACTGTTCCCATGAGGCACAGGGTCAGACTGATTTGCATATGGCCATGTCTGAACTGGGGTGGCGGAGTGAGCTAAAGAACGGTGATGGATTAAACCCAGATCAGTTGACTGGGGGTGAGTGTTTGTATTGTCAACGCTCCGTCCATCATCACCTTTGGTTTTTCTTTGTTCGCCCTAAGTTGGCGTGGTATGCTCAGACGTGAGTCCCTTGCTCACTTTGCCACTGGAGTCAAGCAAGCCTGGCTGAAGACGGCTGTAATGCCAGAAACCGGTCCTGGGAAGCTTGATTCCGGTCCAGGGAAGACATGGCTTGGCAGTTCGGGCTGGACTGTTCCCATGAGGCACAGCGTCAGACTGATTTGCATATGGCCATGTCTGAACTGGGGTGGCGGAGTGAGCTAAAGAACGGTGATGGATTAAACCCAGATCAGTTGACTGGGGGTGAGTGTTTGTATTGTCAACGCTCCGTCCATCATCACCTTTGGTTTGTCTTTGTTCGCCCTGAGTTGGCGGGGTATGCTCAGACGTGAGTCCCTTGCTCACTTTGCCACTGGAGTCAAGCAAGCCCGGCTGAAGACGGCTGTAATGCCAGAAACCGGTCCTGGGAAGCTTGATTCCGGTCCAGGGAAGACATGGCTTGGCAGTTCGGGCTGGACTGTTCCTATAAGGCACAGGGTCAGACTGATTTGCATATGGCCATGTCTGAACTGGGGTGGCGGAGTGAGCTAAAGGACGGTGATGGATTAAACCCAGATCAGTTGACTGGGGGTGAGTGTTTGTATTGTCAACGCTCCGTCCATCATCACCTTTGGTTTTTCTTTGTTCGCCCTAAGTTGGCGGGGTATGCTCAGACGTGAGTCCCTTGCTCACTTTGCCACTAGAGTCAAGCAAGCCCGGCTGAAGACGGCTGTAATGCCAGAAACCGGTCCTGGGAAGCTTGATTTCGGTCCAGGGAAGACATGGCTTGGCAGTTCGGGCTGGACTGTTCCCATGAGGCACAGGGTCAGACTGATTTGCATATGGCCATGTCTGAACTGGGGTGGTGGAGTGAGCTAAAGAACGGTGATGGATCATACCCAGATCAGTTGACTGGGGGTGAGTGTTTGTATTGTCAACGGTCCGTCCATCATCACCTCTGGTTTTTCATTTTTTTTATTAACACATGTTGAAGTGTTACCAATACAAAGACAGAGCACAACACCAATAGTGATCACAGACCAACAAAAGTCAGAAGTTTTTTTTTTTTTTTAATTCAAGAAGTTTTTATTGGTTGTTTCAGCATAAACATACAATGAGTAGATCAAGTAGCATACTTAGAGTCATAATTACACGGGCGAATATTACAGTACGCTTCTTTACATCAAAAAGAAAAATGTCAATACAAAAGTACATAGCTGATGTCCCGTCAAAAGTAGTTGATCATATATCTTATACTCAACAGCATTTTAGTCACAGTCATTTTACTCAAACATCATTTCACTCATCAGAAAAAGGGCATCATGATAAATATTACAATGATGGGAGTCTGCAAACACGTTTTAATGGGTCGTGGACGGTGTGGGACCAGTTTAAGGTGGTTTATGTGTCGTGAAATAATTGTCAAGAGTTGACCACAGTTTTCTCGTGGGGGGGCGCCACGGTGACTGTAGGAGTGTTACATTATCGGCACCACGTAAGCTGATTATCCAATTCAGCCACCCTGCGAAGTTGGCTTTATTGGTATCTTTCCAGTTACTAAGGACTGTCTTAACCGCCGCTGTGAGTAGGAGGTCAACTAACGCCTTATCGTCTGCGTCAAGGGAAGGTTCCTGGGTGAATCCGAAAACTAAGTAAGGGAGCTCTTTAGCTGGTGTAATGTGGAATAGTTTTGAGAGAAACTCGAATATCTTCTCCCAAAAAGGTGCTACACAATCGCATTCTAGGATAATGTGTGCTAAATCACCTTCCGCCCGTTTGCAATTCCAGCAAAAGGCGTCCGGGCTGATGTTGTGTGCAAATAATCGCGCCGGAGTCCAGAAGGCCTTATGAAGGAGCCAGTATTTTGCCTGGGACAGTCCTGGGCTTATTTTGTGTCTTGTGCAAGATACCCATGTATTGGTCCATTCTGTTTCTGTAATTGGCCTGGACGAGAGATTATTCCAGAATTGTGTGATTGGGACAATGAGGCTAGATTGTTGGGGACGACTGAGTCTGTAGAGGAATGAAACCTGATGTCCCAGTCTGTTTAATCTGGCAAGGTATGGTGGGAGGGAGGGTGGTGTCAGGGAGAGTTTGGTTTTGGACAGTGCTGTTTTTACGTTTAGAAAGTTGTAAAATTCTATTGGGTCAAGATCGTATTTGTTTTGCAAGACACTGAATGGAATAGGATATGACCCCGTAAACAGTTGGTATGGAAACATTATGCCTTTTTTGATCCATGCCGCATTGTGTAGAGGTTTACCCTTGTACAATATGTTGCGGTTGTTCCATTGTAGTGTAGTTCCTATCATCCCAATAGGCTCCGTGCATTGGAATAATATCTTCAATAGTATAGACCTAGGGCAGAGGTTAACTAGGTCTTCTACCGACGATATTAGACCTAAAGTTTTGTGTTTGCCAGCTTGCTCAGAGTTCACTAGAAACTTTCTCGAATAGGCAAGGAGGATTTTAACCTCCCTGGATAGACAAGAAGGGATTTAGTTTCTGACAACCATAGAACATGACAACTTTGCTCTCCCCTAATCAAGAGTGTATCTCTAGAGTCGTGTGAAAACAAAAGACAACTTATTTTACTCAGTCAGTTCAGTGCATTCTTAGTTTCACCAGATTGTAGAGAAAAGGAAGAGACGGGCGTGTTCAATAAAAGATGGTATTTATTGATCAGTCTCTTTTCTCGTACAAGAGAAATGAATCGCTATTATTGCAATACTTATAGTTAAGTAAAGTGCATACAGTAAAGACAGAATTATAAAATAATACTGAAAAAGCATTGATATGGTTTCTGAGCCATATGATACTTTAAAATGGATAAAATAGATACATACATATATACATTTGACTAATCGTACTCAACTGGTGCTTCTAACCACGCCTACCCCAGTGTACCTGACCTAAGCCTAATACGTGGGCGGGAGTAGATAAGTAGCAGTTTAAGTTAAGTTTGTTTTGCCAAGGGACTGACTCAAGAATTCTCTGCAAGGGGTTATTCAGTTCTGTACCTGAGATCTAGAATGGTGGAGGGCTGGTATCTCTTATCCCAGGTCTTGATATTCCAGCTGCCTGCGAGGGCTGCTTGGAAGCGCCGGAGCTGGATTTCTCGGCAGGAGAAAGGCAGCTTCTCGTTCTCAGCGCGTCAGGAAGGCGGGGCAGCGCCTGTGGGCTTCGCTCTCTGCTGGGCTCCTCGGCAAGTCTCGCTGCTCCAATCTCGTCACCACCGCGTGTGTTTGCTTAAGGCAATGTCGGTAATATTTATACCTGAAAGGTGCCGAGATTGACGTAAGGATGGACATATATACGTCAATAAGGATGTCATACGAACGGGTTAGTTCGCACATTCTTTTACTGAAGTTCTCGGTGAAATCAAAACAATGGCTACGGGAATTTCCCAGGTCGCTGTAGGTTTGATTTGTTTTGAGAACTCCGTATTCCTTATCAGGGGCTGGAGGAATATCGCTTGCCTAATTAGATGGCATGCGTTATGACCTAATCAGATAACGCGCTTCTGTGCCGTGGTGTGGCTTAATCAGATAACGGTTTTTGCATCGTTGGATGGCTGCTAGTTAATTATTAACCAAACCAGGGTCAGGAATAGGGGAATCGATACAGTACCTATAGAAATACATCACACCCACTCCACGTAGACTATGTCCATATTTACAAATCTAGGCATAGTGAAACTAGTAGCGTTTGTGTATACCGTACCACCCCAAAATACATTCATATGCATTCCGAAAATTTGGAAACATGAAATATACAAAACACAATCACATGTACTGTATGCATAAGCAGTATAATAATGCTAAACATATAACGCATATTTCAAACTCAGCATGACTAAATGCGAAAACTACACATGAAATGGCTCTTAATACAGAAGAAAAGTGCGAGACCATTTCATCACAATCATAAAGTTTTGTATGAAAATGCTAGAGGGTAGCTAATGTCTCTTGTCTACCTAAAATAGAAATTCAGTTCTCTAAGAATAATGTCTACTTCAAGCAGAAGATAAGTGTCCCAAAAAATTGTAAATATTTTGGTATTGAGGGAGGTGAGAGGAAAAAAGATTGTTCCATTTCATTGCTCTATTTTTAAAGTTGAAGGCCAAATTCAAGTCTGCAGGGAACTCCGTGTGCTAGCTTGCTCAAAGTCATTCCTTCTGCTCTGGTGAAAACATCATATCATTTAGACTGTTGAAAAAACTGTCAACAGCTTCTTGCGAAAGTTCCACTAAGTCTGAAAAAGTTGTTACCATGCATTCATGAGCATGATTGCCTTCATGGATGTTTTGATCAGCATAGCTGACTGAAGGTCGTACCTGATCGATGCTGCTTTCATCTCGTACTTCACTACCCCTCAATCGTAGTGGTGAAGTCTCCACGAATGCCGTCATCAGGATAGGTAGCCGCTGGGGGCAGCACAATGCATGAGCTGTTACCGGACCCAACAAGGTTTCTGCGTCCAATGGCACATCCGATTGTAGTGTCAAACATGTGTCCAACACGCATTCTTCGCCGCATAGCAAGCACCTTAATACAGGCATAACACAACGTTGCCACATTGGTCTAAATGAAAGAAACCAAGTCATGTTCAAGTCCCCTAGCCGTGCTAGTCCAAGGACTCTAGTTATGCGGTCCCGGTAGCCAATGGCTAGGATCGTTTCTTCCCTTGTCGCAGGTGTTTTGTCTGTGACATGGTTTGCCATAGCGAAATAACAGGATCAAAAATAGGATGCCTGCCACTAGTCCCAAAAGGAGAGGAAGTCCGCCAAAGATGGAATGGACAAAGTCTGGAAAAATACCCAGGATGGCTTTGAATGGTGTCAAAATTCCTGAAACACTGTCTTAAATACACTTGAGACACCACTGGCATCAGAAATATTTAAGATTTCGTTCAGTATTTCTGCGAAATGTATGGGGGAATTTGTTGATAACAATAAATGAATCTCTGCCGTTGTCCTTGCAACTTGGAGATCATACGTTTCTTTTGATGACGTTAGCCTGGTCGGCGTCTGTAGGAGCACTGTCTTCATTCTGCTTAAAGTATCAATTCGAATAGAAGCAATTTTCAAATCGGGCCATAACCTTGCCTCCCTGTCTGGGGAATCGTTCGGGAACAATACCCGTTCACAGCACATGACCTTCCTAGTCACGGTTATGAGATACGGTTTTCCGGGCAGCAAACTACAACATCTGCGATCTACTATTAGAATGTAACTCCCGTTCGAGAGTCTCCTAAAGAATGGTTCTATTTGTGTTGCAGGTGTGCCTAGCTGGTAACATGAAAGGTTATTTGAAGTCCCTTCACAGGCTCCATGCATGCTAATACCCTGACACAGAAGTGTACCGCTTAGTGATCTTGCACAATTATCGCCACTAAGAAACACTTTCTGGCCTTTATTACTGACACATTCGTGTGTATAGGGCAAGTTCCATGTTGACTTAATGTACCCTTTACCCAACCTTTCATACTGGCCTGCCTGTATATTTTTTTGGCAGTATTGAAACTGGAAAGTAGTTATCGGAATATTTATTATTCCATGTATTATCCATTCAAAGACAGGTCGTTCTGACATTGTCAATGGTAATCTCTCAAGTTTTTCAATGCTCAGAATTGTATAGTCAGCACCCTTCTGTGCCAAACTGATTTGTTTATCAGTAAGGTTAAATATATAAAATAATGATGTTGTGTTGATTAAACGCCAAGGCACATAGCCTGAACGCAGATTTTGTAACGTCCAGCCAAGCTGTACAATAGAACGCAATTGGGACTGACCGTGTTGTAACAACAGTAAGTCTTGCGATATTATATCGATTGCTGAAGACACAATGCTGTCCAGAGAATATATTCTGGAGGACAGAGTCATTAACCCGTTTTCCACCACAGAAAGTGATTTTTCCAAATTAATACGGTCAATTTCCCGTATTTTCTCAGCTGTCTAAATTTGAGTTTCTTTCCAGGCTTCGTTATAAGCTGCATATATAGAGGCAGCTATGAAACGTTTTTGATGCTGTTTGCGTGGTCCCATAATGAAATCACACAAGTCAGCACCTTCTGTAAGTAAAGTTAGGTGTTGCTTAATTTCTGCCAGTGTGGACGTTTGCAGCCATTGAAGGCAGAGCTTGCCCACGCTGTAGGTGGTTACTATCCCTGGATGTTGTCTTTGGGAATATCTAGGGTCTGGCCTGGTCAATGTGAACCCCTGTATTTTGTTCAGGAATCTGTCTTGACAATTATTTGTATCTGTAGGCCAGATCAACCATTGTTTCCATTCAGGATGTGTTCTGTTTTGGTTTAGTATATGGTTTACGTCTATCTCAACATCTATAGAGCTATTATCGTTCACTGTTGGCTTTGGAATAGACGGTTTGTTTAAATCTTTGATTTTGGCTAAGCCAAGACAGGTAGTTTGTTGAATAGTGTCATTCAAAAATATAATTTGTTCTGGGATCATACAGGCTCTAAACAATGATTCTATACCTTGTACTTGCCAATCTCTTGTACCCCAAACAGTTTTTGCTTCAATATTATTGTTCCAGAAATCAAAACCAAATGTATTCATTTGCTCAAAAAATGAATCTGAATATATCAATTTTGTGTTTGTAAGCATGGTCTTCATACCTGTCTTATTTGACAATTTGAAATAAAATGTTTCTGCATTACTTGTGTTAAACCCTGAAAAGTATGAATATTTATCATAAAATGTTTTCGAGCTACCTTTTGGAGGAGTAGCACAATGTTCCCATTGGTTATAATTTAAAACATTTCTAGGTTGTGCAGATTTGTGTAGAAAATGGTTACCATAGTGGTTGTAGCAGAACATTTGATCATAATTAGACGAACCCTGCAAATAATCATGTTCTGTAAATTTAGCAGACATCACAAGATCAGACATCATATCATTAATACTTTCAAAGTCCCAATCATCAGCAAATGTGCTTGGTTTTACAAAGTCACTCAATGAGATCTTGAATTGGTGTGGATACCTCAGGATTTCAACCGGACCATAGATTTCATAATCAGTTTTGTCCCATGCTACACCGCCTGGTATAGGATTGGCTGTGAAGTTCACTGAAGAAAGTTCTCTTTTCTCGACGTGTGAAGATGTGTGTGGTTTAAGGACCAAGTTGATTTTCTGGCTTGCTGTGTCCATTTTAGCATATTTTCCTTCAATGAAATGTCCCAAGCATAATACCATGATGAGCCAAAGTATGAGGATAAATGCACCTAAGGCCACCCAAAATTCAATCCATGGGGAAATCAGATAGGTTTCTTTCAGCTGTTGAAAAAGTTCCTTAGCTTTATCTTTAAAAGTTTTTGTTGATGGCTGTTTCTTAGATTCACTCAGATCTTCAGATGAATCATCGAAGTTGATGAAGTAGCCGGATGCTGTTCTGTCAATTGTTCCAATTGCTTCTGGATTATTTTTTGTTCTAGAAGTTTCCTTTGTTTTATCAGCATACTCATATGTTACTTCATTGTAGGTTGGTGTGTCTCGACTAAATGTTTTTATTTGGGGTTTTAGAGGTTCAAGTTCCATTGCTTTGTTGCATATTCCTTGTTGATGTTCTGCGGGCATTTCGAATGTGATTAGCTTCTTAGTTTGAACCTCTGGATTTGTAGCAAACATCGGTGTTCTACTACTTCTTGGGAGTCCACTTGGCCTACTGTTTGTTATCGGCCACATGATTGTGGTTTTACAAAGTCGATGGATACAACTCTGTTCTCCTTTTTACCAGCAAGGGGCGGTAGTACTACTGATCTTGTCCCGTTGATAGACATGACAGGAACTGCTTTCCTGTAAGAAGGCCCAAATTCCTTCTTTACCGCGATCTTCTCTCTGACTAGATCCCCGACTTTTGGAATCCAGACAGGTCTTGCTGGGACAGGTGGTTTCTCTTCAGTGGTTGTTGGCTGTTGTTTCAACTTTATGTTGCTCAGGTCTTTTCTTGTTTCATTTAAGTCCTGCAAAATAGCCAAACGATCTTTGATATCAAAGCATTTATCTTTAACCACTGAAGTCTGACTGTCAAGATCTTGGATCATCATTCTAGTCCCGAACAATAGTTCGTACGGACTGAATCCCCTCAGAGAATCTCTTGGCAGGTTATTTAGACTACGTTGGACACTTATTAGATGTTTGACCCACCCAGCTCCCGAACCTAATACCTTTGCTGTTATAGATTGCTTTATGTCACGTTTTTTTCTTTCTACGATTCCGTTTCCCTCAGGATGAAATGGACAAGAGTACCGCAATGCAATGCCCATGCTGGTCATGGCCTCCTTATAAGCTCGAGAGCTAAAGGCAGGTCCCTGGTCAGAATGTAGCATGCCAATTGCGTATGTGCCGATAAAGACTCGCAAATCTTTTACAACAGTTCTGGCGTCAGCCGATCGCTGGGGCCACATCCATATGAATCTCGTACATGAATCCACTGCGACCAAGATATATTTATAGTTACCATCCCTCTGTAAGGGACCACAGTGGTCCAGATAAACACAGGCTAATGGTTTATCTGAGATTAGAAGGGGCGTCTGTGCTGGTCGTCTCACTGTTGATACCTTCATTCTTTGACATATTTCACATTCTAGAACATAGTTCCTTGTCTGTCTTCTCATTTGTGGCCACCAGTATCTCTGCTTTAGTAATGACACTGTGGCTGAAACGCCAGCATGTACAGAAGCAAGCCCTTCGTGTGCCGCTATGATGAGTCCTAACCTATGTTCCATGTTTGGAATTGCCCTATCCCCCACTCCAGGGATTCGAGCAAACGGAACATTATTTGCATCAGTTATGTATGAGTACTTTACTGGAAAGCCTTTAGGGAGTGTTTCTATCGCTTCTTTTACTGTAGCGCTGACAGCCTGTAATATTTCGCTGTCTATTTTTGTTTTTGACCGGGTGATGGCAGCTACGGAAGCCGTTTGCACAGCTGCCTTCGCGGCCTCATCAGCCAATGAATTCCCTGCAACGTGAACGCCATCACGTTGATGACTCAGTGTATGTATCACGTGAGTCTTTTGTAGTTCTTTTTGTAAAAGAACTACTTGTTCCCAAAGCATTTTATGCTTGATTGTGCCACCTTTCGCATCTTTAAAACCATTCTGAACCCAGATCTGCAAGTATTCATTGTAAGACTGAACGCAATAATACGAATCGCACACTATGAGTGTGGGGAATTCTCGATCGGTATTTTCAAGCGCCATCTTGAATGCCAGTAGTTCTGCTCGCTGAGCTGTACAATCTCCTAGAGATTGCGTTTTAGTGACCAGTGGTTTAAATTTTCCTTCGTGCCAGTGACCTTTAACAATTGCGCACGCAGCACTGTAAGCTTGTTTACCCCCCACTGCGGGTTGTGCTGATCCGTCTGTATATATTATACAGCCGTAATGTTCTAGAGGCAGAATTTTGGTTGGCGGAGGACATTCAAATTCATATTGGAGAAATTCTTGTGTTTTTAAGTTAGGATCAAATTCGTATACCACGTCTGTTGCAGCAAGAGAGTTAGCCCACTGTATCCACCTTGGATGGAGTGCTTTAGCATTCGGAATGCTTGCCTTCGTTACCGCCTCCAGGGCTGGTATCGGTGTCACGATGATTATTCGTTTACCTTGTGCTAGGGCCCGCTCCTTTGCTACAGCAGTCTGTACCGCGGTCAGAATTTTTTCCGTTGGGCTAAATTTCATTTCAGCTTTTGTGTACAAGTGTGATTTGTATGCAATTGGGACCTTTTCTCCCTCATTAGAGGTCAGGTATGTGAATCCGCATCTTCCTGGGATGACTCGAATCACAAGGTTGCGTGTGTTATCACGTGTTTGTAATTTTGTTTTAATTAACATGTCTGTTTGTAAAGATCTCAAAATTTCTGTGTGTTTTTGAGTCCAGTTGATTCTTTTAAAATCTGGTTTTATTAGATCATAAAGGGGTTTGATCCTTTCTGCGTAATTTATAATGTAAGTTCTTCCGAAATTTAGGAAGCCTAAAATTGATTGTAGGTTTTTTAGTGTTCTAGGTGCTTGGATTAAAGCACATTTCTCTAGGAAATTGTCAGCCAGGCTTTTGCCTTCACTTGATAGTTCATATCCTAAAAACAGGACTGTTAGATGGGCAATTCTTGATTTTTTAAAGTTGAATTTGTAACCCTCTGCTGCAAACCCAAGTATTATGGTGTTCACTCTCTTCAAGTGAGTATCCAAGTCATCGTCTGTTAGGTAGATGTCGTCGACATAAGATAATGCCTTGTCATCATATGTTTGTAGTAATTCTGTTACTCTCGCTGAGAATAATCCTGGGCTGTTCTTGAACCCCTGGGGCAAACGACAGAAAAAAATTTGCGCGCCATTTACTGAGAACGCGGTCAAATATCTGCTTTCTGGTGCTATATTCTGACAAAAGAATCCATTAGAGATGTCTAATGTTGTTTTGTATTTTTTGCGCACTATGTTATTCATTAGTGCAGCACTATGCGAGTTTTGTACTGCAAAGGTTTTGCAACATGAGTTCAGGTGTCTGTAGTCCACAACAAGACGATATGAATTGTCTGGTTTGGAGACAGGAAACAAAGGGTTGTTCATTTGTGAGGTGCAAGTTTCAATCACCCCCTGGTATTCAAGTTGATCTAGGATCTCTTTTACCTGTTTTTTAACTTCTTGCTTAATCGGGTACTGCCTCTGTGCAGTAGGTTGTGATTTTAACTGGATTTTGTGAGGAGGAGAGTCCTCATCCCATCCCACATGATTTTTATATAAAGCAGGAGCTTGAGCTACTGCCCACTTTCTTGCAAGTGTATATTTTTTATGAATTGGAATATGATTTGAGAAGGCAGGCATAATTATTTCTTCGCCATGTGGGCACTCCCTGACAAACTCGGGTGGCCAGTCTCGTTCAGCTAGAAGGATGTCATAGCCCTTGGAGAGATTATCCCAAAATAGACCCCTTATTTTTCTAGTCTTATCCCCCTCTATACGTAATGTTATTTCATATATTTTATGAGGTTTGCTAACTCTGGTATCGGCAGTTTCCTCCTGAATGTATTCATTCGTGTCCACTGTCTCCAGATGATTCATAAGGACTTTGCGAGCTATGCTCACTTCTGCTGCGCTGTCTAGCATTGTCTGAGCCCATTCTCCGTTTTTCAGCTGTGTCCTCAGTATTCTCGGCATTGTTGATTACTTTAATACTGGCTACCTTCTTTTTTGGAAATTGTAATTTTTTATTCAGATGAGCAGGTTCCTTGTCCTTGGACTTGACGTGCTCTTCCCTGTGTTCTGATCGTCCTTTTCTTTCCGATTTCTGCAAGGAAGTCTGAAAAGATTGAGAGGGATGGGTATCAATATCTTGATATCTATCAGGTTTTTTTATATTATCCCTATTTCTAAGGTTGTATTTTTTCACAGAGGGCTCCCTTTGGGGAGACTTGCGTCCTTGGTCAGGAGATCTTTCTCTCCGCCGAGGAGACCTTCCTCTGACTGGAATCTTTTTTCTTTAGGATTGGATTGTTTATTTCCATCCCAGTTCTTTTTTTGAGTGTTTAAATTATTTTTAATAAATACCTTTTCAGGACTTTCAACTAGTTGGGGTTTCACTGGTATTCCACCCAAACTATCTCTTCCTAGTTCTTCATAGGATTTTTCTATGATTCTGGCAATTTCAGATGGTTGGTCAGCTATATTTGTCTCTTTTAACCTCTGGCGGATCGCCACATTTGCTGCTTCTCCCTTTATGTTGGCTAGTAATATTGCCGAGACCTGCTTGAAGTCTTTCAGTAATTTCATACCGAGAGTTAAAGCGGGTTCTGGACCATATTCATCTTGAATTTGTTTTAGCACATCTGGAATTACTGACATGGATGGTACACCATGTGTTTTGTGTCAATGGAAGCAAAGACTGTTCCCCAAGTGTCACAGTCCTCCACATGTGGTGCGATTCCCATTGGAAGACAGATAGTCAGAATCCTGTGTTTCTCAACAGAGGTGGTATCTGGGAACACAGCCTCTATTTGAGTGATTTTTTGTGCTAGCCAGAAAGGTATTTGTTCCCGTTTTGCGGGTACTTTACCTAGACAGGACTGTATGTTCTGTGGTGTAATTTTATTTGTGTTCCCCTGATGAGGGGTCAGCTGTGGAATTTTAATTGCTGGTTGGACTGTTGAAGTCCGCATTACATATTGGACTAATTGTCTATGTATTTTAATTTGCTGTTTTAGCTGTGTTAAAAGATCTGCTGCAGACATTTCTTCAATGTCTGGATGTGGTGTGTATCCGGCTAGGACCGGCCACGTTGCTCCTGGTCTACCTAGTGGACCGAGCCTGGTGATGTGATTATTATGTTTTAGGGCGCCATTAAACAAGAGCAGGTGCTCTTGGAATTTAAGTGGTATTTCCACCTCCTCGAAAGGGGTGTACTCATTAGGAGGTTCCTCTATCTTGTAATAGTGGAAGTCCTTTGTTACAGCGTTTGCTGCTGGAAAGTTTATCCATGAATAGAATACCTCTGTCTGCCGATATTCGTGTGCCTCAATTACGAATATGACTGTACCACCTCTCGGTGTCAGTCCATTTTCTATAAGTTTTAAAGTTATAGATTTTCTTATGTTGACCGGGATGAGTATTATATCCGGGTAATTTTCCTGCAGAGTATTGTCAGCTGCTAGTAGTTCAGCTGCTATTCTAGCTGTCTCCCTTTTTACTTCACTGTCTGACATTTTACTGTTAGAAAGGTTATTTGTTTGTTTGCAGATCAGGTTTCCACGGAAACAAAGATTAGATGCACAATATTTTGGAACAGTGTATCCTTCAACGTTGAATAAACCAAGAACCATACATAGGAGTCTCCTCCTGCGAGGTTTGGCGGATATGACCTTTCACCCACTCCAGATGTCTTTGGAGTATTATGGGAAAAAAGGGGCTCTGTGTGAAAAAGCACGACTGAGTTACTCTAGTGTCTTGTGTTAGTTTTCTCGCCTATCCAAACGGTTGGGCGCCATGTAGTGTAGTTCCTATCATCCCAATAGGCTCTGCGCATTGGAATAATATCTTCAATAGTATAGACCTAGGGCAGAGGTTAACTAGGTCTTCTACCGACGATATTAGACTTAAAGTTTTGTGTTTGCCAGCTAGCTCAGAGTTCACTAGAAACTTTCTCGAATAGGCAAGGAGGATTTTAACCTCCCTGGATAGACAAGAAGGGATTTAGTTTCTGACAACCATAGAACATGACAACTTTGCTCTCCCCTAATCAAGAGTGTATCTCTAGAGTCGTGTGAAAACAAAAGACAACTTATTTTACTCAGTCAGTTCAGTTCATTCTTAGTTTCACCAGATTGTAGAGAAAAGGAAGAGACGGGCGTGTTCAATAAAAGATGGTATTTATTGATCAGTCTCTTTTCTCGTACAAGAGAAATGAATCGCTATTATTGCAATACTTATAGTTAAGTAAAGTGCATACAGTAAAGACAGAATTATAAAATAATACTGAAAAAGCATTGATATGGTTTCTGAGCCATATGATACTTTAAAATGGATAAAATAGATACATACATATATACATTTGACTAATCGTACTCAACTGGTGCTTCTAACCACGCCTACCCCAGTGTACCTGACCTACGCCTAATACGTGGGCGGGAGTAGATAAGTAGCAGTTTAAGTTAAGTTTGTTTTGCCAAGGGACTGACTAAAGAATTCTCTGCAAGGGGTTATTCAGTTCTGTACCTGAGATCTAGAATGGTGGAGGGCTGGTATCTCTTATCCCAGGTCTTGATATTCCAGCTGCCTGCGAGGGCTGCTTGGAAGCGCCGGAGCTGGATTGCTCGGCAGGAGAAAGGCAGCTTCTCGTTCTCAGCGCGTCAGGAAGGCGGGGCAGCGCCTGTGGGCTTCGCTCTCTGCTGGGCTCCTCGGCAAGTCTCGCTGCTCCAATCTCGTCACCACCGCGTGTGTTTGCTTAAGGCATTGTCGGTAATATTTATACCTGAAAGGTGCCGAGATTGACGTAAGGATGGACATATATACGTCAATAAGGATGTCATACGAACGGGTTCGTTCGCACATTCTTTTACTGAAGTTTTCGGTGAAATCAAAACAATGGCTCCGGGAATTTCCCAGGTCGCTGTAGGTTTGATTTGTTTTGAGAACTCCGTATTCCTTATCAGGGGCTGGAGGAATATCGCTTGCCTAATTAGATGGCATGCGTTATGACCTAATCAGATAACGCACTTCTATGCCGTGGTGTGGCTTAATCAGATAACGGTTTTTGCACCGTTGGATGGCTGCTAGTTAATTATTAACCAAACCAGGGTCAGGAATAGGGGAATCGATACAGTACCTATAGAAATACATCACACCATAAGGATTCCCATTGTGAGCCCCGAATGCTGTTTTCTAGGATTCTGTCAAACTTCAGAAGAGCAGATTTTGTATTATGAAATATTGATTTAGGTTGGGTTAGTTTGTTTAGATTCGTCGAAAGAGCCGCGCTAGGGGCAATACCATCTAGAATTTCTTTCTCAATTTCAAGCCACACTGGAGTATAGTCAAGTGAGGGTGCGAGCCAGTGGGCTCCCTGCTTGGCTAGAAAGGCGGTTTCATATTTTTTAAAATCTGGTAGGTTTACCCCACCTGCGGTCTTATCTAAGCGGAGCTTTTTTATACTAATCCTTGCCCTTTTCCCTTTCCAAAGGAAATTTGAGATAGCCATATCTAATTTGTGGTAGAAGTCCGGTGTGAGGGTTAGAGGGAGCATAGATATGAGGTAGTTAACTAGAGGTGATATCATCATCTTGATGGTCTCAACTCTGCCCCACCAGGTAATGAAGCGAGGGGACCAACCCTCTAGTTGGGTTTTGATGTTGCTTAACGTTGTCTTTTCATTCCGTTGGAGCGTCACCAAAAGGGAGTCACCGAATTCAATACCCAGGTATTTCACAAACTCTGGTTGCCAGCAGAGACCTGAGTTTCCCAGCACTTCTTTGGGCGTTAAAATATTGAGTGGCTTAACCTCTGACTTATCACAATTGAGTTTGTACCCTGAATGGGTAGAGTAAGTGTCGATGGTAGTCATTAGTGCAGGGATGGAGGAATCTGGCGATTCTGTTACAATCAAGATATCGTCCATGTAGGCGGCCAGCTTGACGCACTTATCCCCAAAGTTCACACCTCTGATATCATCATTTTTTTTAAATATTAGTGATAAGGGGTTCCATTGCCAAGAGGAAGAGTGATGGAGAGAGGGGGCAACCTTGCCTTGTCCCTTGTTCCAGAGAAAAGGGGTCCGACAGTGAACCGTTTATAGCAATGCGTGCGGATGGTGAAAGGTATAGGGCCATCACCAAGTCAGTAAAGGTTTCCCCAAGGTTAAAGACGGACATACAGCTCTTGAGGAAAAGCCAGGAGACTCTGTCGAATGCCTTCTCTGCGTCGAGAGTTATAGCAACGGAGGGGGCTGCGAGTAGTCTGGCTTTCTCAATGACGTGACAGAGGATCCTTGTGTTATCGTTAGACATACGCTGTTTCATGAATCCGACTTGTGATGTACTAATAAGCTTTGGGAGTTGTGAGTTTAACCGTGTGGCGAGAATCTTTGCGTACATTTTGCAATCTAGATTAATTAGGGAGATTGGCCTGTAGTTTTTCGTTAGGAGCGGGTCTTTACCTTCTTTGGGGATGACGATAATGGTAGCTTCACTCATCGATTTGGTTATTCCCTTTGTTACGCTAAAGGATTGGAATAGTTTTAGAAGAGTCGGGCTCAGGGAGTTCGTGAGTTCTTTGTAAAAACTGGCCGAGAATCCGTCAGGGCCCGGTGCTTTCTTACATTTAAGGGTTTTAATGGACGCTGATACTTCCTGTAGAGTGAGTGGAGAGTTTAGTGCGGCATTGTCTGCATCGTTGAGTTTAGGGAGGCCGAGTGAGTTTAGGTACTCGTTACACTCTTCTGAGTTAAAGTCTAGATTATTCTTATACAGGTATTGGTAAAATGATTTAAAGGTATGTAGAATTAGGTCCTGCTTCGTTTGGATGACATTGTTACGATCTTTAACTGAGGCGACGTTGAATTGCTTTTTTTTATGTTTTAGGTATGATGCCAAGATCTTTCCTGCTCTGTTGCCCTCACAAGTCCTTAGAGAATTTAATTTATTGACCCAAACCCCCGCTCTTCTACTGAGTATCGAGTTATATTCATATTTCAGTCTAGTAAGGTCGTTTAAAATCAGAGAGTTTTGGATATCAGCCATATGAGCGGTTTCTAGCCTTTTAAAGTTATCTTCCAGAGTGGTCAATTCTTTGTTTAATTTTTTGTTAGCTTGTGCTCGAATGCCAATGATTACCCCTCTCAAGGTGGCCTTGAGTGCCTCCCATACATTCGCGATTTCCGATTCAGGGGTGTCGTTTAGGTTGAGGTAGTCTAGGATGGCAGCCTCGATCTTTTGTTTGTTTTCCGGTTCGGAAAAGATTTTGTCATTGAATCTCCATCTCTTAGGGGGGAGAATGGAACTGGAGCCCACTAGTTTGGTCTGAATGCTTGAATGGTCTGAAATCAATTTGGGGGCAATACTAGTTTCCTCGATGAGGTGTGTGAAGGGGCTATTAATGAGGATATAATCAATCCTCGAGTAGGAGTTGTGAGGAGGCGAGTAGAAGGTGTAGTCTCGGCCGTCAGGATGTTGGAGTCTCCACGAGTCATGTAGGTTGAACCTGGAACATAGACGGTGTAAACTAATATGCGATTGGTGGTAAGAGCAATTCGAGTGGCGGTCGGTGATTGGGTCTAGTGGCAGGTTGAAGTCACCTCCCACAATTAGCAATTCTCCCTGGGGTACGCATTCTAGAGATGGGGCTAATGAATCCCAGAAATCTGGGTCGTCACCATTGGGGCCATATATGTTCATAACGTGGAATTGATCTTCGTTTCTCTGAAGGTGTGCCATGATGAAGCGGCCATCATTATCGTGAGTGTGTGAAATTACGGTAATGTTGGATTTCTTAGCTATTAGTGTGAGGACCCCCCTCTTTTTGTTAACTGCTAGAGAGCAAAGATTATGAGAAATCCAATGTTGGTTTATAAATTCCGCGTCTTCCTTTGATAGTTTAGTCTCCTGCAGGAGGAGGATGTCACCCTTGGATTTGGTCAGGTACTCAAGAACTTTTCTCCTCTTGACCGGGTGGTTGAGGCCTTTAACAGTTAAGGAGACAATATTAAGGCCCTCCGAAATGGAGGCGTTACGGGTCATTGGGTACTAGGCTGTCGCTCCTGATCAGGTGGCATATTGGAAAAGAGTAGTATAGAGAGTATCAAGTGAGTGTTGAGTATGAATGAGTGAACAATTTATGTAGAAATAGAGAGGTACAAAAAAGGAAAGCCAAGATTATTATATTTGCAGACTCTGTTGCTTAGTTTTTAAAACACTGCTAATATAATAGTAAACATACTATGAGTTGAGGTGAGAGAGCACATCAGCATTTTGTATCAGAGTTATTTGTATTTAACCTTGATATATTTTGATCATTTATTCAGTTTTTATGAACAATTCTGGAATTTGCTGGTGAACTTATCTGGATATTGATAACCTTTTATATCAACAATAGTTTGTTTGTCTTAAGTTTGTCTTAAGTTTGTCTTAAGTTAAACTTAAGACAAAATCCTAACTTTACCACTACTAAATGCCTTCTGTGAATACCAAAAGGTCCCCTTGAGTGCAGGATATGGAAACAGTGTATGGTTTGTGCATGACATCCGAAGGACTATAAGGGTGATTCTGCTTTTCGTTTTGTATGTCACAGGGCTGTATATGCTGCATGAATTAGGCAGAATATGCAATATAAAATTGATCCAGGAGGCCTTCGGGCTGCAGTTTAGGACCAAAGGCCAGTTGGTTCGTTAATAGCTTTATTGTCATGTTTCTAAATCATTTAATAGCAGATTTATTTTTCATATAATTTGTTTATGCAAATATGCTTATTGCATTTATATAGGGCAGAACTAACCAGAGGCCTTCAAACTCCTTACTGGCTCCGCATCAAGAGGTTAAGTCAGAGCGTTTTCCAGTTAGAAGGATGAGGTCAGTTTTATTTTATTTTATTTTATTTATTTTATTTAATCCGATTTTATATAGAGCAGACTTTACCCGAAGGTGTCGGAGCACTTTACATAAGAACCAGTTGCAAAACATAAGGACTTAGGATTACATGTGTTACATAAAAGATACAAACAGAAAAAAATGCACATGTACAAGATGTAAAGTCACACAAGGAAGAGATACACACAGAAAGAAAAATTGCAAATGTACAAGCAGTAAAGTCATTCAAGGAAGAAATACAAATGGATATACTCTAAGAGTCACATAGGAATGGTAGAGTACAAAGATCGAGGATAGGAGAAATGTAAGGTGCCCTGTGACCCCAACAATCTTTTCCTCTCTACTCTACTCCCTGCCTGCATTGGTCCTTGACCACCCCCCTAATTTCCACTTTCATTCTATTTGTGCCTCTCTGGTGCAAAGGTAGCAGCTCTGGAGCATGTGGGACATGGGGCAGAGGTGGGTGATATGGGTGCATGTTTGTTGCAGGGTCAGTGGTGGCTGACATGGGAGCATGTTTGTTCCTGGGACAGAGGTGGTTGATATGGGGGCATATTTGTACATGGGGCAGAGGTGGTTGATATGGGTGCATGTTTGTACCTGGGGCAGAGGTGGTTGATATGGGAGCATGTTTGAAGCTGGGGCGGAGGTGGTTGATATGGGTGCATGTTTGTTAGTGGGACGGAGGTGGTTGATATGGGTGCCTGCGGGGAAAACGTTTTGTGGTAAACGTTGTTTAGCTTGTAGCTGGGGCAGAGGTGGTTGATATGGGTGCATATTTGAACCTTGGGCGGAGGTGGTTGATATGGGTGCATGTTTTTACTGGCATGGCGGTGGTTGAAATGGGAAGATGTTTGTTCCTGGGACGGAGGTGGTTGATATGGGTTCCTGTTTAGGCTGATGAAGGCTGATAGCCAGAAACCGGTCCTTGGATGCTTGATTCCGATCTGGGAAAGACATGGCTTGGTAGTTCGGACTGGACTGTTCCCATGAGGCACAGGGTCAGAGCTGATTTGCATATAGCCAGTGTCTAACCCAGGGTGGTGTGGAGTGCAAAAAAACGATGGATGTAGGCCCAGATCCCTGTACTGGGGTGAATGTATGACATTGTTCTACATTCTGTCCATCAACTGTGTTTTTTGCAATGTTTACACCTGGGGCTGATACTGCAAAAACAACAATGATGGACAGAATGTGGATCAATGTCACACATTCACCCCAGTCAAAAGATCTGGGCCCAAATCCATCGTTTTTCCACTCCACACCACCCTGGGTTAGACAATGGCGATATGCAAATCAGCGCTGACCCTGTGCCCCATGGGAACAGCCCAGTCCGAACTACAAAAGCCATGTCCTTCCCAGAACGGAAACAAGCATCCGAGGACCGGACCGGTTTCGAGGTAACACCTCTCATCAGCCCGGCTAGCTTGCTTCCAGTGGTGTGGAGTGCCTGGGACTCACGTCTGAGCATCCCCAGTACACTTAGAGCGGTTACTGCAAAAACAACAATGATGGACAGAATGTGGATCAATGTCACACATTCACCCCAGTCAAAAGATCTGGGCCCAAATCCATCGTTTTTCCACTCCACACCACCCTGGGTTAGACAATGGCGATATGCAAATCAGCGCTGACCCTGTGCCCCATGGGAACAGCCCAGTCCGAACTACAAAAGCCATGTCCTTCCCAGAACGGAAACAAGCATCCGAGGACCGGACCGGTTTCGAGGTAACACCTCTCATCAGCCCGGCTAGCTTGCTTCCAGTGGTGTGGAGTGCCTGGGACTCACGTCTGAGCATCCCCAGTACACTTAGAGCGGTTACTGCAAAAACAACAATGATGGACAGAATGTGGATCAATGTCACACATTCACCCCAGTCAAAAGATCTGGGCCCAAATCCATCGTTTTTCCACTCCACACCACCCTGGGTTAGACAATGGCGATATGCAAATCAGCGCTGACCCTGTGCCCCATGGGAACAGCCCAGTCCGAACTACAAAAGCCATGTCCTTCCCAGAACGGAAACAAGCATCCGAGGACCGGACCGGTTTCGAGGTAACACCTCTCATCAGCCCGGCTAGCTTGCTTCCAGTGGTGTGGAGTGCCTGGGACTCACGTCTGAGCATCCCCAGTACACTTAGAGCGGTTACTGCAAAAACAACAATGATGGACAGAATGTGGATCAATGTCACACATTCACCCCAGTCAAAAGATCTGGGCCCAAATCCATCGTTTTTCCACTCCACACCACCCTGGGTTAGACAATGGC
Source organism: Lissotriton helveticus (assembly GCF_964261635.1). Lineage (NCBI taxonomy): Eukaryota > Metazoa > Chordata > Amphibia > Caudata > Salamandridae > Lissotriton > Lissotriton helveticus. The sequence continues at coordinate 1,616,641,602 of NC_136069.1, forward strand.
GATATGCAAATCAGCGCTGACCCTGTGCCCCATGGGAACAGCCCAGTCCGAACTACAAAAGCCATGTCCTTCCCAGAACGGAAACAAGCATCCGAGGACCGGACCGGTTTCGAGGTAACACCTCTCATCAGCCCGGCTAGCTTGCTTCCAGTGGTGTGGAGTGCCTGGGACTCACGTCTGAGCATCCCCAGTACACTTAGAGCGGTTACTGCAAAAACAACAATGATGGACAGAATGTGGATCAATGTCACACATTCACCCCAGTCAAAAGATCTGGGCCCAAATCCATCGTTTTTCCACTCCACACCACCCTGGGTTAGACAATGGCGATATGCAAATCAGCGCTGACCCTGTGCCCCATGGGAACAGCCCAGTCCGAACTACAAAAGCCATGTCCTTCCCAGAACGGAAACAAGCATCCGAGGACCGGACCGGTTTCGAGGTAACACCTCTCATCAGCCCGGCTAGCTTGCTTCCAGTGGTGTGGAGTGCCTGGGACTCACGTCTGAGCATCCCCAGTACACTTAGAGCGGTTACTGCAAAAACAACAATGATGGACAGAATGTGGATCAATGTCACACATTCACCCCAGTCAAAAGATCTGGGCCCAAATCCATCGTTTTTCCACTCCACACCACCCTGGGTTAGACAATGGCGATATGCAAATCAGCGCTGACCCTGTGCCCCATGGGAACAGCCCAGTCCGAACTACAAAAGCCATGTCCTTCCCAGAACGGAAACAAGCATCCGAGGACCGGACCGGTTTCGAGGTAACACCTCTCATCAGCCCGGCTAGCTTGCTTCCAGTGGTGTGGAGTGCCTGGGACTCACGTCTGAGCATCCCCAGTACACTTAGAGCGGTTACTGCAAAAACAACAATGATGGACAGAATGTGGATCAATGTCACACATTCACCCCAGTCAAAAGATCTGGGCCCAAATCCATCGTTTTTCCACTCCACACCACCCTGGGTTAGACAATGGCGATATGCAAATCAGCGCTGACCCTGTGCCCCATGGGAACAGCCCAGTCCGAACTACAAAAGCCATGTCCTTCCCAGAACGGAAACAAGCATCCAAGGACCGGACCGGTTTCGAGGTAACACCTCTCATCAGCCCGGCTAGCTTGCTTCCAGTGGTGTGGAGTGCCTGGGACTCACGTCTGAGCATCCCCAGTACACTTAGAGCGGTTACTGCAAAAACAACAATGATGGACAGAATGTGGATCAATGTCACACATTCACCCCAGTCAAAAGATCTGGGCCCAAATCCATCGTTTTTCCACTCCACACCACCCTGGGTTAGACAATGGCGATATGCAAATCAGCGCTGACCCTGTGCCCCATGGGAACAGCCCAGTCCGAACTACAAAAGCCATGTCCTTCCCAGAACGGAAACAAGCATCCGAGGACCGGACCGGTTTCGAGGTAACACCTCTCATCAGCCCGGCTAGCTTGCTTCCAGCGGTGTGGAGTGCCTGGGACTCACGTCTGAGCATCCCCAGTACACTTAGAGCGGTTACTGCAAAAACAACAATGATGGACAGAATGTGGATCAATGTCACACATTCACCCCAGTCAAAAGATCTGGGCCCAAATCCATCGTTTTTCCACTCCACACCACCCTGGGTTAGACAATGGCGATATGCAAATCAGCGCTGACCCTGTGCCCCATGGGAACAGCCCAGTCCGAACTACAAAAGCCATGTCCTTCCCAGAACGGAAACAAGCATCCGAGGACCGGACCGGTTTCGAGGTAACACCTCTCATCAGCCCGGCTAGCTTGCTTCCAGTGGTGTGGAGTGCCTGGGAGTCACGGCTGAGCATCCCCAGTACACTTAGAGCGGTTACTGCAAAAACAACAATGATGGACAGAATGTGGATCAATGTCACACATTCACCCCAGTCAAAAGATCTGGGCCCAAATCCATCGTTTTTCCACTCCACACCACCCTGGGTTAGACAATGGCGATATGCAAATCAGCGCTGACCCTGTGCCCCATGGGAACAGCCCAGTCCGAACTACAAAAGCCATGTCCTTCCCAGAACGGAAACAAGCATCCGAGGACCGGACCGGTTTCGAGGTAACACCTCTCATCAGCCCGGCTAGCTTGCTTCCAGTGGTGTGGAGTGCCTGGGACTCACGTCTGAGCATCCCCAGTACACTTAGAGCGGTTACTGCAAAAACAACAATGATGGACAGAATGTGGATCAATGTCACACATTCACCCCAGTCAAAAGATCTGGGCCCAAATCCATCGTTTTTCCACTCCACACCACCCTGGGTTAGACAATGGCGATATGCAAATCAGCGCTGACCCTGTGCCCCATGGGAACAGCCCAGTCCGAACTACAAAAGCCATGTCCTTCCCAGAACGGAAACAAGCATCCGAGGACCGGACCGGTTTCGAGGTAACACCTCTCATCAGCCCGGCTAGCTTGCTTCCAGTGGTGTGGAGTGCCTGGGACTCACGTCTGAGCATCCCCAGTACACTTAGAGCGGTTACTGCAAAAACAACAATGATGGACAGAATGTGGATCAATGTCACACATTCACCCCAGTCAAAAGATCTGGGCCCAAATCCATCGTTTTTCCACTCCACACCACCCTGGGTTAGACAATGGCGATATGCAAATCAGCGCTGACCCTGTGCCCCATGGGAACAGCCCAGTCCGAACTACAAAAGCCATGTCCTTCCCAGAACGGAAACAAGCATTCGAGGACCGGACCGGTTTCGAGGTAACACCTCTCATCAGCCCGGCTAGCTTGCTTCCAGTGGTGTGGAGTGCCTGGGACTCACGTCTGAGCATCCCCAGTACACTTAGAGCGGTTACTTCAAAAACAACAATGATGGACAGAATGTGGATCAATGTCACACATTCACCCCAGTCAAAAGATCTGGGCCCAAATCCATCGTTTTTCCACTCCACACCACCCTGGGTTAGACAATGGCGATATGCAAATCAGCGCTGACCCTGTGCCCCATGGGAACAGCCCAGTCCGAACTACAAAAGCCATGTCCTTCCCAGAACGGAAACAAGCATCCGAGGACCGGACCGGTTTCGAGGTAACACCTCTCATCAGCCCGGCTAGCTTGCTTCCAGTGGTGTGGAGTGCCTGGGACTCACGTCTGAGCATCCCCAGTACACTTAGAGCGGTTACTGCAAAAACAACAATGATGGACAGAATGTGGAGCTGAGGCGGTTGATATGGGTGCATGTATGTACCTGGGAAGAGGTGGTTGATATGGGTGCATGTTTGTAGCTGGGGGGGAGGAGGTTGATATGGGAGCATGTTTGTAGCTGGGGCAGAGGTGGTTGATATGGGTTCATGTTTGTAGCTGGGGCGGAGGTGGGTGATATGGGTGCATGTTTTTTACTGGGATGGCGTTGGTTAAAATAGGAGCATGTTTGTTCCTGGAATGGAGGCAGGTGATATGGGTGCATGTATGCACCTGGAGCGGAGGAGGTTGATGTGGGTGCATGTTTGTTTCTGGGACAGAGGTGGTTGATATGGGTGCATGTTTGTAGCTGGGGCGGAGGTGGTTGATATGGGCATATTTTGTACCTGGGCAGTGGTGGCTGACATTGGAGTATGTTCGTTCCTGGGACGGAGGGGGTTGATATGGGTGGATGATTTCACCTGGTGCGGAGGTGGTTGATATGTGTCCATGTTTGTAGCTGGGGCAGTGGTGGTTGATATGGGAGCATGCTTGTAGCTGGGGTAGTGGTGGTTGATATGGGAATTTGTTTGTGCCTGGGGCAGAGGTGGCAATACACAATCAGTAAGTTTGTGCAACATCTAAGTTGTATAGGAGCCAGTTGGACTGCAGCAACTTTCTAGGAGACAGTGCATTCTCTTGTGTGGCCATTCACATTCCATATATTACAGTGATTTTTATTTGTATTTTTGCTCATGGCCTGCAATTGATCGTCCCCTCTGCCCCTTGTTCTCCAATTCCTGCTCAAATTTATTTGTAATCACGTTCCCCTCATTTCCACTTTATTGTGTTGTTTTGGGCCCAGGAGAGTGCAGGCAAGAAACATGAATCTAACTCCTTGCCTGCCCTCTGCTGGGCAGGAAACATAGGTTTACTCCCTCCCAGCGCGAGCAGAAACAAAAGCTGGACCGGCCAGTCAGAACACTCCACTAATATAGCCACCTCCCACCACTAACCAGGAGGGGAGAGATCGGGGGATCTGGCATTGCTGAGTGGGCCTAGGGCCTCCCCCTGTGGACTACAAGAGCTCTCAGTGTTGTGGCTGCCCAGAGAGGGACCAACTTAAAAGAAAAAGAAATCAGACTACCACTAGACCGAGGATGGGTGCTGGCTGGGGAGGCAGACGGGCGGCTGGGGCCATTTGACTCGCCAGGTCAGGGCACGCACTGAGTCACATGCAACCATGACCTTCAGCAGGAGACTCTGTGCCCAACCCTACTCTGCACATGTGATGGACATCTTATTTCACATTAATAAAAAACATAGAAATCAACTGAAAAAAACAAAGCTAAAAGTGACGTTATATTTAGTTGTTGTAATATCTTTACTTTACATTGGAAAATAAAATGTAGAACCTCACTAAAAAAAAGTTACATGAGCGTTATAGTTAGGTAAAAATGTCAGTACAACATCCCATTTTAAATTTAAAAAAAACACTGAAACTGGCCAGTTATAGTTATATGAATTAACTATAACACGAGTCCTAAATTAACTATAACACACGCCCTTGCCATTACCTGCAAGTTACCTCACATATGACATCACTCATGACAAGCTCTATGACATCATGGATAACATCACTGAAATGTCTGAAATGACCTCATTGATGACAACACTGTGAATCACTCGGAGTCCAGGAGGTATATGAACCATTATATGCAAACACAGGCGTCAAGCTGGCAAATATAGAGTGCTGAGCAGCAGACATGCACGCGTGGACATTTTGTGTAATCCCCCCGCATGCTGATTTAGGGGCATATTAGCAAGGAGAAGCGATATTTATCACTAAAAGCGCTTAGCGCACTTTTTTTTATCGATGTCTATCGCCGGATATTATCGCAGAGATAACGTGCTATTAGCAATGTTTATCTCCAATGCGATAAAATATCCGGCGATAGCGGCTCAATGCGAGAATATAGCTGGAAATCCAGCAATATTCTCGCATTAACGCCAATGGGGGCTTAATGTGATAATCCACCCCCCATTGACTATACAGGTAAGTCAACTTTTTAGCAGGCGTCTTATTCTAGCGATAATCGTGCTTAGCGTGATTATTTTTATCGCTTCGCATGGCTTGCTAATAGGCGATAGCTGTGTTAGCAACTGTTTTCAGTCGCTAACAGTTTGGGTACGCCCACTTTGCATGTCATTAGCGATAAATATCGCTGACATGCAAAGTGGGCCCCAAACCTGTAGCTATCGCCTACAAGCTGACGCTAACTGCTGTTAGTGACAGCTTGCTAATAGGGCGATAAAATTATCGCCGCTTTAGCGGTAAAAAGTCCACTGACCCTCTCACCCAGTCCTGAGGCAAAATAGCCGGGAGCTGGAGGTACTCTTTAAGCAGAGAATTTGCACTTGATTTAAAAATTGCATTTTAAAATTGTAATACTTGCACTTTGATTTTAAAAAACTGCATTTTAGCTTGTCTATCGCTCACTCACCCTTTTTCTGTGCCTGACGCGCTCCTGACACCAAAACCTTAGCGCACAGCTGATCTGAACTCTGTTCGCGCTCTTTGCAAAACAGCGGCCGCCATCAGCAGAGGCGTGCGCGCTGGCCACGCCCATTTAGGTCACGCCCACTTCAGCCACGCCCCCTGACCGCGCTATAAATACACCGCTTCATCTAGCGCTCGACTGACCCTCTCACCCAGTCCTTAAGCAAAATAGCCGGGAGCTGGAGGTACTCTTTAAGCAGAGAATTTGCACTTGATTTAAAAATTGCATTTTAAAATTGTAATACTTGCACTTTGATTTTAAAAAACTGCATTTTAGCTTGTCTATCGCTCACTCACCCTTTTTCTGTGCCTGACGCGCTCCTGACACCAAAACCTTAGCGCACAGCTGATCTGAACTCTGTTCGCGCTCTTTGCAAAACAGCGGCCGCCATCAGCAGAGGCGTGCGCGCTGGCCACGCCCATTTAGGCCACGCCCACTTAAGCCACGCCCCCTGACCGCCCTATAAATACACCGCTCCATCTAGCGCTCGACTGACCCTCTCACCCAGTCCTGAGGCAAAATAGCCGGGAGCTGGAGGTACTCTTTAAGCAGAGAATTTGCACTTGATTTAAAAATTGCATTTTAAAATTGTAATACTTGCACTTTGATTTTAAAAAACTGCATTTTAGCTTGTCTATCGCTCACTCACCCTTTTTCTCTGCCTGACGCGCTCCTGACACCAAAACCTTAGTGCACAGCTGATCTGAACTCTGTTCGCGCTCTTTGCAAAACAGCGGCCGCCATCAGCAGAGGCGTGCGCGCTGGCCACGCCCATTTAGGCCACGCCCACTTCAGCCACGCCCCCTGACCGCGCTATAAATACACCGCTTCATCTAGCGCTCGACTGACCCTCTCACCCAGTCCTGAGGCAAAATAGCCGGGAGCTGGAGGTACTCTTTAAGCAGAGAATTTGCACTTGATTTAAAAATTGCATTTTAAAATTGTAATACTTGCACTTTGATTTTAAAAAACTGCATTTTAGCTTGTCTATCGCTCACTCACCCTTTTTCTGTGCCTGACGCGCTCCTGACACCAAAACCTTAGCGCACAGCTGATCTGAACTCTGTTCGCGCTCTTTGCAAAACAGCGGCCGCCATCAGCAGAGGCGTGCGCGCTGGCCACGCCCATTTAGACCCCGCCCACTTAAGCCACGCCCCCTGACCGCGCTATAAATACACCGCTTCATCTAGCGCTCGACTGACCCTCTCACCCAGTCCTGAGGCAAAATAGCCGGGAGCTGGAGGTACTCTTTAAGCAGAGAATTTGCACTTGATTTAAAAATTGCATTTTAAAATTGTAATACTTGCACTTTGATTTTAAAAAACTGCATTTTAGCTTGTCTATCGCTCACTCACCCTTTTTCTGTGCCTGACGCGCTCCTGACACCAAAACCTTAGCACACAGCTGATCTGAACTCTGTTCGCGCTCTTTGCAAAACAGCGGCCGCCATCAGCAGAGGCGTGCGCGCTGGCCACGCCCATTTAGGCCACGCCCACTTAAGCCACGCCCCCTGACCGTGCTATAAATACACCGCTTCATCTAGCGCTCAACTGACCCTCTCACCCAGTCCTGAGGCAAAATAGCCGGGAGCTGGAGGTACTCTTTAAGCAGAGAATTTGCACTTGATTTAAAAATTGCATTTTAAAATTGTAATACTTGCACTTTGATTTTAAAAAACTGCATTTTAGCTTGTCTATCGCTCACTCACCCTTTTTCTGTGCCTGACGCGCTCCTGACACCAAAACCTTAGCGCACAGCTGATCTGAACTCTGTTCGCGCTCTTTGCAAAACAGCGGCCGCCATCAGCAGAGGCGTGCGCGCTGGCCACGCCCATTTAGGCCACGCCCACTTAAGCCAGGCCCCCTGACCGCGCTATAAATACACCGCTTCATCTAGCGCTCGACTGACCCTCTCACCCAGTCCTGAGGCAAAATAGCCGGGAGCTGGAGGTACTCTTTAAGCAGAGAATTTGCACTTGATTTAAAAATTGCATTTTAAAATTGTAATACTTGCACTTTGATTTTAAAAAACTGCATTTTAGCTTGTCTATCGCTCACTCACCCTTTTTCTGTGCCTGACGCGCTCCTGACACCAAAACCTTAGCGCACAGCTGATCTGAACTCTGTTCGCGCTCTTTGCAAAACAGCAGCCGCCATCAGCAGAGGCGTGCGCGCTGGCCATGCCCATTTAGGCCACGCCCACTTCCTATAACCATGTGCCTGCACAGGAAGCGCAGCGGACGAGCGCAGCGGGAGCGCCGGTTGCGCGCCGAAGGCGCGCCTAAGGCAAGCCCGTCTGCGCCCGTCCGCGCCAGACCGAGCCCAGAGCCTATACTCCTGGCCGGTCCCAAAACCCCCCTGATCAAATACTCACAGGAAACTCTGCACCAACTCAGAGTACCGTTAAACGCTAGATGCATCGGACCTATCAGCCCGGAAGACGAGTTTTCTAGGTGGCCGAACTGCGCCTTCAGGTTTACGCCCTCCCACCCGCCCGAACCAGTTTGTCTGGAGATGGCCCTACTGAACTGCAGGTCACTCCCAAAGCACCAGACTGAAATTAACCTATTATTAACAGAGTCGGACATTGACGTTCTGTTTTTAACAGAAACCTGGCTATCCACGAGCTCCAACCCAGACATTGTCCAAGCTCTACCTCCCGGGTACCTCATTAAAACTCTCAACAGACCGACGGGTACCGGAGGGGGAATTGCGATTATCTATCGAGATAACCTTGCTTGTCAGTTTAAAGACAGCCCCATCCTAGATAGTGAAAATGCTCTTTTTTCTTTACATCTGCCGCCATCTACCACTCTATCTGGGGTCCTTATCTACCGCCCCCCTGGTCAGGTAGGGCGCTTCATAAACTCACTTATGGATGCCATCTCCTCTCTGGCCTGTGTGACTCCCAACTTTACAATCCTCGGAGACTTAAATCTCCACTTCGATGATCAAGACAACAAACCCGCCGCAGATTTAAAAAACAACTTAATTTCCCTTAACCTACAACTTCTCAGTAATGATCCCACGCACACGAAAGGACATTTACTGGATCCCATTTTCTCTAATCTTCCCAAAATTTCTGCTCAAACTCCCCTGCCCCTTCCCTGGTCAGACCACTTCTTGGTTCCTTTTAAACTCCAACTTCCAGGGAAGACGGTGGATATTCCTCGCCCACAGGCCCCGTCACGCCCATGGAAAAAACTAGACATAATCCTTTGGGAACGCTCTCTGGCCTCCACTCTACCTACAGTAGACCCAGATCCGTCTAAAGCTGAAATCCAGCTACATAAATGGATTAGCGACTCCCTTAATACAGTCCTGCCTCTCAAAACCCTCCCTTCCTCCAGGAAATCCTCCAAACTGCCGTGGTTCACCGACGAATTACGCGAACTAAGAAAGAAAGGCAAAAGGCTAGAGCGCCAATGGAGAAAGAACTGGAACCCTGAAGACAGAAGTGAATATAAAATCCATATCAGGCTCTACAAAAACGCACTCAAAACAGCCCAGGCCTCCTATTTCGAAGAGCAAATAGCCTCAGCGGCAAATTCCGCAAAAGAGACCTATAGGATTGTTAAGCTCCTCACCAAAATTCAGGACCCTCCGTCACCACCAGACCTGGACGGCGCAAAATGTAATCAGATGGCCGAATTCTTCTTGCAAAAAATCGAAAAAATCCTGACTTCCCTCCCGCCTGCTCCCATCACATTAGGACGCCCTATCCACTTCCCCCGCCAAGACACCCCGAGGCTATCCTCCTTCCCCCACATCACCACCGAAACGTTTCTTAACGTCCTACATAAAGTCAAAAGCGGCGCTCCATCAGATCCAGCCCCGAACAGTAAACTAAAGCTTGTTGCTTCCACCATAGCCCCCCCTCTCACCAACCTGATCAACGCCTCCTTCAAAAACGGCATAGTCCCGGCAAACTGGAAAAAAACAACGGTCAAGGCTCTCATAAAAAAACCGCATCTAGACCCCACAGACCCATCTAATTTTAGACCGATCTCACTGCAACCGGCTATTAGCAAAATTGCCGAGCGCATTGCAAACCAACATCTCTCTGAGTTCCTAGAAACCAATCACCTTCTCCGCCAGTCCCAGACAGGCTTCAGACCAGGACAAGGGACCGACACCGCACTGTTAGCCGTAGTCAAAGAAGCCAGGGGCATATTGGACGTAGGAGGATCAGTGGCAGTGATCCTCCTCGACCTGAGTGCCGCCTTCGACACGGTGGACCACGCAACCCTTGTTCACCGTCTTGGGCTGATAGGAGTGGAGGATTCCGCATTAGCCTGGATCTCATCTTTCCTTGAAGACAGGTCTTTTCAAGTAGCAGATGGGTATTCCACCTCCAAGGCCCAAGCACTCAAGTGTGGGGTGCCTCAGGGATCCTCCCTGAGCCCCACACTTTTTAATGTGTACATGGAACCACTCGAGGATGTTGTCAAGCCTTTTGGCATTAAATCAATAATGTATGCCGACGACACCCAGCTCGTCGTTTCCCTCAATCAGTCAGACAACGCCCTCCACAATCTATCCAGCTGTCTGGAAAAAGTACACCAGTGGATGTGCGATTCCCGATTAAAACTTAACGGGGAGAAATCAGAAATACTCCTCCTGGGAAACCCTAAGAAAATCCCCACTCCCCTTCCCATGCCACCATGCATGGGAACCCCGCCATCCCCCAAACCCGAAGTAAAGAGCCTTGGGATATGGCTGGACCAGGAGCTCAGTTTTAGGACTCAAGCTAGGAAAACCGCGGGAACCTGCTTCGGCCTTATAAAGATGGCACGAAAGATTCTTCATCTACTCCCCCTTCATTCCAGGAAACTCCTGATGCAGGGGCTGGTGAACTCCAGACTGGATTACGGTAATGTCCTTTATCTGGGGGCCCCAGCCTCTGTAGTCCACAGACTTCAATGTGCACAAAATGCGGCCGCTAGAATCCTCACAGGAACCGCCGCAAGGAGCTCGGCCAAACCAGCCCTTAGAAGCTTGCACTGGCTCCCGGTAAAGGAACGGGTCAACTTCAAATCCCTGTTCATAGCTCATAGAATTATGCACAACGAAGGCCCTTCCATCCTTAGGCCACTTGTGACAAAACAACAGTCTAGTAGACAATTAAGATCAAACTCCCTTTCCCTTGCAAACGTCCCCAGAATCAGGAAGTCCAGAACAGGCGGTCGCCTATTCTCGTACAACGCCCCCAGACTATGGAATGCCCTTCCTCTCTCCCTGAGGCAAGAACACAATCACTTCAGGTTCAGGAAACAACTAAAGACCCTACTCTTCCCCTGAGCCCTTCCCTCTTGCTTCCTCACCCCTCAGGACAGTGGTCGCTAGCGCTGGGATGCCCTAGGGTAGCTATGCGCTCTATAAAACCCAAAATCAAATCAAATCAAATCAAATCAAATCTAAAGTGGCGCTATGTCCCTTGCTAATATGCCCCTTGATCTTTTTGGTGCAGAAAACATACTTTGGATTACGTAACACAGAGAACCCTTGGCTGCAGTTTCCCAAGACCAAAATCACAGCTAAATTCAGGTTTCAGGGTTGCAAATTATGCACGGTTTGGACATCTGTGGAGTCCCTATAACATGGTACTTCTTTCTCTCAATATTCGTGCAGCGTGTTGGACCTCACTTTTCTTTGGCAAGGACTACACGTGGCACGCGCAGTGTGAGCCAAAGGCATGTGCTGTGATCCCTGAACATGTCCTCACGCTGTGATTGCATTTTCTGGTGTCAAAGATGTTTCACGTGCGGTTTGTGTGCAAGCTTTCAATCCGTTCAAAACTCCTGCATTAGCTCCTAGTCCCCATTTGGTTTTTTGCCGCTTTGCAAGTAGTTTATTGATTCATTGAGTGAGTGAGTTCGCGTTTATGGTTGTACCATTTGGTGTCCTGTGGCTGTTGGTGTTTCGATGACACTTGGTGTGAGCTAGAAAAGCCGAATACATAACCTACTTAGGCAGCTGCAAGTCTAGACCTGTTACAGTATTCTCAAATCATTTTTTATTTTTCAGAATCAGGCTTAGAACTGTATGTCAACTTCAGGAGCGCACAAAATTACATTACATACACCTATAATTCCCCTGGAATCTGTTTAATTCCACTTCCTGGTCCCATGTTCTGCTAGTTGATCACAGAGGGGCCGATTCACAGAACTAACTTAAGACAAAATCCTAAACTTGCTACTTTTGGTATTTACAGAAGTTAGGATTTTGTCTTAAGTTTGTCTTAAGACAAACTTAAGACAGACTTAAGACAAAATCCTAACTTAAAGCTGTCTTAAATTTGTCTTAAGACAAACTTAAGACAAAATCCTAACTTCTCTGAATACCAAAAGTAGTAAGTTTAGGATTTTGTCTTAGGTTAGTTCTGTGAATCGGGCCCTACAACGCCTACAAACATGGCAGTCAGTGGCGTCGGAAGGTTTGCAGAATCAGAGATCTTTGAATACAAACCGTACACAGAATAAAATGTGGCTTTTGTTTGCATACAAGTATGTTGTTGAAGCTGGGATGGCCATATATGAAGGCAGTGAAAGAAAAGAAGTCTTAACATTTAATAGGATTTTCAGTTCACTCAAGGGGTCTGTTTTGTGCCTTGTCTGAGGTGCATGTTATTACAATATATTTCTGAACGGCTACTATTTAATTACAGCTGCTTTTTAAATAACGACGTATTTTGGGGCAGAAGGGGGTCATGTTTATTTTATTGGCTAAAATAATGTCTTATATCTCTATAAAGTCTCTCCAAACAGCACATCTGCAGAGCACAAGGCAGCAAGGTCAAGGGAAATAATTGCTGGCTACAGGATATGCAGAACACTGCCCATGTGCCAAGTTAAGTATTTACTTTAAGGAAGCGATTAAAGGAAACTGTTTCCTTGGCCAGCGCTGCCCGGAGTGAGGAAGCAGAAACATGTTAACCTCGTAAACGTCACGGAGCCCTGAATGCGCCACTGAGAGTGTCTGAGCAGGCATGGGAAGGAAATGGGTCAATTCTCAGGGGGAGTCTGCTTGGAAAGCCCTCCTCGTGCAATATCACAAGATTCGAAGGGCAGAGTTTTCATCAGTCCCTCTAAGCAAGTCTCAAAGAGGAAAGAGAAGGGTCTTGATGCTATTTCAGCAAGATCTGAGAAGAGACAGGTCCAGAAATATCACCAGTGAAAGAGATATATGCACTCTCTGGACATTGCAAAGTTTGGACTATTCAAAGAACTGGAGAATTGGAATATCTGAGAATGGTGGCTCTCAACTATGTCACTTTGATCATTCACATTTTGTTTTTTCTGGTTGGCTCGATGGGAAGCACCTTCATCGTAGTTGTCAATGCCATCTACTGGTTTAAGAAGAGGCGTCTGATCTCTAGTGACATCCTGGTAACCAGCATGGGGCTCTCTAGCTTGAGTGTTCAGTGCTGTGTGGCTGTGACCATCTACTGCTCCTTGGTCTCCAGAGGGGTCTACTCGCTGGATGAGGTTAGTAAGACTTTCTACATCATACGTATGTTTCTCTTCCAGACCAGCTTGTGGTTCGCCACCTGGCTTTGTGTCTGCTGCTGCGTGAAGGTTGTCAACCTCAACCGGGGTCACTTGCAACATTTTAAAGCCAACTTCCCTGAAATGGGTCCCTGGCTTCTCCTGGGCTCTGTGATATTTTCTCTCGCCCTGTCTCTTCCAGCCATTTGGGATATTTCCAGAGAAGTGGTGACCAACACCACCGTGGGTGTATGGAGGAATGGCACCACGCCCAACGTCATCTTCCGCAGCCGGTGCTCCTGCATATTTGTGATATACATCATTGGATCTTCCACCGCCTTCTTTATCTTCCTCATCTCTGCCGTCTTGCTGATCACTTCCTTGTGCATGCATGTCAGACGCATGGGGCAAAAGGCAGCCGGGATCAGTAACCCGCGGATGGGCACCCACCTGCGTGCAATCAAATTGGTGATGTCTTTCTTACTCCTTTACGGTGCTCTGTTTGTCTCGGCGGTGCTCATTATTTCCTCCACGCTGCTGCCCGGTGACCCCTGGTACATTCTGTGCTCGCTTGTGTTGTGCACGTGTCCATCCTTGCTTCCATTCATCCTGATATGGTGGAACACCAGATTAAAGAGGACTCTCACTGGGCTGTTTCTTTGTGGGCAATGCTGCCTTGGAGAACCTTCTTCCCAAACATCTTCGACAGGCTGATGGGTCCAAGGAGAACATGTAAGCTGCCTCATCTATGTAGAGTTTCTTACAGACATCAAAGCTTTCCTCTTGGGTCTGTCCCCCCTTACCCTCACTAAGTCCATGTAACATGATTTATTTAGAAAGACTGCCTCTGGCACAATTGTTGTGCATTTAAAAGGAACCTGGTGCATTTGTGTAAATGGCATGGCATGGACATGTGGTAAACAAGATCTGATATTTGAAACAAATTCTTTGTACATGTTAAAAGCATTGATTGATTATATGTATTTAAAGATGTATAAAATAATAAAGTACATGGCTGAACCAATTATGTAGAAATAGAGAGGTACAAGAAAGGAAAGCCAAGATTATTATATTTGACTGTGTTGCTTAGTGTTTAAAACACTGCTAATTTAATAGTAAACATACTATGAGTTGAGGTGACAGAGCACATCAGCATTTTGTATAAGAGTTATTTGTATTTGACCTTGATATATTTTGACCATTTAATCAGTTTTTATGAACAATTCTGGAATTTGCTGATGAACTTATCCGGATATTGAAAACCTTTTATATCAGCAATAGTTCGTTTGTGGTTCAAAATACTTTATACTGAGAGAATGCACGTGTAAGATGTGTTGCAATATAGTGCTAACAATGAGTAACACCAGTGGTTTGAAAAATTGTCTAAAGACCCCCCCTGTAAGGGGCCACAGCTGATTATCGCCCTTGCCCAACTTGGATGCCTTCCATCCCCCACCTCTTCGTTTGCCCATCCCCCCCCCTTTGTAGTCATCCAGTTGTCCTTTAGATAGGTTTGCACGTAATAAATATGATACAAACACATATCCTGCTTCAAGCTTTTCCGCATTCAAACTCAAAAACCACTGACACAAAATGCCATCCAAACCCAGCTTCTCCATCGTCTGCGTGACACTGTGTACAATCTCCAGCAGTCAGGATACAGCACACATAGAAAGAGGAAGAGACAAGGAGAAATGAAGACATTTCTCTTCGTTAGGCCACCCGTGGGAAGGTGTTCCTTTTTGGCCAATTCCCAGGTCTACCAGTATCGTAAGAATGAGTAAAAAACCATGGGAGTTGTGTGGGAAAATCCACATATTGCCTATTTAACACCTTTCTAGGGCAGAGTAAGGCAACACACCAATTTGCGCTGTGTTGCCTTACTCCAGGGTCATAAGATAAAATGGCGATAAAGGGCTTGATAATACGCCCTTGTTAATTCCCATAGAAGCCCATGTTAACACCAGAACATGGGCTTCTATGGGAATTAACAAGGGCATATTATCAAGCCCATTATCGCCATTTTATCAGCAGTTTCCTGCCGATAAAATGGCTATAATTTTAACACCGGTCCTTGATAATATGCCCCTCGGATTGTAACTGGAGTAGCAGCAAGACTAACGACTCATCCATTCAATGCATATTTTAGTCCTTAAATGTTATGCGTATGTGTATGTGTTTGTAAAAAAAATAATCAAATAGGTACCTATTAGGTTGCTTCGAAAACTGAAATTTTTATGACATGTAATAATATGCAATCGTTGTCACCCACTTTTATGACTGAAATTTTATCTATGATAGTAAAATGAAAATTTGGGGTATCCCTGAATAGATTCGACCCCTTTCAATATATATTTATGGAAATGCTTGAGTCCCAGAACAAAATTAAAATACCTTTTCACTACATCATGCACAGATAGGTTTGAACATGTCGTTCATGAAAATATATCAAAAACAATAGCCGAAATGAACTGCGGGAGCGGTGAATTTCGACTCATGGAAGTATACATGAAATGTATTACTTGTCTGAGCAAGTGATCTATGCTCAGCCTTTGCCAAACAAGAGGAATAGCATGAATGTGTACTTGTGCAGTGATGTTGCAGGAGCGCGGTGTTACACAAAATTAGTAATGCCGCGCTCCAACAATTTTAAAACGCAGAGATGCACCATATTCACAAGAATGTGGCGCAATGCTGTGTTACCCCTAGCAATAAAAAAGCTGCCTATTACCAGCGCAGGCACCCTAGCGCCATTTTGCTAGGGTCCATGCACTACAGGGGCATTTGTTTATGTGCAGGAAGGGACACCTGCCTACACATGAACAATCTTCACAGGTGATTTGCTCTATCTACATGTGCTGCAGAATGCAGCACATGTGGAAAGAGCAAAATACAAGAAATAAATATTTTCTCCTCGTATCGCCTGCTTAAGACCAGATATTTCCTGGCGGTGTTTTTGGCTCTGTCCCATAACTTGTACATATGGGGAAGCATCAAAAAGCGATGGGTGTTGCAGCAGAATGCCCACTGCAACTCCCATTGCATGCCCCTCTTACGCTAAGTGCTGCGTGACTAAAAGAATTATTGACAAGGCAGCCTTAAGCCACGCTAAGTGGCTTAACAGCAACTTGTAAATATGCGGAAGGAGTTAACGACACCAGAATGTCAGAAAAAGTGACGTTCTGGTGGTGTTAACTCTTTGTAAACATGCCTCTTAGTTTTCTCGTCCACCTTGGGTGCAATCTTCCCATGCAATCCTCTTGAGATTGTCCCAGCCCCTTGCATGTGAAACAAACACTTGCACTTCAATAGGTCTCGCATTCACGCGAGTTTGAGCTATTGGCATTGTAAATGAGAATGTCTTTTTTTAAATGTTTTGGAATTTAACCCCTTCCACGCGGGTCTAATTCCACTGCGGTGCGGTGGGGGAGGGGCCGCGCGCAGCGCTGCAGTGCTCATGACAAGCCCAGCTCGTCATGCTGCACAGTGGAGCTGTGCTCATGACGAGCTGGGCTCACCACGACTCCGCCCACTACAATAGAACGCCTGCACAGGTGGGGAATTAGCCGCGCGTAGGAGGGCCGCAGCAGTTATGACGAGCTTAGCTCATCATGAGCATAGCTCCACTGTGCCTCACGACGAGCTGAGCTCGTCATAAGCATGAAAGGGGTTAAAACATAAATAAAAGGCATTGTCATTTACAATACTAATAGCTCAAACTTACAAATGCGAGACATATTTCATTGCAATAAAGGGCCTTCTTGACCGCTTGTTAGATTGCAAATATCAGAGGAAGAGACCAGCCTGCAATGTCTTCAAAGTAGTGATAAATAGTGTCGTGAAGAAGATGTGTAAGTGTTGTAAATTACACATACACAAAGTGTGAAGTGAGAGTTATAAATGATCCAAGCAATAAACACTAACAAAGTGCTCTAACACCTTTCACTCTGTGATTACACTGTCGCGGCTCAGGAGGAAGAGCGGGAGGGGGGCTATTTCCTGACCTCTCCGTGATTTGAGTGTGCAGTGTAGCATTGCATAATGTAATTGCTATCTTTGGCCTAATAAAAAAACACTCCAGCTGTGGTAGGGCCCTGGCATCACCTCCTGGTGCAGAGAGGGCTGTGCTTTATGGCAGGCATGGGCGGAGGGATGGCCTTAGCTGCAGCTCCGGCGTCGTACAGTGCCCCTGCTATTACTAGTGAGTAAGATGCACTGAGGTGGTGGTATTGGTGGTGGTTGTATTGGTGGTGGTGGTATTGATATTGCTGGTATTGGTGGAGGTGGTATTAGTGGTGGTGGTATTGGTGGTGGTGGTGGTATTGGTGGTGGTGTTATTGAGGGGGTGGTGGTATTGGTCATGGCATTGGTGGTATTGGTGGTGGTGGTATTCGTGGTGATGGTGGTGGTGGTGATATTGGTGTGGTAGTGGTGGTGGTGGTGGTGGTATTAGTGGTGGTATTGTTGGTGGTGGTAATGGTGGTGGTGCTAGTGGTATTGGTGGTGGTGGTATTGGTGGAGGTGGTTGTATTGATGGTGGTGGTGGTATTGGTGGTGGTGATATTGGTGGAGGTATTGGGGTGGCATTATTGGTGGTGGTGGTGGTATTGGTGCTGGTGATATTGGTGGTGGCGGTGATATTGGTGGTGGTTGTGGTAGTGGTATTGGTGGTATTGGTGGTGTTGATGGTGGTGGTGTTGGTGCTAGCAGTATTGATGGTGGTGGTATTGGCGGCGGTTGTATTGGCGGTAGTGGTATTGGTGGGAGTGGTATTGGTTGTGATGGTATTGGTGGAGGTATTGGTGGTAATGTTGGTGGTGGTGGTGTTGGTGGGTATGGTGGTATTGGTGATGGTGGTAGTAGTCGTATTGGTTGTGGTATTGGTGGCGGTTGCATTGGTGGCATTGGTATTGGTGTATTATTGGTATTGGCGGTGGTAGTGGCATTGGTGGGGGTATTGGCAGTTGTGGTTGTATTGCTGGTGGTATTGGTAATGGTGGAATTGGTGGTAGTGGTATTGGTGGTGGTGGTATTGGTTGAGATGGTAGTAGTGTTGTAGGTGTTGGCATTGGTAGTGGTGGTAGTGGTATTGGTGGTGGTGATTGTATAGGAGGAGGTGGTGGTATTGGTTGTTTTTATTGGTGGTGGTCGTATTGGTGTTGTGGTGCTGGTGGTATTGGTGGTGATGGTGGTGGTATTGGTGGTATTGCTGTAATTGGTGGTGGTGGTGGTATTGGTGGTATTGATGGTGGTATTGGTGCTAGTGGTATTGGCAGTATTGATGGTGGTGGTGGTATTAGTGGTAGTATTGGTGGTGGTGGTGGTATTGATGTTTCTGGTATTGGTGGTGATGTTATAAGTGATGGGGGTGGTAGTGGTATTGGTGGTGGTGGAAGTGATGGTATTGATTGTGTTGGTATTGGTGGTGATATTGGTGGTGGTGGTGGTATTGGTGGTTGTATTGGTGGTGGTGCTAGTGGTATTGGTGGTGTTGATGGTTGTGTAGGTGGTGGTAGTATTGGTGGTGGTGGCATTGGTGGTGGTGGTATTAGTGGTGGCAGTGGTATTGGTAGTGGTATTGGTGATGGTGATGGTAGTGGTATTCCAGTCTCTCCTGATGAGTAGACTGGACTATGGAAACTCCCTGTTCGTAGGCATGGCAGAGTACCTCTTCACCAAGCTCCAAATGGTGCAGAACGCAGCGGCCAAAGCTATCTGCATGAAAAGGAAATATGACTCAGCCAAGAGCTGTCTGCGCGATCTCGATTGGTTGCCAATGAAGCAAAGAGCAACTTTTAAAATGATGTGTATAACACATAGAGCACTGCACAAGACAGGCCCTCTCATACTCAGAAACAGGATTCAGTTCCATGCTCCCACCAGGAACCTCCGCTCTCAATTCTTGGCTCGTGCAAGAACCCTTCGGGTAAAGAGAGCCAGGATGGGTGAGCGAGCCTTCTCCCACATTGCTGCAACCAAGTGGAACGAACTGCCTACGGCCCTTCGACTCACAGAATGCCACTTGGCATTTAGGAAACAGCTAAAAACTTTCCTCTTCCCCCATCCAGATTAACCCAACTTGAACTATGCCAATATTACATGCACTTTAGCAATCATAGCGCCGTGATATCCTACTTGGATGATTGTTAGCGCTTTATAAGAAAAGAAAAGAAATAAAATAAATATTAGTGGTGGTATTGGTGGTGTTGATGGTGGTGGTGGTGGTAGTGCTATTAGTGGTGGTACAGTTGGCAGTGAACCGGGAACCCGACACGGAACGGACTGATCTCTACTATTACTTACGCATGCTGTAAGCCATCCACTGCAGCAAGGCGTGAGGTTCCCTGGTGTCGTAGGAATATTTTGAGGCATCATAAGAGCGCCTATGTACTCGTAGTCGCAGTTACAACTACTACTCACAGACGTGCCTTATTTTTAACGGACTTCCAAGTGGACAAATATATTGTGCTACGACATTTTAGACTGAGAAGCTTACTTGATCTTCTCTCGATTACTGATGACGACTGGCCCCGCCGGGTCGGAATTATAAATGGTGGAGCGACCTTTACCGATTGGGCGACACGAACGCAAGCCCTGAGGAGTCGCGTTAACTCTGTTCCAAACGCGATGAAACACGTGTCGGCTGGCTTTTGGAACGATTAAAAATCTTCAAAAAATCTAAAGTTTAAGGAATCAACGATTACTGCTGTCTTTGTTTTCATACTTTTTCTTTGTTCATGTTCACAATACAAATGTTTATGATTACTGTTCATGTGTGCATAGGCAATTCTTGCTACTTATTAGTGGTGGTATTGGTGGTGTTGATGGTGGTGGTGTTGGTGGTGATATTTCTGTAAAAGCTGACCTGTACACCGGGTTATGTGTATGTTTCATAAATACTATCACACATTGTTACTTAATAGATTGATAAACACAGTGATATGTGAATTTATAAAACTTCTTTTAATTGTCTTTTTATCTTTTTCTCACAAATATTATATTGTTTTTTTCTTTTTTTGACAAATTGTATACTTTTTTTTAACAATCATTCATAAAAATTCTAAACAAAAATATGCACCTAATCACAATAATCTATGATACATAATCTAGTACATATGTCAACAATTGATTTTTATTGCCAAATACAAAACCGAATCCGAATCCTACGCGTTTCGGCGAATAGCCTTCATCAGGAGTTCTGTATTTTCAATTGATGATTGGATACTATAATAGTAGAAAATACTTAATTAATACTTCTTGTAAACAAATCAATCTATACTGAACAACATGTGACAATTATTATGTCTATATTTGGCTAACATTTTCATCTATATAAATTATTCATGAACACCCTCTCCTAGTGCCGATAGTTCTCTACCCTAGAAACTATCAAACTCCATCTGTACATATTTATATATATCATTATCTACATATTTACAATCCACATTTACATATATTTACATTTTTATTTTCATTTCATTCAACGTTCCCTATCTCAGTTCTTATTTGTTATAAGTTTAAATGCCTGCAGATTGACACCAGAATTAAGGCCAAAAAATTGTGGCCGCTGATCTGAGTAAAGTAGATTTTTGTAAGTCATACCTTGCGCATCTTGTAAATATTTGTGCGCTGTATATGAATGTTGGCGGTAAATAGGACCTGGATAAAGTTAAATTCTGTGGCAAAAAGATATGAGACTAATATCAATACCGATATATGTCTCACTATGTGCTTACTAAGGTTGTGATCCCTGAAATGATCCATAGTACCTGTGAGATATAGTCTGACATAAATTGTGTAGCTCACGTTCACGTCACGGTTGATTTAATGTAGAGTAGGGTACTCCCGTGACACTGGGTTCTGTCAGGTGATGTTGGATACTGCCAGAAAACAGAGAGAGATGCAAGAGTCCCTATTACGATAGGTTGCTATAAACCTTGTTAATACCTGCAATAGGTTAATTTGAAATAACACATACTTGTAGGTTCTGTGTTCGATTTCAAGGGTTAAGATGGACGGCTATATGTGGATCATCGGCGCAGCGGGAATTGCTGCAACAAGAGAAAATTATAATCGTTGCCAAACTTGACAGCTTATCTGAAGAGCCAGCTTTCTAATTTAAATTTAACATATGACTATTCATACCTGAAAAAAGCAGCAGCCTGTAATTGTCCCTTCTTAAAAGCTTAGCGGGATGTCTGTAGTTTATCTTGCTGATATAACAATAATCGATGGTAATGATGAAATCCTATTTATATGAAAGAAAAAAACACAAAAGACGATGTATCATGATATAGAGCTTGCCTCTTAATGAAATATAGTACATGTCTACATGTGCTCGAGAACTAATAACGTGATTAGTGATTAAGCCGAAATTCAGAGGGACGCGTTTAGATTAGCACCTGCATACTGCCGGCTTAAAAGGATAATATACTCTCCGACCACGGTGCAAAGAAAGCAAGGTAGCAGAAACCCATATCTAATGAATCTAACTAGAACTTTCCTTACTTACTTAAAAATTAGTCGCTGCGAGCTCCCGTCTTGCCCGTGCCGCTGTAACTGAACGTGTGTCTATGACGGGTATTTAAACTTACTTTGGCGCGCTACAGCTCATTACAGATTAACATGTCTCGCGATATTTAATGCAGTGAGACGTGGGATCGAAAATAGTGATCCCAAATACAAAGTAATCGCCATCTTAGAGTGATGTTGTGGCTATAGATTTACTTAATTTAAACACACATCTAAGGCAGTAAATAAGATCTATGTAATTCGTGTCAAAAAAAGGGGAATAAACGTATCAACGTTTAGATTATTATTTGCCGGTCTGTGTGTATATAGCATACCGTTGGGTGAAGGAATTATATTATCGATATGATGCTTCCTAATGTATACTACGCGATCCAAGTGTCCTTAAATGTTTATCATTGCCCCTATGTAAAATGTATGGTATTGAATAATATGAAGCTACCAATGAGGCACGCAAAGCATATGATGTAATTCCATGCGGATGAAACAGCTCCAATACATAATATAAGCGTACCGCCATCTTAGAATAGTAGTATACCTATGGTACTAGGTTAAGTAGCATATAACCTGTAGAAATATATCGCTTCTGAACTAAATGTGTGACTTAAACTACAATCTGCAGGTATTTAATAGGGAACTTATAAAATTACTCCATAACTTGTCATTTCTAAGAATTTTCATGACTGAACTGAATATATGGTTCAAACTATTTTACAAACATTTCATAATAAGCTTTTCTTTAAATACATAAAAAATATATATACAACCTCACAAATCAATTATATTGTACTATTTATGAGACAGACTCATCAGTATGTATGCGCACTTTATAATAATGCTTGTTCCCATGGGATTTCTGCATTTAACCCCTTAGTTGCCGTTCCAAGCAAAAACATCCAGTATACTTCTCGCATCTTGCGAATTTTCTCTAAATCTAGGCCAATTTTCACTTGAACCCTTTCTAGAATGTACCATGACATGTTATCTGAGGTATGGTTATATTCTATGTAGTGACTGACCATGGGTGCTGTAAGTTTCCTTGTTCGTATCGCGGATCTATGTTCCGTCAGTCTAACATTAAGGTCTCTCCCTGTTTGGCCCACATAGCCCAGTTGACAGGGACAAATTATAAGATAAATCACATTAGTGGTCCTGCAATTATTGAGGTCCTTGGGCTTCACCAATTGTTTATTGAATGTTATACTAGAGCCTTGCATCACTGTTTCACAAGACTTACAGTTACTACAACTGTAAGTTCCTGTCACTGGTTGCATGTTCAATGATGATTGTTGTATATTAGAATTAGATGTTAACATTCTTGATCTTACAATGTGGTCTTTCAAGGACTTATTTCTCTTATATGCGAAAACTGGTTTAGGTAATTGTTCTGTTTTGGAGAGGTTCACATTTAATATATGCCAGTTTGCACATATTGCCTGTCTTATTCTGTTATTAAGGACTGAATGTTTGGTTATAAAAATCAAGTATTGGTAGTGGTTGTATTGGTGGTGGTGTTGGTGATATTGGTGATGTTGGCGGTGGTGGTGGTATTGGTAGGGGTATTGGTGGTGGTGGTATTGGTTGTGGTATTGGTGGCGGTATTGGTGAGGGTGGTGGTAGTGGTATTAGTGGTGGTATTGGTGGTGTTGATGGTGGTGGTGTTGGTGGTGATATTGGCAGTGGTTGTATTGGTGGTGGTGTTGGTGGTATTGGTGATGTTGGCGGTGGTGGTAGTATTGGTATGGGTATTGGTGGTGGTGGTGGTGGTGATGGTATTGTTTGTGATATTAGTGGTGGTGGATGTGGTATTGGTGTTGGTGGTATTGGTGGTTGTGGTGGTAGTGGTGGCAGTAGTGGTATTGGTGGTGGTGGTAGGGTTGGTGGTGGTGGTAGTAGTATTGGTGGTGGTGATGGTATTGATGTTGGGGTGGTACCTGTGGTAGCATTGACAGTGTTGGTGGTATTGGTGGTGGTGATATTGGTGGTAGTGGTATTGGTGGTGGTGGTGGTATTGGTGGTGGTGTTGCTATTGATGGTGGTGGTGGAATTGGTGGTGGTATTGGTGGGGGTGGTATTGGTAATGGTAATTATCTGGAGTCTCATCCCAATCCATCAATATTTTGCACACTATGCCAGCTGAGTTTGGACCCAGCCATGTGCAACTTCTTCTTAATCCTTTTCCAAAACTTAGCAATAGTCAGTGTGGACTCAGCAACCAGGCACACTGGTTCATTATTTCGACAGTTCATTTGGCACACCACAACATTTGACCTTGTGTGGACCAACAGCCTATGCTCCACGTTAATGCAAAATCCCAATCTTAGAAGCATGTAAAAGTCCATCTGTAATATTTCTTTCCTGCAAATCAAAGAATAGTGATGTTCATTCCAAAACTCTTCTGAACCCCCATTCAAGATAATCACTTGAGAGTCTTTTGTTTCTTGTTGTAAATCTGAAAAATGTTTTATTTAATCAATACTTTGCATCAGAATCAGTCAGCGCAGCCCAGCCAACCCGTTTCCTCTGTAAGGACGTCATTAGGGTTGTAAATTTAAAACACATACTTCAGTCATCCGGAAAAGGCTTTGCAATATCTCAATCGATATCTAGACAGCATTATGCTAATTGTTACAGTGATCCACCCAGTATCCCCCACAAGACTCCCTACCTATTTACAATATATCATCGACATTCCGTCAAATAACCCCATCATTAAAGAACTTAATGTTTCACATAACCAATTTTATAGCAAAATCTGCATAAAACATTCTACTTCATTTCCATCATTATTACCCCACCGGTAATTATATCTTGCTGTCCCCATCATAATATTGCTTCATTTGCTACCACAACCCCCTGTGTCTTCATACCATCACTCAACCAATGAGTACTCGTGATCCTTATTTTTAATAATCATGTGACACTTCCCCATCCAAGTTCTAATATCCTATTTCAAAAGAAAAGGAATTCAAATGATTATTAACTTCAAAGCACAATTCAATCAGAAGATTCTAATATAGCTTCGCTATGTAAGTTAGGGTGTAGTGCAAATCCCATTGATGGATCGACTCTTGTCCACATTGCTCTCTATAAGGAAGACAAATTGGTTCAGTCCTTCAACGCGTTTCAAAGTTTATCATTCGATCATACCCCTGCCATATCAATCTCAGGCGATTGAGTAAAAATACATTGTTAATCCATTCCCTCTCTAAACATAGTCAGTCGTTCCTCTAGCTAACTTTGTGAACTACATGGGTTCTAGAAAATCATCATATCACAACTCACCCCCTTCCGTTCATTTTAATTTCCAAGAGTAATTAAATCCTACATCCTTCTCCTTATCCTACATGTCAATGCAACTACCCAGGTCCTGCGGATGTATGTCATCACAACGCATGCTTTAACTACGCATGCCTTTACAACGCAGGTTTTAGAACGCAAGTCGTTACAACAACTTGCGTTGGGGGGTGCTGGATAGTGGAATAGTTTAATCTACTATTCCAACTCCAGTCCCCGTGGATAGTAGGGAAGGTTTTGGATAGTAAATGAAACTATTGCCTATCCTACAGCGCCCTCCAGTGCAAGTCGTTGTAATGACTTGCGTTGTAAATCCTGTGTTGTAATGGTAGTGCGTCGTAAAAGTTGCGTTGTGATGGATGTTTCCCAGGTCCTGCACAGCCTCACTTCTTCATTGCAACATTCCTGTCTGTTAACATTATTTAAAACTCCCCTCTAGACTACGTCTAACAATTCCTCAGTATTTGCCACACAAGTCATAAACTTCTCCTGTCCCCATACCATAATACACATCTAAGCTAGTAGTCCGTCAAGACCTCCTGACCATTCGCTATCCAGTCTCTATCTGTTTGATGCTTGTCTATTGGCTCCAAATCATCACTTATTTATACTGTATGTCAACCAATCATGAAGTTTAGGTTCATTTGTAGGCCTTTGAGACACTCTGGTCACTTTCTTTACTTGAGCTGAGGAAAGCAGAATAATATATATGGAGGTACATAGTGCTATATGGGATATATGCACAGGAGGCTTAGAGCAAGGGACAGGGAGATATGATGGCTGTCCAGGAGGACTTACTGATAGTGACATTTGTAGAATTAAACCGCTTGAGTGACTTTTTGGGAAGTTCTATGAGAAAAATTTAAATTTGACTGATGCAGAGGGAGTTTACCTCCATAGGATAAGCAGGTTCAACACAGAATCAGGACAGATTATAGATGCTATATGCAAATCAGTCTTGACCCAGCTACAAGGAAATCAGTGCAGCCCAAACTGCCAAGCCAAGCCCTCCCTGAAGTGGAATACAAGCAATCAAAGACTGGTTTCACTGGTATTAAGGCTCATCAGTGGGGTATAGCTTGGTTCTTGTGGTTCCAATAGACTGAAATATGGCCACAATGGCTTGGCAGTGGCTGAAATATATTCATGTATTCCATGCATTACCTTGTTGTTATTGTAGTTTACGTCCCAAGTGTGAAGGGATACCCAAGGTGGGTCCCATGCTCACTGTCTCAAAGGACTTAAACTATACCTCACTGATTAGACCTAATTAGGTTGAAAATGTTCTGGGGTTGCTTGGGGTCTCTTTTGGAGGGGGACTTGCTTGGCAATGAATAGCAGAACCAGTACTGATTTGCATAAGGACTGGGATGTGGCCCTAACTGTCATTGGCAGTCATTGCATCTGCAATCTTGTTGTGTTTTTACTAATCCCAGCTACAACACTTGACAATGCCCATTGCTGGAGTTTCGTCACTTTTGTGACACACTCCAGCAATGCGTAATTTTTGCGCCTACAGATACGTCAGAAATACGACGTATCTGTAACTCCTTGCAACATGATGTGTCATACTGTAAATATGACGCATGCAGCATGTCGCAAGGACGGTGCAATAAAAAGTGATACATCGCTGTTTTCACTCAGCGATAAGTCACTTTTCATAAATGAGGCCCTCAGTGTGTAACTTATATTATATAATGCTGTATAGAATGTGGACTGTTCCAGTTACATTTAAGCTTGTATTATATGTTATGTCATTCAAGTGAGAATGGGACCAATTTATATTTTGGAGGACAGAGGTATTGCACTCAGGGTGATGGAGTGAATTACTCTGTCCCCTTGACTGCACCTCGGCCTGCCCATTAATTATAAAATAAATAACAAGCTGGTGTTCATTACTTAAAGCATTTCCAGGAACCCTTATCACAGAAGTTCCTGGCAATCTTTTTTGGAGTTGGGTTTGCAGCTCCATCAACATGACGGAGCCCTGCCCCAGATTGTTATCTTATTCATTTTCAAAAAGAAAAGCCTGAAATATGATTTTCTTATTAAATATTAAAAAATATAATGCCGCCCCTCGACCCAGCATCCCACAGCCTCCCCAGAACCACCACTGTACGTCTCATCATTGACACAGGCCTTCTATCACAAGCCCCACAATTTCTTCAGAACCAGCATCTTCGAGCTTTTGGGCCTAGTCACTGGGAGAACATACCATTTCTAATAGCATGCATGTTCCACTCATAAATATTATGCATACTACCTTGCGGGCAGCAAGGTATGCTTAGAGGAGACTTATTTAATATTTGAACTGTGGTTTTCCAACCTGTCAACAGGGTGATGTTTGAATGTTGAAACTGCTGCTTTCAGGCTACACTGGTAGGCCAGAAGTCATGTTCTCAATGTCATACAAGTGGATGGCACGATAAGTGCTACATTCAACAGGTTATGATTGGCTTTCTATGCAATAGATGTATTTTATGGTCCATACACTATGGCCTAATAAGAAAGTGAAACAAGCTAATTAGGAGTTATGTCAGAGCAACTGCACTAAGACTTGAACAGAAGTGTTCCAGTGCCCATATTTCCCCTCATTACGCCTCACCTCAGAGGCGTTCGGATTTAATCCTTCCCCAGGTTTTCATCCCTTTGTAAATCTGGGGCATCATCAAAGTCCATGGGTGTTTCATGTGAAAACCCACAGCAACCCTCATGAAACACCCCCTGGGAGCAGATTAAGGCGATGCAGCGATTTGCACTACGTCACCTTACTCATGATTTCTGAGGCCACTCAAAGCAACTCAGGGTGGCTTTGCGTAGCTTCATATATTTGTACGAGAGCCCTGAGTCATCCATTTTCCAATTTAGGTGGTGCAAAAGTGAAGTATGGCTCTTATAAATAAGCAGAAAACTGCATCTACTTACTATGCTATTATTTATACACTAGGGACGTACTTGTTTTAATGCAACTGCAGTGTGTAAAGTGAATTTATGTATTCCAATATTCTTCAGAGTGCATGATTTTTGAGAAACAGAAAAAAGCTAATCTTGAGTATCTTTTAAGAGCTGTAATGTCTGAATACTAAGCCTTAACTCGGGGAAATATTGGGTTATATGCATTGGTGCTTCCCCCCTGAGAGCACTGGGGTATTGTCCCACTATATTTGTGTCCCCCCTGGCCCCTATTTGCGGAACCCCAATCCCCAGTATTAAATTTAATAAAATGCAATTATTTTGTTTTCTGCCTGCACTGGTCAGCTTTTTTAGCAGTGGGCCAGTTCAGTTGTTTTTTTCGTTTCTCTTGTGGAAGGTAGGAAGGGCCTAAAAATAATTCACAGTGAGTAACACTCACACATGATCAGGCTCACCTTACGGTGCGCTGTTGCTTGCTCCTCCACCACAGTCACTCTTGAGAAAGTGGCAGGCTGGCAGAGCTCATGTCAGGTTGGACGGCAGCCTTTGTGCGGCCAGCCAACATGCGCCCTAGAGGCGTTTAACACATGCTCAGTTAGTGAGCCGGTGGTAGTCACGGCTTCAACACCCGGTCTCCTAACTTCACCCGCTGAAGCCGGTCCTGGTACTGGTCTCAAGATGTGACAGTAACATGCCAGCAAGAGTGCAAGAGAGCAGTGTCTGGATTGGCTCTGAGGTGTGGTTGGTCGGCCTCGCTTTGCGCGAATAGGGAGTTTCCATCGGCGTCAACAGCGCTCTCATGACCAATGACTGTTTGGCATTATTTACGACCCATGCAGTGGTTGGCTCTCAGTGTTGCCAGATTGGGCTAGCTCATGCACAATTAGGCTATATTTTTCCGGATGTGTGGTAAAATTTTGGTTTGTGCTAGCTGCCAGATTATAAATATATATACAGTGCTCCAGCAAAGTAGTATGTTAAAGCGCTTTATTGGACAAATATTTACTTGGCATACTGCTGCAATATCAATTCCAATGCATTCACCGCCTGCTTGACGCTGTCCTTACCGGTTGTTCCCTGAAGTAGCAATATTGGGCTAGTTTGGGCTACTTTTTGGTTGGCTTTGGGCTATAGAAAGCTTAGAAAATCTGACAACACTGTTGGCCCTTTCTGTCATTCCCATGCTCCAAGTCTCTTTTGCCTCCAGGGCTCTGCCAGCAGCATTGAGGCAGGCATGGGAGACACTTCTGCGAGTGTGACACCGGTGACTCCGCAGGAAGAAGGAAGTGAAGTGGTGGTGTGCAGTGAGAAACGAGAGACCCAGAGGAGGTAATAATAATATATTTCTCCTTCTAATATGGTCCCCACCTCATCACCTCTCTCAGCCCTGTTCCGGCCATGCCAAAGTCAGTCCACAACTCCGAAACCCCGCACTTGAAGCGAATCGGAGAGTCGGACTCGGAGACGCTGCACTGTAAAGTAAAAAAGGTAACATATTTTGAATTGAAAAATAAAATTAGTTTGGTCTCGGTCTGTGAGGTGAAAGTAACATGTTAGTCGTGGAGGCCGGGCTGCAGAGTCCTGCTGCTACCTCCCATCACACCCCTCTCCAGACGCCACAGAGCCGGAAACCCAATGAACTCTACTGCATTGTGCTATGGCAAATCTTTGAATGCTAAGTTAGTTTTTGAACCGTGATCAAGCTAGGCTTAATTGTGAGCAATATTCAGAGCAGACATTGTTGAAGAAGAGGCCTTCTGGTTTAAAGAGCCCTTGTGCTACTTATTATGATCTTGGTAAAAGTTGTGGGGCAAGTAACTTGCAACCAAAAAGAGGCCGACAATAGAAACTACACAGAGGGCTAAATAACCACCTAAGCGTGTGTATGCTTTTCAGTATAGAGATATATGCAGCCTGATTCATGAAGGTACCGTTTTGTGAGTCTCTAATAGCGATTCATAGCGAATCGCTATTGAGGACTTGCAAAACGGTATTCATGTAGGAATTGCTAAATAAATAGCGATTCCTACATATTCTCTATTTGCGAGTAGCAAATTGCTACTCGCAAATAAGGAATAACTCCCCAATTATTCCTATGGGCCAAAAGGCCCATAGGAATGAATGGGGAGTATTCCTTATTTGCGATTAGCAATTTGCTACTCGCAAATAAGATAGCGATTTTAAGGGTGCCAGGGGTGTCCAAAGGACACCCTGTAGCACCCCTGAAATGCTAATTGAAACAGGTGTTGCGCACACACATGTCCAATGGACATGTGTGTGTGCAACATGCAACTTAGAAAAATGCTTTTAAAAGCATTTTTCTAAGTTTTTGCTATTTACCGAGAGGTCTGACCTCTCGGTAAATAGCGGCCCAAAATTGCTAATTCGCAATTTTTAAATGTGTCATGAATAGCATTTAAGGAATCTCTAATAGAGATTCCTTAAATGCTAATCCTCGCATGTTTGCTAATTCTTTATTAGCGATTTTTGCATTTGGGATGATGAATCCCAAAAGCAAAAATTGCACTCGCAAAGGGCCAGATTCTGAGAATCTGGCCCTTTTGCGAGCGCATTTACCTTCATGAATCAGGCTGATGGGTTCGTTGTCTGTGTCTCGCGCTATCACCTCGTTTCTACCAAGCACATACATGCTTGTTTACCCTTCCAGTATCAGAGAGATGAACACTGCTTCATCTGCACACTAATGCTCTGAGTGGGGGCAATTCCGATTATCACATTGAGATCTTAAGGTCTCTTTATCCTCTAACCCTGGTAATTGTGTTAAATTATAATACCCGTCTGAAAAATTATTAGCCTGATTATGAAGAGTGCTAAATAATGTTCCTTTGCAGTATTTTGCACCTGAGATATGCCAGTGTTTTATTGTTTGCAGAGGAAACAAGCAAGCACTGGAAATGCAATAGGTCTCACATTTGTTTGAGTTAAAGCTTTTGGTGTTGTAAATGGCAATGTATTTTGCACATGTGTAATGGAGTTTATGTATTGAATTGAATTGAAAATAATTTGTATTGCGCAGAACAATAACCCAAAGGTATCAAGGCGCCTAGCAAAAGGTCAGGAAGGACCAAGAGGGGAGACATAGATCTTAAACATAAGCTTGCTTGAAGAGAAAGGTCTTTAAGGCACTGCGAAAAATCTGTAGGGATGGGAGGGATCTCAGATCCAAAGGAAGTTCATTCCACCACTTAGGAGCCAGAGTGGAAAAGGCCCTACCACCCCACCTGGCTTTCCGTACACGGGGAGCTGCAAGAAGCAGCTTCCCGGAGGAACGCAGGTTTCTAGGGGGAACATAGTGGGAGATAATGGATCCAATTCCAGTGTCGCTTTTTTTAGCAATGGCTCTATAGGTCATACTCAGGACCTTAAACCGAATACGCAGTTCCACCGGCAACCAGTGCAGAGTTTTCCTGGCTGCCGTGGCTGAGGAGCGTCTAGGGATATCCAGAACAAATCTGGCTACGGCATTTTGGACCACCTGCAAGCGCTGTAGCTGTCCTTTATTGAGTCCTGCATACAGCGCATTGCAATAGTCCAAACGCGAGCCGATGAGAGCGACAGCTATTTGTTTTCTTGCCTGGAGGGAAAGAAATTTCCTAACCCTACGGAGAGTATGAATCAAGCCCCAGCAAGTGGAGACAGTTCTGCTCACCTGGTTGCCTAGATCAAGGGCAGGATCTATTATCACCCCGAGATTTTTAGCAGAGGAGGTGGGGGAGGGACAAGTACCAAGGGAGTCAGGCCACCAGTTGGCTGACCAGATGTTTTCTTTTCCCCCAAACACCATCACCTCAGTTTTCTCCCCATTCAGTTTCAGAGAGTTCAGAACCATCCACCTACCGACCGCCTCCATACAAGATCTAAATTTGGAGGCGATTGGTTCATCTGAATGGGGTAGAGAAACGAGGATTTGAGTGTCGTCTGCATACGAGACTACCTCCATCCCGAAAGATCTTATAAGTTTGGCCAGTGGGGTAACATAGATATTAAAAAGGGTCGGGCTGAGGGCCGACCCTTGAGGAACCCCACATAGCACCGGACGGGATGGAGATAGAAACTCCCCAAGTTTGACTCTTTGTTCCCTCCCTGTAAGAAAGGAGGTCAAGAGATCAAGAGCTGCGTTCTTCACCCCCACCTCCCTCAGCCGGGATGTAAGTACCGAGGGGGAGAGGGTGTCGAAAGCCGCCGTTAGATCTAGCAGGACCAGGAGAGATGTCTGGCCCTCATCTACTGATGTACGGATCTTGTCAAGTACGATGGTGAGGGCTGACTCAGTACTAAATTCCTTCCTGAATCCATGCTGAGAGGAGTCTAAGCATCCAGAGCTTTCGACAAAGGCGGCGAGATGTTTGTTGAGATGAGTCTCAAGCATCTTGGCAGGAGCGGGGAGCAGGGAGATAGGCCGGAAGTTTTTTAGAACCCCCGGATCCAGGGAAGCCTTTTTCAGCAGGGGTTTCACTACCGCCTTCTTCCACTCTGCAGGGAAGACACCATCTCTAATGGCAAGATTCATTATCTCCACCAAAGGAGGCAGGAGGGTCTCCCTACATTGTTTAATGACCTTCAGCGGACAGGAATCCAAAGGAGATCCGGACTTAGTCTTGGCTAACAGGAGCTCAAGATCTTGTACGGTCAGCGAGGGGAAGGTGTCCAGAGTGCAAGGAGTGGAGATTTCGGTGATGGTTAGACTCATCTCCACACCAGGTGTAGGTGCACTGAGGGCAGCTCTTTGTTCCTCCAGGGCTAAGTAAATGTCCTGGATCTTAGAGTGAAAAAAGGAGGCGATCTTCTCACAGAGGTCCTGTGAGGGGATGACGGGGTCAGGGACTTGCAGTCTAACCAGGGAGTCAACAGTTTTAAAAAGTTCCTTCGGAGAAGAAAGCGAGGAGGTCACTGTCACGAAGTATTGTTGTTTAGCCTGCAAGATTTCCGCCTTGTATTTTTTAACCAGAAGTCGGTGCGCATCCTTGTTTTTAAAATCCCAACTGGCATGCCATAGTCTCTCCATTCTCCTCACTTCTTGCCTAAGAAGCCTAAGGGAGTTAGAAAACCAGGGGGCAGAGGGTCTCTTTCTAGCGCGGCGTCGGGATTGTTCTGGGGCCAGTTGATTCAAGGCCTCAGTCGTGACCTGGTCAAAATGGGCGGCTGCAGTCTGAACGCTGCACGGGCCAGAGATGGCAAGGTTTGCAACCCAGGGCACAAAGGAATTGCTGTTGATATTCCTATAATTCCTCGTCGTCTCTATAGTGTGGTTTGCTGGTATAGGGGACTTTACCCTGTGATAATTCAAGAGAAAAGGGACCGCCAGATGGTCAGACCAGGAAAGATGGATCGGATCCTTGGTAGTCAGACGAGGATCATTAGAGAAGATGCCATCTAGGGTGTGTCCTGCACGGTGAGTAGCTCCCATGACACGTTGCATAAGCCCGCAAGATTGTAAAGCCTCAGTAAGACAGGAGGTGTCAGAGAGGTCGTGTCGTTCTAGGTGGTAGTTAAAGTCACCCATGATGGAAAAATTATCTAGACCAAAGTAGGGTTCAAGAGATTGGAGAAGGTGGTGCGTGAAATGAGTTCTCGAGCCGGGGGGACGATAGATGAGAATGCCGTTAAAGAAGGGGCGTTGTTCTTCCTTTATTGAGAAGTGAAAAGCTTGAAAACTATCAGGGAAATCAGTCAGAGGTACAGTGTGGCATTGAGGGTGATCCTTATAAAGGATCGCTATCCCCCCTCCCACTCGTCTCTGCCTATCGAGTCTGGCCAGGCAGTAACCTTCCGGAACGGCCTCTATTAGATCGGGGTCAGAAGAGTCCTTAGCCCAAGTTTCTGTCACAAACACTACAGTAGGCGTTCTGTCCAATACCATCTCCTTGAACATAACCCTGTTCTTGATCAGCGAACGGGCATTAATTAAGATGCCCTCTACTTCTACTAGATTGGAGGTGGGAGAAGTAGAGGGTTCAGAGGTAGGGTGGATGGGAACGGGATTGGAAGGTCTTGGAGAAGGGTAGCAGCCGCAGCGGGGGGGGAACAGGAAGGCGTCCGGATCGTAGGTATGATGACAGCGTTTATTCCTAGGTTTAAGGGCCAACATTTCACGCAGAGAATAGCTACAGGCGGTGGATGACATTTTGTCCGAGTCCAGAGCCCAGCCGTCCAGCGCGTCCTTAGCGCGGACGGGCGCAGACGGGCTGGACTCTGGCGCGACTCCGGCGGGCATCCGGCGCATCCGCTGCCGCGTCCGCTGCGCGGAGCCGCTGAGTACTCTTTTATAGAAGCTAGAGCGCGAGGGCGCGCCTACACTAAAGATGGCCGCCAAACAGCCCTCGCCTCCCCGGGACCAGCTCTCAGCGTCAATACTCAGCTGAGAGCGGCCCAGGAGGTAGAGGAGGTATGAACACAGATGCTGGTAAAAGTCCGCTTTTAAAAAAGCGAGAACGAGTAAAATACACGCGTCACTCAGGACGCGATAAAAATACACGAAAACCCTCTATAAATGATTCTTAGATCGAAATAACAAAGAATAGCAGAGAAGAACCTCCGGCTTCCGCCTCAGAGGGTGAAAAGCTATCGTTTGGCAATCCCTGCCTGAGCCCCCTTTATAGAAGCTAGAGCGCGAGGGCGCGCCTACACTAAAGATGGCCGCCAAACAGCCCTCGCCTCCCCGGGACCAGCTCTCAGCGTCAATACTCAGCTGAGAGCGGCCCAGGAGGTAGAGGAGGTATGAACACAGATGCTGGTAAAAGTCCGCTTTTAAAAAAGCGAGAACGAGTAAAATACACGCGTCACTCAGGACGCGATAAAAATACACGAAAACCCTCTATAAATGATTCTTAGATCGAAATAACAAAGAATAGCAGAGAAGAACCTCCGGCTTCCGCCTCAGAGGGTGAAAAGCTATCCGTGGTGTAAAAGCTGTATGTGGTGTGTAGTGGAATTATGTGGGTTGGATTGTAATTGTTAGTTGTGGGGCAGCATGAAGCATGAGTAAGGAGAGTGAGGAGAAGAGCAGGGTGAGGAAGCAAGAAGAGAGAGGAGATGAACAGCGTTAAAAAGAAAGAAGAAGGGAGGAGAAGAGCAGCACGAGGCATAAGGATGGAGAGTGAGGAGGAGAAGAGCAGCACGAGGCACAAGGACAGAGAGTGCCAAGGAAAAGACCACCGTAAGGATGGAGAGTAAGGAGGAGAAGAGCAGCGTGAAGCAAAAGAAAGGAGAGTGAGGAGAGGAAGAGCACGTGAGGCACAAGGATGGAGAATGAGGAGAAGAGGAACAGCATGAGGCACAAGGACTGAGAGTGAGGAGAAGAGGAAAAGTGTGAGGCAGAAGGACAGAGAGTGAGGAGAAGAGAAGCAGCGTGAGGCTGAAGGAAAGAGGGTGAGGAGAAGAAGAGCAGCATAAGGCACAAGGAAAGAGCATGAGGAGGAGAAGAGCAGCGTGGGGCACAAGGACGGAGAGTGAGGAGAAGAGGAACAGTGTGAAGCAGAAGGACAGAGAGTGAGGAGAAGAGGAGCAGCAAGAGGCTAAAGAACGGAGAGTGAGGAGGCAAGGAGCAGCGTGAGGCACAAGGACGAAGAGTAACGATAGGCACAATGATGGAGAGTCAGGAGGAGAAGAGTGGTGTGAGGCACAAAGACAGAGTGTGGGGAGGAAAAGAACAGCATGAGGAACAGGGAGAGAGTGTGAGGAGGAAAAGAACAGCGTGAGGAACAAGGATGGAGTGAATAGGAGAAGAGAAGTGTTAGGCAGAAGCACAGAGTGTGAGGAGAGGAGGAGCAGCTTGAGGCACAATGAAGGATAGTGAGGAGGAGAGCAGCATGAGGCACAAGGAAGGAAAGTGAGGAGAAGAGGAACAGTGTGAGGCAGAAGGACAGAGAGTGAGGATAAGAGGAACAGTGTGAGGCAGAAGGACAGAGAGTGAGGAGAATAGGAGCGGCATGCAGCACAAGGAAAGAAAGTGAGGAGGAGAAAAGCAGTGTGAGGCACTAGGACAGAGAGTGAGGAGGAGAAGAGCAGAGTGAGACACAATGACAGAGAGTGAGGAGGAGAAGAGCGGTGTGAGGAACAAGGATGAATGGTGAAGAAGAGAGCAGAGTTAGGCACTAGGACAGAGAGTGAGGAGGAAAAGAGCAGCGTGAGGTACAAGGATTGAGAGTAGCGTGAGGCACAAGGATGGAGGGTCAGGAGGAGAAGAGCAGCATGAGGCACAAGGACAGAGTGTGAGGAGGAAAAGAGCAGCGTGAGGCACAAGGATGGAGTGAATAGGAGAAGAGAAGTGTGAGGCAGAAGGACAGAGTGTGCGGAGAGGAGGAGCAGCATGAGGCACAATGAAGGATAGTGAGGAGAAAAGCAGCATGAGTTACAAGGAAGGAGAGTGAGGAAGAGAGCAGCATGAGGCAAAAGGGAGGAGAGTGAGGAGAAGAGGAACAGTGTGAGACAGAAGGAAAGACAGTGAGGAGTAGAGGAACAGCATGAGGCACAAGGAAAGAGAGTGAGGAGAAGAAGAGCAGCTTGAGGCACAGCGACAGAGAGTGAGGAGGAGAAGAGTAACGTAAGGAACAAGGACGAATGGCAAAGAAGTAAAGAGCAAGGTTAGGCCCAAGGACAGAGAGTGAGGAGGAAAAGAGCAGCGTGAGGCACAGGGACAGAGTGTGAGGAGGAAAAGAGCAACGTGAGGCACAAGGATGGAGTGAATAGGAAAAGAGCAGTGTGAGGCACAATGACAGAGTGTAAGGAGAGGAGGAGGTGCGCGAGGCACAATGAAGGATAGTGAGGAGAAGAGCAACATGAGTTAAAAGGAAGGAGAGTGAGGGGAGAGCATCATGAGGCACAAGGACAGAGTGAGGAGGAAAAGAGCAGCATGAGGCACAAGGGCGGAGAGAGAGGAGAAGAAGAGCAGCATGAGGCACAAGGACGGAGACTGAGAAGAGCAGCATGAGACACAAGGACGGAGACTGAGAAGAGCAGCATGAGGCGCAAGGATGGAGAGTGAGAAGAGCAGCATGAGACACAAGGACGGAAAGTGAGGAGGAGAAGAGCAGCGTGAGGCACAAGGAAGGAGAGTGGGCAGAAGAGCAGCATGAGGCGCAAGGATGGAGAGTGAGGAGAAGAGCAGCCACATTTTCAGATAACCATCCCCTATGTAAATAATTATCTTAGGCACTAACTGTGGCCTGCTCAAGTCAAGGTTCCGCTGCCTTGACAGGACTGGAGGTGCACTTGCATACTCGCCTGGGAAGGTCTGCAAGATCATTGTGGCATGCTGTATGCTGCACAACATGGCCACTCACAAGGGGATTCCCCTGCCCCTGGATGATGGTGAGGACCCAAGGCCCCTGCCTGTTCAGAGCTCTGAGTCCAGTGATGAGGACAGTGGAGAGGAGGAAGGAGTTGACATGCGTCAACAGCTCATCACCCGCTACTTCACTTGAAGGTGTGTGATGAAGTACGACTTGTACATTGTCTGGTGTGGTTGCTGTTGTTGTGAAGGGCTATGCACAGATGTCACAGACAGGCACATGTTGAGTCACCTGTGTGTGGCAATGTGGCAGTGACATTTCACATGTGAACGTATACAGGACTCTGTTTGTTGACACTTGCTGCACATTGTGTTGTCTGCCTGTAGACTTATGTGGATGTTTGGTGTAGTGTTATATTTGTGATGCCACACTAACACCAGTGACTGTTGTTCTGTAAATATTGCACTAAAGACAAAACTGCACAAATTGAAGTGTGTAAGGTGTTTTATTTACAAAGTTGACATGTGAGGGGTGCGGTCATATTTACATGAAGGTGGTGATGGAGCAATGAGTTGACAGTCATGGTAGATGAGATGCAAGAGTAGACACCACATGGATGTGGTGACCCAGTCCAACAGACAGGTGCCATTCACAAGGCACTGTGGGTAAGGACAGTCCAAACAGTCAATGCAGTAGGGAAGAGGGTTGCCATCAGGGATGGCTCCTTGACTGGTGTGTGGCTGGTGCTTTGCCTCCAGAGACTCCCAGGCTCTTCTTTGGACGCCCCCTTGATCTCTTTGGTGGGGGGGCCTGCTGTATGCCCAGTGGCGTCTGAGGCTCACCCCTCTCTGTGGCCGCAGGGGAGGATGGTGCACTGTCATCCTACAGCACGACAGAGGGGGGCGGAGGTGTTGTTTGGGACCCAGGCCTGTCCCTCAGTAAAGCCACTTGATGGGCCACGAGGTCCACCATCTGTCCAATGTGTGTGTCAATGGACCTCATCAGCAGGATGAGCTCACGTAATAGTTCATCAGACTGGCCACTTTGTCCCTGGACCTGTTGGTATGCCTGGACGACTCTGGTGAAGTGGTCCAGGGATGGTGTCCAATCCTCCCGAGGTCTGGGGGTAACCCTGGCCCTCCCACCTGCCCTGCTGCCACGGACCTGTAGCCTCGTCACTGTGGGTCCACGCACACTCTCCCTGCACTCCACAGTTGTTGGTTTTGCCTGGTCATCACCTGGGACAGGGATGGTGCTGCAGGTGGTACTGGTGTTGGTGGTGGTGGCGGAGGTGGAGGCATGGGCCGTGACTGCCGGGGTCTGCTGTGCTGTTGTTGTTGCAGCAGACGTGGTGGTGGGGAAGATGGGGGCCTGGGACCTGTTGGTCCCTGGCACACCAGAAGTGTCGGCCTGTGGCTCATCGTCCAAACTATCCTGGGAGTCAACATCCGAGAGTCCATGTACCGGGGGTGGAGACTGGCTCTGCTTGTCATTGTTATGATCCTCAGCAGTGAGTTCTTCATCACCTGTGGATTAGATGGGGAATGGTCAGGGTTGGGCACTGTGCAAGTATTCTGTCAGCTGCGTGTCATTGACTGTCTGTACACTACACAATTGAGAGATCTTCACTGTTATTATTAAGTGCAATATTGTGCGTAATTACATGGTGCAGAGGAACATCAATTACTCATACATGTCAGGTGTCAATGCATTGCATGCAATTTTTGCTGTGTGTAGTGATGCAGGTCTCCTACCCACAAACAGCCAGAACAGTCAAGATGGCTACCTACCTGTAAGTTTGTTTGGTGAACAGTGCAATGGCTGACATATGCTCCTGGGTGGGAGTGGCCTCTATCTTGCTGGGGTGTGGGACAGAGGACATGGTGGGAGTGGTGGTACAGGTCTCCCACCCACAAACAGGCCTCCCAAGCAAGATGGCTACCTACCTGTACGTTTGTTAAGTGAACAGTGCAATGGCTTCCAGGTGCTCCTGGGTGGGAGAGAGTGCTCTATGCTGCTGGGCTGGGGTGTGGGACAGGGGGCATGTCCCTGCACCGGCACGCCATAGAGATATGGGACCTACTCGACACCCTCGCCCAGGACGTTGCCTTTCTCACCGAGACCTAGACCACTGCTTCCTCCGGTCCTGACATCGCCACAGCTATACCAGATGGCTACAAGCTAAAGAGGA
Source organism: Lissotriton helveticus (assembly GCF_964261635.1). NCBI lineage: Eukaryota > Metazoa > Chordata > Amphibia > Caudata > Salamandridae > Lissotriton > Lissotriton helveticus. The sequence continues at coordinate 1,616,680,989 of NC_136069.1, forward strand.
CAGACCGCACTAACCGCCCGGGGTGCACACCATCCTCCCTCCAACTCTCCACCGCCAGCCCAGGCAGCACTCTGCCCAACTTAGAACACCTCCACTTTCAAATCCACACCGACCTCAAGACTACGCTATGTGGCACGCTCATCTACAGACCACCAGTGCCCCTCGCCCAACCCACCGCCACCATTACAGAACTCGCCGCATCCCACGCCATCACATCCATGGACTACATTCTACTCGGAGACATATATTTCCACCTCGATAATCTCCAGGACCCCAACTCCATCGCGTTACTTGAGAACCTCGCAAACCTGGGACTCAATCAACTGGTACACACGCCTACCCACATTGCAGGACACACTCTTGGCCACATTTTTGCTGGAGGGTCAAACATCCAGATCACCCACACCACCCAGCATGCCTTGACAGACCACCACGGCATCCATTTCACCTTCACTTCCAGCACCGCACCCAAATCACCCCGCGACCACCTGGAGCAAGATCTCTGAAGAACTGCTAAACGCCACCCTCCTTCACGGCCCCCCCCTCAGCCACCACCACGCGGACACCGACACCGCCGCCAAGGAACTCCACCGATGGATCACCAGCTGCACCGATGAGCTAGCCCCTCTCCGGCTGCCAGCCACCAAGCAACCGGCAAAAGCCACCTGGTTCACCACCAAACTCCTAGAAGCCAGACGCACCAGCAGGCACCTCGAGATAACTTGGAGAAACCAAAAGACTACTGAAGCACACAACGACCACAAAGTCGCCGTGAAGAACTATCACCAACTGATAAGGGATTCCAAAAGAACTTTCATCAGGAAAAAGATAAACTACAACGCTTCCAACACCAGTGAGCTCTTCAACGTCATCAAGCATCTCACCAACTCACCTTGCAAATCATCTGACATTACTCCCTCCCAGGACCTCTGCAACAAGCTCAGCACCTTCTTCCACCAGAAAATCGCGACCCTGTGTGACAACTTCAATGAACCAACAAACACATCCACCCCCGCATCCACCACCAACGACAAACCAACTATCACCACTTGGACCCCCGCGACCATCAAAATCACTGCCGCCACCATGAAGAAGACCCACTCTGGATTCCCCATGGATCCGTGCCTCCCCCACATCTTCCACAAAGGCTCCACCGATATCACCCCCGAGCTCGCCGGCACCATCAACTCCTCCCTGGCCTCGGGCTCCTGCCCCATGGCCTAGAAATGCGCAGTAGTGAAACCCCTCCTCAAAAAGCCATCAGCCGACCAAACGGACCTCAAAAACTACCAACCCATCTCCCTCTTCCCTTTCGCTGCCAAAGTCACGGAAAGGCTCGTAAATACCCAGCTCACTACCTTCATCGAAGACAACACCATCCTGGACCCCTCCCAGTCCGGTTTCCACAGCAACCACGGCAAGGAGACGGCCCTGATCACCGCCACCGACAACATTCGCATGCTGATAGACCGGGGCCACACCGCGGACCTCATCCTCCTGGACCTCTCCGCTGCGTTCGACACTGTCTCTCACCGCCCGCAAACCACCAGACTCCACAACATGGGAATTCAAGGAACCGCACTGAACTCGATCAACTCCTTCCTCTCCGATAGAACTCAGAGGGTTATGCTCCCCCCTTTCTTTCGGAGCCCACAGACATCGTCTGCGGAGTCCCCCAGGGGTCTTCTCTGAGCCCTACCCTCTTCAAAATTTACATGGCCCCTATCACCGCCATCATCAGACAGCACAGACTTAGCATTGTGTCCTACGCGGAGGATACCCAGCTCATCTTCTTCCTCACCAGCAACCCAGAAGACACCACACTCAGTTTCCAGGAGGGAATGAGAAACGTGGTGACCTGGATGAAGGACAGCTGCCTAAAGCTCAACTTAAAAAAAACCGAGGTCCTCATCTTCGGCCCCTGCCCCTAAGCATGGAATGACTCCAGGTGGCCTTCTGCCCTGGGAACCCCACCCACCCCGACAGACCACGCTCGCCACCTCTGCATTATCCTCGACTCCTCCCTCTCCATGAACCGCCAGATCAACGCCATCTCCTCCACCTTTTTCAGCTGCCTCCGGATCCTACGTAAGACCTTCAAGTGGATTCCCCCAGGCTGCAGAAAGACCATCACCCATGCACTTATCACCAGCAGGCTCGACTACGGCAACTCCCTCTATGCCGGAATCAACAAATCCCTACTACGAAAACTCCAGACCATCCAGAACACGGTCGCCAGGCTCATCCTAGGGATACCGCACCGTGATCACATGACGCCACACCTGCGAGAACACCACTGGCTCCCCGTGGAAAAGAGGGTCACCTACAAGCTACTTATGCACGCCTATAAATCCCTTAACAACATCGGACCCAAATACCTCAACGACCCGAATGAGCTTCCACGCACCCAAAAGGAACCTCCGTTTTGCCTACCTCGCCTTGGCTGAGGTCCCCCGCATCCACCTAAGCAGGGCTGGTGGGAAAGCCTTCTCCTACACCGCGGCCAAAGCATGGAACACTCTACCAGTCGGAATAAGACGATCACCAACCCTGCACACCTTCAGACGGGCTCTCAAGACCTGGCTTTTCAACTGACCGGAGTAGCCTACTCTTTTTTCCCTCCCCCAGCGCCTTGAGACCCTCACGGGTGAGTAGCGCTTTTTACCAACCCCTGATTGATTGATTGATGTTTCATCTAATCTTAAAGCAACCTATTACCATGGCTTGATTGCGTTGGTCATTGTTATAGAATAGCCCTAAAACTCTGCTGATGCAGCCTATGTAATAGAAACTTAGAGTTGTCTGACCATTGATTAATGTAACTTAATACACTGTGGGCCAAAATTATTTATTTATTCTTTATTTATATTGTTTAATAGGTGTGTTAAAATGCCTATAATGTCACCTAGATGCTACAGGTGTCTTTGTCAGTGACATGTCTCTGATTCAGAAATGAGTGTTCTTTGTTATGTTATGTTAATATGTTATGTTAATAATTTCTTATATAGCGCACGTTCACCGGGTGGTTTCTTGGCGTGACCTTTAGCGTGTACCAGGACCTGGGGCAGCTTACACACGGGCCTGAGTGAACAGCCACATTTTTAATATTTTCCTAAAACTCAGGAGGTTGTTGCAGGGTCGAATTTCTACAGGAAGGGAATTCCGGAGTCTAGGAGCCAAAGTTGCAAACCTGCAACCGCCCCGCCGTTGTAGCTTAAATGACGGAGTGACCAAAAGTTGAAGACTGGTGGAACGGAGAGTGCGAGAGGGGGTGTACCGAGGTAAAAAACATTTAATGAATTTGGGGCTGCGATTGTGCAGGGACTTGAAAATAATGCAGGCCGTCTTGAATACCGTACGTTGTGAGATAGGAAGCCAATGGAGTTTTCTCAGCAGGGGTCTGGCGGATTGCCATCTTAGTTGCTGATGGATTAATCTAGCCGCCTGGTTCTGGACTAGCTGAAGGCGCTTGCTGAGAAAGAGTGGTAAGCCCAGGTAGATAGAGTTGGCGTAGTCCAGGTGAGAAAGCACCAAGGCTATCACCACCTGAATCAGAGCCGAATGGGTGAGCATGCGACTGATCTTCCTAATCCTGCGCAGCTGAAAGAAGCAGGTGGATACCACTGTGCCTATATGGGTTTTCAAGGATAGATCATCGTTAATGGTCATCCCTAGGCTTTTTTCTGAGGAAGAAGGAGTAGGGGGGAACCGAGTTCTGTGGGCCAATAGTGTGGGCCCCAGAAGGTTTGACTGCTCCCATTCAAGATGATCTCGGTCTTACCAGGGTTCAGCTGCAGGTGGTTTTGATCCATCCACCGACGATGTGGAGCATGGTGCCCTGGAATTGCTGGATAGACTCAGGGGAATTGTCGATCGTAAAGATCAGCTGAAGGTCATCAGCATAATTGAAGGTGATGGTTTTATTAGCCTTCAGAGACTTAATCAGGGGTAGCAGATACAAATTAAATAGTTAGGGGGAAAGTGACACGGTCCATTAAGATGTCATGATCGACCATGTCGAACGCGGCAGAGAGGTCCAAGAGGACCAAGGCCTGGAGGATTCCCCGATCAGAATTACCTCACATGGTGTCCAGTACACTCTCAGTGGAATGGGCAGGGCGGAACCCTGCTTGATGAGGGTCCAGATAATCAGTTTGCTCAATGAAATTAAACAGACAGGTGGCTGCATGAGCTTCAAGGACCTTGGCCAGATATGGAAGCAAAGAGATGGGCCTGTAGTTGGTAAGATTCTGGAGGTCCACTCAAGGTTTTTTTAAGAGGGGGACCACAACTGTATCCTTAAAGGCTTTAGGGACCCTACCCTGAGACAAGGACTCATTCAGAAAGGTCAAGATGGGAACAGGAAAGACCCAAAAGACGTCCTTTAGAATATACGGGGGACAACAGTCCTTGGGCGAGCCAGATTTTACCCTAGCTAAGAGAATCTGTAAGGACTGAGCATCTATGGTTGGGAAGTGGTATAGGGTGTGCAAGTTAGACGTCAAGGCCAGGGAGTCCTCCTTGGGACAGGAGCTGGAAATACTGGCCTTAATACTAGCAATTTTATCCAGGAAGTAGTTATTCAAGGAGTTATATAAGTCTTGAGTCACAACGGGCTTAGGTAGAATTCTTTGTACATTGGATAGCTCATTCACTATTGTGAAGATATCCTTCGATTTACTATTAGAGTTTGTGATTCTAGCTGAGAAGTAAGAGCATTTGGCTGAAATAATCATTTTTTTGTAGTCTTTACGGGCGACTAGGTAGCTAAGTTTCCCTTTCCAAGAGTATGTGAGTCTCCATTTCCTCTCTTTTTGACGTAGATCTAATTTTTTAGCTCTAAGGTCAGGGGAGAAACATTTCTGGGCTTTAGATCGACGAGCAACTTGTTTGAGGGGAGCATGTTTGTTGCTGGCTGCTAACAGCCAGTCTGAGATGTTAGTTTCAGCAAGATCCACATCAGGGTTAGATGCGGGGATAGAACTCATAAGGCTGTCCAAGAAATCTTGTTTATTAATAGTGCTCTATTTCCTGATCAGACCCCCCATGGTTGCTGGGGTCTTAGTACTCATGGGAAGTGAGACTACGAATTTTATTAAATGGTGGTCAGACCAGATACATGGTAGTATTATTGGGGTAGAAACCTCAAGATCAGTTGTCCATACCTGGTCCAAAATATGACCTTTGATATGTGTAGCCGAGGAAATATGATGGGTGAAATTAAGATTTGAGAGCAATTCCGTCAGCTCAGTGGAGTGAGGTCCACCGAGTGCATTATTATACCAGTAGTTAAGATCGCCTATTAATAATATTTTTGCATATTCTGTAGCCAGCATGGCCAACTGTTCGCTCAGTATGAGAGGGAATCATGGCGTGTGTTGTGGGGGTCTGTATATCAGGACGCAAATCAATGGCCCTGCGCAGGAGTCAAGCTTGACAGTCATGTTGTCTGCTGCAGGAAGATTTAGAGATGACATGGAGGTGAATGTATGATCCTTATGGATGATAGCCGCTACTCCACCACCCACTTACCCTACTGGCCGATTGACATGTAGGATATAATAATGTTGGGGAAGGGCTGCCAATATATTGGGAGTAGAATCAGGGTTTAACCATGTCTCTGTAATAAAGAGAATGTCTGGCTTGTCTGACAGCAAGAGTAGGAAAATGTCTAACTGGTGCTTGACATGGGAGCGGGTGTTAAGATAAAGTATACAAAGTACAATATTTTTGGCGGCAATAGGGAGCGATGCCTGCCCCTGGTGGCAAGTAATATGCGAGAGTTCATGAGGAGTGTTTCGTATTTGAAGGATACCTGTATGATTAAGGCGTGCATGAGTAGATGGGCAGATTATAAGGTCTGCCTGATAAAGAGCTCTTAATTCCGCAGAGGAATAAGTGAGAATTTGTACAGGGGATCTGGCCCCTGGGCCCGTCCTGGCATGGTTTTGGTGCGCCGCCGGAGCGCCCACTGCGCACATCCGCTGTGCTCCCGCGTTGCCTGTTGCATTTGTAGCCGTTCCCCGCCTGAGCCTCCTCCCCCATAGGGCGTGATTGGATGCAGCCTAGGGGTGTGTTAGGGAAGCGCGAGGGAGCCGGTTTCATAGGCAGGTAAGGTATGGATTAAAAAGTAGCATTTCATTTCCACGAAAACACATTTTAAAATAAATAAAGCGCATAGCAGCCATAAATAGGTAGCGGTAATCGGAGCTAAGATGCCCACTCCCGCGTTGCCTGTGGCTTTTCTAGCAGTTTCCCGCCTCAGCCTCGTACCCCATGCGGCATGATTGGATGCAGCCTAGGGGTGTGTTAGGAGAGCGCGAGAGAGCCGGTTTCGTAGGCAGGTAAGGTATGGATTGAGTCGTAATCACCCAAAAGCATACAGGTCACTAGCAATTTGCTATCCAGAATAGTTTTTAAAAAAGTAGCATTGTTTAAATTCTTCCCCCAATTTCAATAATTCCAAATATTTTGGTAATTGCAGAGCTTATAGTAATAATGAGGCTGCTAGTATTGTCACCAGCAATTTGATTAGAATATTGTGCATATCACCTTCAGTGCACCATCTCCACTATGTTGTGTCATTTCTCAATCAATTGATGTAATTATTCATATAAAATGATTGGGTTTCATTAAAAAAGTGACAGATCTGAAAACTGTAAGGGAGTGCTGAACTTCGTAACTTTGGCATGGTTTCCCCTGACTTTTTGCCTCTATCTTTTGTATTTTTGAGGCTGTGCTGGATTTCGTTTTTGCTGGCTTAGATGCTTTGGGCACTTTTCCACTGCTGATCAGTGTCAAAGTGCAGGTGTTCCCTGTGTACATTGTTATTGTGATTGCTTCTCCCTGATTGGCATCTTTAATGTACAGGCCAGTCCCTAGGAAGTGCACTGAGTGTCCCAGGGCTGGTAATCAATACTACTAGTAGGCCTGCATTACCGTTTGTGCCACCCACATGAGTAGTTCTGAAACGGTAACTCAGACCTGCCACTGATAAGATATGATATGATATGATAAATGGGACTTGTAGAGCGCACGTTCACCTACGTTTACTAGGCGCCACTGCAGTCTCTATGCACAGTTGTTAACTGCCATGTCAACTTGGCAAGTGCACCCACTTGCCAGGCCCTAACCTTCCCTTTTCTTACATGTCAGTCACCCCTAAGGTAGGCCCAAGGTTCCCCTGTGGGCAGGGTGCAGTGTATGGAAAAATTAGGAATTGCGCTGATGTGTGTGCCATGTCCTGACAGTGAATTACTGCCAATTTATTTTTCACCATTGCAAGACCACCTGGTATTTTCTTGTTTAGTCATCCAGTCTGCCTCTGCTACAATGTGGATTGACTGTCTGGGTTTGGATTGTCAGGGGCTGGGGAGGAGCAGTCGCTCCAGAGAGCCTGATGAGTCAGGTCTGGGCTGAATAGACCTGTGTTGCATTTAGGAGATTTCCTTTCACCTGAATGGGCCTGGTCTGCTTTCCACAATGCTGTATCCCCCTCCTGCCAGGAAGCTGCACCAGAGTGGACAGAACGAGTTTTGACTGGGCACAGGGCTTCTCTGCACAAGGAGAACAAAGACATTTTGGGGTATACGTATTAGACCTAAAACCGCTGAAGTTTAGACTACTTCTGGAATCAAGAGGAACGTTTGTCAAGGAGAAGAGCTGGAGAAACTCAGTAGAAGTGCTGCCCTTGCTATGTGTCTGGGGTTGGCCTGCAGTTGCTGTTTCTGGCAAGGAAAGGAGAAGAACTTTGCTGGGTGCTGTGTCCCCTGCTTGAGGAAAGTCTCCAAGGGCCTCAATAGAGGTCGCCTCATGTTTTGAAGTCTAAGGAACACAAATACTTCACCCCCTGCTCCCCTGAACTTTCTTGCTGGGAGTTTGCACTTGCCAGGAGTGCCTGTGACTGTGTGGGGACTTTGGAGGTTGTTTCTGCCGCTGGCAGCTGGAAAGCAATGCAACAAGCAAGAAAATCATTTGCATGTTTTTTTTGCTCAGAAATAACCTAAACAGGTGTGCAGAGGGACTCTCTAACTGAAGATTCAAATAAAAACAACCAAATTAAATCTGATTAAATAGAATATAGAGTTAATGCAATAAGTCCTGTTCCCTTCACGTGTAATATTTGTGAACGAAAACGACATGAGTTGAAAATCAATAAAAATATATTTAAAAAAAGCTGGACCTTTTTGAAAAATAACTTTCTTTTATTGAACTGCTCATCATAGGATGACCTTTAATTGAAGGAAGTTTACGTTTACATAAAGGCACAGAAAATCCACTGCGAGCATAATCACAGACTTTTACAGCTTCATGCTCATTAACGTATTTGTTAGCATTCTTTTTAGCAGATAAACCCACTGAGGCTCATGGAAGGAGAGTGATTGGCCGAGGATCACACAAGTTGCTTGCCTGAGGAACAATGGATTAGAGCTTGAGTCTCTTGTTTCTACTCCCGACAAGTTAAGATGCTAGATCACATGGCCTCTACTTGGAACCACAAAGTAGCACACAATGAAGGTGAGCTCTGAAGAAATTAATGCCTTGCAATGCAGAAAAAAAAATCAAAAAGTGAAATGTTCGTAAATGTTTGCAAATAAATGTAAAGAAAAAAACACTTATCCTGTAGGCCACTGTTGGACCTGGCCCTTTTGGCAGGTTCACCCCGAAACGTTTTGCTTTTGCCTCGCCTGTTTCTGTAACCTGGTGTTGGTGATTTTAGGTCTCTGCACACTTTTTTACTGTGGTCCAGTGTAAAGTGTGTGCGCTGTGTGTGTGTGTGGTGAGAGTGACCTGCCCACCCATAGGAATGCATGGGGAATATGTGTGACCATGGTAGTTCCTGATGTGTGGGGAGTGCAGGGTCGAGTTTGGTATGTGCGAGCTCGTGAGATTGAATGCTGCGCGATGATGTGTGCGGCTTTAATGTGTCTAGTGTGGAAGTGCTACTTCTAGAAGTTGGTGTGCTTGTGCAGTGAAGGTGCTGGCTTGTAATTGGCTGGAGTTGGCTGGTGTGCCTGGTTCCTGGAGTCAGGATGGGTCTGCCCCGGTGGTAAATGGAGAGATCTCCATGTTGATGGCAGGGAGGGGCTGCACCTGGGACCTGAATAGGGCTGGGTTTTCCTTCCACAATGCTGGCTCCGCCCCCTGTGGTGCATCTGATGTCCCTGACCCACCCTGTGAATAGGCAGAGGGGCTGAGCAAAACAAAGTGCTCAGGAACCAGTTGCATCTGGTTTGCCCCGTGCCTGCACTTTTGGAAACAAAGGGAAATGGTGTGTAAAAGAGGCTGTGACCTCATTTAAAATGTTCTTGTTGCTGACTTGAATCTGCCAGGGGCGTGCTGCTGCTGGGGCCCAGGGGAAGGCTTGCCTCCCTGGGCCCTGCCCAGCCCCTGGATGCCTGGAAGAATTTCCTTGATGGGGAGCTGGGTTGCTCCATCTTTTCTACACAGGACTTCTCTTGGACCTATTGCTGTGTTGACCATTGCCAAGGCCTATTATAGCCTTCCAGCGCCTAAGGAGCGCTCTAATGTGTATTTTCACGTTTGCCCAGCTGAGGGAGAGCCTGGGCTTCGTAGCGCAGGTGCCTTCCCTTCTTTATAGCCAAATTTGGAGGGAGCCTACCCCTCATGGCGCTTTTTCAATATGACCACGTTATTGGTGCTGAACGCGGGTGTCACCCCGCTTATTTGATTGTTTAGGAGCGCGGGTGTCCACCCCGTGACTTGGTCTGTGTTTATATTTTAAATTCAGGGCAGGTGCCCACCCCCTGGTTTTCCCGATGAAGGAGCCTGCTCCTGGCCACTACAGCGCGACCAGGAAGTCAGGCACATTGGAGAGGGACATGGGCGGGGCCCCGGAGGCGTCACTTCTGCCTTCCCCCGGCCGGGGGAAGATGACTCCGAAGTCCGGCCATGGATCCAGTGGGGCTCCCGTTGCGAGGAGGGAGCCCCGTGTGCCGCACTTGAAGAGAATGAGGAGATTGCCGCCCGAATTTCTGCCCGAGGCCTGGTGAGTGGGGCCGATGGGGAGGGCTGGTGCTGGGCTCCCGTGAGCGATGGGAGACCCGGGATGTGCATCGTGAGGAAGAATGGGAGCTTGCAGCGCGGGACTCCCAGAGGGAAGGGGAAGCCCCGTACCGCAAAGGAAATGCCACCTGTCCCTCCAGCGAGGCTCTCCGCCCGCCGCCTGTGAAGAGACCCGGCACCTGGGAGCGGGACCGGGTGGAGAGAAGTTTCCCACGCATCCACAGGGAAGCTGCACCAGTGCGGGACCAGGGCGAAGAGCGGAGAAGTGCCCCCAAAGAGACCTGGTGAGTCAGAGGTTATTGGGGTCCATGCCTGATCGAGGCACAGTGTGGTGATGATATGTAGAGTGGCCCCAGATGGCAGTGAGCCGCTCCAACTTCATGGGCATGTTTTATTCTAAAAGGAACCAGTGTGCTCCATAGGGACAGACCCTCCGTTGCTCCAACGCCCCGCAGCATTTATTCTAGAGCCTTGGTGGCTCCAACACGGGGCAGGCAGTTATCGGTCTCAGAGCCTCAGTGGCTCCACCAAGGGGCCCATTTATTTCAAGCGCTAGTGTTTGAGCGCATAACTAGTTAAGGAGCCAGAGGGCCCCAGGGGACATGTGTATCTCTAGAGCCTGAGAGCTCCAACGAAGCACCAGTTATTCTTCAGAGCCTAGGTGGCTCCAACGGGGGTCATGTCTATTTTAGAGGCCCATGTCCTCCCCCAACAGTTCTAGGGGACACACATGTTGGTTCTAGAGCCTAGAGGGCTCCCACGTATTGCGCATTCTTTATTTATCCCAGAGCCAGATGGGTCCAGTTGGTGCAATTTTGTTTCTGAGGGGCAGCTGTAACGTTTAGGCTTGCGCAGATGGCGCACCCCTGACTGGCGCTGCATTGGCAGTGCGTCCTGACATTCTGGATACAGGGCTTTTGAGCCCCTTCTTGAGATGGCCAGTTGGCCAGGGGGGCTGGTTTGTGGGTAGGGCACAAGGCTCTGAATGTGATTTATGTACCCTAAATGTGGCGCAAGGTGATTACCTACTGTATTTATACTGTTTAGGCCTAAATGTGATTTCTGCGTAATGTACTTTGCCTTTATGCTTGTGGTATACTTCTAAAAGTGCTCATGCTTAGAAGTTTGCTTTGCCTAGTATGTTTATACTAGTGAGTTTATGTTTCCTTGCGTGATCTAGGCCTATGGTTATTAGTATGGCGTAGGATGTGCTTACCTTTTACCAGTGGTTACTGGTTGTGTTCTACAATTGTCATTTGGTGCTGCAATTGTTCTATGTCCTAAGTGCTATTTCTACCAAGTGCTTATTCCTGACAGTGGTCCATGTGGCTCTGTCCTGTGTAAATAGTCCCGTGTGAATATTGCCCGTGCCAGTTGGCACAATGTATATGGTGTGATCACTATCTGATGTGTTTTGACAATACAAAAGTTATTTTTATATAACCTTGTGTGGAGTTCCTTTTGTAGTGTGCCTGGGATGTTGTTGCTGTGTGCATGTGCGCAAATGCTTTACACATTGCCTCCGGGATAAGCCTGTCTGCTCGTGCCAAGCTATCAAGGGGGTGAGCAGGGGTTATCTTGGCGTGTGACTCCCTTGCCCTGACTAGAATGGTGGTTTCTGCCTGGCTTTGGCGCAAGCCTTAGCCAACCTGAAATCCCAGCTGTAACAGCCACTATTGGGAGTGCAGCTCTCAGGCGTGCCTGATGCAGGTTTCAATATACGCTTGCTGGCTCGATTTTCCTCAGCACCACCCATTGTTCCAGATTCTGGCTTGGCAGGTTCTGTGAATGTCAGCCTTGATGTCACTTTCAGATTTGTCTCATTCTTTTCACTTCTGCAGGAAAGAGGAGCAGAGAAGCTAGAGCTGAGTCCTGCAGCCCAGAACCCCAGAGACTTTGAGCACTGTCTCTGGTGCTCAAGTTTCAGACTCACTACTCCTGCGCAGAGCTTTCACACTGCAAGGCGGCATCAAGCGGCCTAGCAAGGCTGCCATTATTCAAGGCGCTGTGGCAGCACACCGCAGCTGAAGGCAAACGCTATGCGTGTAAGAAGTGTCAACTTTCTGCAAAGTGAAAACTGAACACATTTTAAAAGATACACAAGTAGAGACCAAAGAGCATGATAATAACAAGCACTGGTCAATGCAAGATAATGTGCTACACCAATAGAACTGGAGGAAAAGTAAGTGGCCCGCACAGGAACCAATAAAAAGCTAGCAAGAGAGGGCTGGATTGAAACCCTTTGCAGGCCATACATAAAAAACAAGCCCAATCCCTCCTAAAAGGAAGCCCAAACCAAGCAAATGACCTACTAGAAAAAGCCCAAATGATGGCGGAGATTGAAAATGGAAAAATGGCAAATACAAAAAATACAAGCAATGAAGTAGAAGCAACAGTGGGGGAGGCAGCAGTAACACAACTGTGGCATTAAGAGGAGGTGGTAGGAAGAATGCAATATTTGAATGTAAGAAGCTAAGGTGCTGATGCTGAACCAAAACAGTAACAGTGCAGGAAACCAAGCAAAAAGTTGTACTCCATAGCGGAATGAGACAGTACTAAGTCCTGCTCTGTGGGAGGAACAGAAGAGAGAAAGGAGGGACAAAGAGGCAGGAATGACCACTAGCGAACAAGGATTTTTAAAGGACACTGACATAGGCAAATGAAAAGCAATTCCAATAAATGGGATGGACTTGAAGTCCACTGACTGATTACAGAAGGTCTCGAGGAGACAGTACATGCACTGTCTAGCTCGACCGAAAAAGGTATAGCTAAGCATTGCCAGAGGGGCCTTATGTTAATTTTTCCAGTGAGAAGAGGTTCCTGATATAATAATGACTCTGCTAGTATGCATTATTTATTTTGCGTATTGAAAGGATAACAACGTGTATACAAAATGGAGGTGGTGAAGAGGCCTGGGCTCCTAGTGTAAAGAGCCCTCGTGCTGCATTCCTCTTTATGACTCAGGTAACAGGCCTGCGTTACCCTGATATTCCTGGCTATTGTCGACCATAGTCTTAAAGAATAAATGGGAGGTGGGGGGGGGGGAATTTTATAGACAATGGCTTATGACTTGGTGGGAGTATTGGAAGGATGAAAGGCTGACATGGCTTTAACCCCTATCAAGCGCGGCGAATTTTCACGCTGTGCGGCCGTTTTAAAGAGTGGGTGGGATCATGACGGCCCCCAGCCTGGAAGGGGTTAAACCTTCAAGAGACATTGGACTGCTGGATTACAGAAGGAGAAAAAAGCAAACAGGAGAGGGAGGAGTGTGGACAAAGAAAGTGAAGACAGCTGGGAAACAGCCTTCATTTCACATGGAAATCTAGTGGTTGTGCCACAAGTCTCGGCAGCACCCATATGCTATCAAACACTGCCACATCTTGCAATTGTATAAAAAGTATTTGTTGGTGTTTTTGTGACGAGATGAACATGACTCTGCTTGTATGTATACAATGCGTGCAGGCTCAAGTTTATAGTGTATGCGAGACAGGCAGATCGCATGTTTGCTTGAAAATGCACCATTGACAAGTCTTTTTTTCAAACTTTCTTGGGGGGAATCCCACCGAACCCACATTTTGACAGTTGGTCTTGCTCACTATGCTCACTCGCGACAGGGCTCTCAAAACGTTTACGCCCCTCCACTTTCAAATGTCACCAGCTGCCATTGGTTATATGAATTCACTTTATGCATTGCAGAAGCCTGGACACAGGTGGCTGGCCCTGGGCTCTTCCAACAAAGCCCATCATGATACAGCCCTTAAAGCTAATATAAAGAGGAGAAGAAGGCAAAAAGTATCAAGTAGATATTCTCTTCTACAAAATAGTGATTTGTCTTCATACTCTGTTACCACAAATCTCTGTGGAGAGAATTTGAGTTCCACTGTTAAATGTGGTAACATTTTAATGAAAACAGGAATTTAAGACAAAATAATCTTCATGTGAAAAATAGGGAAAATCAGCATATGGTTGGCATTTGGAAACATAGGGGCAACACTAAAATGTATGATTACTGAATACCCATTGAATTACAACAATTTGTTAGGATATACTGGATCCAATATTCCTACTATGGACAGAAGTGGGTATGCTTCATTTAGTAAGCTTAGATGAAATTATCCTGAATTTTGTAACCAAAAAAAATAGAAAGAAGCTATTTTAATTTCTATGTACATGTAAGCTTTTTGTTATGTAGAATTTTTTTTATTATGGTTTAGCTTTATCTTTTTTATTCCATATGGAAAGCACCATAATCATTTTGGTGTATGAAGCCCCTAGACGTTTTAATCTGGCTCTCATGCTCTCTCTCATAATGAGATGTTCTAGTGATCCCAGTGCTGTGGTTCCTGCATATCCTCATCAGAGTATTGCTATGTTCTAAAGTTGTCTATAAAAATACTTCATCATATTACTCAATAAGACTTCCAATGATGCAACAATTCAGTAGTGGCTGATACAGGATGAGGGTGGTGGAGTTGGGGTAGAGGAATCTTTTTTTCTTAAAAGGACTTACCTTTAACAGCCAGCCAGGCACTGCCTCTCCTCCGTCCTCTTCCTGTCGTGGCCTGCAGCAGGAAGCACCTCAGCGGGCAGGCTTTCCTGAGTCAATCACAACACCGCAATGCAGTGTTGTTATTGGTCTGAGCACAGTGAATTGGCACTCAGACTGGAACAGGGAACCTGCACATGTTAGTTCCCAGGCTGTGTAATGCAGCCTGGTAGGAACATGCAAAGTGCGAATAAACTGTGTGGTCGGCCAAAGAGTGCCGGACAAACTCTGAATGCACACTTAGGGAGTGTACATCACTCCTTACCTGCTCTAGCCAGCTCCACCCCGCCCACCACTGACTGCTATAGGAAAAATAAAATGATTATAATGATACTTTATTATCATTTTATTTTTCCCTTTAGGCAGTGGGTTGACGCTCCTCCGCCTTAGAGAAGGAGCCGCCACTGCAACATTTAGAACACAATATTTATGTCAGAAAATATTTCTGTGTGAGATATTCTAACATACAACCATGCCAGCAGCGAGCACTTGCAGCAGGTTTACCCCCTCATCTGGCCCAGGCAAACACATAACAACAGAAGTACTACATTTTAAAGCAACACAACAAAAGGTGAGGTGAGACCAGGAGATAGGGCATCACTGCAGGCATCTCCAGACAGTGACTTAGGTTTAAAATACTATGACACACATAGTTTAAAACCTTTCAGACATTGTAAGTTTGCTATACAGCGGATTATGTATGCAAAGTCTGTAGAAATAAAAACACTTCTTGAACTTAACCCCATCCTCAAAGAGGCACTATTTTGGGCTGCAAAGCCCTGTCTAAAAAATGTTAGTAGGTAGCGCGTTGTTTTCAATACTTTGCGTGGTTGCATGGGAAAGCCCATGTGTCACCCATGGAATGCCCCCGTTGATGCAAAGTAATGGTAAGCCAATAGTGGTAATTTGTGTTACTTTGGGGGTGCCTTGTAACAGAAAACAAGTTTTGTGCTGGAAAGTGAATCCAAATTTCACATTTTGTGCTGAAAAACGCAGCACAAAGTGTTACTAAATGTTCCCTTACACTTTACTCTCTTCCTAGGACACTCTGATAAAATAGAAGATAATTTTGGCCTGCAGTTCATTCACATCACAGGGATCAAGGAAGCCAGCCTAACAGTTCAGACCTACAGCAATCACAAACAATGAAAGTATTTCCTCTCTAGTGAAGCCAAGAGCTGCTGGGCCACAAGTACCCTTGCCAAGAACTGCCTGCTGCTGAGTGAGTGGAGTTTTGTATCCAGAAGTAGATATATCCAACCTTCCATCCATGTCCCAGCAGACTCCCTGCTGCTTGGAATGTCTTGCTGAATATTTCTCTCGGGAAGAACACCTGCGTTGTGCACGGCTAATTCTGGAAGGAGGAGAATTTGTGTGAAAACAGAGAAAGGAAAGGAAATTAAATCAGCAGAGAACTTTCAACATGGAACTCTGGAAACATCCTGGATCTGACTGTCCTAATCAGCAGGGGCATAGAACCAGCAGGGCATGGATCTAGCAGGGACATCTAACAAGCAGGGGCATAGAACCAGCAGGAGCATAGAACCATCTGGCGCATGGAAGCAGCAGGGGCATCTAACCAGCAGGGGCATGAAACCAGAAGGAGCATGAAACTAGCAGGGGCATAGAACCAGCAGGAGCATTTTACCCGCAGGAGCATTTAAACATCAGCAGTGTGGAACCAGCAGGGGCATGGAAACAGCACAGGTGGAAGCTACAGGGGCATGGAACCAGCAGGGGCATGTAACCATTAGGGGAATCGAACCAACAGGGGCATGGAACCCGCAAAACATGGAACCAATAGTGGCATGGAACTAGCAGGGGCATAGAACCAGCAGGAGCATGGAACCAGCAGGTGCATTGTACCCGCAGGAGCATTTAAACAGCAGGAGTATGGACTCAGCAGGGGCATGGAAACAGCACAGGTGGAAGCAGCAGGGGCATGGAACCAGCAGGGGCATGTAACCATTATGGGAATCGAACCAGCAGGGGCATGGAACCCGCAAAACATGGAACCAGCAGTGGCATGGAACTAGCAGGGGCATAAAAACAGCAGAGGCATGGAACCAGCAGAACATGGAACCAGCAGTGGCATGGAACCAGGAGGGGCATGGAAACCAGTAGGAATCATAGAACCTGCAGGGCCATAGAACCAGCAGTGGCATTGAACCAGCAGGGGCATCTAACCAGCAGGAGCATAGAGCCAGCAGGGGCAAAGAACCAGCATGAGTAATGAACCAGCAGGCGTATGGAACAAGCAGGAGCATGGACCCAGCAGGGGCATTTAACAAGCAGGGGCGTTTTCCCAGCAGCAGGTTGGAACCAGTATGGGCATGGTACTAGCAGGAGCATGGAACCAGCAGGGCCATAGAACCAGCAGGAGCATAGAACCAGCAGGGACACGGAACCAGCAGGGACATGGATTCAGCAGGGCATGGAACCAGCAGGGCCATAGAACTAGCAGAAGCATGGAGCCAGCAGCGGCATGGAACCAGCAGGGCATGGAACCAGCAGGGCATGGAACCAGCAGGAGCATGGAACCAGCAGGAGCTTCTAACAGGCAGGAGCATGGACCCAGCAGGGTCATCTAAAAAGCGGGGGCATAGAACCAGCAGGGTCATGAAACCAGTAGGAGCATGGAACCAGCAGCGGCATGGATCCAGCAGGACATGGAACCAGCAAGGGCTTGGAACCACCAGAACCATGGAACCAGAATGGGCATGAAACCAGCAGGAGCATCTAAAAAGCGGGGGCATGGAACCAGCAGGGTCATGAAACCAGCAGGGGCATGGAACCAGCAGGGGCATGAAACCAGCAGAAGCATGGAACCAGCAGGGGCAGGGGCATGCAACCAGCAGGTGCATGGAACCAGCAGAGTCATTGAAGCAGCAGGGCATGGAAGCAGCAGGAACATGGAATCAGTAGGAACATGGAACCGGCAGGGGCAAGGAACCAGCAGGGGCATGGAACCAGCAGAACACGGAACTAGCAGTGGCATGGATGGAACCAACAGGGGCATCTAACCAGCTGGAACATGGATCCAGTAGGGGCATGGAACCAGCAGTGGGATGCAACCAGCAGGAGTAAGGAACCAGCAGGCATATGGAACAAGGAGGAGCATGGGCCAAGCAGTTGCATCTAACCAGCAGGGGTATGGACTCAGTAGGAGGATGGAACCAGCATGGGAATGGGACTAGCAGGAGCATGGATACAGCAGGAGCATGGCAGCAGGAGGGGCATGGAACCAGCAGGGCAATAATCCAGTAGGGGCATGGAACCAGCACAACATGGAACCAGCAGGTGCATGGAAACAGCAGAACATGGAGCCAGCAGAGGCATGGAAACAGCAGGAGAGTGGTAGCAGCAGGGGCAGTGAGCAGGAGCATGGAACCAGCAGGGGCATGGAAACAGCAGGAGCATGGAACCAGCAGGGGCATCTAAGAAACAGGGCATGAAACTAGCAGCATCATGGAGGAGCATCTAAAAAGTGGGGGCATGGACCAACAGGGGAATGAAACCATCAGGAGCATGGAACCAGCAGCGCATGGGCATGCAACCAGCAGGAGAATGGAACCAGTAGGTTATGGAACCAGCAGGGGCATGGAACTAGCAGAAGCATGGAGCCAGCGGGGGCATGGAAACCAGCAGGAGCATGGAAGCAGCTGCGGCATGGAACCAGCAGGGGCTTGGAACCAGCAGGAGCATGGAACCAGCAGGGGCATATAACAAGCGGGGCATGGAACCAGCAGGGACATAGAACCAGCAGGAGCATGGAAGCAGCAGCAGCATGGAACCAGCAGGGCATGGAACCAGAAGGGGCTTGGAACCAGCAGGGGCATGGAAACAGCAGAACATGGAACCAGCAGAGGCATGGAAACAGCAGGAGCGTGGTAGCAGCAGGGGCACTGAGCAGGAGCATGGAACCAGCAGGGGCATTGAAACAGCAGGAGCATGGAACCAGCAGGGGCATCTAAGGAACAGGGCATGAAACTAGCAGCATCATGGAACCCTCAGGAGCATCTAAGAAGTGGGGGCATGGAACCAACAGGGGAATGAAACCATCAGGAGCATGGAACCAGCAGCGCATGGGCATGCAACCAGCAGGAGGATGGAACCAGTAGGGTATGAAACCAGCAGGGGCATGGAACTAGCAGAAGCATGGAGCCAGCACGGGCATGGAACCAGCAGGAGGGTGGAAGCAGCAGCGCCATGGAACCAGCAGGCGCTTGGAACCAGCAGGAGCATTTAACGGGCAGGAGCATGGAACCAGCAGGGGCATCTAACAAGCGGGGCATAGAACCAGCAGGGACATAGAACCAGCAGGAGCATGGAAGCAGAAGCAGCATGGAAGCAGCAGGCCATGGAACCAGCAGGCGCTTGGAACCAGTAGGAGCATCTAACGGGCAGGAGCATGGAACCAGCAGGGGCATCTAACAAGCGGGGCATGGAACCAGCAGGGACATAGAACCAGAAGGAGCATGGAACCACCAGGGGCATGGATTCAGCAGGGGCATTAAGTGAGCCGGAGCATGGAACCAGCAGTAACATCTAAGAAGCAGGGCATGAAACTAACAGCATCATGGAACCCGCAGAAGCATCTAAAAAGTGGGGGCATGGAACCAACAGGGGAATGAAACCATCAGGAGCATGGAACCAGCAGGGAATGGGCATGCAACCAGCCGGAGAATGGAACAAGCAGGTGCATGGAAACAGCAGGGCATTGAACCAGCAGGGGCATGGAACTAGCAGAAGCATGGAGCCAGCAGCGGCATGGAACCAGCAGGGCATGGAACCAGCAGGGGTATGGAACGAACAGGAGCATCTAACAGGCAGGAGCATGGAACCAGCAGGGTCATCTTAAAAAGCGGGGGCATGTAACCAGCAGGGTCAGGAAACCAGCAGGAGCATGGAACCAGCAGGGGCATCTAACAAGCGGGGGCATGGAACTAACAGAAGAATGGAGCCAGCAGGGCATGGAACCAGCAGGGGCTTGGAACCACCAGAACCATGGAACCAGCAGGGGCATGGAACCAGCAGGGGCATCTAACAAGCGGGGGCATGGAACTAATAGAAGCATGGAGCCAGCAGGGCATGGAACCAGCAGGGGCTTGGAACCACCAGAACCATGGAACCAGCAGGGGCATGGAACCAGCAGGAGCATCTAAAAAGCGGGGGCATGGACCCAGCAGGGCATGGAACCAGCAGGGGCATGGAACCAGCAGGGGCATGGAACCAGCAGGGTCATGAAACCAGCAGGAGCATGGAGCCAGCAGGGGCAGGGGCAGGGGCATGGAACCAGCAGGAGCATGGAAGCAGCAGAGTCATGGAACCAGCAGGGCATGGAACCAGCAGGAGCATGGAACCAGCAGGGCATGGAACCAGCAGGGGCATGGAACCAGCAGGGGCATGGAACCAGCAGGGTCATGAAACCAGCAGGAGCATGGAGCCAGCAGGGGCAGGGGCAGGGGCATGGAACCAGCAGGAGCATGGAAGCAGCAGAGTCATGGAACCAGCAGGGCATGGAACCAGCAGGGCATGGAACCAGCAGGAGCATGGAACCAGCAGGAGCATGAATCCAGCAGGAACATTGAACCAGCAGGGGCAAGGAACCAGCACGAGCATGGAACCCGCAGAACATGGAACTAGCAGTGGCATGGAACCAACTGAGGGCATCAAACCAGCTGGAACATGGAACCAGCAGGAGTAATGAACCAGCAGTGGGATGGAACCAGCAGGAGTAATGAACCAGCAGGCATATGGAAAAAGGAGGAGCATGGACCCAGCAGTTGCATCTAACCAGCAGGGGCATGGACTCCGTAGGAGGATGGAACCAGCAAGGGGATGGGACTAGCAGGAGCATGGATCCAGCAGGAGCAGGGAACCAGCAGGGGCATCCTACAATCTGGGGCATGGTACCAGCAGCTTCTTGGAACCAGCAGGGGCATGGATGCTGCAGGGGCATCTAGTGAGCAGGAGCATGGAACCAGCATGTGCATTTAAACAGCTGGAGTATGGAACAAACAGTGGCATCTAAAAAGGGGTGGATGTAACCGGAAGGGTCATTAAACCAGCACAGGCATGGAATGAGAAGGGGCATGGAACCATCAGGAGCATGGAACCAGCAGGGGCAGGGTCGTGCAACCAGCAGAGGCATGGAACCAGCAGGGCATGGAACCAGCAGGGTCATGGACCATCAGAAGCATGGAAGCAGTAGGGGCAAGAAACCAGCAGGACATGGAACCAGCAGGGGCATGGAAACAGCAAGAGTGTGGCAGCAGCAGGGGCATCTAGTGAGCAGGAGCCTAGAACCAGCAGGGGCATGGAAACAGCAGGAGCATGGCAGCAGCAGGGGCATGGAACCAGCAGGGCAATAAACCATCAGGGGCATGGAACCAGCAGAACATGGAACCAGTAGAACATGGAACCAGCAGGGACATGGAAACAGCAGGAGCGTGGTAGCAGCAGGGGCATGGAACCAGCAGGGCAATAAACCAGCAGGGGCATGGAACCAGCAGAACATGGAACCAGTAAAACATGGAAACAGCAGGTGCGTGGCAGCAGCAGGGGCATGGAACCAGCAGGAGCATGGAGCCAGCAGGGGAATGGAACCAGCAGGGACATGGACCCAGCAGAAGAATGGAACCAGCAGGGGCATGGAACCAGCAGGAACATGGGCCCAGCAGAAGAATGGAGGCAGCAGGGGCCTGGAACCAGCAGGGGCATGGAGCCAGCAGGGACATCGTGTTGTACCAGTTATGAAAGCCACTGCTAGCGGCTCCTTTGCTCGAACACTGTATATTCACATGACGGCTCTCCACCAATCCCAATAACTCCACCCTTCACTTCGCCATCTTTGCACATAATTATATTGTTGGTTTCTTTGGGATTGCTATTGCTATATATGATATATATGTATGATCCCTTATTCTTTAGGACAATGCTAACTACAATAAAGGTTTTACATTATCAAGTGGGTGGCCAGCACAGGACTGGCAGTAGCAGGTATTCAGCAACCCTTAAGGATTCTGATAGCCACAGGCTGGATTTTGGGTCTGGTCTAGATGAAGCTTGAAGAGGTCTGTTTTCGAAAGACGTCTTGTCTAGCATACCAAACCTTGCATTGCGCTTTGGGTCAGCCAGTAACTTATTATCGGCTGCCTTTCTTATTACTTATATTTGCTTGCTTTTTATTTGAATGTCTTCTTTCCACTTCTCATATTTGTCTCTCTCCTGGAGCACAGTTTCTTTACCATCTTTCTGATTGATGACTTGGATTCTTCCACTGCTCACTTCAGGGATCTACTCTTTTACTTTCAACACTTCAAGAGAATGCATGTGTTTGCTCTCTCCCTCATAACCTGCTTCCTCTTCCAACCACCCCAGCTCGTGATTCTCCATCTCATCTTTTTTATTTTTTCCCTCTCCTCCCTTGCTCACACCCCTTCATTCACTTCTCTCCTGCCCATGTTCCCACCAGCTCCATCATTGCTCCCTGTCCCCATCACGATGCTTAAAAAAAATAAAACGGTCGAAGGTTTCATTTAACAGCTGCCCTTTGCTGCCGAGCTGCTGCTCTTATATTAAAAAGGGCTTTCAAGCATGCCTAAATTCACTTTTTTTTAAATGTACCCCTTCAGTTGATAGCCACTATTTTGGAATAGATAAATACAGACAATAAGAAATATTGACAACATATTGCCACATGTGCAAGAATACGTCATCATGCTGTGCCACCATTGTGTTATCACACATACTTGCACTCTAACATGGACATTTGATTGCATTGATTTTGTATGCTTTTCTTTGCTGATACTGCACAGCATTGGTAAAAAGGCATTTCTTTTCGACAATCTTGCATAACATTAGCAAAAAGCCCTAGCAAACCATCAGGTTCCTTATTCACAAAGGTAAACTTTCACTTTTTATTTAAGTTTACTATTTTTTAGCTATTCACAAACTACAAGTGTAGTTTTATGTGTAGCATCTTCATGGAGAATCTGTACATTAAAAGATAGGACCGTCTCTGCAGTCATAAAAATACTACAAGCAAAACTGTACTCGTACTTTGAGAATAACAAAAAATATTAAAACTTACACCAAATATGTAAGTTTACCTTTGTGAATAAAGGCCCAAATAAGATTGGTTTTGCCAATGTTTGTTAAATCACTATGGCTGCTGTTCTCACTCTCTCGGATAGATGCCTAAATAGTGGTGGCTTGCTCTAGCCCCTTAGCTATTCTCTTTCTTCCGATGATTTGAAGCAGTGCAGAGCTCCAGACCTTGGGAAAACAGTTGAAAAAGATGCAAATTGTGGATGTCACATGCAGTGTGCTATTGACAGCACCGGACCCAGTCAAACCCTTCACTACTGATCACACTGCATGTGTGGTGTTAGCCAACACAATTGCAAGTAATGTGGCTGACTGGGAGCTGTGCAATGCAAAGCAGACCTTCAGGCATCGGAGCGTGAGTCCCTGACAACACGGAGCAGTGAAGCTGGATCTGACAACCCTGAGCTGTGAAGCTGGACCAGACAACACCGAGCCGTGAAGCAGGATCTGACAACACTGAGCCGTGAAGCTGGATCTGACAATACTGAGCCAGGAAGCTGGATCTGACAACACTGAGCAGTGAAGCTGGATCAGACAACACCGAGCCGTGAAGCTGGATCTGACAACACTGAGCACTGAAGCAGGATCTGACAACACAGAGCAGTGAAGCAGGATCTGACAACAAAGAGCAGTGAAGCAGGATCTGACAACACAGAGCAGTGAAGCTGTATCTGACAACACTGAGCCATGAAGCTGGATCTGACAACACTGAGCCAGGAAGCTGGATCTGACAACACTGAGCCAGGAAGCTGGATCTGACAACACTGAGCCGTGAAGCAGGATCTGACAACAAAGAGCAGTGAAGCAGGATCTGACAACACAGAGCCATGAAGCTGTATCTGACAACACTAAGCAGTGAAGCTGGATCTGACAACACTGAGCCATGAAGCAGGATTTGACAACACTGAGCAGTGAAGCTGGGTCTGACAACAATGAGCCGTTAAGCAGGATCTGACAACACTTAGGGCCTGATTCTGATGCGGTTAGAAAGGCGTCCTTATTGGCATTTGCTCCTTCCCAATCGGATCAGGAACGTTTCTTCCCGACACAGGGCCCAATTATGATGCGGTTAGGAACATATGCTCCCATTGAAGTCAATGGGAGTCCAACCAAATCGTATCTGGAAGCATCCGGATGCATCGTACTCAGTCGGTCGGACTCTCCGGATCCGAGTGGGTCGGGAACCATTTCCAAACCGATTCAGTCGGGAAGATTTCCAACACGCATCAGAATCAGGCCCAGAGTGGTGAAACTGGATCTGACAACACTGAGCCGTGAAGCAGGATCTGACAACACAGAGCAGTGAAGCTGGATCTGACAACACCGAGCAGAGAAGCTGGATCTGACAACACCGAGCAGAGAAGCTGGTTCTGACAACACTGAGCCATGAAGCTGGATCTGACACCACTGAGCAGTGAAGCTGGATCTGACAACACTGAGGGCCTGATTCTGATGAGGGTTGGAAAGCTTCCCGACCAAATCGGTTTGGAAATGGTTTCCGACCCACTCAGATCGGGAGAGTCCTACCGTCGGAGTAGGATGCATCTTTGTTAGAAACGGGACCCTGGCCGGCCAAGACTCGCGTCGAGGTCAGTCAGGGATCACCATTTCTAAAGTCAGGGCTAGGGAGTCACACACCAAGATAACCCCCGCTCACCCTCTAGGTAACGTGGCGCGAGCAGCAAGGCTAATCTCAGAGGCGATGTGTAAAGCGTTTGCGCGCGCACCCCAGCAACAACAACCAAAGGCCCACCACAAAGGAAACTCCACACAAGGTTATATAAAAAATAGCCTTTGTATTATAATAATAAAAACACATTAGATAACACACACACTTTACAATGTGCCAACAGGCACGGGCAAGATTTACAAGGGATTATGTACAGGACAGGGCCACCTGGACCACTGTCAGGGGTATGCACTTGTTAGAATTAATACTTGTAGGTATAACACTTTAGCACATCAACATATAATGACTGTAACACAGAAATAGAAAATGTAGCATACAACCAGTAACTACTGGTAAAGGGAAAATACCTCCTACGCCACCCTAGTCTCTGTAGGGAAATCACGCAGGGAGCTAGGACCTATGGAAGGAAAACCTATCACCTACTACGCCACCCTAATCTCTGTAGGGAAATCACGCAGGGGGAAGGAAACCTAAAATAATCACCTAGGCAAGTAACATTTAGCAAAGGCAATTAAACATCAACATTCCTCTAAGCAGGTCACTTTTAGCAAAGGGGAATAAAAGAACAAGGCATTAC
The DNA here is from genome assembly GCF_964261635.1 of Lissotriton helveticus. Lineage (NCBI taxonomy): Eukaryota > Metazoa > Chordata > Amphibia > Caudata > Salamandridae > Lissotriton > Lissotriton helveticus. The sequence continues at coordinate 1,616,705,940 of NC_136069.1, forward strand.
CTAAGCAGGTCACTTTTAGCAAAGGTAATGACACAACCAATCCTCTAAGCAGGTCACTTTTAGCAAAGGGGATAAACACATAAAGAATCACCTAAGCAGGTCACTTTTAGCAAAGGCAATAACAAACAAGGGCACATGAAACATTAAAACACATTCAGAGGTGCAGGTAGAACATTTGCGCAGAAATCAAATAAGCAGGAATCATAAATTGCGCAGGGTGCACATGGCACAACATTAGAAATGTCCCTCAGGCCAACTGGCCTCGAAAGGGGCTGAATGCCCTGAGTCTCAATGTCAGGGAAGGCTGCGCAGGCAGCACACAAAAGCCTAAACGTAGCAACTGTCCACTAAGTGCTGGACAGTTGTGAATAGCAAGTAGGCAAACGTTGGAGCCGCGTGGGCTCAAGAACACAGGTGGGGAGACACAGCGTGGGAGCCTCGGGGCTACAACCAACTAGCTGCCTGTGCCCCCCTAGAGCCTCTGTGGCTCGCAAAACAAAGGTGCTGGCACCAAAGAGCTTCTGCGCTCTAGACCAATGATGGGCGCTCAAGAGCCTCTCTCAGGGCTCAATGGGCCAGGGTGCCGGCACTCGAGCCTCTCGGGACTCGTGAACAAATGCCGGTGCTTGGAGCCTCGTGGGCTCTTAAAACGAATGCCCCCTCGAGCATCGTGGCCCTTGCAGCACAGATGGGGGGCGTTGGAGTCCCTCACGGGGGACTCTACCTACACGAAAAATGCCCCCTGAAGCCCTCAGGCTTCCTAAAGCAATGCGCGCACGATCGCGCTACGGGGGAGGGGCGGACACCGACAACGTGTCCCGCGGCCCCTCTCCCTCCTCGGCACTCACCGGCAGTCTCAGGGCGGGCGGGGCTCCTCTCGTCCCGGGGCTCCTCTCTCCACTCGGGGAGCCTCGGGGACACGACCGGCTGCCTCCCTCGTCTCCCGCCTGGCCTTGTCTCCTCCACACGCCGCCTGACTTCCGCCGGGGCCGCCAATGGCAGCGTGGCCCTGGGGGTCAGGAGGCGGGACTTCCGGGTCGCTGCAGGCAGCGCGGCGGCCCGGCAAGCTTCCAGTGCGCCCGGGCTGCGGCGGTGATGTCCTGGGCAATGCCGGGTGGCACCGGCTCGAAAATAAATACAGACCACGGGGCAATGCCGGGTGGCACCGGCCTCGAGTTAAAAATAAAGCGAGGTGGCACTCGCTCAGCCTGGCAAAGCGCTCCAAAGCGCTAGAATCAAAATAAAGCGCACCCAGCGCTTAGGGGGAAAATAAAGCGCTCTTCAGCGCTAGGAGTAACAGGAAAAGCGCTCCACAGCGCTAGTGGGCAAATAAGCGCTCCCAAGCGCTAAGAGCAAAACAAAGGCTCCAGCAGGGTCTGGAGGCAGGCAGAGGGGCAGGGCAGGGCCAGAGCCAGCACACTGGGTCTCCAGGCAGGGAGACAAGCCAAGTGGCGGTCCTCTTGGCCCCAGCAGCAGCAACAGCCCCCTCTGGCAAGGATCCACAAGTAGAACAATTTCTGTGGGGACACAGCCCCATATTTATACCATGAATTCCTTTGTTAGGAGGTGCAGGGTGGGGGGAAACCAGTTGCAGCTGGCTTGGGAGTACCCTTGATGGCCCAACCACCCCTTTCATTCACTGGGGAGGCTTGGGTCATTAGACAAACCACAGGGGGGCGGAGCCAGCATTGTGTGGGGAAAAACCCAGCCCATCCAGGACACAGATCTACTCCTCCCACACATTACTCATGCTGATCTCACACTCACCACCGGGCAGACCCATCCAGACTTCCTGGAGCCTGGCATGCCAGCCAGCTCCAGCCAATCACGCTCCACTATCCTCACTGCACACATACATCAATGTCCAGAAGTAGCACTTCCCTTCTAGACACATACAAGCCGCACATACCATTGCGCAGCATTCATTCTCACGAGTTCATACATACTAAACTCGAGCCTGCACTCCCCACACATCAGGAACTACCGGGGCACACACATTCCCCATGCATTCCTATGGGAGGGCAGGCCAGCCATACTACACGCACGCACTTTCACTCTGGGACACAGGGAAAAAGTGCGCCAAGACCCAAAAATCACTACACAGGGTCACAAATAAAGGCAAAAAGATTAGGGGTGAACCTGCCCTAAGGCCCAAGTCTAACAATCTTGATGCTTCCAGATACGATTTGGTTCGACTTCAATGGGAGCAGATGTTTCTAACTGCATCATAATTGGGCCCTGGGTCGGGAAGACATGTTCCCGGACCGATTTGGAAGGAGAAAATGCCATTAGGAGGCCTTCCTAACTGCATTAGAATCAGGCCCTGAGCTGTGAAGCTGTATCTGACAACACTAAGCCATGAAGCTGGATCTGACAACACTGAGCCATGAAGCTGGATCTGACAACACTGAGCCACGAAGCTGGATCTGAAAAAACTGAGCACTGAAGCAGGATCTGACGACACTGAGCGGTGAAGCTGGATCTGACAACACTGAGCAGTGAAGCTGGATCTGACAACACTGAGCCATGAAGCCGGATTTGACAACACTGAGCCGTGAAGCTGGATATGACAACACTGAGCACTGAAGATGGATCTGACAACACTGAGCCGTGAAGCTGGATCTGACAATACTGAATAATTAAGCTGGATTTGACAACAGCGAGCAGTGAAGCTGGATCTGGCAAAACTGAGTAGTGAAGCTGGATCTGACAACGCTGAGCAGTGAAGCTGGATCTGACAACACTGAGCTGTGAAGCCAGATCTGACAACACTGAGCAGTGAAGCCAGATCTGACAACACTGAGCTGTGAAACCAGATCTGACAACACTGAGCAGTATAGCCAGATCTGGAAACAGCGAGCAGTAAAGCCAGATCTGACAACACCGAGCAGTGAAGCCAAGTCTTACAACACAGAGCCGTGAAGCTGGATATGACAACACCGAGCAGTGAAGCGGGATCTGATGAAACTGAGCAGTGAAGCCGGATCCTACAACACAGATCAGTGAAGCTGGATCTGACAACACCGAGCAGTGAGGCTGGATCTGACAACACTGAGCAGTGAAGCTGGATCCGACAACACTGAGCAGTGAAGCTGGATCCGACAACACTAAGCAGTGAAGCTGGACCTGACAACACTGAGCAGTGAAGCTGGATATGACAACACGGAGCAGTGAAGCTGGATCTGACAAACATGAGCACTGAAGCTGGATCTGACAACACTGAGCAGTGAAGCTGGATCCGACAACACTGAGCAGTGAAGCTGGATCCGACAACACTAAGCAGTGAAGCTGGATCCGACAACAGCGAGCAGTGAAGCTGGATCCGACAACAGCAAGCAGTGAAGCTGGATCCGACAACACCGTGCAGTGAAGCTGGATCTGACAACACTAAGCAGTGAAGCTGGATCTGACAACACTAAGCAGTGAAGCTGGATCCGACAACAGCGAGCAGTGAAGCTGAATCTGACAACACTAAGCAGTGAAGCTGGATCTGTCAACACTGAGCAGTGAAGCTGGATATGACAACACGGAGCAGTGAAGCTGGATCTGACAAACATGAGCACTGAAGCTGGATCTGACAACACTAAGCAGTGAAGCTGGATCCGACAACAGCGAGCAGTGAAGCTGGATCCGACAACAGCAAGCAGTGAAGCTGGATCCGACAACACCGTGCAGTGAAGCTGGATCTGACAACACTAAGCAGTGAAGCTGGATCTGACAACACTAAGCAGTGAAGCTGGATCCGACAACAGCGAGCAGTGAAGCTGAATCTGACAACACTAAGCAGTGAAGCTGAATCTGACAACACTGAGCCGTGAAGCTGGATCTGTCAACACTGAGCAGTGAAACTGGATCTGACAACACTGAGCCGTGAAGCTGGATCTGTCAACACTGAGCAGTAAAATTGGATCTGACAACACTGAGCCGTGAAACTGGATCAGTCAACACTGAGCAGTGAAGCTGGATCTGCTGCCTTGGAGTGCCTACACCTTGGCTGTTACTTGGCGCCAGTCCCCATCCTCTTGGTGCTGTCCTCATAAGTAATGCCCACTTAGTCTGGGCAAAGTACTCCCAGCATCAGAGTTTCCTGTTGACACCGGAGCTGTATATACATATTTTTTTTGTGGTGATCACTGCATTGTACTCCCACCACTTATACCTGGGGCTCACGTATACTCTTCCACCCAGCCTGATTATTTCCTTTCTAACAACTTCAAGTTCATTTGAGGAACATTTTGCCATAGGAAATAAAGTTCTGCTCTACTTGCATGGACAGTCTTAATGTGAAAGGGGCAAAGCCAGAGATGGAGTAGAAATGGTTATGTCCAAAGTCATGATGTCCTGCATGGAAAGAGCTTTCTTCGAAAGGGGAATGCCCCCGAAAGAAAATGTAAACCCTTCCCTGCCTGTACATTTGCATGTCACACTGATCCACCTTGAGAGTTGTCCGATGCTTCACACATAAATAAAGGATGAACAAATGTTCTTGCAAGTATTACCTCACTGAAGTCCATCCTGTTGAATTTACCAATGTTTATTGTTAATGCCACCTTCGCTTTTTCTTTTAGATATTAATTGACTTGATGGGCTGTGGTGGCCGGATAGAGGCTCCTGCCACATTAAGGTAGCCAGTGTAGCCATCATTTATTGTTCCAATTTACTGTGTTTGGTACAGAAGGTAGTGTGGAGGATCCATGGTACCAGGAAGTGTTGCATTTTTATTTTGTAACTGTGTCTCAACTGTCACTCAAAAAACAACCCAATTTCTCACAAGTATATTTTCACAGTGCAATAGCAGTCAACTATCTCTCTGATCACTTGTTGAATGTATTGCTGCCCTTGATACTGCCTTTTGGCTATGCTCATACTAGACTAGCTCTACATGTTTCAATTTCCCACCACCTCAAACACATTTGGTAGCTCTCATTGCTAAGCACTCAGGACCTGATGTATGACCCTTACAGTTTGCAAGATGCAAATTGCAACGATTTGCAACTCGCAATTTGCGACTCACAAAATGGAATGTAAAACAGTGTCTCAGACACTGTTTATGATTCCCAATAGGGTCGCAAATGACCTGTCTCGTTAATATTCATGAGGCAGGTCGCAATTTGTGATCCCATTGGGAATGGCCAACACTTATAAGAATTGTGGCCTGCAGGAATCAGCGCACCACCATGTCTATGACTGCTTTAAATAAAGTACGTTTTGTAAAATGCAGCCCATTGTCCTTAAAGGAAAACGGGCTGCATTTAAAAAAGAAAAATTTAACAATTCTGTTTCAAGTTTAAGCAGTGGTCGGTGGGACCCCTTCCAGCTCTTAAGAAATATGCACGCTACCAATCACAAAGGGGAAGGGGTCCCCAGCTTCCTGTTTGCGAGTGGCTTACTACGTACTTGCAGTAAGAGGTACACTGTGAGTGTTTTGCGACTGCACATGCAGTCGCAAAATAATGGTACATACCATTCTGACTCGCTATTAGGAAAGGACGCCCTTGGCACGCCCCTTCCTAATAGCAACTTGCAAAAACTATTTTGCGAGTCACAGGCTCGCAAAATAGTGTTTGTACATACCACCACCCTTTTTGCGGTCGCAAACGGGCGATTTCCCAATTGCAACTGCAAAAACGGTCGCACATCAGGCCCTCAGACTCAAGGGCAATAGCCCTTAACTCATTAAAAGTGTAGTAATCCCTTCTGAACCAACTCATGCACTCAGATCCACACATAGTTGTTGCCCCTAAAATTCAAAGACTTTTCAAGGGTGGATACTCATTTGCTAACATGGTGTCCAAACATGGAACTTTCTTCAGCCGAATATTTGCCCAATGCAAATTATCTTTCTTCTTCTAAAACGTGCTGTGTAAAACCAATAAAACAATGTGCAGAATGTATTATAAAGAGTTAATGCCCTTCACTCAACTATGCTCCCTAACCTTCGACCTTGGAAGCAGCAGTGGGCCCTTATCTCATGACAATCTGTAATGTTAAGTAGAATATTGGTAAAGTTACAATGCAGAGGTTTTAAGAGATTGCTTGCTGCATACTCCACCTTTCACTATCTGAGCTCTTACATATACACTCACCTTGTTGGGGGTGTGGTGGACACCCGAGGCCCAGACAGAAACCGCTACTGCACGTCACTGACAGGATATTATCATTTAAGTTTCAAGAAGGTACTGACATTCTCCCACTCCAATAAGTCTAAAATCATCATCTTTTTATGCCAGGTGTAATGAAAAGTTGAACGCCAAGAAGCAGTTGCCCACCACCTTGCAAATGATTTTGGTAAAATACATCTCTTTACATAAAAGGGGGAATGTATAACTGCTTTGTCTCATTCTTGATTTTGTTGTTCTTTGCATCTTCTTGCTTTTCTCAATGTCACTTTGCTCTTTCTTCACCAAGATACTTGACCAGGTGAAGGTCTGTGCTTTACAGGTTAATTTTCTTTCCATTTCATTTCATTTCGAAATATGACTTCCAAATAAGACCTGTGCCCTGGGTCTGCCAATAAAAGTTCGTTGTGTCCCTGTGTAACGTAACTGGTGCTCATGTATAGCGCTCCGATACATTCGGATCGAGTTCGCGCTATATAAACCTGGCAAAAAAAAGAAACTATTGACGCGCAGGGTGGGAAAGTACAGCACTTACTTAAAAATAATGTTTTCTCTCTCCAGGAGGTCAAAGGACACTACCTTGCTTATAACCTTTGCGAGGGCCAGCTGCAGCTTTATTTATATTCCAAAAGCAGATGTTTCCACTCATAGAGCCAAGTCTGGGCCAGTACCCTGATGAGCTGAAAGTCTGGGTTAGGTTTTCTCTGTGAAGACCGCATCAGTCAATACTGACTAAAATCATGAGAAAATGGAGGGGGGGGAGAGGGGTAAGGAAACTACAATAAGTGCAACATCCTCCAGACACTGCCAACAGGAAGCCATGGCAAGATCTTGAAGTGACAGTCCTTACAAGCAAAAGAAACATGAGTTTTTTATTCTACCTGGTCTGAAATTCTCTGCAAGCGTTCCTTTATGAAATACTCCACATGCACACATTGGACCTCTGCGTAGCCCACTTGATGTATCCCAAGTTATATGTTATTCTCTCTCCCATGTTCTCACATATGTCGGAGAATGTGGCAAGGGCAGGCTTTTGTGATGACTTTCGATTTGATCGTTAGGTTTCTTTAATTTAAGTGAATGTTTTTTGTCCATATTCCTTTTTTAGAATGAATTATCTCAAAGCAAAGTATACGAACTGTGCAATTAGTGGTATGTGTTAATTTTGTTGTATTTTTCTTTAGTTAATCTGTTTTAGTGATCCATGGCCTAGCGGCTATGACCTTTGTTAAAGAACAGAAAAAATTAAAATATAAAAAAATAATGACATATTAGAGATAATTCTTAAAGGTTTTAATGCTGGCCTGAAATTTACAATGGATTACTGGCACCTATAGCCGCTTTCACAAGCAAGGGGTGAGAAGAGGGCTTCCAAGTCATAATTTTCCCTTAAAGTTTGGGACCGTATATGTTGATGGGCATTTCCATGCTCCTCTCCTTCTCTTGTCCACCCTTGGCTTGGAGATTTACTTTAATACAGGACTGGCATAACTCCCCTTTGAGGGAGGAGACAAGAATGGATTAATCTTTACAATATTAACATCTTACGTTTTTGCTGATTTCTGAAGCACTTGTGCTGAAATTTTGAGGGCCACTTGAGCCTATTACTGACCAGCACCGTGAGAAGCCGTAGAATGTGTCACGTAATTTGCTCTTGTATAGACATGGCCAGCCCCCAAATGCAGCCAACCCCATGGGGGTGTTGGTCACAGAACCTGGCCCTGGGGAACCCATTCACTCTGGGTCTTTTTTTTTTAAAGGGGAGTGGGGCCTCCCCAAACCACTTTAGGCCCTGGGAACTCCACCCTCCAGGGCTGCACATACAAGTTAAGAGGAAGGAGGGCCACTTGGCCCCTCCTACCCAAGCCTCTTTGGGCCTGTGTTCCAAAAGCCCCCAGGGCTCTGTATTTTTTTAAGGGTTGAAAGGCTGTGCAGTCCTCCTCTCAGAGCCATTATCCACCTTGAAGACCCCATTTCCTGAGGCTATTAGTTTAAATAAAGGGTAGGGGCATCAAATGACCCTCCTTCCTGAACTTTGCTAGGACCTGGGGACCCCAGGGCCACTCTTTCAAAAAAAGGGAAGGGGAGCACATGGCACTCATCGGGCTGATTTAAGCCTGGGGACCCCATCTCTTTGGGCCTGGTGTTCTTTTGAGGGAGAGGGAGAAGTGTGGCATCCCTCCCTGGGCAGATTTCGAACCCATCCATGGGGGCCTGGTGTTATTTTTGGGGGGAGGAAGCGCGTGGCCCTTGATTTCGGCCCCAGGGACACCATTCCATGGGGCCTGGCAGAGTCCCCTCTCCCTGAGCTGATGTCAACCCTGGGCACCTCATCCCCTGCGACCTAATGTTATTTTGAGGGGGGCACGTGTGTCCCCCACACAGGCCAATTTTGTCTCTGCGGACCCGTCCCCGGGGGCCTGGCTCTATGCTAAGGGGGAGGAAGATATGCAGCCCCATTCCTAAGGCTGGTTTTGGCCCCAGGGCCCTATCCCCGGGTTGCCAGCAATATTTTGAGGTCTTGGAGGTGCATGTGGCCCCCTCACCATGCCAATTTGGACACAGCAGGCCAATGCCAGGTGTACAGCATTTGTTTTAGGAGGAGGGAGTTCTCGCCCCTCGATTTCAGCCCCAGGGACCCCATCCCCGGGGCCCGGTGTTATTTTCAGGAGGAGGGTGGTGCGCAGTCCCTCTCCTTGGGCCAATTCCAACCCCGAGGACCCCATCTTACAGGGCCCAGGTGCTATTTTGAGGGGGAGGGGTGTCACATTGCCCCCGTCCCCGGGCTGATTTTGACCAGGGGACAACATCCCCTGGAGATGGTAGGTGCCATGGGTGCCCTGTTGCCCACCAAGGTCACCCACCATACTCTCGTTGAGGGCGTGGGAGCAGCCCCAAGGCCCCTGTGGCCCCTGCCAGCTCCCCACATACAACCGGAGCTGGCACTGGTAGCAAAAATATTTCTTAAGAGCAGACAGTGGTCCACAGGGAGCAGTGACTAATGCTATTCCAGGAGGGTGGAAGCAGTATTTTCATATGTTTCCTGACCACATCAGAACAGGCATCAAAACAAATTAAAAAGTTCAGGAGCATTTTCGAATCTCCCGTGCACTGGGAGCCGACTTGGTGTTTGCTTACACTTTGCTGGGGTTTTCAAAATGTTTGAAACTGCAATGTCCCAGGGGTGAGCACCCCAAGACATAGCATTTGAGTCAGCCCCAGTGGATGGGATCCCTGGGGTCATAGCTGGCTCCGAGACGGGCCCATGGCCCCTTCCTTATTGTAATTGGCCCTGGGGCTACCCAGGGTCTTTAGAGGCTAGGGTAGAGTGACCACGTGGCCCCCTCCCCATTTTTAATATTTTTAGCCCTGGGCATCGGCTCTTTGGGGCCTTAAGAGGCCCCTTCCCTTCTTTAATTGTTTTGAATGGGTTTCCCGTAGGCCTCTGATGGCTGGGGGACAGGGGGACATATGGCCTCCCTCCCCATAACCATTGTTTTTGGCCCCGGGGTAGGCTCCCCGGGTCCTCTGAAGGCCAGGAGAGAGGGGAAAGCAGCCCCTCTCCCCTTTATGGACATAGCCACAATGGCAGGCTCCTCAAGGCTTATAATAAATAAATGTGGCCCGCCACCATTTTTTTAATATAATAAATAAATGTGGCCCGCCACCATTTTTTTAATGATCTCATGAGAGTTTTACGGAATTGCAGCATTTTTGACATTTTGTTTTCCTTTTTGGCCCCAGGGGGTCCATCTTGGTTTCCCCCTCCCTCCGAGCCTAGGGGGTCAGGGCATCCCTACCCTGCCCTCATACATCTTTTTTTAATGATAATTCCAGGACAGTGAACAAAGTCCCTGAGTCCTGTAATGGGTGTCAGTAATATTGTCATGAATACAATAATCATTATTCAGTGCCACCCTAACTCCTCTGGGCCCCAGTGCCGCTGCACTTACTGCAACAATGAAAGCTGTGCACCTGCGCAATGTGAAGGTCAGTAATGAGTTGGTGAAGGATGAATATTTTCATAAGTACAGAATTGGATGTGTTAACATTTGCTCAAGTGCATGTATTTTAATTTCTTGTTTCTTAAAATAGATTTGCAATAGTGTGTGGGCTCTCGCAAAATCAAAATATATGTAATACTGGAGAATTATGTGTTACTAATCATTTAAAGAGTGGAGATATACTATTTTCTTCATTTAATTTGATAGGGATTGTTAAACTCTTGATTGTACTATAATTATATGTATAATATACTTACTTAAAGGGGCTTTCAACCATCTATATTCATCCATTGGTCTGTTGTTGTGTCATTCACATCTTGCTTTCGTCACTGCGGCATATAGCAAGGTGAAATGGATCAGTCTACTTCTGTCACTGGTCCCTTTCACTTTGAGTGACAGCATTTTGTTCTCTCACAATGAGCACATACTCACACAAGGTAGTTCTCTTCAGTGCCAGTGTTAGTGTTGTTACTTTATAATTACTTTAGTGTTTCCTTTGTGTTTAGAGCCTGAGGTTAAAGCAGCATGGCTCATACCAGATATGAGCACAAGCTTCATTCCATGCTTTATCAGTTCCTGCATGCTGCGCATGCTGTTGTAAATACCTTTTAGAGTGTCCTTTGTTTATCTGGCAGCTGGGACTTCTCAGCATAACAGAGTGTATCCATTAGAAACTCTTCTGTATTAGCTTGTCCTCTTTTTACTCTGTACACAAATCAAAAGCTTCACTATTATACATCTGAATTCTTAAGCAGATAATTCTTCAGAAAACATTAGTTCTAAAATGAATTCACCTGTGTTCTATTATAAACTTTGCCCAGGAACAAAATAGGTATGTATCATTTTTAATTCTCAGCTATTCTAACACTTGTTTTTAAAATAATTGTTCTTTCTTTCTTTCTTTCTTTCATTCCTCTGTTCTTTCTTTTGTTCTTCTTTCATCCTTTGTTTCTTTGTTTCTTTCTTTCTCAAAAGGAAAAGGCTGGCACAGAATGAAAGAACAATAGGTTTCTTTAGGTCTGTCTTAGACAAGACCTTTTGGCTTTACTAAAATTATGTGTATGAAATAGTTGCTTATAGGGGTTTCCAGCTTCAGCCATTTATTTGTGGTTTCCTCATTCCCATTTTCTCCAACCCACTCGTGGATGCATCAAGGGACACTTTTGCCACTGGCTGACTTCACTATGAGTTACTACATGCTTCTCTTTCACAATGAGCACATCCATCCATAAAGTAGTTCCTTTCAGTGCAAGGGGTTAATGGGTGTTCTTTTTTAGACCAAAATACATTTTGTCTTTAGTCAATTCTTTTTTAGTTTGGCAAATGCTAGGTAGCTTCCTAAGTAACAAAGTTTGTAAAAACCATGACAAAACAAAACAAGGATTGCCAAACGGCTGGCGGACTACTCTTGACCTATTGGTTTTGCTAATACTTGTTAAAGGAGTTTCAAACTTGTTATGAGAGTAAAAAAGTAATAGCAATTTTGTAAACCTGAAAACATAAATAAAATGTGTGATTATGTTTTAATTGCACAATACATTCCAATCTTAAATTAATAGATTAAACAGACATTTGGCAAGAAGATTTTCACATTTCAATTTAAAACATTTCTCTTCATGACACTGCAGTCATAGGTGCACATGTGGATATTGCACATAGCATGGTGTACTGTTGATCTTCTGGTGGAATTCATGCGTGCTACTCCCAGATGCATACAGAATCAGGAGCATGCTGTTGGCAGTCAATGAGGGTGAAGCAAGAATGCTAATAATCAAAATTAAATATGTCTCTGGTGACCCCAAGTTGACCTCCATGCTGGGCAGTGTCCAGGTTTTACTTGTCATGTTTTTTTTGTTTTCAAGACAAATTGCTCATTGCTATATTTATTGTTTGCAAGTTTGAAATATGATCTGTCTGTTTGTGACTGCTGTGCGTGCTTTTATTCAGGGACACATGTTAGGGCAAGTCTATCATGCTATCACAGATGGTTCATGCTGATGGGTTATATTTCATGATATGACATAAAGAAATATTCTCTGACATAATATTCGGTCCCAAATGTGGTTTATAAAAATATTGACTCAGTGAGTGCAGATTTTCTGTTACTAATGGCAAATATTATTCATGTAGGTGAAATTTAGGACACAATGGCCCGATTAAACAAATGTAAAGTTAGCTCAAAAGTGTAAGTTTAGATCAAAAGTTTAACTTTACTACCTTCGGTATTAAAAAAGTTACTTACGAATGTTGGGGCATATTATCAAGACTCGGCGATAAAATTATCGCCGCTTTATCGGCAGGAAACTGCCGGAAAAGTGGCGATAATGGGCTTGATAATATGCTCTATGGAATTCCAATCGAAGCTCATGTTAAATGTTCTTCACATCTAACATGAGCTTCGATTGGAATTCTATAGAGCATATTATCAAGTCCATTATCGCCACTTTATCGGCAGTTTCCTGCTGATAAAGCGACGATAATTTTATCACCGAGTCTTGATAATATGCCACGTTATCTTTACAACTGCGGATGTTCCGCTCTCGGAGCGGAGTTACCGCACTCGGATGGAATCTCTGCACCCGGTGCAGAATCTCCACACTCAGGGCGAATAATCGGGGCAGAACACAACTACAGTTGCACATTTAACTATTAGTCATATGTCAAGCAATGTTTTTCGCAAACAGCCTAAATGTGAAGGTAAAATACATTTCTAAATCTCCATTCAAACCTCCGATTTCTATCTTTCTCTCAAGCACACCACACACACCTGTGTTAGTGCCTACCATCTCCCAACCCAGCTCCAGCTGAAGGTCATCAACCTAATAGCCAATCCCCGACTGACTGCATGCATAAAATCGGAGCTTCCACACACAAAACCTTTCAGACCTTACGACATGTCAGTAAATGTGTTTGTCTGTTTGCCCCTTGTCATGTGACAGAATGATTTGGGAAAGAAGGAGGAGGAAGAGAACTGAGAGGAGCTTCAGAAAAAGATGTAACCTCTTTGGGATGGCCAGCCAAGATCCTAGGTCCAGATACTGGTTTCCCTGCTACAGTCATCGTGGGCCTGGTTTGTGAGTGGAAGGATGATCATGACCCTGAGACATGCCGTCCTACTTCATCCCAGACTATGTCAAGATCATTGCAGCCTTCAATTTCTTTGCTACTGGGTCTTTTCTCAGTGTGTCCAGTGATATCATGGGCATCTTTGTAGCAAACCTGTCCTGATTCTTGTGTCAGATACTGAGTTGCATCAATTGTATTGCGACTTATATAGCGCACGTATCACCCGAAGGCATCAAGGCACTTGCCTTGGGAACCCGTCCTGGCTTTTCCCTGTGAGATAACCCCTACTGGGTATCCCCAGGGTGAAAGCCAGGCATCCCGCAGCGGGTGGGCCGCCGTAGTGGAGATTAAGCAACTATTGCCCAGAGTTGCAGCGTGGAACCCCATGATTAGAATAGGCACCGAGGCGAGAATTATCGAGTCCGTGGACATTTTGGGCTCAGGACCCTGCCGCGTCGGGAATTGAACCCTGGTCCCGGGCCAGACCTCTGCATCAGGGTCTGCCGCTCTAATCAGTGAGCCACACTCCTCCACACAATTGGAGAGTGCATCTCCACATACACTGGAAGGAAGGTAAAGGGTTGCTGGTGATATCTGTCACTATTCCTGCTTTCTACGTGTGATAGGTGCAATTGACTGCAACTATGTGGCACTTCAGCCACTTTGCCACAATGCACACATCTTCTTCAACAGACACCACTGGCTATCCATCAACATGCAGGGCGTGTGTGATGCCAGTGGCTGCTTTACTGATGTGCATGTAGTGTTCCCAGATAGTACACATTTTCCTCCAGAGGTGATGATGCATATGCACTCTCTCCTCATCTTCTCACAGCTTACAGACGTGCAATCACTCTACCTCAGCCTAAGTAAAATAGGGCATTGTTCATGAGCCCTCATAGAGTCCACTTTTGGTCTCCTTAAGTTGTGATAAAGATGTCTTGACTGTACGGGGGGGCTGCTGTACTCCCCTGAAGTTGTGTGCAAGATAATAGTAGCCAGTTAGGTTTATACAAACATATTCAATGAGTACAAAATACACACATAATCTCAACAGTAGCACATGTGTTTGCCAGTGTACAGTACAAACAAAGCAGTCTTGTCATGCAAAATGCGTCACTTGCCATGTAGAGTGTCTGATGTTGTCAAGGAATATGCCAAATAGTGGAATCAAAACTGAGCAAATATCATAGCCAAGCCCTTGAATGCACATGAACACCAAATTTGGCATGTACGTTGTGTTTCACTATGCTACGCAACAGATGACAATTGTTAGTAAGTGTACGATTGTTGCCATTGTGTATTACAGGATAAACCTGGATCTACTTTAGGCGTGGAGATATCCATCCACAATGTTTACTACATTCACTTGTAGGATTACATTGGTATGTAACTGTGTGTAAATGTCAGGGACTTGACATTGCACTAAAGCTGAAGGTGAGAGTGAATACTGAAGAGTCTATTGACCACAATTGAGAATAATGTCATTGTATAAGCAATTTCTGAACATTACAGTGACAGTACACCTACTTTTGGTTTCAAACAACATATTATTGGTCAGTGAAATTGAAGAAGTACAAAGTCAGCACTTGCTTTATGAAGTAATGTCCTTCATTATAAATTGTACATCAACTACATATAATTGTTTGTTTTTATTTTCAGTGGACCAGGCTGGCCAACATACATTTGGACAGCACCAATGGGAGACCAGCGGATCCTTGGCTCGTTGACGGGCAAGTCCTTTAGACATCACCAGTGAGGAGGAGGTGGAACACCAAGCCACATGCAGGGGTAGTATGCCCACCCGGTCTGAGCAAACAGCAGCGACATCAGAAGACAGGGTATAGGCTGAGGAGACTGAAGGGGGATATGTTGAGAGGGATACCACTAGCCAGGCATAAGATGAAAGTGGGTCTCCTCCTGGTCCAAAAGAACTGGATATTGAAATGGTATCCCTGGAGCAGGGCCCAACACCATCTGGGCCTACTAGCGACCCCTCACTAACTCATGAGGCCTCCAGTTCATTGGGGCCTCCAGCTGTACCCACTGCCATTACGCCAACTCTAAGTGCTTGCCCAGTAGAGCTGAGAAAGACATCTTCCCCTGATGCCCGACACCCCTCATGTTCAACCCAAACCCCTCCATGTGTTGTATCCCCCATTTCTGCATCAAAGTAAGTGATGGTGTCAAGTGAGGATGTCAGGACTGTGGTTTCTCGGGGCTTCCTAGAGCTGAAGGAGGATATCCGGATGTCCTGAAAGGCACAGTCCAGACATTTTGACAGTCTCACTTCCTTCATCACTTCTTTTAGTTCAGTCATTTTGTCTGCATTCGCCCAACACCCCGCCCAAACCACCGCTGTTGTATCTCCAAGTACATCTTCCCTCTCTGTTTACCCTGCTACCACTTGTACTCCTCATTTTTCCAGCACCCGTTTTGTGTGTGGCCATGCATCGACCAGCCAGAGCCAGTCCACAGGAGAAGAGGTGTTACACATTGAGGCAAAGGTGACAGTCAAGATTGCCAGTGACTGAACAATGTTTATACTGTGGACATTTTTGCTACCCCTTGTACATAAACTGGTTCCCATTACACTTCCTGGTGTGTTTTAATTATTTTGCCTAACCCCCTCAAAGTTCCCAAAAAACATTCTGCCCGATAATATTATTATTTCTCCCTTCCCAATGGACAGTATTGTATTTTAAATTATTTCAATATATTTTATACAATATAAATATATTTTCCTACAACACCATCTTTGTCTTTTTCATTATATATGCTGGATTCAAAGTATGGGAGTCTTCAACGTCAAATTTTTAGCTATGCTTTCAACATGATACCTTGTTACACAGACGGTCCTACTAATATACATGCCCTACTCACACATGTTTATTATCACATATATGGCCTACAACCAGAGTAACAATTTGACCACCACCAACGATTACTTTACTCAATATTGAATTGGAAGACATATTTTTATTTATTTACATATATTGCAAGCTTTTACATTTTACAGTGATCATGGGGGATCGCTCTTGTGACTTCTCAATTGTGGTGGTGAGGATCTCTGTGAGTAAGTGTGTTTACTGTGTTGACGGCAATGTGTGGGTGGGTGTATCTGCCTGTACAGTTGGTGATGTGCTGGTAAGTTGGTGGGTTTGCCTGTACAGTTGGTGGACGTGCCTGTACAGGATGTGAGGGTGCCTGTACAGGGTGTAAGGGTGCCTAAATAGGGAGTGAAGGTGCCTGTACTGTTTTTACTTGTACCTGTTCAGTGGTAGAGGATGCCACACACTTTTTGTTTGGGCCTGTACAGGGTCATAGGGTGCCTGTACAGTCTTTGCTTGTGCCTGTTCAGTTTTTACTTGTGCCTGTACAGGGGCAGAGGGTGCTGGAACAGATTTTGCTTGTGCCTGTACAGGGCAGAGCATGACTGTACAGGTGGGGGATGTGCCTGTGCTGGGGGGTGTGTGTGCCTGTACAGGTAAGGGATGTACCTGTGTAGGGGGATGTACCTGTACAGGTGGGTACACAACTGTGCATGAGAAGCATGTGCTGGGCAAGGGGCCTGTTCATGTAGGGGGTAGTACCAGAGCAGGTGGTGGTACAGGAGGGTGGGTGGGGTAGAATGCAGAGAGGTGTGTTCAGTCCCCTCCATCTGTTGCCCATGAAGGAAGAGTTTGAAACTGTTTCAACATGCCCTCCATCATCTTCATGGCCAAGGCATGGTACCTTGCACTCTGTTCCCTATAGATTGATATGACATCATTTTGCCTCCTTGACATGTCTTGGCAAGGTTTCTAAATCCTGCCGAAGGATTTCAATCACTCTAGGGATTTCCTGTATTCTCCGTAGTGAATCTCAAATATCAAGCAGAGGAGCCCTTTTGCACGGATTTTCTGTCTCACATCAGCCTGTTGTTGGAAAAATGCATCCTCCTACTGGCCATCTTGACCATTTGTCTGCCCCCTCCACATACGAAGAGCTTTGATACGACTACTGGGTTCACCAGCACAGTGAGGGGGGCACACAGTGGACTCTGTAGAGGTGATTGATGCCAAGGGGATACCTGCTCCTCACCAGGGGTGTTAGTTCCTGCAGATGCTTAAGAGAAGGCCTGGGAAGCACTGTCATGGGTGGAGTGTGTAGGAGAAACAACATGTTTACCTTGGATGTGAAGGCTCTGAAGAGGTGATGTTTGTGTTGGGGTAGGTGAATGATGTGACTGGCTGGTTGACTTCTGGAAACAGGCAATCCTCGGAAGTAAAGTGGGAGGTACAATGTTGGCTGGACCTGATGTAGTCTTCAATGGTTTGGCCAGAGGGCCAACAATGCACTCCTCATAATCCAGGTCCTCCTCTGTGACTAGCACTAGCTCATCTTTTTCCTCCTCATCCTCCTCTACTTGAGCAGTGCTGGCAGTTGGCATTGCTGCTTGGAGAAGGATTGGGTTATCTCCTTGCATTGCCCCCCACCCTCCACTGGTAGATGGTTCAGCTTCATCAAGCAACTCATCATCCTCAGCACCTGAAAGACAGAGGTTGCAACATGACACGTATTTGCCGTAGTATATCGTGCTACAGCACAAGGGTAGGACCCATTTTTCTTTGCATCTCTATGAAGCTTCATATGTGGCCTGGTGTGTGTAAACATACATGTGACAGCTCACACTGTAGCATTAAGCTGTTCACTGCAGATGCACAATGCAAAATCACACTCACCAGCTTCAGCCACAGCTCTATGCAGTATTGAGATCCCCAAAGATTTCAGCTGCTGAATCTGGCTCCTTGATTGTGTGACTGAAGCAGCTTCAGCAGGAAGTGACACCTTAATTAATGTTCAGCATGAAGTGTGAGTGGACATGCAAACTTAACGAAGGCATCACTGATTATGTTTGGGAAAAATCACACACCAGCATCCAATGCTTCATAAACAGTAGCAATATCTGTTAATTTCCTTTGAGAAAGATTTTGTTATCGTGAACTATTTGGGAATTAATACTTTACAACACTATAAGGCACACTTATCTGACAGGCGTCTTGTGGTGGGTCTAACTGCTGCAGTCAGAACGTCTTGATAACTGAGAAACTCCTGTAATGTACTATACATGTCCTTATAAAAATACAAAGGATGATGTAAATCATGTTTCTTTATATATATATATGTCAAAGGTTTTCACTTTCAACACAATTGGGGCTACTCCTCTTGAGATAAGAAAATATAAGCATTTTAGTACACACTGCATTATTTAAATTTAAATGTAGAGTTATCCTTTCATTAGTCGACATGTTGTAAAGTAGTATACTCTTATGAGTTATATCTGAGCATATGGAGATAAGTGGCAACATGTATATTAGACACTCCAGATACTGCTAACATATCACCCTATATTTAAGACTATGATCCTTCAATAAAGTAATGTATTATTGTACTTACCAAGGACCACCAACAGCGCAGTGTATGGTGTCTGACCATATGTCACACCGATATATGGAGTGGTCATCGCTGTAGTAGGTGTTTTCCTGGCCCCCGTCATAGAGCCTAAAATTATATGAGTGTATTTAGTTTACATTCTAGTTGACACTTTGTGAGCAACACATCCGAGTTTAGTTCACATGTGTGGGACTATTGATGGATTCTATGTAATATAGATATATGGGGTGTCTGATCACATTGTAGAAAATGGGACCTTCTTCTGACCATATTTCCATACCAGTTTCTTTCAGAGGTATAGGTTAATATGCCCCATGATGCTGCCTCCCCGCAAGAGCAGGAACCTCTGCTCCAGTGGGTGGATCTGCTCTGGCTGTATGTGGAAATTAAAAGTATTAGTCAACAGACAATACCAAAAAATTATGATTATGTAAAACTTCTCACATATTTACTCAATTCTATTAACAAGACAACCTTGATGGTTACTAATTCATGCACATTTTAATGTGCCATATATCAGTGTAAAATGAAATCACCTGCAGTGATAGAACACTGTTTGTGATTATAAAAATGGAAGTTGACATTTCCATCTCCGAGGATTCTGGGTCTTGCAGCATGATAGACAAAAAAAGTCTCATGAAAGTTTAAATCACCATAAATATTTGAACACATTTGCAAGGATTTCCATAGTCACATTAGCAGATTATTGTACACATTTATCAAATTAGTTATTGATAGAATGATCACTATAAACCTGGTACCATTTAAGGTCATCTTTCAGAGGGAGCCCATGCAACAGATGGAGATGCATGGTGGAGAGGACATCCTTCTCAAGTGGGGTGAGACGGGGTCACGTTCATTCACCAGGTAGAGTTCTGGCCAACTCTGTCCTGGTGAACTTCTCCTTCACCTGCCACTTCTCATTCTGCCACTTCTTTTTGACATCTGTGAAAGTTCGAACATCCTCTCTCAGTACACTGACTGAAGTAGCCATCTACTGCCATAGGGTTGTCTCTTGCGTTGCACTGCTGATATATGGAGGAAGACCCCGCAGTTTTTTTTTAAATTCCTCACTACAAAAGTAACAAGCAACTGGGTCTCCTCCTCAGTAAGGTTCTTCTTCCCACTCACATATAGCATGCTGATAGCAAGGCACAGAGCAGGCAGGTAAAGTGTAGGTCTGGAAAACCTTGAATGTGTGCTGCTTTTATGTGATTTGTAGTGCAGGTGTTGCAGGTGGTATTAACTTTCTACAGGTGGATAAAATTACACTTACTCGGCACGGAGTGTGAAGATTCCGCCCTGAGAGTGGAGATTCCGCCCCGAGAGTATAAACTGCACCCTGAGTGCTGAACCTCTGCAGTGGTAAAGATACTACTCGTAAGTCCCTTTGTGAAAATAAAAAAGTAGTAAAGTTGGACTTTTGGTCTAAAATTAGGGCCTCATTTACTACATTGTGTCATAGGGCAGGGCCACAGCAGGCCTTCCGGCAGTGCTGCCCTACATCAAAAGAAAAGGGCAGGAATGCACCGTATCTATGAGATAACGCTCATTCCTGTCCTCTTTCACAGCGCTGGTGCACACATGGCTAGCATGCGCCAACACAAAGGTGTCTATGTTGAAATCAGGTTGTTTTTGTGGGGGAGGGGACTTCTTCCTGCACAAAACCAACCCATGCACCACCCCTGTGGATGCGTTGGCTTTTGATACAATCCCAGGTTTACAGCATGTTATAATTCTGAGAATGTGTCAATGCCATGGATGTTGCGTGGGAACACCCACTGTAATACCCACGACAAGCCTCCCCATCGCAGTATGAGGCAATGTAGTGACTAGTGCAGTATTGCCTCACACGATATCTACGAGGCCATGAAGAGCCACACAGGGTAGCTTTACTTGGCATTGTAGATATGGGTAAGCCCAGTGCACCACAGGAACATCATTAAAAGTGACTTTTGGTCTAACTTCACCTTTGTGAATTAGGCCCAATATTTATACTAAACAATGACTATAACGTACCACACTAGCTGGTGCTGACTGAATGCTATGATAGTTGGTACTGAGGAGGGCTAGAGAGAGACTGTGAAGAGGCCTAAAACATAGGGGAGAGCTGTTTTCCTTCAGGTCCTGAAAGCTATTTATGGATGTAATTTCTAGGGTACATATTTGGTCATACATATTATTAATAAGCATTGGCAATGCCAACATGTCTGATTGGTTCAAGACTCATGAATCTCTCTTTGTAAACATCGGTCTTGTCTCACTGGACATTTTTTCTCCTGGCAAATACTAAATCTTAGGATACAAATCTCACCACCTGTAAGCCCCAGTCCTATCTAATAGTCGGTACCTGTAGCCCACTTAACAATAGACACCTCGTAAGTGATATATCATTGTATATTTTAGATTTGGACCTAAGTCATATTGAACAGTTTTATTTCAGTCATGTTGAAATCTTTAATTTTCTTCTATATCAGAACATTTGATAGCCTTGATTTGTGTGGCATGGTAATAATCCATTTTTAATCTTTTTTTAAATCTCAGCTTGAATTTTATTTATTTAGGTATATTGTTTTGTGACACACCCAACTCCTTGTAAATGGCTGAAGTGTAGACTTTTTGCTCAGTTGAGCTACTAAAGGTGATTTAGAGTGTACAACAAGCCATGCATTAGGGGAGGCCCATTGATCTCTGTAGAAATGCATGTTTGAGCTGGGTTCAGAATGACAATTTTAGTAATAATTACTGAATCCTCTCGATTTTTCCCCAGGTGAATTTCAGAAGGTCAGACCTGCCGAAAGTTACAAGGGATCATGTCCAGTAAATACCAGTCTTTGTGATTTTGGTGCAGAAAGCACCTAAATCTCATTGTTATTTCCCTTGTGGCTTTGAAAAACTTGTGATAGCAGTGGAAGGCATGGTTCATCCTTTACCTCCATGGGCCCCAGGATTATGTGATTGTGAAGCTCAGTCACTACTCAGTCAGAGCTCACATCAGGAACCTGATGACTCCACACTCTATCCTGCCTCATGTATTTCTTGCACTCATTGCACTCATTGCTAACCATGCGCTGTTTAATTGTCCTTGCTCTTGGGTCAGGAAAGTTCTGAACAACCTGCAGATTGCCATTTCGGTAGAATACAATCCCAGAGACAAATAGCTCTCCCCAAAAGAATTAAGCATAATATGCCATTGAGTTCGTAAAGGCTACAAATCAGATAATAACCATCCTCAGTAATTTTCTATCCCTTCTATCGTTGTCCTAACATAATTATTTACTAATAATCACCATGGTTGCAGTTATTAACTAATAATCACCATGGTTGTAGTTATTAACACATACTCACCATGGTTGTAGTTTGGGACTACATTAGGACAACAATAGAAAAGAACTGAGGTTGATTAGTATCTGTTTTGTAGTCCTGATGAAGTCAATGGTTGATTTAACGTAAGGCGAAACACGTGATCTGGATGAATTTCTCTTGGATACATGTGAAGATATGAAAATAAAGTGGAAGAATAATTTCAACTTTTGGACACCTCTTTGGTGCTCAGGATATTATTATATGTTATTTGGAGGCAATTTGTCTTCATCTTGAGAAGTGTTGAGTGTCCGCTTCCTATCCTTGGGGCATCCTTTGGAAGTCAATAGTCAGAAATACTGGGATAAACGATTGTGCACAGACTTTACTTAGCCACATCTTTTTCATGTATAATAAGCATAATGTACACTCAATGCAGAAATACAAAAATCAGATCCCTCTGACATAAAGCATATAATACATTCACCTGGCATGTGTATTCATTCACACATCCAACCTGGTTACCAAGTTACACTGAGTTCTTTTCGGGGAGGAGAGGGTAACATTTTGTTGTCTGTGAAACAAGAGTCTCGCCTGAGATTTCTACATGAAGCTTCTTTCTAAGAAGTTGCATTGGGATTTAGAAAGACTTCTTAGAAATAATCCTAGAATATAGCCTTCTCATTCAGGCGCAATTTGAGTACATGTGGCAAACCTCATGTCCAGCCATATTTAAGGATACACAGCATCATTGAAAGAACTCACCCTGTCCTTGTGGTGCTTTGCGAAATTCTGACCAGGCAAAATCTTAAGGATTTGATGAACCATAGAAGTGTGCACGGAGAGTCCAAAGAAAGGCGAGAACCATTATCATTGAATTCCATTCAAAAACCTGATGTTGTCTATTTATCTACAAGGTCTTTCTTATCATTACACCACACTATTTTATTTCGATAAAAATATTGAATGAAATCTCAGTGAGGACAATATCAGGGACGTCCAAGAAAGGGGAAGGAAGCACACATGTTGGTCCCAGTTATCCACCCCTGTCTTTGCTTGATAAATTTCACTTAACTTTCACTTTTCACTGAACGCCTTTAAGATTATCATCAAATAAAAGTGAGTATTTCTAATATTTTGGCCATCTGAATAAACCATTTCTAAACTATCAAGCTTTGTCTTCTTTTTCGTTTTTTTGAACTTGTTCTTTAAAGTCAGCACGATCCAAGAACATCTTCTCATATCAGATATTTCCGAATTCAGATACACAGGATTAACTTGTATTTTGAATGCTCAGCTAACCAGCTCAGGTGGTTATTTCTTTCTATTGGGTTTAAATCCGCATTATTATTCCCTTTTCTCCTTACACTCCTTTTAACTCCTTTCCCTGTTTCTCTAATTGAATCACATTGAAATACAAGCACCGACGAGGCCAATAGGTTTGGATTTAATGTTCTAACACATGCAAATACTTACATAATTGTGCATGCTCTCTATGTTGTGTCTTTGTGTACCATGCCTTCCTCTCCGCCTCCTAAGTCTGCACATTCTGTTTTTTTCCATTTCCCAAGCATGCGGTGCTGCTGTATTTTAAACTCCTGGGCTGACGTGCTGCTGCTGTGCAGCGCCGCAAGCTTGAGAGGTAAAATCATTCCACATGTGGTGCATCAAGATAAACAATAAAAGATCACTTTCGGCAAAGACATGCTTTTTATTGACATATATCTATTTACAAATGCAGATCGCAACCATCAAACATGAGTTAAGCTGGATGCCTGCTATCATAGCCAATGTGTTGACATTACAAAATGTTGTAAAACTTAATAACTATTCACCTGATGTGCCTAGACATAGACATTAATTCACCAGAATGCTACAATTGACTCTGGAATCAAATCTACCCTCAAGTTCATGACACAGCTAATTCTTGTCCCATCATAAGACCATCTATTAATACTTTGTGTCTGCAAAAAGCAAATGAAGGATCAGGGAGTGGAAATTAATGACAGTAAACAATAGCAAATAGAAACAAGGGCCGTGCCAGGAGTACTATAACGGAATTCAGGGAAGAAGTTGCTAGTCCTGGCTACACTTTCTTGGCATTATTAATGCTAGCAGTATACATTTAGCCTTTAACTATACATGAACCTCTCAAGAGTGCAAGCAGATGTAACTGCAAGGACATAATTAGAGAGTTGTGTGTTTACAGGTAATTTCAACTGGCATTATCAATGAGATAGGAAGAAAGAAATTGGATCCTACCAATAGGGGAGATGTTCTGTCTTAACCTCTTGAATATCCAGAGATATTGGATTAGACGCCTCACTCACTTATCGTGACATGCTTCATTGCTGGGGCCTCTCCACAGCATAGTAGGATGATACCACTAGGGCGGACTCAACCAAAGATGGAATGGGAGTTCTTAAATTAAATCAAGCTGGACAAACAGGGATCCAGAAAAAAAGATTATTATTTAACAGTACCTACAGGTTTACCCAAATATTTTCCTTCATTTATAGAGTACTTGGGGTATGGATAAAAATGTGTTTTGGGGGTATTTTATTGACAATAATTGTTATGTGAAGATTCTATGGCAGAGCACTTCAAAAAGTAAAGGAACACCCACAACTTCCAAGCATGTGGATTCACAGTCCTTTGCCAGACATATTCCCAATCTAAATACCCAGATACATAGCCCTGTCAAAGACAGATTATTAAAATAAGGTGGGAACACAGAAAAACGGGTAGGTTTGAAGGGGAACAGATTTATCAATTGACCAAAATATTTTCTCATGGAAAATATGAAAAACATCGTATTTGTGGAAATGCTAAATTTTTCAGGAGTACTTCTGGAAGTCCATGTCAATTCTGGGACAGTAGGAATGTTTTAAAATCTTAAGCAGAAGCCTATCAGTGTACATGTCCGACTGTTTTTGAATCTGGCTCTAATAGTAAAATCCTTTCCCACACAGTCTTTACCACACAGGCTTTACCATGGATGTTTAAACACCAGGCATGCCTTTAACATGCATGTGTTTTTCCCATGGATGCCTTTGCCACACATGCCTTTACCACGCTTATTGGTAAGCATAAGTACGTCATTTTAATTAGTTTACAACTAAATTTGGCCCCACATTTATTAACACACTTAAGGCGATCAACGTGGGGACTTTGGCCAGGAAATTTTCTAACAGTAGATTATCTCCCAGTTTTAATAGACTAAGAGGGGCAAGGCAGGGTTGCCCTTTATCTCCTCTTCTTTATGATATTTACATAGAGCCTCTCACCCAAAAGTTGATTTTGGATACCTTAGTTGTTTTATTTAGTTCTTCATCCTATAGCTGTAAAGTTGTGCTTTATGCTGATGACCTATTAATCTATACGGCTGTTCCTTTGACTCCGATTCCGAGAGTAGAACAACTATTGGTGGAATTTGGCTCTGTTGCCGGTTATTTAGTTAACACTGACAAAATGGAGGTTATGTGTTGGAACATTGCGGATTGGGAGGGGCAAATTTGTTCTAGGTTTAGATATTTGGGTATCTCAGTAGTAAGCGATATAGATAAAATTCCACATCTTAATTTGTCAAGGGTTTCTAAAAAGAGTGAATGCCTATTAAGTAGGTAGACAAATCTTCAGTTGACACTCTATGGACAGGTTAACTTGATTAAAATATTTGTCCTTCCCAAACAAACCTATCTTTTTAATGCTGTCTCTCTTGGGTTTCCCAAACAGGCTATTGATAAAATTCAGGGGAAGGTGGCAAGTTTTGTGTGAGCTCATAAAGGAGCTAGGCTATCTTGGAAAAAACTCAGATGTAGGCTGAATAAAGGGGGGTTGGCTTTACCTGATTTTAACTGGTATTGTGTTGCCTTTCAATGAAAAAATATCCGAATGCTCCTGGCAAAAATGGATGGTTCCACCTCTGGGAAACTATTTGGAGAGATTGTAAGGCTGTGGAGTGTGGAGGGTTTTCTATACAAGTGTGGTGCACCCAGGTTTTTTAAGAAGGTTTGGCTAAAGGTAATGAGATCTGCTTAGATATTTGGTATAGGGTCAGGAGGAGGTAGGGCATGGGATATTATTCAGATTTTGCTTCAGGTTGGGACTCCCCCGAAACCCCAGAATGTGTAAAGGATGCCCTAAGTCTTCCACTTAGAAGGGTGGGAGTCACAACTTTGTCTGATTTGGTATCATCGGAAGGAGTGCACCCCTGGGAAGTAATAAATGCAAAAAACAGTAATGAATTATCTAGATTTAAGTGTATCCAATTATCTACCTCGTTTGTGGCATCAAAAAAGGAGATTGGGGGTGATTATGAATTGGAGATGTCTCTCCAGGATATCAGACCTAAGAATAAAGAATTGGCAAGATGGTATGAGGGATTTTAGTGGCAGAGGATGAAAAGTTTTCGCCCCCTTATGGTGTTTGGAGAGGAACCCTTGCAGAAGAGGTCACCAAGTCAGTTTGGGATAGTTCATTGAAGACTTAGTACTCAACTGTTAAACCTGCTAATTTGAAGTGGAACAATTTTTTCACTATTAATCGCCTCTATTGGACTCCACACAAAATATCAAAGTTCGCCCCTTAACCTCCCCCTAAGTGTGTTAAGTGCGGTTGCATACGAGCCAATGTTGTTCACATCTTCATTGATTGTCCACATCTGAGATTCGTTTGGGATGGTATAGAACTAGCATTAAAAGGTATTGATCGCGAGATAAAATTAAAGGCAAAACGTATCCTCCTAGGAGATAATGTAGCACTAACTTTGCTGCTGAGGCGGCCCCACAGAAGGTTGCTCTGTTATCTGATTCTTAAAGATAGGAGGGAAATTTGTTTGAAATTGAGGGACCCCCTACCTCTGATAGCGGAAGACTGCGTCAGGGCAGCAGTCAGGATCTGCTGCCTTGACAAGGCATCATCAAGGAATCCAGATTAGTCTATATGGTCTGGTTTTCTAATCCGGTGTCACTCCCTGGGTGTTGGCTATCCGTCCCTACGATTACACTAATTTACTGACAATGGTGAGGGTCCAGGTGGAATTGGACCAAGGTGAGTGCAGTGACCGTTGTGCGCATAGATAGACGATGCAGTTCTCTTTGATTTGCAGACTCTCCTTGGTGATATGAGGGTGAAAAAAAAGACAACAACTACATTTTAGGGTTTAATGTTTTGTAAATGAATAATTTATTATTAAATTGAATGCTAAAACAATTTTAAAATGTATTAGTTTTGTCAAAGGATTCAGGGGCACTGGGTGGGGAACTGTATTAATACTGGGGTAGTAACTATGAACACGCTGGCATTCATTTTAAAACTGTAATATATTATTACATTTATTGATGAAATTAAAACTGCATTTATTTAAATCCTGAATTATAATCCTTCACGTAGGGAGGTGTTCCGTTGGTGAAGCATCTGAATTCCCATGCATCCACCCATGGATTTTGGCGCATTCCCATATTTACCAAAGCTTGTACGCCTGGGAATGCATTAAAATGCTAAGCTCCGTGAAGCCGGCATAATGAGGATAAATATCTTTAATTCTCCTTGTTATTTACTCTTTCTATGCATACTGCATTCTGCAGCATGCATAGAATGGAGAAAATGCCTTTAAAGATTGTTTAAAGGCAGTTTATTGTAGATGTAAATTGTGTTGCAAGCATTGCAGACTATTTCCAGGCTTTAGGGAAAGAGGCATACACAATTCCACCTCTGATGATTTAGAATACACTAAAAAAGAGAAACAAGCATCCTGGGATCTTTGGTATCGCTTTGTTTGCCCTGAGTTAGCAGGGTAAGCCCAGATGTGGGTCCCTTGCTCACTTTGCCACTGGATTCAAGCTAGCCTGACTGATGACAGCTGATTATCCAGAAACCAGTCCCAGAATGCTTGTTTACGGTCCAGGGAAGACATGGCTTGGCAGTTCAGGCTGGACTGTTCCCATGAGGCACAGGGTCAGACTGATTTGCATATGGCCATGTCTGAACTGGGGTGATGGAGTGAGCTACAGAATGATGATGGATTAAACCCAGATACGTTGACTGGGAGTGAGTGTTTGATTTGTTCCAGCGCTCTGTCCATCATTCCCTTTGGTATCGCTTTGTTCGCCCTAAGTTGGCAGGGTATGCCCAGACGAGGGTCCCTTGCTCACTTTGCCACTGGATTCAAGCTAGCCTGGCTGAAGATGGCTGATTAGCCAGAAACTGGTCCCAGGATGCTTGTTTCCGGTCAAGGGAAGACATGGCTTGGCAGTTCGGGCTGGACTGTTCCCATGAGGCACAGGGTCAGACTGATTTGCATATGGCCAGGTCTGAACTGGGGTGGTGGAGGGAGCTAAAGAATGATGATGGATTAAACCCAGATCAGTTGACTGGGGGTAAGTGTTTGATATGTTCCAGCGCCCCGTCCATCATCCCCTTTTGTATCACATTCAGAAACTAAAGCTGTGGGAGCACTTGTTGGGGCCGACTGCATGACCATGATCTGAAAATCGATCAGGGAGTGGTCAGACCATCCCACTGGGCGAGGGGCCTGGACTGTATGTGGGGGGAATTAGTCAGAATAAGATCCATTGTATGGCCCGCAGAATGAGTAGGTCCAAAGTTCATCTTTTCCAAACCAAAAGTGTCCAAATCTGAAAGGAATTGGACAGAATCTATTTTCGCTATAAATATTACGGATCCATATTTAAATATCGAAAAAAAAATATAATCAACAAAAATATCGATGTAAAAATATCGATTCCAAAAATATCGACTCCCTATACTTAAAAAGGTAAGTACAATAATACCGACTCAAAAATATCGATGTAAAAAATATAGATGTAAAAAATATCGACTTTAAAAAACAA
This sequence comes from Lissotriton helveticus, assembly GCF_964261635.1. Lineage (NCBI taxonomy): Eukaryota > Metazoa > Chordata > Amphibia > Caudata > Salamandridae > Lissotriton > Lissotriton helveticus. Next base: position 1,616,734,722 of record NC_136069.1, read on the forward strand.
CATAACTTAAATTAAATAAAATAAATATTATTATCATTATTAACAAATTAAATTAAATGTAATATATATTTAACTAATTATAACAAATAAACTTAATTTAATAAATATAAACACAAAAAAGTGTACATATACATATATTTACTTAAATACATTTCATTAACTAGTATCTTTATTTAATTTATAAACTTTATTATTATGAAAAAAATAAAAACATATATAAATAATTTAAAATAAAATAATATATTCTATATTTATTTAACACATTAAACTATTAAAAAAAATAATAGACATTTAATAACAAAATAAAAACATTAGTAGTTAAAACATTGGATAGCGGGAGGGTAAAAATTACTATTCCCACTCCAGTGAGTGCAACAGTAGGGAAAGCACTGTATAGCGTAGGGGTACAAATTACTATTCCCACTCCAGGGAGTGCAACAGTAGGAAAAGCGCTGGATAGCGGAGGGGTAAAATGTACTATTCCCACTCCAGTGAGTGCAACAGTAGGGAAAGCACTGAATAGCAGAGAGGTAAAAATTACTATTCCCACTCCAGTGAGTGCAACAGTAGGGAAAAGCGCTGAATAGCGGAGGGGTAATATTTACTATTCCCACTCTAGTGAGTGCAACAGTAGAGAAAGCACAGGATATCGGAGGGGTAAACATTACTTTTCCCACTCCAGTGAGTGAAACAGCAGGGAAAGCGCGGAATCCCAAAACAATAAAAAACAAAGCTATCATCATTTTTATTAAATTTTATTTCCAGTTTTAACATAATTAATATATAAATGTAAATATATTATTATTAACAAAGATAATACAACATTATTAATCACACATTATTTAGCACTATAATATCCACAACACACACCTAAATATGATTACACAATTACATTTAATATTTACGAATTAATTAATGAAAATTAATGTATTCATTAATCAATAAAAAAATAATTACTTACCAGCCTTCACACCATTTACACATATAAACACCACAACACACACCTACAATTAATTACACAATTACAATTAATAATGACTAAATAATTAATGGTAAATATTTTTAAAATATTTAATAATTAATCCTTTTTTAAAAAAATTATCATTTTGGCAGTTTTCCAGGAGTTAGGGGCTTTGCCTGTATCTCCAATTTGATTAATCACCGAGCAGAGTGTAGGTAACAGTTCCTCGCTGCAGCATTTATAGATTTCAATTGAAAGTGTATCATCACCAGCGGATTTCCCCTGTGGGAGAGAAGAAATAGCCAATTGTAATTCGGAGAGTGAAAAATGTCTTTCGAGTGGTTCCATTAAATCAGGCTCCCTATCTAATGTCCAATTCTTGATTATATATTGTTGCATGTTCTCTTCAGTAGGGGTAGATTCGGGTGTATAAAGGTTGCCATAATATGTAACAAATCGCTGTAATATCTGTTCTGGTTGATTATAGCTAACCCCGTCCGCCCCTTTATTATTTTTAATCAAAGAATTGGCCCTATCTTCAGCAACCTTATAAGCAAGAATCTTACCAGCTCTGTCGCCGCTTTCATATTGTGACTCTTTGTATTTATGTAGTTTCAAACTAACTTTCTCTCTTAAAAATGTTTTAGTTTTGGACCGGAGGGTAGTCAATTTAAGTTCCAGTAGAGGTTTATTTTTTGAAGTATATTCTTCCAATGACCGTATTCTAGAAGTCATTTCCAAGATCTCATTTTTTCGTTCTTTATTTTGTCTCATAATGAACTGCTGTGCAAACCCTCTAATGCTTGCTTTGCATGCATCCCATACATAAATGGGGTGAGCTGAGTCTAAATTAAATTCCAAGAATTCTTTAATATGTTTCTTTAATTGGGAAACAAATAAAGTATCTTGGAAAAGAAAATAACCTAACAGCCGGCTTAGTAGATAAAATATTAAACCGTAATATAATAGGGTTGTGGTCCGAAGTTATTTTTGGACAAATCTCCATTTTACAACCCTCTAAAACACGATCTGTCGTCCATGCCATGTCAATGCGGGAGCACATTTGGTGGGGGGCAGAATAATATGTATATCCTGCAAGTGTCGGATATAAATTCCTCCAAACATCTTTTAAATTATGAATGCGTGATAACTCTAAAATAGCTGCCCTAGTTTTGCGCATGCGTTGTGATGGACTCAACTTGGTCGTATCCCTGGCATAATTCATAACACAGTTGAAGTCCCCCATCATTATTATGTCCCCTTCCCAATCCAAAAGTTCAATATTAAGATGATCAAAAACCCCCGCATCGTCAATATTTGATCCGTACAGGGCACATAGTACATATTTTGAATTAGTTAGGTTAAGTTGTACTAATGTCCATCTACCGGCTTTATCTGAGGCAGTTCTAAGTACCTCCACCTTAGAAGTTTTCTTCTTGAGTATAGCGACCCCCCTAATTGATGCATTCAAGGCAGTGCAAGTAATCAGTTCATATACCCCTTGTTCCATCATTTTACGGTCCTGAAAACGAATATGGGTCTCATTTAAAAGGGCAAAATGAGGGTTATACATTTTCAGTTCTTCAAAAACTAATTGTCTTTTAATTCTATTGTTGAGACCGGAGACATTCCATGCTAGACAGTTTATTTGATACATTTCTTCGATTTTAACCTCTGTAAACAGTGCCCATTGCGTTTATTCTTTAAATCATTATTCAGGTCTGTATATATGCTTGTGCTGTCGGTTTCTCCCTTATTTCCCCTAACCCTTCCCCCCTCAACCTGCTCCCCTTGAGCTTCCCCCCCTGCTCTAGAGGTCCCACCCCAAGTACCTACCCAGAAGCCTCCCTCTATCTTCTGCTGCCGCTGGAAAGGCAGCTAGCCAGAGAGGTCTTCCCAAGATCTCCCCCTCCATATTGAGCTCGTATGCGAGGTCCCAACCCAACCCAACCCGAAAAATGTGCTTTTATAATTAGCAAAAATAAAGAAAAAAGGGGTTATTCATAGCTTTCAAATTCTTGGTTTCTGTAAGGCTAACTACCTAAGTTTTGATATCCATTTTCGCCAATAGTTGCTCTGCTTCAATAACATAAGTATGCCCAGCATTTATAACTTTGAGACGCGCGGGTTCTTGAAGATATACTGTGACCCCCCTAGACTTAAAAGAATCTATCAGTTTCTGCAGCCCTCATCTTTTGTCCATGGTAAACTTACTGAGGTCTGATTTAGCAAAAAAAGTTACGTTATCACAAGTCACTGGTGTATTCGGTCGAGCTTTATTTGAGCCTGCCTGTCTCAGCAGATAATTTCCAAAATAGGCCAGAATGGGTCGAGGGTATTTGCTCTCTTTGTTTTTAGAGATGATCGGTAATCTATGTACCCGTTGAAGCTGGGAGTCCCAGTCCCAATCCCCGAGGTCCGGGAATGCCTTTTGAAATAATCGGACCAAATAGGCCCTTACATCAGAACCTTCAGACCCTTCGGGGATTCCAAAAATTCTCAAATTCTGGCGCCTCTGTCGGTTTTCAAGATCCTCAACTTTATTCTTCAAGATCTCAATGTCTTCCTTATGTTCTCCTGTTGAGGCCATAGTAGTGGCCAGTGTTTCCTCGACGTCGACTACCCTCTGCTGTAGCTCTTCAATATCTTTAGTGACTCCACTTAGCTTGCTGGTGACTTCCTGTAAACAGTTATGCATCTTACAGTTATCTTCCTTTAATTGGCGGAAGTGTTGTTGAGACTCTTCATGATGTACCATTAATGTTTTCAGGATTAGATCCAGAGAAGAAGAAGAAGTTTCAATTGGAGTAGGAGAGAGAATGAGAGATGTAGCGGGTGTAACCGTTGTAGCTGATATAGCCCATAGTGCTATTGCCTCATTACAGGGGGTAGTAGATATAAAGGAATCATCTCTCTGGCTAGATGTAACACACCCAGCTGATCCAATATGAAACCTAGCAGGTGTAAAGTCCGGAGAGACCACAGTGATAGAAGCCGGATTGAGTTTTGAGCCCGGAGCTAGGTCTAAACTTGGTAAACCCCTTTGCTAGGAGAGATCTTAAAAGTATGGTCTTGTGAATTGTCAGCTTCAAAGGAGTGATTTCCTGATAATACAATAGACGTGTTTTGAGAACCCCCCCTTAGCCTGCATCCACTTGAGTAGGGGGCTTTGATCTCTGGTTATGTTCCCTCCTGTAGCTGTTGATAATAGAGTTGTAAGCAGCGTTGCTGCTGCGTTGCGTTGCGTTGCGTTGCTGTATCTATAGTCTTCCCTTTCTTAGCTCTTGCTTTTCCTTTCCCCCTTCTCTTAATAGCAAAGGATTTTTCACTTCTTGTTTGAGCTCGGGCACTCTCAGATCCTCTATCTTCCCCTTCCTCTACTCCTTCCACATATTCCTCGTACTCATCATTAGAGTTGTTTTCTTGTACTGAGTTTGCCTCATTACTCTCCATATCATTATCGATACTGGAACCTTTCTCTTCCAGAGTCGTATTCGGTGGTGGTACCAGTACTTGTGCTTGTACTTGTACTTGCGCTTGTACTTGTGCTTGTAGGGGTTGAGGGGTTAATGAAGTCACTATAGGGGCGATATCGGTTTGTAAAAGTGCATCGATATCAGAGGGAAGGGCGTCAGTATCATTATCAGTATTCACCTCTGATTCAACACCCCCATTCGAAGCCTCCGGAGGCCCAATTTTAGTGTTCAGCGTGGATCGCGCGTCCGCCCCTTTGTTTGGATTATTTTTAATAATTAATCAATAAAAAATTAATTACTTACCCCCTTCATACCATTTACACATATAAAAACCACAACACACACCTAAAATTAATTAAACAATTAACATAATTAATTATTAATTGACTAATTGAAATTCATTAACAACGAATTATTGAACTATTATTAATTATTTAATTAACACATTAATTAATCAATAAATTGCATATTATTAAATTACTTCCCACCCTATTCCCCTATAAACCCAAAACCCGCTACAGAACTAATAACGCACAATTAAACTTAAAATAAATTAATAACTACGAAAATTATAAAACATATAATAAAATGACAATAAATTCTTATTCAAAACACTAAAATACATAACATTATTAATAAATCGATATTTTTGTCAACTACATTTTTGTAAACAATATTTATTATGACTATCTTTTTGTAATCGATATTTATTACAACTATATTTTTGTAATCAATATTACTTACCGGTCAGTCAATATTCTTGTCATCTATATTTTTGTTGTCGCTATTTCTTCCAAACGATATTTCTGCGGTGATATTAATGTCCCACGATATTTCTCCGTCGATATTCCTGCTCTGCATCACATATTACAATCACATAATCCGATGAAATGTTTGGAGGGAATACTATGAGTAGCAATGAGTTCCAATAATTTGAGGGTAAAGTCTCAGAGAGGCCCTGGGGGGCGATACACAAGGGCGCCTTTCCAACAATCCTTGGGCTATGGCTCAATTTTAAAAATTCAAGTCTCTATCTTTTCCTTCAGGCTCTTATCAATTTAAGATACTTTTAGGAACTCTTTGTAAACCATAGCAATGCCTCCACCTGCTTTCTCATCCCTGTCTAGCCTTAAAATATGGTAGTTCTCAGGGAGAGCCAAGGTAATTGATAGCGTGGATACAGGCTTGAGCCAGGTCTCGATAAGATGTTGTGGGTTGAGTAAGCAGACCACAGGTACACAACCAACAGCACTTAAAAAATGTTTTTCCAGCCAATACTTTGACTTATAAAAAGGAAAAGCACTTTATAATGCCCACACTTTTCAACACTAAGCAATAATTTACAAACATATGCCTTTTAGGAGGTGAAAATACCTATAGTAATACAATATTTAGTAAGCCTTGAACCCTAAAACCACAATAACCTCACAATTTTTAAACACAATATAATGGGGTTAAGTCATTGAAAGTCAGGTCTACTGGCTTTTGTCAGGGTGTCACCACTACAGTAGACACAGAAATATGCCATTATGACTGAATGTCAACAACCAAACTTCTCAATATGGTACCACTTCATGACATTCATTAATCTTCATAACGCTTCATTGTTAAACTTGTCATTGTCAATAGAGATTACAGTATTCAAAGTGGTGTGTGCATAAATATTACTTCTGTAAAGCAAACTAAGGAAGTACCACATGAATGCCACTCACATTATAAGGCATGCACAGGTCATTGTCAATTCATGAAGGATCCCTCTGTGACAGGCTACATGTGGAACAAGCCAAGAGCCTCTTATTCCAGTTGAGCAGCAGCAGACCTTGTTTCACAAGGCAGAGACTGGAGGTTACTGAGCTTACAAAGAGTGAGACACACTCACAGCAAAGGCCCAAAAACGTAACAGTCTAAAAAAACATGAAAAAAGGGTGCTAAATGGGTTGTAACTCATTTCCTACAGGCAGTCTTACATCAATTAAGAGATCATCATTTCTTTGCCAATCATACATCAGGGTGTTCATATAAATGAATTGAAGGTTTCTGCAATTATTCAATGGGCTACATGCACCACAATCAAGGCATTTCAAAGTTTTTGGGATTTTGACAATTTCTATAGTAGGATAATTTCTTAGCTTTTAGAAATCATAAGACCCATTACTAAGTTACAACGTAAGGAAGAATAAGGAAGAAGATTTGTATTGTCCAAACATTCAGGCCAGGCTTTTGTTTCAATGTGATGTTGCCCCTATTTTTAAAATTCCCTTATATAGATTGCCCTTTCATTGTGGAGACAGTTCTTCCAATCATTCAATAGAGTTTTTTTCTTGTCTCATAATATTCCAAATATTGGACAGATTTGCACTGTTGCTTATTTCTCTAAAAAAAAGTTTACTAGTGGAGCTAAACTACACTATCAGTGGTAGAGAACTTTTAGCAATCAGGACTTTTGAAACTTGAAAACCCTATTTGTATGGAGAAAAATACACTGAAGAAGTATTTACCGATCAAAGGACTTTAAAGTTTGTAAAATCAGCTACATCACTCAGTTCTTGACAACTCAGATAGACATTGTTCTTTCTAGATATGAATCTGTAATAAAATATAGATCAGTTTCTAAAATTGGTAAAGCTGATTCTTTATCTTCACTGACTTGAGAGGCAGTTTTTTTACTCTTGTCCACAAGAAGTTTAATTTATCAATTATATTGCCATGTTTAATGTAGAAATATTTGTGCTAAAAGTACATAAAGAAACTCTATCTATTGATAGAAAAAACTGAGAGAAGGAAGAAGACCACAGAATATGGTTTCTTGTATCAAGAAAAAGCTGTGCATTTGTTACCAGTTCAGATAAGAGAGCAGCAGCTATGAACAGGCGTTATGACTCTGGAGGTGATGGACATCTAGAAATAGTCAAAACTCTAGCTGATGTCAAAACATATTTTTGGTGGTCAAACTTATTTACTGACGGTAAATATTATAAACACAAATGTTTTACCTATGAACAGATTAAAAGTACCCATAATTTACCTCTGGGGTATTAATAATGTTGAGTGTCCAACTTAGGTTCTGGAAGACAGTCTCAGTTACTGTCGTTGTGGGATTATGTAATGGTCAAGATTGTTCTTCAAATCATTTGTCAAAAATGGGTCATTAAATACCTTTGTCAGGGATACCCATGTCCAAAAAGTTGGCATATGTATTTGCAAAAAATATTGTCTGCCTACGTAGCATTCCAGATGTCTTGATGGACAAACTGAGAGGTTAAATCAATGAATTGAATAGCATTTGACATATCAAACCTTGCAACAGGATGATGATTGGATTAAAAGTTGACATAACTATCATACACTAGTTATCATGGCCAGCACTCCCGCTTATCTTGCAGACAAGCTCACCATCTCTGGTGGACCTGGGCACACCCGGAACCAGAACACCATCAGAATAAAGAGTGAAAAAGACAAAAAAAGACAGCAGGTCTTATCGATCTATGTACTGAGGATCTGGAGAATATCCCCATTTCCATCAATACTGCAGAAGCCATGCTCCAATTTAGGATAGATTGGAAGGCTAAACTCTGCAAAGGACACTACATCAAAATGTATTAACCATCCTCAACCCAGATCCATCTCCTCTTATTTGTTGACTTTAAGTTTGTCTTGGACAATGTCCAGAGCACTGCTGCCTTTTGGCTAGCTTTGAGCGGAGAAATACTATATACATTCATACATACATGCCTATAAACATACATGTATGTATATATATATATATATATACATACATACATGCCTATAAACATACATGGATCCTGGATCAGTGTTTATGTACATCAGTACATTCTTACCAAAAAGCACTGAAGCGAGTTAACAGAAGTACATAGGTCAGCACATGAAACTCTGTAGATATATAATGTCAGTCACGAATTCTATGCTGATCATAAGATGAATCAATTTCTTCTATATGTTTTTAGTGAAAGTATAGCTCCTCGCAAAATATATGCATTTTGAGAAATCTTCAAAGTTGCAACCTAAGTTTGTATGGCCATTCCATATTGAACAGATTGTAATTTCAAATTCTGTTAGAATTAAATTGCTCCAGTCTACGGAATTTCATCTAGTATCACATGCATCTTTTCTGAAAACATGTTTGGTTAAAGTCCATCCTGTTTCAAATCATGTGCCAAATGAGGTTGAATCTGACAGCAAAATGGGATGCATAACACTTTAGATGCAAATATTGTCAGGAAACAGAAGTTGTTGCAGGTTTTGGTTGTTCAGAAAGGGTTTCATCCTGATGTTCCTTGTATGATACATGAATTTTATGCAAGATACCCTGCCTCTAACACTGAGATACTGGTCTTTGGGGGGCACTGTGAGAAGCAGATCAGGAGGCAAGTCCTTGAGGTTATGATGAGCGTGGGGCGCATGAATCAAACCCTGCCTGTGCTGAGGTTACTGCACTTAAGGAAGGGCTGGTGATGTGCGAAGGGTGTTGTTACTTTCAGAAGGCTTCACGCTTGCAGAAAGCTCGTTTTGCAATGGCTTTCTTGCAGATTAAGAGCATGACAATCTCCAAGATATCTTTTCATGCTGAAAACCTAATGAGACTGGCAACTGTGTTTGCAACTGGGACCTGACTATCTCAGCTCATAGAACATGAGTCTCTTAACCTCAAGGTCATGGGATTTGAACTTGATGGTGGACAGAAACGATACCTTTTTAGAAATATTGCACTTGGCCACACATATTATGACCTGAAATCCTCCTTTGACGTCCAATCATTTTAAAAAACTTATATCACTTTATTACAGAGACGGGCCTGAATGTTAGTGTGTTTGGAACAATAAACTTTGAACTAAGCTAGTTTAGTGAATCAAACTTTTGAACTGTTCTTGATTAAACATTTAAAGCTAATGTCCTAGGAACTAGTACAGTCTTTTCATACTATTGATATTGTTCTGTATATTTTAAAGTAGCAGTGATGTTTGGTAAATTATATATGTTGTGTATGTAATGTAGGTAATTATGGAACATTAACAAATGTTTAATTACTTTCTAGTGGCACTAGGGCTTATAAGGAAGGAACCAACTAATTCCAAAAGGTGCACTTTTATGGAATCAGAGCTGGTTATCTAGAGGACATTTAATCACAATTACATTGGTCATTTACACCTTGTAAAGAGTATCAGGAAATGTCTGCTCCATAACAAGAGACAGAGAGTTGGTTACTCAGAGATAGTCTAAAGGTATATCATTTCTCGCAGGAGGTTAGAGACCAATTACTAAACATTTCTTTCATTGCCTTTAGATAACCATTCCAATCTGCAGCTGTCTGTGCCCAACAGAATGATGAGGCAAAAAGATATCCAGTATCTCAGTTTTTCTTTTATCGATTTCTCTTTTTCCATTCTACTAATTGTCCCACATACAATATAATGTGTGGTGAGTAATGGTTGTGATGAGGAGTGTAAGATTGCATCACTCCAGCTGTATCCAAGGTAAAAGAATAGTAATTTCTGTCAGCTGCCAGGTTAATGTGTGATCAGTCTGGATACACCTGTCAGGGCAGGAGGCAGTGCATGTATGCAAGAAAGTGGTTTGTTAGTTGAGGGGGTGGATGTCTCACTCAGGCAACAACCCCAATCCTTCTCAGGGTGAACCACAAAAGTCACAAAATTATCCTGTAGCTAACCTTCTGGTAGCTTGGCACAAAATAGTCAGGCTTAAATTAACCCTGTGCATGCCTAAGATGAGCTCAGCTCATCATGAGGCACAGTGGAGCTGTGCTCATGACGAGCTGAGCTTTTCATAACGGCCGCAGACTAATTCCCCACCTGTGCGGGCATTCTACGGGAGTGGGCGGAGTCGTGACAAGCTCAGCTCATCATGAGCACAGCTCCACTGTGCAGTATGATGAGCTGGGCTCATCACGAGCACTGCGCCGCCGTGCGCAGCCCCCCCCCCCCACACCAAGGGGTTAAAGGCAAAAAAACAAAAATTGTAAAATATCTATGCAGCACATAAAACATAATTATGTAAACAGCAACACAAAGTCCCAGAAAATTGAGTATGTTTTAATAAATTAAATTAGACCAAAAGGACAACATTCCAATCAGTAGAACCTGAAAACTCAAAGCACGATTTCTGGACATCTGGTTGTGATGGAACGCAGGCCAGATACAGGTACCAGGTTAGTCCTGCCGAACAAGTTATCTCCTCAAAGTTCAGCACAAAGGGTCCAATTCACAGTGGAGGACTCCATGCGGAGCTGGGAGAGTGTCTCTGATGGTCATCTCTATAGTGCAAAAAGCAGGCCGTGTAGCACATGCTATCGTCGCTGAAGCGTGAAGAGCATCACAGGCAGTTGGCCGCCACAGCGAGCTGTTGTTTCCGTGGTGCGAAATGCAGATCTTGCTCTGCTAGTGTTGCAAAGTCAACCTGTGCCCTGGACAACCCCATTTCTATTGCTGACTGGTACATGTGGTAACTGACTCTGAGTGTCCCTGGGTCAGTGCTATGCTGAAAACACACTTAGAATTCAGTGAAAACAACTGCACACACTAGGGTAAACTATGGGTTAGGGTACGACTATGATTGGCCTGACCTCTCCTATAAGGCCTTAGTACATAATAGGGCAGGGGGATTAAAACTACCTTTAAGTCCCTAGTATATAATAGGGCATGGCAGTTTAGAGTTTATAGGCCAGCAGCCCTTTCTGCATTTGTATGTGTGCACTGCTGAGAACCTGAGGTCAGTTTAAAAGCAGCCCTGTGTTGCATGACTGCTTTTAAAATGTACATTGTGCCTAAACTCGACTTTGGTGTTTGGGACACTTAAAATTGATTCAAGGACTTAGGAGAATGGTATTGATAAATCCAACCATATGCTATTGTTGAATGTATCCTAAAATGTACAGAACAGAAGTTATAAGACTTTCTTGTCTGCAGGCCAAAGTTCAGCCTTCTGATGGTCTGCCCTGATTGGTCAGAGTTAAGTGGATTAGCCAGGCTGCTTTAATGAAGTGATAAGTGGCACCAGGGGTGAGGAGCCATCTGGGTGGAGATGGTTCTGCTACACAGGAATGCCAGAGCAAGGGGTCGGGGTCATAGACCATGAGCTTCAAACAAAGAAGGGGACAGGCAGAAGCAGCCATGTCCATCTACACACATGCCCTCTGAACCCAGCCAGATGACAGTCTTAAGGAAGGAATGTGCAGATGCCAGGGGGGAGGGAGATTAAGGAGATGAGCTATCCTGGAGGTTAGTTTAGCCAGCTCTTGCCTCTCTACTGAGACTTCAGTCATATTGAATGTTGGAGCAATAGTGCTTTCTGGGAGACCATTGTGCCACAGTTTGGAGGAAAGGGTCATGCTCCGTGGTGTTGCACTGCACCTCATTGGACAGGAGTACCCTCCCCAGAGAATACTGAATGAGAATCTGAGAGGGGCATAGTCTCTCGGATCTGCTGCTTGAAGCAAGAGCAGCAGAAAGGTCTATGCCAGAAGTTTGATTTGCTGCAACCAGGCCCTGTACTCTGACTAACTGTGTCTGCTGCACAATCTGGAACTACAGGTCTGTGGACCTCACTGGCTTCAAGAGGAGTAAAGAGTGTACTCCGTCCAAGCTACAAGTTAACAGAGCTCATCTGGACCATCACAACCAAGAGTCCCCAGCCCTGAGTGCGTCCATTGGATTTGTAAGTGTTATGTCCAAGTGGATTGGTTGAACTGAATTTCCAAACTTTCAAGGACCATCTTGGAGATTCCGGACCCTTGGATTAGGTTTTGGACATGTTGGGACCCTCAGAGGAAAGTCAGGAAGAGTTCCAGAAGTTTGGAGCAACATTGGAAAAAAGCTCCATAAGTGGACCGACTTGACCTGGCCAGCCAAGCCGGTGACCCTCAACCGCGAGCCGGCCTGCCCTCCAGGTTCGTCCTGCTGAAAATCTCCAACGGTCCCACTTCCAGAGTTTGACCAGGAGCTTGTCGAAATGCAGAAGGTAAACGCTTGACAGAGGCCTACCGGGAGGGGTAGCAGTGCAGAGCTCTTTCGCAGTCGGTTTTAAACTTTGATTTTCTCCCAGTCTAGTGAAACCTCTGTCCCAATCAGCACTGTAGGTTTCTATGTGCTATATAGTGCTAAATGCTTAAAAATTCATATATCCGGTTCCCTACACTTGATTATTTTCATTGTGGTGTCATTTTACCAACAACATATTTTCTATTTTTATAAATTGGTGTTTGATTTTCATTGTGTGCTGTGTTTTAATTATTTACTGAATTGGTATTTATAATTGCTTTACATCTCTCTGAAGTAAGGCCTGCCTGCTCACAGCCAGGCTACCAAGGGTTGAGCATGAGTCAAATTTTCTGAGACCTATTCTGAGCCCTCAACTGTATTAGTGGCAATATTGCCAATGGTAGATGCATATTTACCACTACTAATAATCAACTTCCCAGCAGCCAGTCATGGTTACAGCCGCTTTAGTTCGAAGAGTCCGGTTCACCAGGCCATCTCAATTGTGGTCCACTTGGGTGGAAGAGTCTCAGCGTGAACAGGCCCATTTGCAGTCACGAAGACACCAAAACTACAGGATTTCTCCTTTGCTTGAAGAAGAGTGTACTCTGATGTCAGCCAAGGGCCCAGAACATAGGAGGCACCTTCTGGGGGCTAAGGAGCTCACTCTAGCAGAGGCCAGCAGGTCTCAAAAAGGACCAGTTGTAGATCCAGGCACATCTATTTGCAGCAGACCAGCTGAGCAGTTGCAGGGAGGTCTGTGGTGCTTGTTGTGTCCCTGTAGCTCAGAACAGGAGGTCAGCCATTTGACCCTTGGAGGCATTCAGTTTAGCCTGGGATGTAGAGAGCAGGTCCAGTTTTTTGACACAGAGCAAAGTAGAGCTCAAACTGCGGGCCAGTCTTCTGATAGCAACAGGCCAGTCTGCTGGGGGGCAAAGTACTAATTCTTCAATAATGTCCACAGGTCCAGAAGTGTACCGAAGGGGCTCTGAGGGTCCAATATTTATACCTAATGCTAGCTGTTGAAGTGGGGTAATTCCCTACACTACCACCACATCTGGTTCTGGAAAGTTCTTCCCTTCCCTTCCCTTTCCTTCCCTTCCCAAGGCTTCGTGAAGTCTGGGGGTGACAGAAGGTCGGTGCCAAGGTCCTATGTGTGTGCTGGTGGCAAGCCCTTTGAAGTATAAGTGAGGCAGGGAAACGTTTGGCCCCTGCATCCTAGCAGACTAACCCATTCTGCCCACACCTAGTCCCCTTCTGTCTCACTGTCTGATATGCTCATATGAACAATAACATATCAACAAGTTGAGTAATGGTACCATTACAATTACTTGAATTCCTGATATGTAATTGTTCATATGAGCATAGGTACTTAGGAATATATGTAACATGACCATTATGTTTTCTTTTTAGTTACATAGTTCCTGAGTTTGGAAGTTTTTTAACTTCTCTTGTGTCTTTTCTCCCACTTTAGTAAAAGAGGTAGACATTACAATAGTGATAAAAGAATTCGGGAGTTTTTCACTGCCATGACATGTAGAACTTAAACCCACATTGCATACTTTTAAATACAATATACTGTGCCCTTTAGGCCTTTAGGGCCTATCTTAGGAGTGACGTATATATATTAAAGACTTGCTAAAAGGGTTATTTTGCCAGGTCGAAAAGGCCATTTAAGACTGCACCTCAGGCTACAGTGACACGCCTCAGATATGTTGTAAAAGCATGCCTTAGTGGGTGGCACCATGAGTGCTGCTGCCCACTAGTAACATTCATTTACAGACCCAGGATACTGATAGTACCCATAATAATAATAATAATAATAATCTTTATTGCGTGATTTAAAATAAACCATTGCAAGTACACAACATTTAAAAGGTTCAAGATTGCATTTAGAATGTTAAATTCATTAAAAGTCAGTATGTATAGATGAAAACAAATTAAACTTCCATTTAAAAAGTCACATTCATAAAAAGCCAGCACCAGCAAGTAAAGCTTGGCAGCATTATTCCAATGGGGGGTCGCACACTCTGGGCAGCTCAGTAAGTTTTTTTGCAACACGCTCCATGAATCTTACTAGGGCACAATTTAATTTAGTGTTACTAGGGTCGAAACAGGCCAAAACTGCTGCTCTACAGCTTCTAATCATGTTTCTATTCCAATGATGCTTGAGTAGGGCCCGTCTCTCTGTCAATAGTAGAGGGCACAGGCATATGATGTGTATGATGTCTTCTTTGTGGGTCCCACAAAGTCGGCATTGAACTTTTCCATGTTCTCTTTTCCATTTTGGCCAATGAGTCAACAGGTTAATAACTCCCAGTCTCAGTTTTAAAAAACTTAGTTTCGTCCGAGCACTAAACGATATAGTAAGGTACGGTCTGGAATTAGCAAGGCATAAGATTGAAGGGTCATCCACCCATGACTTCTTTTTGCAAGGCTGGCTTTGTCTTCCACTATTGATAATTGTTTGGTGCTGATTTTCGCTAGCCTTTTAAATTCCATCTGGCTAGCATGCAAGTTCCAGAGGTCATTTAGGCACAGGGTTTTTAAGCCTTTTGACCAGTATTCATGTCCTGCTCGCCATGAGTTGTTATCAATGCTGGCCCACAAATGGTATCCTAAACTTCCCTCCTTTGATAACCTCAATTTGTGACAGCACACGAGGAAAGACATGGCTCTGGCCAATCGTTCTTTGCACCCTAGTTTGGGAACTTACAGGTAAATTAAATGTACCAATCAGTTGTAGGCTAATTTTGCCAGATTTTAGGGAGAGAGTACAAGCACTTTAGCACTAGTTAGCAGTGGTAAAGTGCACCGAGTCCTAAAAGTCAACACAAACAGGTCCATCAAAAGGAAGGGAATGAAGGCAACAAGTTTGAGGTGACCCTGCAGAGAGAGTCAGGTCCAACAATATATGTACTTTGCATGTTGATTGCTCCATATGCTTCAGCTACCTAGCATCTATGCTGGGTGGACAGTGGTTTGTTGCCCACAGTAGGACAAGTAATCTGGAAGCATTACTATCATTCTAAAGTTGCTGGGGATCTTTGTTTGGACCCCCAGGACATAACCTCTTTACTTTGAACCTCATGACAAGTATTTAGTACATTTGCAAAACAATCATGATTCTGAGCTGTGGAGTAATTACCACAGAGGTAACAACCAATGGGCAAAATACCCGAGGAAAAGAAAACGGGTGAATGAAATAGACTGGGCGAAAGTGGCAAGAAAAAGGTGAAACATGCAGTAAACAGTTTAGTGAACACTGATTCCACAAGTATTGCCTCATTCTGATACGTCAAACTTGGAGTAGGGGGTATTTACAACACCTACTCAATACCCCCTTTTCTGAATGACTAGTACTCAAGGCCTTTTTTGTCAGTAAGGCCCTCATTACACATTCCCCGATAACTTGGCAGGGAGATGCTAGGGCTGAAATCAATAATACAGAGGATCAAGTCTGATAAAAGTCTGATAAAAGTGGCACTAAGCAGAATATCTAGTGGTGAAACTGCTCCGTGCAACATGTGGAGAGGGCCTAAGTGACTTTCTTGTTAGGGTAGCTCAGTAATTTACACTCCCAGCTCTCAACAGAGATGATTTACTATTCCATTCTTTCAAGCAGTATTCTAATAGAAACACCAACTCTTTTAAGCGCTTTAAAAATCCATGGTAACCTATTCATAAATGGAACGGGGTTCACTTAGGACATCTTTTGTTTTGTTTGTAAAAAGAAAAGTTTGTTGGAGAATAGGTAGTGGTCTACGGGACCGCTGCCATATCTCGAATAAACAAACAAGAAAATGCTTTTCTTTTGAAGGAAAACTGGCTGCATTGAAAAAATGCTTGTTTTATTTAAAAGCCATTACAGACGTGATGGTCTGCTGTCACTATGAGTTGCAATTTGCAATCTATCTTATTGATATTCATGAGGTAGGTTGGATTTTGACCCAGTAGGATTTAAAATGTTACAAACCTACAGACTAGTATATAGGTTTGTTAAAAGAGTTCTTAACTGGCCTCAAGTTAATGCAGGCTAAGCTCAGGGTGACCCAAGTCTGACAGGGAATATTTCAGGATGGCATCAGTAGCAGACTGACAGTGACTGAATGGCTCTCTTAGGGAGGGACCTCAGAGATTGGCAATACCTGAAGAGTCCAGCTGATAGTAACTGCAGACACGACCGAAAAACACATTTATGTGCATACTCAGTCGTTGACAGGTCAACCAAGAGGTTAAGTGACACTACCTGCAGACTGCTGGGGGAAATCTTGTGGTGTTGTACAGTCTGCAAAGAAATACAGTAATTATCACCCTCAGGTATCCTGCCTGTGTCAGACTGCTGTGATATGTCAAGGTAATCTGATATCTGACGATGAGTTGATATTTTGAAGGTAATCCGATATCTGAAGGTAATCTGATATCTGAGGATGATCTGATATCTGAAGGTAATCTGATATCTGAAGGTAATCTGATATCTGAGGATGATCTGATATCTGAAGGTAATCTGATATCTGAAGGTAATCTGATATCTGAGGATGATCTGATATCTGAAGGTCATCTGATATCTGATAATGATCTGATATCTGAAGGTAATCTGATACCTGAAGGTGATCTGATATCTAAAGCTGATAGCCACTGTAGTTATGTACATATGAAGTATTGTAGTATTTCATAAGTCTCTTAAGAACTGCTTGAAACAACAATGTTCTTTAGCTCATTTTAGAATGTAAGTTTTCTGTGAACTGAGAAATTTGGTACCATTGTTAACAAAACTTTCTTGGAGGGTCCTTCAAAGCCGCTTTAGACACACACACTTCCTTGGCGTACCAGAAACTATTTGAAATATTTACGGGGTATCCCTTCAGATGGCTAACTTCATAAGGAGATTAACCTTCTAAATGTATCATATAAAAATCACTGGGGGCTCCCCTTCACCCAGGATCCATCCAACAAATAGCCATGCTTTGGGGTTTATGCTCTCAGATCGCACCTAGAGCCGTATTATAGAAGGGCCCAGTTTGTGCCAGTTTGGACGTCTGGACACTTTGGTATTATGGATGGGACCACAGATGCTTGTGCGTCCCCTTGTGTAATACAGAAAGCACTGGCACACATACAGCGCCAGCGCTTCCTCAAGAGGGTACCGTATTACAGACGCGGGTGCAGAGGCAAAGAAGCTGTCAGGAGTCGCACTGACAGTGTGCCACCTAGAACGTCCCCTGATTGCAGCCCTCTAGTGGAAGGCAAGGGGGTCCGATGAACTCCCCAGACATCCCCTTGCAGGGGGGTGCAGTCACTCACTGCACCTGCTGCAAGGGGATCTCTAATCCCCTTTAAAACTGCGGGCGGGTGCCGCCTGAGCCGTGAAAACACAGCGCGGCTTCAAAGCAGCACCTCCCTCTTTCACTTGACTGCTGCTGCACCCAGGGCAGTGAGAGTTCGCGGCTGCCCTGGGGCAGCACACTCACCCTAATGCGGCAAATTTTAAAAAGGTGCACCCGGCGCAATCAAGGAAAATGCGCCTTATGTATAATATAGCCTCAGGTGGTTTGTTGCACCGTAATGACCTAGCAAGTAATCCAGTTATTACAATGTATTTTCTTGTAGTATTTTCCTTATCCTTCTTATGTTTTATTAATTTCCGGTTCTCACTTGTTGTATTTCTGTGAGAAAGGCTGCACAGCAGCAGATTTTGATGGAATTCGCAAAAGGAGGGTCAAGACAGCAAATAAACATAACCCAATGAACACCACATAGTACAAGCTGTAACAGTGCCCACAGCACCTGCGCGCCTAAAGGATGCTCTGAATTCTTCAGGTGTGTCTTTTCATTGGCCCTCACCACCGGACTCAAGGGTGGGCCGTTTAAGATACTGTAGAGAGTTAAGGGGACTGATTTCTGAACTCAGGTCGGCTGAGATGCTCCCTTGAAGCTGCTCTCTAAGTGGTCCCGGTGGGATTTATAAACTCATTATAAAAAATCCACGACAGTCTCATCCGCCTCCGCGCTGCTGGTTTCCTTTTACTTGGTAAATGCCGGTTCCGCTGCTCGCTTCGGCGGGATTTGGGTGTCACAGCCCTGTTTTGCTTCTGAGAACATTTTGTTCAGAGTTGCGTGGCTGGGGGCACTTTCAGCACCATCTGCCCCCACGAGCTGCAGAACTACCCATCAGACCTGTCCAGAGGGCACGTGCAGAAACTGACCATTTCTGACATTTGAACGACTCAACTGGACTTTCCAAAGTACGAAGAAATGGCGACTTTTCCTGCGGTAGGAGAGAAAACAGCGGAAGTAATTAAAAAAGTAAGTCCTCAGATGAGACTAGAGAAACTGGGCTTGATCTTGTCAGACTGCTTGGAAAGATAGTGTCTGCCTTTCTACCAACCTTAAAATATCTGCACTTATTTTTATTTCTCTTTTATTCAGTGTCTCGTTTCATTAATATTTTTGGGTTTCAGCATTTGGTACCCGCCAATTTAAATCGAACTATTTATTGTGGTACTGCATACCAAGATGCTGTCGCTACTATAGATTTCTACTATATCCACCAACATAGAATAATCATTTGGAACTGAGACCCAAATGTATGATATGAAATAATTATTTGATAATGGTTTAATAATTACCATTCTTTGATGCAATCCATTTGGTTCTTGCTGATTCTCTTCCATCCGCTTCATATTCTAGTGTCTCCTGCTTAGGTTTCACTTTACAAGCTTTACCACTCGAGCATGCATTAAAGCCCCTGTTTCTCACTTGGACAGTGACAGTTAGTATCGTAGACATGGCTGTGTGATAGCACATTTGTAATAAAGAGATTACCTTGCCCACGGTATAGAATGATGTGGGTACAAACAAAGGGCAGGAAGAATAAATGGCTTTGTGGAAAAATCAAGATTCAGCCCCTTCCTGCAGTCCCTTACTACAAGCAGGAAATAAAACAGACTAGCTCCCAGCAGTGGTGAGGGTTCTAATGAGTGATTTCCATTTTAACTCAAAAAGGATTCTCTCCACTATAAACAAAACCGGCGAATAAACTCCAACGTGGCCAGAAACTCCAACTTTATTCAGATGTGTAGGTTTGTTTCATTTGGTTTAAATTTACTAGCCCTCAAAAAAAGGCAGTGGGCAAGCTTCAAACAATAATTATAGAGGCAGCTTTCCTATTGATTTGTGAATCTGCTGAATGTCTTGCAATTCCTTAAAAATATGAACACATGCCATTGGACAAGGGAGTTCTCTGTAGTATTGGTCAATGTAGATATACAGATCCATAGCCAGGTCCACAAATCCGTGCACTGTGGCTATCACAGAAAAATAATTATGTTTCAGCTGTCAATACCCACGTTCAGCAATACAATACATGAATTAATACATACACAAATAAATAGATAAAGCATAAAGGGCAGGGTCAACATGTCCTGACTGCGAGACCCATGTGTGGGGCCACAATGGACCACCCCTGACCATTAGAGTTATTTTTTTTAAAGTTGATCTTGTCATAGAACAGAGGGTTCCTGTGCTGGATTCACAGATCCTGGACTTTTCTTGGGTCATGTGAATGTTCTGGGCATCTCAGGATATTCAAGTCTACTCCAGTATCCACAAATCCTTTGAAATGTTTGAAAAATATACAGCGGTCACCTCAGCTGCATACATTCAATTTACTTTGACCAGATGATGCTGCCTTTGGGTGTTTACTCTGTAAATGTCATGGAGAAACGTTTTGCTTGATCAGAGATTGTTTAAACCTTCTCCTGTTGGCCTTACATGGGATATTCCATTTATAGAGTAGTGCAAATGGGTGGCATAGTTATCACAGACCTGAGCAGGAGGTTACACTCACCATTGGTACGAACCTCTCAGTTGCATATTAGTTACCCGAGGAGTTAGGTTCATCCCTAGTTTGTGCATGAGAGGGAATACATTACCTTTGGTGATGTGTTAGGCTAGGGGGAACTGTGTAGTGAAGACAGATTTGCAGATATGCTCTGATCTCTGGGGGTAACACTGGTGAATGAGGGAGAATCCAGCATCACATCCTGAGAAATGTGGTAAGGGGGTTGTTGAGATAAGAGAGTACAGATGTGTTGGAAGTAGCAGCTTTTCAACCACAGACATGCTGAGGCTCCAGGCAGGGATTATTATGGGAAGGGAGCCAGGCATAGTGAGGTGTGAGAGGAGAGGGTTTGCTGGCTCCATCATCGCTCATATTCTTTCTCCCCATTTGTCCATGACATGCATGCGTCATGCCTGTTATTGTGCATAGCCCACCCCCCCGCCCCAAGCATAGAGTACTAGTATCCATCCACTGCTCCTATTTTATGACCATTTTAGGACCTACTTTGTTCTTTGTTTTTGAGCACTTGACACAAGCATTTGTGTTTTCATTCACTTTGTTCTCTGTTTGCTGTTGCCTCTTTCAGTATGCTTGAGAGATCCTTTTCTGTGAAAAGGACTGTCAATCTAATTCTTATCTCATTAAATTTTCTGTGCATTCCAAGGACGAGGTCAAATGTGACCGAGGGTGCTTATTTACTTTTCTTTCTCTGACGTCAAAGTGAAAGGATTTTTTTTGTTCATATCCGGTGTTGCTTGCGGCTCTCACAACCCCCTCCCTCTTCACTGCTTGACCCGCCTCCCCACACCCTCCCTCATTGGTGCTTGCCCCCTCCTTGCTTGTTTTTTTCTACAATTGTTGCTTCGCTTGTTTATCTTTTACTGACTCCCAAGACTTCCCTGTGGGTTTTTAGTTGGTTAATATGAAATTGATAAATGAGAGTCTAGAAGCTGTGATTTAGGGGGCGGCCATGAGAATAAGTGGCATAAACTACCACAGAAGGCTGCTTAGTGCAGCTAGAGGAAAGATGGCACAGATAAGAGCAAACAGGACAACTTCAGTCCCTCAGTGTGTCCATTGGCTTTCTTCTATAGGCCTGTATAGCCCCGATTTTGAAACAACTGGTCGCCACTTAGCAATTGTGCTGAACTGTATGACTAAGAAATAATACTGTACCCCTGTATTTTGGACTTTTAATTTAACTTAAGTGGCGAATAGAGTTTGTGTTTTTGTTTTCCAAATTTATTTTTACTGCCGGTCATTGGCACTATGATCATGCAGCATATCTCTGAAAAAATAAAAAATATATAAACGAAACATTTTATTAATAAGATTTATTTCTCCCGAGCCCATGCAACCCATGGGCTCTGGAGCCCATGATATTAGATAATGCTCAGAGTATTGTTTGTCCTAATGGCTCTGCTTGGTTCATACGTCCCAATGAGTCTGTGTTCTTTTAGTGTCCTCTTGGCTTAGTTGCATCAGGATGTGGTACAATGTGTCTATCATTTGCTAATTGAATTCACTTTATTAACTCTCAGTGACAAAAAATGGCATTAAAATCTGTAAGAATTTAACATTTATGTATCACTTTTTACATGTAGATCTTTCCAGAGGAAGCAAGTTTCACATCATTATCTTCTTAACTGTTTGTAACTTGTACCTTGCAGTTTGGATAAGGATCTCTGCAACAGAAGCATTAATCCACTGAGCTATGTGATCTAAACTAGGAATCAGTAACCATCACCTGCAATTCTCTTAAACAAATGCATCATTCCACTGAACTATTGGTTCAACCCTGTGACTAGAGATTACACACTGAGCCCTCGAGCAATTGCATTACTTAGCTGAGTTACCCTTCCAGGGGCATATTTATGAGCCCCTTGCGCCAGATGGAGTGTTTCTTTTTGTGATGCTTTAGCAGCTAAGACCTTGAAATCATATTTATTAGGCCCTGCAAAGCCACTTTGCATAAATTCCAATAGCCACATAGATCACCAATCACTGCATTGCCTTACTTTGCAATTCAGAGGCATTCCATAGGCATTGTGGTGGGTGTACCCATGCGATGCCCATGGATTTTGACTCCTCACTACATCTGCAATATCTGCAAAATGAGAAAGCATCAAAACCTTTATATCTCCTCGTGTATTCCTCTGCATTCTACAGCACTTATAAAAAGAGGAAAACACATCTAAGGTGCTCCTTCCTGCACAAAAATGCCGACGCTAAGCTGCCGAAGGGGCACCAACACTGCTGAAGGACAGGAATGCACCATAGAAGATACTGTCAAAAAACTTTGACACGGGGCAGCACAGCAAGGTGACTTGCTGCATTGCCGTACATCAAAACACCGTAAATGAGGCCCCTAGTTTTCTGACCTACAAAATAGACTTCCGTAGCTGATGCATTTGCTCCCTTAGTTAGCTCAAAAAGGTAGTCCATTTGTTCCAAATTTAGGTAGAGTAGCTATTACTTTTTTCCAAATTTCCAATTACTTTAGGATAGAGTTTCTACCCTATGCCACTTCACTTTATTATGCACCACTTTATGCCACTCTTCCACAATTTATGCCACTGAACTCTATGCCAGTCTCATCTACTGTGCACTACTGCACTCTGACACTGCACTCTATGCCGCTTCACTCTACGCCTCTCTAATGTACTAAGTACCACTGTACTCTATGTTAGTGCCCTCTAACCCACTCTACTTTTCACCACTGCACTCTTCGCCACTGCACTCTACACCACTCCACGCCACTCCAATCTGCAACACTGCACTCTACGCCGATGCACTCTATGTCACAACTCTATACCCTTCATTCTACCCTCACCGCTCCTCTCTAGACTACTTCACTCTAATCTGAAACAATCTACACCACACCACTAAACTCTATGCCACTGCACTTTACACCAATGCACTCTACACCACTTTTTTCAAAACCACTGCACCCTATGCCACTGCACCTACACCAACTACTTTGCACCATTGCACTTTACATCACTATACACTACAACAGTCTACTCTATGCCACTGCTCGCTACTCCACTGCACGCTATGTCCTGCACTCTATGCCACTTCCTTCTTCTCTGCACCATTGTACACCGTGTCACTGATTTCGGAACCACTTTATTCTGCAACACTCTAATCAGCAACACTCTATGACCATGCACTCTGACTGCACTCTATGCCACTGCACTGTATTCTGCAACTCTTAGCTCTACGTCACTCTACTGCACTCTACGCCACTACACCACTCTACTCTACACCTTTGCACTCTACCCTGCACCGCTCCACTCTATGTCACTTCACTTTGCGCCTCTCTACTCCACTCTGCACCACCCTACACCACTATGCGCCACTCCAAGCCACTCTGCCCAACTCCACTCTACATTTTTGCAGTCAACACCACTGCAATCTACTCTGCACCACTCTACTCTATGTCACTGCACTTTATGCAACTCTACATGACTGCACTCTACATCACTCTACTCTGCACTACTGCACTTCATGCCACTTCAATCTACCCACCCTACTCCACTCTACAACACTACAATCTATGACAGTCCACTATACTCCACTCTATGATGCTCTGCTGGACTAAACTCTGCTCCCTGACACTCTACTTCACTCTATGCCAATCCACTATACAGCACTCTATGCTATTCTATAACACTACGCCACTCTATGACACTCAATGCAACTCACTCTATGACACTCCAGGCCACTTTAGTCCACGCTGTTCAATGACACACTACTCCACTCTGCTTGACTCCAGTCTAGTCCATTCCACTCTATAACAATCTATTACGCTGTATGCCACTTTACTCTACAAGACTCTACTCCACTCTGCGCAACACCCTCTACACCACTCCACTCTTCCCAACATCACTACACGACTCTGTGCCACTCCAGTTTATGATGGTCTATTCAACTTTGACACTGTGCTCCACTCTACACAACTCAACTCTACACCCTTCCACTCTACGATACTCTACTGCCCCATAACACTCCACAACATTGTATGCTACTCCATGACACACCACTTAACTCCTCTCCACTCCACTCAACTCTACTGTTCTTCACTCCACGCCACTCAACGCCACTCCATAACACTCCCAAAATACTCCACTTTATGACTAACCTTTAGCCATGCTCAACAGCAGCCACTCTGGTGTACAACATTGTTAACACATATTGGCAAAGCCAAGAGCTCTTGCATAGGCGAGATCTATTAGTTTTGCCGATGCTTGTTGATTCCTAGTGGGGCTCTAATTCTAACCCTTAATTCTACAGAGCTGGATCAATTGAATATAATAACATTTCCTATTCCTTATGCAAGCAAAGGAGAGTCCAGCTTTACAAAAGCTTTGTTTTCGGCTCATCTTCAAAGACCACATAATACAATTCTATGACAACCCACAGACCTGCTACAACATGTGTCTAAGCAGGCCATGGCCCTAAAGTTTACAGAACTTCCACTGCATCATTAAAATATTTATTTTACTGTTCATCCAACAAGTGCAGCATTCATAAAGTATGAAGTAGTTTTCAGGCAGAGTGCTGCAAAGCTGCCCTATATTGGAAACCAGCCAACCTCAAGGGGTGTGCTTTCTTTGTCTGCACTTACAGAACCACTTTGGGTCCCATATTCCTTTTTCAACATACAGGTTCCACCTTTGAAGGATTAATGACAGTGAGGGATCATGGGTAAGCAATTGACACTTTGTAGGTGCCCGTCCATGTGAGTCACATGACCAGGGTCACTCCTGCTTTTAACTCTATTTAACCCTAGACTTGCGAGGAGACATGAAATATGGACATTGAGTTTGTGACTGACACGTGAGACTGTGTGCTTCTTCTTACATTGCAATGCATTTGTATTGCAATAAAAGGAATACATTTTAAAGCATTTCATTTTGTATTTCATTATTTCAAAGGGAAGCTGCACTGATTAGCTTGGACTTTACAAATACACAACTCGACCTGTTTGAGGGATCTTCAGCAATATGTGGCCACACAATGATAACAACCTCTATTCACTGTGAGTGAAACACTTGGTCAGGTAATCCATTAATGAAGTAAAACACCTTTTGGAGTGACTTTGTCGTTCTTCCTCTATTTCAAGTTGAATCATCCAATATCTCTCTGTACACAAGACCAGAAAGGTCAGCTATGAAGAGCGTTTCTCAGGACCAAGCACTTCGATGTAATTTGTGTTTGGATTTCTGTTTTCAGTGATTATTTGTGGGTTCTGTTGGCATTTTGAAATTGTTTTCAAGCTTTTGCTAAATATTTTTTTGCTAGTGTGTACCAAACCAGCACATTTTATTGCAGTGCATATGAGGGTCATATGTCACCTAAAGGAGGAATTTTGCAGAGCATCGCATTAAGGGGCCTATTATGATTGCTGTTTTTCCGCATCCTCCGGGCCGGCGGAAGCCACCGCAGGCCCGGAGGATGCAGAAAAACCGCAGCGGACCGACCAAAGACCCACCGCCACATTAGGATGGCTGGTGGGTCCTGGTTTCCGTCCGCAGCTTTTCCGCCGCGGTTGGCTCACAACCGCGGCGGAAAAGCTCTAATATGGTGGCGGTGTCTCTCAGACACCGTCCGCCATATTAGGAAGGGCTTTAAAAAATGCTTTTCCACGGCGGGTTTTCCGCCGTGGAAAAGCATGTGAAACTTCACTGCGGGGGCCCGTTGCGGGCCCCCTAGGTGAAGGGGGTGGGGGGTGCACATGGGGGGTACCTATGGTACCCCCCTGCATTTGTATGCAGAAATCGGCAGGCACCGCACAGTGCCTGCCGGTTTCTGCATACAAATGCAATGTATGCATTTTTACCATTGCGGCGGATGCAATGGTAAAAATAGAGGATGTGAACGCCAGGGTGGCGGTCACATCCTAATTGCACAGGAGGGAACTCCGCAAGCAATGCGGAGGTTCCCTCCTGCTCTATGGTGGCGGACGGACTCAGGTCCGTCCGCCATCAAAATCGGCCCCAAAATGTGTAGAGCTTGTCAACCTACTCACAACCAGGAACACTGTGGCTCCTTTAATATTGTGAGTTGCAGATTAACCTGCAGTTTATATTACTTTCTGATGTCTAAACTGCACTAGGGTCATTTGTATACCAAATCTTATTAAAGACCACAAATCTGATTTTCAGCATGAACCCTAAGACATTTCTAGACACTCTGCTTCCCAATGTGAAGGTGATGCTTATATTGTTTAGATATTTCTCATCACCAAGTGCCCCCTTTAGGAGGCTGGCTCTGTATATACTATGCCAAAGTAAGGTATAGGGTGCACAAAGTCCAGTGGATCCCCACAGGTTTTACAGAAGCTACAGTAGATAATACTAATGCTCTCTTTAGTGGTAGTGTGGGCGAGCAGTTAGGCTCATCGGAGGGCTGTGTTAAGCATTTTTTGCATACACACAAATAAGAAATAATTACACGCACCCAAGTACTAAATTCGAGACCAATTCCTTGTAAAAATATTACTTTTTGTATATTTATTTTCTCGAACCAAAGATACTTTGTTGCAGTAAAATTAGTTTTGTGAAATTATCGGTTTTTAATATCAAAAGTGAACACTGAATTTTCCAATCAGTACAATGTTATACTATGGGAGGAAACACAATCAGCATTTTGCAGGTAAGTATACAATTTACGGTATTAAGCATTTGGCTCAAGAATCAGTACCATGCAAGGTTCAGGTAAATAACAAAACTGCACCACCAGCGGCACTGGGGCAGGAGGGTGTAGAGGTCAAACTCGGGGCCTAGTGCCAATGTTATACAAAGGAGAAAGGGGGCAATCGAAGAGGTATTACTTGCGGGTAAGTAGTGTGGTTTTGGAACACAGTCTCTGGAGGTTAAGCATGGGTGACACAAGGCAGCAGCAAACTTTGACCACCTGTGG
Organism: Lissotriton helveticus; assembly: GCF_964261635.1. Lineage (NCBI taxonomy): Eukaryota > Metazoa > Chordata > Amphibia > Caudata > Salamandridae > Lissotriton > Lissotriton helveticus. The sequence goes on from NC_136069.1 coordinate 1,616,761,938, forward strand.
CACTGACGGCTGGGTGCAGAGTACCGACACAGCACATGGCGCCCAAAGCAAAGCAATGGGGAATCTCAAACTTTGAAAAAGGCGGAAGGCTCAGGCCAGGAGGCTGATCAATGGAAACCTATAGCTGCACAGGTAAGATAGGATGAACTGGGGCATTGAGACACCGTTGGTAGATCTCCCCAAGGCCCAGGGGCTCCTTGTGCAGGGGTGTCCTTTGGTGTCAGAAGTCAGCTTATCGTTGCAGTCACCATTGAGGGGGTCATCGTGCTGAGACGGCAGGCTTCGATGTGGAGTCAGGCGGGGGTAAACCCACAAAGGACTCTTGCTCAGGATCATTGGGGACCCTTTCTGGACTGGTGGGCCACTTGGACTCAGACCACGGGTGCAGAGGTGGTCAACTTTGCAGTTTAACAGTCAGAGCACTTGGTCTTTAAAGTTGGTTTCCTTCTGGAGAGGCCCACTGTCCATGGGAGATTAGGCCTGTCTTTTTAGAAGGTGTGCAGTCCTACCAGGGTTCTACCAGGGTTCTGGAGGTCGCTGGGCTGGGTGACGAATCACTCTTCTGTAGCAGGGTCTTTGAGAGCTTCATACAGTCTCGAAGGGCTGAGGCGAAGTCAGTTGCTGTCGTCAGGTTTTTATGCTGCACGGCCCGTCTTTGTCCTCTTCTTCGTAGGTCCTTGGTAAACTCAGGTTTAAGGGTCAGGGGTGCCCCTAGTTTTTGGGTGTTACAGGGGTCAGAAGGTAGTAGCCAATGGGCTACTTACCATTAGGGTGACTACACCCTTTGTATGGGCACTCCCTCTGAGGAGCGAGCATCCACCTAACCCTATTGGCTTAAAGCCTCCAGAACAATATGGAGGATTTTTTTTAAAAAGGGGGTCACTTCAGCTTAGGACACCTTAGGGGTGGTCCTGGTTGAGAGTGAACACACCTCTCGGGCTTCCTGCCAACCTTGCTGCCAAAACCTGGGCTCCGTCAGGGAGGTGGGCATTTACACAAGCTGGACAGGTCCTGGTTAGTCAGCATAATAAAGGACGGGAAGCCTTTGAGGCTCACCACCCTTCAATGCTGTTTCTGCTTGTGGGTGGGTGTGAAGCACCTCCATCCACTGCTCTGACCCAGGAGAGCTATATGCTCCCACCTCAGGGGGGCAGCAACATATAGGCTGATGCACAATAGTTAGGCACACACTAGTGGTTTGGTAGGTTTTGGGGGTACCTCCTTGGTGCCCTCTGAGTGCATTTATTAATTAATCCAGCACTGGCAACAGTGTGGGTTCATTAATTTGAGATGTTTGGTACCAAACATCTGGACATTTGGTGAAGCCATCATGGAGCTCTGAAACTCGCATTGACAAGCTCCCAGCCCATGTACTCAGTATGACTGCACCTTGCACTTAATGTCTAGGAATGGATTTGGACACTATGGGGGCATATCTGCTCTTACAGCTATGCCCTCACAAGAGCTACAGTGCACCCTGCCCTAGGACTGTAAGGCCTGCTGTAGAGGTGGATTACCTACGCCTTTTGCACTGCTGGTAGACCCAGCACACAGGGATGTGTGTCAGTTTGAATGTGTCTGCATTACAAAACGCAGGCTGCAGTGGCAGTTTGCATGTGTTTGATGAGGGGTCTCTTAGGATGGCACAATATATGCTGCACCCATTAGAAACCCAATCTGGTCACAAAGCACTTGGTACCACTGGCAGCTTTTACAAAGGACTTATATGTAGGCCAAGGTGTGCCAATTGTGGAAAAATAGGTACCGTTTTGGAAAAAAAACAGAGGCATTTGTAACCTGGTTAGCAGGAACCCAGTGCACATTCAAAGATGCATCAGAGTCAGGCAAATAATAGGAGGATACTATGCCAAGAGGAGTACTTTCGTACACACCCCTATCAAGTGTAAAACCTTCTGTAAAATCTGACCTTTTTACCAACACCACAATGTGTTCTAGCACTTGCAGTTGTCTTATAACATTGTAACTAGCGGCTGAAAATACCCAGCATATAAGCTGCTGTTGGTTAAAAGCAATAAATTAGGTGGAAGCGTCACACTTGCCACTGGGTCACCTGACAGCTATGTACATCTGTAAAATATTTTTAAGGAGTGTAGGCAGCTTGTGTAAAGTGTTTACCTTCCTCCACAGTAGTCGTGTTTTAAGAGTGGGTACAGTCCACCAATGTCACATCGCTGAAGTAATGGAGGTTGGGAACATCAAAGAATTCAACAAAGATAAGTGTGGCAAATGAGACATGCCATTTAGCATAAATATTGTGGATGAGTAGTGTGTGTCAAGAGGTGCATTTTTCTGCATATTCTCCCAAATCTATGACTAAAGCATGGTGTGGTGACGTATTGTGATTTGCAGTGAACATATATTTTTTATAGGAGTAGCCACTGTAAATGGCCATTACACTTTCATTAGGCATTCAGTTTAATTGCTAAATGTATATTTGCTGTAAAAACTTTAATGAGTCAAATTACATTTCTTCATATATTAAAGTTATCTGCACATCACAAAGTAAAATGTCATGGTTTTTTTTTTAGCCTATTTAAATATATATTTTCTTCACGCCAGAATTATAAATAAACAAGGAGCCTCATTTCAACTTTCTCTGCTGTTGATACATTTTTAAATATTTTGTAATGGTCATTGAGGTGTATTTCAATATTTGGATGCTGTTGTGTGTTAACCTCCTGTACCCCAGATTCACATCACAAAAATTCCCTTAATTTCAAATCGGTAAAAGACAAAGAAAGCAGCAGTGCCCATGGTATATAAGCAGCAAATTGTCAGAATACATTGCCTTACACTAGACCTCTGTCTCTGAACTGATAGCAAATGTGACAAGATGAACGCACAATGTAAATTAAAAGCCTTCTGATGGCTCATTTTCCATAGGAATCCCTGCACGCCTACGTTGAGGGCATTTGGCACACACACCAAGATGCCTGATTCAGTTGTGCAACTCCCCATTCATAAAGCCAAAAATGTATTTTTTTCCACTTTCTCCCCTCTAAAATTGCCTCTTTTTCAATGTTAGTTAATGAGGAAAATAAATGCCCCCACTTTTTCTCACTATCTCCATCTTTGCTGTGTAGAAATGTTGTCATGTATTGTACTGCACTGTTGCAGGGATTCTGCACATACACAGAACTATACACATGATTAAGGAACCTCAGTGTATAGGGACTATGCCCCCCTACCACTTTAGTACCCACGAGCCCAGGACCAGCTAGCGATAGTGTCTCACTCGCTCTCCTACTCACAAACGGAGAAACCAATGATTAGACACCCTAGAACACAACACTCCAGAATCTCTCAGGAATCACAGTAACAAGACACACCTTTTCACTCACACTCTTGCACTTGTCCACAATAAGATCTGACAGAGACACGAAGATAGTTTAAAACATTTATTTTAAGTAATGTGATACATAAAACCAAAATCATTAGCATTGCAGTAAGGCTATATATCATAAAGGGAGCAGTCATTCTACAAAGACTATGGAGAAAGGACCTATGCTCCCTCCCCTTGGTCAGAAGAAGCATTATTATATAATAGAAGATCTCTGGGCTTTGTCAGCAGACTCCAAACCTCAGGCCACAGATCCAATTTCGACATCACATGTGTGTGTTGCTCTTCTCCATGGAAAGGTCCCTCTCCAAGTGTGTTTTACCTAAGCATGCATCCTCATAATAACAAGGTACAGGTCTTCAGAAAAAACAGCTGCATTGGTATGTTTTGTCTAGGTGCTAAGGCCTGATCAGAACAGAATAACAAGGGGCAGTGCTTATCGACCTTGCTCATAATGTTCAGACTAAACTCCCGGAACAGGCAGAGAACGAGCACAGCAGAGAGTTCTCATGTGAAAGACATAAACAGAGTTTTGTAAAAATAAAGACATGTAGTAACGTGCCAAAAGCAGCATTATATCCTCAAAGACCATGTGACAGCACAGCCACTCCTAAAGCCCCTACCTCTAGCGCCCCTGAATCCTCCATGCACATGGCACCAATACGTTCTGCAAATTCCTTCCATTCCCCGAATGACTACAGTATGTAATAGTTGGCATTTGTCATACTGTAAATACTGACTTTTGAGCATCCATTGTACCAATCAGTGAAAGAACGAAAGCACTGCTAAAAGATCATACAAGTGTTAATCCTCCCAAGTTCTCTAAATATGTACAAGATGTAAATTAACTTTATGATAAACTCGTACTTTTACAATCTGCAATATCTGAAAAAAAATGGAAAAAACAAAGGGGAAAAGACACACATGACCATTCCCCAACATTGACGTACAAGTCTACTATGGGCCTGATTTAGATATTGGTGGTAAGCATACTCCGTTGCAACAGTGATAGAGTATGCTTACCTCCAATATACCGGTCCATTCTCTGATTTTTTATACAGATGGTCCATAGTTTGGCAGTAGCGGGGAAATGGCTTTAAGTACACACGCCGAGTTTAGAGATGCGGACATGTAGCTGTTTTCACTGTTTGTCGCTGCCAAGAAAACATTAGTGGTACAGGGCAGTAAAAAAATAAAAACAGGCGGTGGGGGTGGGGGGAGGAAATGTTTTTTTTTTTATTTTCCAAAATAAAAGCTCATTATGGGGTTTTGTTTCTGAAAAAAATAAAATATTGAAACTTTACCATATGACTCCGTCATGTTTGACAGGGTTGTACCGCAAAGTTCCAACACAATCACAAAAACTGCCTTGATGTAGATTCCTGTGACCGGCAGAAATATCCATTAGGCTGATGGACATTTCTAGATTAGGCAGGTGGGTCATCGTCAGGGAGCCAAAATAATTTAATCCATCCCCCTGACATAGTGCAATCTGTCGGCAAATTAGAATCTGTCCCTAAATCTCCTTATAGCTGCTAACTAGAACAATGCCTCATCTTGTTCACCCCTTCTCTAAGGAATAAAGGGGCATATTACCAAGGGGGGTGTTAGACTTGGGCCTTAGGGCAGGTTCACCCCGAATCTTTTTGCCTTTATTTGTGACCCTGTGTAGTGATTTTTGGGTCTTGGCGCACTTTTTCCCTGTGTCCCAGAGTGAAAGTGCGTGCGTGTAGTATGGCTGGCCTGCTCTCCCATAGGAATGCATGGGGAATGTGTGTGCCCTGGTAGTTCCTGATGTGTGGGGAGTGCAGGCTCGAGTTTAGTATGTATGAACTCGTGAGAGCGAATGCTGCGCAATGGTATGTGCGGCTTGTGTGTGTCTAGAAGGGAAGTGCTACTTCTGGACATTGATGTATGTGTGCAGTGAGGATAGTGGAGCGTGATTGGCTGGAGCTGGCTGGCATGCCAGGCTCCAGGAAGTCTGGATGGGTCTGCCCGGTGGTGAGTGTGAGATCAGCCTGAGTGATGTGTGGGAGGAGTAGATCTGTGTCCTGGATGGGCTGGGTTTTCCCCACACAATGCTGGCTCCGCCCCCCTGTGGTTTGTCTAATGACCCTAGCCTCCCCAGTGAATGAAAGGGGTGGTTGGGCCATCAAGGGTACTCCCAAGCCAGCTGCAACTGGTTTCCCCCCACCCTGCACCTCCTAACAAAGGATTTCTCTGTATAAATATGGGGCTGTGTCCCCACAGAAATTGTTCTACTTGTGGATCCTTGCCAGAGGGGGCTGTTGCTGCTGCTGGGGCCAAGAGGACCGCCACTTGGCTTGTCTCCCTGCCTGGAGACCCAGTGTGCTGGCTCTGGCCCTGCCTTGCCCCTCTGCCTGCTTCCGGGTGAGCGGGGGTTATCTTGGTGTGTGACTCCCTAGCCCTGACCTTAGAAATGATGATCCCTGACTGACCTCGACGCGAGTCTTGGCCGGCCAGGGTCGCGTTTCTAACATTGGTGGCTAGCGGTGCGGATTGGACTTGCGTTTGCGCTGTACCACAGTGGCGACAGGCCACACTTCAAAGCTCTGCAATTTTAGATAACCACATTTTTGGGATTATTGTTTTTAGGGAAGTTCAGTTTTGCTTCTCCTGAAAGGGGTCATTTGTATTTTGTCCAGTACCTTGTTTCCCCGCCCTGCTCCCAGAGTTTGGTACCTGTGTCGCTAGTGGTCAGGTTGAGATAATCAGGGGTGGTAGAAACTGCCTTACCAGTCCGAGGGGAGGGTTGTGTGTGAATGAGTGTGTGTTACGCTGGATAGTGGAGTGCAAGTTCTGAGATAGGAATCTTGCTGAATTTTGTTAATTGTGTACTCCTGTGTAAGCTCAGACCCCCAGGTTCCCTGTGTCAAACTCTTCTTGAGAACGTCCGCCAAAATGGAGCCTGTTTTTGATCTCTGTTGTCTTTTTAGGTACAGTAGGTCAGAGCTGGTCAGATTCTGTGAAGAGGGAGGCATGGAGGTGAGTGTGTCGGATACTCAGTCCCAGCTTAGGGACAGCCTGATCCAATGGCAAAAGGGTCAGTGGGATCTTGAGTACAGTGAGAGAGAGAGGGCCCGGGCCGCACGTCATGAGGATGGTGAGTCTGTTGGGAGCCCTGAAGATTCTGATGAAGAATGTGAGTTGTATGAGGATGACAGTGGATGGATGTCAGCAGATAGTGAGGACCCCATAGATAGGGAGTCCCTTGCTGGGTCCAGTGTCAGCGCCCCATCCCTTGCCCTGTCCCCAGAGGAGTGGTTGGATAGGAAGGAAGAGAGGGCCTTGTTCAGGGAGAGTAGGTTATCCCCTGAGTGCAATTGTAATTGTCTGGATTCCCCATGGAGGGTGGAGTCCAGTGGTGGCAGCTTTTTAAATATAAGTGTAGACCGTCCCACTCCCAGTTCCCCGAGTATGGTACCTGTTTCCCTAGAAGAGGAGTATAAGTTGCAGTTCAGGGACAGTAGGAAACTGTCTCACCAGTCTTGGGAGGAGTTTACAGAGGACTGTCAGTGTGCACTGATTGAGTGGTTAGAGGTTCCCACGGAACATGATTTTGACAAACTGTTTTGTCTAATTCTCAAGGAAAAGGTGCTCAGTCATTGTCGGCCGGAGTTGCGGCAACACCTGTTGGGGTTGACCTTTGATCCTTGGGAGCTTGCAAAGGAAGCAGACCGTTGGGAAAGTGCGAGAGGTTCTTTTGAGTCACTAGTGAGTGATTCCAACAATAGTGGGTCAGGTGTCTTCCAGCCCAGTGTGGTGGAGGAGGGTGAGAGTAGCCCAGCTAGGTCCTTGGTTAGTGAGAAGGGTGTAGGGGCTGACTGCCTGTCTCAGTGGAGCGGTAGTGAGTGTGTGACCGAGAGTCCCCAGATGCCCGAAGCCCTGTCACAGAGCCTGGATGGTTTCTTTAGGGAACACCAGGAAAGGAACCTAGACTTGCCTGTTAGTTCACTTGAGGGAGATCTCCTAGTGTGTAGAGAACCTGGAGCATCTGTAAGCGGAGCTTCTATGGTCCTAGAAGCTGGCAGTACCGCTCCAGGAGGGAGAGTACAGAAGTCCAGTGAAAGGAGTGATTGGGGGATAGGATGTGAGTCCCCAGAAGTCCTGGAGTGCCAGGCATTGGTTCCACTGAAGGTTTTAGACCAGAGGTTGGATGGCCAGGTTCAGGATCCGCCTGACCTGAAGGGTGGGACTACTGTAATCAGTGTCCTGACCAGTTCTTTCTCCAGAAGTACCGCCCCGGTTGGGAGGGAGCAGGACTCTGGAAGGGGGTGCAGAGGGTGGGAGAGCCCACCTCTGACCCCGGTACCACCTGAGGGGTTAAACCCTAGGTTGGGAGAATGTTGTTTAGAGGGGACCCCTCGCAGGAGGAGGAGGAACCCTAGGAGAAGAGGTAAGGGGAGGAGAGCCTTCCCTGAGACTCCTGGTCCACCTGAGGTTGTAGACCCTAGGCTGGAGAACCAGTGGCAGTCTAGCCCTGTCTTACAGACAGGAAGAGTGGAGCATGGCTATTATGTGCCAGGGGTTACTACCCCCCACTTTGTGAGTATACAGGATCCAGTGGTACCTGGATGGCCTAGGGCCTGGTCCTTGCCGAGGGCAGCTGGAGAGTACCAGTGGGGTACCCCAGTTAGTCCCTACAGTAGTTTTAGAAGGAACCCTAGGGGTTCACCGTGGCGTAAAACAGGAGGGTGTCCCTGCCGTTGTGGGCCCGCGTCCTTGTTTTATCGCCCCAAGCAGGGAAGCCCATCACGGTGGTGATCGGTCTGCCCTGCGTTTTGGCTGGAAGGGGGTCGTGTTAGACTTGGGCCTTAGGGCAGGTTCACCCCGAATCTTTTTGCCTTTATTTGTGACCCTGTGTAGTGATTTTTGGGTCTTGGCGCACTTTTTCCCTGTGTCCCAGAGTGAAAGTGCGTGCGTGTAGTATGGCTGGCCTGCTCTCCCATAGGAATGCATGGGGAATGTGTGTGCCCTGGTAGTTCCTGATGTGTGGGGAGTGCAGGCTCGAGTTTAGTATGTATGAACTCGTGAGAGCGAATGCTGCGCAATGGTATGTGCGGCTTGTGTGTGTCTAGAAGGGAAGTGCTACTTCTGGACATTGATGTATGTGTGCAGTGAGGATAGTGGAGCGTGATTGGCTGGAGCTGGCTGGCATGCCAGGCTCCAGGAAGTCTGGATGGGTCTGCCCGGTGGTGAGTGTGAGATCAGCCTGAGTGATGTGTGGGAGGAGTAGATCTGTGTCCTGGATGGGCTGGGTTTTCCCCACACAATGCTGGCTCCGCCCCCCTGTGGTTTGTCTAATGACCCTAGCCTCCCCAGTGAATGAAAGGGGTGGTTGGGCCATCAAGGGTACTCCCAAGCCAGCTGCAACTGGTTTCCCCCCACCCTGCACCTCCTAACAAAGGATTTCTCTGTATAAATATGGGGCTGTGTCCCCACAGAAATTGTTCTACTTGTGGATCCTTGCCAGAGGGGGCTGTTGCTGCTGCTGGGGCCAAGAGGACCGCCACTTGGCTTGTCTCCCTGCCTGGAGACCCAGTGTGCTGGCTCTGGCCCTGCCTTGCCCCCCTGTCTGCCTCCAGACCTTGCTGGAGCTTTGCTGTGTGGGGGAGCGCTCTCCCTTGTCCCCAGCGCTGGGAGCGCTTCGTTTTACTCCTAGCGCTGAAGAGCGCTTTATTTTCCCCCTAAGCGCTGGGTGCGCTTTATTTTGATTATAGCGCTTTGGCGCGCTTTGTCAGGCATAGCGAGTGCCTACCTCGCTGTACCTTTATTTTGAAGGCCGGTGCCACCCGGCATTGCCCCGTGGTATTTATTTGTTTAAGAGCGGCTGCCCACGCCGCATTGTCCCGTGTTCACCGCCGCAGCCCGGGAGCCCTGAAATCCGTTGCCGGGCCGCTGCCTGTTGCGACCCGGAAGTCCCGCCTCCTGACCCCCAGGGCCGCGCTGCCATTGGCGGCCCCGGCGGAAGTCAGGCGGAGGGAAAGGAGACAAGGCCAGGCGGGAGACGAACGAGGCGGCCGGTCGTGTCCCCGAGGCTCCCCGAGTGGAGAGAGGAGCCCCGGGACGAGAGGAGCCCCGCCCGCCCTGAGATAGCCGGTGAGTGAGGCAGAAGGGAGGGGCGCCGGGACACATTGTCGGTGTCCGCCCCCTCTCCCCCCGGTAGCGCGATCTCGCGCCATTTGATGGAGTGAAGCCACGAGGGCTTCAAAGCAGCATACCTTGGTTCTCTGAGCGGCCCCGGTTGGCAGAGGGCCGCTCCAACGTGGGCAGTATTCGTTTTTGAGAGCCATGAGGCTCTGAGGGGGCATTCTGTTCTGCGAGCCCGGCGAGGCTCATTGCCCCTAGTTGTTCTTTGAGCCCACGAGGCTCTCGCCCCTATTTAGTTAGAGCCCACAGGAGGTTCTGGGGGCATTTGATTAATTTAGAGCGCTGAAGCTCTACATTGCCTATTTTGCTTTGCGAGCCACAGAGGCTCTAGGGGGACACAGGCAGTTAGTTGGTTGTAGCCCCGAGGCTCCCACGCTGTGTCTCCCCACCATTGTTCTTGAGCCCACCCGGCTCCAACGTTGCCTACTCGCTATTTACAACTGTCCAGCACTTAGTGGACAGTTGCTACGTTTAGGCTTTTGTGTCTGTGCTGCCTGCGCAGACCCCTGACTTTGAGACTCAGGGCATTCCGCCCCTTTCGAGGCCAGTTGGCCTGAGGGACATTTTGAGTGTTGTGCTACATGCACCCTGCGCATTGTGATTTCTTTGCTATATGATTCTTGCGCAAAAGTTCTAACCTGCACCTCTGAATGTGTTTTAATGTTACATGTGCAATTCTTGTTTATTATTACCTTTGCTAAAAGTGACCTGCTTAGGTGATTCTTTGTTCTTTTATTCCCCTTTGCTAAAAGTGACCTGCTTAGAGGAATGTTTGTTTTTACCTTTGCTAAAAGTGACCTGCTTAGGTAATTCTTTATGTGTTTATCCCCTTTGCTAAAAGTGACCTGCTTAGAGGAATGTTGATGTTTGATGGCCTTTGCTAAATGTTACTTGCCTAGGTGATTATTTTAGGTTTCCTTCCCCCTGCGTGATTTCCCTACAGAGACTAGGGTGGCGTAGGAGGTGATAGGTTTTCCTTCCATAGGTTTCCTTCTCCCTGCGTGATTTCCCTACAGAGACTAGGGTGGCGTAGGAGGTGATAGGTTTTCCTTCCATAGGTCCTGCTGATAAGGTCCTAGCTCCCTGCGTGATTTCCCTACAGAGACTAGGGTGGCGTAGGAGGTGATAGGTTTTCCTTCCATAGGTTTCCTTCTCCCTGCGTGATTTCCCTACAGAGACTAGGGTGGCGTAGTAGGTGATAGGTTTTCCTTCCATAGGTCCTAGCTCCCTGCGTGATTTCCCTACAGAGACTAGGGTGGCGTAGGAGGTATTTTCTCTTTACCAGTAGTTACTGGTTGTATGCTACATTTACTATTTCTGTGTTACAGTCATTGTATGTTTATGTGCTAAAGTGTTATACCTACAAGTATTATTTCTAACAAGTGCATACCCCTGACAGTGGTCCAGGTGGCCCTGTCCTGTACATAATCCCTTGTAAATCTTGCCCGTGCCTGTTGGCACATTGTAAAGTGTGTGTGTTATCTAATGTGTTTTTATTATTATAATACAAAGGCTATTTTTGATATAACCTTGTGTGGAGTTTCCTTTGTGGTGGGCCTTTGGTTGTTGTCGCTGGGGTGCGCGCGCAAACGCTTTACACATCGCCTCTGAGATTAGCCTTGCTGCTCGCGCCACGTTACCTAGAGGGTGAGCGGGGGTTATCTTGGTGTGTGACTCCCTAGCCCTGACCTTAGAAATGATGATCCCTGACTGACCTCGACGCGAGTCTTGGCCGGCCAGGGTCGCGTTTCTAACAGGGGGCAATAGACAATTATCGGCAATTTAGCGGCTGTTTTCGGCCGCTAAGCGGCGATAATTCTATCGCCCTATTAGCAAGCTGTCGCTAACTGATGTTAGCGACATCTTCTAGGCGATAGCGATAGGTTTGGGGCCCGCTTTGCATGTCAGCGATGTTTATCGCTAATGACATGCAAAGTGGGCGTACCCAACCCGTTAGCGACTGTAAGCAGTCGATAACGTCGCTATCGCCTATTAACAAGGCAGGTGTAGTGTTGGAAATATTCGCGCTAAGCGCGAATATCTCCAAATACTAACACCTGCTCAGACCAGTTCTTAGCCACGTTATCCAATGGGAGGTGGATAGCATGGCTAAGAGCATTTTGTTGCTAATGCGTGAATATCGCTGTATTCTCAGCGATATTCACGCTATCGCCGGAAAATTCATCGCTTTGGAGATAAACGTTGCTAATAGCACGTTATCTCAGCGATATTTTCTGGCAATGCTTAGCGATAAAAAATTCGTTGCTAAGCCTAGTTAGCGATAAATATCGCTAATCGTTGGTAATATGCCCCAAAGAATGATGCATTATCTCTTGGAACTAATTTTCTTGAGATGGCATTTTTATTGTGTCATGGAATAGGGAAATTGTTGTTTTATTGGCATTTATCATGTTAAAGGGATATGGGAGTTTTCATGTTCTGGTGGGTTTCACCAGTGTGGATGAGTTTATAGTGAAAACTGGCAAATCTAAATATGTACCTGTATAGGCATGTGCTACTTCAAAAATAAAATGTGCAATTCATCTCAGCAAAAGTCATCTCATTACAAAGTATAAATGTTTTTTTTTTCATTTGCAGGTCATTGGCTAGTAAACCTGATTTAAGTGATGGCATCTATCAACACCAGCAGCTCCAGTTTTCCATCTTTCCTACTAATGGGATTTTTTGACGCTGAGGTCACTCACCTATGGATTTCTGTTCCTCTGTGTTTTTTGTATCTTCTCTCTGTTCTTGGCAATGGCCTCATCATGTTCATTGTAAAGACCGATAACCATCTCCGTGAGCCCATGTACCTTTTCCTATCGATGCTTTCAGCCACTGATTTGGGCTTGACGCTGTTTACTCTTCCCACAGTGCTCAGTGTTTTCTGTTTTGACATTAGAACTATTAACTTCTTTGGGTGCCTGACCCAGCTGTTTCTCATACACACACTGTCCTCGACCGGATCCGCCATTTTGGTGGCCATGGCCTTTGATCGCTATGTTGCCATATGTAACCCTCTGAGGTACGTGTCCATATTACATCCATTGATATCAAAGATAGGATTGGTGGCTCTCGCAAGAGGTGCTTGCATTCATTTCCCATTACCCTTTTTGCTCAAAAGACTACCGTATTGTGACAACAGCAAGCTCTATCATGCTTTCTGCTTCCATCCAGATGTGATGAAGCTTGCCTGTGCTGACACAACTATAAACAGCACCTATGGGTTGGTTCTGGTCCTCTGCACTTTCTTGCTAGATTCACTGTTTATCCTCACCTCATATCTCATGATTCTAAAGACTGCCTTAAAGGTGACATCAAAAGCAGAATGCCTGAAAGCGTTCAGCACCTGTGTGTCCCACATCTGTGTTGTGCTCATATTTTACATCCCTCTGATTGGCCTGACCTTGGCACACAGGTATGGGAAGAATGCTTCTCCTGTTCTGCATGTGACCATGGGACTTGCCTACTTGTGTGTACCCCCAGCACTGAACCCAATTATTTATAGCATAAAAACCAGGAAAATCAAAAATGCAATCTGGAAATTCTTGAGCATTAAAACAAGAAGGAAAGAGGATGCCAACACCCTTGATGCCAGGACAAAATCCACCTCTACAATACATTCACAAGCATTTAAAAACTGAGCATTAATGCAGTGATGGATTTTACTAGGCTGGTAAATGTGTGACGTATGTGGACTTTATTTCACATGTGTGATGTGTAGGACAATTGCACTAAGTCCAATTTATTAATGTGTGATATTGTATTGTTTTCATAATGTTACCAGATTTTGTGTTTGGGTAGCAAACCATGGGCCATGTCAATTAAGGTGTTTTTAAGGAAATTAAATTTTATTTCTAGCATCCTATGTAACGGTCTATTGAAGCCTTTGCATCTTTGCACATCTTGGGACATATTCTGCTTCTGGACGTCTATAAAAAAATCACGTCTTTTGTGATAATCAGCCACGGTGCGTCCATTGGGGCGTAGGGGCGTAGCCCCACAAGCCCATGGACAACACTGCTCGGCTGCTGCAAGAAATTATAAACACACACACTGACTGGTGATGAAACATTTAGTAAAAGTCATGCGTGCGCCGCCGGGAATCACCCGAGTAATCTGGGAGAGCGCTGCGCAGGGGGGCTGGTCTGGACTGCTGCGCAGCTTGAGTGACAGTCCACGTGATGCAATCACTCAGCTGCAGCAGCAGACAGCCAGGCCAGCCAAGGTATCTAGCGCGCAAGTGATGCTTGGGGCAGAAACTAGCCCAAGCATGCGCATGAAAGGTCCCCCATAGAGAGTGACCGGGGGGGTGCTCGTTTAACCTGGCCGCAGCCCCCGGCTTTACAGAGGCGACACAGGGCGAGCAGTCAGTGAGCCCCACTAGCCAATCCTGGCGCTGCTTGCAGTGCCAGGATTGGCCGGTCAACGCGCAGCAGGGCAGGGCAATCCATTATTGGATGCCGAGCGTGGGTGGTGACACACACACTGCATAATGGCTAATCACTGTGTGTGACTTCATGTAGTCATGGAGTGATTGGCCATTTTGCGGCACTGCTGAGCTGACGTCAGGTCATCTACTCGCCACCAGTCTAGCCTTGTGTGGACCGTGTGCATGAAGGACTCCTTCCCTGTGAACGGTGAGTGGTTTGACTGTGTCACGGTGCACAATTTTAGGCGAAGTTGTGTTTTAGTGACTGGTATTTCAAACATTGTGAAAATGAATGTGTCCCTGTGTAAGGTAACTGGTGCTGAAAAGCGCTCCAATACCTTTGGGTCGAGTTCGCGCTATATAAATCTGCAAGAGAGAAGAACAAAACCCTGAGGGTAAAGCATGATGTAGCTCTGTGCTTTCTGCTTGCTAGAGACTTGGGCCCCTCCCGTGTGACAGAGCACTGTTGTGTCCGGTGGCCGGTGCATCCATGCAGTCCTAACGCGTACAGGGAGTAATTTCGGCCAAGGTATTGTGTGACCTACATTCGTGATGTAATAAAGGTGTAGTTGGCCCTGAAAGAAACATTTAGATTTGGTCCACATTCCCTAGATTTACAGTACAAAAAAAATACAGGCACTAATTGTGATGGAGTGATCTCCTCACACCACCCATGTGCCCTACCTAGTGTAACTGGGCCTTCTACGTTATTGACAACTCCCCATGGTCGCCTGTTGCTGCATCGCGAGATGGTGGTAATCCCCATCTTTAATCACCGGCTTCCTTTTTACTCACCACTGTAAACTAGAAGTACAGTACAATGTATTCTCTTGAAGCAAATAGACTTCAACTCCCATAATGCTTCTGTCAGTAGGTCACCAGCCAGGTTCTCCCTGTTTGTTTTCTTTTGTCTGCATCTCACATAAAATAAACTCGACTACCAGGTTCCACATTATCACTCCAATCACCATGACAGTTCCTTTATTCCATCAAAGAAGACTACCAATGAGACAGACATTCCGAAGGGAAGAAAGGTAAAAACACTGAAAATGTCAAATTTGAATTTCTGTTCTTACTTTACTTTTTGCTGGATGATTGTACACTGTCCTGCGCATTTTTTTTGTATTGACTATGCATCCCCGACCAGTTCAAAAATAAAACTTCCACCAAGTAACAGCACAGATGTTTTTTTACGTAGGAAGGCTTTGCAGTGATGGGATACATTTATAAAATGCTTCACTGCGAACGGATATATTTGCACCACTTTCGTGCATTGTACATTACTTTAGCAATAAAACAATGCACATATTTTCTTTTCAGTGTAAATGCTAAATATCTGCTTAAAATCATATGCATTAATCATTATAATTAATTAAAGGTTAATTCCACTCCTTTTGCCAAGGCATTCTGGAGAATATGCTGTAGCATTCCCTGAAGCTTCAGACAATAACTAGCATCCCTTATGCATCAGTCGTCTTATTTACATTTAGGGTCCTGCTGTGGTTAGTAAAATTGCTGTTAGGTGCTTCCTGATTTTTGTTTGTAATGTGTGTTCTCCTAAGCGGTATACTAACAGCTAGAGTTAACTTTTCATTGATATACACATTAATGCTTTGCTATTTTAAATTCACATCTTCAATTCTTAGGCCTCGCGTACAAACAGCTTTAGCTGTGTGTTGTCAATGATCCAATGTCTCCAATACAAAATACATAGAGTAAGCCAGAACCTAGTGTATGATCGAATGGCTTTCTTCTCTGTCTCAGTTCCCTGCTCCTTTTTAATTGCTTTTTTCCATGTTCTTGATGTTGTCCCCCCCACTGCAGCATAGCTTCTATAATAATTATTAGGTTGATTTGTATCCTTTCACTGCTCTGAGGGGACTATTTTTTCTCTCCCTTTCAGCCCTCCATGGGAGCACATGATTTCCTTGCTGACTTCCCTTTCCCTGACTTAATTACTATTATTGTTCTTTTTTTGCGAGGACCCAGCGGAACACTGCTACTGGGCCCCTCACTATGGAGACCCCAATTGGAAAACCAAAGAACCAAGGCATTCAACAAACATATTATGCACCTTTTTGATGATGTTTTTAAATGCTTTTATGTGGCTGGTGTTACCCTTTCGTAATACATCAGTCTGTATGCATGTTGGTAAAGAGGATATGTTTGTATTTTCGCCTGTCTCAAAAATGAACTGAGCTGGCCTGATTCATTTGTGTTTTTCTGGGCTTCCCTGCGTTCCTTCTGTTGTGAACCTGAGTCCACAGAAGGTGCGGCACCTTGTAATAATGTCTGTATTCTGTGTTTGTGCTTACTTTTTATGGTCCCGGTGATGACTATTTGCGTGCACAGTAATGTCTAAAAAACAAACTGTAGTTCGGACCGAATCTGTCCCCAGTTTCTGAGAGGGCCGTTACGGGGAGTGACCTGCCTGAGTGAGGCCCTGATTAACGGCGTGTTTTCAGCCTGAATGGAACTGGAGGTGAGCCCGCTGCCTACACATGGCCTGCCAGGGAGGTGCCTAATGGGCTACAGGGCTGATGTTATCCTTCAAAGACAGATACCTTGCAGATACAGTTAGTAGTGGGCTGCTATTGCTGGTTACTCCCCGTCATAGGTTCATGAGCCTCCTGGAGCTGACAGTTACTCGTTGTTTATCACAAGGTCAAGGGGACCGAGCACGATATCTGCATGAGGCCACATGTGGCTGGACTGGAATCAGGCAGTTCTGTGTGTCTGTGTGTGTATGCTAGATCCTTTATTTGCCTTTTCGAAAGAACAGTGGAAAATGTAAATCGCAGTGGTATATAACCTGTTTGTGCCCATGGCCACTCTGGTGTATTGGCTTTTGAATTTAGTTTGATTCTTGGTGCCTAATAACATGTACAACTTTCTCCCCAATTTCAAAATGCCTCATCATTAGTTGACATCTTGTCTTGTATTGTGTCCATGTTGTACACAGGCCTGCTCAGCTTTCTGGTTTCTGATGTTTACAGCCTCCTTCTCATGTTTGGCCTCTCTGAGTGAGGTTTCACAAATGACTAGGTCAGCATCTGAGACTTTATATTTGTTGTATCTTTTTCAAAGTTATTTTTTGTTCCTTTTCAGGAGAAGGCTGTGCAACTGCTAATGAGAGTTTTGGTTTCTGTTATGCGTGCCTCATTCGAAGCAATATATGTAGAAAATATTTAGGTCATGCAAATTGGGGCGTGGTTTGCCTTATTTGCTTATTGCTAGGGGGCTTGTCGCTGCTTTCACAGTTTTGTACTCTGGTTACTGTGTCGAATAAACTTGTGCAGACTTCCAGAAAGAGTGCAGGAGTGCAGGGGGGTAGAGCAGGCCCCTGAACCCATTGTAGGTACACAACTGCACTCGTACACTCCAGCCCTGGCCGAAAGCCAGATTTGGGAGACTCGAGGCCCCTCATGACACAATGCAGGGAGCGCCCATCATTTTGGATGAGTGGGTTCATGCTCTCTTCCAACAGGAAGTGTGCTTCTCTTGGGTCATTTATATGCCAAGTTTAGCTGGATCAGGACTCATCTGCTGTGTAAAGGGGCTGCACATTTCTTTCAAACACAAGCGTTCTTTATAGCTTTCAACTGTGTTGGGCCAGAGGATGCTATACTCAGCTTGTAAGTGCGAGCAATGCTCACGCTCCTCCTGTTTTATTGGGCTGCTCAGATTATTGATAAACGTCACCTGTACACACTCTGCAGTGAATGTGCTATGAATAGGCGGTGCTTTGGGTGTGAGTTAAAGAGACTGCTTATTAAAAGTTAATAGGTTGAAAGTTGTTAGAAAAACAGAACAGATGCCAAAGCAGTAAAATCAGGTCATCTTCATATTAATGTGACTAAAGAGCACACAATGGCTGCCACAGTGCCACCATATTTTTGTGGGCCCCGCTGCTTCCATCTTTCCCTTAGCCTGTAAGACTACACTGCTTCAGAGTTGGCCTTGCAACAATATTTATGGTTTTGCGGTTTTGCTGGTGGGATGTGCTCACTTTTGGGGTACATCTAAGATGTAAACAAAGACGGACTGTAAAAACTGGCTGCAAGTACTTAGGCCTCAAACAGCCTGACAGCAAGCTCCCTGCAGGAACACAATCTGCATGAGTGTGTGTGTCTGTGTGTGTGTGTGTGAGTGTGTGTGTCTGTGTGTGTATGCTAGATCCTTTATTGGCCTTTTCGAAAGAATAGGCATGTGTGGTAGCGAGCTGGCACCTCATGTAGTGACTGTGGAGAGTGGAATCTATCTAGATATGTGTGTGTGAGCATGTGTATGTGTGGGGGGTGTCTGTGTGAGTGTGTGTGTGGATTGATGTGTGGGTGTGTGTGTGAGTCTGTATGTGAAAGCGTGTCTCTGTGTGTGGGCGTGTGTTTGTAATGTAATAACTGCACTTTCACAATTGCTTTATTAACCTTCCTGCTTTCTCAAATTTGCTTGAAAATGCACGATTTTTCTTCTCTTTTTTCAAAATTTTCCGAACCCCCCTTATGGGCAGAAAGGCACAAAAAACGAGTGGGACAGAGGCCAGAAAGGCACAAAAACGAGTTGGACAGAGGGCAGAAGGGCACAAAAACGAGTGGAACAGGGGGCAGAAAGGTACAAAAAACGAGTGGGACAGAGGGCTTTGTAAAGGCTGACTCGCAACTTCTTCTACTCTTAGAGCTGAGATTTTTCTTCTTTTTTTTCAACATTTTCTTTCTAAGAGGTTCGGGCTCGCTTGCTGCGCTCGCTCGCTACGGTGCTGTATGAAAATCATTTTGCGCGTCACCACTTTCAAATGTCACCCACCGCCCCTGGTGATAATTGCTACTAATATCCTAGTTTCACACTAGATATGGTCCTGTGAGACAGAGATATAGCTCAAAGCATACTGTTAGTGATTGACTCCTACATATCTCCCCAGTGTCATGAAAAATTCTGAAAAATGTAAAAACAATATACATGCTCTAGTGAGGAATTAAGGAATGATGCCATACCTTGGATGATGCCTTGCACTAAGTAGGTTCTTTCTGGTGAAAGAGATCTCACATCACAGAGTAAAGCCTCTACATGGGCGAGGGTAAAGAAAAAGTGTTAAACCTTCTCAAAGTGTGAAAATCAGGAATTTTGAAAATCTTTGTGGGAGAAAAGAAGCTTTGCACACTCCGGTGATATGAAACAAGAACAAGATGCACAAGATGATTATGCTGCAGTACACAATTAGATAACGTTTTGGTAAAAATAATACAAACTGTGATGTTTAAAAATGTTCTTAAAATAAGCTTCAACATTTAGCAAATCTCAGTCAGCAATTTCAAATGCAAAAGTAAGGATTCAATATCAGTGAATCGCAAGCAATCATTTTTAAAAGGTGAATGGAGTATTGACCTTATCTGATGCTCTCTCATTACTATTGAAGGCACACATACACAAAACAGTGAAAGATGAGAACTGGCTCTGTAGAAAATTGGGTTATTAGTTGTGCAGGGTGTGAGGCTACGCAAGCAATAGGTCCATAATGTTCCACTACTGCGAACCAACGCACCCCATTGTGACTCTTTCAGGGTATTGAAGAGGGAGCAGTCCAATGCCTTCTCTGGGGAGGTGGCGTGGGCTAATATCTATCATTCACTGGCACGCAATAATAGCACTAAAGAAATGATTGTCCAGTCAGTGCTTTTTCTTGGCAAAAAGGAAAAGTACTATTATTATGCAGACATTAATAAATACTACATATTAATTAAAAAAAATATATATTAGGCAGATTTAAAATACCATCAAAGACATTTTGTAATCACATTTGACATCTAAAGGTTCATGAAAACATACGAGGTAAGTATATTGGCATGGTCTAAGTTCAACAAACCACAGATTAAAAAAAACACATATTAAAAAACACCCTCATTTTGTGTATGAATGCGATAATCAATTATACGCATGTGTAAATGTGCTTAAAAATGAATGGGTCGATTATGATGTCGGTCGGAAAGGCTCCGAACGGCATTCAGTTTGTCTGATTCCGATGCAGAACCTGCGTTTCCAACCAACTCGAAAACATTTCTGACCGACCGATTACGATGTGGGATTCAGACAGCCATTCCAGATCAGTTTGAACGACACAGATCGGCTGTCAGAATCTGAATTTTGGGGCCTTAGCAGGCCCCCCTTTGCAAAGAGGCCTGCATAGTGTAGCAGGCACCCGCCACTGGGTGCAAGATTTTCCGCAACCACCCTGTTTTTCAATGGGAGCCTGTGTTGTCGGTTGGAACACATGCTCCCATTGAAGTCAATGGGAGTCTGACTGAACAGTGTTTGGAAACATCTTCTTCGGGCAGGCAGACTCCCCAAATCCGATTCAGACGAAAACTATTCCAACACTGAGTCGGAATGCTTCCTGACCAACATTGTAATGAGGCCCTAAGTTTATAAACTATATTTGCCTTGATCAGTAATCACTGTCAAAATTAATATGTCAATAAAATATTGTATAACAAGCATAACATTTGTCTATGTGTTTTTTATATATTTTCATGCCATAAATATGCTATCATAAATATAACCCATTTTTTGATGACAAAAAATGTAACCATAGATTCGACCCCTAGAGACTGCTTCATTCATTTATCTTGATTATACACCTTATGGCCACAGTAGATGTATTCACAGATTCAGCGCTTAAGGAGCATTACACTTTGAGGTGAAGTGCCGAAGTTTCAGTCTTTTTTTTTTTTTGGATCAGATAATGTGTTTACTACTTGAAAAATGGTTTTAGCATAATTTTGTGCCATGGTTATTTTTTTGTTTTATTGTTGATTTTATTGGCATTTCAAAAGAAAAACAAAGACCAACCAAGGAGCAGACATCAGTGGCATTGGCAATGTACTCTGACAGTAAATAATAGGCAAGGAAAACACAGTGACGTTAATAGGTGCAGAGTAAACATAAATCAAAGTTTCAGTCTTGGAGTGCTTTAAAAATTATGTTTAAATTCCTAGAGAGTTAAGGATTCCCTGGCCCTACAAAGGTATGGTCAGTTGTCCAAGCATTTCTTTTGGGGGGGCTCCTGTTGCTCCCACATCCCCCCACAACACTTTCTGAATTTGTTGGTGGTGCCCCTGTTTTCCTGGGGCAACCACAAAACGAGAAATATATACAATTAAGAAAGCCCCAAAGGGCATTATGGGACATTCCAGCTCAGAGCAATACATATTTTAATAGCTTTTCCTGCTGTGCTAGGAGTCTGTGTGCTGGATTCCTTTTGTTCTTCTGTCTGTTTTTTTGGAGACATCTTAAAGAACTATTGTTCAGCGGGCCGAACTAGGTCTCTACAGATGGCCCATGCTCCATCATTGTCAGCCTGAACTTGTGACTGTAACCTGCTCTAACATGACCAAATATCCACACTTGGCACTTTGTGCTTTTTGGTGCTATTTTCACTTAAACCTTTAAACTTGCATATCTCCGGTTCTACTGATTTGATGTTTGTTGTTTTGGTCTTGATTTATTTATTTAAATGTTTTTCTAAATTGGTATTGTATATTCCTTGTGTTGTGTATTCCTGTTTGTGGTGCTACATAGGTACTTTACAAATTGCCTATAAGTTAACTATAAATGGCTCGTGCCAAACTACCAGAGGGTTGAGAACAGGTTAATATGGGGTTTGCTTGTACGTCACCTTGACAAGGATTGTGGTTCCTGCTTAAGTAGAGTTTTACCCCACCACCCCCAACCAGTAACCCAATTTCTTACATTGGTGATCAGCAGTGAGTATTTGGACTTGTGTTCGTGCAGTGCCATTCAGAGAATGTGTGTTACATTGAAAATCCTAGATAAATAATTTAAGACCAATTCATGTTTTAAATTTCTCCTTGATTTGCCTTTTTGCTTTTTCCAAATTTCCTCAAACTTTACTTGACTGTCATGCCTGAGATCACACCTGCAAGGATGGAGTTTGAGCTGACCAACAGGGAGACCTACACTGTGGCCCAGCTCAAGAAGTTCTGCAAGGGGAGCAGACTTCCAGCCAAGAACAACACCAGGAAAGTGGAGCTCCAAAAGGTGCTGAAAGCCTGGGTGGAAGTCCACCAGTCACTGATTACAGCAACAGAAGGAAATGATGATCTGCTGAGATGGATGACTTGTCTCTTGAGTTGGAGCGCCCAGCCTGAACAGTGTGTGTTCTGAACCTGTCCAAAGAGTAGCGGGGGGACAGGACGGTCTAAAGGGGGTTTAGGCTGCAGGTGGCCCATTTAAAAATGGAAGAAAGTAAACTGGCCATGGAAGAAAAGCAGACTGAGAGGGCATTAGAGAAGGAAAAAACGTCCATGAAGGAAAGAAAATTGTGTGGGCTCGTGACCTGAGTCTTAAGGAGATGGACATCAGGGCCAGGCAGGCAGAGTCCAGCAATGTTGGTGGCAGTGTACCAACAGTGCCATCTGGAGACAAGAAGGCCCACATTCCTAAAGGTTTAGTGTCTTTCTTTGCTGTGGGCGGCAACATTGACAAGTGGTTTGAAGCTGAGAAGGTAGCTTTAAAATGCATAGGATCTTTGAGGCGGCTTTGGGGAGGGGATATCTTCTAGAAGCCAATCCCGAGCGAGGAGAGTATTACCCTACTGATCCTAGAGAGAAGGGGTACTGGTTAGATATCCCCCATGAAGGATACGCTTGTCAGGTAATAAGACCTTACCCCTGGCAAACGTTTAGGGACAGCTA
Organism: Lissotriton helveticus; assembly: GCF_964261635.1. Classification (NCBI taxonomy): domain Eukaryota; kingdom Metazoa; phylum Chordata; class Amphibia; order Caudata; family Salamandridae; genus Lissotriton; species Lissotriton helveticus. The sequence continues at coordinate 1,616,784,610 of NC_136069.1, forward strand.
AATGTTGACCCATTAATCCTGGGTAGATTTTGTAGATTCCTTTTGGAAGGCACTGAATGTCTGGGTGAAGGGCAGTGATGTGAACGATTACCTGGGGCTGTATAACTTCATTGCAAGAGAGCACATGTTCAGTCGTTGTTTTGTAGATCTGCACCGACACCTTATTGATAGTGATCTCAGTGACCCAAGGAGCCTTGCTAAGGAGGCAGGCCACAGGCTCAGCACCACAGTCCATTAAAAGGTATCTCCGGGGGAGCACCCCAAGGGTGGGCAGTATTCACACCAGAAGAAGTGGGGGAGACAAACATAAAGACAAGGAGTTCTCTAAAGGTCCCCAAAATAGTTCCATGGGTCAGGACTCCAAACCCCAATTAGGCAGAAGAATAAATGGTTTCCTAATAACAAGTCATCTGGGAAGGCACCCAGTAAGTGCTTTAATGCCAACAGGCCAAGCGGGCACATCATACCACTGGTGGGCAGACAGGCTGGCAAGTGTAGTGCTTGGAGAGGAGATTGCCCCAGATAGTTTGTGGGGGTAGTGCAGAGGTTACAATAGTGGCCTTGGGTGATGGAAAGATGACGCCAATGTTTGACATTCACAGTAATACTAGACAGTGGATCACCATCAAAGGGCCGAGGATGAGGGCTGTGAGAGACACTGGAGCCAGCATAACAACTGTCAGACAACTGTAAGATGTCCTCTGGTGACCTCATTACAGGTAATCCCTAGCGTATTCCGCCAGGTCATTGAAGCTGACAACAATGAGAGTCACTGTCCAGTGGCTCTGTTTTCTTTTTAGTTGGGGAGGGGGCCCTTCATGGTCTCAGGTTCCTTAAGGATAGCTGCGAATTCATCCATTTCTGTGGATTGTCTACTTGACAATGACTTAGATCACACCATTTAGAAAGAGGTGGAGCTCAGGTCTCACATAGAGAAGACAGCCCCTGACCACGTAGTTCATGGCTGCCTGAGAGGGTAGTCAGGAGGACCTGGACTATGGAAGACTGTCCCAGGTGCCTGCCAAAAAGAGGACGGTCAAAGGGCATAGAAAACCCGCTCCTCAAATGGTTTGGGAGAAGGCTGCGCAAGAGGGCTTTTACCCAAAACCTACAGGGGAGGATGTTGCAGGTCTGGCAAACCTACCTGAATTTAGCAATTGGAGAAATAAAAGGGTTCCACCAGGGAGAGGTTCTGCATATTGCAGAAGGATTACCCTACTCTACTCTGGAGGGCCTATGGAGGCAGGCCGAGGCCCAAGCGACACCTCTGGTGATCTGATCTATTGGGAAAATGGTCTCCTATATAGCAAGCCTAAGGGTCCTGAGCCTGGCACAATCTGTGTGTTGGCGGTCCCTCAGTGCTCATGATGTTCCCCTTATGGTCATTAATGACAGGACAAGACCTTTGAAAGGCGTGTCACCCATTTCTATTGACCCCAAACAAGGATGGCTTCAGATGCATTCTGTTTGTCATGCCATACCTGCCAGACCAGTGGTATGTCAGGAGGGAAGTGCAAGGCTACCCTCCTGATATTTCCTTTGGAAGGGTGGGATTTAACATTGTTGGGCCACTGAACTCCAAGAAAGCCCTGGGCAACAGATTCATCCTAGTCTTGGTGGACCATGTTATCTGTTACCCAAAGGCTATTCCTTTGAGGACAGTGTCTGTACCCACGATGGCTAGGGAACTGATGGAGATAGTTGCCCATTTGTGATTCCCCAACGAGGATTTAATGACCGGAGTACCAACTTCATGTCGGTATTTTGACAAAATATTGAGTTTTAAATTAATTAAGTAATAAATAATTAACAATCAATTAACAACTTATTATTACCTATTTAATTGATTAATAATTATGTAAATCGTGTATTTAGTCAATTTTTTAAGTTATGTATATGGTGCAGGTTGTAGGGGTATAGGGTGGGATGGTAATTACTTCATTATCTAATTATTAATTAATTAATTAATTAATCAATCATAATGTATTCATTGATATTTAATTAATTATGTTAATTGTTTTGCATTTATTTATGCTAGTTATAATTTAAATGTCGGCTGCTAGGTGTGTGGGGCTATAGTGTGGTAAGTCCATAACCCATAATCTATTCCCACCAGCAACACCTCCGACTTACTAGCATTCAGCTGGAGGTAATTGGCTGTCATCCAGCCGGCAACTGCCGCAAGATCACCTTGGAACTTAGCGGCGTTGTCCCTGAATTACTGGAAAGTGCCACCACCAGCTGCGTGTCGTCAGCGTAGGAGACCACCGTCAGCCCTCTGCTCTTGGCAAAAACAGCCCAAGGTTGTATATACAGGTTAAAGAGCAGAGGACTCAAAGATGAACCCTGTGGTACTCCGTGCTTGATGGGAAAGGTAGATGAAAAAAAAGAGGGAGCAGTCACCTGGTAAGACCTGTCTGAAAGAAATGAGGCTAGCCACTTCAAAACAAGGTCACAGATGCCTGCCTCTTTCAGCCGACGCAGCAAGATGGCATGGGACACCGCATCAAACGCAGCACTGAGGTCCAGAAGGATCAGTACCGACGTCTGTGCTGCGTCCAATGCTGCCCAGAGATGTTCCTGTACCGTCAAAAGCACTGATTCCGTACCATGGCCAGCACAAAACCTATTTTGCGAGGGGTCGAGTATATTATTGCTGGTCAAGGGGTCCAAAAGAATGGAATTAATATATGCTTCCACAATTTTTGCAGTCCAGTGGAGTAGTGAGATTGGCCTGAAATTCTCTGTTTTTTTGGCATCCAGGGAAGGTTTTTTGAGCAATGGCAGTACACTGGCCTATTTCCATGCTGTAGGAGCAATCGCTAGACTGAGTCCAAGAAGGGGAGAGATAGTAGGTAAAATTCTCCTAAATTGGTCAGGTTTTAAAGGATCGGCCGATGAACCTGATTTGATTTTTTCACAAAGGGCAAGTAACCGGTCCTGCTCAATCTGAGGAAAAACCTCTAAGGTGTTCAACGTCCCATTACTAAGTATTTCAGGGCAATCCAGAACAGTCATCGGGAAACCTTTGTAGATGTCTTCTATCTTTTGAAAAAAGAATAACGCAAGTTCCTCACATTGCTGACTCGAGGAAATTAATGGGCCAGCCGTTTCCTTCTGATTTTTTAAATCTGACACAATATAGAAGAAAGCATAAAAGGCTGCCCGTTCAGTATGAATTGCCCTGTAGTATGTCCTTACTGCGTCCTGATAGTGCGCTTTAAATAGAAGGTCAAAGTCCTTTCTCCAGGATCTTTCACATTTTTTACAGATTTTTCGCAGCAAAGCTAGCTTTTCATTGTACCACGGATTAGACTTGGACATACGATTAGGGGACCACTTAGCTGGAATCAGCTTATCTAGTGGCTGACTAATCCAGTCAGAAAAGGCTAAATACGCTTTGTCAGGATCTGTCGACAGCTCTGGGATGGAGCTTGAACGTAGGGTTTCAAATTGATCCCAATTAAGCTTATGCCCGAGTTTAGTTTCAGCCGGCTGGTCTTCATCCACTCTGCGACGGTCTTCATTCCCTGGATTTGGCAGTGCCGGGTCTTTGGTGAGGGAGAGGATCAGTCTACCAGCCTCGCCCTCGCTGCTGTACCACGCATCCGAAGAGCCACCGCCGGAGGCAGATCCTTCTCCTACCTGGCGGCCAAGACATGGAACTCCCTCCCCATCCACCTTCGGCTGACCCAGGACCACCTCGCCTTCAGGAGACAACTCAAGACCTGGCTGTTTGAGCAGTAGCAGACCCCTTCCCCCAAGCGCCTTGAGACCCTTCCAGGTGAGTAGTGCGCTATACAAATATTATGATTGATTGATTGATTGATTGATTGATTGATCAGTTGGGTGTCATCAGCGTTTGAGACGATGTTGAGGTGGTGTGCTCGGAAGATGTTGGCGAGCGGTGCCATGTGGATGTTAAAGATTTAAAATCCTTGAAGTGGCTACCGCTTGAAGCCAGAATTCATCTAAAAATAGCGTGCATGATGCACAAGACCATTCATCATAATTCACCCAGCTACTTCGCACAGAAACAGACGATATCAGGTGGGGTAAGATCCTCAAGGAGTGTGAAATACCTACTACTGAAACCCCAAAGCTTCAACAAGAAGAAAACTTATAAACAATCATTCTCAGGGATGGAGCCCAGGATATGGAATACACTTCTCCCAGAAACCAGATTGAATGCTTCTACCGCATCTTTTAAAAAGGTAGTCAAAGCGATTCTCATGGCAAAATTCACCAGATCATAGACTAAATATATTATGAGATCAACAGCTCCCACTTTTTTACCATGTTTAAAGACCGAACTTAACATCCGATGCACTTTAGCTGCCCTTGACTTGAATCATCGTGCTTGTTCCTGTTTTATACCATTCTGATTTTTGAACGACATGTTATGTATACGTAATTTTTTTCCGCCATTTATTTGTTTGTATATCTAATAGTGCTCAATGTAAAGCGTTCTGATAGCCGCAAGAATCTTGTTCACGCTCTATAAAACCTTCAAAATAAATAAAATAAAGAGGGTCGGGCAGAGGGAGGATCCTTGGGGTATGCCGCAGGTGATCGTGGTGGCTTTGGACCTGAATGGGGAGGCAGACTCTCTACGTTCTGCTGGGGAGGAAGGAGGGGATCCAGTCCAGGGCTTTGTCTCGGATCCCTGCGTCTTGTAGGCGTGTGTGCAGGATGTGGTGGCAGACGGTGTCAAGGGCGACCGAGAGGTCCAGGAGGATGAGGGCCGCAGTTCCGCCATTGTCCAGTATGATCCTGATGTCATAAGTAGCGGCGATGAGGGCAGTTTTGGTGCTGTGATTGCAGTGGAAGCCAGATTGGGAGTCCAGGATGTTGTTCTCCTTTAGGAAGTGGGTCAGTTGTCTGTTGGCAGTCTCCTCAATGACTTTTGCTGGGAACGAGAGCAGGGAGCTGGGTTGGAAGTTCTTGAGGTCCTTTGGGTCCGCCTTGGGTTTCTTGAGAAGGGCTTTGATCTTGGAGTGTTTCCAGGTTTCAGGGAAGGTGGCGGTCTCGAAGGAGCTGTTGATGATCGTTCAGAGTTGGGGTGCGATGATGGAGCTTGCCTTGTTGAAGATGTTTTGGGGGCAGGTGTCGTAGGGTGAGCCGGAGTGGATGGTGTTCATGATTTTGGTGGTGTCTTCGTCGTTGACTTTGTGCCAGGAGAGTAGAGGGTCAATGTGCTTGGTAGGTGTAGAGTCCGGGGTGATGGTGTTAGTCGTTGGAGTCTGGGTGTTGAAGTTGTTGTGGATGTCTGCGATCTTGCGGTGGAAGAAGGTAGCCAAGAAGTCGCAGATTTCTTGTGACGCTGGTATTTCATTGGAGCTGGAGTTGGGGGTGGCGAGTTCTTTCACGATGTTGAAGAGCTCTTTGCTGTTGTGTGCTTTGTTGTCGATGCGTTCTTTGAAGGAGGTTCTTTTGGTGGACCAGATGAGTTGGTGGTGTTGTTTCAATCTGGAGTTCATGAGGGCTGCGTGGGTGTCAGGAGTCTGGTCATTGCGCCAATGTTTCTCGAGTCTTCTGCAAGTGTGCTTGGAGTTTTGGAGGGCGGCGTTGAACCAAATGGCTCTCGTGTTGGTGCGCCTGTTGGAGGGTTTCCTGATTGGGGCGAGGGTGTTGGCGCAGTCATCGATCCATTGTCTGAAGATGTTGGCTGCTGCGTCGGTCTCTGAGGGCTCTGGTGGATGGTCTCAGGCGAGTGTGGTAGTGAGCTGGTGAACTTTTTTCCAGCTGCGTGTGGGATTCTTTGTGGTTGGTGGTGTGCGGGGTGTTTCGCAAAGGAGAAGTGGATGCAGTGGTGGTGGGTCCCGTGGAGGTTGGTGGTGTGGCTGAAGATGACGTGGTATGTTTCCCCCCCCAAAGTCAGTTTCTGACAGCCAATCCATGTCAGAAAGGCCGGCATGGATTGGCTGTCGGAAACCGGCATCATAATCCCGACCACGGAAATGCAATCCTTAAGGGATTAAGGTGCAGTTCTGACTAACCGACAGGATCTTTGAGTCCATCGGAACTGAGTCAGCTTCCCCCGCTGGTTTAAACTCCAACCACTGCCATCCAATACAGCGGTTGGAGTTTAAACCTACCATGTCAGTCAGAAAGCCTCCGACCAGTGGTTGGATGCTTTCCGACCAACATCATAATTAGGCCCATAGTGTCCGAGCAACACCTGTCAGACTTTTTCCATGAAACAATTCTCATCCTGCTTGACCTCCTCACAGCTTTTGACATTGTCTCCCATAACACTCTCCTCAAAATAATCCAAGAGATTGACATCCGAGGAACCACACTCACACAGATTACTACCCATCCTGCCCCGTGACCAAAAACCTAATCCGAGGAGTCTCTCAGGAATCTTCCTTCAGCCTCGCACTGTTCAACCAGTGTCCACATGACACTACTTGCCAAAATCATCAGAACCCAAGAGATCACCATTGTAGGAAACTGGGTTTTGTTGCAGGACCCCACTTCCACTTTTTGTCTTGTTTTTGATGCAACTTTGACTGAAGTGTACTGGGTTCCTGCTAACCAGGTCCCTAGTGCCAATGTTCTTTCCCTAAACTGTGCAATTGTTCTCCAACTGGCACATCTTCAGGCCCTTTTTTATATCCCTAGTAAATGGTACCTAGGGCATTGGAACTGAAAATGGTTCACTAGGGCTGCAGCATGAATTGTGCCACCCTAGGGACCCCTTCCCAAGATCATGCACAACCCAGTGTAGGCTGCGTGTCTTGCTGCAGACAAAACTGAAGAGTCACCATGGCACATATGCCTGTGTGCCATTCCCACAGGTACTGAATGAGAGATAGGTAAGCCTCCCTCCTATCGCGGGCTCTTCAGCCCTAAGGCAGGGTGCACTATATCCCATGTGTTGACATATCTGCCTGAGTGGATTTGACCCTACAAACTCCAAGTCCATTCTTATAAATTGTAAGTGCACAGGGAAGCCATAAAGAGATCATGGGCTTGGTACTTTCAAGTATGTTCCCCAACTCCATGATGTCTTCACTGTACTCACCGATGTTTGGTACCAAACATTTTGTCTTAATACATCCTCACAGATGCCAGTGTTGGATTTATTGATAAATGCACACAGAGGACACCTTAGGGGTCCACTGACAACCTACCAACTGCTAGTGGGGTTACCGACCGGTCAGAACCAGCCTGTCGCCACTTGACATGTTTATGGACTCTTGGGGTGTGAGCCTTCGCTCTAAGAGGCCAGGAGCCTGCTCTGGGAGGGGTGCTTCACACCTCCTCCAAGCAAGATATGCTGCCCAGGCAGGAAGTTTCAAAGAACATGCCACCTTGGAAATGGGCAAAAGGTACAATTGATGGACGGAATGCTGAAGAATGCAAACATTCATCCCCAGTCACATGGATCTTGGTTTAATCCATAATTTTTTTTGTCACCATAGCACCCCAGTTTGGATCCATCCATAGCCAAATCAGCCTTGACCCTGCTCCTCGTGGGAACAGTCCAGCCAAAACTGCCAATCAAGGTCCTCCCTGGACCAGAAAGAAGCATCCTGGGACCAATTTCGAGGCATCACCTCTCATCAGCCAGGCTAGCTTGAATCCAGTGGCGCAGTGAGCACAGGACCACGTCTGAGCATGCACTCCCCACTTAGGGCAATAAAAGCAAAAGGAACAAATAGAGCATTAGTATTATCTACTTTGACCTCTGAATACCATTCTGTGACCCACTGGACATCCTGCCAATGTACTTTGTTTTAGTGCTGTATATAGAGAGTCAGACTCCTACAGCTATCATCTCCCACAATGATGACACCCAATCAATCCTCTCCCTGATGGATAAGATAACCACCAGCAGAACCAACTTCACCAACTGCATGACCATGGTAGCAGAGTGGAATAGAACCAACTGCTTAAAGCCTAATTCCAACAAGACTGAAGTGCTGCTCTATGGAAATAAGACCTCCACACGGAATGCAACCTGCTGGCCTATGATCTAGGATTAACACCAACACCCATCGATAACACAAGAAATCCGGAGATCATCCTAAGCAGCCAGCTCACAAGATGGCAAATGTCAATGTACTGAGCACCTCATGCTTCCACATCCCATGCATTTTTCAAAAGATATTCAAATGGCTGCCACAGAACACCAGCCAGACCGTCCCACAATCACTCATCACAAGCAGGCTCAACTACGGTGACCCAGTCTGCGCCAGAATCTCCAAGCAACTCCTGAACAGATTTCAGACCTTCCAGAAGGCCACCGCAAGACTCATGCTTGATCTTCCACACAGCAACTCAAGGAGCTTCACTGGCTCCCCATTCATAATGACAGCCAATTCAAACTTCTCATGCACACAAACAAAGCCTTACATAACAGTGGACCCACAAATCTGAGCAGCTGCATATACTTTCACCAGCAAGCCTGATAGCTAAACTCTGCCTCACACTCACTTCCAACACTCCCCATATTCACTGAAGCAGGAGCCCTCTCATTCTCCTACATCACACCCAAAACATGGAACGAACTCCATAACACATCAGAGACTTCTCCTCCCTCATTGAGTGCCGTATGAGGTTGAAGACCTGGCACTTGGAATATCTCAGCGGGGACTATACTCCTGCAAACTTGCCCAAGCACCTGGATACCCATCAAATAATCATCACATAACATGCCAGGCGGTTTAGAAACAATGCACAATTTGCTCTTTTTCGAAGTTTTTTTTAGGATGCAGCATTCTTACTTTGTCATTAATTTGGTAGACAGTAATTTTACATACTTAATTGGATAAGAAATATTGCATGTTGAGATGGGCCACTTAGCGATAAGGATTGTGGTGTTTGTGAAGATCCCCCGTCTACTGATACCAAATGGCCAGTGCTGGAGGGTAAATTAGTGCAGGATGAAATACACTGTCTGCCAAACCCTTTGTCTCTACGGGCCTCATTTATGAGGCTATGTGTCACTTTTACACTGCTGGTGCGTCATTTTTTGTGACGCACCAGTGGCGTAAAAAATGCGCCTTGTGCGCCATATTTACAAAGTGACGCATCTAGGTAGACGCGTCACTTTGTAAACCCCTGCGCCACATTATACCTGCGCCAGGTATAATATATGCAAGGGGGTCGTATTGACGCAAGAAAGGGTCGTAGAAGTGACGCAGTGAAATCTAAGTGATTTCACTGTGCCACTTCTAGGACACAAATGCGTCAATTTCTTAGGCCTGCCTCACAGCAGGTGTAAGACTGACGCAGGCCCATTCACATGGGGCTTGCCCCATGTGAAAGGATATGATGGAGCAGATTTCATCTGCAGTCAGGCATTGTTTTATTTTTTGTGCTACAGACAGACTGCATTTAAATATGCCACACACATTTTGGTGCAAGTTAAAAACATGGCACATGAAAAACATGAAAGTGAGGCCTATTCAGTCTGAAATGCTTTTGCTGAATTAACATGTGTTTTTGCAGTGTGGAGAAAAACGTGTGATAAGTGGCCTTTTTAGCTTTGAAGATTAATAGAATGTGTTTCTCTCTTCCCTGCTTATCCCTTGTAATCTAAATTCACTATTTCTGTCTTAAAAGACTTTGACTTGTTGCATATTTTGATAAACATTTTCAGTTAATAAAACCTCTTTTTATAATGTTCCTCTTTACAGTCTCTGCAACATGCAGAGACTGCCTCCCGAAAATTTGGCTGTAGTGGCTTACAATTTCTTCTACAGCCACCTGTAATTCTTCTGGGCTGAACTTTATCTTCCTTTTTCTCTCACCACCATCCTTTTGCCCTTCATGGGACTCCATTCTGTAGCACTGTATGCCTGTAGATGCTCAGCTCCTCTCACCTCTACTCAATTGTTTGTTCAGTTGGTGTGCACCTGCATGGGTGTGGCCACTCCCAGGTACTGGGGAGGTGTGCTTCAATCTGATTGGTTGGATTCCCAGGGCCTTGGTTGTGGGGTGTGTAGGGTGTCCCTGATTGGTTGGCAGGCTCACATGGCGTTTTTCAAACATCCGAATCGGTAAATACCGATTCGGTAATTACCGAATCGGAAATATCGGATTCGGAAACATCCGATTCGGTAAATCACATTCATTCCTATGGGCCAGGATTTGAGATACCGAGTCATACCGAATCGGTAAGTGTTACCGATTTGTTTACCTACATACCATTTTCCGATTCTGAAATACCGATTCGGTATGAGTCAGTATTTAAGAATCGGTAAATGGGATTTACCTACATCTGGCCCATAGAGAACATGGGAGAACATATTAACCCAGACCATGAAAAAGAGAAACAGCTTAGTGTTTTAAATAGAGCATTTGCACATGAAGAAATTAACAGTCCTTGTTGTTTCAATAATGAAAATGTGATCCAGTGTCAGGAAAAATATTTAATTTCCCTGAGTAAAGAAACAGCTGCATGTGCATTAACTACACATAATGGACTGACTGATTTGGCTCAAAAATATGAAACTGATGTTTCAGGAAGTTTTACATTTCAGAAAAGTTTCAGGGTGATAGAGCGCGCGAGGTCACCCAACCAATAATTTCGCCGCTTCCGGCTTCGGGCCCATATATTTCAATTCACCATATACATTGACCGGGTGACTTCATGGGCTGCTACCAATTTGTGTGAATTCCCTACTGTTATTACTCAGCGTACCCGACTTACCATCCACCGACACGGGTACCTATGACCACAATGGATCAGGGAGCTAGCTGTAAAAGGAAAGGCAGCAAAAATACAACTCAAAATGACATTCAATACTTTTGTAAAATGACCACGGACAACTGGAAGTTTAAAATCTTTATCTAAAGTTCGTTTTCTGAAAGCATGAGATTTACAAGAATAAGACAATCAATAATCAAGATAATGAAAAGTACATAACTATAGAGAAATAAAGTCAGAGTAATCATGGAGATGCTAATATGGGATGCAACAGGAAACGCTATGCATTTAGGGTAAAAGTTCTTTGGACAGTTTAAGAAAGGCCGTTCTAGACCATATCAGGAAATGACAAACTGCAATGCAAAATATGATTTCTAACAGGTAGGGTAACATGGGAACACGTTATGAAAATATGCAATGTCTTTACGTTTCAATAATTGCGGCAAAAGCATGGAAAATCAACATGTGCAAAAGGTGTCTCTTTATTGAAGCAAAAGACAGAAAAATAGAAAGGTGCAAGTTTAAAGATTTTAGAGCAATATTTACCTAGACTGGTGTGGAAACCAAACCCTGGCCACGGGTCAGTTAAGGACAGGAAACCCTCAAGGAAGGATGCCCCTCAATGGACAGCAGGTGCAGGACAGGACAGGAAACCCTCAGATTAGGAATCAGGACAGGACCTCAGGACAGGACAGGAAACCCTCAGGACAGGACCAGCACCCGCAGTTCGGAAGCAACGCCTGCGCTCCACCCTCTCTGCAGCTATCGATCAAGACCCCGATTGGGTCAGCGAACTCCCAGCAAAGTGCTTCGCCAGCACTTTAAGGTTCAGTAGAACCTTAGTCTATGGTCAATTTCGGACAGAGTGCTCCGCAGCTCTCTGTATCTTCAGTCACCTATTGAGTGCGATGGGTCAGTGACAGGTCAGCTAAACCAGACAAGTCGGACGATTTCCCTTGGTGAACCCAGGGTAGATATACAGTTTGGGGACAGTGTACCACCCCCCAATGTTGCAAAGTGTCAGAATCCCTCAATTTGGATTGGTCCTAAGGTAGGATTTGGGTAACACACCAATCAGAACACACTATTTGGATGCCTAATTTACATCTCTGGGTATCGCCTAGCGAGATTGGGGTTCCCATGAGAAAATCGCGCAGAATACAGTGAAAGAATACATTTTAGCAACATAATGGAACAATATCGTGATGCTGCGGGGCGAAGGTACAGCTTCCCAGGGTGGCTTCTGGTATCAACCTTCTTTGGCAGCAATTCAATGCCATGATGGCTCCTGGCGAGTCTGCGCACAAGTACCCTCCAAGATGGATTCCCCAGCCCAGCACCCCTCCGAGTCGAGGATACATGAAAAGTAAGCGAAAACAAATTAATACATAGAAATAACGATATGAAAACACATCATTGGTTTTGTACTTTCAACTTATCACTAAAAAATATACTTATGCAGTCTAAATGTTAGCTACATATACACGGGCACAAGAGCAATGGCACGAGCAGTACCACGTTACTGCCAAAGCTATGTATTACGCATGCGCAACTATTTCCCTCCAAACCTGCAAACACGTCAGGACACGTGAGTGTGACTGACGCATGCGCAGACGCTATTTCAAAGCAGCGGCCATTTTATTGACTCAAATTAATCGTATTAGAAATACACATAGGCAAGCTTCATGGACCTCGTTTCAAACATGAAATAAAGGTTAGTAAGACGTACAAATTATTACTTTGTTACACATGAGCGAGGTTCATGAATACGGCAAGTCGCAAATGCAAAGCTTTGCTTCATCAATCCCCTCTTTGATGATATTTACTATCATCACAAAATAAATGGAAGCAGATGCCAACTTCTCACACTTTATACAGCTCTATCTCTTCCAGCAAACGATTCAGCTTCTCTTTCTCATTTTTGGTAGGGTGAGAATTCTTCACCCTTTTGTATATCTGATTATTTATCTCCTCCAATTCAAGCTCGTCCACACTTCGTTTCACTCCTCTCGCATTCACTTGATGTTTTCTGGTGTGCTTACGGCATTTACAACAGACAAATATGAAGAATAGGATGAGACCTATAATTCCAATTGGCATCAGTACCTTAAACAATAAGCTTTTACCTACGCTAGCAAGCCAATGACCTACATTTGAGAGACCATCTACCAGTCTCTTCCAGGCACTGTCAACCTCGAGTAGTTTAAGTTCCCTTTCCAAATTAGTAATGTTTTTCACATATCTTTTGAGCTGCACACTTTTGTCCGGAATATAAGTGCAACAATGTTGCGCCTTCAACATCCGGCAGACTCCGCCCTCTTTTGCTAATAAGGTGTCAAGAGCAAGTCTGTTCTGCAAAACCATTGATCTGATCGCAACCATTTCGGTATTGACCAGCAGAAATCCATGAGCTGTGTCAGTAGACAACACATCCACTATAGTGGACAATTTACAAATTCTGTGAGTGTTCAGAACCACTCCCACTCCAGGTATCAGTGCACTGAAAATACTACCCATTATTTCACCTACGCTTTCTCTTTTACTACGCACTAAGCCATTAGTATTTTCACTGCTTCCAGCAACTCCATTCACATGGTATATTTTCGGGAAGACAGTGCCAAAATAGCAGCTTCCATACCAGTGATCCGGCAATTTGAAATAAGCCTTGTCCCCACAAATATAATAAATTCCAGGAAACACAGGCTCTGACCCATTTTTGAAACCCCAACCTCCAATTACCTTGTAATTATGTTCGCATTCACTGGAACCAATGAAAATGTTATTATAATAGCTAGTCTTCTCGCGGTGAAGACATAGCTTGCCTTTCTTTTCAAAATCCAGCAACAGAGCAGGACCCGCCCCACCAGTTGAGGTGCCTTCCATGTTCTCTGCCCATCTTGGCCTTTTCTGTCTTTCGTCATCTGCCTTTCTTTGTATTTTAATTCTCCTTTTCTCTGCCATGTTCAGGAACATCTTTTCCTGCTCACGCAAAGAACAGGTCAAGTTATCTCTGTGCGCGTCACCTATGTCGATATTACCTATAGTCAGAAAGTATTCGCCCATGTAGCGAGTAACGTCACTTTTGGTATGTACAGGATTCAAGTTCCCACGTATAGGAAGTTCAGAAAAGATCACGTCATTGTTAGAGTAATAGTACTGCAACGGTCCTCTTTTGTAAAATAAGCTGGCTAAAATGCTACAGGAGATTCCATATGTCAAGGGCAGGTGATGGTATGTCACGCCTTCAGCTACAGAGGTAGGTAGCTTCATGCAGACATAGCAATCTTCAATTTCCATAGTCTCTACATAGTGTATTAACAAGTTTGCGAAAACATTTAAATGTGTCTTGTTCTTAACTCCATGATAATGTAGTCCTCCCTCATCTGATGCTTCTAAGTCTTGTTTTGTTTGTTTCAGTGCTCTCTCATGTCTTGCTACAGTCTGTGTTGTCAGCTCCTCACTGTCAGTATTTACAATTTCAGTAGGGTAAATATTAGTATTTTTGCTCACTGCAAAGGGAATGAACACTGTTAGTCCTATCCAAACTAATATCAGTATAACTATACTACATACACATACCTTGCAGCATGTTTTGCAACAACTGCGACTAGGTCTACCACTCACGCTTGAATCAGACATTTTGGCTCAGAAGAAGTTTCTCGACCCCTCTTTGTGACTTTACACGAGTAGCTTACTTTGTGCAAATTCACGGTGGCTCGTCTTCTTCTTCGGCAGAGTACTCAGGGACGGGTTCTCCGTCGCTTTCGTCAGTTATATCGAGCTCTTCAAATTCTTCCAAAACAAGCGTCCATTCAGATGACTTGTACTTTTTGTTTTGTCTCTTTATTCGATCACTCCTTCTTTTGGAGGTACCTTCTTGTTGCTCAGCTATGCGAGCACTTCTCCTTTCTTCAGCACGTTTTTCTTCCACCGTCTTTATCCTTAGCCTCAATTTCTTTACAAAGCCAGGCTCAATGTGCTTTCTTTTCTTAAGTCTTTTAGTTGGCACTTGGACTTCGTTTTCTTCTCTTGCCCTTTTGTTCTCCTTAGTTGGTGGCAATTCTGCTTCAGTTTCTCCCTCTTGTATCTGACTAGTTCCAGGGGTAGCATCTATTTCTTCTGCCTGGTTACTAATCTGGCCTTGTTCAGGACAGTCTTGCGTTTGTTTTTCAAATGTCTCTGTTTCTGTTTCCTGAACACGTTCTTCTAATCCTATCTGATCCTGTTCAAGCACTTCGATCTCTGGACTTTCTTCTGCTCGAACTATTACGCTATGTCTAGTCTGTCCCTTCCCGACATCAGGAGTCAGTGGAGGAGTATCAATCACTTGCTCTGTCCCTGTCTGACCTTCTCCTTCCTCAGTTTTGATGTGAATCTCAAGATCCTGAGGTTCTTCGCCTGTGCCTTGCTTTTCCTCTCTAGTCCACTCTCTACCTTCACAAAGTCGTTCGCTTGTTCTGATGGGGTCTTTGGTGAGATCAATCAATGGTATCCACTCCTCTGGCCATATGCTCGGCAGCTCGTCTTCAGCTACTTCTGGCTCAGCTTCTTGGACCCCTTCAGCAGGCTGGGCTCTTGGTAGTTCGTTATCAACTATTCCTGGGCCAAGGTCTGCTGATCCCGCAGCTTGACTGGTACTGGGCTGTACGTCGTCAGCTACTTCTGGTCTGGCTCCTGCAGAGTCCTCTGCTGGACGCCCTTCTTCTTCAGGCTCTTCGTCTGGTAATACCTTCTGGGTGTGGCTGGCGTGTATCCAATGTGGAACCCCTGCACACTTTACTGCTGTGGTTGTTACCAGGATCACCTGACGCTTCTCTCCCCACCTTGGCTCCAGGCAGTTCTTCCGAGTATGCTTCTTTATCTTGACCCAGTCCCCCGGGACCAGTTTGTGGAGAGGAGTCGTTGGATTGAGGATGGCGTCTTCCCCGATCTGGCGAGAGATAGAACGCACTTGGTCACCTAATCTCTTGCAGTATTCAAGCACCAAATCATCAGTAATACTCAACAGTTTGCTTCCTGGTACCCATGCTTGTCTCATCACTCTTCCCATCAGGATTTCATGGGGACTTAGGCCTGTCTTGCGGTCAGGAACACTTCGGAGTCCCATCAGGACCAAGGGCAGGGCCTTCACCCAGGTCATGCCAGATGCATCACACAGTTTTGCTAGCCTGTTTTTGATAGTTCCATTTATTTGTTCCACTATTCCAGAAGCCTCTGGACGGTACGCACAGTGAAGCTTTTGTGTGATTCCAAAGGCCTTACAGAGTTCGTCGATCACCTCATTCTGAAAATGTCGGCCTCTATCTGATTCAATAGTGACTGGAACCCCGAACCTAGGTATCAGTTCTTTCAGTAAACACTTAGCTACTGTCATTGCGTCATTTTGGGGAGTAGGGAAAGCTTCCACCCACTTCGAAAATAAACAGACCATGACAAGGACATATCGCTTCCCTTCACAATGTGGCATGGTGATGAAATCAACCTGTATTCTCACAAAGGGACCCCCTGACCTCCCAATTTTTCCCAGTTCCACCGCAGTTTTCTTGCCTGCGTTCATCCTTTGACATGGCAGGCACCTCTGGCAGAGGGACTCTGCTACTTTCCTGAACTTTTTACTGTACCAAGTCTGTTGGAACACTAGAATCATGGCGTCCCTACCAATGTGTGATCCTTCATGTATCAATCTCGCCATTGTGCCAAGTAAGTGTCTAGGTAACACAGGCATACCAGTTGGGCCCAAGATGACACCATCCACACGTCTTGGTCTACACCCATCTTCCTTCCACTTCTCTCTCTCTTGCCAAGGTGCCGCCTGCTGCCACTCTTTCACTTCATCCCATGTAGGCACTTCTTCAAACACTTGAAGTTGGCAGCTGGTTCCTGGCCCCCCTCGTTTTGGATTTATGATATATCGATCTCTGGCGCACCATTGAGCCACTCGATCAGCAAAATAATATCCCAGTGATACAGTGTCCATGCCCTTCTTATGAGCAACACATTTTACCACTGCCAGTTCCTTTGGTAACTGGATTGCCTCTAAAAGGTCTTGAACAACTTTTCCATTTCGAATAGGGGTACCTGATGAAGTCAGGAACTCCCTCTGTAGCCACAACTGGCCAAAGTCATGCACAACCCCATAACAGTACTGACTGTCAGTATACACTGTTATGCGTAGGTTTTTTCCAATTTTGCAAGCTTTTATCATAGCGATCAATTTGGCTACTTGTGCAGACTTCACGTCAAATAGATAACCTGCTTCTTTAATTTTGGTTAAGGAGACTACCGCATAGGCAGCACTCAGGCCTCCTTGTTCATGTCTTAGACATGAACCATCCACAAATAATTCCATGTCATGCACAGGCAATGGTGTTTCTTTAATGTCTGGGCGTGGTTTGGTGTTGAATTCTGTTAAATCAATGCAATCATGCTCATCATCCACCCCACCTTCCATATCCATTGGGTCGGGGAGCAAAGTGGCGGGGTTCAGAATACTGCACCTAACAATGTTTACATTTGCAGCATCCACAAGAATCCTCTCGTATTTAGTCAGCCGACTAGGGGTGAGATACTGAGTCTTCGTCCTGGTCAGTAAAATTACCACTCCATGTGGAACATACACAGTTACAGGATGTCCCATGACAATGGACACACTCTGCTCTAAACTTGCGCAGGTAGCAGCTACTGCTTTCAGACATCCCGGTAATCCAGCAGCCACTGGATCCAGGGTGGCAGAGAAATATGCCACAGGCCTTCTGGTTGTGCCATGTTCTTGTGTTAGGACTGACAATGCGCAATTATCGGGAGTGTCACAGAATAGGGCAAATTCCTTGGAATAGTCTGGCATTCCCAACGCAGGGGCTATACACAGACAATCCCGTAATTTTGTGAAGGCTGTTAAGCTTTCATCATCCCATTGTACAATATCCGGTGTTCCTCTCTTAGTCATTTTTATCAAGGGCCTAGCTAGGACTGCAAATCCCAGAATCCATTGCCTGCAGTATCCTATCACTCCCAGGAACATTCTGATCTCTTTCTGAGTACGGGGTAACTGCATCTTTTGAATTATTCTCACCCTTTCTGATGTCACTTTCCTGACACCTTTCTCTATCTGGTGCCCCAGATATTTCACTGATTTTGCACAGAACTGTAATTTTTCAGGGGCCACTTTATGTCCCTTCTCACTCAGGTGATTCAATAGGGCAATGGTGTCAATCACACAATCCCTATGACTTTTAGACGCCACCAAGAGGTCGTCGATGTATTGCACTAGGACAGAGTTCCCAGGTAAGACCAAAGTTTCCAAACATTTTTTCAAGATCTGATTAAAGATAGAGGGGCTCTCTGTGTACCCTTGAGGGACCCTGTTCCAAACATACACGTGACCATTGAAGGCAAATGAGAAAAGAAATGTGCTATCTGGATGCAAGGGAATGGAAAAGAATGCATGACATAGGTCTATCGCAGTGAACCACTCAGCATCCCAGGGAATCTGGTACAGAATCACTGCTGGGTTCGGGACAATAGGGCAGCAGGGGACCACTATCTTGTTGACTTTTCGTAGGTCCTGCACTACTCTGTACTTGCCACTAGGCTTCTTGATGCCCATAATCGGTGAGTTACATGGGCTACTCAATACTTCCTGTATGATGTTTCCTTCTAGAAATTTCTGTATTTCCAGAGTGACACCTGCTCTCACTTCTGCATTCATTCTGTAGGGTTTAGTATTGGGGTATACTGCATTGTCCTTGATTGCTATCTGTATGGGGTCCACGTTTTTCATTAACCCTACATCTTTCCGAGTAAAGTCCCATACTTCTGGCTTCACTGCTTCTTGGAGTTCTTTGGGCAAATCCTGCATAGTCATTCGTTTAATCTCTGAGTCAGGTCTGATTAACATTAATTTATAAATGCCATCTTCATCTGGGGTCTGAATTTCAACACCCTTTGGTGTGCAATAGATGGTACAGTTCATTTTGCACAGCAAATCATGTCCCAGTAAGTTCACTGGACTGGTGTCACAAACGACAAATCTATGCATTTCCTTAAAGTTTCCAATTGAGATCTCCATGGGCTTGGTAACAGGAGTACTAATCAATTGATTAGATACACCCACTACTTGGATGGCTTCTCCCGAGAGGGGTAGGTTTGGAACGTCCACTGTTCTCACAGTAGAACGGGTAGCGCCAGTGTCCAACAGAAAAGTGACATCGTTTCCGTCAACCTTTCCTTCAATGTATGGTCCGGACTGGTCTACCGGCAAGGAGGCGCCAAGTACGCACTCCTCGTCCTCCCCTCTCAGGCCCCGTCAGTACTGGTCATCACAAAGGAAGGTATCGTTTAACAAATACTGCGAAGTTGCTGCATTTCTGTTCTCATTGCTTTCCCAGACTTCTATCTCATCACCCTCTGTGACTTTTCCCTTATGTGCTTGCTTTGGAGCTCGGGGCACCTGAATCGTTTTTACCTGTGGTTGAGTCTTTCTTGGTCTTTCTTTCTGCGTCTGTGGAGTTAAATCAGGTGTTTTGGGGTTATCGTCAGGCAAATAAGGACACTCGTTTCGCCAGTGTCCAATTTCTCCGCACTGGTGACAGGGAAATTTCTTCATAGCTTCTTCCCTGCTCATTTTGGGCCGGGGCTTACCTCCTCCCCCACCCCCAGGACCTTGGTTCTGAGTGTTTTTGACCATATTACTCAACTGTTTTTCCTGCTGCTCTGCGAGCTTCACTTGAGCCCACATGACCTTCTCTTTGAGAGCCTTTTTCTTTTCTGCCATCTCGTCCTCGCAGTACTTTGCGTACCGTAGGACCTCGTCTATCTTTTTGGACTGCCAACAAATTTTATTATCCTTTATCCACTGACAAATTTCAGGCCTTAAACCATTTACAAACCTGTAAATAAAATGCGTCATATCCTTCATCTCGATGTTATCTATACCACTGTATGTTTTAAACACCTGCAACAGCCTTTCATAATAGGAGTGGACGGTCTCGTCTCTTTCCTGCGTTGTTCTATCTATCCTGGTCCAATCAGTTTCCTTTGCGGGCACCTTATTTTTCAAATGCTGAATTACTTGTTCATATTTTTTCATTACTTCAATCGACGGTTCCCCTGTGTTAGAGTCCCTCGGGTACTCCTCACTAGGCCAGGCTATGGCTATTTTACACTCGGTCCATAGATCTACCGGGACCACAATATCGAAAAATCCATCCAGGTCTTTCCACAGACATTTTTGCACCTTTACGAACCTTTCCACTTGCCGGTACCAGTCAACTGGCTTTTCGCGCAATTTCGGGAAATCGTTAGTAAAGGACACAATATCCTGTCTGGACCATGGAACGTGCACATACCTCCCACCTGGTACTTCGCGCATGGGGCATAACTGTTCGGGCTTGTCTACTTCTCTTAAAGCGAACTCAGGGGTCGCTTGTCTGGATCGAGCCTCATCTTTCTTTCGTGCCCACCTGCTTTTCCATTTTTCCACGTCTCCCCATTTTTGCAAAATTGCTAGCAACTCCTTAATCTGCAACTTTTTCCCTGACACATTCAAGTTCTCTATATCTTTGTCCGAGAATTCAGCTCTGTAGGGTTTTTGCAAGGGCTTGGATCTTGAAATATCTACCCCCATACTAGCTGCAGTGTCTGTCAACTTTTCGTGGAGCACCCTGGTACTTCTGGTGAGGCTTTTACACATAAACAGCAACTCTTCTTCAGAGTAGGTATTTAATCTGTCTAATCCCACATTTCCTGCCCTTAATTCCTCTATTTCTACCCTCAGTTTGTAGAGGTCTAAAGGTTTCGTTTGCGGAGTCTGTTTTTTTAATTCACGACTCCAATTTTCAATTTCTTCCGGAGTTACCAGAGAGACACTCCTAGTACCTGACGTTGATTCTAATTAAATTTCTTTCGCATTAAAAGGATTATGCCTCTTCTGCACTCCCTTCCCGGTCTGTTTGTTTGGCAGGTCCAAGAACACAACTTCGGACTCGCACTCACTGGACTGATCGTCTATCAGTAGGGGCTCCTGCCTTGGTGGGGCCATGATTGGGTTCATAACTGGAGGGTTTGGACTTCCCTGATTATTCCCATACAACGGAACCACTGGTCCGATTGTTACCGGAATAGTCAGAGCCTCAGGACTGTTATTTAACTGGGAGATTTTCTGAATTATTTCTGTTCTCTGTCTAGCTATGGCCTCTTGCTCCCTTTCATCTAGTACTCTTCCTAAGGTTCGGTCAGGTATCATCTGTGGAGTCAGGTGAGGGGTAAAACTCGGGCCAGTAGGATGCGTTTCACTTGGTCCTCCACCATAATTTGGTTTTGGGAACAAAGTTCCTGTGCCAAATGGTCTGCGCACTTCCCCATATGGAGGCTTTAAAAAGGGCATTCCTGAACTTAATGGTTTTTCTTCGTTTTCATAAAGAGGTCTGGGGAAAAAGGCTCTTTCACGGGAATATTTTTCCTCCGGGCTCACGGGCACTCTAGGATATATATCTCGTACCTCCGCGGGTCCGGGATTCTCAAAATAGGGCAGTACCTGACCCCCTCCCCCCCTACTTAGGGATCTGTCCTCTTCCTTAATAGATGGACGCTGGGGATTTTCTCCTGGACTGGAAGGTCGGGCTCCCTCATTATAAGGGGGCGGACTCCGTGTAAAGATGTCATCTAATAATTCATCGTCTGACTCCCCCAGGGCTCCCCAATGCTTACTCTTTTCTGTCTTTTTCTCTCCCGCAGAAGGGGTACATGCTGGCATCATGGGAAACAGACCCTCAACAATCATGCTCTGTCTCCACTGTTTCATCCTTTTATCCCTGGTCTCTTGTTTCAGCCTTGGGTACCACTTGGTCAGACCCTTGTCCATTCGGGGTTTCTCTCTTTCGAAAGCCTCAATTTCCCATTTCTCTAATGCCTCATACTGCGTTAGTCTCGGTCTGGGATGCAACTCATTCATTCGGGTTCTCAAATTAAATAAAATACTACCATTGAAAGTACCGTCTAACGGAAAAGCCAATATTCTGTCATCTTTTGTGTACTTTACCCAATTCTCCAACCACACACAGGTATTGTACCCTCGATCAAACATCATGAAAGAGGCGGGAGTATTGGGTGGTGGGACAATAACGCCCTCTCTCGATTTAATCGGTTTGTCCGTTTTGAAGTAATTCTTTACCTTATTTACAAGGGACATTTTTCTCTTAGTTCCGTACATAATATCGTATCTCTTGGCTTTCCACTGATCCCTTTCAAACCCTTGGTTTCTTGGATCGGGTCTAGTCTCTGGACAATACGAGTGCCACATACGATTTCTACGCTTAACTTTGTTTACAAAGTTACCTCCAATCAGAACGCGTCTTGCAATTCCGTGCGACCAATGGGGTGCACGGGTTCAAATAGTTTCGACCAATGGGTGCGCGGCCCCTTCGTGAGACAGTCCCCACGCTCCGGCGCTTCACCCCTCCTTTACAATTCCAGCCCCGCTACCCGCCCGCTGCTTCTACCAATCCCAGCGCGGCACGGAGTGACGTCAGAGACGCTTCGCGACTGACTCCCTCCCTTCACAAGGTAACGGAAACTTTCTTTCTTTCTAAAGTGCTAGTGCTTGGTTATTTTACAACGAATACACATTCGCCACAGTGCTCAAGTGTCTAGACAGAGAAAGAGTTATTTTACTGCAAGTAAACTACTTCCATTTACTTTTCACACGCTGCGGGTAGATCTCTTCCGCCTACCCTTCACTCTAGCATCAGTGAACCTGTTACTTCCCTAAACTCATCCACTCTTCCGGGATATATCCGAGTCTAAGGTTTCCCAGCGGACCCCTCTGCTTTCACCCAAGCTCCGATGAACCTGCTACTCTTCCGATGTGACCCTTACTAGGTTACGCCACTATTGGAATTTTGCCAATGAACCTCGTTACTGACATTTATTCACACACGTATTCAGAAAAACCCTAGTTAGTGCTTCCCGGTTGTACCTAACCTGCACCTAACTTTCCTCGAGCCTGCGACCTCAAGGCAAATGAATTCTATTCACCACTTTGCCATTCAATTCCCCGGGGAGTTCGGACAACACTGAACGAGACGGTTTACAAATGCATGGATTAATACATATAACAATATAAGAACAAGAATAACAATGATAAAACAATTCATGAATTTTCAAAAAGCAACACCTTTCAAGAGAGTGATCAGTTCCCTCGGAATGGCCGCTCTTGTAGCAGCATTAATATACTAGCAGCTACCGACTTGACTAGACTAACTAGTCCTACCTAACCTTTAACTAGTCCCTAACCATACCTCTGCTACCAGAAAAACTGATAGAGCGCGCGAGGTCACCCAACCAATAATTTCGCCGCTTCCGGCTTCGGGCCCATATATTTCAATTCACCATATACATTGACCGGGTGACTTCACGGGCTGCTACCAATTTGTGTGAATTCCCTACTGTTATTACTCAGCGTACCCGACTTACCATCCACCGACACGGGTACCTATGACCACAATGGATCAGGGAGCTAGCTGTAAAAGGAAAGGCAGCAAAAATACAACTCAAAATGACATTCAATACTTTTGTAAAATGACCACGGACAACTGGAAGTTTAAAATCTTTATCTAAAGTTCGTTTTCTGAAAGCATGAGATTTACAAGAATAAGACAATCAATAATCAAGATAATGAAAAGTACATAACTATAGAGAAATAAAGTCAGAGTAATCATGGAGATGCTAATGTGGGATGCAACAGGAAACGCTATGCATTTAGGGTAAAAGTTCTTTGGACAGTTTAAGAAAGGCCGTTCTAGACCATATCAGGAAATGACAAACTGCAATGCAAAATATGATTTCTAACAGGTAGGGTAACATGGGAACACGTTATGAAAATATGCAATGTCTTTACGTTTCAATAATTGCGGCAAAAGCATGGAAAATCAACATGTGCAAAAGGTGTCTCTTTATTGAAGCAAAAGACAGAAAAATAGAAAGGTGCAAGTTTAAAGATTTTAGAGCAATATTTACCTAGACTGGTGTGGAAACCAAACCCTGGCCACGGGTCAGTTAAGGACAGGAAACCCTCAAGGAAGGATACCCCTCAATGGACAGCAGGTGCAGGACAGGACAGGAAACCCTCAGATTAGGAATCAGGACAGGACCTCAGGACAGGACAGGAAACCCTCAGGACAGGACCAGCACCCGCAGTTCGGAAGCAACGCCTGCGCTCCACCCTCTCTGCAGCTATCGATCAAGACCCCGATTGGGTCAGCGAACTCCCAGCAAAGTGCTTCGCCAGCACTTTAAGGTTCAGTAGAACCTTAGTCTATGGTCAATTTCGGACAGAGTGCTCCGCAGCTCTCTGTATCTTCAGTCACCTATTGAGTGCGATGGGTCAGTGACAGGTCAGCTAAACCAGACAAGTCGGACGATTTCCCTAGGTGAACCCAGGGTAGATATACAGTTTGGGGACAGTGTACCACCCCCCAATGTTGCAAAGTGTCAGAATCCCTCAATTTGGATTGGTCCTAAGGTAGGATTTGGGTAACACACCAATCAGAACACACTATTTGGATGCCTAATTTACATCTCTGGGTACCGCCTAGCGAGATTGGGGTTCCCATGAGAAAATCGCGCAGAATACAGTGAAAGAATACATTTTAGCAACATAATGGAACAATATCGTGATGCTGCGGGGCGAAGGTACAGCTTCCCAGGGTGGCTTCTGGTATCAACCTTCTTTGGCAGCAATTCAATGCCATGATGGCTCCTGGCGAGTCTGCGCACAAGTACCCTCCAAGATGGATTCCCCAGCCCAGCACCCCTCCGAGTCGAGGATACATGAAAAGTAAGCGAAAACAAATTAATACATAGAAATAACGATATGAAAACACATCATTGGTTTTGTACTTTCAACTTATCACTAAAAAATATACTTATGCAGTCTAAATGTTAGCTACATATACACGGGCACAAGAGCAATGGCACGAGCAGTACCACGTTACTGCCAAAGCTATGTATTACGCATGCGCAACTATTTCCCTCCAAACCTGCAAACACGTCAGGACACGTGAGTGTGACTGACGCATGCGCAGACGCTATTTCAAAGCAGCGGCCATTTTATTGACTCAAATTAATCGTATTAGAAATACACATAGGCAAGCTTCATGGACCTCGTTTCAAACATGAAATAAAGGTTAGTAAGACGTACAAATTATTACTTTGTTACACATGAGCGAGGTTCATGAATACGGCAAGTCGCAAATGCGAAGCTTTGCTTCATCAATGGTATACATGGATGATGAGGGAAATGAGAAAATGTGGTCTTCAGAAATGCAATTGCACATTGCAGAAATAAAATATATTTTCAAATGCAATGGGTTTGAGAAATTAGGAGACAAGTGGGCAAGAAAACATTAGAAGAAAATGAAACCACCAGACCTAGCAAGGAAACTGGATAAGGAAAAGAAGCCATCAGATATAATTGAGAAAAAATATTAACAGAATGAGGGAGAAGCTCTTGCTTACTCATTGAGAGAAAATGTGGGACAAGTGCATGTTCCTATGCCACAGAATAAAAGTGAACTTGCATTTATGAACACATTACCACAATTGAGAGACAAGATTGTGTTCTGGTACCCACAAGTTGATGGATATGATGAAATGTTAAAAGAGTTGTGCATTCATTTGGAAATGTTCTTTTATATTGCCATGCAAACTGAATTGTGGTTTGAATCTAAAGTTTTTGTTCAAAGGCCAGGTGAGGAGACAGTGATAAGGGTTTGCATGAATGCACCATCATTTTCTGTTGTAATGGAGAAAAACATAGCAATGATTACTTTCCTGAAGGGCAGAGTGCCAGCAAAGGATGTTGATTGGGTACAGATTAAAAGAACACAGGATGGAAGTAAATGTGTTTTGGTTTGTGCAAATTTAGGTATGGATGTTGTACTGCTGGAAAATGCGTCCTATTGCCATCTTTATAACAGATTTGAGCATTGGAAGAAGAAAAATACATTTAAACATGATGCACAAAAACATGGAGAAATGCAGATGCTAAATATGCCAGTAAAGCAAATGCAAATACCAGTTCAGAAACAGGTCCTATGGCAGGATTTGTTTTCAAGCACAGATGGGCCCACAAAATATGGAAAATGCTAAAATTAATTTTAATAAGTTGTCCAGAGCAAATGTGAATTATTTCCAGAGACAAAATCAGAACCCAGTCCAAAGCTTGCTGTGTTTGAAAATGAGAGTTTTAACCCTCACAATTCTGAATTTACCATGTCCATTGTGGAGGCAGTGGAAGGTCCAGATTTAACTGCATGAGTTTTAAACAAAGAAATTACAAACCCAGTTTTAGAAGAATGTGCACCAAAATAGGCCCATCTGAGGAAAATTGCCAAGTTGTTTTGCAAATTAAACAGCACAGATTACTGTACACCAGATAATGTTAATTTTCAGATTCCT
Organism: Lissotriton helveticus; assembly: GCF_964261635.1. Lineage (NCBI taxonomy): Eukaryota > Metazoa > Chordata > Amphibia > Caudata > Salamandridae > Lissotriton > Lissotriton helveticus. The sequence continues at coordinate 1,616,810,729 of NC_136069.1, forward strand.
GATGAGGATGTAAATTTTAAAATGGCCCATCAAGAGACAGCTGTAGCATTATTTTCAGAAACGACATTTGAAAAATTACCTTCTGCTTTGGAAAAAATAATAAACACAGAAATAAGAGAGTTCACAGAAAAGGATAACAGGTTAAAAAAATGTGCAGAACATGTCTTATTAAAATTATAACCAGATGACATGTATTCAGGAACACCATCAGTTGCAGAAATGTTACCAATAAAAGGATTTTTGATGGAAATGATTGGAAGTTTGTTTAACTTTCTGATCACAGGTTCACAGAAAATAAATGAAAAGAACAGAATAGTGCAGGAGATTAAAAGCATATTTTTTCCATGTTGTCCTGTGGTACCGCATCCAGCCAATATATTGTTTCACATTCCATGTGCTGCAGAATGACTTACTTTTATTGATTTTTGCAAAGCTCATGTCACAGTGCCATTGCATGAAAATAGTCAATAGTACTGTCAAAAAGAAGATGAATATCTGGGACACAAAATTGGAAAGGGAGGTAGAAAGGTGTCACCAGAGAGAGTGGAAATAATTTCCAAGATGAATCCACCTCAAATTCAGAAAGAAGTCAGGACATTTTTGGGAATGGTTAGCTGCTGTAGATAGTGGTTACTAAACCTTTCCCTAGTGGCTAAGCCTTTACTGAGGCTGACACACAAGAGTCTGTCTGATCCGCTTCCATTGGACAACAATTGCACAAAAGCTTTCCTAGAGTTGAAAGAGAAAAAATGTGGCGCCCTAGCACTAGGAATGAAAGTTTATTAGAAAGAAAATACACCAGTTTGCAGTAAGAGGGAGGCCTGCGCTCTCTCATTGCCTATTGAAAAAGATCACTGTGTTCAAAGGTCTGTGATGGATTGCCCAATGACCTTTGACCCTAACCTCACAGAAATGTCAGCAAATGGATTGGATTGTGAAACTGAATATGAGTGTCTACATATCATGAAAATATGCATAAAGCCAAATTCAGACTTTAAGGATGAATGTCTGAATCAGCTCATCAATGTCGATTTTGTAGATGGCCCATGTTTGAAAGGTGACACATTGAAAGCAGCACATGCTGTGCTCCTTAAGCATTATGTTGTCAAAGCTTCATGGCTTTTAGTAGTTACCCCAGCCCAAAATTCGAAATTGATTGCCCATACCATAACATGCAGTATATCTGCTAAATAGGAGGTCACTGTTGTCATGGGAGAGAGAAATGCTAATTAAGTTGCACATATGTGTGTTCTGTTAGCATATACATTCAATGGAATCTTCACAGTTGAATTAAAAGAGGCTCAAGAAAATGCTTCAGAAGCAGAACAACAGGGTTGTATCAGGACTGTTTTTGAGAAAAGTGACAACTGCAAAGTGGCAAATGTGTTATTGCAAAAACTGATGCCCAGGTATAGAATGCCAGTTTCTCTGAAATCACATCATAATGAAGTTTTAAAGATAATGAGTGCAGAACAACAGATTGGAGATGGAGTGGATTGTAGCTATCTGCCTGAAGTGTCAAGCATAATAAAGCAACACAATGGCAGCACAGAGTTACCTCTTGCAAAAGACTGTTTTTCAGGATAATCAAAGTGGCTTGAAAATGCATATGTAAATGCACTTGTGTAAAACACTGATGAGAACACTAGCCATTGCAGTGTAGGTCTGGTTGATGTACAGTGTGCAGTTTCTCACCAGATTCCAGCTGCTACACAAGATCTGCATAATGGATGGTACAACAGCTTCGATCTGAGAGATGCCGTGGTGAAACATCTGAATCTGATCAAAGTGAAAATAAGAGTGAAAGGCCTAGGTTGAAAAAGTGCAAAGGATTGATGGTGCTCTGTCAGAGTTTCTCAGCACCTAAGTAGTCTAATTGCATGGAAAAAATGCCACGCTGTATGAGCCATACTGATGGCAAGCTTATGACAAAGAGCAAAGAAATGCTGAAACTGTCCTGTTGAATTCTCCTTTTATTATTTTAGTTACTTATTTTAAAGAAGACTAACTGTTCCTACTTACAGAACTCTGCACTAAAACATTTGAGCTTGGCTACATATGATCTAATTCCAGAGGACTTGTGTTTGCCTTAGAAATAGAAGTACAATTGTTATATTCTCAGCTTTTGCAATAAAAAATTTCACTTTTGAAATTAAATATGTGTGATGAATTATAAATCATTTGATTATGATTTGATATCATCAGAAGGGTGGATTGATGGAGCAGGTTTCATCTGCAGTCAGGCATTGTTTTATTTTTTGTGCTTCAGACAGACTGCATTTAAATTGTCACGCACATTTTGGTGCAAGTTAAAAACAGTCTGAAATGCTTTTGCTGAATTAACATGTGTTTTTTTTCAGTATGCAGAAAAACTTGTGATAAGTGGCCTTTTTCGCTTTGAAGATTATTAGAATGTGTTTCTCTCTTCCCAGCTCATCCCTTGTAATCTAAATTCACTATTTCTGACTTTGACTTGTTGCATATTTTGATAAACATTTTCAGTTAAAAACACCTCTTTTTGTAATGTGTGTGAATTAACAAATGCACCAAACACTACACATGTGGCTAAATGCTTTTTGCATGAAAAGCTATTTAAAACACTAAAGCATGTTGCTGTGTGCACTGTATTAACTGTGTGTGCGGTAATAACTGTGTGTGCTTTTAAATTTGACATTAAGGGGTCCATTAGGATGGCGGACGGATCGCCACCGCCATGCAGGCGGTGGCGGGGAGACCGTGGCAGAGGGGAAGGCCATCTGCCCCTTTTCCGCCGCGGTTGGCTTGCGACCACGGTGGAAAAGGCCTGATATGGTGGCGGTGTCTGTCAGACATCGCCAGCCATATTAGGATGGCCGGTGAGGAATTCCTTTCCGTGGCAGCAATCAATACTGCCAAGGAAAGGCATACGGTCTTTGCTTTGGGGGCCTGTTGCGGGCCCCCAGGGTGAAGGGGGGGAGTGAGGGGTACACATGGGGGGTACCTATGGTACCACCCAGCATTTCAATGTACACCATGACAGGCACCGCGCTGTGCCTGTCATCTTGTGCATTGAAATGTACAATGTGCATTTTTTGCATTGAGGCGGCCGGTGCTTCAAGCACCGTCCGCCGCAATGGTAAAAATGCGGGATGCACCCGCCACTGTGGCAGATGCATCCTAATTGGGGGCACGGTTCCTCCGCCCCTTGTCCGTCCGCCATCCTAATGGACCTCTAAATGCATAATATTGCTATGTTGCACATTGCTCATTTATTTTGCATGTTGTAGAAAAGCTGCTTTAAACAAATAGCTTGGCTAGGTAAACATTTATAAGGGGTATTAGTATGAGGGAGGGAAACATAATGGCTGATTTACATGAAATTAATATTCTCTTTGTGTTTGTTTTATTTTTGGGAACTAAGAAAAAATGGCTGCGTGTGAATCCAGCAAGGCTATGACTTGCAATTTTAATGAAAAGGGAGCATGCGCAGATTGTACCAGCTTTCATAAAGGAGTCAAGGACACTTTAAACTTTGGACATTCTTGTGATTGTGCCAATGTACAAGTTTGAAAAAGTATCCTTCTAGACTGCGCTGTTGAAGGAAGGAAGGACGAATTTTTCCTAGTAAATGTTGCAAACGTTTATAAACGTATTAAACGTATTAAATCATTTGCGCTTCTTTTGTTAAAACTGGTATAGTCAGGATTTTAGAATGAGTCAGGGTAGTGAGAACTCATGCTATTGTGGCTGACCAATCACGTACAGGTTTTGCTGAAGATGCAACATTTTTGTGTAGTCTGCCAAGAATTAGAGTATAAATAATGATCTCTCTGGAGGCGGGGTTGGCTTCTTTCTCATTTTGGCTTAGGCTTTGCTTCATTCACATGGGTTAGGTACGAGATCGTCACGGGTGCAGCCTTGGGCTTCCGAGGAGAGTCAGGTGGGGGGGTTCCCTGGTGATTTTTTTCCAAAGTCCTTGCACGTCATATTTTGGCACTGCAGGCCACATTCCTTTGAGGCCTTGTGAAGGGCGGGCAGTTTTGCTCTTTAGACACAGACAGGAGCAAAGAATGCAGTGGATCAGGATAGAATTAGATGCTAAACTTTAAGTTTATGCTTTGACTAATTAATTACGTCTAAAAAGTTTTTTTTGACTTATGCATTTATTTCTCTTAATGGGAGATTTTTGCCAACTATTTAATTATTGATTAGCTTTGCAAGACTATTTTTCTTAGAAACTCTTTATGAATTTTGACTGATATTTTGCGCCACATTTTCTTTCCTCCATGTAATGCTTATATGCAGACTGTAATGTGTTCTGTATTAATGCTATTTTTCCTGTTTTCCAAATTCTGTAACCTGATTGATATTTTAATAATGAATAAAGGGTCAGAGAAAAATTAACATTTGACTCGAAAATAAAACCCTTTAAAATACTCAACAACTCTCTTTATTGGCTTAAATAATAATTGCATTTTTGACTGTTCATATTTATTTAAAGTCTCCTGAAGGTAATACATGGTGTGAAGGGCCCAACACCTTTTCAGCTGTAAAATAGAGGTAGCATGAGGGTTTTGAATTGAGAAATTACCAGAAGAAATTACGGCTCCATCAGATACATTGCTGGAGGTGCGCCACTTATGTGACACACTCCAGCAATGCGTCACTGTTACGCCATTTAGATACGTCAGAAATACTGACGTATCTGTAACTCCTTGCGCAATGATGCGTCATACTGTAAATATGACGCATCATTGGTGTTGCAAGGAGGGCGCAGTGAAAAGTGACGCATCGCTGTTTTCACGCAGCGATGCGTCACTTTTCATAAATGAGGCCCTTTATCATCTGCATGTCCCTGATGACGCGCAGCTGCGTGTGCATAAGCATGGCAACTAGGGTGAGAACATTGAGGGAAGGAGCTATCAGACCTTGCATGTGGCTCCTGTTGTATAGGCGCACCCATGCTGCAACTTAAGAGAGAGAGGGAGAGGGAAAGGGAGAAATAGAGAGAGAGGGAGGGAGGGGGTGAAGAGAGAGAGAGATGAGAGAGAACGTAAGATGGAGGGGAGAATGAGAAAGGTAAGAGAGAGATGGAGGTAGGTAGATATCGAGAGAGTTGGAGAGAGAAAGAGAGAGAGAGAGAGAGAGAGAGAGAGAGAGAGGGAGAGGGAGAGATGGAGAGGTGGTGAAGAGAGAGAGACATGAGAGAAAGGGAGTAAAGGGAAATAGAGAGAGAGGGGAGGGAAGGAGGAGAGAGAGAGAGAAAGAGAGAGAGAGATTGAGAGAGAAAGAGAGAGAGAGAGAGAATGTGTGACTACATGCTAATATAAAAGCAAATAACTGGACACTCGAAAAAGCTTGCTGTTGATGGCTCTTATCATGGTGCGTGCTTCAGTCAGCAGTGCATGGCATTCCTAATCTTGCTCCTAATGGCCTAACAGAGACATTATTGGCCCTTTAATGGACCCACAATGTACCACCCTGTATATGAATACATATTTCATATTCTTGCAACCTTATCATCACCATTCAACAAAACATATGCATTTTCATAAAGTTAAAAAATGCATATTTAGCATGTCATCTGCAGCACTGAAACTTTCTAATATAAGCAGTCCATGCTTCCTTAAATGAAAGGTTTCAGTTCAAGACTTACCTTAAGTATTTGAAAATCTATGAACATGTGCATTCATGCGGCATTTACTGCCATTGCCTCATTTTCACCATTCTAGCGCTACCCTATCATAGCGACATTTTCACACTTCTAATGCTACCCCTATTATAGACTCATTCTCACCATTCTAATACTACCCTAGCAGACCACCATCTTCACCCTTCTAGTGCTACCCTAGCAGACCACCATTTTCACCCCTCTAGTGCTACCCTAGCAGACCACCATTTTCACCCCTCTAGTGCTACCCTAGCAGACCACCATTTTCACCCTTCTAGTGCTACCCTAGCAGACCACCATTTTCACCCCTCTAGTGCTACCCTAGCAGACCACCATTTTCACCCTTCTAGTGCTACCCTAGCAGAGCACCATGTTTACCCTTCTCGTGCTACCCTAGCATACCGTCATTTTCACACTTCTAGTGCTACCCTAACATAGCTTCATTTTCTCCCTTCTATTGCTACCCTATCATAGTCATTTTCACCCTTCTAGTGCTACACTAGCACGCCACCATGTTCAACCTTCTAGTGCTACCCTAGCAGACCACCATTTTCCCCCCTTCTAGTGCTACCCTAGCAGACCACCATTCTCACCCTTCTAGTGCTACACTAGCAGACCACCATTTTCACCCTTCTAGTGCTACCCTAGCAGAGCACCATGTTTACCCTTCTCGTGCTACTCTAGCATCCCGTCATTTTCACACTTCTAGTGCTACCCTAACATAGCTTCATTTTCTCCCTTCTATTGCTACCCTATCATAGTCATTTTCACCCTTCTAGTGCTACACTAGCACACCACCATGTTCAACCTTCTAGTGCTACCCTAGCAGACTACCATTTTCACCCTTCTAGTGATACCCTAGCAGTCCACCATTTTCACCCTTCTAGTGCTACCGTAGCAGACCACAATTTTCACCCTTCTAGTGCTACCCTAGCTGAACATCATTTTTACCCTTCTCGTGCTACTCTAGCATACTGGCATTTTCACACTTCTAGTGCTACCCTAACATAGCTTCATTTTCTCCCTTCTATTGCTGCCCTACCATAGAGTCATTTTTACCCTTCTCGTGCTACTCTAGCATACTGGCATTTTCACACTTCTAGTGCTACCCTAACATAGCTTCATTTTCTCCCTTCTATTGCTGCCCTACCATAGAGTCATTATCACCCTTCTCGTGCTACTCTAGCATACCGTCATTTTCACACTTCTAGTGCTACCCGAACATAGCTTCCTTTTCACCCTTCTAGTGCTACCCTAGCAGAGCACCATTTTCACCCTTCTAGTGCTACGCTAGTAGCACTAGACATGAACAATGGGCTGGCTTACAGGTCGACAAATGGAGGCATACATTGTGCATTTTAAACATTATTGACAAGCATATTTCAGTGCATTTGGCAATGTTTAAAGCTGCTGATGGATCTTTAAAAGGGGGATTTATCGATTTGAAAACTAAAAAGCAGCTTCTACAGCTTTCAATACAAAACACTTTAGAATCAGTTCTCTCTGTGCTGTGAAAAAATGATGGCCATTGTATTGCCAGTTCCCAGAAAATGCCTTCTGTGAAATGACAATGAACTCATGAAATATATTTAATTCCATCTCCAGAAATACTCCCCTGCCTGGCTGTTGACCAAAAGGTATGTTGTCAGTCTGCTTATGGACACATTGCAACATATGTTTGTTTGTGACTGCACGCTTGTACAGGTCTCAGATTATTGATCTTGGTAGGTTAATACACCTGATGACATGATATTTGTCTCAGGGACATCTTAAGGATTTTAGGGGCCCTGGGAAAAACTTACTTTAGGGGCCTCAGGCTGGTTGGAACAGCTTTGAATGTATGCAATTTCAGCATTTTCATGCCCTCTTTGGCTAGGTCCCTGACAGTGCACAGGAACACTCCTCCAAATTATAAATGTGCTTACATCTAATATTCAGGGATAGTTATGTGTGTTTTCAATATCATAACACAGCAGCAGCTCACCAATATTACTGCAAATAATCTCTGTGACACTCTCACATTCCTCATACATGAGGCCTTTTGATCTACAAGAAACTTTTTTATGGATGTTACATGAAACACAAACAACATTTCTCTGTAAAATGTCTGTACTGGACTCTCACATATCACATAGATTAAACATAAATTAAAGGAAAGCAGTATTTAAAACAATCCATTTAAGAAATAATTATGGTCATTGGGGCAAGACTCTGCAGAACAGACCTGACTCATTCAGGGGCCCCCCTGAAAGGTGGGGGCCCTGGGCCAGAGCCCACTTTGCCCATGCATTACAAAATCTCTGATGTGTCTGGCAAGCCTCAGGTGTGAGTCCAAATGCATCTTTCACTCCTCCTGATATTGAATAAGTGAGTGTCAAGCAGTTGGCAGTATTACCACCTGCCAGGAATCTGCACTATTCAAAATCAAAACAAAATTATTGCTGTTCAGCGCCCCCCTCTTTTAGCAGTTCTCATGTAGTTGCCTTGAAATAACCTTGCAACAAATGGTGCTCCAGCATGCAAAGATTGCAAGAATTCCTTCAACCCCCAGAACACATTGGCGGCTGAAGGGTAATGGCCTGATAGATATATCCCCAACAGAATGAGAAATAGTGCATCTTAATAGAATAGTTTTTTATAACAACAACCATGCTTTCTTTTCTGGAACCCACAGCACATCTATTGTCAATTCCACTATTGTATCAATGATATTTTTTTATCCCACACAAGCAATTTGCATTATAACATGCAACACTTATTACAGATTTCTACAAAAGTATTTCATGACGACTTACCATATTGTCCTAAATGTCTACATTATTTTTAGCAATTTACCTGTCCTTGGTGGAGAAAAGGACAACCTTGCATGGGACACAAGAAAGACACTGGGCAGAGAACTTTTTTATCAGTATTTCATTGTATCACTGAAACAACTAGTACACAAAGTAGTGGTATCAGTTTGTAATGCATTTGCATTTCTTAGATATTTTACACAATATCAGAGTTATGCTGCATTTGACATAAATAGGCTTAGTTTGACAGTTAAATAGGGATCGTCAAGAATGGTATTGCCAAAGTATACCTTTTTGAAGAGGCAGGACAGCGATGCAATGCACAGTGCTAGTGTACTTCTTTGCATAGACACTATATTGGAGAAAACTTGCACAAGGCATACGCTGAAGCAAATTCTACATCATTCTTACAAAACAGGCTGAGAAAATGATCATGAAGGCATTTGCTTTAGGCAGAAGAGGCAGGCCTCTGGTTAGACATAAATTATATGTTCATGCTTCACATACCTGCGCTATATCTTAGTCTACACAAAATACCAAGTAAGTTAAAGGGTCTGAGGGAGGTTTACAGACCAGCAAGGATAAGTCCCCCTAACAAATACCACAATACCACAGAATCTGTAGGTCCCTGAAAAAATTATAAATAGACGAGCTCACCTCAACAGAATGCACAACCTTGGAGGAAGTCCCATCACGCACCGAGGTGGCATGGTTCATCACCGCTCGTGACAGTCTGGAACGAGCCCGGGGTAGCGACGGAGAGAGCGTTGCCTCACGCCCTGAGTTGTTACCAGGAGCGGTGGGTGGTTCTCCTGATTTCTTACGGGTGTTCACCTAGTATCCCTGTAGTTAACTCCACATATAAGTACACAGGCATACGGTTGGTTGTATTGTCCCTCAAATATTTTTTATGTGTGATATTATACTCACCAGTCTTTGCAGTAGTAATTGTCAGGTCCTGAAGAAAGTCATGATACAGTCATGATCAAGATTAGCTGAAACATGTAGACCTTCCTTATACTCTCCATCTGCGCATTCATACATTCTTTCAGATCGCGCGCTGATTGCTTTTAACATTTGACACCATTGGATACTTAATAAACTCATTTTTCTCCTGGTAGTCAATTTTAACACACGTATTTGTTTACACTGCACTATATACTTTCACCACACTGTATCTTGCTTAATTGATCTTAGGAGATCTAGCCCCCGGATAACACTAAAAACATCTGTGAGCTCCTCCTTTACACTCCTAGAAAGGAGTTGTAGCTCCTTAGCTGCACTAGGTTGCAGCCAAGAGGAGATCCCAAATGATTAAGCATGCCACCTCAGTGGGTGATGGGATTCTGTCCTATTAAAGAGGACTTCCTCCAAGGTTGTGCGTTCTGTTGAGGTGAGCGTGTCTATTTATAATTTTTTCAGGGACCGGTGGATCCTATCTCTCAGTCTACCCATACGTTAGATGCCAGACACCGGATCTATTCCTCAGGTGCAATGCTCCAACATCATCATTTCAACTCGATTTCTTCTAAAATTGTCTCAGGCCCTATATTAGAATTGGGGGTCTCTGGTTGGCACAGGAAAGTACCTGTGACAAGCAGGGACCCTATCCTCTAGTCAGGGCAAGGGACTTACTCTTTAAAATAACCCCTGCTCACCCTCTAGGCAGTGTGGCGCAAGCAGACAAGGCTTATCTCAGAGCGTTATGTGTTAAGCATTTGACACCACATACAGTAATTAAATGACACACCACAAATGGACACCAGTCTAGTTTTATATATGAAAAATAGGTATTTTATATAAGGCTTTGCACAAGATCCAAATAACGTTTAAAATCAGGCCAAAATACTATTCAGGCGAAGAGTTCTGTAAAATGCGTAACTTAAACATGCCGTGCGAGTCGTATTTCCTCAGTTTGACTCGTACGAATGGAATAGACAATAGAGTCTCACGCGCCCAGCGGACGTATCGTGTCCGAAGCGCTGCACACAAGGTGCGAGGCATACACAGTACCTTAAATGGGGGGAGTTCCTTGCGGACGATGCAGTGAAGAGCCAGGCGTCCCACGCGGCAGTGTCCTCCTCTTGTGTTGCGAGCTACGGCTTGTAGGGCTCAAAGTCACGTTACTCAAAGGGACGATGCTTTATGGATCTGGGGCACTTGGTTGCGGCGTCCGCGCCGTACCAGGAGAGGGGGGTGCTGGAGCGCGGTGCAAGCCGGCAGTACGCTCTGGATGAACGAGACGTACCCAGCTGCTCTACGCGCTGCTGCCTGTCACAACAGCGGCAGGGGGGGCGCATCCAGCAGGATGATGCGAAGGGGAGAAAGCGAGGCACCAGGCAGAGTCCGGTCTTTGTGATGCGAGCTACGGCCCTTATGGGGGCCAAATAGATGCGGTGCTTGGAGGGTAAAGGTCCTTTCTTACGTTGCAAGTTACGGCTCGAAGGGCAGAAGTCGCGGTGCTCGGGCCAGACGGATCTGGTCCTTACGTTGCGAGCTACGGCTCGAAGAGGCAGAAGTTGCGTTGCTCGGCCAGACAGCTGGGCTCAGGGCTCTCGGAGTGCGCGATAAGCTTTCACGAGGCGCACTCAGCTTTCTCCTTCAGTGCTGCGGGGAAGGTGGCACTCTCAGCAGCTTTTCTCCAGGTTGTTGGAGTCCACTGGTCCTTGGACTCCGTTCAGGGGACAAGCTCACACACAAGCCCTTGGAGATCTATAAAAAATGTACAAGTAGATAAAAGTTCCTTCAATCTTTTCCTCTCCTCTCGCAGCAAGGTACCCACTACAGGCCAGTCTCCCAGGACAGAGCCAGTACTCCTCCTTGAAGCTTTTCCAGGTCCTTTTCATCGGACAGAGGTTCTTCTTGGTTCAAGCAGGATCTGATTCCTTAGGAGCAGGGCTCCTATATTTATACTACATTTCTTTTGTTCTCTCAGGCCAGGGGGCCTGTGCCTAGTTCAGTCCAGTTTCTGAGCACTTTGTTGACATGATGCAGGCTTTGGCTTTCAGTGTGCAGGGCAGAGACATCAGACGCACCGCAGGAGGCGGAGCCAGCATTGTGGTGGCAGAGCACAGCCCTATTCAGAGTCAAGGGGCACTCCTCCCACCCATCCTGGTGTAATCTTCCTATTCACCACCTGGCTGCCCAGCCTCTCTCCTGGAATCCCCCAGCCCTGTCACTCACAGAAACCAGACAGCAGATACATATTATGGCAGAGGTGGGCTGAAATGGTTAGGCAAGCAAACACTAACTTTCCAAAAGTCGTGTTTGCAAACACAGGATAATAAAATAAACTTTGCTAAAAGATGTATTTTATTATGCTGAGGTCAGGCATACCAAACTTGACTTTCTACCATGTTCCCTGAGTCTGCTAGGATTATAGAGTGTAATAATTCCAGCAGCCCATTCTGGCCTATGAGAACAGGTAGCCTTACAATAGTGAAAAACAAAAATGGCTGTAATTCACTATTAGGACATTCCACACACATCAGGGCTTGTCCTACCTTATGCTTACAATGCACCCTGCCCTTGGGCCTACCATAGGGGTGACTCACATTAAGTAAAGGGAAGGTTTAGGGGCTGGCAAGTGTGTGCACTTGCCCAGCCAGCATGGCAGGACCAGACTGCACGCAGGCTCTGCAATGGCAGACCTTAGACACATTTTACAAGGCTGCTTCTGTGGGTGGCACAACCAATGCTGCAGGCCCACTAGCAGCATTTGGATTTACAAGCCCTGGCACGCCTGGTGCACTTTACTGGGGTCTGACAGTAAACCAAATAAGCCAATTATGGAAACCAATTACATATACACTTTAGACAGGGAGCACTTGCACTGTGGCCCTGATTGGCAGGGGCACAGTGCTCTGAGCAGCTAACACCAGCAAAACATATGAGGCACAGCAGCAATAAAATGGAAGGGAGACTCACGCCAAGGTGCCAGGTCTAACACCCTGCATTTAGCACTTAAGGGTACCTGCTAAATATATTAAACAACTATACAGGCAAGATATGACTTGAGGTGTTACTTATAACTTGCAAGAAATATCCTAAGACTGATCTGACTAACAAGATATGAAGATGATCAATTCAATAGATTCATTTTCAATTAAGTTGCTCACAATTTTTCACATACATTATATAATTTATACGGTGTGGAGGCTGCCGATGATGATAAGTGGAGCACAGTGATAAGAACCTATCAGTAGCACCCTGGAGAGTGCTTCTGTGAGGTGCCTCCTCACCTTTCACACACTTATTTGGTGGTAGGATAGAGATATTGTGTGAAGTAAGAAATACACACAGGATATTGTTTGTGGAAGATAAATACATAAAGATCTTTTAAGAAGGATAGGAGCACCCCAAGTGTACAGCATTGTTTAGCTAGTACCTGAAGTATTATCACCAATAAGAGGTGTGGGGAATGCCCATGGTGTGTATCCTAAGATATAGATCAGATTTTCTGCATTCCAATTATAACAAGCCCCATAGAGAATGGCCATCTCCAGTCTTGGCTCGCATACCGTGTGCTACTGGGTGGGGCAGGGGAGGGGCAGGGTGGGGGGTAGTAAACTCAGACTTACAACAGAACGGAGGAAAGTAATTATTACGTTTCTCTGTTCCGTCATATGTCCGAGTTTACTACCCCCCATCCTGCCACTCCTCCGCCCGCCCCATCGCCCCGCAGCACGCCCTATGCGAGCCACCACTGGCAATCTCCCTCCTCTACTAATCCTTTTTAAATCGGGGAACTGGTCACAAGAGGGAAATGCTAAAATGAAGGAATTATTTCAACTTGGAAGCAAAGACATATGCAGCGGGAGATCAGTTTCATAATAGGCTCTGAGAACAAAGCAGAACACCTTATGATGTATCCTTTTAGAAACTAGCTACCAGTGCAGTTTACAGCCTACCCAGGAAAACGTATAACATTTCCTGAAATTCCTATATATGAGTGCCTTGAAGTTGAGTATATAGCTGAGTCAGGATGGCCAATGCAGCAGGCACTGGCTTAGTTCAATCTAGAAATGATGACAGCATTAACACAAGCTTTCAAGAGGCACGTCATAAAAAGGTTTTCCTTCAAAATCTACATTTGGAGATAAAAGGGTGACAGAATAGTAGGATGAGGTTGGTGGAAATGAAATCATTGTAACCTTGTCTGACATCATTTAATTCATCCACAGGGGCTTCCTCAGTATTTAAACCAGCCTTAAAGTCATCCAGCTAGCATCTATTACCTGTATCTCTTCATGCTAATGCAAAGGCTTCACACATATAGGCATAATTGTCTCTCTAGGTTTGGTCTGCAAGGTTATATTCAGCAGGGCTTTTGATAAATCAGGCGAGTCTTATGTTTTTTGTGTATCATAGCTATCCATGTATAATCTTGATTACCTATTTAGCTATTTAGTTATCATAGTGCAAAAGCAAAGACAGAGCTGGTGACTGCGGGGAAGATGGAAAGAAGAAATGGGTCTTGTCACTCCCCCCATATACACAAACACACATACACACACCCTCTGTGTTTATGATATGTAATTGTATGGTCAGAGGTGGTGATTTATTGGAGGCTATGAGCCTTACAGCAGATAGAATGCTGCCTTGCAAAGAGGGCAGTATCCTCTGCCCCTTGTTAAGAATGTGAACTACCATCTTGTCATCTACCCCTCTCTGCCATCTCTCTGAGGCTAAATGAAAGTGTTAAAAGTGACGCAAAAGTGGCGCAAGGGACGTGTAAATAAGCCCCCCCCTGTGTTTTTTCTGTGGCCCTCCTTAAAGCTTGATGGTGTAGAAAACTTGTTTTTATGAAACTTTGGCGCAGCGCAGGACAGCAAGTAATCTTGCTGCGCTGTGCTACGCCATAAGGAAAGGACAGGGATGCGCTGTATTCCACTTAAAGACTGGCGCTGCATGATGTGGCTGGTTTCACACTACTAGGAAAATCAAACAATCTGCTTTTATTGTATTCATGTCCTGTGCAGTTATACTTATTCTCTGTAAGGCAGATTCTGTTACAGAGTCACTAGGGCATATTCTCAAGAACGTGTGATAACCATCGCAAAATTAACTTAATGCAACTTCCAACATCGCAGTCTATCACGGAAAAATGTCGCCGTGTTAACGAAGCATTCTCAACACAGCGGTACCATGCGTTAGTCTTCAGATAACCCGTCAAATGGCCGCGTTAAAATCAGTGCACAGCGCAAAAATGCGAAACAAGAACACACAAAATCTTGCGATGAGGCCAATCGCGGTTTAAAAAGCAGCAAAAAGCAGCAAAAGGATTGCAAATCACATGCGTCTGGCAGGAACTGCACGATAAAAACTACAGAAACAACACATCAGAAACAATCCAAAGTGCGTAGCAACATGAATGCACCCTGACCGAGCGAAGAGTCCAATGCGAACCCCACAACCCCCACAGACCACCAGCAAAGAACAATGAGGACGGGGATGGCCAAGGAGAAGAGGGAGAGGAAGATGGGGTGCAGTCAGCAATAAAATCAGATCTGCGTCACGGAGGTGACAGAACACTACCATCAACTGACCCACAAGTAGACCATCAGGAATGCAGTTGGAGTGTCGAGGAGGCCAATGGAGGAGGCCAAGAGGTGCTGGAATGATGTGATAATCTAAACCAGGCACAAACCCGCTGCCAACAGGAAGGCAGCAACGGCGACATGAGGTGGGAGTCCTGCACCACAGGAGGAGCTGGAGGAAATTGAGGCCACAGTCATCAGTACGGAGATGGTGCAAGGAGTAGGGAGTACGGACACAGCTCGAGAGGATCTGACACAACATCAAGAGGGTGAGTAACGACCAGGGACTGGGGGAACGCAGGAGATGGGCACAATGGCACACATTCACAACGAGGTGTAGCACACTGCACACCCGCAATGGCCCTGGATCATGTCCCTGATACCCATGGCACACTCTGGCACACACACACATAGCAAGAACAGCACACCCACATTGATGACAATGTGGTACAATGAGCAAACCCGACACTGCATAACAGAGGACACAAATGGCTCCTCGCACGCACAGAAACAGGCCTACTACATCTGACAGAGCTGGAAACTGTGAAATGGAAATGTACGCGAACAACCTCACATCTGTCATGTGGTCCAAATGTACACGGTCCCGCATCCTAATCCTGCACCTACCAAACAGTCACAATGTACATTGTCATACAGTCTGCAAGTAAACAAAAACAATGCCCCAACATACACGTCAACACAATGTCAACATGCATCTCCCCTTCACATTGCAGAGGGACACACAACACCTCCAGCAGAGCACAGAAGACCACACATCAGTGATCCTGGAGAGTACCACTACACTTTCGACACTAATGCTCTACAACAGCCCATGGACATCCCACGAAACCCACCACTAGGACCAGGGCAGCCAAGCTATTTAGAAGAGAACACAGACCACACAGAGTGAAGGCACCCGCAAGAAAGCCTGGCTTACAACACTTCACTGACCCACGCATGGCATCCCAATGCCAGGTGTCAGAAAGCAAACGGAGGTGGCCGAACAGGTGCAGGTGGGGTCCAAACCCATGGAAGGCGAACTAGATTACATATGTGGGTGTCTGTTATCCTTCAGGGACCACCTACACCCCACTAAGGAGACCCACACTGCCATAGAGAACATGCAGATGCACATTCCCAGTAGAGAACCACGTCCAGTGGCATGCAAATATCAGTCACACACCCACGTTGGCTCTGCGTACAATGGCCCAGTCCACTCCCCTTACAAATTGAGTGGGTGACGACAAAGCTACATGTCCAAGCTCCAAACCGCTGCCTGCAAAGACATGATTGCGTCCGCTGTACACAGCACATTGTAATGTTGTAGGGCCTAGGGCCCTCATGCATACAACAAGACCACAAGGACACACGCAGATATTATGTTGAACTAGCTATGGGCATGTACGCCAGGCCCCTTTATTGGCAGGGCCACATGTACAGTGACGTCTGTGCTGGACGTGTGTGGGGTGAGTGTAAGCCAGCCTGCACGGAGTGCTTGGTGCTGGCAACAACTTGAACAGTGGACACCAGTGCAGCGAAAACTGAAAATGCCTGCATAACAGAGTCAACTGCTGAGCAACATGGAGGAAGCAGGAGCAAGTACAGAGGTCACCCAGCAAGCAAATATAAATGTCTGTGAGTTGCAGTGCACTAGAGATGAGCGCGCTCATGCAATGAAAATGACTAGGATTGTGTCCATTCGGGATATTCCTGATGCAGATGCAGTGGGGTGTGTTAGACCTACATCATCTTCCTCATCAACATCCCAGGTCTCTCACACTGCCTGAGGTAACATTGCTGCGCAACCTCTCCACAGCACAAAACTCAATCAGCAATGGACCATGGGTTGTGGTGCACTGAGTCAATGGCACCTGGAGTGCTGAGCAGGGGATCAAGCAGATGATGGCATCCACGAGTAACTCCGTTAGTCAGCCAGTACCACTGTTTCGACTCTGGCATATGGTGGTTGGAGTTGGCACTGGCGATGGTGGCGTGTGCCTCCTGCGGTGATGTGATGTCCGGGCTGGTCAGGACTCATTTGATGTGTGAGCCCTGGAGGACCGCAGTTGAGGCTGGAGGCAGCGAACTGCACAGGGCCACATGCACATGTTGATGATGACCCCAAGACCACCGCCACAGAGGTCATCCAATATTCATTCAGACAGGGTCTCTGACTTGAGCAGCACAGAGTTAATGGCCCCAGATGCACAGCGGCCAGCACAGGCACACCACCACTGGACGGTGACTTGCGGTCCACTGAGGTAGGGTCACTCAGACTTAACGGGTCCTTGTCGATGTCAAAGATGATTGTGGCGGAGGGTTGCGGGGGACAGTGGAAGGTGTCCTCCAGGGCATGATGCCTGGGGCAGACACTATCCAGAAGCAGCAAATGGTGTGGAGTGCCACAGCCTCGTTGCTGCCACCAATTTGGTATCAGCTACATGAGGATGAAAACTACCCCCTAGTCCATAGACTCAGACGCCACCAATGTTCGACCAGAGAGTGTCCAAGAATGTCAGGGAACAGGCTTAGTGGCACCGGGGCTGAGAGGAGATGAAGTCTGTGATGATGCTGGTACACTGAAATGAACTCCACCATTTCTAAATCAAGACTCTGTGACCTACTGGACCGCAGTGTAGGCAGTGGCCCACAGCCACGTGTCGTAGGCTTGCGATGCACAGAGTTACTGACCCCATAGCAGTTGGTGGTAGTGTTCGATCACCTCTGTAATGATGATCCTTTTTTCCTCCCAAATGGAATGCGTCATCCTCTTACGCCTCTCCTTGCGTGCAATAATATGTACTCTGCCTTTGTATAATCGATGTTCAGTTCCAATTGTGTGACCTACTCGAGCGCAGCGTAGGCCAAGAGCAGTAGTCCGTGTGGGCCCACAGAATTTTGTGATTGTGATGCACTACATCGAAGGGAGTATAGTGACATAAATGCAGCCATAATTAATGTGCTCTGCCATGGTGTAATCAAGACTCAGTACCAAATATGCGACCTACTAGTCCGCTGTGTCAGCCAGTAGAGTACATAAATGAGAAAGGATTATTGCAGGCCTTGCTCGCGGAGGCCGTGATGGTCGTAGCAGGTTGCCAGGGTCGCAGGCCTCGGGCTTGGAGCGTGCACTCGTACATGGTGGGCCATCTTCAACACATGCCAGTGTCGGCAGGTGGGCTTTGAGGCCTGGGTGCACAGGGGCAGGTAAGACAGGTTCAGGGATCAGTGTCTCGGGTGCAGCAGGTGCACAGGATCGCAGGCAACCCCGCTCATAGCAAAGGTGTTGGCCTCGTGACGGGGTGAGAGGCACAACCCTGGCAGACACGGGCATTCTGGAAAAGGACCAAGCCCAGAGTTCCGTTCCTTTTATTCACACCCCTATGCTGGCAGACGCCGGGCCAGCCCACTCCTCTCACGCTTACAGGGGGAACATAACAAGCTACATTTCCGCGATCATCCCCACTGGCTGGGGTGACATGGTTGCGTCCACTGTCCACTACACTCCAAACACCAGCGCTGTGTGTCAACATGGATATGTGTGCGGTCTGAAAACTGCAGTCTGGCCATCACATCCACGCCACACTTGCCATTGTGTACATTTTCATTCATCGGTCTCTTGCCTCCTTTGCACATGCCTGGTCCCCACCTCTTCCGACATTCTGCAATTGTGTGGCTGAGGTGCCATGCCGTTGATGGCTAACGTATATAGCTGGGCCAGGTTCCCACAGTGAGTTGTGCTGTTGTGTCTGGTGGGTGTTCATGTTGTTTGGCATGTTGTATGTGAGCTTGTGACATATGCATTTCCTGTGTTGTGAGTTGCATGATTGTGGAGTTGAGGTGTGTGGTGTGTGTATTTGGTATTTGCCAATGAGCAGTGCATTTCCATGGGTGACATCCTGGTAGCGTGGGTTGTTGATGGACTGTCAGAGGTGTATGAATCATGCACACTGCCTGGGTGGATGGCAGCGACATTGGTGGAGATTCCCCGGTGATCCACTAGTGCCTGCACATTGGTGGGATACGTGCGCTTTCTGTTGCGCTTATTGTGTGCAGTGTTGCGAGGGGCCACTAGTAGGACTTGTGTGCAGTCAATTTCCCCCGGACATGTGTGGGAAGCCATCTGTGGCGGAGATACCTTGCTTGGTCTCCGGCTGTTCCTGCGCAGTGTGTGGGAAGTATAGATAGTGGGATACCAAGTTGATGGTGGTATCCATGCCTGTTGAGAGGGACGTGGATTGGCCTGGCTGTGTGACTCCTCTGACTTGGGCCGTTGTTGGTTGGAGGGTACCAGAGGCCAACAGGTGCATCACGCCCAGCAGCTTTGTCTGAGGTGGGATGTTGGTTGTCCGCTGTGTTCGTACCATCAGTCTGTGGACAATGGTGGTCAGGATGTGGAGGAGGGTTGTTCCTTTGAGCATGTAGTGGGCAATGACATTCTCTGGTAATAGGTCTGTGTGGTTGGTGCATTTTCTGGGGTCGCTGTCTTTGTCTGCGCTGCCTCAGTGTTGGTACAAGGGGGCGGTGGGTCTCTGTGGGGGTCTTGGGGGTGGTGACAGTGGGTGATGTGGCCCTCTTGGGTGTCCGGCCTACATGTTCAGTGGCTCCATGGCATCTGTTGTTCTTCAGGTGTGGGTCTGGACTCCCTTTTGTGGTTCAGGCTGGTCAGAGCGATCTGGCTGGTCATTGAGAATGTTGCAGAGTGGTGTTGTCGTGGCTTTTGGCATGGGAACGCCTACTCTGCATCTCATTACTGATAGTTGCCGGGGTCATTAGTGGCGATGTTTTATGCGGCTGCTATCGCAGGTAAACTGGTGCTATGGGCTGCTAGCACCAGCTTGTGAATAGGGTGATAAATTTATCGCGACTTTGGCTGCAATAAAGTGCTGTTAATTCAGCGATAACTCCTTGAGAATATGCCCCACTGTGTCTTAATTGCTGTTACTTAGGCACATTGCCTGGCTGTTATTGCAGCGGGCAAGCTGCAGGGTGTCCCTGTTGTATATTTGTTAACAGAAGCATTTTTCAGTTCTCCACAACTTGTTAGCATCCTTGGGGGTCCTGAATTAGAGAAAAAAATGAACAAAGTCTAGCTTGTTCCATTTTCTCCCTTCGGGTGCCCCCCATTCGTGTGCTATCTTCGGCGAAAATGCACCACTGTCCTTAAAAACCTTTTACAAAGAACTTGGACAACTTTTTCGGCATGGACTGCCTTTGAAGCAGCAATCACACACATTACAGGAAAAACTATTAATATTCCTCTTAATATTTTCATAAGCAGCGGTGTCCATGGCTTATGAGAGACTGTGCTCTCGTCGGAATTAATAAACGAAACAGTATTCTGTTCAGACCGAGAGAAAAATATAATTACGAATACAAATATGCCTCTCCTACTTATTCCACTGTTAAAGCCTTCGACATAGCATAATATTGGATCACAGCACCATCTAGTGGACTTGTGTAATTCATGCAACGTACAGATACTGTGGTGGAAAATAAGAGACAAGCATTGGCCAAGCCACCTTTTAGCGCTGTCAATGTTTGTTTGCTGCCACAGCAGCATCACTGGGCTCAGCTCCCACCGCGATAAGATGCATTACGATCATCTCTGAATGTACTTTAAATACATTACCATGAAGTAAAACCACTGATACTATACCTGCGTAAGGACTCGCCTCTGTCATGCTGTGGGTTACTAGGACCCACCGCATTTGGGGTGTGTTATGGAGGGAGGATTTTGGTGCCATTAACCTGGTATGCATAGCCCCGTGGGCGTCCAGGCATTATTAGTACAGCCCGGCGTCCTGACGTTCGGGGTGTAATAAAAGGTTGGGTTTGATCAGTTCCTGAAATACCAAACTAGCTGTGTACGTGCTTTTATTTTTGCCTTCACTAACACCAATCACCACATTGGAGACGGATACGTCGCAAACCAGTGTGCATCAAATAACCGCCTTTCGGGAGCAGCTCTACGAGGCCTTGCAACAATGAACTTGGGGGCAGATTTACAATCCCCTTGCGCCTCTTTTGTGACGCAGCGGCAGCGCAAATCCTTCTCCATGGTGCAGGGGTTCTTACAACGTGACGCATCTGGGAGATGCGTAACGTTGTAATGCCCTGCGCCACATGTAGGCGTTCCTGTGCAGGGGGGGCGTTCCTGCGCAGGAACGCCTCCTAAAAGTGGCTGAGTGAAATCTACAAGATTTCACTCAGTCACTTTTAGGCCCATGCTGCGTCAAAACCCTGTGCCTGCCTGAAGCAGGCGTAAGGATTGACGCAGCATTAACTAGATAGGTCCCCCAGAGCATTGCTGGAGCTGCGTCGCGCTTGCGATTCAACTCCAGCAATGCGTCACTTTTACGGCACAGATGCGTCACGCATCTGTGCCGTTTTTGTACCATGGTGCGCCGCATTGTAAATGCGGCGCATCCATGATGGCGGAGCTGTGGCGCACAATAACTGGCGCATCCCTGCTGATTTGCAGGGATGCGTCAGTTATTGTAAATATGCCCCTTATGTGCTAAGGGAGAATTGACACACAGCTGTTGCGGGAACAGAACCAGTGCATCGCACTTGGAACCAGCGCATCGCCATCGGAATCATTACATTGCCGCCACTGCAGGAGAGATGACCGGAATCAATGCATATTGGAAACAGCGCTACGTCTTTGGAACCAGAGTATCACAATTGTTGCCTGGCGAAAGTCAATGCATTTCCTCGACTGCGGGATCGACACTGACGCATTGCTTGGCTGCACCACACATCTTATATATTTTTGACTATGATTTAGGGTATTTTGCTCAGAGGGGCCTGAGTGGGTCTGGCCTGAACTTTTGACTTTGTCCCAGTAGAGCTTGACTTGATAACCCCCTATAGGTGCCTAGATATTCTATGCACTGCTTTCACTTTTATTCTTTAACTCGTTCGATGCTGAGGACGGCCGGGGGCCATCCCACATGACAGTGGGTGTGTGCTGAAGTCAGCCGGGGGCCGTCCACACCCCGCCCACTGATTAAAATGCCCGCACTGCGGCACAATTCGTGCAGCAGTCAACAGGTTAAAAATCAAATCATGACTTTTACTTATTGGATTTTTGTCATTTTAGTCTTGCTTTTTTTTTCTCCTTTTTATTAACAGCTAAAAACAAGCGGTGGTCAACACAGTCTTGCAGTAGAATTGTTACAGTGTACCATAGAAAACACAGAGTCAACATTGCACGATCTATTTTATAGTGTTTACAGCAGCGTATAATAAAGCATTTCGCAATTCAGTCTCCCCGTCTGTGTGTAAGGGTTGGGGTGGTTCACATATATGGCCTCTATATTCGTTCCAATTTGACCACACTGCCACCCATTTCTTTGGGCACCCTTGCGCCATGCAAACAGTCTTTTCCTGGAGCATGCACCAGTGCATATCTTTTTTCTAGGAGTTGAGTTTCGGAGGCGCTGTTGCCCCCCACAGCCTGGCAATATTTCGCTTTGCCACTGCTTGTCCTAGCGTTACCCATAACCTCCCCTTTGCTGACAGGTCTGTGGGCTCCCAGATGTTTAGGAGGCACCTCTTAGCCTCCATACGCAACTCCACCCCCCAGACTTCTGTCATACATTGAAGCACTCGTTTCCAGTAGGTCTGTAACCTTGGGAACTCCCATATTATGTGAATGAAGATTCCTACCTCCCCACATCCCCTCCTGCAGAGACACTCCACACTTTGACCCATCAGCATCTGTCTGGTGCCAGAAACATACACCCGGTGGAGTATTTTAAGCTGGATAAGTCTTAGCTTAGCTGATATAGCCACTTCCTTGGGGGAAGCAAGCGCACTATTCCACTCCTCGTCGTCTATTTCTAGTCCGTCCGCCTCCCACTTCCCTCTGAGAGCTAGTAAAGGGTCCGGTAAAATATTTATAACCTTTTTATATGTGAGGGAAATTGCGTGTTCAGGGAGGTGTCCATCTAACAATCTATCCTCCAGGGGGGAAGCTTTTGGGGGTGTGGTCCCAGGGGGAATATTCATATGAAGGGAGTGCCTGACCTGCAAGTATCGGAAGTATTCTGTTTGTGCAAGTTCGTATGCGCTTTGGAGTGAGGCGAACGGCATGACTCCGTCTGGACCCCATAGGTCCTTAACGTGGGAGATGCCAATGAGATCCCAGTTGCGGAACCCTTGGTGTGGCCCAGATTGCCTAGCTTTTCGGAGACCCATAGTGGGGTAGCCATTGTTAGGGTATTGGTTCATCCCAGTTTGCGATGAGCAATGTGCCATAATGGGACCGAGTGTTGTGTCGGCCCTGTGAGCAGGTATCTACCAGGTTTTGAGTAAAGCGCAGCCTCAAAGTTCCCACCTGGAAGGAGCCATCGGTCCATTCCGTAACCCGGGTCGTTGCCGTCACAGTAGGTGCCTTGGTTGATGGCCGAGAACTGGGCGGCGGAGTAATACTTTTGGATGTCTGGGAGCGCTATGCCCCCATCAAACCATCCAATGTCAACTTCTGTATGGATATTCTGGGTGTGCCGGACCAAAGGAGTTCTCTTTGTGCGGCCTCGACGGCCGCAAAATACGACTGCGGGACCAGGTCAGGGTAGTTTTGTAAGGCGTAGAGGAATCTTGGGAGCACCATCATTTTAAAAAGAGCCGCTCGGCCCAGCAGGGATAGCGGGAGCTTCCGCCAGGTCGCAGAGTCTCGTTTAAACTGCTGTAGGGGCGGCAAAAGATTCCTCTCGTACATGGTGGCTTTATCCTTAGAGTTGAAAATTCCCAGGTATTTGAATCCATCCGTAGCCACCTTAGTCAGGCAGTCTCTAGGGATCACCGGGGGGCCGCCGTGGAGGACATACAATAGGAATTTACTCCAATTAATACTATAACCTGAATTCTTCCCAAAATTGGTGAAGATGTCCAGGGCTCCATGAGGGACCTTCGAGGTCTCGAGAGATAAAGGAGGATGTCATCCGCGTAGAGCGACATCTTGTCCTCCCAGCCGTCGGCCCACCGGAGCCCCTTCAGAGAAACATCCTGTCTAATCCAGGCCGCAAGTGGTTCAAGTGAAAGGGCGAACAGAAGAGGAGAGAGGGGATTAGTCTTGCTTTTTAATACACCATAATCTATTAAACTGGTGTGGATTATTTTTGTGGTGTTTTCACTGTGTTACTGCAATTGCACAAATACTTTACATACTGCCTTCTAAGTGAAGCTTTCCCGTTCTGGGCCAAGCTACCTGAGGGTGAGCACAGGCTAATCTATTGTGTGTATCTGATCTACACTCACTGGGATTTTTGTTTCTGCTTGGACATTGTGCATACCCCCAACAACCAGAAACCCCGGGCCTCATATACAAATGGCTTATGATGCCATTGCATCACTTTTTTTATGCTCCGGCGGCACATACCTCTCAATTAAGCATGAGCGCAAAATCCGCTCCGATCGCGGATTTTGCGGATTTTCGGTAAATCCGCGATCCGCGAACTCTCGCGAATTTACCGAAAATTCGCAATTCGCGAGCGGCGGATTCCTCGGTCAAAAGTTCAAGCCTTGCTGGTCTGTAACTAATTTACGATGGCGCCGGCAAGCTGCCAGTGCCATCCTAAAGTTACTTAATTAGCTTCAGCAGGAAGCTCTAATAGATAAGATAAAGCAGGGGCTCGAGCGCCTGCTTTATTTTACCAATTAGAGCTTCCTGTTGAAGCTAATTTAGTAACTATTTTAGGATGGCGCTGGCAGCTTGCCGGCGCCATCATAAATTAGTTACAACAGGCACAAAACGGTGGTGTCTTCTTGAATAAATATGAAGGGCAGGGTTCATTCTGGCACGACGGTCCTGGCACAAAACTTAAACCTCAACAGGAAGCACTTACAGATATCAATACAGCATGTGCCCTAGTTGAAGCTTTAATTCAGTGACTCATTCATCAGCCCAAAAACAATCCTGAGCGTTGTGGAGGCTGGGCAGGTGTGCCTTCTTCCCAAATATACCGTCGAAAATCAGCTGTGACGCTGGATACAGGCCTTTGCATCTTTGACCTTCACGAGCGCAATCCCCGTGCTGTTCTGTGACCAGGAGCTTCTGTCTCTACATCTGTTGCTCTGATCAGTCTCTGACCTTTTATACACACAAGAGGCATGTGCACTCGCATGGAAGCCCCGTCCGTTTGGCCCCGCCCACACACTCGAGGTGTGCACCGTCTTCCCGCCATTTACCCACTATGATAGGTCACTCAAGGGGCCCCTGCGCCATTCGGCGCGATTGCATAGTAACACACACCTGGTCGCTGTTGACAACTCTCGGGCACTTTAGGTAGCTGTAGTGTAGTAAAAGCACTATACATTTACCCAACGAGGTAGCACTTACTGATTATCCAGTAGAAAGTACTCCAGTTGAGTAGAGGTATGGCACAAAACGGTGGTGTCTTCTTGAATAAATATGAAGGGCAGGGTTCAATCTGGCACGATGGTCCTGGCATGGAAGCCCCGCCCCCAAATCCGCCGATCCGCAAAATCCGCGGATTTTGCGGATCCACGATCCGTGAATACGCAAATTCGTGAATCGTGGATCCGCAAAATCCGCCCATGCTTACTCTCAATCATGGCTTTGCATGGTCTCATAGATATGGAGAAGACAAACCAGTGTGAGTCTCTACTTTGCCTTACTCTGCATCAGGAAGGCGCCCCATGGGCATTGTGGTGGGTTTTCCCACGCAACACCCATGGATTTTGATGCTACCCCAGATTTACATCATCACATAAACCTGGGACAGAACTAAAGCATAGAAAAAGGAAAATGCTTCTTAGGATTGTTTATGTGCAGGAAGGTGTTTCTTGCCTGCCTGAAATGGAGGCACACTTGCACCATGGTGCAAGGGTGCCTATGTTGGTGCTAGGCAGTAAATTGTGTACTGGGTCGGGGGAAAGGTCAGAAATGCACTCTATTTGATAAATACTATGCTTTTCTATCCTTTCACATTGGAGAGGGACAGCGCAGCAACAAGGCTTGCAGCGCTGCCCAATGCCAACTCCTTATAAATGTAACAGCCAGTTTCTACCAGATATCCACTCCAAGACAGCAGAAGGGAGTGATATGGATGATGATGAACAGGAGACCATTCAAGTGGTACATGCAATAGTAGCCACAGATGCGACGTCATCCACTATCAATCTAATGGCTGCTGACCTGTACCAGGAAGTGCTGATGGTGGGTGTGTGCTGAGGTCGGCTGGGGGCCGCCCACACCCCGCCCACTGATTAAAATGCCTGCATGACGGCACAATGACTTTTACTTATTGGATTTTTGTCATTTCAATCTTGCTTTTTAATACACCATAATCTATTAATCTGTTGTGAAGTATTTCTGTGGTGTTTTCACTGTGTTACTGTAATTGCACAAATACTTTACATACTGCCTTCTAAGTGAAGCTTTCCTGTTCTGGGCCAAGCTACCTGAGGGTGAGCACAAGTGGTTCAAGTGAAAGGCCGAACAGAAGACGTGAGAGGGGATTAGTCTTGCTTTTTAATACACCATAATCTATTAAACTGGTGTGGAGTATTTTTGTGTTTTTTTCACTGTGTTACTGTAATTGCACAAATACTATACATACTGCCTTCTAAGTGAAGCTTTCCCGTTCTGGGCCAAGCTACCTGAGGGTGAGCACAGGCTAATCTATTGTGTGTATCTGACCTACCCTGACTGGGATTGTTGTTTCTGCTTGCACATTGTGCATACCCCCAACAACCAGAAACCCAGGGCCTCATTAACAAATGGCTTATGATGCCATTGCATCACTTTTTTTAATGCTCCGGCAGCACATACCTCTCAATCATATCTATGAGACAACGCAAAGCCACTCGGCAAGTGACAGCCAGTTTCTACCAGACATCCACTCCCAGACACAGAAGTGAGCGATATGGATGATGATGAACAGGAAACCATTCAAGTGGTACATGCAATAGTAGCCACAGGGCTTCTTTGCCCATGCTTCCCCCAGATGCACTGTCATTCTCTATCAATCTCATGGCTGCTGACCTGTACCAGGAACTGCCGACCCCCCACCAAATTAGGCTCCACCAAAGTCAAGGTCTCTGCTTTTGGCAATTGTTCACCCCTAAGACTTGCAGGAGTTTTCATACTAAAATAAATCACCATGACTCCACCATGAAAGCCAAGATAAATGTGCCCCATGAGGTCCTGGGGTTTCTGATAAGTTGCCAGAAAGCCCAGGAACTTGGTTTGGTATGTTTTGCCTTCAGCATCCATGCCAACAAGATTGACACTTTCATGCAAGAGTTTGTCTCACTGTTGGAGGGCATAGGGTACCCAAAGGACCAAGTGATCTGACTCCACATCGATCAAGTCTGTGGCCCTTCGCCACCGATGCTTGTCTTTTTACCTCTGCCTATGGTGGAGCAAGAACTGCGGAACCCTGAAGAAGCTGTCATAATTGAAAGAGTGACTTCCCCCACCCAGGGCTCTCCCCCGTTGTTGTTGCCAAGAAGCCTAAACAGCCAGGCGCGTTGACCTCTGGAGGTATACCAGGCCAAATTTCTGGAACATAATAAGAGACATACAGGCTGGCCTCCCAGGTTTCCTCAATGTGAGTGATGATATATTGGTCCATGCATCGACCGTCGACAGCCACCTCACACACCTCCGCACAGTGTTCATGAGACTCACAGACGAAATCCGTTATCAATTGGCCCGCCGTAACTCAGATGATAAAGCACGGGAGGCGGCAATGGCATGGGAAATACTGGTACAGGCTCTCAAAGATTACACATCGGAGGAGGAGGAGGGAGAGGAGGGGGTTGCCGATCGGCCCCAGCTATGATAGACGCTCCCTCGACACTTCCAGGGATACCACACACGCAGCTTGACACGAATGATCCGGATTCCTAGTCCAGGAGTGCTTACAGTTGCACCACACACAGGCTCTGACACTACAGGGGGTGGGGGGGATTGGGAGCTATAGGTTGACACTGGGGACATTCCCGTTCTATGTCTCACTATACTAGTACATCGGGACTACTTTACCTACGGCGGGCGAAAAACAAAAGCAGGCGCCATAGCACACTAGCCGTTGATGGGTATGTTGGCAGTATTTTCCGTGTTACCCTATTTCGAGCATTAGCGCCGCCCTGCCTCCGGGATGAGGGCTGAATGGCTGTGTTTCCCACATTTTACCTACTGCTCAGAAATCATTACTGCTGTGCCCTCTAATGGTGAAGTTGAT
The DNA here is from genome assembly GCF_964261635.1 of Lissotriton helveticus. Taxonomy (NCBI): domain Eukaryota; kingdom Metazoa; phylum Chordata; class Amphibia; order Caudata; family Salamandridae; genus Lissotriton; species Lissotriton helveticus. The sequence continues at coordinate 1,616,838,930 of NC_136069.1, forward strand.
ACCTTTTTGTATGTGTATTGATCTGCAATAAAAATTGTTTGACAAAAAAAAAATGAGACTCACAGACGAAGGCCTGACTTTGAATCAGGAAAAGTGTGAGATTGTACAAAAGAGAATCAGCTTTTTCAGCTACCAATTTTCAGGGAAAGGCATTGGCCCGGACCCTGTGAAAAGTACAAGATATTCAAGAAGCATCCACCCTCACTTAAGTGTCTGGAGTCTGAAGTTTCTCTGGCATGGTGACTTATTGTGGCTGTTTTATGCATTTAGCCTCGGGGTATTGGGCATTGAGTAGGAAATAGCGTTCAAGAACACCAAAGACGCACTGTCAGCCAAGACTACCCTGGTCTATTTTGACCCGCAAAAGGAGTCTGAACTTGAGTTGGACACAAGCCATACTGGATTGGAAGCAGTGCTATCACAACAATAGAACTGGGAATATTGGGCCCCAGTGACCTATGCGAGGAGGACCCTGATGCCCATGGAGCAGAAATACTCACAAATAGAGAGGAAACCCATTGCGATCCACTGTGGGTGTTGCCCTCTCTATATGTACCTGTATGGTCATCCGTTCATCGTCTAACAGACCACAAACTGTTGATACCACTCTTTAAGGAGTCAGTATCCAAACCACCCCCAAGATCGAAAAATGGATCCTGCAGTTGCAAGAATTCAACTTCACCATCGTGTACAGACCAGGAACCCAAAATCCAGCAGATTGACTGTCATGGCATAGAACCTAGTGAGGAGCAGGACATGGAAGAGTATGTTTGTTTGGTAGTTGTTAAAAATGGGGGTCTCAATCAATCAATCAATCAATCAAAGCATTTATATAGCGCACTACTCACCCAGAGGGTCTCAAGGCGCTAGGGGTGGGGGGTCCGCTACTGCTCGAACAGCCAGGTCTTGAGTTGCTTCCTGAAGGGGAGGTGGTCCTGGGTCAGGCGGAGGTGGGTCGGGAGGGAGTTCCATGTCTTCGCGGCGAGGTAGGTGAAGGACCGTCCCCCTGTGGTGGCTCTTCGGATGCGGGGGACGGCGGCGAGGGCGTGGCCGGTCGATCGGAGCTGGCGTTTGGGAGCGTAGAAGTTGAGGCGACTGTTGAGGTACCCTGGGCCTTGGTTGTGTAGGGCTTTGTGTGCGTGGGTGAGGAGACGGAAGGTGATTCTCTTGTTGACCGGGAGCCAGTGCAGGTCTCTCAGGTGTCCGGAGATGTGGCTGCGACGGGGATGTCCAGGATGAGTCGTGCTGAGCGTTCTGGATCCGCTGGAGTCTCTTCTGGAGTTTGGCAGTGGTTCCGGCGTAGAGGGAGCTGCCGAGGTCCAGGCGGCTGGTGACGAGGGCCTGGGTGACCGTCTTCCTGGTCTCGGTGGGGATCCACCGGAAGATCTTCCGGAGCATGCGTAGGATGTTGAAGCACGAGGACGAGACGGCGTTGACTTGTCTGGTCATCGAGAGGGAGGAGTCCAGGATGAATCCCAGGTTGCGTGCGTGGTCTGTTGGTTTGGGTGCGCTGCCTAGGGCGGGGGGCCACCAGGAGTCGTCCCAGGCGGAGGGTGAGGATCCCAGGATGAGAACTTCCGTCTTGTCCGAGTTCAGTTTCAGACGGCTGTTCTTCATCCATTCGGCTACCTCTTTCATCCCTTTGTGAAGGTTGGCTCTGGCGGTGGCGGGGTCGTTGGTGAGGGAGAGGATCAGCTGGGTGTCGGCGTAGGAGATGATGTTGAGGTTGTGCTGGCATGCGATGGCTGCGAGGGGGCTCATGTAGACGTTGAAGAGGGTTGGGCTGAGCGAGGAGCCTTGGGGAACGCCGCAGATGACTTCGGTGGCTTCCGATTTGAACGGGGGGAGGCGGACTCTCTGTGTCCTTCTGGCGAGGAAGGAGGTGATCCACTCCAGTGCCTTCTCCTGGATTCCGACGTTGCTGAGTCGCTGAACCAGTGTACGGTGGCAGACAGTGTCGAAGGCCGCGGAGAGGTCTAGGAGGATGAGGGCTGCTGTTTCTCCGTTGTCAAGCAGTGCTCGGATGTCTCTAATTTGCAGAGGTAGGTACCTTTGTATAAATATGGGGCCTCATTTATGAAAAGTAACGCATCGCTGCGTGAAAACAGCGATGCGTCACTTTTCACTGCGCCCTCCTTGCGACACCAATGATGCGTCATATTTACAGTAGGACGCATCATGTCGCAAGGAGTTACAGATACGTCAGTATTTCTGACGTATCTGTAAGCGCAAAAATCTCACGCATTGCTGGGGTGTGTCACAAAAGTGACGCAACTCCAGCAATGCGTCCTTTCACAATGGGAAAGCCCCATGTGAAAGGGCTTGCATCAGTGTTACGCCTGCTGTGAGTCAGGCGCAAGATTTTGACGCAACAGCGTCCTAAAAGTGACGCAGTGAAATCTCATAGACTTCACTGCGTCACTATTACGAGGCTTTTTGCGGGGGAACGCCCCCTCTGCATACATTATACCTGACGCAGGTATAATGTAGCGCAGGGGTTTACAAAGTGACGCACCTGCTTAGATGCGTCACTTTGTAAATAGTGCGCAACAGGAGGCATGTTTTACGCCGCCGATACGTCACAAAAAGTGACGAATCGGAAGCGCAAAACTGACGCAAGGCCTCATAAATGAGGCCCATGGACTCTTGCTTCTAGTCACATAAAGGGGAATATACACACACTAGATAACCCCTGCTCACCCCCTGGGTAGTTTGGGACGAGCAGACAGACTTATCTCAAAGCTAACGTGAAAAGTTTTTGTACTAAATACACACAGTAATACAGTGATAACACTGTAAATGGACACCACCCCAGATTAGAAAAATAAAGTATCTTTAAACCCAACGAGACCAAAACAACAAAAATGCAACATACATATAATAAGAATATGACTTTTCTACGGTATAAATCATGCGTAATTCTACATAAAGTGCCTGTAGATGCGCCAAAATTCACAAAAAACAACTGTAGAGATGGGAAGCATTGAGAAACAAAGAGATGCGTCAGATCCTGAGACCTTGGGGAGGCAATGTGATAGTTCTGCGAGTGATCTGTCGAATCAGGTCTGTAGGGGGAAGGGATGCGTCGACTCCAAGACAGTTCTGGTCTGTGGATGATGCATCAGGAAAACTTGCCGCACAGGTGCAATGCGTGGAAATCTGGGATTCTTCAGTTGCAATCCCTTGATGTGACAGTTCTTGCAGCCGCGACAGGCAGTGTATCGGCTCGGCAGTGGCACAGTGATGCATGGAGATTGTTCTCGTACGGCAGTGCTGCGTTGGTAAAAAAAGCTGCTAGAAGAGCAATGCGTCGATTTCTTCAGTTCTTTGGGTTTCTTCCAGCTCCCATAAGCAGGAACAACCTCCAGAGGCCCACAACTGGAACAGGCACCTCCTGGCAGGTCAGAACTCTCAGCAGCAGAGTTCAGGGGAGCTGGGGGTGAGACAAGCACACACAGGCCCGTGGTATTCTACTACTTCAGGTTCAAAGCAAAGTTCCAGTCTTTGTCCTCTCCTTGGCAGAAACAGCAACTGCAGGCAACTGGGTCCATAGAAAACTATGGATGCGTAATTCTACACAAAGTGCCTGTAGATGCGTCAAAATTCACAAAAAACAACTGTAGAGATGGGAAGCATTGAGAAATAAAGAGATGAGTCAGATCCTGAGACCTTGGGGAGGCAATGCGATAGTTCTGCTGCACGCAGGAGAAGTGATCTGTCAAATCCGGTCTGTAGGAGAAGGGATGCGTCGACTCCAAGACAGTTCTGGTCTGTGGGTGATGCATCAGGAAAACTTGCCACACAGGTGCAATGCGTGGAAATCTGGGATTCTTCTGCTGCAATCCCTTGATGCGTCAGTTCTTGCAGCCACGGCAAGAAGTGCATCGGCTCGGCAGCGGCACAGTGATGCATGGAGATTGTTCTCACACGACAGTGCTGCGTTGGTAAAAAAAAGCTGCTAGAAGAGCGATACTTCGATTTCTTCAGTTCTTTGGGTTCCTTCCAGCTCCGATCAGCAGGAACAACCTCCAGAGGCCCACAACTGGAACGGGCACCTCCTGGCAGGTCAGAACTCTCAGCAGCAGAGTTCAGGGGAGCTGGGGGTGAGGCAAGCACACACAGGCCCGTGGCGTTCTACTTCTTCAGGTTCAAAGCAAAGTTCCAGTCTTTGTCCTCTCCTTGGCAGAAACAGCAACTGCAGGTCAACCCCGCACAGCACACAGCAAAGGAGCATTACTCCGCTTCACAACTCTAGCTCTTCTCCTTGACAAAGGTTCCTCTTGAGCGTAGAAGTGATCTAACGTTCTGGGATTTAAAAGTTTACTATCTATACCCCATGTTGTATTTTTTCTCTTTGTGCAAGGGTGTATGAGCCCAGTCCAAACCAGTTCAGTCCTCACTGGTGCAGTATGACCAAGGGGGATGGAGACAGCATTGTGCAACTGAGACAGGGCCTATTCAAGTGCAAAGAAATCTCCTCCCACTAGTCTAAATGCAGCCAAGCCCAATTCAGCTCAGTTCGAGTCATCCAGGAAGGGCCAGGCGCACCTCAACCCCCTACTCATGGTTGCCTACAGTGAATGCACATGCCTAGCCCCTGTCACTCCAAAACCAGGCAGTCAATACACAAACAGGCAGAGGCACACCAAATGGTTAGACAAGGCAATGCCTGTTTTCTAAAAGTAAACACAAAAATTGCCTACACCAGCCTTTCTTCAGTAAAGGTGGTGTAGGCAATTTTTGTGTTTACTATTATAATATGTTCCAGCCTACCCCATGCCCCAAATGGGCCTAACTCCTTAGCTTCACAATATTTTCTAAAAGTGGCATTTTCAAACACACAATTCAAAAAACATCTTTACTAAAATATGTGTTATTACATTCTGAGTTCAGAGAGCCTGAACTTTATTTCTCTATCTTGTCCAAATGGGTAGTTATACTTGTAAGATTTTACAAAGTTTGTCCCATTCTATCGCATGGGGCAGATAGCGTTTCAATAGTGAAAAACGAAATTGAGAGTATTTCCCTATCAGGGTATGTCACACACACCAGTACATGTCCTACCTTTATCATACACTGCACCATGCCCATAGGGGGTATCTTGGTCCTACCATAGGACTGTCTTACATGTAAGAAATAGTAAGGCTAGTGGGTGCACTTTCCAGGTAGACATGGAAGTTTAAAACCTTGCACAGACACTCCATTAGCAGGGCTGAGATACCTTTTCATGTGGGTGGTACAATCAGTGCTGCAGGTCCACTACAGCATTTGATTTACAGGCTCAGGCAGTGCACTTTACTAGGGACTTACCAGTATATCAAATATGCCAATCATGGAAACACCAATCCATAAACACCATTTACCCATAGAGCATATGCACTTTAGCACTGATTAGCAGTGGTAAAGTGTGCAGAGTCCTATAGCCAACAAAACAGGTTAGGAAAAAATAGGAGGAAGAAGCAAAATGTTTGGGGATATCCCTGCAAAAAGGGCCAAGTACAACAGTTGTAGAGAGGTCGAAATGGTTATCTGGGTCCTTATTGGATATCGCAGCAGTCACCAGACAAGACATGCTCCGACTAACCATCAAAGTGGTATGGGCCAGTGACTGGAAGACGATATACAACCAATCAGCCTGAAGGACTGAAATCACCCATCTAATGCTACAAGCCCTGTACTTAGTGAGGCAAGAGCTTTCAGTCATGATGCATGATGCTGCATGATTCATGGGCCATGGCTAGTCTTACCAGCAGCCTGCAACAACAAGAGATTCAGTTAGGTAATGGGCAGGCAATTTTGAAACCGAGGCGCAGACTCAGAAGTAAAGTCTGTCTGCCGGGGCTAGATCAAACAGTGGAAGTGGCCATGAAAGACTGCTCTGTGTGCCATGTGAGCAATCCCCCCAGAACCACCCACCCCAGTCATCACGAAGGTGAACCCAACGACCCCGTGGCAGCAAGCACGTGCCAATTTCAGAAGCCTTCCCAATGGCATGCAGTGGACCAAACATCTTCCGTCTCACAACACTAAATGCAGGTGCATTATCCTGAGATGGCCTAAAGCCAATGGAGAGGAGGAGAGATTTGTAAGAACTGTGACCAAAGTTATTCAGATAGCGACAGCAGAAGGCATGAATGTGGAGGGGACCATCGACTCATATCTGCTGGAGTACCGCATGACACAGTACTCAACCACAGGGATAGCTCCTAACCGGCTGTGCCTAGGAAAGTGATCAATGGCAATTATCCTCAACACCCTTTGTGGTCAGATGGCCCAGATCCCTCTAATTAATCGGATGCTTGGCAGGCCAGCAACAATGAATATGGCTCAAGGAGGAGGTATACAAACCAGTGGCTCATCTGACCAGGAGATCTTGTGCTGGTGCGTGATCGACATCCGTAGTGGGCGGGTGACATTCTGATTGCCTTTTGGAACAATCCCTTGTCTCATCACAGTTGTGAAAGGGACTATGGTCATTGCCCACCTAGGAACCGAAACTGTCACTCAGAAAATTTAACATTTTGGATAATGTAAGGGACTCCCAGCTGTGGCCTGCCTAATCAGGATGCTTTCTGGGGGTGGCCAGAAATAGGAGTTGGACTCACCCTGTGAAGTAACTGCTGTGGAACAGTGGGATGGTGACAGCCAGGGCTCCCCATTGTCAGAGGGTGTTCTATCTCTCATCTCCATGTAACTGTAACTGTAAACAACCTCTTGTCGGACTCAATACATTTAAGTCAGGCAATTGCTCTGTTATTATCTATTATGTGTACAGCACGGATACAAACGGCAAGAGAATTTCGAATTCGATGTTCAGAACACAAATCAGCCATAAAAACTTTGAAACACCAAGCACCGATGGTAACTCATTATCATGAGTTACAACACACAGAAAAAGATATGAGATGGGTTATCTTAGAACGTGTAAAGGACATACCAGGCAAAGACCCTAAAAAACTCAGAAAACAAAGAGAAACGTATTGGATCTATTCCTTGGACACTGTACGTAGGGGTCTCAATGAGGAAATCACATGGGTTGTGACCACCTAGACATTTATCGATAACTGCCTATGACACTGACATTTACCGATATGGGGTCACCATCCCTTTGATACTGCACGTAAGGTCCCTAATAAGGTAATCATAGGGTTGTGACTATTTAGACAGTGTCTATATCTGTTATGACACTCACATTTATTCACTATGTGGTCAGTCTACCAATCTATAATGACAATTTGGAGCCTATGGTCTATGGGTCATGTTGGCCTAGTATTAACACAAATTCTGACTGGGCTTGGCTTAGCTTACCTTGACAGATTTTCCTCTGCAATATATTACCCGTGAGTCCGTCTATGACATACTATTGCGCATTATTAGATCTGACAATTCTATCAGTTCACTACCTACATATGTCCGGTGACCTTATCTATATAAGACCTTAAAACGTACAACTTTATTACGATCTATAATTATTATCTTACATTTATAAAGATATATTTCTGGGAGCGTTGTTTTAATCTTTCTGCTCTCTTCAAATAGGATATCAGCACAGGTAGCTCCTTTCAGTATCGCTTAGGCTGTAAATTACTATTTCCTTTACATACTCACTTAGCCACGTGAAGGGACGCTGTATCTTATACTGAAACTAGTCTAACATGGCACCCATGTATGAGTAGGCTTTGCATCCCCCCTCTCGCGGCACTATTCCCGCGACAAACGCATGAGGGACTCTCGCATCTTACGACTGGTATATAATTTTACTTTATTAGGGATGTATCTCACCAGTTCTAATATGACGTCTGCTCTTTTCGCGGCTTAACTCCGGCGATTAATACATGAGGGACTCTCGCGTCCTACGCGTGGAGTATCATTTTATTAGAAATGTAGGTTACCAGTTCCAATATGGCGCCTGTTCCTCTCCGGGCAAATCTCGCGGTCACATCCCCTCTCTCGCGTTGTTCTATTCTGCAACTCCCGCGTATCCGGATTACATAAAGCAACCGGGTCAGTGTATTTAGCTATCGCGAGACTCTGGACATAGACGACTTCGAATTATGGCAACACCCGACGGCATGACACGCTAAGACTGAGATTAGTGTGTGTCCTGTTTAGACCCTTACTATTTTAGTTTTTAAGCTATACAAGTGATACACTGCAGTGGGTATTTTGTCCTATATTGTCGAGTTACTGCCTCTATGTTCGACGGGCTAAAACGACTCTTTATATATCTCGCCTCAGTATGACTTGCATATTTTAACGATAATACCAATGGTCCCGTATAACATGGACTCGTGAGTTCATGATCGAGGTTGGACTGACAAATATATGGGGAGCTATGTCCCGGCATCGTATTGCCACACACTGTACTGGCTGGTGCCCTAGCCCATACTGGAACTGCCATAAAAAGAACAGAGTATGCAGGATATGCTAAAGTACTTCGAGTTTTCTCCACTTCCTTATCCGACAATAACTATAGAGATAACATCAAATGAAGCAGGGTACGACACCAGAAAATGCACCATAGATTTTGAACTAGTGAAGGAGAGTAGTTACCTGTATTTGTTGGGTCAAATCAGTAGCTAGCATACTATCCTTATATCTTCCAGATAAGTGGCACTCCACGATCTAGAAAAACTGGCTGAAATATGTTTGAAGGACTTTGACAAAGAAACTGACCTATTCTAGCTCCTTATTTACATAATAAAGGTAAGATCTAAGTAATGGACCTTTATATTTTATCTGGCCCCTTAATCTCTTCTGCCAAACATGTGTCATCTAAGCTTGGTATTCTCTTATAGGAAATATGATAAAAATCTTCCCATTTTCTGCAAAGTGGATATACGAAATCTAGATGCCCAATTTACCCTAAACACGAATCCACAGATACCCCTTTCAGCCTTCTATTGTAAGTAAAGGTGGTTGTTAAGATTAGAAGCATTTCTAACATCATGTTAAACAGATGCATTTCTTACAGCTAGTTCTGCTCTTTTTCAGATACTTGCCCCAAAGGACGTCCTAGCAATTTTTTGTAGTAGGAGACCCTATGATCTCGCGCTAAGATTTACTCCTTGGCATTTTTCATCATGTACCCACAATGTAGGTTCCTATATTAAGACTAATGACGTTATGGTGATGGTTTTACTTCCCTATACACATATCTATCTTCTTTTCTCTTTCTTCCCTTTCACCTGACGGAAATCTGGGAAAGAGTGCTGTACCAATCTTCACTGCTTTTCACAGTGGTTACTTTTTGTATTTTCTTGAACTTAGTTCGTCTTATGAAGGTAATATCTGGGGTTGTGAATTGTTCTAGCCAGCACAGATATGACTCTTATATGTGAAATATATCAACATGGATTGTAGTGTACAGCACGGATATATTGAAAATGTTGTATTATGTTGTTTCAGATATTTAGACTCCCCGCTTTTCTTTGTGGATATTGTTGTTTTCCTTTGGCCCTGATGAAGGTGATATAAATACTGTGTCACCGAAACGTACGTAGGCCATTCCTGCACATCTGAGAGACTCATCATAAGAAAAATAACTAAAAGAAAGTCTCTGAAAACTAAGAGGATGAATGATGTCCCTCATATGAATATGGTTATTTAGCCTAGATCAGCTCAGATGTGTTTCTCTTCTGTTTTTCTTTTTTCCTTTGAAATATTGTTATGTGTGAGTTAGTGTGTGTGAATAGCTTGACTGAGAAGGTAGCGTGTGTGAGAGCATGATTTATGATTACAGTTCTATTATTTTTTTTGTGTTTGTGGGGACCTCTAACTTTTGTCATTTACAGAAAATATTGTGATACTTGACTTTTATAAAAAAAATCATGCATATTGAATAATGAAAAATGAATTGTTCTATTTTATGTACCAAAAAAGAGATAAAAAGGGTTTTATATATCCGAAAAAAGATGAAAAATACTTTTGTACAAAATAAACCAAAATTCTTTGAAAACCATGTTTATGGCATTTTTGTATCCGTGCTGTACACATAATAGATAATAACAGAGCAATTGCCTGACTTAAATTTATTGGGTCCGACAAGAGGTTGTTTACAGTTACAGTTTTCCTTTTTTCCCCCTCCTCTTGAACCCTAAAGTAACCACGGGGTGCCTTAGCTTCACAGCTCATCTCCAAGCACACAGCCCCTGGTTGAGGTCACCCCTTTCGCAGCTCCGTGCCCCTATTTTTGACCCAATGAGGGGGTGCAGAGTTTATTTCATGTCGGACTAGCAACTGCCACCACATTTTCGACTCTGTGAATGAGATGGATGTCTGTTATGTAGTGTAGGTAAATGTTTTAAAAGATGTCTGAGTTTGGTTACTCTTAAATATGGGAGGGATGTAGTGTTTTGGGTTACTAGGATCTACTCATTTGGGTTCTGTTATGGAGGGGGTATGTTGGAGGTACAGTTAACCTGTATGCAAAGCCCTGCTGGCATCCAGACATTAGTATAGTCTGGTGTCCAGAAGTTTGGGGTGTAAAAAAGGTTTGGTGCGTTATTAGGAGTGGTCAGGAACAAACTAGCAAAGTTTGTGTAAATATTTATGTCTACACTTACACAGATCACCTCAGCATCTCTACCCTTAATAGCAACTACAATTGTACCCAGCAGTGTGATGATTACACATATGAGGCAAACAGCAGAGGAATGTAGTTGCCACATACTGCAAACAGTTTTAAAAGACTGTCATAGGGGGATAACACCATAAAGGGTGCGAACATGTTTAACAGAAAGCACTTTAGTGTGTCAGACATCTTGTCTGTCACAAAACTACGGGCCTGATTTAGAGTTTGTAGGTCAACATACTCCATCACAAATGTGACGCTATGGGCCAAACCCTTGGTCTGAAAAATGGTGCTCTGACAGGGGCACTTAGCAAGGCCTAATATGAAACCAGTGGAATTGCACTCCTGTTTGAAGAGTCCAGGGATGGCCGCACAGAGTGTGAACCAGGTAGGAGGGCAATCCAAGTCCTCACCATTCCGCATTCTTAAGGGAATTATGGGTGTTCTTTTGGAAAGGAAGAGCTTTGGGGATGGTGGACCTGTGTGAGTGACTTCAGTCTCTGAGAGGCAAGGAAAGCAGTGGCTGCCTAGGTAAAGAGTATGGACAACGTTGAGGGGAGGAAAAGCATGTTCAAGAAGAGACCATCGCTTTTGCTGAGAGGAGCAGTGAGTGTCAACTTCTACAATAGAGCTGTGCTTTGTAAAAAAATAATGCTCATGATGTATTCCATGTGGTGTGTGCTGATGTAAACATGATAAGAGCCACAATGCATCATTAATATTGACACTCACTCTTAGTATTTCAGTTGGGGGAGGCTACATTTAAATAAAAAGTAAGGCTTTACAACCTAGGTGGTCACCTCACTAAGGAAAAACACATCATTAAGGTAGATGGTTCTTAAGGGGTTTAAAAAAAATATATTAAAACAATTTTTGGAACAGTACAATAATGACTCACGAGTCCTGTAAATGTTTTATGTGTGACACAGTTTTCCCCCTTATGATCAATCCCAATTGAAGGACCTTAGCAAGTCATTGATGCATGCCCATTCAATCATGAGCACCACAAATATGTGCACACGACTGTGGCAGCCATCTATTACCAATAACATGTCAACAAACCTACTTAAAGATGTCCTTGGTGTATGTGTGCACATCAACTGTGACCAGACTGGTTAAGACTTTGTCTGACCCATCATGTACGGCGTCTACTATCCCGGCCTCGCAGGCTTTGTGCGACTCGCTGGCCCTTGCATTTGAGGAGAAAATCAGGACTATCCTGACTGGACTTAAAATATCTGATCAGTCTGTAACATCTGCAGTTTCTCCTTCGGATCATTTTGACAATCTAGGATCCGATTGGGCGTCTAGCAAGGAAGGTCTGCCTCAACTGTCCAGCTTCCCTGTTCCCTCGTTAGAGGAATTTGTTATCTTGGCAAATAGTGTGTCATCAGGATCACCGCTTGATCCAATGCCTCATAAGATCTGGAAGGCCTTTCAAGATGAGCTTTTTCCTCCGTTGCACTCCATCTGCTGTCAATCATTGACCACAGCGACAGTCCCAGACAGTTGGAAGATGGCAATTGTAACACCTTTGTTGAAAAAGGTTTCCTTGGACCCTCTCTGTTCGGCTAATTACAGGCCGATTTCGCTATTACCATTCGCGATAAAAATCCTTGAGAGATGGGTCACAAGAACTTTATCCAACTTCCTGGAAATAAATCTCTGTCTGGATGCTGCACAATTTGGCTTCAGGCCAGCTCACGGCACCGAGACGGCCTTGGTCACCGTGCTGGATGATCTGCGAACGCGAGTCGACAAGGGCAAGTCTGCCTTTTTGGTGTTACTTGACATGTCGGCCGCGTTCGACACGGTGGACCATGAAGTATTACTTGGCCGTCTTCGGAATGTGGGAGTGAGCGGTCTGGCCCTAGACTGGCTCGCTTCTTATTTGGACAACCGACAACAAGCCGTGGCATTACCACCATTTCAACCAGCCACTCGACAGGTGAAACAGGGAGTCCCTCAAGGATCGGCGATTAGTCCGATCCTATTTAATATATATCTCCGACCCTTGGTAGCACTGATAAAGTAATTCGGCATATCAGTCATCAATTATGCCGATGACACTCAGTTGATTTTTTCACTTGAGGGATCGGAGAACATTTCGAGGGATGCCTTTCACCGTTGTATGGCAGCATGGTTGCGAGCCAATGCGCTGCAATTCAATGGGTCAAAAACAGAGGTACTATACTGCTCCTTGGACCGAACTCCCCGTACACTTCCGGCCGATTTCTGGCCAGCGTCCATTCCGGGCTCGGTGGAGGCGGCAGTTTCAGCTCGCAATTTGGGAGTTCTATTCGAACCCAATTTGCATCTTGATGCTTCCGTAAATAGGACGGCAGCGACGTGTATGGGTCTGCTCCGCGCTCTACGGAAAATTCTGCCACTTCTTTCTCGGGGCTCCAGAGCTGAGGTAGTGCGTAGTTCCATTCTCAGTAGGATAGACTACTGTAACGCACTACTTCTGGGTGCCCCGAAGACTCTGGTCCTAAAGCTTCAAAGGATCCAGAATATGGCCGCCAAATTGGCCTTGTCTCGACCGCGGTCTGCCTCTTCATCGGCAGCCCTGGCCGATTTGCATTGGCTCCCAGTCCAGCAGAGAATCGCATTTAAAGCTCTATGCCTTGTTTTTAGGTCCCTGTATGGACTGGGACCAATACCTCTTCAGAACCTCTTTTTCTGGTATCAGGCAGCCAGACCTTTGAGATCGTCTTCGGCGTTCTTGGTAAAAGTCCCTAAAATAAACAGAGTGAGAATGGGTGGTCGTGCCTTTAGTTTTGCGGCCGCCAAGCTGTGGAATACCCTTCCTCTAGCACTGAGGAGTTGCCCTGATTTGCCTATTTTTAAAAAGAACCTTAAGACTTACTTGTTCCCCAGAGTAATGTAGCCAGGTAACAGATGTATGGTAGATCTCAGCGCCAGGATACCCTTTGGGTGACAGCCGCGCTCAATAAGAAATAAATACATACATACATACATACCATATTTAAATTGTGCCTACGACACATGCATGAGCATGAGCACTCATGGGGGGTCCATTTTGAAATGTGTAAAAAAAAAATTAGATTGAATGCCCACTGATAGTGCAGAAGGTTCCAAAAACTTAAAACAGTTACATTTGAAAATGTACTAGGAAAAGAGAGTGCCAAGCAGGGAAGGGTTCAGCAGTAACAAAAGAGCAGAGGTGAAGGGGATGTTAAACAAGCATTTGCAATGCAATCAGTCTTGCCTTTGGAACCTTCTATGTATGTATTTAGCTATGCAGCACATTAGCCTGGGTGCTGAAACATCTACTGTTCTTTTACATGGATAGAAAGTAAGCACCAAACTGCGTGACACGCCAGGTATGGAAAATGGTATAGTCTATGCTCTGTTTTTAATATAAAATCAGGGCCTTCAGTGGTCATATCACTGAAAATACAAGATTTGAAAAAAATGTTATTGTCTATGGGTGCTTGTTGAAGACAATTTCTATAGACTGGAATCTAGAGAATGCTGAAGTGATTCCAGTATTTTACTGACCTCTGCTGGTCATTTTCTATCAAGAAAGTTTAATAGAGGCAGTTGCCAGAAAAAAAAGGCCCTCAGCAAAAAGCAATACTGGTACTTTACTGACCTCTACTGATTGTTTTCTATCAAGACACTTTAAATAGAGGCAGTTGAACAGAAAAAAAGTCCCTAAGCAGAAGCAGACAAGTTCTAGGGCTGATCTCCAGAGTCCACAAAGTACATACACATCTAAGTATATACTAAAGTATATTCAAGAGTACTCAAGTGATCGACCTAAAAAATACCAAGTGTGATGGGGAGGGGTTGGGAAGCAACAGAAAAGCTGGGGTCTGAGTAGGCAACATTAGAGAGAAAAGGGAGTGAGAAGGGATGGGAGAAGGCAGCACCAGTGCGAGAGAGCAAAGAAAACACATGCACTGCCATGCAATGCTTAAGGCAAAAGAAAAAAACAATTCCCGAATGCACACCATGGAGGCTAGCTTGATGTGACCACTACTGGACAGTCTCTTTTATGAATATATATCTATATGTATACCATGGGCTTACTTGGCTAAACATGTCTTAGACGTACTGATGGTAACCAATAATCAGTTCAATATAAGTATTTGCAAAATACATTGCATACCTGTCAATAACAAACTACATTCATAACCGTGTTAAAAATACTTTGAGAAGCAAAACACAAAATTATAAAGGATTATGTTTTCAACATTGGATTTGATTCATACATTTATTTGCACAGCTAGGTTCAAATAGACACAACCATAATTCCATTTACATGGGTAAAACCTGAATGATGATTCACAGAATCTGGATGGTCTGAGCTTTACATTGATGAAACAGATGTTTACATACTAAACAATATTTTTAAATTTCCACATTTGTAAATGTAAGATTAGGGACAGGTTTGTAGCAACCCAGGGACGCTGAAGTTGAAATGTAGGTGAGCATCTATAAATCAGATACATTTTTGGTTCTTCCTATCCTTGAAAGTAGATCCCCATTCTAGGATCTGAGCTATATTTGCTCTTGCTAAAGTGGGAGAAAGTTCATTTCCAGAGTGTGATGTGACAGGGAACAGCCCACGATTCAAAAAAGATGTATGTCATTACAACGCATGCTTCACAACGCATGCCTTTACCACGCAAGTTTTACAACGCAAGTCGTTACAACGACTTGCGTTGGGGGGGTGCTGGATAGTGAGTAGTTTAATTCACTATTCCAACTCCAGTCCCCGTGGATAGTAGGGAAGGTGTTGGATAGTAAATTAAACTATTCCCTATCCTAGAGCGCCCCCCAGCGCAAGTCGTTGTAATGACTTGGGTTGTAATAGTTGCGTTGTAATGTTATGTCGTTATAATAGTTGCGTTGTAATGGTTGGTCACCTTCAAAAAGGGTGCTGTTGAATGAACTACAAAATGGAGAAAACATTTTAACCAAGGAGCATACAAAAGAAAAGAAAAATTGTACTGCTGATGCATATTTATTTAAAATGTGAAAATAACTGACAGGCCAACTAACAGTTCGAACTGGAAAAACATATTCTATGAAATTACGATAATATACATATCTTTATCAATTAAAGAATCAACTAACAATGTTGTTAAATCAGATCATTGATGGATTCCTGGTCCCCAGTCCTTGTTAAGCTACAAATTTGCAGATTTACCTCGGTAATAGCAGCAATGTCAACAGGGCCGGACTGGCCATAGAGGGCACCGGACAATCCCCCGGTATGCCGCATGGGTGGGGGCCGGTTTTGGGACCCGCGGGGCCGTTTTTGTTACAGGGCCGCTTTTTCAGCATAGCTGCAAAATCGGCCCTGTACCAAAATCGTCCGAAAACCGGCCCCGGCAAAGTGCTTGGCGGCACCCACAACCCCCCTTTCCAGTGGGGAGGGGGGGGCGACCGAACACTTTGCCGGGCCGGTTGTGGTTCCCAGTCCGGCCCTGGATGTCAAAAAAGAAAGGCAGCTGTGGCTGCCTGTCATGGGCCCCACATTTTTGGGTCCTGCACTCCTGATAGCATGATGGATAAGGATCATGTCTGTGCCATGCAAACTTAGCACACTCCTGGAACTCCGGTATGTTCAGTAGAATGGACCTTTGTCTTGAACTGAGGCTGAAATCACAAATTCGATAACATTGCAATGGCAGAGAAGCAGATTTTACCCCACAATAATGACGGAGAAAAGTATGTTCCAATCAAATCAATTTAGCATAAATCAAGATTCACCTGTATACAGCATCCATGCATATGATCCAAGTACTTAAATTTAGTAAAGACGAGCAATGCATTATTAAAGCAACATTTGCAAATTAACGCAAAATCATATTTCCATATAGGAAACTCTCTAATGCTAAGCTAAACGTGTGGACAGAGCAAGGGTATTCAGAAGCAGCAGGTCGCCTCAATTAGAGCATTGAAAGAAGGACCAAACGAACGTTCCGATTAGCATAGGTAGTAATGTGCTTGCTCTCCGGAGTAATTGTAGGAGCAGGAAAATAAGGAGTATTGGTCTCAAGAGAGAGGAAAGGACGTCCGCCTGCAGGGGTGGACAGGGGCAAGGGATTTATCTAACTAACAACCTTCACACAGTTAAAACATGACATTTCATTATAAGATATATTGCACAGGTTACCATTGAGTAGAATAGCCAATGTTCTTTCTGTAATCTGAATTGGCCTCCTTTCACGTGATCATCATGGCCCTAACAATATCACACAAAGGGGCATTCCCTTGCTGGGAATTATTGTTAAAAAAATATATATATACGTGTTTGTCCATCTGTAATGCAACTGGTGCTCATGTAAAGCACTCTGATACCTTCGGGTCGAGTTTGCGCTATATATATATATATATATATATATATATATATATATATATATATATATATATATATATATATATATTAAGCATGGGCGGATTTTGCGGATTCGCGATCCGCGAATTTGCGGATTTGCGTATTCGCGGATTGCGAAAATACGCGAAATCCGCGAATTCTCGCGGATTAGCGGATTTTTTGGGGGTGTGTGTGTTCGCACGGGTTTCTGCAAGTTCGCGAGGGTTTTGTACTATTTCGCAAATTGCGAACTTACTTGTCGGGTCGCCAGTTTAGCGAACTTGTTGTTTGTACGTGCCCAGTCTGTTTGCTAAGCTTTCTTCATCACTGCCACTCTCTGTCACCACTGGCACTCTCTTTGGTCACCCATGCCACCCTCTGGCTCACCCATGTCACCCTCTGTGTCATCACATCACCCTCTAGTTCACCAGTGTACATTATTGGGGCAAAGCAAAGCACTGCCATCCTCTGTCAACACTGGCACTCTGGTTCACCCATGCCACCCTCTGGCTGGCACACCCATGCCACCCTCAGTGTCATCACAACACCCTCTGATTGACCACTGAGTGAACAAACACCTGCTAAGTGCCTTAAGTTTTGCAAACAACAACACCTGCCCTGCCCCAACTGACATTAATGAAGGCTGGCACCTGCTTGTCTGCTCCCTTTCCTTTTTGTTGCAAATGCAAAGTAAATAATTTTTTTTAACAGGATGCAATGGCATACTTGTAACTATTCTGTGACTGATAGAGCAGGGTCACACAATAGTTGCAAGTAGGCAACCGGATTCTGGAGGGCCCCTTCAGGAAGCACTACAGGTAAATGGTTACAAATGAATAGCTCGAACTTTTGCACCTGCTCGTTCGTTTTGCTTTTGCAAAACTCGTTTTTCGGTAATTTCGCCCTATTCGCGGGGCGCGTCGTAGTGCGAACTCGCCCGTGGAAGCCGCGAACTCGTGCGAGTTACCTCAAGGTTGAGTATGGGCGCCGCCATTTTGTTTGCGTGACGTATTTCCGTTTCCGCCCGCTAAGTGTAATCTCGCCCGACTCGCGCCTTGCGAATACAAGTTCGCACGAGTTCGCGAGAGAAATCGCGTGCGAACTTACTTACTCGCGCGTGATCGGGCCGCCATCTTGTTTTTCATTCATTCCTATGTGTCTGGGTATGGTGTTTCTATCCTCTCTATATCTCTGCCATCCTTTGCTTGTTTTACTATTTTTTTGATCTATTTAACTTATTTTCTATCCCTGTATTTTTCTAGATCTATATTTTTGTGTTTTAGGCTATTTTTGTTTACTTTTGAACTACTTTTTTAAACTTTTACTTTCCTTCTTCCCTACTCTTATTTTTTTTCATTTTGTCTCTTCTTTACTGCTCACACCTGCCCAGAACAAGAACATGGTCAAGACAGCTGTGAAGCTGCCCAAGACGGGCACCGCAGCCCGTGCCCGGCTCCCGTGTGGTCGATTGAGGGCGGAAATGGTGGTGCCTCGGGAGATTTTCAGCCCTGAGGAGGTGGGCGCACTTGTTTTTTACGTGCAGCGCCGTCTCCCCAGGACCATCGCGGCAGGCGGCAGGATTGCTGCTGGTTACACCAACAGCCAGGAGCGACGGAAGCGGTGGGCGCAGGTGTGCCGGGCCCTTTTTAAGATCACGGGGGTCCAGCGCACCTACAATCAGGTCACCCACCGCTGGACCGACATCCTTGACCGAGAGCGTGACCTGCTAGACGTGCTGGGAGTGGAGGTCCCCGGTCTTGGTGAGTAGTAGTAGCAATTTTTTCATTAATATTTCAAAATCTTCTGTGCATTTCATGTGCACTGTTCTCCTTCTCTGTGCCGGTGCCACTGCTTATTTGTTATCTATTTTGTGTTCATTTAATTGGGCTGAGTATGAGTGTATGTTACAGAACTGCGTAATGCTAGACACAAAGGGGCAGATTTACAAGCCCCTTGTTCCACGTTTACACTGCCTTACCTGATGCACAGCGACGTAAACGTGGCGCATCCCTGCGAGTCATGCACAACGTGATGCATCTAAGGAGATGCGCCACGTGAATGCCTGGGCCTGCGCCTCAATGGGTGCGTTCCCACGCAGGGGGGGAGTGGGGGGTGGGTGTTAATATACGCCACACCATGGCGCCTCTCTTGTGGCGCTGCGTCACAAAATTGACGCAAGAATGGAGCAGAAGAGCTGCAAGGGGCTTGTAAATCTGCCCCTAGAGTAGAGGCTCAGGTGCAGTCCTTCCTTTGTAGCCCTCTTTTTGGATGAAATAGTAGGTTCTTGTTCTTTCTAAATGTTTGATTTGGTTGACAAGGACATCGGCAAGCAGCAATCATCAATGTTTTCTGTTATTTCTTTCATGTTGTACGTTAGGTCCGCCCAGGGGCAAATCTGCTGCAGCAGTGGCTCCAAAGGAGGAGGATGCAGGCCAGGGCGGCGAGTGCTCCTTTGCTGGCCCCAGTAAGTTTTCTTTTAAATATAGAGGACCTATTGTTGTCCAAGCATTCCTAATTTAATTGTTTTGAAATAGTGTTTAGATAGGAGCAAAATCAATAATCCTACTGTTGCAGGGACAATTCTCCACAAACCGAACTATGGACACCAAAGACCAGAGTAATAATATTTCAGAGGGGCGTGTTTGGCACACTGTATAAATAAACCTGGTAGTGTCAGCAGCACAGATTCCTCCTTCCAAAAATTGCAAAACTTTTCGCTCAGTCACTCTAGTCCGGACTCTCTAGAGGAAAAACTACAGAGTCAATTCAAGTTTAAAAGCTTTATTAAAAGTTTAAGTAAACACATATATTAAAATAAAGTTAGTTGGAAATGGAAAAGTGCTTGGTGCTGATTTGATGAGTTCTGGAATGGTACACATTTCTTGTGGTCGAGCCGAGCTTTCACCTGGTTTCAAGTTGATGTTCCTCTCTTGTCATTAGAAGTCCAGTTTCTGTCTGTTCAGAGAAAAATAATGTGTGTGAAAAAATTAAGCAAGCATTCAACAATTGTGACAAAAAAATTAAGCAAGACAACAGCTTTCCCTGGAAGGAGGGACATTTACTTTAGACTACAGTAGACAGTCAATTACTTTTTCAGTTGTTTTCACATTTTTTCATTCATAGTCCAAATACTAGTGGAGTGGTGTAATCTAACATTCTTAAATCTATTTTGTAGGTGGAACATCTGGTGGCGGGGCCAGCTCGGATGTGGTCATCATTGACTCGGAGTCCGAGGGTCAATCTGGGGAGGAGTCGGACCAAGAACAAGTACAGACTGTGAGGCAGGAGACAGTGGCGGTGGCGAGTACAGGTAAGCTGGATCATGGTACTATCTGACTCTTAGATAGGATATGATGTGTATCCAGTGGTGGCCCAGTGACAAATTACAATATGGTAATTACAGCAGGCTGGGACCGAAAGACAGATAGAGGCAGAGACAGAGAGAGAGGAAGACAGAAGGAGAGATAGAGAGGGAGGGAGCCAGAGGGAGGGTGAGGGAGGGAGACAGAGAGAGAGAGAGACAGCGAGGTAGAGGGAGACAAAGGGAGACAGAAAGAGTGAGACAGAGAGAGAGAGAGAGAGAGAGAGAGAGAGAGAGGGAGGGAAACAGACATATCGCCTGGGCCTGGTGCAGATGATACGGTTGCTGGTGTGGTTAACGGCTCAGAGGAAAAATCACTCACTTCTGCCAGATCTCTTTCATATGAAAGAGCACCAAACCAAGGATACAAGAGAGTTGTGGGAAGGGAAATGGTGATTCAAGCGCCCCTCCCTGCGGACGCCCATGATACTGGCCTGAATAGTTTTGTACTGCCCTGGCTAGTTGCTAGTTGTACTGTGACACAACTTCCTGCTGAATCATTTTGTGTTAATCATATTCCTAAAGAGCATTGCTTACAGATTATGTCTTTCTTTCTTCATATAGTTGGCAATACTAAAACCTCCAAACCAACGAGGAGTATGCTGGCTGTACTGGCCCGGCAACGGAGGCTGGAAGCAACTGTTGCGGAATATCGGCGACTGGTGGAACTCGAGGGGGATGACACGCACTCCAGTGCATCCAACTTAACATCGTCTACATCCTCCTCTGTTACCCCACGTTCTGCCGGTAAGCACAGTGCTCCAGCGAACCGGAGCCGTGCCGGAAGACGCCACCGCCGAGCAGCAAAAGCTGCACCTCGCAGCACTGTTAAAGGTCGCTTGCGCCGTGCACTCCGCAGAGTGTCAGACCTAGAGGCGGAGGTCCAGAAATGGCACAAATTTCAAAATGTGGTGGAGGGCCTCCGCCTAGAGCAAGCCATCCTCCAGGAAAAATATGATGCCCTGGCCCTAAAGCATGATGCCCTGGAGGCCAAACTTACCAGCTTGCATCCATAGAGTGTCCCTTGCCCCTTTTTTTGAGACTGTTGGGGGGTGGGAATTGGGAGTTGGGTTTTTTGGGGACTTTTGAGGACTATTTGTTGGGGTTAGGGAGGGTCTTGCGGGAGATTATTTTGTTAGGGATATAAATATACTTTTTCAAACTTTATCTGAGCATACCTGTTTTTTTACTACTTTTGAGCTGGGTGGGTGGTGGTTTTGCAGTAATTTCATTTAACAGAACACTGTCATCGTGTTGGTTCACGTGCAATAGGCCAAATGTTTTCCTAAGTAAATGCCTGTCACAGACTTTGTCAATTCAAGAGCCCTAGGACTTTGCTGCTAGTACCACTGTCACTCTCTCGCCTCTCCGAATACTCCATTATACTACCTCCCATCCAAAAGCTTATCTTACCTGTAATTTGTGTTTGAGGGCTGGCTCCACCTGGAATTCACAGAGTCCTAACGCGTTCTGCAGCAGGGCCACAACTGGAGTTTCCCGGCGTGGATTTTCTGCAAATCAAAAGCAATCAACATTAGAAATGTGGTAGCGGTGCTGACACAACCCTAAAACCTAGAAACCCCAGAGACAGCACCCCTGAGACAGGCAAGCGAGCAATAGAACGCCTACACGTTCACGTGCAATAGGCCACATTTTTTCCTAAGTAAATGCCTGTCACAGACTTTGTTAATTCAAGAGCCCTAGGACTTTGCTGCTAGTACCACTGTCACTCTCTCGCCTCTCCGAATACTCCATTATACTACCTCCCATCCAAAAGCTTATCTTACCTGTAATTTGTGTTTGAGGGCTGGCTCCACCTGGAATTCACAGAGTCCTAACGCGTTCTGCAGCAGGGCCACAACTGGAGTTTCCCGGCGTGGATTTTCTGCAAATCAAAAGCAATCAACATTAGAAATGTGGTAGCGGTGCTGACACAACCCTAAAACCTAGAAACCCCAGAGACAGCACCCCTGAGACAGGCAAGCGAGCAATAGAACGCCTACACGTTCACGTGCAATAGGCCACATTTTTTCCTAAGTAAATGCCTGTCACAGACTTTGTTAATTCAAGAGCCCTAGGACTTTGCTGCTAGTACCACTGTCACTCTCTCGCCTCTCCGAATACTCCATTATACTACCTCCCATCCAAAAGCTTATCTTACCTGTAATTTGTGTTTGAGGGCTGGCTCCACCTGGAATTCACAGAGTCCTAACGCGTTCTGCAGCAGGGCCACAACTGGAGTTTCCCGGCGTGGATTTTCTGCAAATCAAAAGCAATCAACATTAGAAATGTGGTAGCGGTGCTGACACAACCCTAAAACCTAGAAACCCCAGAGACAGCACCCCTGAGACAGGCAAGCGAGCAATAGAACGCCTACACGTTCACGTGCAATAGGCCACATTTTTTCCTAAGTAAATGCCTGTCACAGACTTTGTTAATTCAAGAGCCCTAGGACTTTGCTGCTAGTACCACTGTCACTCTCTCGCCTCTCCGAATACTCCATTATACTACCTCCCATCCAAAAGCTTATCTTACCTGTAATTTGTGTTTGAGGGCTGGCTCCACCTGGAATTCACAGAGTCCTAACGCGTTCTGCAGCAGGGCCACAACTGGAGTTTCCCGGCGTGGATTTTCTGCAAATCAAAAGCAATCAACATTAGAAATGTGGTAGCGGTGCTGACACAACCCTAAAACCTAGAAACCCCAGAGACAGCACCCCTGAGACAGGCAAGCGAGCAATAGAACGCCTACACGTTCACGTGCAATAGGCCACATTTTTTCCTAAGTAAATGCCTGTCACAGACTTTGTTAATTCAAGAGCCCTAGGACTTTGCTGCTAGTACCACTGTCACTCTCTCGCCTCTCCGAATACTCCTTTATACTACCTCCCATCCAAAAGCTTATCTTACCTGTAATTTGTGTTTGAGGGCTGGCTCCTTCATTTCTTCATTTCTTCATTGTGCAGAATCCAGGCATCAGCATTATGGGTAATGGATAGGGTGAGTCTGGAGGAGGAGGACTCAGGATAGACGACCAGGACTGAGTTCTTGTCAACTAACTGTTGTGAACCGGTGGAATGCTGCTGCATCAAAATCAAGACAGTTCTGCTGATGTGCTTGTTGTTTGATTGGGTGATTACAGTTTTGTTGGGAATGTGATGAAGCACTTGCTAAAGAAAGACAGACATACAGGAATAAAAGTGAATAAGGAGGACTATTTACAATTAATGAATGATTGATTGAGTCATTTTCAGAACTCGCTGTCAGGGAAGCAGAACTCGTCCTCATACTCTGCTAAATCATCAGTCGGGGTTACTTCTGGTAACTGAGGAGAACTTTCCTCGGGTAGGGCGGTGTCCTCTTCTTCCTGCGTGCATTCTCGTACTCTGTAATCTGGTGGTATGAAGTGCTGGTTCATCTTTATCAAGGTGAGCCGCTCCACATTTGCGGGCAAGAGGCGGGACCTTTTGGAAGTCACAATGCCACCAGCAGAACTAAAAACACGTTCTGAAGACACGCTTGCGAGTGGGCAAGACAAGTAATTGATAGCCAGGTTGGTGAGCTCTCGCCATATTTTTCTTTTCCCATGCCAATACGCCAATGGGTCCTCAGTAATATTGACCTCTGTTGAGTCATCCAGATAGGCCTGCACCATTGAAAGAATGTCCTCCCGGATTCCTGTACTTTGCACTTCTGTGTCCTTTCTAGGACCAGGAAACCCTAGCTGAGTTAGCCAACTCGCTTCAGACATATCGCATGTGCCTGGTGCAGATGATACGGTTGCTGGTGTGGTTAACGGCTCAGAGGGAAAGTCACTCACTTCTGCCACAGGCACAGATGGTGAAGTGCTTTTTTGGGACGCCTGATCGCCTGCTGATTGACTAGTAGTACTGTCTTCTCCTACAGTTTCCTTCCGTTCTATTTCAAAACGAATGGCTGACTGAGCTAGCCAACCTTTGTACTCTGTAACATCCGATGTTTCAAAAGGAATTATTACTTTGCCAAACAATGGCTTTTTGTAACGTGGATCCAGAATAGTAGCACAAATGTAGTGCTGTTGTTTCTTGATATTTACAAGCCGTTCATTGCTAACTAGGCGTTGTAATAATCTCTGCGCCAACTCATGTGCTTCGTTCTTTCCAACGTCCTTTAATTGTGAAGACACCACCTTGACTTGGTGCTCGAGCTTCAGCAACAGTGGGATAGCTTTGCTCAAAGAACAGTCCTCCCTGCTCACGTCACGCGTGAAGACCTCAAAAGGCCGAAGCATGTCTGTCAGGCTTTTAACTAGCTGCCATTGCTCCACCGCTAGCATCATTCCTGTCGTATCACCACCCAGGTTGTAGAAATACTCATTGACTACTGGAAACAGCTCATGCAGACGCTCAAGCATGTAGAAGGTTGAGTTCCAACGTGTTGCTACCTCCTGGATAAGTGCTTTCACTGGCATTCTACGTTCATTTTGCTTGCGCCTCAGCTCCTTCCGGGCCTTAAAAGAATGGTTGAAATGTGTGCATATTCTTCTGCAGATGGTCAGTGTTTTGTCGACTGCAAGTTCTTTTTTCAAAAAATTTTGCACAACAAGGTTGATACAGTGCGCCAAACACGGCACTCTGATATAGAAACCGTCCTCCATGGCCTTAACTACATTCCTGCCATTATCTGTAGAAACATAACCAACCTTGCAATTTCTTGGGCGCAGCCATTTCAAGACCTTTTTGTTAAAGTCAGCCAAAATGTTGACTGCAGTATGACTTTTCTCCATGCCAAACATGGCTAATGTTGCATGTTTACGAGCACCCTTAAAAATCTCGACCAAATCACCACCTGCATTTATCTGTTTAATAACCCCTGAAAAAGAGACCCAGTGTGCAGTGATGCACATGTAATCAAGGGCTTGGCAACTGGTCCACATGTCTGTTGTCAGGTGTATAGTGTGAACAGCACTCTTCTGCAAAGCTGCCCCCACCAACTCAAGCACCTCTTTGTGTAGTGCTGGAACAGCAACCCTGGCAAAATAGTACCGGCTAGGAACCTTCCATTTAGGGGCCAATGTTGCCACGAGTTCAAGGAAACCCACACATTCGACAAACGAAAAAGGGAGAAGGTCCACCGCTAGCATTTTTGCCAGCTTAGTGTTATAGAGGCGTACAGTTGGGTGGTTGCGTTGAAATTGCGCATCTGAGGAGAACATGCCTGAAATGGTGCGCTGGACAAATTTACGGGATGATGCGGATGCCTTCTTCGACCCACTTCTGATCAGTGTTGACATTTTCCGCATTGGTGTGTCTCCCAGACTCTCAGTGTGCCTGCTATGTGTTACGGAGGGTGTGATGCTGCAAGGGGTACTGGGTGCAACCGGACACATGTCTGACGCTTCTTCTACCTCCCCATCATCTTCAGATGAAACACCTACTATGGGTATATTTTGGCCACTTGCCCTTTGGGATCGCTTTCCCTTGACTTTTGCTAGGTGCGGAAACCATTCGACAGCGTGCTTTCTTTCAAGATGACCTATCTGGCCTCCGGTTCCATAGTTGGTACCAGTCTTACCACGGCTAACTCTAGTCTTACAAATGCAACAAACGGCTATGTTATCATATTTTTCATGGACACTAAAAAAGTTCCAAACTGGGGACTGGAAACTTCTGGTTTTGCCGCACGAGGTGATACTGCTGCCAATGCCAGATGAAGCAGTGGTGGATGAGCCTTGCAGACATCTACTGGGTTGTGCAATTATTGCAGCAACCTTACTTGAGGGAGTCGAGCGGGATGGAGTCCCCCTCCGGGGAGAAAATATGGGAGCTGTAGGTTTTGTTGAACTTGTGGTACTACTTGACTGCGTTGGTGGTGCTACCAGTGGCACGTCGCCAGGGTCACGCTCAGCATGACGTCGGGATAGGGTGTAAATGTCTGTCTGCTGCATGGCCGGTGTGGCTGGACTGACATGTGTGATGACTAGGTCATTGCTGTCATCCTCTTCAACAACATCAGAATGCACCACTTCATCAAGTCCGACGTTCGGATCCATAAGTATAAGCTTTCCGGGGCCCTTCCTTTTAACATTTGATACCTTTCGCAGCTCATGGTGTGCCTCCCTCTCAGACATCGGAGATGGTTGCCAATCCAGATCCAGATCATCGTCTGATGGAGCGGGGCTTGAAGAGGAACTTCTACACATCCTCCTTGATCTTTTCCTTGCTGGGGAGCTGGGAGAAAATGAATCATCAGGAGGAGTGGCTTCGTCTTCCTGACATGATACCCCGGCTCCAAAGTCAATTTCCTCCTGTGCCCCTACTTCTGGAAGAACAACCATTGTGGGAACTTGCACCGCTCCATGGCCATCTTCACTGACCTCTACTTGCAAGTCTCCATGGACCTCTCCTTCTCGGCCTTCTCCTTCTCGGCCTTCTCCTTCTCGGCCTTCTCCTTCTCGGCCTTCTCCTTCTCGGCCTTCTCCTTCTCGGCCTTCTCCTTCTCGGCCTTCTCCTTCTCGGCCTTCTCCTTCTCGGCCTTCTCCTTCTCGGCCTTCTCCTTCTCGGCCTTCTCCTTCTCGGACAGCTCCTTCTCGGACAGCTCCTTCTCGGACAGCTCCTTCTCGGACAGCTCCTTGCGCATGTACTTCTGCTTGTACTAGTAGCCCATGCAGTTGTTGTTGCGGCTTTGGTTGTTGAATAGTACTTGTGAGATGAGTTAAAACCTGTGTTGATGGCGTGCTGCTACTTTCTTGCGATGATCCAACATCACTGGTCGTTGGTGATTCAACAACTAAACAGGCTACCTGTGCAGCACTCATGGTGGGCCTTTGTTTTTTTGGTTGTTGTTGCCCAAAAAATGTCTTGGTTGAGCAACCAGTCGCCTTGGTAAGTGGTGCCACTTGCTTCTTCTTCTCCTTAGTAGAGACATCTTTCTTGGAAGAGGACCTACGGGCACCTCTTTTTGGAGCCATCTTCTTCAGATGTCTTAACAACAGGCCGCAGCAGCACTTCTTCCTGGCACTGATGCTCAATGATGATGCGTAGTTTTGTGCACCTAAACGCAAATGAAGACAGAGGAACATCAGTAAATATAAATGTTGCATATCTAGCGCTTGAATAAACAGTTAGCAAGTAGGCATTTATGAATACACACGTGCACACCACACAATATGGAATTTTCATAATTAGGAATTGCTAAATTTTTGGGAAACAGGAATTTAACAATGATCCAAGAGAGCACACACACAGAGGGTTGTGCTTTCATGTACCCCTGACTCCGCCTGGGCACCATGGGTGAAAGCAAGGCACAATGGGTGTAGGCCTATGTCTCATAGCTCACTGCCTGCCTTCAAAATGGCCGCTTGACCCCCCCATCCACATGGCCAGGACCATGCCTCAAAATGGCCACCACCAACATAGCCAGCACCCAACCCCTACTCCAAAAAGTGAAAACACACAACACAAATCAAATCACCACAATCCAATGCCATCCATCCATTTTCAGAAGGCTTATGCTGCCTGCTGGTGGTTTTCCGGTGCAAAATTGCATTTTTTACAATTTCGCGAGTGCGAGATTGTTGCTTCACGGCGCGAACGTGGCAAAAACCCACAAAATCCGCGAACAGACCGATTCTGGGCCCCCCTGGGCATAATGGATGACATCAGAGCACAGAATCATGTTAACAAAAATAATTTCAACAAAACAGTTGTATCATCCATGCACCCATAAATAAGCCTGGTGGTTTTCAATTCATGTGCAGCAGAATTGTAATTTTTACAATTTCGCGAGTGCGAGATTGTTGCTGCGCGGGACACGAGCAGTGCGAACACAAGCAAAAACATCCTCAGCTCGCGAACTTGCAGATTTTCCCCCCAAAAAGTCGAAAAAAAAAACACACACAAAAATCACCACAAACAAACAACATCAACTTACTTCTTTGTGAAATCAAAATTCGAATCCAAAATTAATCCAAAAAGCCTCAAATCCAAATATCCAGCAGCAACCACAAAAAGTAATCCTTCCCAGTCAAGAATGATCGAAAAGTGGCCAGGAAATGGAGGAGCTTGCTGGACAGGAACAGGAAGTTGGAGACTGGGGCACTTCCTTCACCCCACCCCTATGGGAGGAGCTTGCTGGACAGGAACAGGAAGTTGGAGACTGGGCCACTTCCTTTACTAAGTAATTTTTGTACTTTCGCTAGTGCGAGATTGTTCCTGCCCGCGCCGCGGACCGCGAGCAGCGCGAGCAGTGCGAACACAAACAAAAAATCCGCTTCGCGCGGATTTTGCGTATTCTCGCCGCATCCGCGAGAGTTCGCGGATTGCGGATTCCCCGAAAATACGAAAAATCCGCGAGCGTAACGGATTTTACGCCCATGCTTAATATATATATATATATATATATATATATATATATATATATATATATATATGTATTTCCTCTCAAATGCCCTTGAGCTTTGCAGAAGTCACACAATGCAGCTCCTACCATCCGGTCTGAAAGCCTCGAGGCTGCTTGCAGCTTTTTGCATCCATTTCTTTTTTCGATTCCTTTCTTGATTCCCGACGCGTTTCGAGGCAGAGTGCCTCTTCCTCATTCATACAAGGACACAGAGACAATGAACTTTCAAATGAACTTTCAATATAACACTCACCCCAAGAACTACATGGACCAGCATGCCATCGAGCAACTCTTGTGTGCCACGCTCATTGGGGGCGATGTTCTCAATAAAATAATCAGAGAGAAAACATTGGTGAGGTATTCATTTTTCCTGTGTAGCACCCATGAGGAAGAGGCGTTCTGCCTCGAAACGCGTCGGGAATCAAGCAAGGAATCGAGAAAAGAAATGGATGCAAATAACTGCAAGCAGCCTTGAGGCTTCTAAACCGGATGGTAAAAGGGCTGCATCGTGTGACCTCTGTAAAGCTCAGGGCATTTTAGATGAATATATATATGTATATATATATATTTACTAGCAGCCCGTCCCGACGTTGTCCGGGAGCAACAGGCTTCCTCGCCCCCCCGCCCGCCCCTACATTGTCCAGCAGCCCGGCCCCCGCCTGCCCCGACCCCCGCCTGCCCCAACATGGGTCCCCTTACCTCAGCCGCCGCCCCTCCCGCCTGTCTGCTGCTGATATACTGCTTTAAATATGTCTGTTCTTCTTTGCAGAGGTGTGCAGCTGACCAATCCGTTCTACAGAGTGTACATTGGCTGGGAAAGCTTACATCATAGCTAATCTTTTTGACCTAGAGGTGTGTTAATGATTGCTGTTTCACCATAAAAACACGGGATCATTCTCTTTTCTCCTGCAGCCCGGGCCCCCGCCCAGCCCGTCCTCCTCCTGCCCCGACCCCCGCCTGCCACAACATGGGTCCCCTTACCTCAGCCGCCGCTCCTCCCACCTGTCCGCTGCTCGCACCGCCGCTGGCCTGTCCGCTGCTCCTCACGTCAGCGCTCCTCTCCGCGCCATGTCCGCCGCTCCCTTACCGCAGCCGCCGCTCCTCCAGCCTGTCCGCTGCTTGCACCGCCGCTGGCCTGTCCGCTGCTCCTCACGTCACCGCTCCTCCCCCGCGCCATGTCCAGCGCTCCTCGTCACGCTCCTGGATGCTGCTCCTCCCCGCGCTCCTGACGTGAGCACGCATGTCGCGGCCGGCGCTACTTTGGAGGGACTACTTTTTTTGACTGTAAATTTTTTAAATAACGTTTTTTTATTTATTTATATAGCCTATAACCATGTACACATCGTGACGATTCCAACGGTGTATCGGGTGTGTGGATTGGCACTGTGGTTCCCGAGTTTACCCGCCTCAAAGGCTGAAAGTTCTTCCTTTATTATAGTAGTATATATATATATATATATATATATATTCACTGAAAAAACCATAGGTTATAGACCATATATAGTTAGGAATTAGCATTTAAAAAACCTTATTTTACTCACACAAAACCATTGAAATTCCATATATAGTTAGTTGCACTAACTATATATTGCGCACCCGCAATCCACTGCTGATGATGTCACATATTACATCATTCATGACATGGTCAGTGACATCACTGATGACATCACTGATGACATCTCAAATGACATACTCTCTCTTTGCAGATAGTGAAAGGTAGTTAACGCAGGCCTTTGCCCCCGTTGTAATCCGTCGTGCCTGCTTCTCTCTCCATTTGATTCATTCTCTATTTGCAAACAAACACAGAGTCGCAATACTCTGTTTAGTCTTTGCAGATAACCAAAAATCGTGTAAAAAAAAAAGAAAAGGAATCGAGCAAAATCAGTAGGCCACTAATGGGATCTCTTTTTGACCTCGCTAAAATAGAAACATTAGGAACAACCCCTCATGACAAATACAAAACTAGTGAGATGAACTGAACTCCACACAATGATGGCTGCAAAACAGCTCGGCTCCGCCACCCACCCCGCCCAAAATAACGATAAAGAGCGGCTGCCATGATTGGTTGCGGAATGGCCACGACGGAGCTACGAAATGGTGCTGCTCTCATGCTAACCCCAGCTTCAGTCTGAAACATCCAGAAACACTGTAGACTACCAATTCGATCAGTTCCGGTAGCGCCCCAATGTAACCCGGTAGAGAAGAACTAGCCCTCCCCTCTTTGACTGATGGTTCTTGTTGCCTGTCCCTTCTGTTGTCATTTAACAGAACTATTTAGCCTGCTGAAAGGGGTTGTGTTCCGACCGCTGGTTGGTGGAGACATTTTGACTATATTCTGGACCTGCGTTGTCGCGTAATGCGTCATATGACGCACCGCGTTAGCGCATCCGGAAGTCATCCGGGGCGCGCAGCGCGTAACGTAAGCATAACAAGTCATGTGACTTGTTAATAAAACTTTTCATTGGTTCATTTTAATTTTCTTATTGTAATGATGAAAGGCTTGGTCATATGACCTAAAAATTACGCTTTTCATTACTTCCGAACATTATTTTTTCTTAAATATATGTTATAATGTTCCAGGCTAATGTACTTTCCCGGAAATTTTACAACTGTCCTGCAAGTAAAATATATTCTTTTTTCGAGAAAAAGAGCGTTTCTTCGTCCCATGACGAAGCCGTTGAGCAAAAGAGGGTCGACCTGCTGTCTTAGTCGCCGATACGCCTGAATATGAGATTCTTATCGATCACTTTATGTTGCAGGAATAGAAAACACAACAGCCCTTGACCATTTATCTTTACTGCGTTCCTTCGTATTATACCTTTTACCCTTCATGTAATTGGTCTGCTTTATTTCAATTGCCTTTTAATGATTCTAAAACAGTCACTATTATTAAAAACTTTACCAATGTATATACTACTACCATGTTTTCTTTTAAAAACCTTTATTGTGAAAATTTCATTATACAAATACGAGCCTATAACCACGTGGGCCTGCCACGGAGCAAACTGTAATCGTATATGATGAATAGACATTTACACTGTAGAGGAACGTAACGGGCGGGCCATTAGGTTGCAAGAACTAAGGTGTCTAACAGTTACGGAATCGGTGGACGTACATTTTATAATTAAAATACGACAGGGCCAGTTACAATAAAATTATCTAGATATACATTTGCGGGCAAGTACCATGGGTGACGTTAATTCGAACTTTCAACAGTACAGTAATCAATAACACATCAGAACTTAATATCAATAGGGATGTCGAAATATTCAATCAATTCTCGTCCCCGCCCGCCATGTGCTTCAAAACTGCATACGTATCTCGTGATTTCAAGGTTCTGCAACCAGTACACAACAAGGAGTTACGAGTCCCATTTATTCCGGCGCCATTTTGGGCGAGGACGGGCAGGTCCAGGATATAGTCAAAATGTCTCTACCAACCATCGACTATGATGATGTTCATATGCTGTATTTATTAGAGTAACACTCATCTGTCCACATGAAATTAATTTGCCACAATCTAAACATGTCATTTTAATCTTTCCAAAGTTCTTCTAAATATTTGGGACCGTTTCCCTTGCCTCTGAAGCTCTCAGTGCCACTTCTTTGATGAATGTACTAGCAGGTCAGGGGTTCTCCTCCAAATCTCTCTTTTATGCAGCACTATAATTAATTGGTGCCACCTCTCCATATGACGATGCATGGTATAGTTACCACAACTATATTTTTTTTCGGTTCCTCTGGAGAGTTCATCGTGGCAGATGAAGCGTGTAACGTACCGGGCATTTACCTTTTTTTGCATGTACAGGAAAGGAAAAAAAAATCGAGCGTCCGAGTTCTAAGGTGTCCCAGGGCCATTTTAGTGGACCAGGCCCAAATCCAAAGAACAGGCCGCCATTTTGAGAGTCCTCTTGCAGCCGCCTGTCGCTGTAGCATCAAGAGCAGCCGAAACTCAGCTGAATGGCAACTGAAACGGTAAAGGGGCGCCCCACTACAGCAGACGAGCCTCCACCTAGGAAGGCCCATTCACGCCGGCTCCCCCCCCCTTCGGGCACCCCACGCCGTTATTCGGAGCAGTATTGTAGGATGGCCACACCAGTGCGGCAACTTGCTAGACATCACCTCGGTGGTAACCGAATCTCAACGCCTTGTGGTGTCTTCTATTCAGAAAACATTGTTATGCTGCCTTCGACCTATTCGCCGCCAGTGCGCACACAACTCAACTGCATAGCTTGCTAGACACCACCTCGGTGCCATCCGGATCTTGGAATGTCAGCACCTTTTGGTGTCTTCTCTTCAGAAAATATTGTTGCGCTGCCTTTGGCCCCATTCGCACATCAGTCCGCTACTGACGCCATCTCACAGGCTAATGGGGCGCCCCACGCCGACTTTCAGCATTGTAGAATGACCACACCAGTACAGCAACTTGCTAGACATCCCCTTGGTGCCATCCGGATCTCGGCGCCCCACTACAGATGAAGTGCCTCTCAACTATGAAACCACCACGGTGACATCCGGATCTTGGCGCGTTGTGCTGCCTTCGGCCTATTCGCACATCGGTCCGCTACTGACGCCATCTCACAGGCTAATGGGGCGACCCACGCCGAGTTTCAGCATTGTAGGATGACCACACCAGTACAGCAACTTGCTAGACATCACCTCGGTGCCATCCGAATCTTGGCATCTCAACGCCTAGTGGTATCTTCCATACAAAAAATATTGTTACGCTGCCTTTGGCCCCATTCGCACATCAGTCCGCAACTTAGACATCACCTCGGTGCCATCCGGATCTTGGCATCTCAGCGCCTTGTGGTGTCAGTCAGAAAATATTGTTGCGCTGCCTTTGGCCCCATTCGCACATCAGTCCGCTACTGACACCATCTCACAGGCCAACAGGGCGCCCCACGCCGACTTTTACCATTGTACGATGGCCACACCAGTGCCACAACTTGCTAGACACCACCTCGGTGCCATCCGGATCTTGGCATCTCAGCGCCTTGTGGTGTCTTCAAATCAGAAAATATTGTTGCGCTGCCTTTGGCCCCATTCGCACATCGGTCCGCTACTGACGCCATCTCACAGGCCAACGGGGCGCCCCACGCCGACTTTCAACATTGTAGGATGGCCATAGAAGTGCGACAACTTACTAGACACCACCTCGGTGCCATCCGGATCTTGGCGCGTTGTGCTGCCTTCGGCCTATTCGCACATCGGTCCGCTACTGACGCAAACTCACAGGCCAACGGGGCGCCCCACACCGACTTTCAGCATTGTAGGATGGCCACACCAGTGCACCTTACTAGACACCACCTCGGTGCCATCCGGATCTTGACGCGTAGTGAAGCTGCAGCAGCTGCAAATAAGCTTCAGACAGTGTTACAACCGCTGCTCAGAATTCTCAACTATGACACCACCTTGGTGCCATCCGGATCTTGGCGCGTTGTGCTGCCTTCGGCCTATTCGCACATCGGTCCGCTACTGACGCAAACTCACAGGCCAACGGGGCGCCCCACGCCGACTTTCAGCATTGTTGGATGGCCACACCAGTGCGGCAACTTACTAGACACCACCTCGGTGCCATCCGGATCTTGGCGCGTTGTGCTGCCTTCGGCCTATTCGCACATCGTTCCGCTACTGACGCAAACTCACAGGCCAACGGGGCGCCCCAGGCCGACTTTCAGCATTGTAGGATGGCCACACCAGTGCTGCAACTTGCTGGACACCACCTCGGTGCCATCCGGATCTTGGCGCATTGTATTGCCTTCGGCCTATTCGCACATCGGTCCGCTACTGACGCCGCCTCACGTGCCAACGTATTTTCTCCGCATTTTGTACCCTATGCCGCATAACAGGTCATGTGACTTGTTTATAAAACTTTTCTTTGGTTCATTTTACTTTTGGTTTCCTAATGATGAAAGGCTTGATCATATGACCTAAAAACAACACTTTTCATTGGATGAAAACTTTTTTTTTTTCCCAAACGATGAAAGCCCCACCTTGTTTCTGGATGTTTCAGACTAAACTGGCGTCAGCATGAGAGCACCACCATCTCGTAGCTCCGTCGTGGTCATTCCGCGAGCAATCATGGCAGCCGCTCCCCACCAGAAGCCTGCAGGAGTCGGGGCCCCCAAAACTTTTGATGAATTCTCAAGGCGGAGGGGACGCTTTCGAGAATGGGGTCCAAGACCTGGCAGACAAGCGTCCGATTTCCAAGGTGTCCCAGGGCCATTTCAGTGGACCAGGCCCAAAAAGGAAAGAGCCTGCCGCCATTTTGAGAGTCCTGTGACAGCCGCCTATCGCTGCACCGCAAGAGTGGGCGCAACTCAGCTGAATGGCGGCTTTTGACACAGTGGACCAAAAACGGACGGAATGGCAACTGAAACGGTAAAGGGGCGCCCCACTACAACAGATGACACTCCACCTGGAGAGGCCCGTTCACGCCGCCTCCCCCGGGGCGCCCCACGCCGTTATTCGGAGCAGCATTGTAGGATACCAAAACCAGTGCGGCAACTTACTGGACATCACCTTGGTGCCATCGTTCTGCTGCCTTGGAACTATTCGCACAATAGTTTGCTACTGATGACCCACCCCCTGCGACGCCCCACGCCGTTATTTGCTGGGTGGCAACTTACTAGACATCACTTTCGTGTCATCTAGATTTCGGCGCGTTCTGCTGCCTTGGAACTATTCGCACAACAGTTTGCTACTGATGACCCACCCCCCGCGACGCCCCACGCCGGAAATCTGGACGTTGTGCTGCGTTGGGACTATTCGCACAGCCGACCGCTACTTCGTTGTTTTTCCCTAAAAATGTTTATATGTTATTACTATTTTTTTTTTCTTGTATATATTTATAAATTATTAAAGTTTTATAATCTTACTACTTTGTCGGAGTGCTATATATTTTTAATGTGACACATAATTGTAAAAACTTTGATGTACAAAGAGTCATCCCTGGATCTTCCGCTTCACGCTCGGTCCCCTCCCCAATCACAATACAGGATGGTTTTCAGATAATAGCAACGCTTCTGCTGTGACGGATCTCATCGAGTGGGGGCCTTGATCTACTATAACTCCTTTGAAGAGGGGTGATTCTTTACAGCTGGGGCCATAAACTACATCTGCAGGGCTAGCTGATAGCCTAGGACCGGCCTGGACAATCGGACACAGAGGAAAAGGAGTGTCAGAGGGTGCGGTAGTGAATAGGGCGAAAGGGAGGTGTCGGGCGGGCACAGGGTGTGATTCTCAGGGAAGAGCAGCGCAGATGGGGGGGGGTTTATTACCCATGCATAAGACAGAGAGCGGGGGTGACCACTGCCTGGGTGAGATGCTTGCGAGGGTGGGGAGCCATGCTAAGGATCGACAGCGTGCACAGAGTGGGTCTGGTCAAGGCATCTAAAATGGCTGCCGTGCACGACAAAAGTGTGGCATTTGAAAAAAGACAAGATGGCGCAGACAATGTTTTTCAACACTTCCTGATTTCCTTCGAATCGAACGTTAACAGACGTTGGGGCATATTACCAAAGTTAAGCGATATTTATCCCTAACGATGCATTGCAAAGATTTTTTTACCGTCAGAAATTATCGCAGATAAACCTTGCTATTATCAAGGTTTATTGCAAATACGATAAAAACGACCGCAATGCATTAATATCGCTGAAAACTCAGCGATATTCATGCATTACCGAGCTAATGCTCTTAGCCATGTTATCCACCTCCCATTGGATAACATGGCTAAGAACTGCTCAGGGCAGCTGTTACTTTTTGGAGATATAAGCGCTTATCTCGAATATTTCCAAAAGTTGATAATAGGAGATAGCGATGTTAGCGACTGTTTCCAGTCGCTAACATCTTGGCATGCCCACTTTGCATGTCATTAGTGATAAATATCACTCACATGCAAAGTGGGGCCCAAGATGGTCGCTATCTCCTACTAGCCGTCGCTAACTGGTGTTAGCAACAGCTAGGTAATACAGATATAATTTTATCTCCGCGAAGCGGAGCGCTGTTACAGATATATATCTTGTTTTTGAACGTTAATTTCTCAAAATGCACTGAAGCACATATATTGAGACCTAGCAAAGGCACATCGGGCTACCAGTCCCTAATATTTTACCAAGTTTCGTGCAAATCCATTCAGCCGTTCGATTATTATTATTTTTTTTTTTTTTTGCCCCGCGGGGCCCTTTTAAAACCTCCACATCAAACCTAGGGGGTCAGCGAGGATCTACTATGCCCCCTTATGGTCATTTGCCCCTTCGCTTTGGCCTCCTCTTGTCTCTCGATCCTACCGAGAGACAAGATGGCGGCCGCTACGGACTGTTTGGAATGTTTACAGACACCGGAGAGCCAATCAGCTTCGCTTCGCAAAGCTCCGTAACACGAAAAGTACGCGAAGCGGTGCGCTGTTACAGATATATATCTTTTTTTGAACGTTAATTTCTCAAAATCCACTGAAGCACATATATTGAGACCTACCAAAGGCACATCGGGCTACCAGTCCCTACAATTTTGCCAAGTTTCGTGCAAATCCATTCAGCCGTTCGATTATTATTATTATTTTTTTTTTTTGCCCCGCGGGGCCCTTTTAAAACCTCCACATCAAACCTAGGGGGTCAGCGAGGATCTACTATTCCCCCTTATGGTCATTTGCCCCTTCGCTTTGGCCTCCTCTTGTCTCTCGATCCTACCGAGAGACAAGATGGCGGCCGCTACGGACTGTTTGGAATGTTGACAGACGCCGGAGAACCAATCAGCTTCGCTTCACAAAGCTCCGTTGCGCGAAAAGTACGCGTCCTGGAGCGCTGCCCGGTCCGCTGTTACAGATATATATCTTTTTTTAAACGTTAATTTCTCAAAATCCACTGTAGCACATATATTGAGACCTACAAAAGGCACATCGGGCTACCAGTCCCTACAATTTTGCCAAGTTTCGTGCAAATCCATTCAGCCGTTCGGGCTAAAAGTGAGGCCAACCGCCCTATGGAAAACTCAATGTTAAAAACACGTTTTGGGACCCCCCTTTTTTCTCGACCCCCCTGGACGAACCCCCCCCCAATTTTCAGGGGCTGCTCAGAAACAAAATGTGCCATTTTCCTGAAAATTTCAGCCAATTCCGTCCACAAACGGCAAAGTTATTAGACATAGAATTTTCAAAAAACCCATAGAGAAAAAATCCTAACTATATATACCTACTGGCGACCGCCAGTAGGTAATATATATATATATATATATATATATATTACCTATTGGCGGTCGCTAGTAGGTATATATAGTTAGGACCTAGTTACTGTAGGAAATTCCAAACATTTTATTGGAATAACTTTGGCGCCGATTGAGGGATCTGCCTGTAATTTTCTTTAAATTTGCCTCGCTCCGCTGCGCTCCTTATCTGAAAGTTTCGGGGGGATTCGTCAAGCGGTGGCCGAGAAAAAAGGGGGGTCCCAAAACGTGTTTTCCCCATGTTAATTTCCATGGGGACATTCTGACAAGGCTACAGCTCGAACGGCTGAACGGAATTACACCAGATTTGGCAAAATGGTAGCGACTGGTATGCAGCAATGCCTTTTGTATGTTTGGTGTAAATCCCTCCAGTAGTTCTTGAGAAAATTGAATTTGAAATTTTTCAAATGGCATTTTCTATGGGACGTTTAGACACGGCTACAACCCGAACGGCTGAACGGAATTACACCAAACTTGGCAAAATGGTAGGGACAGGTATGCAGTAGTGCCTTTTCTATATTTGGTGAAAATCCCTCCAGTAGTTATTGAGAATTTGAATATGAGCAAATTATATATCTATATGCGCTCAACATTCTATTGGGAATAACTTTGGCGCCGATTGAGGAATCTGTGTGTAATTTTCCAGAATTTTGGCCACCTCTGCTCCGCTCCTTCCCTGAAAGTTTTGGGGGGATTCGTCAAGCAGGGGCGAAAGGGGGGTCCCAAAACATGTTTTCCCCATGTTCATTTCCATAGGGACCTTTAGACACGGCTACAGCCCGAACGGCCAAATGGAATTACACCAAACTTGGCAAAATGGTAGGGCCTGGTATGATGA
This sequence comes from Lissotriton helveticus, assembly GCF_964261635.1. NCBI lineage: Eukaryota > Metazoa > Chordata > Amphibia > Caudata > Salamandridae > Lissotriton > Lissotriton helveticus. The sequence continues at coordinate 1,616,877,656 of NC_136069.1, forward strand.
TGTGCCTTTGCTATGTTTGGTGAAAATCCCTCCAGTAGTTCTTGAGAAAATTGAATTTGAAATTTTTCAAATGGCATTTTCTATGGGACCTTTAGACACGGCTACAGCCCGAACGGCTAAACGGAATTACACCAAACTTGGCAAAATGGTAGGGACAGGTATGCAGTAGTGCCTTTTCTATATTTGATGAAAATCCCTCCAGTAGTTGTTGAGAAAATTGAATTTGAGCAAATTATATATCTATATGCGATCAACGTATGTGTACGTGCGCGTACCCTTACGTGCGCGAGCGAGTTTCTGATTGGCTGGCAGTCGACTGTCAACATTCCAAGCTGTCCAAACCAGGAAGTGTTGGCCACCATCTTGTTTTTCAGGAGAACTGAGGCACAAGAGAGCCCAAAACAAGAGTGGAAAACTCGAAAAGGGGACAGGGTAGAGACCCCCAAACCCTCTAGCCCTTCTCAGGGGATCCCAAAAGGACCCCCAAGAGCAAACAAATTCAAAAAAATTCAAAAAAAATCTGAGAAGGGCTAGGGGGTCTCAACCCTGCCCCCTTTTCGCGTTTTCCACTCTTGTTTTGTGCTCTCTTGTGCCTCACCTCTCCTGAGAAACAAGATGGCTGCTCAGGTGGTCCCAGAAGGATAATAACATATATAAACGTTATCCGCTAATAGAATTAGCATTTACAAAACCTTTGGAATTTATTGAAAAAATATATAGGTTTCACGCCTGATATAGTTAGGAATTAGCATTTTAAAACCTTGCAAATTCACTGGAAAAACCATAGGTTTCAAGCCTTATATAGTTAGGAATTAGCATTTAAAAAACCTTGCAAATTCACTTAAAAAACCATAGGTTTCAGGCCTTATATAGTTAGGAATTAGCATTTAAAAAACCTTTCAAATTCACTTAAAAAACCATAGGTTTCAGGCCTTATATAGTTAGGAATTAGCATTTTAAAAACCTTGCAAATTCACTTAAAAAACCATAGGTTTCAGGCCTTATATAGTTAGGAATTAGCATTTAAAAAACCATTGAAATTGCTCCTATATTTCAATGGTTTTTTAAATGCTAATTCCTAACTATATAAGGCCTGAAACCTATGGTTTTTTAAGTGAATTTGAAAGGTTTTTTAAATGCTAATTCCTAACTATATAAGGCCTGAAACCTATGGTTTTTTAAGTGAATTTGCAAGGTTTTTTAAATGCTAATTCCTAACTATATAAGGCATTTAAAAAACCATTGAAATTGCTCCTATATGACCCACCAACAAGTGGGGGGCAAGATGGCTGCCGTAGCTCTGTAGAGGAAAGTCGCATACTCTCCTCTCTCCTATCCTAGGATGTGAAAGGACTTGTGAATACAGGGATGTGGGTCTTGGCTAACCTAATATCTCGTACTGCGGCAGGAGTATTCAACCCAGGCTTGCTGAGGAGATTTTCAGCAAAGACGGGGGAAGTCTGGCTTAGCTGTTGGAGAAGTGTATTTAACGGCGCCAAAATATCCTTTAAGATGTCCCAAAGAAGTAAGCTGGACAAAGATAAGGAGAAAGACAAGGAAAAAGACAGGCCAGTGGCATCTGGGCCGATTAAAGGCTCAGCTGCAGCAGTAAGAGAAGGCGCAGTCCCAAAAGTGCCTGCCACTGCCGCAAAGAAACAAACGGAGCATCCTTCTATCCGATCCTCTAAGGGCGCCCTGTTTAGAAAAACGGAAAGGCAAGAAAAGAAAACCGAAATGAAACCAGAGACCCGCTCGGCAGCGACCAAGGCTGCAAGGGAGTCAACACTGGACTCTGAAAGAAAGACCCAGCGCGCGCATATGATGTCCGCAAAGGAGCAGATGCGGCAATCGACCTTACCAGAATCTTTCACCCCCAAAGCACCCCCGTTGGTACAGCTGCAGCTGCAGGTGATCGATCCTCAGCAACCTGGAGCAGTGAGCGGACACCCGACGGCACCGCAGACAGAATCGGGAGCTCAGTGGATCACAACCGGGCTGAACGCAGGCGCCGAGGAATCAGCAGACCGCGAGGACGCAAGCGTCGAAGCCTCGGTTGCTGGGCAACCACTCAATGCCGCGGGGGACTGCACGCAACAAGCGGTTCTGATCACAGGATCGACGAAGGTGAGCGAAGGGGGAGTAAAGAATGCCGGCTCAGATGGTAATGTGCTAGAGCAGCTGGAGAGGCATAATAATACTCAGATGCTAGACGCACTGTTAAGTGTGGAGATAGGTCCAGACAATAAATCTCTGCAGCGTCTTGACCCGAGCTGGGGAAGCACCCAGAGCCTGAGAGATCACCAAGTGCTTCACTATGACCAGGACAATGGCAAAAGTGGAAGAGAAGATGGAAGCATGAGGGGAGGTTCCCCTGAATTTTTTTCAGTCAATGAGGGTTCTGACACAACAGACATTAGTGAACCTGAAATTGAGGAAGAGGGGAGCTGCGCAGATCATTCTTCCGATTCTGACACAAGTAATGGCTCCAGGGATCTAGAAACTAAAAAGAAAAAGAGAGTTGGAAGCACAAGAGACGGAAGAGGGTCTAGAAACATTATGAGCAAGAAATTGTCGTGGGACTATTCTGCTACATCAGAGACTTATCAGGAAAATGACCAGGAGGAGGGAGAAAATGACGGGAGGCCAAAACCTCCAAATGTTACTCTTGAAATGTTGTTTGGAACTTTGAAACAGATGCAGTCCGAGGCAAGAGCGGAAAGCCGAAGAGCAAAGAGACACAAAGAAACTCCAAGCTTCGCTAAGAAGAGTAAATAGAAAGCAGGAAGAGGTCGAGGTGAGAGTAACTCAAGTTGAGGAAAGGACTAGTAGAGTGGAAGATGAGGTAACAGAATGGCAGACTTTTAAAATGGAACAAGGAAAGGTGGTGGAAGACCTACAATGGAAGCTAGAGAGCTTTGAAAACCGCCAAAGGCGAAACAATGTAAGACTTTTGGGACTGGAGGAAGGGCGGGAGGGGCAGGACCCTAGAGGATATGTGGTTAAAATATTAAAAGAAGCCTTTCCAGATTCAAAATGGCACTGGGATATTGAAGTCCAAAGAGCCCACAGATATCCTCTGTTCAGTAGGAAAAACCGGGGAGGGCAAGAGAATGTACTACCAAGAGCAATGCTGGTTTTTTTAGGAAATTTCTTAGCAAGGCAAGAAATAATTGATAAGGCTAGACCTGATTCCAGAAAGACAGCTGATGGAAATACATTTTTTTCTAGGCCAGATTTCTGCCATGTTACCGTGGAAAGAAGGTGGAAGTTAAGGCAGATGATAGTTCCCTTCCAAAAGCAAGGCGCAGAGGCTTATTTGTTGTTTCCGTCAAGACTGAAAGTCATAAGGAAAGGGTACACCAAGATGTTTACGTCTGAGATAAAAGCAGCGGAGTATCTTGCAGAGATCACGGAATTACACAAAGGCAAGGAGAGTAGAGTTAGAACTCCACCAAGAACTCCTACAAATAGCCCACCAAAGACCCAGTAAGTGGTAACATTAAACAAAAGTATTCACAGAAATATTTAACAGATGAGAGAACAGGATAGGAGAGAGTTGCGATTTCGCAGACTACAGGGGCTACACATAGGCCAGGATTGGCCTATTTGCCTGTAGCAAGGGGGGGGGGGGATCCAAAAGGGAGGGGGGCAGAGGGGGGTGGGTGGGAGGTGGGGGGGGGGTAGACGTGCACGTAGGTGGTGGGCACAAGCACAGTACATGTAGGAGAGTAAAAGAAGTTGGGTGGGGCAAGCTGTACAAAAAAGTAGAAACAATGAAGTTTATTGAATGCTGCCGGCACAGGTATATACAGAAAGTAGGAGAAATTATTAAATATAATGACTTGCAGAATAGTCTCAATTAATATCTGTGGACTTAATGAGCTAAATAAGAGGCTAAAAACTGCTTCCCTGCTAAAATCACTTAAACCCGACCTAGTGTGCCTTCAGGAAACACACATTGAAGGGACTAAGGCTTATTTACTGGACCAGCTCGGTTTTAACGTACTAGCGAAAACTAAGCAGAACACAAAGACGAGAGGGGTGGCGATCTTGGGTAAGACACAGGATACACAGGTTAAGAGGAAGAGGGAGGATCAGTGGGGCAGATGGGTCATAGCAGAACTAATCTTCAGGGGGGAAACTATTACGGTCGTCTCGGTTTATGGATCCACAGGAGACGATCCTGATATTTTCCAATTTTTAGACGTAGAACTGGCGCAATGGCCGGAGCCTATTATATTCTGCGGGGATTTGAATATTCATAACGCAGATAGTAGCTTTTCAGATCCCGGTAGGAAATATACAGGGAGGAAAAAGAGGACCTATAGAGCCTTAGCAGATATGGTCAGGAATAACTCGTTGGAAGATGCATGGCTAAACTGTCACCCAAACCTAGACTGGAGCACTTTTTTCTCAGCCCCTCACCAGACATTGGTTAGGTTGGATTATTTTCTAATTACGAGAGGACTGATAGATAGAGCAAGAATAGATAGGGAACCAAGGATCATCTCAGATCACAGCCCGTTAGTTTTAACCGTAATAGTCGGGCAAAGGAGAAATAAAGAGCTAAGACAATGGACTTTTGATAGAACGTTGCTCCAGGACCAGTGCTATAGGGAAAGAATGAGTAAGTGGATTAAGCAATTCTGGGAGATAAACAGAGGTACATCATCATCAGGGATTGTGTGGGACGCTTTTAAAGCTGGAATAAGAGGAGAAACCCTGAGTTATGTTATTAAGGCTCAAAGAATGTTGAAGGCAAAAGCGGAACAAGATAATAAATTAATCATGGAAGCAGAGGAAGAACTTATGATAGCCATACATACACAATCTCCAATAGAGCAGATATTATTGAAGATAGTTGCTCTTAAAGCCGAAGTTTTGGATGGGATGGCAAAAAAGACTGTTGAGAGGTACATAGCAAATAAAGAAAAGGTATATGAGCTTAGCGAAAGAGTGGGTCACATATTGGCTGTGCGAGCTAGGCAAAGGGTTGGGATGGCTGATATCAAGGAGATTAAAAATTCTCAGGGAGCTAGGGTTAAGGATGCAGAACAGATCAGAGAGGTTTTTAAACAATTCTATACGGAGCTTTATACATTAGATGGTCAGGAAAGAGAAGAGGATATAAGGAGGTATCTGAGTGAGATAGAGCCCTCAGGGTTAGCAGAGGCAGACAGAAAAGGGTTGGAAAAGACTTTGCAGTTGGATGAATTGATTGAGGCTTTGAGGGATTTACCATCTGGGAAGGCTGCTGGCCCGGACCAGATCCCGGTAGAATTCTACAAAATCTTTCAACCCTCTCTCCTAAAAGAAATGTTTAATGTGATGTTACTAGCACAAAAGGGTGAGTCTGCTCCAGATTCATGGGGTGGCGCAGACATTATTGTTATACAAAAAAGGGCAGACCCACAGACGCCCCGGGGTCTTACCGCCCCATTACCCTAATGAACGCAGATGTTAAGGTGTTCTCCAAAATTCTGGCAAATAGGTTATCCAGGGTAATTGAATCATTGGTTATTCCTTCTCAGCATGGATTTATTCCAGGTAAGGGAACAACTCAGCATACCAGACAAGTAATCACGGCATTTGATGTAGCAAGCATTCTAGGAGATCCCATGGCAGCGTTGTTTCTCGACGCAGAAAAAGCGTTTGACAGGGTCTCCTGGAGGTACCTGTGGGAAGCTTTGAGTTGGCACGGTATAGGCCCAGGATTCATAAAGGCCCTGCAGACCTTATACATAAACCCGACGGCCAAGATAAGAGTTAATAGAGGACATTCATCGGCAGTGAATATCCAGAGAGGCACAAGGCAGGGCTGTCCTTCTTCTCCTCTGCTCTTCGCTTTATACCTTGACCCCTATATACGTAAGATGGAAAGCAATGATCAGATTCCACCGTTAGTTCTAAATGGTTGTAGATTTAAATCGCTAGCTTACGCGGACGACGTGGCCATCCTGACCGCAAATCCTACAGTTGCTATTAGGGCAATTGAAGATGAAGCTGAGCGATTCGGTCAGTTTTCAGGATACAGCTTGAACATTACCAAAACTCAGATCGTCAAAAATCAGTGGGTAATATGTAATGATGACAGAGTGGCGGGTACGGCAACTTATCTAGGGGTACAAATCACAGCAGAAATAGATAAGATTGTGAAAAAGAATATGGACCCTTTGATAGCTCAAGTTAAAAAGGATCTGGAAAAAATGAACAATCTGCACTTGTCATTGGTAGGCTGTACAAACATTATCAAGATGATGATTTTACCCAAATTTCTGTACTTTTTTAGGGCTATACCTCTGTTGTTTGAAGCCAGCTGGTTCAATGGTATAGAGGCCATATGCAATAGGTTCATCTGGGCGCAAGGTAAGACCCGGAGGGCCTATAGATATATGACACTACCTAGGGAAAAAGGAGGCTGGGGTACACCAGATTTCCACTTATATTATATGGCTACTGTTTTGCAATATATACAAGGACTTATTGGGGGTAACAGCGATGATGTAAGAATGCATAATATGTCTACTGAGGTATACGCTGTTGCACTAGGGGCAAATGCTCATAACTGTTTTTTAAAATGTACAGATTATAGTTACTTTAAGAGAACTAGGTTTAAAACTGTTATGGCGGCAGTTACGGTATGGAATGTTTTTTTAAAGAAAGTCAAGATGGGGAGGTATAATAGGTATGTCTCTCTGATCAACAACAGATCACTCCCAATGGAAATGTTTGCCGATCAGACAATGGCAGAGTGGGCAATAAGTGGGATTACGCAAATCGGTGATTTGTTCTCTCATGATGGTTTTAAGCAATTTTCAGATTTGCGAGACACATATGGTATACACAACAGGGATTTTTTCAAGTACTTGCAGATTAGAAGTTTTTTAAAAAACAAAGTGGGAGGTCCAGCAGGCTTTAACAAAATAGAAATAATGGAGAAAATAAAGCTGATGGGGGATTGCACAATTAAGTCCTTTTATGCAACTCTATTGAAAGAAAAATTGGACGACCTAGATAAATTTAGTAAGAAATGGGTGGACAAATTGGGAGTTGAAAGCAACCTGTTCTTTGATTCTTTGAATTTAGGATGTACAATATTAAGCGCAGCCCCGCTGCAGTCGCAGCATTATAAAACATTATATTTTCTGTATTTTACGCCTGCAAGGATAGCAAAATGGGGTGGGAATACAGGAATTAATTGCCCCAGATGCAATGCGTTGGAAGCAGATAGCATACATATTTTTGCAACATGTCCCCAAATACAAACATTGATCAAAGAGATAGAGGGGTTCTTAGCAAGGTCTTTGGGGATTGTGATCTCTCTTACACCATCTTGGATTATGTTAGGCGTGACTGAACGGGAGCAGGATCAGTATCCTGAATTTTTGTTTGTAATAATGGCTGTTTACAGACTAACAATTGCCAGGGCTTGGCTAGATAAAAATCCACCAAAATTGCAAAATTGGTTGGCAAATACGCTGTACGTATACAATATGGAAAAAAATATATATGCCCGAAAAGGGAGGAGAGGAAGATGCATGGGAAGAAGAATATGGGAGCCGTTAACTAAATGGAAAGAGTTGCAAAGAAAGGATGATTAGGGGTCGGGTTGGGAAGATTGCGGGGATTTAAAATCTCCCTTCATTTTTTTTTATTTTTTTTTGGGGCCTGTTTTTCATCGTTATTGTTTGTGTCAAATTCCCTCATTGGTTTAAAATAAGGTGTTAAATTAATTGGTTGAAATTATTATTTGTATCGCATTCGCCAAAGATGGAATTTATATACTAGAATTTAAGTAAAATACTGTAATTGACAAAATGTACTAAGTGTAAGTTTAACTGTGCTTATTTTGGTGAAGAAAAATAAAAACTTAAAAAAAAAATTTTTTTAAAAAAGAAATTGCTCCTATATAGTTAGTTGTACTAACTATATTTCGCGCACCCGCAATCCACTGCTGATGATGTTACATATTACATCATTCATGACATGGTCAGTGACATCACTGATGACATCACTGATGACATCTCAAATGACATCACTGATGACATCACTGATGACATCTCATTTGACATCACTGATCACATCACTGATGATATCATTCATGTGATAATACGATGCACCTCCTCACACTCTAATATAACCTTTGATACACCCAGTGTTAAATACAGACTACCATTCTTGAAACCATTGACACACCAATACCAGTTACTACATACGCACTCACTGATTCCTAGGTCTACACACACATTCACTCATTCCCCCATAGAATCACTCATACATACAGTCACTCATCAATACAACACTATCATATGCACTCATACACCTATACAGACACTCACACACTGCCACTCATCCATGGAGTTACTCACACACCTAGTCAGTTATGCAAAGAATCAATCACACTTCCATTTCCTCAACTATACAGTTATACACACACAACACCTTACTTATTCAAACATATACTAACACATACTTACTCTCCTATACAATTACTGATACAAGTACACAATGATCCATGCAGCCACTCGCAGATTCACTGGCTCTCATGTATAGTCATTTATATATGCCAACTCTCACATGCACTGTGTTTTACATATGTACTTACTTGGACATGTAGCACTGAGATATCCATTCACTTACCAACACACCCATGCACACAGTAAACCGCCCATATAGCTGTTTCCACATGCACTCTTGAACTCATACACCTAGTGAATCAACTGCTCACACATATATGCACAGAGTCACACACCTCCCAGCCACCCACACACACACTCAGTCTCCCATTCAAATACTTGGGCAACCAATCAATAACCCATATAGCCACTCATATAGCTACTGATCAACACATGCAGCAGCTTACACAACAACAGACATACTGATGCACACATTCAGACAGTTTAGTCACTAACCCATGCATTTAGTAAGAAACATTTAATCACTCACTCATACAGTCAGTCACGCACCTACTAAATCCTTCATCCAGACACTTATACATCCACTCATTCTTCAATATGTAAAACATATTTAAACTTTACAGAAACACACAGTCACTGGATGATGTCATCAGTGATGTAAAATGAGATGTCATCAGTGATGTCATTTGAGATGTCATCAGTGATGTCATCAGTGATGTCACTGACCATGTCATGAATGATGTAATATGTGACAACATCAGCAGTGGATTGCGGGTGCGCGAAATATAGTTAGCACAACTAACTATATAGGAGCAATTTCAATGGTTTTTTAAATGCTAATTCCTAACTATATAAGGCCTGAAACCTATGGTTTTTTAAGCGAATATATATATATATATATAAACTATTTATAGTCTACTCTACGACCTTCAAAATGTAAGCTAGCAAAGAATAACATTTCTAAATCTGAACGCGATGGCTTTTGTTTCTGAAACAGAAAGGAAATGTATGCACAACAGAATGAAAAACAAGGTTTACTTAATAAGGGAGTGAAGCATCTAGGCCCACTGGCCCTAATATTAAGAGGCACAGGGAATAATTAAAGTTAATCAAAAACAAGTGATTCATTCAGTGTATTGAACCTACATTTAACATAATTGTTAAGTATTTATGCAAATAACGTGAACACATATATAAATAATGATCATACATGTTAAAGAATTACATATTGTTATATAAAAGAAGGTGAATTTACATGATGATAACTTGTGTTTTTATAATAAAAAAAAGCAGGCCTGACCTGTTCCTCTATTATTTATTTATTTTTATTTATTTGCGGGTTTATAAAGCGCTAGAATAAACTCCTGAAGGAGTATCTCCGCGCTCCAGAGACAACAGAAGCAAAAACCAGGGCAATAATAATACAGGACAAAGAGTCATGTATGACTACCTCATGACCTAACTAGTTTAAATCTGAAACATAAAAGTTTTCAGTTTTTTCCTAAAGGCAAAATGATCTGAACACTGCCTGAGTTGGAAGGGAAGATCATTCCACAAAATGGGACCCACCACTGAGAGAGCCTTGACACCCTGTCTAGTCCTGCTAATCTTGGGTACCTTTAGAAGCAATTGATCACTTGACCTGAGGGTACGTGTGGGAACATAGGGAACACATTTTTCTGCCAAATAGGAAGGTCCTAGGTCATGTAGTCCTTTATGTACTATACAGTATGTCTTAAATTTCACTCTCTGGCGAACAAATAACCAGTGAAGTTTTTCCAGCAGAGGTTTAGATGGAGACCTGGGGGGAGCATTGAGAATCAACCTGGCTGCGGTGTTCTGTATCACCTGCAGTTGGTCCAACACCTCTTCATTAGCAGACACCAGGAGGCGATTACAGTAATCAAGCCGGCTGATCACTAGAGCCTGGACCAAGGTCTTTCTAATGGAGTCCGGAAGGAGCGGGAATACCTTACGGAGGAGTCCTATCACATGAAAACAGGACCCCACCGTATTATTTCCATGTTGTTTCAGAGTCAGCTCCGGCTCCAGGCGAACCCCAAGGTTCTTGATTACTTGTTTTGGTTCGGGAACTGGCCCCAGGTCTAGTGGCCACCAGTCAGGGGACCATAGTATCTTGGCCTCACCGAAAAGCATCACCTCAGTCTTACCAACATTACACTGAAGAAAGTTGAAAGACATCCACTGGGATACTGCTTTCATCCCCTCGGAGAAGGATTGTTTAACCTCCGGGGTCAGAGATTTAAATGGAAAAAGCAGCTGGGTATCATCAGCATAAGACACTGGACAAAAGCCAAAAGCTCTCATAATATTTGCCAGGGGGGCCACATAGGTGTTAAAAAGAGTTGGGCTCAAACAGGAGCCCTGTGGCACCCCCTTGGTGATCTTAACCTCATCCGACCGGAATTCACCCATGGTGACACATTGAGTGCGGTCGGAGAGAAAGCTCTTTATCCAATCCAGTGCCTTGCCACCCACTCCATTCTCAGTCAGTCGTTCGATCAAGATCTTATGAGGAATAGTATCGAACGCTGCCGATAAATCCAATTGTACCAGGACAACAGAAATACCCCTGTCCTGGTACATACGGAGATCATCAGTTATCGACAGCAAGGCCGTTTCAGTACTATATTTCGTCCTGAAACCGGACTGTGAGGGAACAAGGCTTCCAGATTGTTCCAGGAAGTTAGACAAATGCTTATTAGTATGCTTTTCAATGATTTTACCCAAAAAAGGCAGCAGGGAAATAGGTCTAAGATTGGACAAATTGGTCCATGGAACTGAGATGTTCTTCCGGATAGGTCTAACTAGAGCCTTTTTCCACTCTCGTGGGACACATCCCGTGTTGAGCGAAAGGTTCACAAGGTTCTGAATTTCAGGACCAACCACTCTACCCACCACTCCCATTGTTCTCGCTGGTAGTTGATCTGAAGGGCTCCCACTTTTGAAGTTATCAATCAACATCTCTACCTCCAACAGGGTGGTATTCGGAAATTTAAGAAATATGCCAGGATTAGCACCTACTTTCGCCGGCGTGTGAATACCATGATTACTTATAGGTAGGATAGATGCCTCAATTTTTCCATAGATAATGTCAATCTTATCAGTGAAAAAACCTGAGATGTCGTCGCATAGCTGTTGAGACGACATGTCCGTACTTTCACACGCCACCGGTTTTAGAAAGGTGTTTAAAATTTGATATAGCACTTTAGGAGCATTACCTGCCGCCTCCAGTTGTGAGGTGACATAACTCTTACGTGCAGCTCGGATGGCTTTATGGTAGGTGCTTATTGCTATCTGGTAGCTACATTTATCCACCTCCAGGTGCGACTTTCTCCAGACTTCTCAAATTTCCTGGCGGTTCGCTTAAGGAGCCGCAACTCTTCGGAAAACCAGACTTCCTGTTTTTTTGCAGGACGGCTTTTAAATATTTTAAGTGGGGCAATCTGTTCTACTGCAGTGTGTATAGCAAGTTCATATTTGAGTAGAGCAGAATCAATATCATCCATAGGCTGGATTTTAGAGGCAATATATACCTCCTTAAAGGTTTCATAAGATATTTTATGCTATTGCCTTCGCTGTACCGGAATCTGCAAAGAGTGGCTGAGAGGTACACTAATTTTGGGCATTGAAAACTCCAAAATAAAATGATCTGACCAATTAGTCTGTCTAGGCGCATAACACTTGATATCTGGAAATTTAGAAAAAATCAAGTCTAAGGTATGCCCCGCCAAATGGGTAGGCCCACTATTACACTGTTTTAACCCTAACAGGGAGACATCATTCAGGAAAGATTGGACCTCCATATTATCTTTTATCTCGCTGTGGATATTGAAATCTCCAAGCAGTAGAAAGTCTTTGTCTGTTTCGATATACGGGGCCAATGCTTCCACCAAAGAACTGGAGACTTTTTTTGTAGGGCCTGGAGGGCGATACACTAACGCTCCCTTCCTGCTATATTTAGCAGACGTGCCAATTTTAAAAACCATCATTTCAAAAGCAGAGTTACAACATTGATCTACAATAGAGACAACTATACTACATTTATGCACAATAGCTATGCCCCCTCCTGCTTTCTTCGGTCGATCCAATCTAATGATCTTATACCCTTGCGGGATCCCAAGTGTGATGACAGGGATCGAGTGGGGTTTGAGCCATGTCTCTGTAAGAAAACAAAGATCAGGTTTGTGCGTAGAGATAAGGTCCCAAACCTCAGTATAGTGTTTGGGAAGAGACCTTATGTTGCATAACAGATTCTTCCCACCCTGAATAGTTTCAGTGACCATATGTGTAGTCTTATATTGGAATAGATCTGTAGTCCGGAGAGTTGGATCACATACTGCCTGAAAATGGCATTGCCTACATGCGAACGGCCCTTCGGGAGGGGTATGTTCTTCTATCCCACAAGTTCTCTGTGGTTTCATCCTTAAATACATCAAAGCCTGAGAGGAATAGCTCACCCTAACCTTAGTTGGGTCACTTACTCTTGAAGGAGTTAATGCCATAGCCCCTGGCCCCGTCCAGTCGCGGACGGGCGCAGACAGGCTTCTCTCTGGCTTGTCTCAGGCACGTCCTCAGGCGCTCCCCTGTGCGCAACCGCTGCGTGCTCAGAGCGACGAGAGGGCTAAGTAGCCCCTCCTTGTGAACAACTAGACCGCTGCCCGCTGCGTGTTAGCGGAAATGGAGTGAGTGTCTCGCTCTTACCTGTCCGCCCTCCGCTCTACGGCGCTAATTGCCGAGTCGGACCGGGGCGGGCAGGCTACAACATCGAGCAGACTTCCTTGGATATGAGCAAGTATTATTTATCCCAGTGACACCCAGTAACGTGAAAGATCGTTGTTAAAAACGGCGCTACAAATTTGCTTTTAAAACCATTCAAATTGTGCAGTATTTAAAAACATCAAATCCCAATTACAAACATGAAATGCTTGGTCCAGTTATAATCACCCTTGTAGTCGCTAACTGGCGTCAAGCGGATCGGGGAGACACTGCCACTGTCCTCCCTAGCCGCGCACACCATCTTTACCCAGTGTGTGTTTTCTTGATTACGAGCTGCTCCTTGGATCAGAAGAAACAAGAGAGGCCAAGCAAATGTTATTGGCAGCCACTCCCACAAAATATTCTGACTGATCTGCATGAGAGTACCCACTTTTGACTTCTGCCAATAATGATACTATTATTTGAATACGTATGAAAAGGTTGAGAACTGGAAAGTCTTGTTGAGTCGTTCTTCTTAATGGTCTCAAATAAGATTTTCCCTTTCCTGCCAATTGACCCTCCTTCAATTAATTAGGGGTAGAGCATCAACACACATATGTTCCTCTACTTGTTTTCTGCTCTTCACATGTGTCCCTTGCTCTTCAATTGAGACAATCTTCAAGCTGCATGCACAGTTCACCTTGGCAGAAGATGCTATTTATGTCCCAAAGCAATCGTTTATCTCTAGGGGTTTTGCATTAATCAAACATACTTTTTTCCGTATAACAAATTATGGGGCTTATTTACAAGTCCCTTGCTACGCCCGTACATCACTTTCCCCATGTTAAAAATGAACGCAAAAGTCACGCAAGGGGCTTGTAAATAAGCCCCTATGTATTTACCATCCTGTGAAATAATGTGAAATGGGATCTTGTGGAATTAATAAATTGATTTTAGTGTTGCCCCTTTATGCAATGTTGTTCTATGAAGATGGTGTGCTTTCTTTGTCTACAACATAATAAAGAAATGCTTTTTAGGAAACAGACAGACATTCTGAGGAGTTTGGATAGCTTTCTGATCATTCTGCTTGCTGCTTAGGGCTAGAAACCTGTGGTCCATTCTACATTTTGGACGTCCTTACTGTTATTTGATTGATTACCAGATGTGCAGTGCTTGTTTAATTTCTTTAGGGTCCATTGCATTATTTTATTTATTGATTCATTCTAATTCCCTTAACTGTGTGACTTTCTTCCCTTTAATTATAATATTATTTGAATAAGTATACAAATATTGAGAACTGGAAAGTCTTCTTAATGGTCTCAAATAAAGGGGTAGAGCATCAACACACATATGTTCCTCTACTTGGGTTCTGCTCTTCATGTGTGTCCCTTGCTCTTCAGTTCAGACAATCTTCAAGCTGGAAGCACAGTTCATCTTTTCAGAAGATTTCTGCTTGTGGCTCTCCTTGGAACTTCTTTTGTAGAGCCACTTCAACAGATTTCCTTTCATCCTTGGCACTCTTCAAAGAATTTCCCTGGATCTTTGGAACACTTTGCCCTAAACAAGTGCTGTCTTCAAAGTCCTAAACTAGTGAATAGCTAGGGAGAGTTATATGTACTTGTTTGGGTTGTGAAACTACTATTGGTTTATTAAACTGCCCCTTGCACCTATGTGCTAAAACTCTGCACTGCCTTCTAAGTTGTTCAGGAACAGAGGTCTTCTTGGCCCTGGTAGAAATATATAAATCTTGGGAAAACTGCATGCAATTGAAATTGATGGAAAAGCAGAGAGTACAAGTATTGTGTTCTGTTTAACAAAAAATAACCCTTACTTGTGATAAACAGCAAAACACCTAAACCAGCCTCGACGATATAAGCTGTGTGACTACAGCCTGATGACATCTCTTGTGTGCCTTCTCTCATATCCTTATCCCCATCTCATCTTGGCCTTCACTATCAAGCACTGTCCTGGACATGTTTAGCACTGTCAACGAAGAATGAGACAGGTATGTTCCATGCCATTCCTTCACCAAATTTAGATCAACGGATTAGTCTTAACTTGAGTCTGAAAATCTGTCACTATTTCTATCAAAATCTGCCTTAATTGGTCTGTAATCAAATATTGCATACAAAGGGACGGTGTGTATCCTGTGTATTCTGGCATTGTGCTGCCTAGGAGGCATAAGGAACTGATGCTGACTAGCTGCATTACATGTATTAAATTTCCCATGAACCATTAGGCATGCTGTTGATAATGTATTGATCTATTGTGTCTCTTCCTTTGTAGGTGACGTCTTGGAGGGCATATTATCCTATATATATCCTTTGATGAAAAAATGTTTTTAGAATGCAAAAAATTGTATCTATCCTATATACACGTACTAGGCCTCAAATGGCTAAATCAATGTTGCTTGGAAAAGCAAGCTTGAATGGAAAATGCTGAATACGCATAAAAAGTTGATTCCTGACCTCTCCATGAGCAAGTTTTTAAAATTATAAGTTACTTCTATGGTTTCGAGTATTTTTGTAGAGTGTTTCTATATATTAAAAGCCCACTGTTGACACATGATTAATTTTTGTTGTTTAATGGGGTAATGAATAGTTCATACATTGAAATGCAATGTTTAAAATGCGAACTTGACTTTCTAGCATACGTATTTTTTCCTCATCAGCGGTGATCCTGCACTTTTTTTTTGCATTAATACAGATGTTTTGATTTCTACGTAGAATACTATTTAGAAACTTGGAGCCCGATTAGGATGGCAGGGGGATTGCCCCCGCCGGGCCGGCGGTAGTCACCGCCGGCCCGGCTGGTGCGGTCCGCCCGCCATCCTTGCAGAAAAGACCTCCACCATATTACAATGGCTGGGGGGTCCGCGGCGGACGGAAAGATTGTCCGCCGCTTTTCCGCCCTTTTGACATGTCGACTGGGCGGAAAAGGGTTCAATATGGTGGTGATGTCTGAAAGACACTGCCAGCCATAATACAATGTAGCCTTGAACAAGCCTTTCCCTGGCAGCTGGCATGCGGAGTCTGCTTGAGGGGTCAATTGCGGGCCCCCAAGGACTCCGGGGGGGCTGGGGGTGCACTTGGGGGGGTACTATACCTTTTAATGAACAACGTGGTAGGCACCGCGCGGTGCCTGTCATGTTGTGCATTGAAATTGAAACGCACAACCTGCCTCTGTGGCATTGCGGCGGACGGTGCTCGCTGCACCGACCACCACAATGTTGCAGATACTCCATGCGCCCGCCAGTGTGGCAGGCACATGCTAATCGTGAGTGCAGGACATCCGCACCCTCAGTAGGAGGTCCCGGTTCCCAAGGGTATGACGGGCAGACAAACTCCGCCCGCCATTCTAATGGGGTCCTTGGTATTAGAAGGTTAAAGATGAATTGTATATGTGAGATAATAAGTCTGAATTAGGCAAACTCCACATGCATATAGAATTGTTATAATGTAGTTGCAAGCGTAATGTTGCTGTCTATGGACTATGGTATTCATGTGTGACGATGAGGAGTGATCCTATTCCCAGGAGAGCATTGGATGCTGATTGGCTGACGGGAGACGAAAAGAGCAACATGTTGGAAAGCTTCACGAAAAGTGATTTCTTTAATAGTTCGTGTTCCTAGAGTAGACCACCCCACATATTTTTTAGCCACTTTTCAGACCCAGACTTTATGTCTCATTGGTCTGAAACTTTACTAAGTTTCTCAAACCTTTCTTTATGGGAAGTTATGCTTTGATATTTTTTTACTTATTTGAATGCTGAAGCTTTTTACTTTGCCTCACTTTCTCGAACTAGAACTCTTTATGGATTCTGACGGATGTATGACATTTTGATTGGGGTACTTTACATCACGGTTTTTACAACGCAAGTCGTTACAATGACTTGTGTTGGAGGGCGCTGGATTGTGGATTATTGTGATTTTCTATTCCAACTTCAGCCCACGTAACAGTAGAAAAGGTGTTGGAATAGAAAATCACACTATTCCTTACCTAGAGCGCCATCTAGTGCAAGTCATTATGTTGACTTGCGTTGTAATGGCTGCGTGGTAAAGGTCGTGCAGTGTGAACACTGTGTTGTAAACAACGTTTCCCATTTGGACTGATTCCTTTTTCTCTTCTATCCTTAGAATAGAGGTCTTTCGTTTATGGGACATGCTTTAATGCATTTATGATATCATTTGATTAACCAATATTTATATTACATTCCTGTCATATATTGGCTATTGTGTATAATCCAAATTTTTCTTGTGATTTATAATAAAGATAATCTATTAAAGAGATTTTGATCAATAAAACCCATTAAAAGTATACTAGCTCTCTTTATTGACTAAAAATTAATCTAATGAATGTGATGATCATTTATCTTCTGCATTACTGTCTTCTTCTCTAAAACAACTGCCAGAGAACGTTTCTAACAGAGCAGGATGGTAAACGGAGATATTTAAAAATTTGTGAACTGATTTCCACTCAAGAAAAGATATGGGAGCAGGGATATGGTTTACATTATGAGAAGAAGTGCTATAAATAATTACCCCGAGTTAGAGTAATGTCTGGGTCCCATTGCCTAAAGCCCAGAATCTGAAGACTGACAAGGTGCCGTTCCAAAGGTGGTTGCGTAATTGGATATGTGAGTATTAATAGGGTTATGTGTTGCAGCTGTAATTGTTGTTGTTGATATTGTCACACGTTTCATTTGGATTAATTATTTATGTTCATGTGCTTATTGTAAAGAAGTTGAAGAGGTTATTGGCTCAGCATAGACTAAGATCCTTGAGTATTGAGATACATGTAGAATACAATTGATACAGTTTTCTTGTCTGCTAGAGATTTGTGGTGTAGGTCGTGAGGTTGACCGTCAACTACTCAATTGAGATAGGGATTATAGGGAACTGTTGTAAATGTACTACTATTAGTTGGTGTTGGCAGAACCTAATTGCACAAAGGTGAAGCTACATTGACTAGGGTAATTTCCCCCTGGTCGAGATTTCATTTGTGTGTGTGAAAATATTTTCATGAAACGCTGGAGGGTGTAAAATCCTTAATATTCCAATTGTTAAATTAATTTTTGTTTTCTTTCGTGTAGCAGACTAAGAATGTGCTCACATAAAGTTGTAGAGTTGTGTGTAAGAGAGAAATTGTGAATAAGGGCAAGCCCCTGCAAGGAGTGAGATCATACTTCATAATGTACCACGCTGAGATTGGTTGGTTGATGTACTGTTGCGCCGCTTTTGGTTGAGGATGACACCGAGTACTTTCACTGCTATAGGTCAATTGTAGTCTAAGTGCTGCATTGAAATTGGTTAGAGAGTCTTTAAGAATTAAACCTTAAACAGGATTGTAGAAAAGAACTCTGATGTTTAAGGAATAGAATAAAAACATTTAAGAATCTGAATTCCATTGTTTACAAATCAAATTGTTGAATAATCGGAAATCAATAAAAATGTTAAAGGATTTAAGCTCCTTGTGAGAGGGGATGTGACAATTCTGGTACAGGAAGGTAAAGAGGCGCCTCTTGAGGGCACTCCAGCACATTATATGACAACGAATGTGGGGTTACATACATGTTTGTGGCTTCATCAATGGTGCAGATCACCGAAAATGAAGGTATTTTGAGCGTTCCAAGATAAAGTATATTTGAGCTGAGAGTAATTAAATGGCTGAGGGAAAAACTTACAATATGAAGCCACTACCTAGATACACACTATAAGAAGCATGACACATTTGGGTGAAAAGCACACGTTAGAGAAAGAGAAATACCAGAATAAAACTAAAAGAGTAGCGAGTAGTTATGCAGATGCTCGGTGGGATCTGAGAAGCTGAAAGAATAAGAAACAGGGAAAAGATGCTGAGGGTGCTGCAAAGAAATCAGAAACCAAGAATGATTCATGGTATGAAATCTTAGATGCATTGTTGGCCATGCGTCCACCACCTTATGAAATCTTAATCTATTTATGGGTCTTAGGACTAGACATTTCTCATGTAGGGTTGCACAGTATAAGTCTAACTTGACGTGTCATAATCTATTTTATGATATTCAACCAATCGTACAGGATCATATATTCTTATCAACACATGGTCTTACATTTCTGTATGTTGCTCTTCTTCATCTGTAAGTGCAATTTACCTTGACTTAGGAGTACACATGTGTCAGGGACCCTGAAGTTTTGAGATCCATGAGGCCAGCGAGTGGAGGCAAACAGCAACGTGTATTTTACAGTAATGATTTTAATTAATTAAACTGTTAATAAAGAAATGAAGGATTATTGGGGAAATATCTCTACAAATATTAATAAAAGGAATTTGCATATTGACCTTGTTTGCAGGTTACAAACTTTGTAGATTTTGTATTAAAAGAAGAAAGATTGGGGAGGAGCCGCGCCAGCGACCAAGATGGCCGATTGAGCATCGGCTCCGCCGGCCGCCACATCCTGACCGCTTATCCGGCATAATATCCTGTACCCCGTCCCCTCTACCTTGTGGGGGACCGTCACCTGTGTCACTAGGTGAAATTTGTGTTCGATTGACTGCTCAGGCGACTGACTATCATCGTCGGAAGAATTGGGGCCTACGACGTCGAAGGCCGGGACCCCGAGTGTGCCACCACCCGGGGCGTAGTGCGACAACATCGGACGCCGAGACCGGAAGTGGCCGGCTGGATCATCATTTGTTGTACCCGGGTGGCGATCGGAGTGCCCTTGCCCTCTGTGCAATACCCTACAGTCTATTGTCACAAGACCCCTTTCCGCTCGACAGAGGAGTGGTGGGTTTCTCCTGCTTTTGCGGTTGAGATGGCGGCTCGAGACCTCGACAAGAATCTACCGAAAACCCAGAGATCGAACCGTCCAGTCCAATCGAACCGGATCGATAAATACGCAGTCTCTAGGGGATCCCCGTCAGAGGCGAAGCGTTCCCCGATCCAGGGCCCCGAGGGAGGACCGGTCGGTGATGATCCGACCATGAAGGAACTGATGGCGGCCATCAAGGATGTTCAATCCTCTTTGGGGACAATCGACATGAAGTTGGACACGGTCACCATTGAGGTGGGTCTTGTCAGGGCCGACCTCACCAAAACTTCCGAGAAGGTCAAGGACTTGGAAATAAAGACGGGGAGCCTCATCGAGGATGTATCTGAACTACAGAGGGTAGTGTTGGATCTCAAGGTGGCCCATAACCAGTTCGATCGTAAGCTCGATGAGTACGAAGGTCGAGCACGACGGAATAACATCCGCATCCTTGGGGTTCCGGAGCGATCAGAGGGGGCTTCCCTGGACCTTTTTGTAGAGGATCTCGTCCTGCAACACCTTAAACCCAAGGGTCTGAGCAAGTTTTTTACGGTGGAGAGGGCCCACAGAGTGCCCAGTGGTCGCCCGAAAACTGGGGCGCTTCCCCGTCCCATCATCGCCCGTGTCCTGAATTTCCGGAACAGGGAAGCCATTTTACAGTCCGCGAGATCGTCATGCCCGCTGGCCTACGAAAATGCTTCTTTGCTGTTTTTTCCAGACTTTACCCGGATGGTGCAGAGACAGCGGCAGGGATTTGTGGCTATAAAAAGGAGGCTTCGAGATCGGGACATGAAGTACTCGATGATGTATCCTTCCCGCCTACGGATAGAACATGGTGGCAAGACTTGGTTTTTTGACTCGCCGGAGGTGGCGGCGGACTGGCTTGATCGACTCGGGGGCCCTGGTCCCGAGGGACGTACCCAGACGGACGACGAGGAATTATGCCCTGTTTGACCACGGCTGTGTACATTTACTTTTATTGGCATTGCGGGACTGACGGGGGGTTTGTTAATCTTTAACTTCACCCCCCTGCAACTTGTCATTCCTGTTTATTATCCTGTAGTTTTTTGCGGGGGGACTTGGGCGGTCTGGGGTGGTGGGGGCTGGCGACCTGTTGTATGGTCCTCCTCCGTTTTTCTACGTTTAGATCTTAGTTTGTGGGGGTGACAAGCACACTGCGAGTTGGGGATGTGTACATGTTACATGCAGGGGTGCAGGGCGGGGGGAGTTCGAATTCCGGGTTGGGGGGGATGGGATGTTGTTTTGTTTGTGGTTCGTGACCGATGTTTGCAAGGGGATCCTTTGAAATATACTCGATTATCCTTGACCAATGGCTTCATCTAGACAGGGCCTGGGATTCTCGGTCCTTAGTTGGAATGTTAATGGTCTGGGTGACAGGATAAAGCGCACTGCCGTGAACCAATTTATCAGACGGCGATCACCGGATGTTGTCCTGTTACAGGAGACCCACCTGCTGGGGAAACACTGTATGGCTCTACACAGGGGTGGCTATAAGCTGGTGGCACATGCTGGTTTTACCTCGGATCCAGGGGAGTGGGCATACTGGTAAAAAATTCATTCCCATTTACTATCCAATCTACTTGGTCTGACAATCGTGGGCGCTACATTGGTGTCTCTGGTGCTTGGGAGGGTAGAACGGTATCATTTCTTTCTGTCTATGTCCCCCCGTCACTGCAGGCTGATACATTTTGTGATTTGGGTCGGATGTTCCTTGCTTTGCCCATGGGCCTCATGGTGATCGGTGGTGATTTTACCGCGGTTATGGATGGTAAATTGGATAGACAACCCTCCCGCGCGTTGTTGCCCTCCCGCAGGTGGTTGCCTGACTTTCTCTCGGTTTCTGGATTGATAGATGGCTGGCGAACGCAACATCCGGGAGCGGCGGAATTTACGCACGCGTCCGCGGCGTACCGTTCCCTCTCTCGTATTGACTATGTTTTGTTGCCGGCGGCCCATGCGGCCGCGGTCAGCGAAGTAACACACTTGGTGCGGGGGGTCTCTGACCACTCGCCTGTATGGTTACGTTTGTGTGTGGGACGGGGAGATGTGGGTAGGATTGCTCCCATCCCCGCCTGGGGCTTGCGAGACCCGGTAGTGAAGAGGGAACTGGGGCGTGTGACTAATAGCTATTTCAGCGAAAACGGGGGCTCGGTCGCATCCAGATGCTACCTATGGGAGGCCTACAAGACAGTTGTTCGGGGGGTGGTTCTTTCCCTTGTTTCTGACCAGAAAAGGAAGAGAAGGGCTGAGCTAGACAGGGTGGAGGCGGAGCTATTGACCCTAGAGACTGCTGTTTCCTCCGGGGGCAACCCGTGGGCGGATCACCACCTTGGGCTGCTCCGGGATGAATACAAAACTTTAACTCGTGACACTGCTAGGGAGCAGCTCGATACCACTCAGGATAGGATTTACGAGCATGGAGACAAGGCCGTTCGAGCCAAGCGAAACTGATCGCTTGGCTGGAGAAGGGCGACTGGGGCTCTAGGCTGGTCCCGGAGCTGCACATCCCGCGCTCTGTGGACACGTCGGACCCCCAGTGGATTGTAGAGGAGTTTGCCCGTTATTACGCTGAGATTTATACCTCCGCGGTGTGTTTTCTGAGGCTGATAACTCGGATATGCTACGTGACATTACCTTGCCAGTGTTGTCGGAAGATGATAGGAATTACCTGGACTCCGCTCTCACCAACGACGAGGTGGCAATGGCCATTCGGGGTGTACACTCTGGTAGGGCCTCCGGCCCTAACGGTCTTCCGATAGAATTGTTCAAACCCCACACCGATAGACTAGCTCCGTATTTGAAGGGCATGTTTACAGAGAGCTTGGAGTGTGGTCAGTTGCCTTACGACCAGCGTGTGGCCAATATTGTCGTCATCCATAAGGAGGGTAAGCCTCGGTTGGAATGCTCTTTGTACCGCCCGATCTCGCTTTTAAATGTGGAACCTAAGGTGTTGGCGAAACTACTCGCCACGCGGCTTGTGAAGGTTATCTCCACCCTGGTACATCCCGATCAATCTGGCTTTATGCCTAGGAGAAATACTGCTCTCAATCTTAGGTGCCTCCACGGTGTTTTGGCCAGTGCCGCCCATATTCATGTACCTGCCATCTTGCTGTCCCTGGACGCCACTATGGCTTTCGAGCGAGTGGAATGGCCCTATCTTTTCGCGGTGCTGGCCAAATTGGGATTCGGCCCCGGCTTCATCGGCTGGGTCCGCCTCCTTTACTCTGCTCCCTTGTCACGAGTCGTTGTGAACAACCATAGATCTGGTGATTTTTACCTCGGGCGTGGCACTCGTCAGGGGTGCCCCCTTTCACCGTTGCTGTTCACTCTTTCTGTGGAGCCCCTTGCAGCCTGGGTGCGCTGGGACCGCTCGATAAAGGGGTTGCATTGGACCCCGGAGTGGGAAGACAAGATTTCGCTTTACGCGGATGACATCCTGTTGTACCTGACCCCCCCCCCGGGCTTCATTGATAGTGTTTATGGATGTTCTCGCCATCTTCAGTAGATATTCTGGCTTCTTAATCAACTGGGCAAAGTCGGTGTTGTTTGTACTGAGCGGGGATCCGCCTAGGGTGCCCGGGAACTGTCCCGTGAGGGTGGAATCGACTAGCTTTCGTTACTTGGGGATCCATATCTCCCTAGACCCCACAGTGTGCCATCGTCTAAATTTGTTGCCCCCTTTGGTCAGGCTTCGAGCGGACACGGTGCGCTGGAAGGCGTTGCCTCTCTCCATGCTGGGTCGCACTACCCTTTCTAAAATGATGGCCCTTCCGCGCTTTTTATATGCTCTTCAGAACTCTTTTGATCCTGTGCCCCCCTCGTATTTCCGCGAGATAGAGTCACTTCAGCGCGGCCTTCTGTGGGAGGGAAGGTCACGTATAGCTCTTTCCAAATTGATGTTGCCCTGGTACGATGGTGGGATCGGCTTGCCGAATGTCCGCAAATATTATTGGGCATCGCAGCTGGCTCCCATTAACCACGCGATATATGGCTCCCCGAGTGACCCCGGTCACGCAATGGATCGTGGTCAGCTGCCAAGGGGGGAATTCACCCGAGTTTTGTACGCCCGACGTGGCCGTTTCCCGCTGAAGGGGCCTACCTTGTGCTCCACGAGAGTGTGGCACGAGGCTAATGGTGCCCTTCGATGGGCTTGACGTCTGACTTTGTCTACGCCGCTGTGGAGCTCTGAAAAGCTTGG
Source organism: Lissotriton helveticus (assembly GCF_964261635.1). NCBI lineage: Eukaryota > Metazoa > Chordata > Amphibia > Caudata > Salamandridae > Lissotriton > Lissotriton helveticus. The sequence continues at coordinate 1,616,901,801 of NC_136069.1, forward strand.
GATGCTCTGGAAGTCGAAGGGGTTTGATCGGTGGGATCTAATTGCCATTTTGCAGATTCAGGATATATGGGGCAGAGACAGAATTTTGACCTTTGAGGAGCTACAGGCCAAGTACCTGTTGTGTGACACCGAGTGGTTTCGCTACATACAGATTAGTCATGCATTGAATGCGGTGGTGCCTAGCGGAGAGGCGTTGCCGGAGGCTTCCCCTCTGGAGGATCGCCTGCTTGATGGCCTATTACCTACCAAAGCGATTTCCCTCACGTACCGTAAATTGGTTAACCATTCGGAGGATCCGCTGGTGCGCCTTCGCGAGCAGTGGGTCGCCGATGGTCTTGTCCTAAATGATGAGGATTGGAGGGAGGCGGTGGCATCCCCTAAGGAGGTGGCAGTACCAATGAGGCTCCGATTGATCCAGCTTCGGATCTTGCATCGCTCCTATGTGACGGGCCTGGGCCTGCAGAGGATGGGATTGACTGAATCGCCTGCGTGCCGCAGGGGATGTGGGCTGCCGGGGTCGTTCATACACATTCTTTGGGAGTGCCAGGAGGTCCGGGAGTTCTGGAATCGTATACATGCTAAGATGAGTGAAGTGTGGGAGATGCGAGTTGACCCTGAGGCACGGCGATGTTTGCTAAATGTGTGGGAACCCACAGACCTGCCGATTCATGGTAGGGTGTGGGTGACTCTGGCGTGTGCGATTGCCAAACGCAACATTGCGCAGCTTTGGGGGGCGGCTCGGGCACCCAGGGTTGGGAAATGGATGGAAGATCTTGATTGGTGTATGTTTCGTGAGAAGTCTGTGTATGTTTCTAGGGGGCGACCCCAAAAATGGGTCAAGATATGGAGCGCACGGAACGCCTATCATGGAGATATTTGTGAACCCCCTGAATTGGAGCCGATAACTGTGGACCTGGAGAGTTCTTAGGCCTGTTTTTCTAATATTTGTAATGTATTATTGAGCGCTCAGAAGTCATTGTCCGAACTTTGCTACTGTGATTTCTGCATTTCAATCACTGTTTAAATGTGTTTCATTTCTAATAAAAATAATTTTAAAAAAAAGAAGAAAGATTAGAGAACGAGACAGAACAATGGAGACAGAATTATCATTAAATGATCGTATCTGTGATGAATATTGAAAGGCAAAATAATATAAAGAGTTTGAAAAGAAAGAGAGATGACTCAACTGAGAGTGAACTCTTAACATTCATTTATGACATTAAAATAACCTTCAGATGGTGGATTCAGAAATAAATTATGAATTAACAGGTAAATCGTGCCGGTTCTAATGAAATATGCAGAATTAACATTTAGGCTTTGATGAAAATAATGTGCTTAGAATGCACAAAACTGTAAGTTATCCTATTACTAGTACTAGGCTGCAAATAGCCAAAGCAATGCTGCTTGAAAAAGCAGGCTTGAATAGAAAATGTTAAATACGCATAAAAACATTGATTCCTGACCTCTCCATGAATACGCTTTTCAATAAATAATAAGTTACTTATATAGTTTCAGGTATTTATTTTTATATACACAATCACCACTGTTGACACATGATGAATTCTTGTTGTTGTAATTAAGTCAGGTGGAGTTTGCGGAGATTTCTGCACTCCGCATTATGCGGAGCTCGCAGAGTTCCTATGAACTCTGCGGAGCTGAGTTTTTTCCACGCTCGGGTTCATCAATGTCAAGTTGGCGAGCGAGGAAAATCCACCTCCCTGGGAGATTTTTCCTCATTTGCCATCGTCAACATCATGTTGGCGAGCGCGAGCATGGAAAATCAACTTCCCGGCGAGATTTCCCAATGCAGGCGGTCAGATTTGTCATTGCTAGTGGTCATGTATGCTTGCGACCGCTCGCGTTGAGAAGCTGTCCGCCCATGTTGAGAAAGCTGCCACTCGAGTAATAATCTACTTGAGCAGCAGAAAGGAAGCAGTGCCTACCAGCGCTGTGCATGGTTCCGTTTGCAATGATTGCACAGGGCAGACAAGCACCTGGCACTGAAAATCACTGCACACAGCATTTATCCAACGCACTCCGCTGCTTGCCGAGCTCTGCATAGTGCAGCAGAGTTTTTTGTGCACTTTGCGGCATTCTGCGTAGTACAATTGGATAGTTTTATTACTGTCAATCCCTTGAGTGTACAGGTAGGAAAAGTGTCTGTTAAGGTAGTGCAATTGAGTGAAGGTAATCATATTACTTCCCCTAATAGAATAGATTTCGTACCTTTAGATGAGGTACAAATAGATGTTTGCAGAAATGTTACTTCCCCTATTAGCTCGATTGACAAAGATCTTATTAGTTGTTTATGGGCTGGATCACTACAAATTATGTCATGGAACGTTGCAGGGTTTAAAAGTAAATTGCATGATCCGGTGTGGCTTGGAAGCATACAGTTTTGTACTTTGATTTTAATTCAAGAAACCTGGCTGACAGAAGCCTTTTTTATAAATGGCTAAAAAACTATTTTTACTAAAGCGGCCCCATCCAAGGCTGGTAGAGCTAGCGGAGGTCTAGCCACACTAATTTCAGTGTCCTCTCCCTTGATTTTAAAGAAAATTTGTATAAACTCACAGTATTACCAGTTCCTATTTTTCAGTGTCAAATGAAAACAGAATATAGTGGTTATTAATTTTTACAATAATATTTTTGATAACACGAGACACAGGATCATTAAGATGATGGAGGAGGAGCTTGATACATTTTTGAAGGAATTAGAGGGCGAGTAGATTCTGATTTTAATAGTGAAATATGGAATTCATCTATAGTGAATCAATGTGGTTTTGAAGATGATTTAGGGGAATATATTTCCCATTTTCCTCATAATTCCTACAGCGAAACAATTAATAATGTTATGCATAAATATAATTTAGTAATCATGGAGCTGGGTATCCATGAGGGAATATATATTAACCACACATATGGGGGGGTTGTGTCGTCTTCATGTATCAACCATTTCCTAATATCGAGGAAATGTAGTTCTCTTGTAGATAAGTGCTATATTCGACCTAGCCTGCTTAGCGACCATCATCCACTTTTGCTGACATTAAATTCTAGTTCATATTCTAGAGCGAAGGCACACGTCTCTGCTACTGAAATCAAAACACAAGGTGAAAATGGGATTTCGATCAAGTGGGCAGGTGTTAACCCTACTATTTTTACGGGGAACATTGTCTTAAAAAATAATAACCATATACAAACATGCTTGGACAAATCCTCTAGTAACCTTGATATTGAAATGGCCTTTCAAAACATCTCTGTTGAAATTTCTAACGGCCTGAAAATAAAAAATAGGAAAAATATGGATTATTGCCCATACTGGTTTAACCAGCAATGTTCCAGACTAAATAGGGATTTGAAGGAAGCACTAAAAATAAAACCCAGGAATAGGTAAAGAATTTGCATCCTTCGGAAAAGCTATATGCAAGCCCTAAATTTAAGAAAGATGGAGATTAAGGAGAGTGCATGGGATAGTTTGCTCCAAGCAGCTGAGACTAAAAACTCTATATTATTCTGGAAAACTATAGACCAACCGCTGTTTAAAGATAGTTTATCTACAAAGGTTGAAACATTAGTGTCGCCAGAAGATTGGCTAACTCATTTTGAATAAATTTTTAATCCCTCAAAACAGATTCTCATATTAAAAGAAAATGGAAATATCATTTCATTAAAACCCGCTAGGATAGGACCTATCACTATAGAAGAGATTAAAAGAGCCTTAAAATATAGTGCATGTGGAAAGGCTTCTGGCCGGATGGGCTTCCTATTGATATTTTTAAAGTTATTGTTGATTTCTGGTCCCCTATTTTAGATAATGTTTTTAATGCAACTATTGATGGGGCTTTACCTGTATCATGGGTAGAAAGTGTGATTGTCCCAATTTTTTAAAAAGGAGACAAAGGTAGCACAAAATGATACTGCCCAATATCCCTTCTTGATTCCACTTCTAAATTAATGGGTAGAGTTTTATTAGTTAGGTTGGAATGTTGGGTAAAAGAAAAAAACATTCTAACTGAAGCCCAGTATGGTTTGAGGAAGGGTATTGGTACGGTGGAGCAGTGCGTTAACCTGTAGTTGCTTATTGGGAAATACACTGTTGCCAAAAAAGGTCTTCTCCATCTCTTTTTTGTTTACCTTTATAGTGCATTCGATTTAGTAAACCACACTAAGCTATGGCAAACACTAGAGGAGATGGGTGCCCCTAGTCATATTATTAGCTTTTTATCACAGATTTATGCTAAATTGACCTCAACAATACATTATGGTCAGAATGGGGAATGCACGAGGCACTTTAGTGTAACTCGTGAGATTAGGCAAGGATGTGCCCTTGCCCCCCTTTTATTTTCATTATATATTAATGGCATGGATCTTGTATTACAAAGTTTGAAAGCTGATGCTCCCATTGTTGGTAATCGTGTAACCCCAGTTTTATTATATGTAGGTGATGCAGTACTAATATCTAGGACTGCAAATGGCCTCCAAATTCTGATTAATAATTTTACAAATGTCATGACTAATAAAGATTTTTAAATTCATCTTAGTAAAACATTAGTCAAGACATGTGGAAAAGCAAAGCTAAGAATAGAACCCACCATGTTGGGGGAATACCCATTGAAAGGACACTTTCTTATTTGGGGTTACTTTTTAATTGTAAATGAACTTCACACATTAATTTATGTAAATTGAAATTGAGGCCATTTTTAGATTCTCCCATAAAATAGCTAATAAGCCTGAACGGGAAATTTTAAAATCATTTGGAAGTATGTGCATCACAGGGGCATGTTATGATGGAGCCTTATGGGGCATGGCAGATACTTCCCAATTACAAATTCTTGAAAACACATTTTTAACATAGTCCATAAGAAGACAGGTGTACCATATCTGAGTGATTTGATCAGCATGGCCACACTTATATTGTGGTATAGAATCTGGATTAAGGAAGAAACATCTTTCACAAAAGCTATAAACTTGGATTGTCTTGAACTTGAATATTGCAGGAAAATACCATGGTTGCACTATATTTATAGTCTTTTAACAGAGTGTAGCATGGCATTTAATTTTAAAGACACTGACAGCATCCAGATCTATAATAAAGGTGAGCTAAAATGAGACTCTCCAAATCTAGAGAATTAATGAGGATGGCTGATTTGAATTTAAAACCATGTGCCCAATCTTATAGTAAAGGCCCCTTTGTACCGGGCACTCAGCCGTATCTTGTCTTTATAAGAAATGTACAACATAGATATTATCTAACTAGATTAAGGCTGTGTACACTCCACTTTTAGTTAGGTTTTCCAACTATGGGTAAGTGAAGCCCTAATCTCCCGAGGTGCTCATGTGACGGTAAATCTTCACAGTCTACTTTGCATTTTTTACTTTTTTTAAATTTTTATAGGAATATTAGAAAATCAATTTCACGCCCTCTTTTTTATTGCTAACAGTTTGTACTCTTATAAATCCGCTTCCCACCAAATATGTAACTTGGAAAATGTATCAATTTGTAATGTGGTTATCCTTTTTATTTTAAAGGCGATTAACAGTAGAAAGGAACTTTCATATTTTGAAATGCTCAATTATGAAATTGAATAGACTGTTATTTTAACATACTTTCCTTGTAGTCTTTTATTACTAATATTATTTTTTTTCTTCATGATTGGTATTTGGAGTTTTTCAACTCAATGAATAATTGTATGCTTCTAACCCTTACCGTCTCTGTGATGATACGTAAAATTTTATTGGTATTATTTTGGTTATTATAGAAAATGTTTTCGTAAGATAATCTTTTAGGGTGAAATGTTTAATTTGAGTAATGCTTTTTGCGAACGTTTTAAATTGTGCAAAAATGTATTCACTATGATGAATTGATTTTTATGACTGTAGTATGCTTTTTTGGATATGTGTTTATATTCTGAATAAAGCTTGTTTTTATTTGATTTGATTGAGATGTGTAGTCCAAGAAACATATTAACCCAAGCCACTGTGGTAATATGAAGGGACATAGGCAAAGATAGAAGAAACAATGGAAATATTAGTTTCATCTCTACAATGTTTCAAAATCTCGCTTGCCACTAGAGTAGGTTAAAGGATGCAACTAAGGTAATGCTCACACTGGCCTTTTGTACTGCTTTGTTCGCCTTAAGTTGGCAGGGTATGCTCAGACGTGAGTCCCTTGCTCACTTTGCCACTAGATTCAAGCAAACCTGGCTGAAGATGGCTGTAATGCCTGAAACCGGTCCTAGGAAGCTTGAATCTGGTCCAGGGAAGGCATGGCTTGGCAGTTCGGGATGGACTGTTCCCATGAGGCAAGGGGTCAGACTAATTTCCATATGGCCATTTCTGAACTGGGGTGGCAGAGTGGGTTAAAGAACGGTGATGGATTAAACCCAGATCTGTTGACTGGGTGTGAGTGTTTGATTGTTTCAGATGCTCCGTGCATCACCACCCCCTTTTGTACCGCTTTGTTCGCCATAAGTTGGCAGGGTATGCTCAGACGTGAGTCCTATGCTCACTTTGCCACTGGATTCAAGCAAGCCAGGCTGAAGATGGCTGTAATGCCAAAAACCGGTCCTAGGAAGCTTGAAAGCGGTCCACGGAAGACATGGCTTTGCAGTTCGGACTGGACTGTTCACATGAGGCACAGGGTCAGACTGATTTGCATATGGCCGTGTCTGAACTGGGGTGGCAGAGTGGGCTAATGAACAGTGATGGATTAAACCCAGATCTGTTGACTGGGTTTGAGTGTTTGATTGGTTCAGGTGCTCCGTCCATTCCAACCACCTTTTGTACCGCTTTGTTCGCCATAAGTTGGTAGGGTATACTCAGACGTGAGTCCCTTGCTCACTTTGCCACTGGATTCAAGCAAGCATGGCTGAAGACGGCTGTAATGCCAGAAACTGGTCCTAGGAAGCTTGAATCCGGTCCAGGGTAGGCATGGCTTGGCAGTTCGGGATGAACTGTTCCCATGAGGCCCAGGGTCAGACCGTTTTGCATATGGCCATGTCTGAACTGGGGTGGCAGAGTGGGCTGAAGAACGGTGATGGATTAAACCCAGATCTGTTGACTGGGTGTGAGTGTTTGATTGGTTCAGATGCTCCGTCCATCACCACCCCCTTTTGTACCACTTTCTTCGCCATAAGTTGGCAGGGTATGCTCAGACGTGAGTACCTTGCTCACTTTGCCACTGGATTCCAGCAAGACTGGCTGAAGACGTCTGTAATGCCAGAAACCGGTCCTTGGAAACTTGAATCCGGTCCAGGGAAGGCATGGCTTGGCAGTTCGGGCTGGACTGTTCCCATGAGGCACTGGGTCAGACTGATTTGCATATGGCCATGTCTGAACTGGGGTGGCAGAGTGGGCTAAAGAACGGTGATGGATTAAACCCAGATTTGTTGACTGGGTGTGAGTGTTTGATTGGGTCAGATGCTCCGTCCATCACCACCCCCTTTTGTACCGCTTTGTTTTCCATAAGTTGGCAGGGTATGCTCAGACGTGGGTCCCTTGCTCACTTTGCCACTGGATTCAAGCAAGCCGGGGTGAAGACGGCTGAAATGCCAGAAACCGGTCCTCGGAAGCTTGTTTCCGGTCCAGGGAAGGCATGGCTTTGCAGTTCGGGCTGGACTGTTCCCATGAGGTACTGGGTCAGACTGATTTGCTTATGGCCATGTCTGAACAGGGGTGGCAGAGTGGGCTAAAGAACGGTGATGGATTAAACTCAGATCTTTTGACTGGGTGTGAGTGTTTGATTGGTTCAGATGCTCCATCCATCACGACCCCCTTTTGTACCACACTGGCAGAACAGCATATATCTTATAAGCAGGGACCCTGGAATAACGCAAATGAGTTTTGCTACAGCCATTTTTGCATAACTGTAGATTTGCTGCATTTGTCACATAACCCATCATCTGCTGCATAATCTACAGATTTTTACCCCAAAAAATGTTCTAGCTCCAATGTTTCAAAAGTTATTAAAAGCACAGTGACACATGTTGCTGACAACGTAATCCCTTAGCAAGGGATGTCTGGTCACCTTTCTGTAGCTTATTGCTGTGTTTGGGTGTTAAATAAGTACTAATGAAGTGCGACTAATGCCCACACAGTGTTAACAAGTGTAAAATTGTCAAAACAATGAAGTAGTACTTTGTGTCGCATAATATGCCTTTTCTTGGCGCATTATATACTCCACTTTGCCACAAAATTTGGCAAGAACACACAATGCATAAGAAAATAACTTTTACAGAGTTTTATATAGCGCAAACTTGACCCAAAGGTATTTGGTATCAGAGTGCTTTACATAGCACCAGTTGCATTACATGAGGCACATTCATTTGTGTTAGGCACAGGTAGATTAAGTGATTTGTCCAGAATCATAGGATGTTCAACATCATTGCCGAGGCCCGAACCTGGTTGCCCAGATTCGAGGTCGATTGCCCTAGCCATTAGGCCAACTCCTCTTTTGAAGGCAGTTACAGTGAAAGACCATGGATACTTTGTGGCATACCTGATGCTTAGGCTTACCTGTTTTAGGTTTAAACCTATAATAACTGATAAAAACTCACTGAAAGGGAAATTATCCTAAGCAGTTTAAACATATAAACACTGAAAAGGGTGAAAGAGTCATTTTCATTTTTTCCTGAAGGGACCAATACATTGTAACTTTGTTATACAAGGTAGCAGCAAGAAAGACTGGGCTAACATTACTCCACTTGAGTTTTGTTGTTTAGGGATGCATCTAAAATATTGTTTCTTCTTCCTTTTGGTTTTTTCAGTTTTGTGGTCTTTGGCCTAAAGATGCAGGTTTAGAAGCATGTTTAGGTCTTATCTAATTATTTTTTAAACTGTACAGAATTAGAAATATCAAATTCATATTTGATATTTTAGTTATGTTTAATTATTTCACTGATAGGTAAAATGACTGGTTTCATAAGATTCTTTCCCAATATTTAGCATCACATTTTTCCACAGACAGAGAATGGGTAAAATCATTTGATACATTATTTATTATTATTATTATTATTATTATTATTATTATTATTATTATTATTATTATTATTATTATTTATACTTATATGGTGCACGAATCATCCCCAAGGGGATCTCTCGGCGCCTAGGAGGCAAACAGACCAATGTGCAGCATACTCATCTAAAATAGCCAGGTCTTGAGGTGCTTTTTGAAAAGAGTCATGGTAGTGCATGTCCGTAGGTGTTCTTGCAGCAAATTCCAATACTTAGGGGCCAAGTAAGACAAAGCGCGGCCTCTTGTCTTCACCTTCTTAATTATCCACATTAGAAGGAGATTTTGCCCACTGGATCTGAGCTGGCGGGCTGGGACATACCATTCTAGTTTTTTGTGAGATATCTGGGTCCAAGTACATGGAGTGCTTTAAATACTAAGCATAGGAGTTTGAAAACTGCCCTTTTCTTTGTCGGGAGCTAATGTAACTCTCTCAGTAGGGGAAGAGATGGAGTTCAAGCTGGCTTATTCAATGCTAACCGTGCTGCCGTTTTTTGAATGACTTGTAACCTTGAAAACCAGTCTTCCCTCATCCCTATCAATAGTGCGTTTCCATAATCTAGTCTACTGACTAGGAGCGCCTGTAACAGGGCCCTTCTGGTGGTAGGAGGGATCCAAGGAAAAATCCTTTTCAGCATACGCACCATTCTGAAGCACTTACCTGACAGAGTCTTAACATGCTCCTCCATAGAGAGATTGTTATCAATAACAATACCCAAATTTTTAGCCCACTTTGTTGGGATGGTTGCTTCTCCTAACTCACCTGGCCACCACTCCTCCGTCCATAGGTCCTCAGCTTTCCCGAACTATAAGATCTCTGTTTTGTTGGAGTTAAGCTGCAGGAAGTTCTTTCTCATCCAAGTGGCTATTTTTGTCATACAGGTCTTACATTTCTCTCTAGTCACATCGGGGTCCTTCTCTATGGGGAATATCACCTGAGTGTCCTCTGCTGAGGAAATGGTCTGGAACCCACAACATTTTAATCACAGTGGCCAGGGATGCCAAATAGATATTGAACAGTGTAGGGCTTAGGATAGAGCCCTGCGGCACGCCCTGGTCTACCACTGTAGTCTGGGATATGAAAGCGTCTAGTTGTACACATTGCGATCTGTCAGATAAGAAGCTCTGTAACCACTCTAGTGCCGCACCTCCGACACCAATCTATTGCAGCCTATCCCGTAGGATTCTGTGAGAGATGGTGTTGAAGGCTGCTCACAAATCTCTCATCAGCCCCCTTTTCTAGTGAGTCAGTATTAATAGTAGGTAAATTGCCAAACACCCCAGGATTTAAGCGTTCAGTGCAAGGTGTAGTGACAGGTATATGTGAAAAGAGTACGGTCACCAAGCATCTGAGGTAGTGGTGAAAATATGACCCCAGACTTTTGGAATACATGGAATGCAGTGACACTTGGAATTCTGCTGCAAAAAAGATCTTAACAAGTCAAAAAAAGATTGGAGTGATCTTGTTTGTATTTGCAGTGATTCAGTTACGTATATGAAATATTTTAGTGATGACCTGTCAAAATCCATACCTGAGCTGAAGTGCTTCCCTGTAAGAGATCCTTGCTACTTGCTAGATGGTATGCTGAAAGGATCTTTATGATCTTCAGAGGTAATGAGGAATGCTAATGACTTTGTATCCCATTCTGGGGCACTGTTTCGTTATCCACAGGAACAAAAATGCAAATATTTTCTCATTTTGTGCTTTGTGCAGCATCAACGAAAGAGTCATTACAACTGTGTCATTTAGCCAGTGGTTCTCAGCTCTTGAGGACTTGAATGAGATATTATTCATGCAGTAATAATTCACAGAATTTTTGCTTAGCGATGATGCCAAAGGCATGAAATGTGAGGATCTTTGATCGCATATTGAAAGTGATGTTAAAAAAAGTACACTCTACTGCATTCTTGGATTTTTACAGGAAAACATGACTGCTGTAGTGGACATAATCAAGATACTAAATTTGAAAATACCCTTGTCTACCAAGAGCTCAACCTAATTGGTGTAGATGTGAAACATCTATCCAGAGTAGGCTGAGCAACACTTTGAGTGACTTTAGCATTGTCACATGGTCCATGTTATAATGCTTGCCATTTGGGAAGAAAAAAAATGTTGAGGAGCAATTTAGGAAAGTGTATTTCACAATGCATGAGAAATGCCGTGCAATGATGCATAGAGACATGTCCCTTCTCCAACCATATATTTACAACAAGGGGTGGTGAGGGACAGAGTCTCTGAATTAAGCAGAAACTCTCACCCAGTCAAAAGATCAGGGCTAGACCCAACACCGTTTTTTAGCTCATTGCACCATCCCAGTTTCAGAACCTGGCTGTATGCAAATTAGTCTGTTCCTGTCCCAGTGCATGATGGGAACAGGGCAAACCAAACTACAAAAGCCAATTCTTACACTGGGAAGGAAACAAGCTTCCGGGGACCGGTTTCTGGCATTACAGCCGTCTTCGGCCCGGCTTGCTTGAATCCTGATGGTGCAATGAGCAAGGGACTCATGTCTGAGTATACCCTTCCACGCTTAGGGTGGACAAAAATATTTACAACAAGGGGTGCTGAGGGACCATGGCAGCTGAAGTCAATGAAGCCTCACTATGGTACTCTGCACAAGTTTTAGATCCCTTCCATAAAGGGGAATTTTCTCCAGATTTTTAAAAGTACTGCTTCATATTTGACCGCTTCAAGAACTCTAAGGGCATATCCACCCAGTTCAACACATATGTTGGAGAACCTGTCCGAGAGAATTTTAATCTTCTTGGCCACCAGTATTGGCATGGAATGCTATGTGAGTGGCCAGAGTTAGAAAAGTATGTACTGGCTGTTTTGTCATTGCCCGTCTTTTCACAGATAAAAGACTCACTGAAGAAGTATGGGGTACTACAATAAGTTTGATTTGTAAAAATGTATTTCAAACTCATGTACACTGTAAGTACCCTACATACCATACATTATCAGTGCAGAAATAAAGTAATAATAAAAGCAAAATGTTTCATAAAAACTGGATAAACACTGTTTCTATTGTTTTTTAATGGCGCAAAAATGTGTAACCGCTGATAACCATTGTTTTTTTGAAATATTGGAAAGACTGAAAATACACCGCCAGAATTTACCAAAAACTAGACCTGGGCAGTGAACTTCGCTTCATTCGCGGAGTTTGGAAAGTTTTCTGCACTCTACTCTCCGCAGAGCTCGTGCAGTGCAGAAAACTCAACTTTGCATAGTGCAGCTGAGTTTTTCCCTGCTGCCGCTCGGGTAGAATTTCTACCCACCAGACGGAATACCAGCAGAAACTGCAGTTCCCACTGCACTCCGCCATTCGTGGAACTCCGCAGACTATTTTTGTAACTTCGCGGAGTTCTGTGTTGGAAAACTCCTCGAACTACGCCCAGGCCTGCCAAAAAAGAAACTGAAAAAAGGAAAGCCTACTGATGCTCTAAAAGGAAATGCTAACAATAACAGAGGAAGTACCATGAGACCTTCCACGAACTAAGGCACACGTGGTGACACGGTAGTCTGGACTTTGGCTATGGATGGAAATGTACTGAAGAGACAAACTGATGCTGGCACAAGAGCTGTAATACAGATACTTTCTTATGATAGGATGGAATCATGAGAGTGGGTGGAAAAACAAAATAAAGGTTTAGGTATCGCAAAACAGTGCACAAACCGATCAATTGGGAACCATACAACAAAGTGGGTGTTTCTGTTTCCTTTCCCGTCCTGACGCTCTCAGTAGCGGTCGCTCCCCACGCTCCCTGCTGCCCTGTGGTATCGCTGAGCTGTGCTCCTTGCTTTACGCCCTAAATAACTGCTGCCTGCTGCCTGTGGTTTCGTTGAGCTGCGCTCTTTGCTCTGCGCCTTGAATAACTGCTATCTGCTTTTTGACATAGCGCTGTGCCTCTCCTAAACATTGCTCGATTATTTTTGCTGCTCTAGTCTGTATCGCTTGCCTGTTTAGCTTAGACCTTTCATTATTATTTGTATTGCTCGTCTCCCACAGCGTATCCCCACTTTGTGCCCCATCCTGTTCCGGTCTCACTTTTGCTGCCATTTTTGTTGTTGTTGTGCCTAGGAGCCCGTCCTCTCCACCCCGCTCCCGCCTCCCAGCTGCTCCTCCCTCCCACAGACTGCTTAGGCTTGCCCCGTCCCCAGAAGCGCTGTGACCGTCCTGACGCTCTCAGTAGCGGTCGCTCCCCACGCTCCCTGCTGCCCTGTGGTATCGCTGAGCTGTGCTCCTTGCTTTACGCCCTGAATAACTGCTGCCTGCTGCCAGTGGTATCGTTGAGCTGCGCTCTTTGCTCTGCGCCTTGAATAACTGCTACCTACCTTTTGATATAGCACTGTGCCTCCTCTAAACATTGCTCAATTATTTTTGCTGTCCTAGTCTGTATCGCTCGCCTGTTTAGCTTAGACCTTTCATTATTATTTGTATTGCTCGTCTCCCACAGCGTATCCCCACTTTGTGCCCCATCCTGTTCCGGTCTCACTTTTGCTGCCATTTTTGTTGTTGTTGTGCCTAGGAGCCCGTCCTCTCCACCCCGCTCCCGCCTCCCAGCTGCTCCTCCCTCCCACAGACTGCTTAGGCTTGCCCCGTCCCCAGAAGCGCTGTGACCGTCCTGACGCTCTCAGTAGCGGTCGCTCCCCACGCTCCCTGCTGCCCTGTGGTATCGCTGAGCTGTGCTCCTTGCTTTACGCCCTGAATAACTGCTGCCTGCTGCCTGTGGTATCGTTGAGCTGCGCTCTTTGCTCTGCGCCTTGAATAACTGCTACCTGCCTTTTGATATAGCACTGTGCCTCCCCTAAACATTGCTCAATTATTTTTGCTGTCCTAGTCTGTATCGCTCGCCTGTTTAGCTTAGACCTGTCATTATTATTTGTATTGCTCGTCTCCCACAGCGTATCCCCACTTTGTGCCCCATCCTGTTCCGGTCTCACTTTTGCTGCCATTTTTGTTGTTGTTCAATCAATCAATCAATCATACCATTTGTATAGCGCACTACTCACCTGGGAGGGTCTCAAGGCGCTTGGGGGAGGGGGTATGCTACTGCTCGAACAGCCAGGTCTTGAGTTGTTTCCTGAAGGCGAGATGGTCCTGGGTCAGCCGAAGGTGGATGGGGAGGGAGTTCCATGTCTTGGCAGCCAGGTAAGAGAAGGATCTTCCTCCGGCGGTGGCTCTTCGGATGCGTGGTACGGCTGCGAGGGCGAGGCTGGTGGACCGTAGCTGGCGGGTGGACGTGTAGAAAGTCAGGCGGTCGTTGAGGTACTTGGGGCCCAGATAGTGGAGAGACTTGTGTGCATTGGTGAGGAGCCGGAACGTGATCCTCATGTCGACGGGGAGCCAGTGCAGGTTCCTCAGGTGGCTTGAGATGTGGCTGCGTCGGGGGACATCCAGGATGAGTCGGGCGGAGGCGTTCTGGATGCGCTGGAGTCTTTTCTGTAGCTTGGCTGTGGTTCCGGCGTAGAGGGCGTTTCCGTAGTCCAGTCGGCTGGTGACGAGTGCCTGGGTGACAGTCTTCCTGGTCTCGGTCGGGATCCAGCGGAAGATCTTGCGAAGCATACGCAGGGTGTTGAAGCACGATGAGGAGACGGCGTTGACTTGTCTGGTCATCGAGAGGGAGGAGTCCAGGATGAAGCCCAGGTTGCGTGCGTGGTCGGTTGGCTTGGGTGCGGTGCCCAGGGCTGGGGGCCACCAGGAGTCGTCCCAGGCGGAGGGCGAAGATCCCAGGATGAGGACTTCCATCTTGTCCGAGTTCAGTTTCAGGCAGCTGTCCTTCATCCACTCAGCGACGTCTTTCATCCCTTCGTGTAGGCAGGTTCTGGCGGTGTCGGGGTCTCTGGCGAGGGAGAGGATCAGCTGGGTGTCGTCGGCGTAAGAGATGATGTTGAGGTTGTGCTGGCGTGCGATGGCTGCAAGAGGTCTCATGTAGACGTTGAAGAGGGTGGGGCTGAGTGAAGATCCTTGCGGGACGCCGCAGATGACTTCGGTGGCCTCGGAGTGAAACGGGGGGAGGCGGACTCTTTGTGTTCTTCCGGCGAGGAACGAGATGATCCACTCCAGTGCCTTCTCTTGGATACCGATGTTGCTGAGGCGCTGGACTAGGGTGTGGTGGCAGACAGTGTCGAACGCAGCGGAGAGGTCCAGGAGGATGAGGGCCACTGTTTCCCCTTTGTCGAGCAGGGTCCGGATGTCGTCGGTGGCTGCGATGAGGGCGGTCTCGGTGCTATGGTTGGATCTGAATCCGGACTGCGAGGGGTCGAGGGATCCGTTCGTCTCGAGGAAGGCGGTCAGCTGTCTGTTGACGATCTTCTCGATTACTTTAGCAGGAAAAGGGAGGAGCGAGATGGGGCGGAAGTTCTAGAGGTCGGTGGGGTCCGCTGTAGGTTTCTTCAGGAGGGCGTTGAGCTCGGCGTGCTTCCAGCTCTCCGGGAAGGTGGCGGTGTTGAATGAGGTGCTGATGATGTTCCGGAGTTGGGGTGCGATGGTGGAGTCGGCCTTGTTGAAGACGTGGTGTGGGCAGGGGTCGGTCGGTGATCCGGAGTGGATGGTGTTCATCGTGCGGGCTGTGTCTTCGGTGGTCACCGTGGTCCAGGTGCGGAGGGTGGCGGTGGGGGGCGTTGGTTCGACGGTTGGGTGCGTGGGTGGTGCGCCGAAGCTGTTGTGGATGTCGGCAATCTTGTGGTGGAAGAACGAGGCGAGGGAGTCGCAGAGGTCTTGTGACGGAGTGATGTCGTTGGTGCCGGTGCTGGGGTTGGAGAACTCCTTGACGATGGTGAAGAGCTCTTTGCTGTCGTGGGCGTTGTTGTCCAGTCGTTCCTTCAGGGATTTCTTCTTGGTGGTGCGGATGAGCTGGTGGTGCTTGCGGGTAGCGTATTTGAGGGCGGTCATGTTGTCGGTGGTCCGGTCGAGGAGCCAGGCTTTCTCGAGGGTGCGGCAGGTCTTCTTGGAGTCCTTGAGTTCGTCGGTGAACCAGGATGCCTTCTTGCTTCTGGGTCTGCTGGGACGGTTTTTTAGTGGCGCGAGGTCGTCGGCGCAGGCGGTCAGCCACTGTGTGAAGTTGTGGGCTGCTTCGTTGGGGTCCGTTGTGTTGGCGGGTGGGCTCTGGCTGAGGGAGGTGGTGAGCTGGTCCGCGGTGATCTTGCTCCAATTCCTGTGAGGTACCTGTTGCGGGTGGTGGTGGGTCGTGGATCTTTTGAAGCTGAAGTGGACGCAGCTGTGGTCGGTCCAGTGGAGTCCGGAAGTGTGGCTGAAGGTGATGTACTTGCTGGAAGAGAAGACGGGATCAAGGGTGTGGCCGGCGTAGTGGGTGGGGGTGTTGACCAGTTGCTTGAGTCCGAGGTTGGCGAGGTTTTCCAGCAGGGTGGTGTTGTTGCGGTCCTTGTTGTTCTCCAGGTGGAAGTTGAGGTCCCCTAGTAGGATGTAGTCAGCGGAGGGGAGGGCGTGTGGGCTGATGAAGTCTGTGATGTCTTCGCTGAATTGTGTGCGTGGTCCCGGGGGTCTGTAGACGAGGGTGCCTCTGAGGGTCGTCTTAGGGTCGGTGTGAATCTGGAAGTGGAGATGTTCGGCTGCGGCGAAGGAGTCGCTGGCGTCGGTCGTGATGCGGATGGTGTACCTGTGGATGATGGCGATGCCTCCTCCGGTCTGGTTGATGCGGTCCCTCCTGATGATCTTGTACCCGTCCGGGATGGCGATGGCGATGTCGGGTGCAGAGGAGGTGTTCATCCAGGTCTCCGTGAGGAAGGCGACGTCCGGTGATGTAGCGTCGAGGAGGTTCCAGAGTTCCACGGCGTGTCTGTGGACGGAGCGGGTGATGAGCAGGATGCACTTGAGGTGGTTGCTGCTGGTGTTTGTCTTGGCGGGTGTGGGGCAGGTTCGGAGGCAGGTGAACTTGCAGGTACAGCAGGTGAAGGGTCCGTGGGTGCGTCTCGGGGTGGCTCGGCAGCAGGCGTGGGTCCGGCCGGCATTGAGTGCGTTGAAAGTGGCGTCGTCGTAGGTCAGTTGGGTCATCTTGCATCGGCGGGGAGGGCCAGGGGTCCTGGCACTGGGCGCGGTCCAGGCGCGGACGGGCGCAGACGGGCTTACCTTTGGCGCACCTTCGGCGCTCAATCGGTGCACCCGCTGCGCGCGTCGCTCAGGGGGCGTCATAAGTAATGCGCCGGGAGGGCCGGTCACCTGGGTGGCGGGAGCCGGGCGGCCAGTGGGCAGGGGGGGCGGAGTCGGCTGGAGGTCAGTGGTGGGAAGGAGGGCCGAGGGCGGCTCAGCGGCGGCTGGGTCGTCCGGCGGCTGGAGAGGAGAGCTACAGGTAGGGGGAGAGCAGCAGAAGGGGGGGAAATAGGGGTACAGAAGGCAAAAGGGGAAGGTGAATACAGGAGGCAGAAAACCAACAGGCAAGGGGATACAGGCGGAAAAAAACGGAGGCAGCAGGTGGGGGGGCGAAAACACAGAAGGCAACGCAGTCAGCAGGCAGCAGGCAGCGCACTGGTAGTCAGCGGGCAGGAGCAGCGGTGGGTTGGGGCGACCTCGCCTGGAGCCCGTCCTCTCCACCCCGCTCCCGCCTCCCAGCTGCTCCTCCCTCGCCCCACCCCCCTCCACTATCCGCATATGACAGATGCCTTCACGCGCAGCGTCCACGCGCAGCGGACGTGCCCTATGCGCGCCTAAGGTGCGCCAAAGGTAAGCCCGTCTACGCCCGTCCGCGCCTGGACCACGCCCAGCGCCATACCCCCTGGCCCCCACAAATCCCACTCCACCCGCATAACGTACGACGCCGCATCCCTTTCAGCATTTAACCCCGGCCGACTTCCAAACTGCTACCATGCCACCCCAGGACACACCCATGGACCCTTCACCTGCCACTCCTGCAAGTTCGACTGCATCAGGACCCACACCAAATCCACAGACTCCAATAAAAGCTCCGACACTAACCACCTAAAGTGCATCCTGCTCAACACCCGCTCGGTCCACAAACACGCCATTGAACTCTGGAACCTACTCGACACTACATCACCGGATGTCGCCTTTCTTACAGAAACATGGATGAACGCCTCATCAGCACCCGACATCGCCATAGCCATCCCGGACGGCTACAAGATCATCTGGAAGGACCGCACCAACCAAACAGGAGGAGGCATGGCCATCGTCCATAAAAACACCATCCGCATCACGACCAGTTCCGACGACAACCTCACATCCGCGGAACACCTTCACTTCCAGATCCACACCGACCCCAAGACCACACTCAGAGGCACCCTCATCTACAGACCACCAGGACCCCGCACACACTTCAACGATGACATCATTGACTTCATCAGCCCACACGCCCTCCCCTCCGAGGACTATATTCTACTGGGAGACCTCAACTACCACCTGGAAAAGAAAAACGACTCCAATACCACCACCCTTCTGGACAACCTAGCCAACCTCAGACTCGAACAACTTGTCAATACCCCCACCCACTATGCCGGACACACGCTCGACCCAATCTTCACCTCCAGCAAGCACATCTCCTTCAATCACACCAAGGCTCTCCACTGGACGGACCACAGCTGCGTTCACTTCAACTACAATAAGACCAAGACGCACAACCCCCCACAACCTATTCCCCAAAGAAACTGAAACAAAATTACTACCGATCAGCTCTTCACATCGCTGCACCAAAACCCCCCTGCCAAATCATCGGACCCAAACCAAGCAGCCACCAACCTCACACAATGGATCACCCACAGCACAGACGTACTAGCACCCTTGAAAAACCACCAAATCAAGCAAGGTAACAAAAAAGCCCCCTGGTTCAACGACGACCTTAAGAAATCCAAGAAGCTATGTCGCACCCTCGAGAAAGCCTGGAGAAAAAACCCAACCACTGACAACCTGACCACCTTCAAGAACGCAACCCTCAAACACCACCAACTGATCCGATCCACCAAGAAATCAGCATTCAAGGATTGACTTGACAACAACGCCCACAACAGCAAGGAACTATTCAACATCGTCAAAGAATTTACCAACCCCACCTCCGACACCAACGACATCACTCCCTCCCAAGACCTCTGCGACTCCCTAGCCTCTTTCTTCTACAACAAAACTGCTGACATACATAACAGCTTTGAAAACCAACCCAGGGACCAGTCCACTCCACCCCACCCACATCCACTCAGGATCACCAACGGACCCATGTTCCCACCACATTTTCAACAAAGCAGACTCCATCATCGCAACCCACCTCTGAGACGTCATCAATTGCTCCCTCTACTCCGCTACCTTCCCGGAAAGCTGGAAACATGCGGAACTCACGCCCTTCTGAAGAAACCCACAGCAGACCCCACGGAACTTAAGAACTACCACCCCATATCGCTCCTCCCATTCCCTGCCAAAGTGATTGAGAAAGCCGTCAACAGTCAGCTCTCCGCCTTCCTCGAAACCAACAAATCCCTCGACCCTTCACAGTCCGGCTTCCGAGCCAAACACAGCACCGAAACCGCACTCATCGCAGCAACAGACGACATCCGAACTCTACTGGACAACAGATAAACAGCTGCCCTCATCCTACTTGACCTCTCCGCAGCCTTCGACACAGTCTGTCATAGCACCCTAATACAACGCCTCAGCAACATCGGAATACCAGGAAAAGCATTGGACTGGATCATCTCGTTCCTCGCCGGAAGAACCCAGAGAGTCCGCCTTCCCCCTTTTAGATGAGAGGCCACTGAAGTCATCTGCGGCGTACCACAAGGATCATCACTCAGTCCCACTCTCTTCAATGTATACATGAGTCCCCTCGCATCCATCGCACACCAACACAACCTCAACATCATCTCCTACGCAGACGACACCCAGCTGATCCTCTCCCTCACCAAAGACCCTAACACCGCCAAAACCAACTTACACGAAGGAATGAAAGAAGTAGCCGAGAGGATGAAGAACAGCCGTCTAAAACTGAACTCGGACAAAACAGAAGTCCTCATCTTAGGATCATCCCCCTCCGCCTGGGACGACTCATGGTGGCCACCAGCCCTGGGAACCGCACCCATACCTACGGACCACGCACGTAACCTGGGCTTCATCCTGGACTCCTCCCTCTCGATGACCAAACAAGTCAACGTCGTCTCATCCTCATGCTTCAACATCCTACGCATGCTCAAAAAAATCTTCCGCTGGATCCCCACCGAAACAAGAAAGACAGTCACCCACGCACTGGTCACAAGGCGACTGGACTACGGTAACACCCTCTACGCCGGAACCACAGCCAAACTACAGAAAAAACTCCAACGCATCCAAAACGCCTCAGCCAGACTCATACTGGACATCCCCCGTCAAGCTCACATTTCCGGTCACCTGAAAGACCTCCACTGGCTCCCCGTCAACAAGAGAATAACGTTCCGTCTCCTCAGCCACGCACACAAAGCCCTCTACGACATAGGACCCGAATGCCTCAACACGCGACTGTCCTTCTACACCCCCACCCGCCAACTAAGGTCGTCCAATCAAGCCCTCACCGCAATTCAACGCATCCAAAGATCCACCATGGGGGGAAGATCCTTCTCCTACTTAGCGGCCAAAACCTGGAATTCCCTCCCCACCCACCTCTGCCTTACACAGAACCACCTCTCCTTCAGAAAACAACTTACAACTTGGATATTCGATAAGTAAAACACCCCCTCCCCCTCCCCCCCCAAGCGCCTTGAGACCCTCTGGGTGAGTAGTGCGCTATACAAATTCTCGAACTTGAACTTGTTTCTTAACTTGTCCAAAATTCTGAGTGGTCTTTCACTTCTGCCTGACCAGTAAGGTCATCCCCTTGTGTTTAAGCCCAAGCTGACACTGTGTGGTCTTCAATAGCCTCCATGTACCAGAGGCCAGTCTTTCTGCTCGGACCTGTACTTCTTCTTCAATGCCCAATCATACACTTCTTGAAAATTACCCTAGTGATGCTTGAAGTAAGATGAGAAGAAAAATCATCAGAATTCACTTACGTATCACTCTAGGCCAATCTCTAAATATCACAAATTTAAATGAATATATGAACTAGAAGCAAATATATGATACATATGGCTCAAACTAATATTCTGTACTAAGCATATATACCTATGTACTAGTCACTCAATGCAAATTAAATATTGACATATAGCGCCTGAGGCCATGGTGAGCAAGGGTACATTATGAGGGTCTCCTTATATATATGTAAGGCAAAACATACAACAACGCTTCTTATTATTGATACCCTGGTGGGAACTTAGGAGACCAGCTTCGCTTGTGCTTCTTGAGCCACTTCCAGAGCCAGCTACAGAGATGTCACTAGCCACATTCACTGGTAACATGGGTTACTACTAATATTCCAGAGTTAAATGCTGGCCATCCACTGACTCACCAAAGACAATGACATTATCCCAGTAACTGCTCCTACAATTCAGAAACAGTAAAAGGCACACCCCTTCACTACCCCTAGCCAAACAGTCCACCTTTAACTTTCCCTAGGTGACTGTATCCTTCCCAGGGCCATGCTTACTGATCCGTTGCTCTCAAGCTTGGTCCGCGTTTTAGAAAAGCTAAGAAATACACTTACATGCAGGTGTATCTTGGCACTTTGATTTTGAGTGGCTCTCTCTGCTGGGGTGGGCTCTGGAATTGCTTGTAAATCATTGATATCAGTGTATTTATCAAGATCTAATGTGGCAGCTTCCCAAGATCCAGTGACCTCACTAACACGACCGTGGACCTGGAATCTACACAAGTTTAGCCCTAGGTGCTTATAAGCTTGAAGTCCCCTTCAGATGCATGTGTGCTTTCCATCCTGGAGTAGTGTATACCAGGAGACTGTTGGTGATTGTGCATGGAAGCAGACCTATTGGAAATGAGAGGGAAGGCTTCAAAGTCATACTTTGCCCCATAGAGGACCGACCAGTTTAATAATTCCAGGAAAGAAAGGCTTTGATACAAAACTACACAATAAAATAATGAATCATGACATGTTCTGGAACATAGAAAGAAACTGGAGAAACTGACTTGCACAAAATGAACTCCTATTAAAGACACAGATTTTTCATATAAAAAGAACCTCATTTTGGACCTGTTTGTAAGCAGTAGGAACCTTCCCTTTTTGCTTGTAATGCACACACATGAATGAATTGGTTATTTCCTTTAAAAATAATTGAAAATAAAGAGGAATGAAGTTGGAATACGACTCTGAAATATCTTCACAAGGCTTGTCGGATAAACATAGAAAAGTAGTAGAACAACAATTGGTAGTGGATAAGATAGATTTACAACTTCCAAAGATCCTTTACATAATGTTGTATGTGTTCTGTAGTGGGCTACAGGGCTGACCCTTTGGGGGATCTCTTCCTCCAAGTTTAGTCACGCCCATAGTCTGTATTCGTTTCTAATTTGTTTGACAAGACAGAAGTAGGTATCTTTGGCAAGAGCACCTCCCCATAGAACTCAAACTGGTGGCCGGTCAAACTCAGACCCACACCCAGAACCCAAACCAGGAACTTCAGATTAATCATCAACAACAACCTGGAAATGAAGGAACAAGTCAACACCATAACTGCATCCTGCTTCCACACCCTGAAGAGGCTGAAGAAGATCTTCAAATTGCTCCCACGGAGCACTAGAAAGACTGCCACTCATGCCCTAAACAACAGCATGTTTGATTATGGGAGTGCCCACTATGCTGGGATTACCAAGGAACTCACTAGAAGACTACAAATCATCCAGGACTTGCACATCCAGCCAGACACATCCTCATCATCCCACACAGAACTCACATCCCACCTCAGGCAAATACACTGGCTCCTGATACACAAACCTGCTCAATTCAAACTCCTCACACATATACATTAAAAACAATACAAAACTCAGGCCCCATCTACCTGAACAGTCACATCTCCTTCCACCAACCACACAGGCACCTCTGCGCCGCAGGATTCCGAACCACACATCCCAGGCATACACAGAACCAGATCAGGAGAACAGGCATTCCCTTTAATTGTCCTAAAGCGTGGAACATCCTCCCAATCCACATGAAAGCCTCCTCCTCTCTTCTTCAATTCCATCGAAAGCTGATGTCCTGGCTTTTCAAGTGATCATTAGACGAGAACTGCCTTGAACACTAGGACATTTGTATTTTGGCGGTTTTCAAGTGATCAACCTACCATAGGCAGGGCTAGTCACAAGCACACCTGCTCAGTGACAGGATACCCTCGACGGTGATAGTGTGCTTCACAAATACATATAACATAACAGACATAACATCATCCCATTGCTCTTAGAATCAATGACCTGCCTTTGGAATGGAGTTTCATGGTTGCATTTGCCCAATCAGCTGCAGTCTTGTAGGAAACCATTATTGAATTATTTCGGGGCAGCAACTAAGTGACACCTGTATTTTGAAATATCAATACCAAACCTACTCAGAGTAAAGTGCAAGGAGCAATGAAGCTCCAGACTGATCTCACAAGCTTAGGACTAGTCTCACTTTTAGAAGTAGGGTGAAGAAAAAAAAAGAACATTCACATGAATCGTTACGTATCCTTCCACTGATTATTGCAGATGGAGGAATTGGAATAGAGTAGAAACTGTTAATGCAGATGCTTGTGAAATACATATATGTATTAAAGATGCAAACAGGCAGTGGCCAAGAGAAAGACATATAATTCACAGTGAATGATACAAAAATGCAAAATGCAGTGACACAACTAGCGGATTTCGCTGCCTGAAACCTGTCCATGATTTCTCCAGGGGGGTCTGGGCTCCAAGCACATCACCTGCGTCCAGCATGAGCCTGGGGCCTCTGCCGAGGGCAGAGAGCTGAGGTCTGTCATCACCGAAATAAAAGTGTCTGCTGAGGTTTAGGCCTTGGACTGCTCTCTAAGTGAGTCCAGAGGGGCTCGAAGAGCTCTATAAGTACCCAGCCCTCTCGGCACGCGCTCCTCTTCGGTCCTTGCTTGGTTAAGGCTGCCTCAGTCTTCGCTCCCACCTGATTTTGGTAAGTTACAGATGGTGAAAGGAGGAGCCGAGTTATCCCATTCGAATACTCTGTTATCGGAAATGCTCTCACTTTCTACCGGAGCCCTGACTTTATCCTTTCGTAATTTGTTTGACCTTTATTGAAATTATGTCTGACTACTGTTTAATTTGACTCTTTTCATTGAGTGCTCGAGATAATAAGAAAGATGAGAGGGCGTGGCCTTATTACAGTCAGAATCGAGGACAGTGTCGTGATCATTTGGTGGTAAAAGGGTATCACGCTGCCTTTCATTCCAAAAACATGCTTTCAAATGAAAAACACGAGTGTTTATCATGTGATATGACTTTACCTGCGCCATCGGACAGATGTTTTAAAAAGATGAATGTATTGTGAATAAAACAGTAAGTAATTTTCTTTCCATCGTGATGTGTTTTTTTAATAGTGAACTGCATTTGATTGTGCAGGGGAAACAAACAAAAGGTGCTGTCTACTTTTTTAATAAGGTTCGAAATTTCTAAACCATTGTAATTTTAAACCACGTCTTCTTCCAATTATTTCTAGGTAAATAGTTCTGTGTTTCAAGCTGTCAGAACACGAGTTTGTCTTTTTTTCACTGATGGTGTACTACCCCTTCTGTTTCACAGCGTCTTTCACGGTGTCCGTGTGCATCTACCGAATAAACTTCAAAGCACACACGTGTATTTATATTATGTGACCAGTGAGGCAAACATCCACACATGTTTTTAGACGTTGACGAAATGACACAAGTGCACAATAACAAATGGTGGCTAAGAGTGAGCTTCTGTTTGAGAGCACCTGCCAAAAAATGCACGCATTGAAGCCTTAGGCTACTTTTGTCTCTGCCCCTAAAGAATTATTTGGTAATACTGCATGGCCAATTGCTGCAATGTTTGGCCTTTCGTGTGTGAAGTCTCACCCCATCATTGCAAGCTCTACAGGTCAGAATGAGGCAATAGGTGGTGCTGCCACATTACATTTCCTCGTTATACATTCTCTTTTCGTCATTTTCTACCCTGAGATGTCTTCCCTTCTAATATTGAAACCGGAAGTTGTCTGGGAGGAAACTCGAGAGTGCAGGGGGATGCCTACTCGTGCAAAATGGATAGGGCAAAGTATTGGCCTTGCATGAAAGGGTGAGAGCAAAAGGATAACAAGGGAAAGGTCGATGTAAACTTGCTGTCAGGGCTGCAGCCTACTAAGGGGCTTATTTATGGGTGGCTTAGGTTGCTGGAGCCTCACTGTTTTTGATGCTCCGGCTGGCAAACCTCTCAATCGTATCTATGAGTGACCCTTAATGAAGGACATGTATGAGATGCCAAACTAGCACACCGGCACTGATTGGCTTGGATTGTACCAATCAAACATAAATTGACCAGTGGAGTCATTGAATTAAAAAATCCCATAAAAATGCTACATCGGGTGCCAGTCTATATTTGGTGCTTAACCCGGGTGTATCTTTATTGCTTTTTCTTTTCGAGGGGAGTAACTGATGAGGGGCTCTCTTCTGGAGACGACTGGATTCCTTTTTTCATAAGTACATTTCCCTGCTCATCTGCAACTTCTATTCTTTCTTCAGTATTATCCCTGCAGTATATCACTGCTCCATCATCACAGGTGTTCAGAGGCCAGACATTCAATGTAGAAGCCATGCCATTCCAATCCAAATATTGATTAATCTCACACAGTGAGATATCACAAGGAAAAGTTCCTTGAAACTTTTCAAATGTTATCTTTGCTAAGGGAATCCCACTTGTTTCCTGAAGCTTTTCTTTAACTTCTTCAGTCCTGCTAACCTTCTCTGGCTCTTCAAGGAACTCCGGACGCCTTCCAGGGGGCCAGAAAGGCCAATCTCAACTCCAATTTCCTGGCAAAAAAGAAACTTCATCTTTTCATGAAGTTGCAAAAATCGTTCCTGTGGCAAACTTTGCCTGCAGGTGAAATTTAAAGCCAACAAGAGTTGCCAGATGTTTCCCGGAAAGAAGGTAAGTGTCAACAAGTTTATTTCTCGTACTTTCACAGTGGCTGCTATTTAACCAACCATTGGGTAAAACGTGAATTTCTCTGCTATTTTCCCAGACGCTGACTAAACAGTAGAGATGATTTACTGTCTGGCCGGCGGTCATGCAAATAGCATGGATGCTATTTATCCTGGTGTTAGCTAATAGTAGAGATTCTGCACTGTTTCACCGACGACTGTGTAGATAGCAAGGAAACTTCAATATTTACCTCCTGACTTGGCTAAATAACAGTGATTGTGTACTGTTTGGCTGGCAGTGAAGCAGACAGCAAAGTGACTTTACAATGTTCCTGGCCTGTGGCTAAAGGGCAAACATTACGTGCTTTTAGGATGGCTGGCAGTCGAGCAAATAGTAAATACACTTCCTGTTCGCCCACTAAATAGCTGAAAAGTAAACTCTATGCACTGTTTGTCCAGCTGTCATGCAAATTGTCAAGAGACATCATTCTGTACACGGCTGCTGGCTAAGCAGCAGACATTATGGGCCTCATTTTTGAGGCCGTGCGTCACTTTTATGCCGCCGGTGTGTCACTTTTTGTGACGCACCAGCAGCGTAAAAAATGTGCCTTGTTGCACCATATTTACAAAGAGGCGCATCTAGGTAGATGCGTCACTTTGTAAACCCCTGCGCTACATTATACCTACGCCAGGTATAATGTATGCAGGGGGGCGTTCTGACGCAGGAATGGGTCATAGAAGTGACGCAGCCACTTCTAGGACACAAATGCGTCAATTTCTTACGCCTGCCTCACAGCAGGCGTAAGACTGACGCAGGCTCTTTGACATGGGACTTGCCCCATGTGAAAGGACACATTGCTGGAGTTGCGTCACTTTTGTGACACACTCCAACAATGCGTCACTTTTGCCCCATACAGATACGTCAGAAATACTGACGTATCTGTAACTCCTTGCGCCATGATGCGTCATACTGTAAATATGACACATCATTGGTGTCGCAAGGAGAGCGCAGTGAAAAGTGACGCATCGCTGTTTTCGCGCAGCGATGCGTCACTTTTCATAAATGAGGCCCCACGTGCTCTGTGGATGGAAGCCTTTCCATTGACAAAAAACGTCATAATTTACCTGACTGCTGACTAAATAGAAGAAATAATGTCCTGTTAGACCAGTAGCTGTGCAAATAGCAACAATTCTTCATCATTTACTTGACAGGTGACTAAATAGAAGACACTATGCACAATTTCATCAGCAGCCATGAAAATAGCAGAGAAACTCCCATGTTTACCTGTCTGCTGTCTTAACAGATGCACATATATATTATTATGCCTAGCACAGATTTTTGCAGGCACTTACCACTGGGTAGAATGCAACTAAGGAGTGAACACAATTGGCACCCATCTCCTTATGCAAATTAGTGCTCAATCTGTCTTAAATGCAATTTAGACTCAACAGCTTTGATGACTTATTGGTAGCACCCCAGGATGTCTAAACCAATATCACTGATACCCTGAATGTCAACAGAATATCTCACTATATTAAATAGATAAAGATGGCAGGTGGGCATCACTGGTGTAATTCTCTGTAGCATAATTACTACAAAACTATGCGTAATTACGTGAGAAGAGTAAGCCAGAATTTAGGGTTATTTTCTCATGGAGCAAAATTCATTCTCACATTCAAATTGGGCCCAAGGATACATTTTGAGGTAAGAAAATAGCACTAAATGCAACAGTACACAAACAGCAGAAGCCAGAAGCCGCTCACTTTAGTTTGTTGTTCCTGCCTCAACAGTATCTAAATTGATCTGATTCTTTCGTTTCAGCAAATACTTACTGTTGTATTTAGCCTGTCTCTTTTCTGCCTGTGGGATTTCACTGTCATTCACATGATGTCACCACTAGAACCTTTGGTGACATCATGGAGTGTTTGGGACTTGCGAGACTTTTGCCACACGATTGTAAGGTTGGTGAGGAGAGAACTGTCTGAAAATGATTATTGAAGCAGAATTAAAGATTGTTGGTGTTTGTTACACCTTTCTAAAACCGGTTCTGGAAAGGTCACTTTTTGAGTCGTTTTGCAGCAATTTTGTCTTATGGCATAAGTTTAATGTGACCTGAGAACGGGCCATGGGAATGTTTGAGCTTGCTTCATTTTCAGTTTACTTTCACCATTTCACCAATACTTTATTACATGAAAGTTGTTTTTGGGGAGACGTCGAGAACTTTGGGATTTATCTATTTACAACACTTACCATTTGTTTTATAAGTAAGCTAAAAAGGCTGAGGGTTCTAGGACTTGACAGCATAAAATAAAAATGGTCCAGCTGAGGGAGCGGACTAACAGATTTGCTGCTGGTTGGGACTCTTGTGACAACAGGGCCTACCCCAATCGCCCCCTGATAAGTATTTCTTGTTTACAGATGGGGGAAATTCCTCAAACACAGCAAGTACTTTCTTCTTTTTGCTTGCATGCTGAAGTAATTCTTTAGCACCACACTTTCACATTTGTAATGACTGCAAGGTGATGTTACTAGGGGATCTCTTCTCTAATACAGCCCTGACGAATGCCTCTGACCTACATGGGCCAATAGAATGGGGCAGAAACATCTTATTGTTTTCATCTTGGGGTCATAGGACCACATTTATCTTTTTTACCCCTTCCCATAGTTTTTAACCTTCCCCCTCACCCCACTAATAAAGGGATACATTGCGGTGAGTTAGGGATTTTTATTAAATGTACAAAACTTCCAAACAATAAAGTCAAGTCTTCTCCAAAGTGCTCCCTGGAACATGGTTGAGCCCACCCTGACCTTTAGGAGTTAGGGTGAACCCAATGATGAAGCATGCCGCTATCAGAGTGGGTGGGGGTTGTATATAAAAAGAGGTGTATCAACTTCCTGCATCTGATTGTGAAGGAAGTATAGATTTTCCTTCCTCTTTCCCTTTGATCATCAACTTCTGATAGAGAGGAAACTATTTTTGTGGTAAGATTGTTTCAGTGGGAGTACGTAGGCCCTTCCGCTTAGAAGGGATCTCTCAGCCCTTTATCGGTCTCTGAGTCATCCCATCAGACCCTACTTGGTATGGGTTGTGTGGGAAAGCCCACCTCAACACCTAAGGAACCGGGAAACAGCGTTTACTACCCAACTTTTACAACGCTGTGCCTTTACAACGCAACTTTTACAAAGCAAGTCGTTACAACAACTTGCGCTGGGGGGCGCTCCAGGATAGGGAATAGATTAATTTACTATCCAACTCCTTCCCTACTATCCACGGGGACTGGAGTTGGAATAGTAAATTTAACTATTCACTATCCAGCGCCCCCCAACGCAAGTCGTTGTAACGACTTGCGTTGTAAAAGTTGCGTCGTAAAGGCATGCGTTGTAAATGCATGCGCAGTAATGACATACATCCCATGGAACCTCTCCTGGGTGCCGAGTAAGGTGACGCAGCGATTTGCTCTGTGTCGCCTTACTCATGATTCATGAGGCCGCTCAAAGATAAGCACAGTGGCTTTGCCTGGCTTCATAAATCTAAATTAAAGTCCTTCGTCAGGCATGTACCACTTTATGTGTTGCAAAAGTGACGCAGGGCTCTCATAAATAAGCCCCCCAAGTGCAGTGAGACTCAGAATCAAGGCGTTAATGGTTCTCGATAAACCAACCTAAAAAGGATGTAAGAAGTTCTTCTTTTGGGATTTGAAGTTCTGACCTACAACTGCAAGTCTTTTCAATGCCAAGCATTCAAATCAGGGTCTCAGTCTGCCATTTTGTTAAAAACATTTGCATAAATCAATGCATGGAGTGACTCCAGTCCTTGCCATTATTACAGCTGTCCAGGATAAGAGCAGTTTTACTGGAACTCAGGGATGCAGTGTTCCCTTTAATCATGGAGGAACATTAGACCAATGGAACATAACTCTGACTTTTATTCAACAACAGATCTTGGGCTGTCAGGCCATTTTAAACAATAAACTTGGAACAATTTCTTCTAACAAACATTAACTATTATTTTAAGATGAAAATGCATGTTTATGGTTGTGTAACAGCAAGAGTGAGAATTGTGTAACCTGATCATAATCACGCTGTCATGTAATTAAAAGCACACAAATAAAATAAAATGGATCACGCTGTCATGTAATTAAAAGCACACAAATAAAAAAAAATGGTATCTCCTTTTTTAGGCCATTTGCAATTATATTTTCAAAGAATGGTTTTGCTTTACGCTTTCCTAACCAATTTTTCAGGAGAAATTAACAAGGCTGCAGATCAATAAATCTGAGTGTTTTGTAGTGTCACATTTTCTTTCATCACAGCGAGCCTAATGGGATATTGGGCACATTTTGTGTTAGTGCTGTTTTATGCAATGTAAACCATGCAATGTTCTCACATTCCACCTATTACACGTGTTATTGATGTTTTTTCTCTTTCTAATACATACTTGGGTTTCTCCAGCAGGCACATATCCCAATGATCTACCACACCATTTAAACTTGTAATCGCTTCTTGCTGGTGAGACTGAGACACCCGGGTGTCTAAAGCACAGCCTACATTTAGGTGCTATAAAATTACTTGACTGCAATCTGACGACAAAGGAAAACATTAGCGAAAACTTTGTTTATGTAAGTCTTGAACAGTAACCGCAGGCACACACATATTTAGTAAAGTCAAGTGCACTACAACGGAGCCCTTGATAGTTCAAGTCAATCAGCATACATTAACCACAAATACGTAACAATATGGCTCTGGAAGATAATCCCTTACCACTGACTTGTGCGTGATTTGCAGGCTATGATGGCTTTGAATACCCTTAAGGCCCATTCATCCTTTCAGCTTTCAGTGAAAAATCAACTGAGACCCTTTAAACTGGGCAATGGTCGCACTTTCTATGTATAATGCTTAGGAGCAACAAAAGCATAGCATTTAGAGCCATATAAAAGGTTATAAATGACTCCTATTTTTAGTTGCTCGTGAGTGGTGGAGAAGGGCGTTTCGGGTCAGGTCTAGTTCTGCTCTGCTTCTCAGCACTTGGAGTCTACCATTGGCCTGTCACGTGACTCGATGTCAGATGCAGAGATGCAAGACTGATGAGGTCTCTGCTTGGTGAGGACATTGTGGGACTGCTGCCTCCACAAACAGCACCAAAAGAGTGAGGGACAGCGTAAGCAAAGTAATAAAAGAAGTCAAAAAGTCTCAAAAACTACTCATCATGTACACAAGATAGGCTGTAACCTTTCTTCACACCAAGGGTTCACAATACTTGAATACTATTCATGCACTTCTGAGGTGACTTCTTCTTGTTCTCAAAAGTAGAACTATTCTGGAGACTGCATTTCCCATGAAGCCACTGAAATCTCAAGATGTTTGGAAATGGTGCCACCCATCTTCAATTTATTGAGAAGTACTCTCAAGAATTTAAGTGGATTTCTTGGATAGGAACTTCAATTGTTAAATGTAGTGCTTCAGAAATATTCAGTAAAGAGTATAAATGTATAATTTCTTGTGAACATTTGACTTCTAAACTAAGACAGGAAAGGTGAAAAATCCTCACATCCTTAAAGACTGTTGATATTTTTCATATTGCATATATTCTGTTAAAGGAAGTATCATGCACTTGGGAAAAATGATTATGGAGCATATGTAGGTAATTTTTGTTTTGCGATTCTCAAATAGCGATGTTTAGGGAATCGCAATTAGAGAATCGCAAAACAAAATGTAGGTAGGATTAGCAAATTCTTTTTGCGAATCCCACGTATTCCTTTTTTGCTAATCTCAAATTGAGATTCGCATATAAGGAATACCTTCTCATTCATTCCTATGGGCTAGAAGGCAAATTGAGAATGCAATTTCAGGGTTGTAGGGTGTCAATAGGACACCCTTTTGCACCCCTGAAATTAAGGGCATGTATGTGAACCACATGGCATTTTGAAAAAATGCCAAAAAGTGCATTTTTCAAAAAAATCGCAAAATACCACCAACCTGAAGTTGGTGGGATTTTGCGATTCCTTACGCCAAAATTCCCACAACTTGGGTGCTTCCTACATTGCATTTAAGGAATCGCAATTTGCGGTTTCTTAAATGCAATAGCAAAATAAGGAATCTCAAATTTTGCAATTCCTTATTTTGCATGTGGGTTTTTGTGTGCTACATAGCACACTGCCCTAATTGCGATCGCAAATACTGAAATTCAGTGAATTTCAGCATTTGCGAGCGCAAATGGGCTTCATACATATGCCCTATGTGTTATCTGTGCAATTTAAATAATGCAGTGAATGTTGGGCTATATTACAGTTTCAGAAATAACCCTAAATATGTCAGAAACACAAAGCATGCACTCACAAAAACAGAACGATTGTACCATAACCCAAATATCATTTATGGCTTAGCTATTGTTTGTGTTTCAGCTTCAGGAATTTGACAATTCCATCAATGTGTATGAGAGTCTGTGGTACAGATATATTCTGGAGGTATATAGTTTGATGTAACACGTTAGATGACTCTGTTCAGATATATGGCATTAATGTATCAGTCTTGTCTTTTGATTTCCACTACAACCGAGCAGATGTTTGCACCAGCAGACTGACTAGCCATCAGCACTCAACAGAGTGATAAGTCAGGGTGGTGACACCTAGGGTAAATGTTTCTCTCTCTCCTCCCAGTCCCCATTTCCCGTTACTATTGCTAATGAACATGTTCCTATTGTGTATACTTACCTGCGGGTATGATAGTGCTGGAAAAGGCATCACTCAGACCGGATATAGAATTCAATTTAGTGGTTTCTGACAAAAATGGTATTTACAAGGCTCTGCTGTATGCTGTTGGTTTTTAAAACACATTAGGGGTGATTGGAGGTAGGCAAACATAGGATCAACCCGCTGTCACTTAAAGGATTTAGCTGTTTACATGCTTGCGTGTACACCACAAATTTTCACAACACTTTGAGGTTCCTGAGGTGGTATGGTATCAAAATATTGAGTTATAAATATCACACTACAAAATATCAGAGCAAAAATAGAGACAGCTACATAGTGAATATATGTAGGTCAGTGTAGGTTTTTTATTCTTAATTCCACATATATATACCTTGCCAATATATTTATCGCTTGTGTAGTGTATTTATTTCAGCCACATACTTTCAGGTAACACGTTTTGACCACGCCAGCGGTCTTTCTCAAACCTAATATATATAGATTGATACCCTTAAGCCACGTAGATGAGGTGTTGAGGGTTGATCATTTATAAATATAATTATATTTGTGATATTTTAGTAGTTTATATTCTTATGGCACAATATTTCTATATTCCATAGTCTCACATCCAACCATGGACCTACAATGCAGCCAGTACCCTCACACTGAAAATAGCTCAAGCATCTCTAAAGCAGTCCCATTGTTCTGTATTGCCATTTAGCCGACACTGAAATGTGCCTCTTTCCCCTTCCTCTGACGCATTGATAATGATCTATTCACTAAATAGATTTGCGTTATAATTGCTTTAAACATGCCATAAGCAACATTATCGGTTATAGGAGGCTGTATGTTATTTAAACCAAATAATGTAGTTAGACAATGTTCACCTATGTCAACCTAGTTGATTCTGAAATGGCTATCGATGATCGACCTTCCATTTGTGATCCACTCACCCTAATACTCTTCCACTCCATTACCAATTTCAGATACAATTTAGCATAATAAAAAGTATAGGTCTGCAAAAAGCTCAGGAGTAACAACAACATGAGATGTACAGGCCATTCACCCATCCATGCCAACAGCTGAAGAACACTGACTCAAAGTGTTGTGAGATGTTTTGATATGAAGCCTTTCCATCACCAGAAGTTCTCCATAGCTAGACCTAAAAACCATATTACACACTTGTAATTTCTTTCCACAGGGAC
Source organism: Lissotriton helveticus (assembly GCF_964261635.1). Classification (NCBI taxonomy): domain Eukaryota; kingdom Metazoa; phylum Chordata; class Amphibia; order Caudata; family Salamandridae; genus Lissotriton; species Lissotriton helveticus. The sequence goes on from NC_136069.1 coordinate 1,616,935,675, forward strand.
AGATGATCTGCTACAGGATCCAATGTATTTATTATTACTATTCTGCTACACATAAAGCTCAGAGTATATTATTGGATTTCTTGCTTATCTTGACTTTCAAAATTGTTGCTTCCTTTTGAACTCTTAGCCATTCAAGAAGTTTCCTCTGCACTTACCATAATGTGATTTGACATCAGCAAAGTGCTTCTGTTCTCAATTTCAACTTAGACCTCAATGTTTTTCTGATGAAACCTATCAGAAGCTTTCTTTCTCACTAAAATAAATGTTTATTGTTTCTGAAGTGCACCAACCCAAAACCTGAAGGCTAGGTTCAATGTTGAAAGTTGAAAGATGACAGAAGTCACCTGAAGACTCTTCAGAAGACTGTTTAATTTGACCAATTTTGTGGATCAAAATCACAAAACATCCTCTAAAGCTCCTATGAAAAGAGGACGATTGATAATAAAGAGCACCAGCCATCTGTCTAAGTCCTGTCTATATCTTAGAATGTAGAATAGCTGCTGGATGTGTGTTTCCAGCAGGGCCAACAGGAAGTAAGCACCAGGGGTACTTGAAAATGAAATGCTCATTTGAAAAACTTCAATAATGCTTAATGTGTTTTCCAAAAAATCCATATTTTTATATACATCACGGATATTACTAATGAAAAAAAAACACTCTAAAGAGGCATGATAAACAGTGTTGACAGCCACAGAGTATCCTACTCTGTTCCAGGGAGGAGGCAAACATAGAATATTCTGCCTATGAATCACAGTACTTGGAGGTATTGATTATTGGTGATTCCTGACATCTTGCTGAGGTCTGCGCTTAGCTTGGTTTGTTCTGTGCTTTCTCTCACCCTTGTATTTCTACTTCACTGTTTGCTTTCATTCATCTCCCCCGCTCTGTTCCACATTCAACAGCCTTCCCACTTGCATATATATTGTCCCATTTCTCCAACAGGTGCCTGCCTATAATGTGCAATGTTGTCCACTGCTCATCTGTTGAAATTGTTCATGGACATGACACATTTTATGTTTCCAGCATGACATAACACAGTCACAAATGATGCAATGATACATGCTGTAGTTCATAGGTGTATAAGTAAAAATCTAATATCCAGGTAAAATATTTTTTCCCTATAGTGAGTTGTCAGACTGTGAAGTACGGTGCACATAAGTGGAGTCTTTGTGTTGAAATTTCGGTTGAATACAAACTGAGGATCAGATTTATCAAGGTTTGGAGTTAGCTTTGTCCCACGCAAGGGGGCGTTAGTGCGACACAGGAGCTAAGTGAGATTCATTAGGCCACGCCAGGCCACCTTGCATGGCCCTGCATGGTTTGATAAATTTGGAGTAATGCAAGGCAGCGCAAATCCCTGCTTACGTTACTTTGCCCCTGGAACTTGGTTCCATGTGTGAAGCTTGGGTGTTCCCACGCATCCACCCATGGATTTTTGGCACATTCCCAGATATACCATTACTGGTAGACCTGGGAATGTGTTGAAAATGCTGTGCCTCCCCAAGTGAGGTGTAACAAAAGTGAAATATCTTTATTTCTAGTCCTTTTTTCCTCTTTCCATGTGTGCTGTATTCTACCACATACACAGAAAAAGGGGAATGCTTCTGAGGCTTGTTTTTGTGCAGGAAGGTGTACCTTCCTGCACAAACACGATCCTGTCTACAATACTGGCACTTTTGCACTATGAAGCAAGTGTGCTTGCATTGACGCTAGGCAGCGAAAAGTGCGCCAGTGCTACAAAAGGACATGGATGCACTGTGTAATGTTAAATATGGCACATTCCTGACCAGAGAATGCAAACACAAGAATCTAACTACCTTGATGGGTAAGTCCCACACCATCATTCTTGATTGCCTATTCTCATGGCTTTCATGTCTAAAGTTTGGATGTGGTTATCATATGTTACAAATTACCCCAACAGCGATGACACTGACGGTTCCCAACATATCAAACAATGTCATGCTACTGGGTTGTAGCAGGTTTTAGCCGATATATTACAAAATGTTCCAATTTTAAGGTTAGGGAACTCAATCTAATTTGGAAAGTGGATACTGCACTTATGCAGACATCTCTCTAATATTTTAGTCACTTTAAAATACATTATGACTCCAATTATTAAAACCCATCTCACTCTCACATTTTTAACCTTCTGGTTTCATGCCTCCACTAACATTTCAGTACTCATTTACTTGATCCTGCTCCCAAGGAAAGGATTTAAATTAACACCTCCTTCCATCAGAACAGTGTTTAAGAGTGTCTTACTTTTGTTTTGAATACTCAAGCTAGCACTTTAGTTGTTCCCCTATACTCTGTGGTGATGCTGCTTTCGAATACCAGGCAGCTAACTGAGAGTCCCGCTGCTGGTTTCGGAAGTACATGTTTTACTGTGCAAGTCAGAATGTTTCACTAAAATCATCAAGGAAGATATCTGAGACAGAAAGTTTACCTTATTAGCTTTCAAGAGCAACAAACATAATTTCGAATTAAAAAAGAAACCCTTCATTTTAACACTTACTACAGGGTCCCCTGAAGAAAATTCCTTTCAATTTTACAGTTTTTGGTTCCATCAAGAGTGTTTTCAGATGTGCCACTCCTTTGTCATATATTCTGAATCTTAGTACTCTGCTTATTAAATCTCTGTGGTTAAGCTGCAGTTTATAAGGAGAAAGGTACTTCGACAGACTGTGGCTGGTATAGGAAGTATTTGTTTCTATGCATTTCAGAATGTTCTACTTATTTGAATGAGGAATATATTTCACAACTCATTGAAAATCAGTTCCCAGTTTAGCCTCCGAGAGCACTAACCATACTTTATTTGACAAAATAAAGTCCTAATTGTGTTCCTTTCTAATGGAAGTGTTTTAAGTTTTGCAGCTTTGATCCATCCGGCATTCCGGTGTGCCACACTATTGTCATAAATGCAGACTGTTAGCACTCTAGTTGTTTATTTGAACACTGCGTTGGAGCGGCAGTAGATCAGTGGGGAATCACTTGCCAGGCTGATGCTGCTGCTGGTGGAAGCACATGCTTTATTCAGAACATCAAAATGTGTGATCACTTGGCTGAGGAATATAGTGTGAACTTATAGAAGATGTGCTCTCAGTTTTGCTTCTGGAGAATCTTCCATAACCGATTTGAGAACCTATGAGAAAATTATGAGAGAAAACAGTTTTCTCTCAAACATGGTTCATCAAATCCCTGCAGTGTCAGAATTTTCACAGGGTAGAATCACCAGAGAACGCACCAAAATTCCTTAAATGAGTATAATACCACCAACAAAGTATTTACATTGTGACTAAAATCTGTCAATACACTTTATATGTGCTCATTTTGTGACCCTCAAAATCTGCAATGCACCAATAGACCAGATATGTATAATGAATTTGGCCCAGCCTGAGGCCCTCTGCAACCATTATTCCGTCACACCAACAACTGAGTTTACTTACCACCAAGATAATGGTCTACCTACCTGATTTAGATGTTGGTGTACCGTAAGTTTGGCTACAGTAGTGACTACTCCATCACTGCAATAGCCAAACCTCTCTGAAGGCTTGACGAAGTAAGGGCCATCAGAGAAATGGCTATATGTCTGCCCACCCAATAATGATGGGCAGACATATATCCATATGTTTTAACTGTACTTACTGTCCATCATGGGCAAGCAAACCTTTGAGGCATGGGGAAAAAAACCAATAATGCCACTTCACCATGGGAGGTAACTTCCATGGGAAGGGGCACATTTCCCTTTTTATTTTCAAAATGAAAATCACGTTTTGGATAGCAGTTTGTGCTAATCCATTATAAATGACCGCCGACTTGGAGTCATTTATCAAATTGGCACATGGTCCCTGCACCACAAGGGGAATGGAGTAGTCTACCTTATAATATAAATTGAACCCTACCTTCTCAAAAGCGGCTGAACAGGTTTATATCAAATAACAAAGAGCCTGTTTTCTGAGTAAAGTTATAACCTTTTGCCAATTTAAGTGTAATTCATTCAAGTCATTTCTTCTGCATTAGAGAGCAAATTGTGTTATGGAATTTACCATGGGAATCACAAGTCTGACACCCACACTATATTTAGCCAAGCTTTCATGGGATCTGGAGGAATTGTTACCAAAGGTGCATAAGAGTATGAACATTTAAAAAAATGTTTTTTGCAGATTTATCAAATGACACTAAAGATATTAGCAAAACAAAAACACTCTTCTTACATAAACTCTGGTGTAACTATAACTACACAGTGGCGACTTTATCCTTTAAAGAGGTGAGGCTTCAGCTCTTTCCTAAACAGGATTGTGTTGCAGTATCTGTGGATTGCTATGTGAGCTGCTTGACTTACTCCAAGGTGAGGCTGAAGTACATTTACTACTGTTTTGTCACCGACAGGGCCATAATAATTAAGAAATGTAATTTTTCAGTAGCAAAGGGCTTATTCTTTTGTGTGTTTTTATTTATACTAGTCTGCCACTCCCTAAATCTCTCTTGAGTTTCCACTACTCCCTCAATTTTGTAGTAAACAATCCTCATTTTCTAGCCACTACCTTTTTCACTTCCACCTTTACAGGGCTGACAAGAATGGAGATCTCGATTATTATGGCAGGGATCATCGCACCGAAAGGATTGGCGAGGTGGAAGCTGAGGTCTCTGCCTCTATTTTAGTGAAATTCATTTTGTAGTATGTGAATAACACTACTATAGCACTACTCACATACTTCAAAATGCAGTTTCTGGATAGGCTCTTGAGTCTCTTACAAGGCAGCTTATTGATCCTAGTTCTTTCGAAGAAATCTCCTGATCATCTCACACAAAAATGAGGTACTATGTAACACACTTAATGCCTTTACCGCGGAGCAAATTCCGCCGTGGTGTGGGAGTTCTATTAGGTAGGCGGGGTTGCATCGGCCAAGAGACTTGCGCAGCACTAACGAGGTAGTGTTTACGACAGCCGTTGGCCGACGCGCTCACGCAAGGGGTTAAAATGTGCGGAACTTTCGAACCACTATTTAAAAAACTATTGCTTTAAATTAGATATTGGTTTCAGAGTATTTGCTTTAGCTAGGTGATTTGCCTACATAATAATATCACAAGGTATCCTGAGGATATTCAAATTAAATATTAGCTATTGTGTGCTGTCATTAAAGAGTACTACAGGAAACAAATGATGGACGGAATGCTGACAATGCAAACATTTTCGCCCAATCAAAAGACCTGGGTTAAATCCATCATTCTTCCGCCCACTACACCACCCCAGTTTGGATCCAGCCAGATGCAACTCGTTCTTGACCCTGTGCCCCATGGGAACAATCCAGACCGAACTGCCAGGCCAAGTCCTCCCTGGACCGGAAACAAGCATCCTAGGACCGGTTTCAGGATATGTCACCCTTCTTCAGCCAGGCTAGCTTGAATCCAGTGGCAAGTGAGCAAGGGACCCACGTCTGGACATACCCATCCCACTTAGGGGAAAAAGTGTTACAGCAAACAAATGGTGGATGGAATGCTGACAATGCACTAAAGAGTACAGCAACATTCTAATTAAATTGAGGTATGTCTCAAAACTTATAACAATTTTGTGTTGCACTAGCTGAAATACGACATTGAAAAAACTGTAATTCAGATTTAATCTTGTTTTAAATTCAATATTTGACAATGCTACAAACGTCTAATATTAATTGCGAGTGTGTCCCTTGTCTTTGCCGGCAATTCTCAGCTCATGTTTAGAAATAGTTGGTTTCAAGTGTCCCACATTGACTGCATTATCACCTTTCCACCACAACTCAATCAAAAGCTGTATACTGAGGACAAAAGTCTCAGCCTTAGCACTAAATAATTGAGTAATACACATTCCAGTCTACCTCTTTTGCTTGTGATGCAGACATAAGTTGGAGGAGGTTACTTCGCTAAAATGTACCTCTTCCTCTATTAGGTACCCTTCCAATAGATAAATCTAAAATTTTGTGTAATGATCTTGTGATTGTTCCATTTTGTTTCTAATTATGGTAGAGTTCGTCCCTCTCCCACTCTACAATTGTTTAATCTTGATGGATGTTTATATTTTTGTAGGAGTAGACAGAGGAGTGGTGGAGGTGACATTTTTTCCATGTCTGGGAAGTCACTTTTCCCTCTGTTTTAAAATAGAAAACTATTTTAATGAGAAGTTAAATACTGTTTATTGCTTTTTGATTGATTGATTGCTTTATTTCGATATGCATATATCATAAAAGCAGTACAAAAGATAAAAACAGCATGTCGAAAAAAAGTATGACTGTACATTCGGTGAAAGAATAAAACACATTAGATCAGCATAAATTAATTAAAAAAGAGGATTAAATTGATATGGACAGTCTTCTATGTCTAATCAACCAAGCCCATTTTAAAAACTTAGCAACAGCACAAACAATGGGAGGGGCTGTATTGGTTAAAAGAATCCGGAGGGCGATAAAGTGCTGACGGGTACCCAATTCTCTGCAGATAGGACCAAGCCAACGTGATCTGGGGCGACCATAGTCCGGGCATTCGAAAAGAAAGTGTGGCACCGTCTCTGGTTTATCGGGACAAAGAGCACAAAAGCGTGATGGGGACTGGGGTTTATTCCACCTGGAGCAGAAGTCGGCCAAGGGTAGGGTTCCTAACAGGAATTTAATGTACAGGGACCGATCCATGGCAATTGATATTATGTCCATGTACGGCTCGTAGGTGACGACATCTTTTAACAGCAGAATTGCTGCGGTGGTTTTGCAGTGCTGCTGGCTGCTGGTGCGCTTCACACAAACCCACTCCCAAAAAAGTTTTTTTAAGGTCTCCTTTGGGGGAGCGGAGTGGCTATGCCAGCAGGAGTCCAGGCCTAAGTCCCCTAAAAGATGTTTAATGTCCTTCAGCCATTTAATGCTATGCCAACCGTCGGAGTGCATCACCTCAGCTAGACCATTGGCATAAGATTTTAGCTCAGGAACCCTCCACAGGCGAGCCCAGAGCAAGAGGGGTCGGAGACGGGCCTGATCCCTTATAGCTTTGCAGCCAGTATCCATGAGCACTGGGATAGTCGGACTACTCGATGGAATAGCAAGGAGATCTTTAATGAATTTGTTTTCGGCCTTGCTCAGTAAGTCCACTTTGCCCAGGCCCCACAGTTCGGCTCCATAGAGTGACGCAGGGACCGCACGTGCTTTGTATATGTCTAGTAGAGGGGCAACACAGTGTTTTGTTGAGTTGTTGAACTCCTTGAGGAGGACCCCCCCCACCCTTTTGTGGGCCATTGTCATTTTATTAATGTGGGCGGTCCAGCTCATCGCGTCGTTAAGTCGAATTCCCAAGTAATCGAATTCTGCCACTCTTTCAAGGGGTATGGAGTTCAGAATGGGAGGGCGGCCAAGTTTGCGTGGTGGATGCATAACTAGGTACTTGGTTTTTTCCACGTTGATGACAAGTCCCTTGGTGGTGCAAAAGTCCTGAAAGCGGTTCAGTAGTGTCTGGAGACCCTGGGGGGTTTTAGAGATGAGGAGGGTGTCGTCGGCGAACAGCAAAGTTGGAATTTTTACGCCTCCCAGAGTGGGAGCGTCTGCTGGTTCGCCGAGTAGATGATCTACCACTCCATTGATATAGAGGGAGAATAAGGTGGGGGCCAGGACACAACCCTGCCTTACTCCCCTCTCGACCCTGATCTTATCGGTCTTTTCCCCGTTCAACCCCCATCTGACCTGGGCATAGGTGTTGTTTTGCAGTTTGATAAGGAGGTTTAGTATATACGGGGGCATCCCTAGTCCGTGAAGCACCCTCCAAAGTTCCTCCCTAGGAACCAGGTCAAAGGCAGTCTTTAGGTCAATAAAGGCCAAGTAAAGACTGCCTTTGCCCAGCTCCACCACCTTCCAGTATAGTAGCAAGAGCCTAAAGACCTGTTCGATAGTTCCTGTGCCTGAACGGAACCCAGCTTGCATATCGGACAGGATGTGGTTATCGTCCACCCATTGTGAGATCCTCCCCAAAATGGCTTTCCCCGCCAGTTTCTGGCTCGAGTCTATTAGGCTTATGGGCCTATAATTCCCAGGTAGATCCCGGCTGCCCTTTTTGTAGATGGGGACCACCTCCGCTCCTCTCCAAGAATCTGGCACAGGGCCTCCCACAACGATTGCATTGAGGAGTGCAGAGATTAGTACCCCCCATTCTTCCGGATATGCTCGGAGGATATCGCCTGGTAGGCCATCCGGACCAGCTGCTTTTAATGGTACCAAGGTTTTAATCTGCTTTGTAACTTCCAAAACAGAAAAAAATTCCAGGTCTTGAACTAGGGTAAAGGGCGGGAGGTTAAAAGGGTCGTTTAGTGGGCCCTTGCTTTTTATGTTGAAGATTATTTTTGTTAAAGAAAAAATAATTTTTATTTTGTAAATAAGTCTTCAAATTGACATTTTTACCTGCTTTTTGAAGAATATTTCATTTTAGGAAAACTCTACTCTTCATTGGAGTCTATCATATTAAATATATAAACATCCTAATGATAACTGAACAAAACAATATCAACAATGCCTTTTATGACAGTAGTTTTTTAACAGTTAAGTTGAACATAGGTTGTATCCATCCAGTAGAATAGATGTGATCTATGTGAATGAAGTGTGTGAACTCAACTGAAGATTAAAGGAGAGCTGTACAACAACCAGGAAATTGCAAATAAGTAAGCCTTAGTCCAATATGTTGCCAAAAAGAAATCAGACACCTAGGCTATTAGACAGGAGTCTGAATAAAATGTGCTCTTTGAACAGGTGAGATGTTGGCTCTTTTACAAACTATAAGTAAGGTTTGAAAGCCTGTTTCAGGGAGACAAGTTATACCAGATATTCCACAAGTAACTATCCAAAGGTTCCTTCTTGTAATGTTGGAATTCTTTGTTCTGTATGGCTCACACTGAGAGAGACTAGCATGAATGTAACATTCTAAATGTGTTGATTCACTGCTGTGATATAGCAAAGGCGGGTTACAGTTGTTATACCTCACTGTTATTACGTCACAAAGGAATTCCAGGCTGCCCTGGTTGTGCTTTGTAAGAACCTGTTAGAGAAGGGATGGAATGCAGGGATCACTGCTTCTGATGGAGAGAGAAGGGAAAGCACAGAGACCGGTGGGTGACAGAGGGTAAGGTATTTTCATTTTATAATTTGGAACACCGGAGAGATACCGCAATATGTATGGCTCCCCTATTTTTCTTGGGCCTCTGTGTAGCAGTTGAATGCAAGGCCATACATAACATACAATTATAGATGGGTAAAAAGTGAATTACAGCTAATTTTTCACTTTGCAGTTCTTCATTGAAAACTTGAGCTCCACCCTCGTTCTCTGTTTCATGTTACTCAAAACCACTCAGTGAAAAACAGCCGCATGAATTACTATTACCCTTCTATATTCTAGATGTTAATAATTCATTGTTTGTGGTTTTTAGTTTTCCAGCCAGAGAGTCTGGTGCACCATGCTTCCCTGATTAGCATGTGATGCCAAAGGTCTTCAAAATGGTGCAAACTTGAGGTTAGAACCTCTGTGGGTCAATAATGCAGTACACATCTTCGACATTGTGATGTCCCTGGAAACAGCACAAGGAGCATTTTTTGGTGCGCCCAGGGTCTGCAACACCACTTTTTAGGGTGTTGTGAATCTACAGATGATTTGATAAAGAAACTGCCCCACCATGTGGGGCGAATGTGATGTTGATATTGTTTGTATGTATACTTCATGTCTCATGTATATCCTACTGTGAGAGCATTACTTTCATCATGTATCTCTGTGATATTTATTAATTTATCAAATTCAATTTTATATTTTAGATCAACTGAATGGGATTTTTGCATTTTTATTGGATATGAGCCATGTCAGCAGTTAATTCAAGTCTTCCATCTTTTATACTAATGGGAATTTTCGACACTAATGATGAACACATCTGGCTTTCTATTCCTCTCTGTGTGCTTTATATGCTCTCTGTTCTTGGAAACAGCCTCATCCTGTTCATTGTAAGAACAGACAGACAGCTTCATGAACCCATGTACTTTCTACTATCCATGCTTGCAGCCACTGACCTAGGCATGACTCTGATAACCTTACCCACAGTGCTGGGCGTACTGTGGTTTCAATTTAGAACTATAGGTTTTAATGTGTGCCTGACCCAGATGTACTTTATCCATTCAGTGACTGCAACAGGATCCGCCATTTTGGTGGCTATGGCTTTTGACCGCTACGTCGCCATATGTAACCCTCTGAGGTACGCATCCATCTTTCACCCAATGATATCGAAGATAGGACTGGTGGTTGTAGGCAGAGGTGTTAGCATCATGCTCCCACAACCTCTTCTACTCACAAGACTGGATTATTGTGGTAACAAAAAACTCCACCATGCATTCTGTTTCTTCCCAGATCTGATGAAGCTTGCCTGCACAGACATTACCGTAAACAACATATATGGTTTGTTCACAGTCATAGTGACATTCTGCTTGGATTCACTATTTATCCTCTTCTCATATCTCATGATTTTGAAGACTCTCCTAACTTCGGCATCTAAGGAAAAATCTCTTAAGGCCTTCAGCACCTGCGCGTCCCACATCTCTGTTGTTCTGATATTTTACATCCCTCTGATTGGCCTAACTATGGCCCACAGGTACGCTAAAAATGCCTCCCCTCTTCTGCCTCTCGCCATGGGCTTCCTGTACCTCAGTATCCCACAAACTTTGAACCCGATTATATACAGCATGAAAACCAAGCAGATACGCAGTGCGCTCCGTAAACAACTGTTTTGAAACTGCATCAATTATCAACCACAGGGCTCAGCTGGAGACATCAATAAAACACATTCATTGGAATTTGAAAATTAGCCCAGAGAGAGAGAGGCAAGAGAGAAAGAGAGAGAGAGAGAGCATGTGTGTGTGTGTGTGTGACTCTCTGTAAAATCATGAATAATCCTCCATATGATGAACAAAGATAAGTTTATTCAGAAGAAGGAAATGTCCCATCCATCAACTTGATCTGGTTAGATGCAACTGACTCTCTGAGCACACATATATATTCGATTGCCATGGAGCTCCTGGAACAATAACTAAATTCCGTTAAAGGAACAACTAGGTAAATATAAGTAAAAGGGACAATGTTACACACTCCCCACACTTGGACTGTTGCTACAAGGAGCGATTCCCACTTGCAGAGAGGTGGATGATCTGTTCAGGCCTCAATGCTTCTTGATTGGCAGTAGCATATGTTTTTGTTCCTAGACTATGTAGGTTGCTTGCTGCTTAATGGCGATCCTTACTTCCTCCTTACTGCCTATTGTGAAAACTTACTTCTTCTTTACTGCCTATTGCTGAAGCTGTTCATCAGAAGAATCCAGGAAGCCTTGTTGATGTAGGGTTCACCAGAAGGAAGACCATTGTAATGGGAAAATAAAGATGACATGTTTGATGCTATGTCACAAAATTTTAAATATTGTACTACCAGATGTGTGTTGTGGACCTATGGTTGGTCATAACTCCTTTGCCTTCTAATATTTAAACAGCAAAAAAGTTCTAGACCTGTTGAGCTGTACTCTAAAAAAAAAAATCTAAGCTATGGTTCAGTTGACTCTTTTTCTAAAAACTGACTGATAAAGAGTCAACCAGAGTGGTGTCCACTTGGGGACAGTACTCTATCCAAGGACACATTTTCTGGAGTATCCAGGGTGTAAGTGTGTGTAGGAACACTGGGCTAGATTTTACCTGGTGGAAACACCAGCCTATAACAGTGAGTGCAGGTTAGGCAACTCTGCAGATACAAGCAGGGCCATGTATCATTTTTAGTGAGCAAGGATGCAGGTTTAGGTGTTCCACAACTGTTATATTCAATATGACTAATATTAAACCGACTGTTATATGCTGTTCTATAAAAACTGGTTATTGTCTTCCAGCCATTAGTATTGGGAGGACTTAACCTATCTAGATCAGGCTCTTTGAATAGGAAACACTTGCTTAGAGGAGCACAAGTGTTAGGAATGTTAGTGATGGAGTAGAAAGTTTACCAAATTTTCCTTACCACTCACAATAAAACAATATTAGGCCCATTTTCTAACACATCCTACTCTTATAATAACTTTCATTCTTATCCTCCATTACCATGACAAAGGTCCTCCGATTGATCATCTTGTTGAGCTGATAGAGTCTAGACTACTCGGAAGATGTAAACATTTATCCTGTGAGGACCTGAAATAGATAATTGCTAACATAGCCATAATCTTCTCAGACCTAAAGCAAAACCTTTTTCAGCCACAAATATAGACTCCTTGAGATAAAAGATATGACCAAAAGAATGAGACAGAATCGATAAAGATAATTCAAGAAAAACGTATCTAATGCCTCAAATTTCATCGAGAAGTCAGGAAATGCATTTCAAGATCAGATTTAATGCCAAAATCTTAATGCAAGTAACCACACAGTTTAGCTCAGAACATCTTCAACAACATGATTCAGCATATTGAGAGCATGGGAAAAATGTAGGTTCAGTTATTAATCATACAAACCAAAGCAAAGCCGTTTGCTTCAAGTTCTGTGTGAGAAGTTGGCCTGGTATATGATGTCCGCTAATTAAAGTGGGCACCTTGCACTAATCCAAACAACCCTTATGGTGATTTAAGGGCTCAAAGATAACCTTAGAAAGCTATCCAAGTGGTAGCTGTGGAGAGCAGACTTCAGGCTTAGTCTTCAAGGAATGTTAAGCAGCTTGTTTTTACCAGAATACAACCTTATAGTATTGGTTAAATTAAAGGAGAACCACACAAAAGGTATACAAATATGTATTTTTGATTATAACACACCTTAAAAACCTCACAGTATCTGCTACACACAGATAAATACAAAGCACACAATACTGTAACACAGAAACAAACTTAAGTAGCAATAATACAGAGTGGGCTCCCGGGGGAGACCAAACCAAATACTAAAATTGTGGTATAAGAACCACAACTTGAGTCAAGACAGTGTCTAGAGGATGTAAAATTGTTGGGCCCCCAAGAAACCACCCAAGGTAAGTAGGAACCCAACGGAGGACAAGTGCAGTGTGAGAACACGACGACGTCCTATGTACAATTCAATGGTAGAGTCGTGGTTGCAGTTTTAAAGTTTTAGGACCCTTCCCAGTGAATTAAGAAGAAACCCTTTGGGTCCTAGAAAGCTTGAGAGCCACCCCACCTGAGGATACCAAAGTACCAGAGTTACCTATTCCAGGGAAGCTGGGTGCATAGGGTTAAAGTGGCTTCAGAAACCGCTGTTGTTCCACTGCTGGAAAGAAGGAGAGTGGCCGGTGGAACCCACAGGTGGATTCTAGATGGAAGAAACCTGAAAGCAGAGGGGACAGAGTCTGGGTCATTTAGGAGTGACCAGGGGCTCGGTAGACGAATGCCCACCGATGTCGGGTGCTTCAGGTGTGAAGAGGGAGAGCTTGACTCTACAGCTGCAAAGACCAGGTGATGCAGAGGACAACCAGGAGCCGGACACGAGCTGTCCCACAAAGGATGTCGAGTGCTGAGGGGTCAGTGTCCGATGGGAGCAGCAACAAGACTTGGCAGCGGAAACCCATGAATAAGGTCAAGGAAGGTTACTGTCTGGCCCAGGAAGGACCAAAGGACTTGCCACAGCAAGGGGAGTCACTGCCGGCTTAGAGCAACCAGGGAAGCCCAAAAAAAGCAGTGTTGTCCCTCAAATGAACCCACAGGCCTAAGGCACAGGAGTCTCAAGGGTACCTCCAGCAGTTTTCACAAAGTCACAGCTTACAGGGCACGGAGTGTAGGACGCCAAAGCCCTTTGTACAAAATGTGTGCAGAGGCTCGAACTATTTCTAATCTAATGCACTTAGTTGGGGAATGCCAACAAGCATATGTATGCGATGCACAGGTGTTCGAGTCATGCAACCCCCACGAGGGATACTGCCCTCAAACTTGGTGAAAGGGCAGCTCAACCTCAAGGGACATAGGAACTCACCTCCAGGGTTGCTGGAGTCATCAGGAGCTTAGGTTTAGCAGAACAGTCAGTTGCATTACGGTGCCTGTGACTGCAGGGGAATGACTCCTTCACCCCAAGGGAGATACTTCAGTTGTCCTTGATGCTCCACAGGTCCTGCACAGAGCCTGTATGGTGCACAGGCACAGATGATGCTTTGGACTGAGAGGGAGATGAAGTTGGGCCCAGACGAAGTGTAGCGAAGTCCAGAGTGTCCAGACAGTCGAAGGTCAGTGGCTTCTTGTTCAGAATCTAGTCCACATCGAATCTAGGGCCCTACAGCCAGGTAAGCCATTTTGTACCGACAGGAGAGGGTTGGACAGATTCATGGGAATCTCCCAGGGGAGGGTCAGGACAGTGAGAAGGTTACTTCCATGTCCTTTGTCCAATTTCGCACCAGAGCAGGAGCCAACAGCTCCCGGGGCTGGTTTGATCTGGACTATGCATAGGGACATCAAATGTGCCCGTTGTGCAGACTTTCAGGCACTTTGGAAGTGCACCTACCCAACTCCAATACTCTTAATCCTATCTGGGAGGTGGTTACACCTCCCTGTGACAGGATGCCTATTGTGCTGCCTTCTTCTGCTCGAGCTTGGCTCAGCAGCAGGAGGGCAGAAATGTGCTTCTGGTGGGTAGCAACTATTTTGTGCTGTCCGGGTTGAGAAGAAAGGTACCAGGAAGGCCATGGACCCCACGAAGCTTGCTTCTGAATGGTGGAATCATACCTCCCACACTGGTTACCAGTGTGAAGGGATAATTCCAAGGTGTTTGATACCAAACATGACATGGTTTGTTGCAGCTGTTTTTGAAAAAGCATTCTACGCCAGCATATAATGCCCCTCTACCTATTTGTCTGGCTGCGTCACCAAACACTTGGTAGAATGTTCTACGAAGGTTGCAGGGGTGCTCTGCTCATGCAGGGGCACCCTCTCACCTAAAACCCATCACCCTGCCTTCAGGATTGTCAAGCCCTGCTATAGGGGTGACTTATAGGTTTTAAGTGTAGTGACCTACAGATATACGAAACCTATATCTAAAGTAAGTGGTGCATGCACCATCTTATACAGGCTGCAATGACAGGCCTGTAGTTCCATTTTGCATGGCCTCTCATGGGTGACATAATGCATGCTCCAGCCCATGGGAGGCCTATGGGGTACCTATGCCCTGGGTACATGTGTACCATATACTAGGGCCTGACAACGGCACCCCAGTATCCAATCTGGCGGGTACCTAAGTACATAGCATAACATTTTGGGGAGAAAGCAGATAGACTGGGGTCCTGATTAGCAGGATCCCAGACAAACTAGTCAAACACAGTGTAACATCAAGCAAAAAGTGAGAGTAACCATAAGAAGCAGATCCTACTTTGCTACATTCTGTCGTCAGGTAAATCAGTTCAGGTATGAGCTGATGCACCGCATGCCACAGCAGGAGTCATATAACCTCTCAGCTAAAAGGTTATTTCCTGCACACCTTTGTCAGCCAGCAAAGTACAGGATTTGGGGTCACAGTTTCAAGTAAGTTCAGTTTATTAAAGTCAATTCCACCAAGAGCAAGTGGAAAAGGACATAGAAAAGATAATAGAAATCAGGGGGTTTGTCTGATAGATTGCCAAGCAGGAAAGATTAAATAACAGCCAGCCCCTGTCTCCTCCTTAGATGGGGCAATTATACTAAAAATGTTCCAAGTTTAGACCCCTTAACCTATTAATTCCCTCGGTCCATGGGGTTTTATTGGTCATTCACGGTGGGTTGTTATGGGATGATGAAGCGCCCCCTGTATCAGTCGCTGGAGAACACCAGAGAATAAACTATTCCTGCTGATGCTTCACCTTAAGCCTCCTCCTGATACTAATACTTTACACATATTTATTATTTACATTTTTTTTTTACGCAAGCACCGTTACTTTTCTATCCTACCTTATGTGGGTAAAAAGGTCTTCTCACCTTGGAAACAGTGGGTGATCATGCATCTACCATGCTGATGAAATGTAGGAACATTACAGTACATTTTGGTGTCCTAGTCCTGCTGCTCAGACACATGTTCCTCTTATTCAGGCTCAGAAGTAGCTGATGAATAAACCCAAAACCACGTATATTATTCTGGCTACTACTTCCAGTAACATCTACATACATTAGCGTTTGTCTTGCTTTCACGCGAAGCAGGTTGACTCGTTTAGCCCTAGAACTGCAACATCAAAAATGGTGACTTTATACCAGCCTTGCCTGGCCAGGGTTGCACTGGAAGAGAAAACAGGCCCTGGCACCAACATAAAAGTGGCTCCCATTTGGAAACTGAGTGAAAAATGTGCCCCGATTTTGTTGACCTAGCAACCTTAAACCCTTATAAGATATACTGTCTGGTCGATCTCTTAAGGGTGGAGAAATGAAGGCATTTATGATTGTTGAAGACAATGTGTGATAGAATATTAGAGAAATGCAGCAGTGAAATTAAGTTCCTTCCCTATCAAAGAGCTAAAATCATTGGCTCCATGGAGTCTGGATACTGATATGTTTTAGAATACAGTGTAGAGGATATTGCAGGAAGAAAGCTGAGAACATTGCTTAATAAAGAGTTATTGTATTTTATTCCAAAAGATTTAAACACTTTGCCTATTAAAGGAAAGAAACACACATAAAAAAATGCCTTGATGTCTGCCTGGTTCAGCAGCTCATCCACTACGGTGTCATGCAAACCCATACAGCACTGCAAGATACAGCCTACCAGGCAGTCAACACCTCTCCCCTCATGCCTGTGTAGAAGTTGTGCCTCCACAGGCAAGTGACTGCAACACACTTTCATTCATTCACATCCAACCAAACAGCTGATGCCAGCTTTACAGATGAGATATGGTAAACCTCGAGTTAAGGAAAGTTAGGGAAGGAATATTTGCAGCAGCCGTGGTGGGTAGAGCCGCAATTGGTTAATTTTCTATTTAGAACTGCAATGTCTGCTACAGCACACCCAATATCACAAGCTACAGATCCTTCCATGTTTTGAGACATTCACCCCGGTCTGCGTGGGCAGCCTGTGCAACCTGTTGTTGCCTGTAGTGCTGCCTGCAACTGCCTCATATTGAATATACAAAGATATCCTCAACACCTGCCACAAAACCACAAAACTGGCCAACTCAGACACAAAACTGATCCACATCCTTACCTGTCAGACTGGTTAATTTGGCATTGATAGATTGCCCTGTAGGGCGAGTCTTACCGTGTGTCCAACCAACCAAGATTCCCAGACATACTGTCCTCAATCTAGCAGGGCCAACTGATTAATTTTATTCAGCTTAAATCTCTCCTCTTCATTCACTCACCTGCCACAAATAACTATGGGGCATATTATCAAGGGGCTTTATCTCTGCTTTTTTGGCTTTAAAAGCCAAGAAAGCGGAGATAAAATTATCTCCCTATTACCAAGCTGTCGCTAACACCAGTTAGCGACAGCTAATAGGAGATAACGACCATCTTGGGCCCCGCTTTGCATGTCAGTGATATTTATCACTAATGACATGCAAAGTGGGCGTGCCAAGATGTTAGCGACTGAAAACAGTCGCTAACATCGCTATCTCCTATTACCAACTTTTGGAGATATTCGCGCTAAGCGCGAATATCTCCAAAAGCTAACACCTGCCATGAGCAGTTCTTAGCCATGTTATCCAATGGGAGGTGGATAACATGGCTAAGAGCATTTGCTCGATAATGCATGAATATCGCTGACTTTTCAGCGATATTCATGCATTGCGGCCGTTTTTTATCGCATTTGCGATAAACCTTGCTAATAGCCAGGTTTATCTGCGATAAAAATCGCCGATGTGCGGCGATAATTTTTGTCTCTAAACAAGTTAGAGACAAAAATTATCTCTATTGGTTGGTAATATGCCCCTATGTGATTACACTGAAGTCAATACTGCCTTTATGATAGGATCACTGCTCAAGCACTTTGCCCTTGATTTGAGCAGATTAGATCCAATCTGCTCATCAACCATTATGTTCAGAACCAAAGCCATGCAGAAGTAAGTTATTGTGATGCTCATGTTTCATAAAAAGTGACCCATTCCAAAAGGTTAGAAGTGCTATGTAAAATATCATTCCGTAGGAAATTGTTCTGTTAGTTATGGGGTGACTACCTACCTTAAACAACAAACACAATCCCTGTCATGTGAACCACTAAAATCACTAAATTAACCTGAGCTCAACACCCTGATAGATATGGCACAGAGTAGACAGGCATCACTTAAAGGCAATGTGTAAAGAATGTATGCAGGTCTAAAATAGTAAAACAATCAAAGCACAACACACAAAAAATCCCAGTTGTATTTAGACATTGTAAGGGACAATGTAAAAGTGGGGGTCAAAAAATGTGTGTTTCCCACAATAATTCCCATTGGAATTTCAGACAAGAGAACAGCCCGAATCGTTGAACAAAATTACAATAAATTTGTCGGAAAGGTAGCTTTTGGTCCAAAAAGCAACCTTTTTGTGAATTGCAAATCTGTTCAGTAGTTTTTGAGATATTAAAGGAATTTGAAAATCTAGGGACACAGATCCTCTGAGGATCAATCAATCAATCAATCAATAAATCAATCAAGAGTCTTGTAGAGCCAGCTACTCACCCAAAAGGATCTCAAGGTGCGGCGCGGGAGTTGCTGGTTTGTCGAAGGTGCTATGGTTCAGGCAAAGAGCCAAGTCTTGAGATCCTGAATTGAGGCAGTGATGGTGATTGCCTGCAGTGGAGAGGCTGGGTGTTCCAGGTATTAGCCTCAAAGTAGGTGAAGGATCTTACTCCGGCAGTGCTCTTGACAATTTGTGGGATGGTAGCCAGGGCCAGTTGGGTGGCGTGGAGGTTTCTGGTGGGTAAGTGGAATGCAAAGTGGTGGTTGAGGTATGCAGGTCCCGCCTCAAGTACGGCTTTAAAGGCATGTGTGAGGCGCTCCAAGGTCATTCTTTTGTTGACAGGGAGCCAATGGAGATCTCTCAGGTGGCAGGTGATGATGCTGTTGCGAGAGATTTTGAGAATAAGTCTGGCGGAGGCATTATGAATGTTCTGCAGTTTCTTGAGGAGCTTCTGGGTGATGCCTTTGTAGAATGTGTTTCTGTAGTCAATTCTGCTGCTGATAAGTGCATGGGTGACTGTCTTTTTGGACTCTGTGGGGATCCACTTACCGAGCAGGTGTAGCATGTGAAAGCAGGATGATGAGACAGCGTTGATATGGTGGCTCATGGTGAGCGAAGAGTCCAGGATGATGCTGAGATTTCATTTGTGGTCTGTGAGGGGGGGGGATCCAAGTGCTGTGGGCCACCAGGAGTCATCCCAAGAGGAGGGAGTGGAGTTCATGATTAAGACTGCGGTCTACTCTGAGTTGAGCTTAAGGGAGCTGTTCTTCATCCATGAAGCAAAATTCTTCATTCTGTCATGAA
Organism: Lissotriton helveticus; assembly: GCF_964261635.1. Classification (NCBI taxonomy): domain Eukaryota; kingdom Metazoa; phylum Chordata; class Amphibia; order Caudata; family Salamandridae; genus Lissotriton; species Lissotriton helveticus. Next base: position 1,616,955,083 of record NC_136069.1, read on the forward strand.
AGTTGTTCTTTGTGACTGTTAACTTGTTGGTGAGGAAGAGAATCAGCTGTGTGTCATCGCCATGGGAGACGATGTTGAGTCAGTGGTTTCTGATAATGACTGTGAGCGGGCCATGTAGATGTTGACAAGAGTGGGGCTCAGGTAGGAGCCCTGAGGGACTCCACAGGTGATCTCTTTGGGGTCCATGAGGAACAGAGGTAGTCTGACTCTGTGTTCAGCCGGTAAGGAAGAAGCAAATCCATTCCAGGACTTTGTTGCTGATGCCTGTGCAATGGATTTTTTTGTACAGGGTGCAGTAACAGATGGTTTTGAAGCCTGGTGAGAGGTCCAGGAGAATGAGGGCTGCAGCTTTGCCTCAGTTGACTGGTGGCAAGGAGGACAGTCTCCATCTGTGGTTGAACTGGAAGCCAGAATGATAGAGGTCAAGCGTATGGTTTGCTTAGATGCACTCTGAGAGCTGGAAATTGATGGCCTTCTCTATGACCTTGGTTGGGAAGGGGAGAGTGGAGATGGATCTGACGTTCCTGAGGTCCTTCGGGTCGGTGGAGAGTTTCTTCAGCAGGGGTTTGATCTTTGTGTGTTTCCAGTCTTCTGGGAAGGTGGTGGAGTTGATGGAGCAGTTGATGGTGTGGCAAACTTCAGGGGCAATGGTGGTGCCTGCCCTGTTGAAGATGTGGTGCGGGCAGGGGTCCAAGGGTGCTCTGGAGTGGGTGTGCTTTATGATCTTGAGGGTGACATCCGGGGTGAAGGGAGTCCAGCTGAGTAGGGTCTGTTGGATTCTGACGTAGTAGCGTGAAATAGTTGCGGGTGGAGGTCTGTCGTGATGGCGAAGGATATCTTTAGCAGGGGTTTGATCTCTGCTTGTTTCCAGTCGTCCAGGAAGGTGGTGGAATTGCTGTAGCGAAGTCCAGAGTGTCCAGACAGTCGAAGGTCAGTGGCTTCTTGTTCAGAATCTAGTCCACATCGAATCTAGGGCCCTACAGCCAGGTAAGCCATTTTGTACCGACAGGAGAGGGTTGGACAGATTCATGGGAATCTCCCAGGGGAGGGTCAGGACAGTGAGAAGGTTACTTCCATGTCCTTTGTCCAATTTCGCACCAGAGCAGGAGCCAACAGCTCCCGGGGCTGGTTTGATCTGGACTATGCATAGGGACATCAAATGTGCCCGTTGTGCAGACTTTCAGGCACTTTGGAAGTGCACCTACCCAACTCCAATACTCTTAATCCTATCTGGGAGGTGGTTACACCTCCCTGTGACAGGATGCCTATTGTGCTGCCTTCTTCTGCTCGAGCTTGGCTCAGCAGCAGGAGGGCAGAAATGTGCTTCTGGTGGGTAGCAACTATTTTGTGCTGTCCGGGTTGAGAAGAAAGGTACCAGGAAGGCCATGGACCCCACGAAGCTTGCTTCTGAATGGTGGAATCATACCTCCCACACTGGTTACCAGTGTGAAGGGATAATTCCAAGGTGTTTGATACCAAACATGACATGGTTTGTTGCAGCTGTTTTTGAAAAAGCATTCTACGCCAGCATATAATGCCCCTCTACCTATTTGTCTGGCTGCGTCACCAAACACTTGGTAGAATGTTCTACGAAGGTTGCAGGGGTGCTCTGCTCATGCAGGGGCACCCTCTCACCTAAAACCCATCACCCTGCCTTCAGGATTGTCAAGCCCTGCTATAGGGGTGACTTATAGGTTTTAAGTGTAGTGACCTACAGATATACGAAACCTATATCTAAAGTAAGTGGTGCATGCACCATCTTATACAGGCTGCAATGACAGGCCTGTAGTTCCATTTTGCATGGCCTCTCATGGGTGACATAATGCATGCTCCAGCCCATGGGAGGCCTATGGGGTACCTATGCCCTGGGTACATGTGTACCATATACTAGGGCCTGACAACGGCACCCCAGTATCCAATCTGGCGGGTACCTAAGTACATAGCATAACATTTTGGGGAGAAAGCAGATAGACTGGGGTCCTGATTAGCAGGATCCCAGACAAACTAGTCAAACACAGTGTAACATCAAGCAAAAAGTGAGAGTAACCATAAGAAGCAGATCCTACTTTGCTACATTCTGTCGTCAGGTAAATCAGTTCAGGTATGAGCTGATGCACCGCATGCCACAGCAGGAGTCATATAACCTCTCAGCTAAAAGGTTATTTCCTGCACACCTTTGTCAGCCAGCAAAGTACAGGATTTGGGGTCACAGTTTCAAGTAAGTTCAGTTTATTAAAGTCAATTCCACCAAGAGCAAGTGGAAAAGGACATAGAAAAGATAATAGAAATCAGGGGGTTTGTCTGATAGATTGCCAAGCAGGAAAGATTAAATAACAGCCAGCCCCTGTCTCCTCCTTAGATGGGGCAATTATACTAAAAATGTTCCAAGTTTAGACCCCTTAACCTATTAATTCCCTCGGTCCATGGGGTTTTATTGGTCATTCACGGTGGGTTGTTATGGGATGATGAAGCGCCCCCTGTATCAGTCGCTGGAGAACACCAGAGAATAAACTATTCCTGCTGATGCTTCACCTTAAGCCTCCTCCTGATACTAATACTTTACACATATTTATTATTTACATTTTTTTTTTACGCAAGCACCGTTACTTTTCTATCCTACCTTATGTGGGTAAAAAGGTCTTCTCACCTTGGAAACAGTGGGTGATCATGCATCTACCATGCTGATGAAATGTAGGAACATTACAGTACATTTTGGTGTCCTAGTCCTGCTGCTCAGACACATGTTCCTCTTATTCAGGCTCAGAAGTAGCTGATGAATAAACCCAAAACCACGTATATTATTCTGGCTACTACTTCCAGTAACATCTACATACATTAGCGTTTGTCTTGCTTTCACGCGAAGCAGGTTGACTCGTTTAGCCCTAGAACTGCAACATCAAAAATGGTGACTTTATACCAGCCTTGCCTGGCCAGGGTTGCACTGGAAGAGAAAACAGGCCCTGGCACCAACATAAAAGTGGCTCCCATTTGGAAACTGAGTGAAAAATGTGCCCCGATTTTGTTGACCTAGCAACCTTAAACCCTTATAAGATATACTGTCTGGTCGATCTCTTAAGGGTGGAGAAATGAAGGCATTTATGATTGTTGAAGACAATGTGTGATAGAATATTAGAGAAATGCAGCAGTGAAATTAAGTTCCTTCCCTATCAAAGAGCTAAAATCATTGGCTCCATGGAGTCTGGATACTGATATGTTTTAGAATACAGTGTAGAGGATATTGCAGGAAGAAAGCTGAGAACATTGCTTAATAAAGAGTTATTGTATTTTATTCCAAAAGATTTAAACACTTTGCCTATTAAAGGAAAGAAACACACATAAAAAAATGCCTTGATGTCTGCCTGGTTCAGCAGCTCATCCACTACGGTGTCATGCAAACCCATACAGCACTGCAAGATACAGCCTACCAGGCAGTCAACACCTCTCCCCTCATGCCTGTGTAGAAGTTGTGCCTCCACAGGCAAGTGACTGCAACACACTTTCATTCATTCACATCCAACCAAACAGCTGATGCCAGCTTTACAGATGAGATATGGTAAACCTCGAGTTAAGGAAAGTTAGGGAAGGAATATTTGCAGCAGCCGTGGTGGGTAGAGCCGCAATTGGTTAATTTTCTATTTAGAACTGCAATGTCTGCTACAGCACACCCAATATCACAAGCTACAGATCCTTCCATGTTTTGAGACATTCACCCCGGTCTGCGTGGGCAGCCTGTGCAACCTGTTGTTGCCTGTAGTGCTGCCTGCAACTGCCTCATATTGAATATACAAAGATATCCTCAACACCTGCCACAAAACCACAAAACTGGCCAACTCAGACACAAAACTGATCCACATCCTTACCTGTCAGACTGGTTAATTTGGCATTGATAGATTGCCCTGTAGGGCGAGTCTTACCGTGTGTCCAACCAACCAAGATTCCCAGACATACTGTCCTCAATCTAGCAGGGCCAACTGATTAATTTTATTCAGCTTAAATCTCTCCTCTTCATTCACTCACCTGCCACAAATAACTATGGGGCATATTATCAAGGGGCTTTATCTCTGCTTTTTTGGCTTTAAAAGCCAAGAAAGCGGAGATAAAATTATCTCCCTATTACCAAGCTGTCGCTAACACCAGTTAGCGACAGCTAATAGGAGATAACGACCATCTTGGGCCCCGCTTTGCATGTCAGTGATATTTATCACTAATGACATGCAAAGTGGGCGTGCCAAGATGTTAGCGACTGAAAACAGTCGCTAACATCGCTATCTCCTATTACCAACTTTTGGAGATATTCGCGCTAAGCGCGAATATCTCCAAAAGCTAACACCTGCCATGAGCAGTTCTTAGCCATGTTATCCAATGGGAGGTGGATAACATGGCTAAGAGCATTTGCTCGATAATGCATGAATATCGCTGACTTTTCAGCGATATTCATGCATTGCGGCCGTTTTTTATCGCATTTGCGATAAACCTTGCTAATAGCCAGGTTTATCTGCGATAAAAATCGCCGATGTGCGGCGATAATTTTTGTCTCTAAACAAGTTAGAGACAAAAATTATCTCTATTGGTTGGTAATATGCCCCTATGTGATTACACTGAAGTCAATACTGCCTTTATGATAGGATCACTGCTCAAGCACTTTGCCCTTGATTTGAGCAGATTAGATCCAATCTGCTCATCAACCATTATGTTCAGAACCAAAGCCATGCAGAAGTAAGTTATTGTGATGCTCATGTTTCATAAAAAGTGACCCATTCCAAAAGGTTAGAAGTGCTATGTAAAATATCATTCCGTAGGAAATTGTTCTGTTAGTTATGGGGTGACTACCTACCTTAAACAACAAACACAATCCCTGTCATGTGAACCACTAAAATCACTAAATTAACCTGAGCTCAACACCCTGATAGATATGGCACAGAGTAGACAGGCATCACTTAAAGGCAATGTGTAAAGAATGTATGCAGGTCTAAAATAGTAAAACAATCAAAGCACAACACACAAAAAATCCCAGTTGTATTTAGACATTGTAAGGGACAATGTAAAAGTGGGGGTCAAAAAATGTGTGTTTCCCACAATAATTCCCATTGGAATTTCAGACAAGAGAACAGCCCGAATCGTTGAACAAAATTACAATAAATTTGTCGGAAAGGTAGCTTTTGGTCCAAAAAGCAACCTTTTTGTGAATTGCAAATCTGTTCAGTAGTTTTTGAGATATTAAAGGAATTTGAAAATCTAGGGACACAGATCCTCTGAGGATCAATCAATCAATCAATCAATAAATCAATCAAGAGTCTTGTAGAGCCAGCTACTCACCCAAAAGGATCTCAAGGTGCGGCGCGGGAGTTGCTGGTTTGTCGAAGGTGCTATGGTTCAGGCAAAGAGCCAAGTCTTGAGATCCTGAATTGAGGCAGTGATGGTGATTGCCTGCAGTGGAGAGGCTGGGTGTTCCAGGTATTAGCCTCAAAGTAGGTGAAGGATCTTACTCCGGCAGTGCTCTTGACAATTTGTGGGATGGTAGCCAGGGCCAGTTGGGTGGCGTGGAGGTTTCTGGTGGGTAAGTGGAATGCAAAGTGGTGGTTGAGGTATGCAGGTCCCGCCTCAAGTACGGCTTTAAAGGCATGTGTGAGGCGCTCCAAGGTCATTCTTTTGTTGACAGGGAGCCAATGGAGATCTCTCAGGTGGCAGGTGATGATGCTGTTGCGAGAGATTTTGAGAATAAGTCTGGCGGAGGCATTATGAATGTTCTGCAGTTTCTTGAGGAGCTTCTGGGTGATGCCTTTGTAGAATGTGTTTCTGTAGTCAATTCTGCTGCTGATAAGTGCATGGGTGACTGTCTTTTTGGACTCTGTGGGGATCCACTTACCGAGCAGGTGTAGCATGTGAAAGCAGGATGATGAGACAGCGTTGATATGGTGGCTCATGGTGAGCGAAGAGTCCAGGATGATGCTGAGATTTCATTTGTGGTCTGTGAGGGGGGGGGATCCAAGTGCTGTGGGCCACCAGGAGTCATCCCAAGAGGAGGGAGTGGAGTTCATGATTAAGACTGCGGTCTACTCTGAGTTGAGCTTAAGGGAGCTGTTCTTCATCCATGAAGCAAAATTCTTCATTCTGTCATGAAAGTTGTTCTTTGTGACTGTTAACTTGTTGGTGAGGAAGAGAATCAGCTGTGTGTCATCGCCATGGGAGACGATGTTGAGTCAGTGGTTTCTGATAATGACTGTGAGCGGGCCATGTAGATGTTGACAAGAGTGGGGCTCAGGTAGGAGCCCTGAGGGACTCCACAGGTGATCTCTTTGGGGTCCATGAGGAACAGAGGTAGTCTGACTCTGTGTTCAGCCGGTAAGGAAGAAGCAAATCCATTCCAGGACTTTGTTGCTGATGCCTGTGCAATGGATTTTTTTGTACAGGGTGCAGTAACAGATGGTTTTGAAGCCTGGTGAGAGGTCCAGGAGAATGAGGGCTGCAGCTTTGCCTCAGTTGACTGGTGGCAAGGAGGACAGTCTCCATCTGTGGTTGAACTGGAAGCCAGAATGATAGAGGTCAAGCGTATGGTTTGCTTAGATGCACTCTGAGAGCTGGAAATTGATGGCCTTCTCTATGACCTTGGTTGGGAAGGGGAGAGTGGAGATGGATCTGACGTTCCTGAGGTCCTTCGGGTCGGTGGAGAGTTTCTTCAGCAGGGGTTTGATCTTTGTGTGTTTCCAGTCTTCTGGGAAGGTGGTGGAGTTGATGGAGCAGTTGATGGTGTGGCAAACTTCAGGGGCAATGGTGGTGCCTGCCCTGTTGAAGATGTGGTGCGGGCAGGGGTCCAAGGGTGCTCTGGAGTGGGTGTGCTTTATGATCTTGAGGGTGACATCCGGGGTGAAGGGAGTCCAGCTGAGTAGGGTCTGTTGGATTCTGACGTAGTAGCGTGAAATAGTTGCGGGTGGAGGTCTGTCGTGATGGCGAAGGATATCTTTAGCAGGGGTTTGATCTCTGCTTGTTTCCAGTCGTCCAGGAAGGTGGTGGAATTGCTGGAGCAGTTGACAGTGTGGAAAAGCTCAGGGGCAATGGTGGTGCCTGCTCTGTTGAAGATGTGGTATGGGCAGGGGTCTAAGGGTGCTCTTGAGTTGATGCTTTTCTTGATCTTGAAGGTGACATCCATAATGAGGGGAGTCCAGCTGAGTTGGGTCTGTTGAATACTGACATTGTAGGGTGCGATGGTGGCGGCTGGATGTCCCTTTTGTTGGCGGAGGCTCCAGTCTTTTTGGAAGGTGGCAGAGTTGCTGGAGCAGTTGATGGTGTGGCAAAGTTCAGGGGCAATGGTGGTGCCTGCTCTGTTGAAGTTGTGGTTCGGGCAGGGGTCCAAGGGGCTCTGGAGTGGATGCTCTTCATGATCTTTAGGGTAACATCCGGGGTGAGGGGTGTCTGAGTAGGGTCTGTTGGAGTCGGACCTCAAAGGATGCTGTGGTTGCAGGTGGCTTGGGAGGGTCTTGGGAGTTATGGGCTGTCAAAGCTGTTGTGTCTCTCCTTGATCTTGCAGTGTAAATAGATGCCAAGGTTGATCACCGCACAAGGTTATTTACTATTGAGCGCGTTACCGTTGATCCTTTCTTGTAAGACCACTTTCTTCTTTGTTCCAATGTGGTGGTGGTGTGCGGTGACAGTGGTTTTGAAGGCTGAGTCATCTTCTGGGATCCCTGCTGCCCCTCCATCTCTACTTGAGCTTTCGGCAGGTGCATCTGGACTCATGAAGGGTGGGGATGTACCAGCTGGCTTCCTTGGAGTGTGGCTTGCTTGGGGCTTTCTTCAGGGGAGCCAAAGTGTCTGCGCATTCGACAGCCCGTGTGCTGAAATCTGATTGGCTGTCAACACTTCAACAAGGAAGTGTTGGCAGTCATGGGACATGGTTTCAAGCAAAGTCCCCTAAAAAACATTTTTTTTTTTAAAGACAAGGGGGCAGGGTAGGAATATCCTTACCCCGTAGCTCTGTTTCTGGGGTCCCCCTGAGGCCCTGCCTGGGCAAAAGAGATTTTTTAAACATTTTTGGTGCAAAATCACAACAGAGTTGCAAATCTGCAGGAAAAAACACACACATGTGGTCTTCCATGCTTGTTTATTTTTCAGCCCCTGGCTAGGACAGGCCCTGGGGTCATGCCTTTATTATAAAAATAAGGAGTGGGCACACAGGGCCCCCTCCTAGGACTCTTGGTTGCCTGGGGAACCACCACTACCCTCAAGCTTCATTTACATATGGAAGGGGTGCCATGCTGACCCACCTCCATTGGGCTTGTTGAGCCCTGGGGACCACCGCCTCCCCGGGTCTGTATAATAATAGTGGAAAGGGTCCACATGGACCCTCCTCCTGGGGCTTTAATATGCCCTGGATACCACCATTTCCTTGGGGCTAAATTGAATGGGATGGCAGGAGGCCAAGCAGAAATCCCACACCCTGGGGACCACCACTTCCGTGGGGCAGAAATTGTATTTAAAACTGGGAGGGGGCCGCACTGCCCCCCTCATGGAGCCAATAATGCCTCTTGGGACCGCACGCACCCTCCAGAGCAGGGTCCCTATGTCCCGGGGTGCCCACAACAAGGGCATAGCTGTTTGTTTTTTCTTGGCTAGAGCTGTAACAGCTCCCACCAAGTGAGAGCAAACATAACTCTGCTCGAGCTGTCAAACTGCTTCCGCTTACTGGTAGCGGAGTTTTCATCTGTGTTCCTGCCCTCAGACATGCGGACATTAAAACAGATTAAACGATTGCTCTTGCACACTGGAAGCTGCATTCCTAGCATCTCCCTGTGTGTGAGAGTAATGCTGGCTCCCCTCATTCTGGAACCTCTGGGCCTTGAAGCTCCACTCAGGGTCGCCAGCATGCACAATGGGTGCCCTGGGTGGGCTCCAGGGCAAACTGAGAGACAAGGCAGGGCCAAAATCAGACCAGAGAGGTCATGCAGCCCTCCTCCACATTAAGCCATGGACAGGCCCCAGGGGGTGGGGTTCCAGGGCCCTTCTGATCCTGATGCTAATTTCACAAAAACTAAACCTCAGCACAAAGCTCGTCCACATATAAACATTTCAGTTGTCCCAGTTGAAGTCTCCACCTCTGCAAAGGACATATTATTCAAATCCTGGGTTGGCGAAGGCATAGCACGTTTGTTTTCATTGCAATTCCATATTGAAAGATGTTGTGAAATACTTCTTGGGGGTGAAAGCATTGTTGAGCTACTGGAAGCTCAACTCCAATGACTGTTACTGTAATGAGTGGGAGCTTTCTTCTCATTACCTGGTGAAAGCAGAGTCCATGGTTCTCCTTTTAAATTGCTGAGTATTCAAATGTACAAATCACTTGAAAGGTTTACCATTGTGCCCCGCCCACCTTAGCAGTATGTAAATGTCTTCTTGCCTTTTGCGAGGATGATGTACAGCTTAACAAATGGCCCCGCAAGAGCATTTCCCAATGATTTTGGTGAGGCATTGTTGATGCCAGGGAATATGAGGACATCTCCACCAAAGACAGAAGGACTTGCTTCACATAGTTAAGAAGATAGTCCTTTGTTTGGTGAAGATTTTCCTCTTTGTAGTCTCATTGTCTTCTCTATGGGAGGATTTCTCGTATCATATATTTCTGGATAAAGATGCACCAGGAACAATCACTTTTCCAAATTGCACACAAGGTCACTGATGACATTTCTTCATGCTCCATTACTCATTTTGGGTGAAGAATACGTATTGGATATTTATCAAGGAGGTAGCACTTAGTCAATAACCAGTAGAAAGTACTCCACTTTGGTAGATATTTAGTGCAACACTGTGGAGTCTTGTTGGATTCAGTCACAGGTATGGTTTCTTTGTGGCCCAGTCACTCACATACTACTGACACACCCACACAGACACTTAGATACCCACTCACACACCCACTCAGACACTGATATTTCCACTCACAGACCTACTCAGACAGTCTCACATGCACTCATAGACTTACCCTGACACTCATGAACCCACTCACAGATGCACTCAGTCACACCCACAACCACTCGCAAACTTACTCAGTCACTCATGTACCCACTCACAGTACCACTCATGCACTTTCACAGCTACTCACAGATCCATTCAGACACTCAATCACCCTCTCAGAGACCCATTGAGAGACTCATGCACCCACTCACAGACTCACTCCAGCACTCATGCACTCACTCACAGACTGACTCCCATACTCATGGAGGCACTCGCAAACCCACTCTCACTTGCACTCACAGACCCAGACAGACCCTCATGCACCCACTCAGATTTCCACTCACTGAGGTACCCCCTCACAGACCCACCCACATACTCATGAACCCATTGACACACCCAGTGAGACAGTTACACAGCCACTCCCAGACCCACTCCCACTCTCACTGACAGACCCACTAAGACATTCCCAAACCCACTCACAGACCCATCAAGATATTCATGCACTCACTCACACACTCACTCTCAAAGGTTACTGGTTACAGTTAGGAAACACAATTTAAAATAAAACTTAGAAATTCATTTACTAAAACCAAAGGTTACAGGGACGTTATAGTTAGGAAATAACATTAAAAAATGGTGGAAATTCACAAGAAAAACCAAAGGTTTCAGGGACATTATGCTTAGAAAATAGACTTTTTTTAAACCTGAAATATTCACTGAAAAAAACAAAGGTTGCAGAAATGTCATGGTTAGGCCCAAATTTCACTGGTACAAAACCACTGAAATTCAGCAGTTATATTAACCTGAGCTAACGATAACTTATGCCCCTGCAATGCACTGCATATGACCTTCACATATTACATAATTCATGACATGGTCAGTGACATCACCAAACTGCACAAAAGGTCAATGGTGCCACTTCCTCGTGCTCCATTATGCAGCTGTAGTGTCGAATTCATACTGGACATTTATCCAAGGAGCTGGCACTTAGTATTTAACCAGTAGAAGGCACTCCACTTGGGTAGATATTTTGTGCAAAACTGTGGACTCTTGCTATATAAAAGTGCAGGTATGGTTCCATCGCAACTGAGCCACTCACACAGCTACTGACACACCCACAAAAACACTCAGACACTCATGTACCAGGTAACTGACCCAAACAGCCACTCACAGACCCATTCAGATACCCGTGCACATACTCACAGACCACTACCGTCACTCACACAACTACACACAAACCCACTCAGAGACTCACACACCCACTCACCGACCCATTTGGATACTCACACACCCACTCACACACCCAGTAAGACACTTATGCAGCCACTCCCAGGCCCATACAGACACTCACACAGGCGCTGAGACACTCACGCGCTAACTCACACACCCACTGAGACACTAATACACTCACTCACACACCCACTGAGACACTAATACACTCACTCACACACACACACTGACAAAGATTACAGGTTACAGTTAGAAAGTTAAAAAATCCTTAGAACTTTACTTAAACAAACAAAGGTTACAGGGACATTATAGTTAGGAAATAACAAACAAATTTAACCTTAGAAATTACCTGAAAAAATAAAGGTTAGAGGGGTGTTATAGTAAGGAAAAATAATTTTTAAAAACTTAGAAATTCACTGAAAAAACAAAGGTTACAGGGATGGTATTCTTAGGCTCGTACAAAACCAGTATATTTCAGCAGTTACACCCTGTAATGCACTGAGTATGACCTCACATATTACATCACTCACGTCATGGTCATTGACATCACTGATGACATTTCAAATGATACCACTGATTGCATCATCCACATAACCACTCACACATCGAGTCACACTGCCACATACCCTTTCATATACCCACTGACCAACCCATACAACCACTCACATACCTACTTACTCATCCACAGAGCCACTCACACACCCACTCACTCACACACACCACTCACACCTACTCACACAGCCACCTACTCACCCATAACCTCATTCACACAGCCATTCACTCACCCATACAACTACTCCCATGTATTCACCCATACAGCCACTCACACACCCACAAAACCACTCTCTCAACAGAACCACGTATGTACCCACACAAACACTTACATGCCCATTCACACATCCATAAAAGCATGCACAAGTCTACTCACTCACCCATACAGCCATGTATACAGTCACTCTCCAATACAGACACTCCCACACCCACTCAGTGAGCCAAACACCCAATAAAACAGCCACTCACTCACCCATTCAGCCACTTAAATACCCAGTCGCCCACCCATACATTCACTCACACAGGCACTCAGACAGCCATACAGCCACTCACATACCCATTCATCCACCCATACAGCCACTCACACCCCCCTCATTCATCCATACATCTACTCACACACCTACTTATTCACCCATACAACCACTTACTCAACCATTCACATGCCCAGTCATTCACACATCCACTCACACAGGGATTCACATAGTCAAAGAGATATTCACATCATATATTTTACAAATAGTATAATTCATTAGTAGTATTTTCTGATGTAACTTTTGTAGTACCTCATATGTGTAGCCCTCATGGACTTTTAGAACACACTCACAATCACTGGATGATGTAGTCAGGGATGGTATTTGAAATATCAGTGATGTCACTGGCCATGTCGTGAGTGATATATGTGAGGTCATAAGCAGTGTACTGCAGAGGCGTAATTCCAGTTAGCTCAACTAAATACAACTGCTGAATTTCACTGGTTTTATACGAGTGAAATCTGAGCCGAACTATAATGTTGCTGTAACCTTTGGTTTTTTTCAGTGCATATATATATTTATCATTTAATTGAATATCTGCACCAGCAATTATTTGACTACATGAATGTTGGCACTTGCACTTTAAGAGAGTAAGCACATGTTTACCTAATGCACTTGAACTTTACTACAATGAATCTCTATCACCATAAAAGTATACAGATAATGAACTCTTGAGGCACTGATTTTATGCATATGCACTTTACCTCAGTGTTAACAATGGACTTGTGCAATATTATTGTGTTAAACATCGGAGATGTAGTCAAGTATGATTAATTTGAATGCAAAAGTTAAACGCTGATAATAAGTTGACATGGGTAACATGAACATAATAGTAACAAAAGTTTAAAGAAAACATACAAAATGAATTAAAAAAATTAAATATTAGAGAATAATAATTTGTTGAAAAGAAAAAGTAAATGTAAGAGAAAAAGTAAAAGAGACAAATTGTAACACATGTTTTAACATATTTGCCTTGTGGTATGTTTCTATGTCAATTGTTTGTGAAACCATGTGATCTGTTGTTTTATAAAACATGGAAATTAATGGCGTCAAGTTTGTGATCAAAGCAATAGTCACTGCTAAAACGCTTGACTGCCAGAAATAAAAATGTGCAATGCGATATATCCTAGCCTGCTGTGTGGATGTCCGGTTACTGATCACAAACTGGAATTGGTGTTTATATGAAATCCACCGGCTGCCAAGTGTGATGACCCTGACACGTCCTCGTTCTGGTGCTTCTAGGAGTTTGGTAGGATAATTAGTTAATGCGGAGCATTCCCTGAAGCCCCACCGAGCTGCCAGAAAGACAGAGGTTAAAAATCTATGCTGGAAGTGAGGAGCAGGGCGAACCGCTATCAGATCATCAAAAGATGCCTGTAAGCAGGTAAGCGGTTCAGCTTACTCAGCGGAATCACTTTACATATTGGGGAGAGGTGCAGGAAATAATAGTACCAGATGGGTTCAGTTCGCACAGGAGAAGTTTGTTGTATAAGTTGAACTAGGAAGATACTCTTTCAAAAAATGACAGAGAATTGGCTCAAAGAGAGAAGGCATCAGATGCAATGTTTGATGACAATGCAGAGAGTGGATACAATCATACGCAGACAACGAGCAATGTACGACCTGAAATAGATCGCCAGTCTAAAATGCGTAGACTGGAGAAACTGAACAGAACAGAGATCTCCAAGTGGTTGGAGTGCAAATCACTCGAGAAATATCTGGAGGTGGGGAGAGGACCAAGAGGGTTGCACGTATTGATTCCCTGACCTTTGAGAACCCTGACCCAGAAATGCTGCAATAATGGTCTATGAACAGTGCAGTATCATCCCAGAATACGATGAGAATTTTGATTATATATGCAAAACAAAACAGGGAGAAAATATTGGAAGAAATATGATTAGTCCAACAGGAAATCAGTATACTTGCCAAACCAGAAGCAGAAACTTTAAAAAGATCTGAAAATCAAGTTGAAGAAGCATAAGCAAACAGAAAGAGAACGGAAGACAATAAAATTCACTAGGTATAGGTTGGACTATCAGACGGGCCAAATGTATACCTTTGCACATCAGTTTGAAACCCTGCATGGACAGAAGCTATCAAATAATACTGTCCCACAAATGAAAAATCAAGAAAAGAGAACATTGACACAAACCAGCTCAGAATTTAGTTCAGGGTTGTATACCACCAAGAAGATGGAGGAGGGCTATTGAATAGAGGCAGAGATATACCGGAGCCTCCTTCAGTCATAGATGAGCTTTGTTTTTCACGTTTGGATCACACGATGAATGCCAGATCAAGACCACCGAGAAAAGGAAAATTCAGTATAGGAAACATAATAGACAAAGGAGAAGGCATGGAGCTTCGATCCAGGCCAAGGTCAAAGAAACACGAGAGCGCAAATGATTTGGGCCTAGCCACAGTGATCAACCTATCGGATCTAATTCTGTCAGAGGATGAATTAAGGACTTTGTCTTTAGATCTCTCATACTGTACTCAAACTATTTTCAACTATGGACAAACGCGGATTGACTTCTTTAACTTTGTGAGAAAGCTGAAATTGAGGATGTTTTTGCACAATAAAACTGAATCAGAAGGAGTGGAACAATGTGCTGAAGATGTTTCTGTTTTACATCTGGTGGTGGAAGATTTTAATTTACTACATGATTTAGAACAATTGGAGAGGGATAATGAAGGCACTAGGCCACTCGTATCATCTAGAGAGACAGCCAATTTTTAGGTTATAGGTATTTATGGTAGCATCCTAACAAGACCCAATTCTACTTTTGTTCCTAACCTTCCAAGGGACTCAATTGATATATTTTCTGACCTTGTAATCAATGTTTTAAAAGCTCTATCTGTGATGTCTAGTGAGAACTTTCTTAAAGGAAATGTAAAGCAAAAAAGAGGACACCTAAATGTTGTGAACAAAATTAAATCTAGGAAAGACATTGTGGTCTAGCAGTCAGATAAGGGAAGAAACATTGCGTTGTGGCAATTAAGCATATATAACAATGAGACCAAAACTCAGTTACGGGACAGCAAGTGTTATCAGTGAGTACCACAAACCAATGTGGCCGAGGTAAAGAATGGATTCCACAAAGATTTAGCTGGGTGGAGGGGAACAGGTTTAATTTCACAAAGTGAATACCTGTATTTCAAGGTAGATGTTCCTATTACACCTATACTAGAACTGGTCTCCAAGATACACAACAACTGTGATAATCTACCAGGGAGACCTATTATCTCTGCCATTGGTAGTATATTTAAGGCAACCTCCAGCTACATTGACCACTTTTTTGCAGGAATTTGTAAGTGCCTTCCTACGTACACAGAGAATACAGGGGATTTCCTGAGGAAGGTTTATGATATCCCATGGCAGGAATGTGTTGCTCTGATAACACTTGATGTAACTTCGCTGTACACCAGCATCTCTCAAGAAGATGTTTGCAGGGCTATGAGACATTTTCTAGACTCAAGACCAATAGGCTTATTCAAACACACGTAAATGCTAATTGAAATGTCTAGATGGTACTTGCAAAATAGTTTTTCATGTTTGGAAATGATACAATCCATCAGATGAGGGGTACTTCTATGGGCAACTGCTTCATCCCAAGTTATGCCAACCTACATATGGGTTGGTGGGAGCAGCAGGTGTTCAGAGCCAAACATGCTTGTGAGTGGTCAGAGAATGTCATTCTCTGGATAAGATTCATAGATGACTTGTTCATCCTGCGGAAAGGTTCACAGGAATAAGCAAGTTTATTTGTGATGGCATTAAATGACAACTCTTTAAATGTATACTTCACCAGCACCATCAGCGAATCTGAAGTTTGCACCTTGGACCTTGATGTGTTTGTACAAAACAACTAAGTGCCCACTAGAACCCATAGGAAACCTACAGCAGGAAATTCAATCTTGCACTTTCATAGTTTTCATCCACAGAAACTCAAGCAAAGTATTCCGTACGCAGAACATCTATGTATGAAAAGAAACTGCAGTGAGTCCACCTCTTTGAGGGAAGCACAGACTAAACTCCCAGAAGATTTACAGAGAGGGGATATAGCTTCCAGGTTCTAAATCAAGCCTGGAACAAGATGGAGAGAATCACTAGAGATTTGTTATTGTTCTCAAGCAAGACAGGAGAAATTGAAAACATAAAAGGCAAAGATGAACTACGTATGATCACTGGGTACAATGTTTATCCTGCCAAAGTGAGAGAATCCATGAATAGACATTGGCACTTAGTGAACGTGACCCTATATTCGGGACTATTACACCACATAGACCTCTTTGAACATTCAGAAGGGCAAAATTCATGAGACAGGATCTGGTAGTGAGTAGCCCAGAGATGTTCGCTATGGAGGATTGGTTGAGGGCCAGTCCTGGCTTTGTTAAGTGTCAGAAATGCAAAGCCTGCATACATGGCCTTAACAAGAAAGAGATCCAATCACCCTATAAAGAGTCCATGGAAAATGTGTCATTTTTTCAACTGCAGAAGCAAATTTGTAGTTTACATCATTGCATTTTGCGATGCAGCGCGAGCAACGAAATTCGTTTTATTTATTTAATTGTCTTCTTACCTCCTTTATCCGTATTCTGGTGTTTACTACCCCCCTCCCCGCCCCTCCCCGGCCCGCCTCACCACCCCATGGAACTCCCTCCAAGGGCCGCTGCTAGGCATAGGAGTCATTGTGCCTCCCCTGGAAGGGTGTAGCATTTTGATGCATTCTCAAGCTTCCCATTGTTGGTAAATCTGGGAATGCACCAAAATCCATGTGTAGATGAATAGAAACACCCATCCTTCAACCACAGACCACCCTCCCAGGGCAAAGTAACACAAGGCAGCACCTTGCTGCCTTGCGTTACAGCAGATTTACAAAGCACCACAGAGCCACACAAGGTGGCCTTGCACTGCTTGGTAAATTTGAGTATAGTATTGTGTTGCTCTTGCGACACAGGCATGACTTATTGCAATACTATGATAAATCTGGCACATAGCACCTGACAGCATTTAGTGATGTGGCTTTATAAGCTGCTTCTTGATTAATGAAAACATTAAGTGTGTTTTCATTTAAAAATGTGTATATTACTTTTGATGAAGTAATGTAAAGACCTAAAAATTGAGGTGGAGAGGGCATAATGACCCCTCTGCCTCACCACCCAGTGAAGGCCCATCATAAATCTGAATAGACCATGAACAGTACTTGTTAGACCTGGCATCTTTTGGCGTGTTTACCCTGTCTTTTTGCCTTCTGACCTCCCGGGTTTGACTCTGTTTTTTGTGGTTTAGTGTCTCCGCCAAATTTATCACTGCTGTTCAGTGTTAAAGTGCAAGTGCTCCTGTATTAAATTGTATTATGGATTGGTGTTTCCATTTTGGCACCCCACAACCGTCTCCAGTCTGAGGCACTTTTCATGCAGTTGTGGAAGTTAGTCTTCATCATTGTGGGTTCGACTCAAAGTGATAGGAGGAGCTGGGTGTCATTGGCGTAGGAGATGATGTTGATGTCATGTGATCTGATGATGTCTGCGAGTGATGATATGTAGATGGTGAGAGTGCTGGGCTGAGGGATGAGCCTTGGGGAACTCCGCATATGTTGTGCTTGGCTTGCAACATGAAGTGGAGTAGTCAGACTTTCAGGGTGCATCCAGTGAGGAAGGATGCCATCCATTTTAGTGCATCATCTGTGATGCCGATGTGGTGTAATCATTCAATGAGTTTGTGGTGGGAGACAGTGTTGAAGGCTGCAGACAGGGCAAGTAGGATCAGTGTTAAGATAAATGAGAGAGACCCCCTATGAACACCAGGGGATTAGGGTAATAGACTAGTAACAAATGTATTGTCCCTTGGCTCATACACTTCTACTTACATAATAATCCCAGATCAATTCTATACACACAATGTATATATTACAATCTTATCCACACACTTGTATAGTTTGGACCATTTATTAATAAAAGTTGATTTTTGCTACACAACTGGTTTAAAATCACAAAGCAATATCACTATGTTAGATAAAAAGTTTTCAAGAAACACACACTAAAATACTTAAAAAGAGCAATGAATTTATAAAAAAGGAGAAAAATCACAACAAAGGAGAGACATATACAAGACAACAAGCAATTTGTCATTAAAAGTTACACATCAGAGATTCAAATAATTGTCACCAACTAAACCTAGGCCTGTTATTTTCTGGACTCCAGGGAAGTTTTTTATCTCGCGATTGTGTATCTGTGGCGTCGATGCGTTTCGATGGCTTAAAATTGATACTCTGCCATCATTTTCAAGACTCTAAAATTCAGTCTCTCCTATATTCTGGGCACTGGATGGTTGCCAATTTCAGTAAAACTCCTGTTTACATTTTACTTCAGGTCCTGAGCGATTTGATCATACTCCTAGCGCTTCAGGCGTTGTTTTTTCGTATTCTTCTAGTCTTCAAATGCGTAATTTATTGCCTCAAGTCTGTCTATCTGTTTCTTATCGACTTGATGCCTTTATTCCATGTAGGTGGCGATTTGAACTGTTGTTTTGATGGACTCTAGATCTTATTATTGTTTTCCGTTCTGTCAATATGCCCCAAGAGTGTTCCGTATTCCGTTATTTCAAAGCCTCCTAGTAGGGAGTGGGTTCGTTAGTGCGCTTCTTATGCGTGGGTAATCTTGCCGGCTTCCTCTTCACACTTTAGACTCCCCTCCCTCTGGCTTCGAGTTTCTTTGCTTGTATACCTATTGGGCAGAGCCTTCTAATGGGGAGTGGGTTCGTTTACAGGTTTCTTTTGCCGTGAACGATCGGCTCTCTTTTGGCGACATGAAACTCCACTCCCTCTGCCTGCTCTGCTCGCGTTTCACATCGGAAACGCGAGCAGAGCAGGCAGAGGGAGTGGAGTTTCATGTCGCCAGAAGAGAGCCGATCGTTCACGGCAAAAGAAACCTGTAAACGAACCCACTCCCCATTAGAAGGCTCTGCCCAATAGGTATACAAGCAAAGAAACTCGAAGCCAGAGGGAGGGGAGCCTAAAGTGTGAAGAGGAAGCCGGCAAGATTACCCACGCATAAGAAGCGCACTAACGAACCCACTCCCTACTAGGAGGCTTTGAAATAACGGAATACGGAACACTCTTGGGGCATATTGACAGAACGGAAAACAATAATAAGATCTAGAGTCCGTCAAAACAACAGTTCAAATCGCCAACCTACATGGAATAAAGGCATCAAGTCGATAAGAAACAGGTAGACGGACTTGAGGCAATAAATTACTCATTTGAAGACTAGAAGAATACGAAAAAACAACGCCTGAAGCGCTAGAAGTATGATCAAATCGCTCAGGACCTGAAGTAAAATGTAAACAGGAGTTTTACTGAAATTGGCAACCATCCAGTGCCCAGAATATAGGAGAGACTGAATTTTAGAGTCTTGAAAAAGATGGCAGAGTATCAATTTTAAGCCATCGAAACGCGTTGACGCCGCTGATACACAATCCCGAGATAAAAAACTTCCCTGGAGTCCAGAAAATAACGGGCCTAGGTTTAGTTGGTGACAAATATTCGAATCTCTGATGTGTAACTTTTAATGACAAATTGCTTGTGTCTTGTATATGTCACTCCTTTGTTGTGATTTTTCTCCTTTTTTATAAATTCATTGCTCTTTTTAATTATTGTAGTGTGTGTTTCTTGAAAACTCTTTATCTAACATTGTGATATTGCTTTGTGATTTTAAACCAGTTGTGTAACAAAAATCAACTTTTATTAATAAATGGTCCAAACTATACAAGTGTGTGGATAAGATTGTAATATATACATTGTGTGTATAGAATTGATCTGGGATTATTATGTAAGTAGAAGTGTATGAGCCAAGGGACAATACATTTGTTACAAGTAGGATCAGTACTGCTGATTCTCCTCTGTCCAGAATGGTGCGAATGTCGTCTGTTGTGGTACTCAGGACTGTCTTGGTGCTGTGGTTGGTTCTGAAGCTTAATTTTGAGGGGTTCAATAGGTTGCACTTCTCCAGGTGTTTGGTGAGTTGGAGGTTAATGGCCTTCCCCAGGACTTTGGCGGGGAACAGGAGTAGCAAGATGGGGCAGTAGTTCCAGAGCTCGCTGTGGTCAGCCGGGGAGTTCTTGAGAAGTGGTCTGGCCTCGGCGTGTTTCTACTCATCAGGGAAGGTAGCTGTGGTTATAGAGCCATGAGGATGGTGGTGTGTTGGCAGCTGATTTTGCCTTTTTTGCGGTTGAAAATTTGGTGTGGGCAGAGGACAGTGGGTGATTCAGAGCAGATGGTGTTCATCAGAGAGGTTGTGTTCTGTGTGGTGAGTTGTTCCCATGTGAGTGGGTGGTAAGTAGTGGTCAATGTTTTTATAGATGGTTGGAGTCTTCTTGTGAAAGTGGTCAGCGAGGGTGTCGCAGAGTTCCTGTGATGCGAGGATAACGTTTTCAGTGGCTGACAGGCCGTAACAAACAAGGTTCTAACCAACAATGGCCTGAAACAAGGGTGCGTTCTGGCCCCTTTACTCTTTAATATCTACACAGCCGATCTGGGGAAAGCCCTGGAGGGGGCAAATCTATTAACACCAAACACCGTCCTGGCTGGCTCAGAAGCGGTCGCTCCCCTGGCATTGGTATCGTAGCGCTGACTCTGCTTGTGATTTAATTGGTGATTGTACCCTGCTAAGATCGTAGCGCTTCACTGCTCCTGGCTGCCCACTCTGCATATTGTGATCTGTGATTAAATTGCTCATAGCGCTGACTCTGCTTGTGATCTAAATTGGTGATTGTACCCTGCTAAGATCGTAGCGCGTCACTGCTCCTGGCTGCCCACTCTGCATACTGTGATCTGTAATCAAATTGCTCGTAGTGCTGACTGCAAAGCTTACATTGTGTACATTAGCAAAGCCCTGCTTGTGTTGTTTTTGTCTTCGCTTTCTGCTGCCACCATTTTGCTGTCCTGACACCCAGCCCCTCTCTCCACCCCGCCCCCGCCTCCCAGCTGACCCCATCTCCCATGGATATTACAGGAAGGACCCGCCTAACCCTGCGCTGTGACCGTCCTGGCTGGCTCAGAAGCGGTCGCTCCCCTGGCATTGGTATCGTAGCGCTGACTCTGCTTGTGATTTAATTGGTGATTGTACCCTGCTAAGATTGTAGCGCTTCACTGCTCCTGGCTGCCCACTCTGCATATTGTGATCTGAGATTAAATTGCTCATAGCGCTGACTCTGCTTGTGATCTAAATTGGCGATTGTACCCTGCTAAGATCGTAGCGCTTCACTGCTCCTGGCTGCCCACTCTGCATACTGTGATCTGTAATCAAATTGCTCGTAGCGCTGACTGCAAAGCTTACATTGTGTACATTAGCAAAGCCCTGCTTGTGTTGTTTTTGTCTTCGCTTTCTGCTGCCACCATTTTGCTGTCCTGACTCCCAGCCCCTCTCTCCACCCTGCCCCGCCTCCCAGCTGACCCCACCTCGCCCCTCCCCCTCCACTATCCATATATGCCAGATGCTTCTGTGCGCAGCGTTCACGCGCAGCGATCGCGCCCCATGCGCACCGAAGGCACACCAAATGTAAGCCCGTCTACGCCCGTCCGCGCCTGGACCGCGCCCAGCGCCAGACCCTCTGGCCCCCGCAAAACCCACTCCACCCGCATAACGTACGACGCTGCAACCCTTCTAGCCCTTAACCCCGGACGCACACCGCAATGCTACGAAGCTGCCCCGGGATGTACCCACGGTCCCTTCACCTGCCACTCCTGCAATCTCACCAGCATCAAGACCCATACCATATTCACTAACCCCACAAACAGCTCCAACTCTAACCACCCGAAGTGCATCTTGCTGAACACCCGATCGATCCACAAACATGCAACTGAACTCTGGGACCTACTCGACACTACATCACCAGACGTCGCCTTCCTTACTGAAACATGGATGAACGCATCATCATCACCCGACATCGCCATAGCCATCCTGGACAACTACAAGATCATCCGAAAAGACCGCTCCGTCCAAACAGGAGGAGGCATCGCCATCGTCCATAAGAACACCATCAAAATCACGTCCAGCTCTGATGATAACCTTAGAACTGCCGAACACCTCCACTTCCAGATCCACACCGACCCTAGGACCACACTCAGAGGCACCCTCATCTAAAGGCCTCCAGGAACCCGTAAACAATTCAGCGAAGACATCACTGACTTCATCAGTCCACATGCCCTCGCCTCCGAGAACTACATTCTTCTAGGAGACCTCAACTTCCGCCTGGAAAAGAAAAACGACAGCAACACCACCACCCTTCTTGACAACCTGGCCAATCTCGGCCTCAAACAACTTGTTGACACCCCCACCCATTTGGCCGGACATACGCTCGACCAATCTTCACCTCCAGCAAACACATCTCCTTTGATCACACCACAGCTCTCCATTGGACGGACCACAGTTGTGTTCACTTCAGCTACAAAACCACCTCGACCCACAACCCTCCACAACCTATTCCCCGAAGAAAATGGAACAAAATCACCACCGACCAACTCCTCACATCGCTCAACCTAAACCCACCCGCCCTCACTTCAGACCCAAACGAAGCGGCCATCATTTTCAAACAATGGATCACTCACAGCGCTGACGAATTAGCACCCTTGAAAAACCATCACACCAAACAAGACAGAAAAAAGGCCCCCTGGTTCAACGAGGACCTTAAGAAATCCAAGAAACTATGCCGTACTCTCGAGAAAACATGGAGAAAAAACCCAACCACCGACAACATGACCAACTTCAAGACAGCCACCCGCAAACACCACCAGCTGATTCGGTCCACCAAGAAATCAGCATTCAAGAACCGACTCGACAACAACGCCCATAACAGCAAGGAACTATTCAACATCGTCAGAGAATTCACCAACCCCACCGCAGCCTCAAACGACATCACTCCATCCCAAGACCTCTGCGATTCATTATCCTCCTTCTTCTACAACAAAATTGCAGACATACATAACAGTTTCAAAAATAACTCCAACGAACCATCCTCTCCACCACCATCAGAACCCAAACGCTCCTCTAACAACCTCAGCGCCTGGAAATCAATCACCACTGAAGACACCATCCGCCTAATGAACTCCATCCACTCTGGCTCGCCAACCGACCCATGCTCCCACCACATCTTCAACAAAGCTGACTCAATCATCGCACCCCATCTCCGTGATATCATCAACTGCTCTTTCAATTCCGCTACCTTCCCAGAAAGCTGGAAACATGCCGAAGTCAGCGCCCTCCTGAAGAAACCCACTGCAAACCCCTCTGAACTTAAAAACTACCGCCCCATATCCCTCCTCCCATTCCCGGCCAAAGTCATTGAAAAAGCCGTCAATAGCTAACTCGCCGCCTTCCTTAAATCCAACAACTCCCTCGATCCCTCACAGTCCGGCTTTCGAGCCAAACACAGCACCGAAACTGCCCTCATCGCAGCAACAGACGACATCCGAACACTACTGGACAACGGAGAAACAGTGGCCCTCATTCTACTCGACCTCTCCGCCGCCTTCGACACTGTCTGTCACAACACCCTCATACAACGCCTCAGCAACATCGGCATAAAAGAAAAAGCCTTGGACTGGATCATCTCGTTCCTAGCTGGGAGAACTCAGAGAGTCCGACTTCCCCCATTCAAATCAGAGGCCACTGAAGTCATCTGCGGTGTACCACAAGGATCATCACTCAGTCCCACCCTCTTCAACGTTTACATGAGTCCCCTCGCATCCATCGCGCGACAACACAACCTCAACATCATCTCCTACGCTGACGACACCCAGCTGATCCTCTCCCTCACCAAAGACCCAAACACCGCCAAAACCAACTTACACGAAGGAATGAAAGAAGTAGCCATATGGATGAAAAACAGCCGCCTAAAACCTAACTCAGACAAAACGGAAGTGCTCATCCTAGGTTCATCCCCCTCTGCTTGGGACGACTCATGGTGGCCAGCAGATCTGGGCTCAGCACCCATACCTACGGACCACGCACGTAACCTGGGCTTCATCCTGGACTCCTCACTCTCGATGACCAAACAAGTCAACGCCGTCTCATCCTCCTGCTTCAACGTACTTCGTATGCTCAAAAAAATCTTCCACTGGATCCCCGCCGAAACAAGAAAGACTGTCACCCACGCACTGGTTATGAGTCGCCTAGACTACGGAAACACCCTCTACGCCGGAATTACAGCCAAATTACAGAAAAAACTCCAACGCATCCAAAACGCATCAGCGAGACTCATTTTGGACATCCCTCGCCAAGATCACATTACCGGCCACCTGAAAGACCTCCACTGGCTTCCCGTCAACAAAAGAATAACATTCCGTCTCCTCACCCACGCACACAAGGCCCTCTACAAACTAGGGCCCGAATGCCTCAACACTCGACTATCCTTCTACACACCCACCCGCCAACGAAGATCCTCCAATCAAGGCCTCGCCGCAGTTCCGCGTATCCAAAGATCCACGATAGGAGGTAGATCCTTCTCATACTTGGCGGCCAAGACCTGGAACTCACTCCCCACTCACCACCGCCTCACACAGAACCACATCTCCTTCAGAAAAGAACTTAAAACCTGGCTATTCGATAAATAATCATCCCCCCCAAGCGCCTTGAGACCCTCTGGGTGAGTAGTGCGCTATATAAATTCCTGAACTTGAACTTGAACTGGGGAATGTGAGGATCCAAATCCTCCAATATGCTGATGACATTGTTATTATGGATCACACTAAGATAGGTCTACAGAAAGCCTTAGAAGCGCTGCACAGATTTAATCAAAAGAACAACCTCCTGGTGAATCAGGAGAAGACCAGGATAATAATCTTTGGGAAGTGCCATAGAAAGAAGACAGCTCTATGGCGCCTAGGTGAGTTGCAAATCAGAACTTGCAAAAGCTATATTTATTTGGGTCTCAGGATATCGGAAAGGGCCAATTCCTCAGCCCATGTGAAATATTTGAGGAGTAAGGGGTCCAGCATTACCTGTAGCTTAAGAAATCTCAATCAAAGACTACACAGCCCAAATGCAGAACCTATTTTGAAAGTCTTAAAAGCAAAAGTTGTGCCCTCCTTCAATTACGATACAGAAAAGGGGGGTGGTGATGAACAGAGTGTCTGAATTAAGCAGACCACTCTTACCCAGTCCGAAGATCAGGGCTTGATCCATCACCGTTATTTATCTCACTGCCCCATCCCAGCTCAGAACCTGGCTAAATGCAAATTAGTCTGTCCCTGGCCCAGTGCATCATGGGAACAGGGCAGACCAAACTACCAAGCCAATTCTTCACCAGAAAGGAGACAAGCTACCGGGGACCGGTTTCTGGCATTTCAGCCTCTTCGGCCCGGCTTGCTTGAATCCTGATGGAGCAGTGAGAAAGGGACTCATGTCTGAGTATACCCTGCCACACCTATAGTGGCCAAAAACGATACAGAAAAGGGAGTGGTGATGAACAGAGTGTCTGAATTAAGCAGACCACTCTTACCCAGTCCAAAGATCAGGGCTTGATCCATCACCGTTATTTATCTCACTGCCCCATCCCAGCTCAGAACCTGGCTATATGCAAATTAGTCTGTCCCTGGCCCAGTGCATCATGGGAACAGGGCAGACCAAACTACCAAGCCAATTCTTCACCAGAAAGGAGACAAGCTACCGGGGACCGGTTTCTGGCATTTCAGCCTCTTCGGCCCGGCTTGCTTGAATCCTGATGGAGCAGTGAGAAAGGGACTCATGTCTGAGTATACCCTGCCACACCTATAGTGGCCAAAAACGATACAGAAAAGGGGGTGGTGATGAACAGAGTGTCTGAATTAAGCAGACCACTCTTACCCAGTCCAAAGATCAGGGCTTGATCCATCACCGTTATTTATCTCACTGCCCCATCCCAGCTCAGAACCTGGCTATATGCAAATTAGTCTGTCCCTGGCCCAGTGCATCATGGGAACAGGGCAGACCAAACTACCAAGCCAATTCTTCACCAGAAACCGGTCCCCGGAAGCTTGTTTCCTTCCCAGTGTAAGAATTGGCTTTTGTAGTCTGGTCTGCCCTGTTCCCATGATGCACTGGGCCAGGGACAGACTAATTTGCATACAGCCAGGTTCTGAAACTGGGATGGTGCAATGAGCTAAAAAACGGTGTTGGATCTAGCCCTGATCTCTTGACTGGGTGAGAGTACTCTGCTTAATTCAGAGACTCTGTCCATCACCACCCCTTGTTGTAAATAATTTTGTCCACCCTAAGCGTGGAAGGGTATACTCAGATGTGAGTCCCTTGCTCATTGCACCATCAGGATTCAAGCAAGCCGGGCCGAAGACGGCTGTAATGCCAGAAACCGGTCCCCGGAAGCTTGTTTCCTTCCCAGTGTAAGAATTGGATTTTGTAGTCTGGTCTGCCCTGTTCCCATGATGCACTGGGCCAGGGACAGACTAATTTGCATACAGCCAGGTTCTGAAACTGGGATGGTGCAATGAGCTAAAAAACGGTGTTGGATCTAGCCCTGATCTCTTGACTGGGTGAGAGTACTCTGCTTAATTCAGAGACTCTGTCCATCACCACCCCTTGTTGTAAATAATTTTGTCCACCCTAAGCGTGGAAGGGTATACTCAGATGTGAGTCCCTTGCTCATTGCACCATCAGGATTCAAGCAAGCCGGGCCGAAGACGGCTGTAATGCCAGAAACCGGTCCCCGGAAGCTTGTTTCCTTCCCAGTGTAAGAATTGGATTTTGTAGTCTGGTCTGCCCTGTTCCCATGATGCACTGGGCCAGGGACAGACTAATTTGCATACAGCCAGGTTCTGAAACTGGGATGGTGCAATGAGCTAAAAAACGGTGTTGGATCTAGCCCTGATCTCTTGACTGGGTGAGAGTACTCTGCTTAATTCAGAGACTCTGTCCATCACCACCCCTTGTTGTAAATAACTCCTTCAATTACGGCCACCTAGTCTTTCCTGGTGCTCTTACTAAATTCCTTACGAACCAACAAATCTCTGCATACAAGAAGGTATTAGGCATCCCGCGACAGGCCAGGAAAGCCAGAGTAAGGTTGGAGCTGGGATTTACCCGTCCGGACATTACCTGCTTTGGGGACACAGTAAAATATTACATTAGCACCTTGCGAGCTCCAGTAACATCCTTAAAAACGCAAATTAAAACAATTTTTGAAGAAGGCGGATCCCCAAGGCAGGTGCAGTTGACAGCAGCCACAAAATTGTTGGAAATAGATGTGCAAAATTTGCACAACTCAAACATCCCAGTTACCGCATGGAAAAGATCAATGAATAGACAAGCCAAGAAAATATCATATGAAAGAGATTTGGATAGCTTACACCATCAATTCAATCTCCTAGCACTGGACACCTCCTATAAAGTGGGCAAACCACAGCCTTGTCAAACACCAATTGAAGATTGTCGGCACAGTTAAAAATTCCAACATTTCTTTCTCTCAGGGAACAAATTAGAGGAAGAAGATACAGGTTAAAAAGAAGCGAAGGGAGAGAAGAGCCCTGCGGGACCCCACAGGTCATTTCCCTCCTGTTGGATTAAAAGTTGACAAGATGTACCGCTTGAGACCGGTTGCTAAGAAAGGAGGAGAGCCACTTTAACGCCTGATCCTGAATTCTGGCATTGCTGACACGGTTGATCAAAATGTCAAACTTGACATTCCTATCTGCTTTCAATGAAAAGTTAGCAGTTACTAAATGTAATAAGGTTACCGCATCTTATACTTTGGGAGAGAAAGGCCTTCAAGTAGTAAACAAGCATTGGGAATGCAATAGGCCTCGCATTTGCTTAAGTTAGAGCTATTGGCATTGTAAATAGAGTTGTAAATGACTATGTCTTTTAATCATGTGTTATGGAGTGTATGTGGTGTGTAGTGAAGTTACCGGTTTTAGATTTACTTGTAGAGATGTGCAGTGTTTGAAATAATAGTTCTTTTTGCAGTGTTCTTTATTGGTTCTTCCAACAAAAGTGTGTTACTGTCTCACTGCCCCAGACCGGCATGCTGGTCTGCTGGACTCAGGCTGCCAGTGATTCTCAGCTAATCTGTTTAATACTTGCTTACATTGCCAAAATGTGGCAGGATTTTTTTAAGCCCCTAACACGTTTATTCTTTTATGTAAAAAGTGGGTGTATACATAAACTCACTTATGCAATGCTTTATTAGTTTATTATTTACTTGTGTTGACCCTTGCCCATCGTGTATACCCCCTGCCTTTTATAAAAGAACTGTACCCCTTATAACCACTAGAGGGCGTTTTGAGTGCAGCCCTCACCAACAGGAATCAACCAGGACTGGTTGTCAAAATGACTCAATAGTCATTGCATTCTCACAAACATAAATGGTGTTGCTCAGCACTTCCAATAAATTAATCTTAGTTCATAAAATCTGGTTGATCCTTGTTTAGGGACAGTGGATTCAAATGTTTTTAGATACTATGAATGAATTTATGGAATATTGCTGAGGCATGAGAATTTCCCTTCAAATGCCCATAACATAAAATGTACACATTTTACCTCACATTTCCATGGCTCTTTACTGGTTTACACATGTCACACTGTCATCCCATGCTGTGTATCTTAAAGCAGTCATGCGCAGTTGAAGTTTTGGCTTCAGTGTCTGAGACACTGGGTAAGAGGTTTGTTATCCGAGTACCGACTAATGGTTGAAACATAACATTAGGGCGCTGGGGCCAGACAGCATTCCTGAGTGCCAAGGACAATTTTGAAAAATTAATGTGGGGAGGGGTGTAAAGGGGAGGCATTAAAACAGGAGTTGCTATGGTCCAGCAGCCACCCCTCCCCATCAGAGGCAAGGAATGTGTGGACATATTAGCGTAGGACTGCCATGCAATATCTCATCATGATAGAATGTTCCAGCAAGATAAGGAACAGAGATAAGGGTTAACAAAGCATCAAACCCCTAGGCTTGGAAAGCCCCCCACTAGGGGTGGGGGGCTTTCCAAGCCCCCCACCCCTCGTTATGTGATGGTCACGTGGGTTCAGACGGACAATACTGAGCTACTACCTAATGTGGCATTAAATATAACATGTTTTTGGGGCACCCATCCTTTTGGGTATCACTTTTCTGCTTTTGTTATAAACTATATATCCAAAGAACAATGGTTCCTGTGGCATACGAATATATAGAATATACAATACTCGACAGCTTAAATAAGCAATATTCACTTGTAACAGAGAAGGGTTTGGCAGAAAAAGAAACACACATATGCAAAATTTATAAGAAAGACTTCTTATATTTCAACTCATGAAAAGTATCCATATTTACAACAGCAACACATATACAAAAGGTTGTATGTACAGTGTAAAGTGCAGTGCGTCCCAAGTGATTATGTGAGCAAAAACAAACACAAATAATGAATGATCTATACAGTTTTGCGTTATGGGTATTTACACAGGGAAATGACCAAGCAATCTGATACAATAATTGTTAGCAGTGACTATATGAAATCACAAATCACTGTGCTAATAGGTTCCTTCCCTATAGCGTCGACGGCGTTTCGACCTGCTTGATGGAGGTCTCGTCAGGACTAAGCAGTGAGGGACATCTAGGGAAAAGGTGAGAGTGGTTTTTAATATGTGTGGTTGCTGTACTCTGTAATATTGTGTGGACTTAAAAATGGGGATTAAAATACCTCGTAGTGTCTCGGCTTAACGCAACCCATGCGTGATAAAGTAAATTAAATCGGACTTACAGTGTACCCAGCCGGGCACTGTTGAGAAAAAAGATAGAACAATTGTTAAGATTTACGAACGCTGTGGGGCAACGTTACCATTGGGTCAGTCATGGTATAGTAAAGTCACTTACCACTGTGGTTGCTCGTGGTAATTGAGTCTGGTGGCACTCAGGTTGTAGTTGGAGAAGCAGGGTAATACCTGATGAAAAAAGGGGCCATATGGTGAAAATGATGTATTATCACGGGAGAGGGTGGTGTGGGACAGGGTGTCTCAGAGCTTACCTGCTCTTCGGACGCGGAATCGCTCGATCGCACTTTCCCGGTCGGCTGTTTGGTAAACAGTGGAGTTCCGGGTTTCGTGCGTCAATGCGTCTATAACGTGACATGTGCGCGCGCATCTAGAGGGGCGGGAGTAGCGCTAGCGCGTCATGGTTGTAAACTAGCGTTTTTCATGGGAGGCGGGATCATGTACTGTGTACCAATTCCCGAGGCAAATCGCCACGCACTAGTAATGCAGTATGCCTTTGTATGGGTATGAAGATGTTGTATCATAAATGCACGACTTATGTCAACATAGGTATCATAGATTAACACTCCATTTATCTTTTCTGTATACAAATTTAAAACAGTACTTATCATTTTTTAGTAAAATTAAGCAGCACATAAAGTTTATAACAATAATATATGCTACCACATTTGCTAAATTTTTTGGGGCATGATTGAGTCAGCGTACTATGTAAAGTTCATATTGATATGCTTGTCACATAACAATGATTCTCCCATGTATACAGTAAAACACCGTACAATACGTAGTTCAACCTCATGTTGGTACAGGGAAATTTGGCTAGAAAGTTTGTCACAGTTAGTTTGTCAAACTGGAGACAAATCCTCTCCATTCATCAGCAGAATTTAACCCCTTGTTGATGGAATTGACTCTGTCAATCCAGTGACATTCACGACGTTGTAATATTTGTGAGATGTCACCACCTCTCTCAGGTACAGTAGCAATGTCTATGACTTGCCATTTCAACTGATCTGCAGAGTGATTTTTTTCTTGAAAGTGGCATACCAATGGAGCTGTCAGAACTGCCTTTCGTATGCGACTTCGATGCTGTCCTATTCTCGCCTTAACTGATTGTTGCGTCTGTCCAATGTAAGGCAGACCGCAAGGGCACCAAATACAGTATACAACATTGCGTGTGTTACAATTGGAAAAGAACTTAAGTGTATGTTCAAAGTTTCCAAATTTGAAGATGTTTGTCTTTTCTGTCAATGGACAGATTACACAATTTCCACAGGGATGGTGGCCTAGAATTGGTGGAAGACTCCAAAGTGTTTCTAATGTGCCCCCTGTCTTAGTGGTCTTTTCATTGGAGGATCTGACTAGGTGATCTTTCAAATTTTTCCCTCTTTTGTATGCAAACAAGGGCACCTCAATTGAGGGATCAATACTTTGTATAATATCCCAATTTTTCGTTATACTCTTACGGATTTTGTTGGTATGAGTTCCGAAAGTAGTTACGCATACTATTTTCTCCATTTTGGCTTTTGGTCTGGTGATCAAAAGTTCTTCTCGGGGGCAATACCAGGCGCGTTTGAGCGATTGTTTAACTATTTTGTTGGGGTAACCTCTTGTGAGTAATTTATTTTTCAATATTTCTGCTTCCTTCAGATAATCCTCTCTACGGGCACAATTGCGACGGATCCTCAAGAATTGTCCAAAGGGCAATCCATCTCTCAATGCCCTAGGGTGTTGACTTTTATAAGACAATAAAGTATTCTTTTCAGTAGGTTTTCTATGAAGGGATGTGTATAGTTTGTTCTCATCATGTTGGATGTTTAAATCCAGAAATGGGATGGTATCTTTCTGTATGGTAGATGTGAAGGTCAAATGTGTTTGGATGGTGTTCAGATATAAAACAAAACTCTCAAACTCCTCTTCATTCCCTTTCCAAATGAAAAAAATGTCGTCTATATATCTATACCAGCAATTAATGCTGGCATAGAAGGGATTCTTCTCACAGAGTACAAGATCATTTTCTACTTTGTTCATGTAAATATTTGCCAAATTTGGAGCAAAAACTGCTCCCATGCTCGTGCCCCCACATTGCTCGTAATATTGTCCATTTGAGACAAAATAGTTTCTCTGAAGTGCTACTTCCAATAAAGAAATTATAAAGGAAGTGGGCACGTCAAATGGACGTTGTCTAGATGTCAAGTAGTTCTTGTATGCATTCAATGCTTTCTTTTTGAGGGATGTTAGTGTAGAGTGCTGATATATCTAGAGTTGCTAGCCAATCAGTGTCTCTATTGTACGCTCGGTCTTCTATTAAGTTAATCATGTGCATTGTGTCACGAACATAACTTGCTTGTAGGGGCACGTAGTCTCTTATAAAAAAATCAATATATTTGCCAATAGGCTCTAAAATCGAGCCACATCCTGATAGGATCGGTCTCCCAGGTGGTTGTGTTGTACTCTTATGTACTTTCGGGAGAGTATAAAGAACAGGGGTTCTAGGATTAGTGGAATTTAAAAATTCAAATTCTTTTTTGGTCAGAAACCCCTGATCTAATCCTTCCTTGGTAATAGACACAATTTTTTCCCGAATTTCGTTTATGGGGTTATGGTGGAGTTTTTTATAATGCCGTTCTTCAGAGATTTGTTTGTTCACTTCAGCCTCGTAATCAGTCCTTTCTTGTATTACTATTCCTCCCCCCTTGTCGGCTGGTTTGAATATTATAGAGGTATCCTTTTTCAAATTCTCAAGTGCTTGACGTTCTAGCAAAGAAATATTGTAGGGTGTAAATTGTTTACTACTCTTTAGTCTGTCTACCCCTTCTAGAATCAATTTCTCAAAAGTAAGCAACTCAGGTGGCATCATACTATTTGTTGGATAAAAAGTGGATGGCAATTTTAACCCAGTAGTGGATTGGTAGCTGCTAATTTCGCGATCTTTAAAAAAAAATTCAGACGAATTTTCCTGAAAAACTGGAACAACTCAGATTTCAGGTTGAAATAGTTACTCCTCTCTGTAATGACAAATGAAAGGCCTTTACTTAACAAAGAGATTTCTGTAGATGATAATGTATGCTTTGACAAATTAAATATCGGTATCGTATCCATATTGTCTGTCAGATTAGATCTGGGATCTAGTAAGGTTGGGGGCCCCATTGATAATGCTTGTTTCTTGTTTGACGTTCCCCTGGATATTGGTTCCAGACTCTTGTTTTCTTTGTCTTCCCTCCTCTGTCTAAAAAAGGTTGGCCTTGATGGTTGAAACTACTTGTAGTTATAAACTACACAAAAGATATGTAAAAGTGGCCTTATCTAATAAAAGGTATAGCTGGCGGAAGAGGCGAGGTCTAGAGAGGGAGAGTAACATACGTGTCTTCAAATGAAACCATGCACAGAACATTGCCTTTTGATGTGGAGCTAGAGAGGGGCCATGGCCTGGTTTCGGTATTGCAGACTGTGTAACACATTGAGTCAATCTGGACAAGTCACTTTAGCTCCACGTTTCTACAGTGATTTTGGATCATGGCCCGTTTCACATAACCACCTCACTCGCATATGGATGCCCATATATAATTCCAAGTATCAGTTTAGAGCACACCACAAACTAAATTGTTTCCACTCTTACTTATGGCAAAAATATGTGTGACACACTTGTAGCCCCCTCACAGAAAGGTGAAATAAATAACATATCACATGATTCAGGGACCGGAGGGTTCTATAGCTAGGTAATGCCAGGCTGCCCTGGGCCACCGAAGGGGGCCACCTAAGAGGGCGGCCACCCTTAGTGCCACAGGATGGCACAGACCCAAAGAGCAGTCTAGTGTCGGGGACTAGGAGGGTCCCCCCCGCCCCCAGTGATGTCACGTCCGGCCGAGGAGGGGTCAGGGGCCAAGGCTATATTTATTTATTTATTTATTTGTGCATTTTTATATAGCGCAGACTTTACCCGAAGGTGTCAGAGCGCTTCACAATAGGAACAGAACTGATACATGAGAACATTACAAGTGAACCAAATAAAAAGGCAAACGTTATATTAAATGAAGCAAAAATGACAATCGTGAGCCAACAAAATACAAGAGGTAGCAAACGGTGCATTACAAAAGTGATAATCGTGAACCAACAAAATAAAAGAGGTAGCAAACGGTGCATTACAGGAGGAAAAAGTGACGTGTGCAGGTTACAAAAGCATACAAGGTAAACATAAAGGTATAGTACTGCAATATATGGAGGGCACTCAAGCACAAGAACAAACGTTACGTAGACAATGGTGGCACTTGTGCAGGTATCGAAAATAAACAAATGTAGTAGGTAGAAAACAGTGTGTTACAAGAGAAAGTGACGGGTGCAAGTTACACATGAGTACCAAACACAGGTAGAAAGATAATACTGCACTAAATGGCAGACTCTCAGACCACAAGAACACACTGGGAAGACACTTCCATAGTCATGTAAAGTAGATTTTTCTATAATGGAAGGGCTTCCTTCAGATAATAGAGAGGGCATGAATTACATTTGGAAGTGTCTTTGAAGGAGGAGAGCTTTGAGGTCAGTTTTGAAGGCCTGGGAGGAGGTGGTGGTCCGGAGCTGCGGCGGAAGGGAGTTCCAGATTCTCACCGCGTTGCCTGAAAAGGATTGTGCCATCGTTCTTTCCTTCTTGAAAGTGGGAGGTTCAAGCAGAAGATTTTCTGCATTACGTGATGGTCTAGAGCCTCCAGAGAGTTTCAGTTTATTCACAAGGTAGGGAGGAGAGGAGGAGTGCAAGGCTTTGTGGGTGATACAAGCAGTCTTGTAGATAGCTCTAGCCTCGATTGGAAGCCAGCGGAGGGTGGATAACATCGGTGTGATGTGGTCGCTTCTTTTGGCCCCATAAATGAAACGAGCTGCTGAATGGAGAACAGATTTAAGGGGGGACAGGTGGGATTTGGGGAGGCCAGTAAGAAGAGAATTGCAGAAGTCAAGTCTTGAGAGTACTAGCGATTGCACTAGGGTTATAAGGTCCTGCTCCGAGAAGAAGCGGCGGATTCCCCATAGAAGGCGCAGATGGTATTGAGCAGACTTTGCAATGGAATTGATGTGGGGGTTAGATTGAGTTTTTTGTCGAGAATGACACCCAGGGATTTTGCGCTGTCGGCAATGGTGGGTTTAGTGTTAAGTAGATTCAACTGATCCATCCATGATTGCACCGGGGGAGGAGAGATTGAAGAGGAGAAGAGGAGGAATTCGGTTTTAGAGGGATTCAGAATCAGTTGATGATTAAACATCCAGTTATGAATGGAGTCGAGAGTGGAGCTTAGGATAGAGAGATCGTGAGTGGAGGCAACCTTGAGGCAGATTTGAGTGTCGTCAGCATAGAGATGATAGTGGATCCCGGATTTACTTAGGAGATTTCCTAGTGGTTTTAAGTAGAGATTGAACAATGTGGGTGCAAGTATAGAGCCTTGAGGAACACCTTGACCTACCGCCACAGGCGATGAAAGACTGTTCGCTATTTTGATCATTTGGGATCTCTCAGAGAGGAAGGAGGCAAACCATTTAAGCACAGTCCCCTCCATGCCCATTCTCTGTTTAAGAATGTTGAGGAGGGTGTTGTGATTGACAATGTCAAAGGCTGAAGAAAGGTCAAGGAGAATTAGAAGACAGGACCCCCCCGAGTCGAGGATCCTCAGCGCGTCATCAACCACTTGCAGTAGGGCTGTGTCAGTGCTGCAGTTTTGAATGAAGCCAGACTGGAAATTGTCAAGAAGATCATTGTCCTTGATATGACGAGAGAGTTGTTTCGCTACACATATTTCTGTAATCTTCGCAAGAAAGGGTAAGTTAGTGATGGGGCGGAAGTTGTTGAGGTCAGACGCATCAGCAGTTGGTTTATTAAGAAGAGGGGTGACCTGCCCAGTTTTGAAGGAGACAGGAAGGGAGCCTTGAAAGAGGGAGAGGTTGACCAGAGTGGTCCAGTAGGAGAGGGAAAGGGTATAAAAGTCAATGGCAATGGCACTGGGAATGGGGTCCAGATGATGGTTGGAGGGCTTTGTTTCACGGATGCACTTGAGAAAGGCATCTTCAGATATGGGGTCAAAGTTTTGCCAAATGGCTAAGGATTTGGACTCCTCTGGAGGGGTAGGATGAGCGACCTGATCCACAAGTGATTTCACTTTTTCGTCGAAGAATATAGCGAAATCCACTGCTCTCTTTGCAGAATCCTCCACTTTGGAGGATGGGGGAGAGCAGTCAGGAGTCTTAAT
Source organism: Lissotriton helveticus (assembly GCF_964261635.1). Lineage (NCBI taxonomy): Eukaryota > Metazoa > Chordata > Amphibia > Caudata > Salamandridae > Lissotriton > Lissotriton helveticus. The sequence continues at coordinate 1,616,991,300 of NC_136069.1, forward strand.
GAGATTGAATAGTTTTTTGGGTCTATTTTTGGCTGAGTAAAGGAGGGTTTTGAAGTGCGCCGCTTTCCCAAGGGAGATGTGTTTGTGGTACTTGGATCTTGCGGAGCGAAGCGTGGACAAGTTATCGGTGGAGGGCACTTGCCTCCATTGTTTCTCTAGGAATCTTAGCTGCTTCCTTTCTTCATAGAGGGATTTGTTGAACCAAGGTGCTGAGGGGATGGGCCTTAACCTTTTGCTTTTGAGTGGAGCGACGTTATTGATTTCATCTGCAAGAACTGTGAGGCATTGGGAGGTGAGATCGTCAACATCTAGGTTCGGGTCTAGCCTTGGAAGTTATAACAAAGCTGATTCACAGAGGGGACCGACATCAATATTTTTAACATCACGGAACCAGGAGATAGCCCTCTTGGGTTGGCCAAGTGTTATCGAGTGTGATAGTTGAATAGAGAATGGGATGAGGAGGTGGTCAGACCAGGGTAGTGATGGAAAGCATGCCTGCTTTAGAAATAACAAGATTGAGCCCTTAGAGTGTGTTGATTCTGAGCAGTGTTGGATGAGATCGTTTACAGAGAGGAAGGTGGCCAGGGAGTTTGCGGAAGAGTCTTGCGGAGAGCCCCAATGGAGATTGAAGTCACCCACGAAGGTCTGATTGTCACTTTGCGAGTATTGGTCACTGATGAAGTCAGTGAGTTCCTCCAAAAATGAGGGGCCACTATGAGGCGGGCGGTAAATGACATGGAATCTAAGGGGTGAACGGTGGTGCACTTGTAACTCCAGAGAAATGCATTCAAAGGTGTGGAAGGAGCTGATAGGAGAGGCCTTAAGTTGAAGGGAGTTTCAAAAGATAACTGCAACACCTCCCCCCGTGTTGTTAGTTCTGTCATTCCTAAGTAGAGAATAGCCTGTGGGTAATAGGAGATCAAACATAGAATGCGAGGTATCTTTGAACCAGGTCTCTGTGAGGAAGAGCATGTCAATATTGTGGTGGGTGATGGTATCTGAGATTTCCAGTTTATGTTTTACTGCAGATCTGCAGTTGTGGAGCAGACAGCGCAGCTCTGTCAGGACTGTTTTCGTGACGGGGGCACTTGGGCTCTGAAGGGTGATCTGGATGTTGTGCTTATGGGGGAGTGCTCGGGAGGGTTTAGGTGGATGCTTGTTTCTGACTGAGGAGATGGTTGGAATAGTGTAGATAGTAGGGTTGCTAGGGTATGCAGGTTGAGGAAGGGCGGCGTTCAAAGGCTTGTGCGAGTTAACAAAGTTTGCAGACGACTGATTGAGCTTGGCTAAATTGAGATGAGGGGGCGAGGTGCATCTTGTGGGAAGTTGGGAAGGAGAAGGGGTGCAAGGAAAGGTGGAAATCTTAGAGCTTAGAAGTGAAAATGCAGCTGTAAGCTGGGAGATGGAGGTGATAAGTGAACCTATCTTATTTTCCAGCGAGAGTAATGCAGAGCACGGAGGGTAGGGTGGATCGATGGAAACAGGGGGGGGTGGAATTGGTGGTGGAAGGCAGGGAGAGGTGGGGGGACAGGAGGCGAGTTGGGGTGTAGGGTTCAAAAGTGGGGAAAGGTGGAAGTAGAGAGCGGGAGTTGATGAATCGGAGGATAAGGGAGAGTTGCCATTGTTGGTGTTGCAAGAAGGAGAGGAATTAGGGATAACTTTAGGGGAAGAAGAGAGGGGAGGACTGCGTGGAGTCATGGGAATGAAGGAGGTTTGGGAGGAAAAGAGGTGAGGTGGTTGTGGAGGGCACGTCAGGTAGGAGAGGAGGCTGTGAGGGAACGGGCATCTGGCAGAGTGGGGGGGTTGAGAGAAAGGTAAGTTGGGGAAAGGAAGTGGTACTGTTGGACCCGAGGGAGGGAAGTGGACAGGGTTACCGGGGGGGAAAGGGAGTAGCATAGTATTGCTGGAGGAGTGGGAGGGAGGAGAGAGATGCAGTGGGATTGTGGAGAAATCCTGGTGAATAACGAGGGGAGGGGGAGGTGGACAGGAGGTATGGAGGAAGGGATTAGGGGAGCGTAGGGAAAGTTCACTGGGGGAGAAGGTTGGAGGAGAGGTGGACTAAAAAGGGGGGTGACTGGAAGGAAAATGGGGAAGGAGAAGAGATTGGAGTGCCGAGATGATGCAGATTGCACGAGGAGCGCATTAGCTAGCGGTGAGGCTGAAGTGAAGTGGGAGGGGGCATAATGTGAGGGGGGAGGAATAGGAGAGGAGGTCACAGGGGAGGGGGCGGGAGGAGGGACGACCTGTGATTCTTGAGAGTATAGCCAATTAGAGTGTAGGGGGGTCAGGGGAGGAGAGAGGGAGTAATGGGTGGAGCTAGAAGGAGAGTCGGGGGGAAACCCAGTCGCAGAGGAGGGGCGTAGGGAGGGGAAGAGGTGGTCAAAGAGCGAGAGACAGGTGTCATTGCCTTGGATCATGACAGTACCGTTGTTATAGAGTGAGATAGTGAGGTAACCGTTGAAACGCACAGAGGGGGAGATTTTTAGCTGTTTCCCATGTGGGATAGAAGAGGAGGAGGTGACGTTAAGGGAACTGTATAAGCTGGTGGACCAGGAGGGGGTGTCGTGAGTGAAGAAAATGAAATCATTTTTGAGCCTCCCAAAATGACTATTGTGAAATTGATCAACAACGGGAATCCGGGAACTGTTCAATGGTGTTATGCTTCAATCGATTTGTTGCAGCTTTTAGTCAGGCTGGAAGGATAAATGATTTTGTAGCAATTAGTTCCAACCTTAACTCGAGTGGTGGCCATGATGGGAAAATGTGTCGGAGGAGTGTGGGGGGGGGATAAGGGGAAGGTGTTGCTGGGAAAGCGGTGGAGAAGAGAAATAAAAGGGCATAAAGGGGGAACATAATCCAGACGTCAAGGTGAGGATATCAGAACTAATGTGCCGTCCGAAACTAGCAAAGCCTAAGTATGCACAACAGCCTCAACATCTTAAGACCACCTGTAGAGGTGCTCAGAACAGGGTGCGGAAAACATACTACATGAAAAGCAATTTCTAGCACTAACATATATGTACAGGCCTGGCGCCCTACAAACCTTGCAGATTCCCTGGCCAACTGGCCATCTCAAAAGGGGATTCAGATGCCTTGAAACCATAGTGTCAATGGTGCTGTCCCTGCAGCAGGACTCCAACTTAATCAGACCTGTCCCCACGGAAAAGTAACTTAAAAGGTGCAGCTGGCACCAATAGCCACGCAGCTGAAAAAGGTCTAAACAATGCAGCTGGAAACAGCTCAACTTGCTGCACATCTGTTAATGGCCTAAACAATGCAGCTGGCACTACTTGCTGCGCAATTGTAAAAGGCCTAAACGGTGCAGCTGGCACTACTTGCTGCGCAGCTGTGAAAAGGCCTAAACGACCCAGGGTTGCGGGCCTGGTGCCCTCTTTGACCCCGGATCGGCGCATGGATGGTCCTCTCCCCCCCCCCCGGTCCTCGGGCGAGTGTTGCTGCCAGGTCGCTGTTTTTGGGCTCGTCCGGTCTCGCGTCGGGCTTTCTCGTCGGGTCACACGGTGAGTGCTGTTTGTTTACTGAGCACGTCTGCGTGCGTCAGGGCTGTGTGGGCAGCCTTGGTGGGCGGTGTGTAGGATACTCGTGGTGGGGAGGGTGGGGTGGGGGCTGAGTCGTCTGCATGTGCTGGGAGAAGAGCTCGGTCTATTCATGGTTTCCTCCATCGAGGAGGGAGGGTAGTGGGCTGCCCCAGCTTCGGTCCGGTTGTTGGTGGAGGAGGAAAGTTTGCGGGGTGTTGCTTTTGTGTCTTTCAACATGCTGCGCGGAATTCAGGCACAATTACCTCCTAAGTGGGGTTTTGAGATGCAGCTCTCCACCCTCCACTTTCGGCACCTCCTCCAAAGATGGGATTTTACTGCTGAGCCCCGAGCGGCTTGCTGTGCCCGGTTCCTCCTTGCTTCATTCCCCCCAATAGACCCCTGTTCTTCCCCTCTCCCCACGTCATAGTGTCAGTGATCGTCGCGGTTGTGCGGGATTGGCCGACTCTTTCCTTGCATGGGCTCACTGATGATCTCACGACGGGGTCCTTTGGGGCCCATTGGGGAAAGGGGGGGGGGAGAAAGCACCGACCCGAGACTCAATGTAAGTGTGATAAAGGCCGCTTTATTGGAAGCAGGTGCATCCTATACAATAACATCCTCGGCCTGCGCCGCACAATCTAAACCTCATAAATATGTAATTTCCTGCCTCACCCCCACCCCTAACTGATTCCCACAATCCACAAACATTAACAATTAGCATAACGTCAATTTGCCTCTCCACCTGGCTAAATACTTTATTGTGCTAGACCTACCCCCCGATACTCCAAACAGTTCTCCTCTCTTCCCCCATATATTAGGAAGAACAGCCCCCTACATACATACTGCACCCCACACCTGCTCCGGCGACATGTGAAAACCCCCCCACCCAATACAAAACCCCCTTTTTGCACAGAATACAAAATTGTAAATAGCCTTAAACAGCCCTAGCGCAATTCGCCACAGAGTCGAAGCACGTGTCGGCTGTCCATGTTGACATCTATACAAATAAAGAGCAATTATCCACAAAGCAAACTCCTAAAAGGATTGCCCCTAAGGACACCACGATGTGGCGTCCACCAAAACTATCACCCCGGTCACCCCTTCCTGCACCAGCCTCCAACAAAACTACCCGAAATCCCCCAGTGCCCCCAAACTGCCCCGCAAAGGAAAATCCCCCGTAAAGTGTAGTGCCTCCCCGTGGGCACCCCCCCCCCCCGAATCATGGCCCAGGGAGGGAGGGAGGGAGGGAAAAAACTGACCCAACCGCCACCCCCCGCCCGGCGGCCGAGACACCTCACTTAAAATGGTGCCTCTGCCGCGTGGCCGGGCGGGACCTACAACCCCGCCCCAAAAGGAAACCCAACCCAGCCCCGCCCCCAGCCCAAAAGCTACCAAAACACCTAAGACCCCGACCCCATGACGGCGCCCTCTCTGCCCCCCCCCCTCCCCCCGGCCCCAAATTCCCCCGGGCGGGGCAGGCCTCCCTACGGTCGGCCCCCCCTCCCAGGACCCCATTGGGGCCCATTGGGGAAAGGGGGGGGGAGAAAGCACCGACCCGAGACTCAATGTAAGTGTGATAAAGGCCGCTTTATTGGAAGCAGGTGCATCCTATACAATAACATCCTCGGCCTGCGCCGCACAATCTAAACCTCATAAATATGTAATTTCCTGCCTCACCCCCACCCCTAACTGATTCCCACAATCCACAAACATTAACAATTAGCATAACGTCAATTTGCCTCTCCACCTGGCTAAATACTTTATTGTGCTAGACCTACCCCCCGATACTCCAAACAGTTCTCCTCTCTTCCCCCATATATTAGGAAGAACAGCCACTCGAGGGACGGGCTAACGGTCCTCGACCCCCCCCTAGGACTCCCCCTCCCTAAACCCGGAACGCACCACCTGCCCCATTCGGCAGGCCCACCCCCTAACGATATGGCTGCCGCGGACCCCCCCAAACCCTGTGCTCCCATCCACGCGTCCACACCTCCGGCAGGTCCTCCCCCCCAACCACAGGGCCATGCCCTCCATCCCAATGTATAGGGCCATGCCCTCCGACACCACGTACAGGGCCATGCCCTCCGTCACCACGGATAGGGCCATGCCCTTCCGTCCCCAATGTATAGGGCCATGCCCCCCGTCCCCAATGTATAGGGCCATGCCCACCGTCACCAATGTATAGGGCCATGCCCTGCCGCCACCAATGTATAGGGCCATGCCCTCCGTCACCAACTTATAGGGCCATGCCCTGCCGCCACCAATGTATAGGGCCATGCCCACCGTCACCAATGTATAGGGCCATGCCCTGCCGCCACCAATGTATAGGGCCATGCCCTCCGTCACCAACGTATCGGGCCATGCCCTCCGTCACCAATGTTTAGGGCCATGCCCTTCGTCTCCAATGCGTAGGGCCATGCCCTCCGACACCCATGCATAGGGCCATGCCCTCCGCCACTAACCGTATAGGGCCATGCCCTCAGTCGACGTCACCCCCCGGGGCGTGCTTCCTGGCCGCGGAATCGAGCTCCCTAACAGGTATGCCGCACTAACACGGGGCCGTGCCCCCTCTCTGGCGCAGAGGCCCACCCCTGTGAACACCAGGCCTGAGAGCCGCTCCGTCCCACCAGAGAGAGAAGCCCTCCGGATGCGTGTCCCCACACCTGCGCCCGTCCGCCAGGAAGAAACCCCTGCCGTTCAGCGTCAGACCCCCAGTCCCCCGGCGGGCGTGCTTCCTGGCCACGGAGTCGAGCTCACCATGTAGACGACCACACTGACATGGGACCGTGCGTCCTCTCTGGCGCCCCGAAAGAAGTCCTCCACACAGTGCGTCACCCTCAGAGCCTGTCCGCCAGGAAAAAACCCACTGCACAACGTACCCCTCCCGCTCCCGCGACTGCGACCTCGTTGCGACCCCCCCCTGTCCTCCGGCGGGCGTGCTCCCTGGCCACGGAGTCGAGCTCAAACGGAGAATGACCACCGACATGGGACCGTGCCTCCTCACCGGCGCCCGGGAAAAAGTCCTCCACACAGTGCGTCACCCCCCAGAGCCTGTCCGCCAGGGAGAAGCCCACTGCAAAGAACATACCTCTCCCCTACGCACGACTAGAAACACCCGCGGCCTAACCGCGCCGCTGTCCTCATCCATGCCGATAACGCCCGTACAGTCCGCTCGAGCCCCCCAACCTGCACCCAGGCCGACACCCCAAAAAGTGTACACCTTGTGTCAACTAAATCCGGACCGTAAAAGATGTCCTACCAATTGAAAAACATTAATCATGGCTTGTATACATTGCAGTAATTCGAGACCCTTAAACCTAACTGACCACAAGGTCAGGTATTATACCTTACAGTGGTAGTACTCTGTGATCTTCATGTAGGCGAAGCTAAGGATGAATAAGGTGTACTGAGTGTCCGAACAAGTCATCCGGAAATCCCTTCGAAATGTGGAACGTCTTCCCTTACTACCTAATTTTCATACAGGTGTAGCCCCTCCGTTCCCCACCTGCTTACCATGTGATTCACCGATGAGGCGGTGTGACTCCGCAGATCGTTGCCCTCCCATCGCGCCCCCTCCCTATCTTTGTCCTGGACAAATACCCCACTTGCGTAGATATCTCCCTAACCTTGCGCGCATGCAGCCCCTCCCCGCCAAATGTTTTCCCGCTGACTAACTACCTATGACTACATGATAGTGAGCACCCATCCATTTTCAACGGGTACTAACTTATGCCCACCAACCCAAACCAACATGTAATCTAACGGTCTGAAGTACTCTTGCGCGAACTGGAATCTACCTAGCGCTGACATGTCAGGCTGCATATAAGTTCCACCGATGGATTCAACTCATAACTGTGACTGGGCCAGTGTCTGCACAGGCTCAGCGCTCCGCCCCTCATCTCCTTGTGCCCCCATCGTTGAAGACCACAAAAGTATGTAACAAATCCCACCACTCCATAAGCATTCACCTACAAGGACCGCTCCGTTCCTGTACACCTTGTGCTGAAAACCACATATACCCAAATGAAAATTATTGAGTCTTCATCGCCTATTGCTGACATGAACCCCAAACACCCTATGGCTGACCTATTCGGTGTCTATTCAAGCAGTGTTGAAAACCCCAAACCCATAGGAAATATACGGTATCAGGCACTTCATAAAAGGAATGAGATGGTAAATAGTTATTTATCCGATGCAGTTGTCACCCAACTGGTGGAGCACGCACTGCCACCCATATGTCTTCCCTCACGCCTTCCCACATCGTCGTGGTTTTATCTCATGGTTGCAGGCCATGGAAGCACATATACATCCTCATCGCCTTTTGCTGATATGACCCCAAACACACTATGGCTGACCTATTTGTTGCCATCCTAGCAGTGTTGAAACACCAAACCCATAGGAAACATACGGCTAGCAGTGATGAAACACCAAAACCATAGGAAATATACGGCGTTAGGCACTTCATAAATGGAATTAGATGGTAAATTACTTATTTCTCAGATGCAGGTGCCCCCCCACTGGTGAATCACGCACTGCTACCCCAATGTCGTCCCTCACGCCCTCCCACATCGTCGTGTTTGTATCTCACGTTCGCAGGTTTTGGAAAGCACATATACATACAACACAGGGCCTGCATCAAAACATCTCACATACCCCATACGCTGTCACCGATCAGTAACCGGGATAAGAAGAATATTCATGCAAGACATGAGGCAAGGTCCCAGCCAACGCTACCAGAAATCTGACTTCAAAACACATTGCCCAGCTAGAAGCAGTTTAAAACTTACGCCTGCCAATTAGCCCACAGATGTTGATGAGCCGTTTAAACATTCGCGCGATTCAAATCCCGAATGATGTTAAAATGCCACGACCAGGGCGTCCCTGTATGTCGGAATAAAATTAAGCTCTGTGCAGGACCCTGTCCCCCTAGTCCTTGGAGCAATGGTCACACCCAGACTTACTCCTATTAGCGCTATTCTGTCCTCAATCCGCGGAGTTGATCACCTCAAGTAGCAGCAAATTGTCCATAAATAGCGTATCTCCAATAAACTTGACGAAAACGCCTCCTTTCACCAACTAAGAGCAGCCTAATAGTACCCCCTTTCCGAGTCTAGGCAAAATACATCACGCTTCTATACTTAAAGGTTTGTCCAGCTTTGCCCATGAAAGTGAGGCTATCAGAGCACAGTACCAATAGTCACGTCAGGAAACCCCACACGTCGCGCATGACAGTGAGGCCATCAGAGCACGTCACTATACCCTCAGTCATCATCAACCACACCACAATTACGCGAGCGTGAAGAACGTGTCAGGGGTACCTGAACGCCCGCGAAAAAGGGATAAACCACCACCCTCCGATTACCTCGCAACTGAAATAAACACACATGAACTAAAGCACGATTCAAATGTAAACCTGACGGTCGGGCGGCTACCGTATCCTAAGGGAACAAACATGCAACCCTGCGGGTAGCTATCCCGTACTCCATGACCCCCACACAACCAACATGTCCCCACGTAGCTCAGGATCCAGGCTGCCACCCCACCACTTACGGATAGTGTCCCATGCTCAATGCTAAATCCCATTACACTGCTGCACAGTCTCGGCCGCCCTACCCAAACCAGAACGCAGGCCGTCCTCTGCTATGTAGTTGGTCCGTGCCCGCCCCAACATGCACCCCGGCGGCCGCATCGACCCTTCGGGTAGGGGCAGCGGGACTCACCTGGTCCCACGTGGGAGCCTGACCGCCCGCACCAAGCAGAACAGGCCCATCCGCTCGGTCGTGTGGAGCCGCATGCTGCTCACCCGAGCTCCTCCGGTCTCCCCCGATGTCCGCGAAGCCTCCAGCCTGCAGTGAATCCTGGCGACACGGATGTTTTCCCAAACAAATGCCACAGTCCTAAAGTCCATTCCGACGAATATTGCACCTCCGAATTCACAATGTCCCAACCATTGCCAAATGTCCTCGTAAAACCTCATTCCTGTGAGCTACGCACGAAAAAACTGACCCAACCGCCACCCCCCGCCCGGCGGCCGAGACACCTCACTTAAAATGGTGCCTCTGCCGCGTGGCCGGGCGGGACCTACAACCCCGCCCCAAAAGGAAACCCAACCCAGCCCCGCCCCCCAGCCCAAAAGCTACCAAAACACCTAAGACCCCGACCCCGTGACGGCGCCCTCTCTGCCCCCCCCCCCTCCCCCCGGCCCCAAATTCCCCCGGGCGGGGCAGGCCTCCCTACGGTCGGCCCCCCCTCCCAGGACCCCATTGTGGTGCAGACCTGAGTGTTGCACCCTGGCACGTGCAGAACTGCATGTTGTCCATGGGCCCGGGTGGTTTGAGTCATGGGGGCTCGGGATCGGGTCCATATTTCAAAGACTAAAGGACAAAGCCACATGTGTTTGCTTGTTATCGTGCAGGGTTTAGCCTTTCGCTGCTGCGTTGGGGGTTCTTCATGCGTTGATTTGTTTATTTTATTTGTGCACTTTGTTAAGCTCAATTAGTCTTTTCACAGTAGCTTTACCCATCTCTGTTTGTGAGCCATGAGAGGCTTTGATTCTGGGACTGCGTGCCCGCGTGGGCGCTGCACGGTGCATTAATTGTGTAACTAGTGAAAGAAAATAATTGGGTATCTGACGCTGCAATGTCCAATCAGGAATGCATGTAGTTTATATTACATCCTGGCTGGAAGAAGGTGGCAGGTGTGAAATGAGGCCACCGCGGCCTTCCACCCTTGGCAGTGCAGCATATGAAGCAGTTTACGGGCATGAGACATTAAATAAAAGCTGGTTCTGGTGGGTCAGTGGACTGACGCATCCCTCCTGGAATGTCTTTTTCACCCCATGGTCACAGGTTCGAGTCCCGTGCTTTCATCCTCCTGAAGCCCTTCAAATGTGATCCATTGATGGATGACAGTATACACCAGCCTTCAGCTCCAAGTTTTGTCTCATGATGAACATGTACTTCGCAAATGCACAGCTTATGTTTTCCCCAGAGCTGAGCCACGGTTCGATCGCCGGCGGCAGCTAAGCGCAGCTTCAGGTGACTAGGCTATAGCTCACTCAATCTCTCCGACGGCCGCAGCGCCTTGATACCCTTTGGTGTGATAATTTTGCGTATTACAAATGTGGATTTTTAAAGCAGTGCCTTACAACCAGGCGAAGGGGTCAGTGCTGCCAGTCAGTCAGTGTCTCCGTGGCTCGGTCTACAACTCGGACAATGACCACCGTGGGGCTCCTAGTTGGTGTTTTAGTCCCCTTTGCCCGTAGTCTAGGCCTATTTTGCCAGGCACCACGTGCTCCACATCGAGCTAAAGGGAGGAAAGTGGAGTTGGGACCGAGAGGGCATTTAGGGGTTTCAGGCCAGGCACGCATGGGACGACCGCTGATGAGAGGGAGTTGCGGTGATTTCCTGGCGGGTGGTGTATGCTCTTCGGCCACTACCGATAAGCAGGGTGCCATGCACATCGGATTGGCTTTTCCAGCAGGAGAGATTGTGGGTGCACGCACGTATCAGTTGTCACACACAGTCAACTTCTTTACGGCCGCTGCCGCCATTTATACCGTTTGACATTGTTTTGGTTGCGAGCTCGAGTCTAGCTGGGCACGTGTGTGAGCTTAGACGCAGCACGCAGTTCGAATGACATGTTTAATTAGGTTTAGATTTAAAGATGTGACGTTCTTTTGCTTTATACACGAGGCCGTTTGAGCACACTGTTAGCGATAAAGTAGGACTGCTAAAAGGATATTGTAGATTTCAGGTTTGCGGGCTATTTAGCCCTGATCAGGGCAATGCAGTGTTTGTGGATGGAACGTTAAGGCCGGAAAGAGCACTCCATAGGTAATCATGGGACAGCCTTTTCCCGCACGTTTATTTTCCTGACGTATTTTACAGTGTCAGAGCGCTTCACAATAACAGAACTGATACATGGGAGCACTATAAGTGAACACAGTACACTAGCAAACACTAAGTTACTTGATGCAACATGACTAACTTGAGCAAAACAATACAAGAGGTAGCAATCGGTGCATTACAGGAGGTAAAAGTATCAGGTAAAAGTAACATGTGTCCATGTCACGCAAGTATACAAAGTACAAGTAGAGTTGAAATACTGCAATACATGGCAGACACTCAAACACAAGAACGAACGTCACGTGGACAATGGTGGCACTTGTGCAAGTATCTGAAGCAAACACAATGTACGAGTTAGCAAACAGTGTGTGGCTAGAAAAAAGTGACGTGTGCATGCTACATTCGAGTACAAAGCTCAGGCTGAAAGATAACACTGCAATATAGGGCAGACTCTCAAACCACTAGTACACACTGGAAAGACACTTTCATAGTCAAGGAGAATATTTTCTCTTTAATAAAAGTTAGTCCTTCAGGTAATAGAATGGCCATGTATTAAAGTTGGAAGTGTCTTTGAAGGAGGAGAACTTTGAGGTTGGTTTTGAAGGCCTGGGAGGCGGAGGTGTTTCTGAGGAGAATAGTAAGGAGACGAGTTAAGAGGTGACTCTAAATCACACACCACCAAGTGCATGGGTCATTAGCAGACTTAGGATGTGGATATTTGACTTAGTTTCAAGACACTACACCTCTTCAGCAGGCGCTGGAGGGACGCAAGTTTGTGCCCACCTAACCCCTTTCTTGAATGTATTGTGGGCTAAATAGTTCGCGTAACTGACAAACAGGCTTGGCCTCGGTGGCGTGGGAGGGCTTTGATGGCCCTGTCTTATTGCAGAGTATCCATATTGCTATATGGAGGCGGGGCAGGGCTTCTAATGGATGTTTTATGTCTCAAATACAGAAACCACGCTGGAGAAACGCCCTACTCACATGGGGGGGCCACCTGAACTGTCAACAGGTATAAGGGTCATAGCACACTGGGGGCAGTGTGCTAGGGTCCAGGACACCCAGGTACTCCACAGGTGTCAGGACAGTCCTGGTTGTGAGGCACACAGGTTACACCCCATGGAAGTATGACATTCGTAGTCAATGGGTGAATCGGAGCTTAGCAGGTAGCTGCTGTGCAATAATTGGGTGTTTTCTCTTGTAAAACATCGGAGGAGCCTGGGGTATTAGTTGACTTACTGGGAATAATTGGGGTGTTCTGTACGAAGCAGGGGGAGTCTGTGGCCAAATCATGCATGACCGGTGACAAATGGAATTGCTTTTCTTTTACACAACTGAGGGGTGGGCATATCATGCATCCCAGATGCAATAATGAAATGTGTTCCTTTGTACAGCAACTGGTGCACAAGAAAGGGCCTCTGATCCTGGCGATCGAGTTAGCAAACCAGTTCTCGTAACTGACATACAGGCTTAGCCTTGGTAGCGTGGGGGTATTGATGGCCCCTGTCGCATTGCAGAGAACCCATTTGGTAGATGGGGGGGCGTGGCTTCTAATGGATGTTTATGTCTCAAATGCAGGATGCGCTGGAGAACCGCCCGACTAACACGGTGGCCCACCTGAACTATCAACAAGTAGAAGGGCCATAGCACACTGTGGGCAGGGTGCTAGGGTCTTGGATTCCCTGGTTTTCCCTATATGTCATTACTGTCCCTTTTGTGGGACTCGCAGGTTACACCCCATGGTAGTATGCATGGGTAATGAACTGGTGAGTCTGGGCATAGTAGGTAGCCCCTGTGAAATACTTGATGCTATCTCTTGGAATAACAACTGATGCGGCTGGGCAATTTGTTGTTTTACTGGGCAATAATTGGGGTAAATCATGCATTCCCGGTGACAAAAAACTAAAGGCGTTTTCTTTGAAACGACTGCTGTACCTAGGTATATCATGCATCCCATGTGTAAGAGGGGAATGTGGGTTTCTGGGTCAGCACGTCCAGGATTGGAGTGTAACCTGTTTTCTAATTTCAGGACAATCAGAGCAAGTACACAGGCACCACTCTGAGAAGGTCAGGTGGGAACGGAAGCAGGAATGGCCACGGGAGCTCCGGGCTCGAAGCCTGTATGCTATTCCTGGTTAAGTGCTTTTGGGGGGCAAGGTGACAACCCGGTTCTGACTTCTTGCAGGGGCGAGTAAAAGCAGTGTTAAGTGTAGAAGTTGGGCAATTACCATGCCCCCATTACACATCAGCCCCAGTTGTGCTCAAGTACCTCATGCAACTGCTGGCCTCAGCTCATAGGTGACAGGAGGGGTAACCACAAGGATAGATGGGAAGAAGACTGGTATGGTTTTCAGTAAGGGGGGCACAGGGGTCTTCTCCAAAATTATCTGAAAGCCAGCACTTATGTCACGCTATAGGGTTTGCGCACAGCTGGGTAGAGGGCCTGTCCAGGGGCTATGGTTTGTCAAGCCTGAACTTCCGTAAGCACAGCTAGGGCCTGCCAAGATCATGAGGGATATTTGCTGTGGCACAGGGCATCCTTTTAGCCGTGAGAGGGCCTTGTTTGCTTCTTTGACACTCTGCTGTGGGGATACAAATGGGTCAGTTCTGTGGGACGTATGCTCCGTTGGATGGAGCTCCTTAGAGTAAGGCGTGTGCAGCATGGACCTGGGGTAGCCAGCTCGGGCTTGCCCCTGGGTTGTATAAGTTGATGTGATGGGCCCAGGGGTGCTGCACCATATGTAAATGATACGGGTCAGCATCTAGTTTGACAGTTCTGTAGGGGTCCATCATTAGCAACAGCAGCTGCTCTTATGGATAGCAGTATAGGATCCTTTAGTTCGCCCAGGGTTGGGGCGGGCAAGGTCAGCAGCTTGGCAACCAGAGACGGAGTAGAGAATAATCATATCGGGACAGAACAATGTGCACTCTGCAGTCAAGCAAACTATGTTTCTACAGAACACTGATACGCTGTCTGGAATAAATGCAAGGTTATGGGTGACACTAAGATAGGTTGTGCTTTGTGCAGGGTGCGCGAGTGAGCCATTCACAGGAGGGTGCGATTGGCCTAGACAGTGCTGAAATGGAGGGGATGGAGCACTAATAGGGACACCTCCTAAGCATAGTTTGCAGGAATAGTTGAGAGGGTCAGAGGCTTTTCTGATACAGTTCACAGTCCTGTGCAGCGGCAGAAGTGATAGGGTAATTTGGTTGCTGGACAGCACAGCTGTCCAGAGGTGGAAAGGACATGTCCTTGTTTGGGCCGAGGGAGGCCTCCGGAGGAACAGGCTGAAGGTCACCGGGTCTAGAGGGCCACTCACTCCGCTTTTGAAGCAGCTTTCCTTTCAGCAACTTTTGCACTGACTTTCTGTGGTTCACTTAGAATGGGGGAGCTAGTGGCGAGTCCCAAACAGGACACATCAGGAGTGGCCATGTGCAGACGGGATGCTGTCCTGACAGGCGAGGCCCTGGCTCTAAGGTTGAGGAGATCTATAACGGACCAGGAAGGGGCAAGAAGAGTTATATTTTAAACTGGTTGGAAGGCCAAGTACTGCCAAGTGCACCTAGTGGCAAGACACCTGGCGCTGTGCACCCCCAGGCGAGGGGCTTCCTGATACATGCTGATGGGACCCTGTGACCAAATACCAAGTACAGTGCATAATGGAGGTGTGTTTGGAATTCGCAAACAACGAGGTCCAGGGCAAGCGCTTTTGCAGCCACGCCTTTAGAATAGGAGCATCAACCATGGCTTTCCAAGCAGGCTTGCCAGTGGAACACATAAAACAAGTGGGGCATTGAGAGTCAAGGTGCTACAAGAATGTCATACGTCCTTAAGAGGCAGGCTTAGGCACAGGCCTCAATTTTGATGTGCCAGGGTTGTGCGACCTGGAGTCGTTGTAATCATGGTTGCAGTGTTTGAAGAATTTGGTTGGTGTACATATTGAACAATGTGTATACATCTGCCTGGGGCACAGGGGCCTGCTGCACATGATGAGGAGCACTTTTGTGAGAATTGAGCTCTTGCTGGGGACTGGTGAGTTATGGTGGACCGAAACTACCCCAAAGCGTTAGTGGTGGGGCACAAGGTCAGGGGAGGCGATAGAGACCTCACGCAGGCGGGTCAACAGTGGTATGCGCAATTGCACCGAGCAACGTGGATTTGGTCTTATAAGACACAGGTTGCTACATGCAGAATGCACAGGGTGCTTTGACGCTGATGGTATGCCCTATCAGAAGTGGGGATGGCCCTCTTCTTGCTAGATTGAGCGGAAGCACTAGTAGCAGCAGGTTGTAAGGAAATAAATCTAGAAGGAGGGGGGCTCTGGGGTGGTGGCGGCCACACCCAGAGCCATGGCGGAGTTACAGGGCAATCAAACGCAGGAAGGTACAGAAGGGTACCCTCTACAGGAGCACAGTAAGGGTGCGAGAGCAAATTATCCCCAGGGAGATCCTCGGTGGGATCCTGGAGGAGTGACGGCGCCCCGTTAATCCTTCGGGCGGTTGTGGACCTGAGCAACCGGGGGTTGCCTGCAACGCTCAGCCCCCCCGTAGGGGGAGGGGCGTGAGTAAGAGTTGGACTGGAGGTCCACCGGGGGGGGGGGTTAGACCTTCCCCCCAATATTGACAAACGCCCCCGCGGCTAACATGACAGGGGGGTTGATGGCTCATCAGTTGGGCAGGTCGCGAGGGGCGGCCTGACCCTGGATCGCCCGTAAGATAACCCAACATGTTGGCATAATGTTTATGCAAATAAAACTGCAACAACTTTCTCCAACAAAAACATTGTGGTGTCTGTTATTTGGGAAGTTGTTGTGAGCGGGATGGGGTCTGGGCCGATATTGGCACTATGCCAGGCTGCCCCGGGCCACCGAAGGGGGCCACGTAAGAGAGCGGCCACCCTTAGTGCCACAGGATGTGTGTCGGGGACTAGGAGGGTCCCCCTCCCCCAGTGATGTCTCGTCCGGCAGGGGAGGGGTCAGGGGCCGAGGCTATATGACCCGGGGTCGCGGCCTAGCGCCCTCTTTGACCCCGTATCGGTGCATGGACGGTCCTCTCACCCCCCCCCCCCCTGGTCCTCGGGCGAGTGTTGCTGCCCGCTCGCTGTTTTCCCTCCCTACCGCTAACCCGGCTATCGGGCAGCCGTGGGGGGGTAGTTACCTAATACCAATTTTCTTTGTGTTGCAGGCGGAGTTACAGGGCGATCCAACGCAGGAAGGTACAGAAGGGTACCCTCTACAGGAGCACAGTAAGGGTGCGAGAGCAAATTATCCCCAGGGAGATCCTCGGTGGGATCCTGGAGGAGTGACGGCGCCCCGCTAGTCCTTCGGGCGGTTGTGGACCTGAGCAACCGGGGGTTGCCTGCAACGCTCGGCCCCCCCGTAGGGGGAGCGGCGTGAGTAAGGGGTGGACTGGAGGTCCACCGAGGGGAGGGGGTTACACCTTCCCCCCAATATTGACAAACGCCCCGCGGCTAACACCACAGGGGGGTTGAGGGCTCATCAGGTGGGCAGGTCGCGAGGGTCTGCCTGACCCTGGATCGCCCATAAGATAACCCAACATGTTGGCATAATGTTTATGCAAATAAAACTGCAACAACTTTCTCCAACAAAAACATTGTGGTGTTATTTGGGAAGTTGTTGTGAGCGGGATGGGGTCTGGGCCGATATTAGCACTAACTTACAGAGATGTGCGTATGATGTGGGAGGAAGTTAGACAGCTACGGCTCCTCCGATAAACAGTCAGTTACACTGAAAAAAAGAACAATTTTTTACCTAAACAGAGGCCATGACTAAAAGCGCTGTGACTGCATAACACAAGGATCAACAGCCATGCCTTGCCCTGGGACGCCATGTTAGGTGTAGCGTCCTCCACCAGTAGCGTAGCGAGGATGCCATGGACCCGGGGGCAACCATTGAAATTTGCCCCTTTGGCTGTAGTTTGGATAATTAATACAACAACTATCGGGGCCCAGCGCCCCCCTCGGGGCTTTGTATCCTAATGCCAATGCGCCTTCTGCACCAATTATAGAAGCTACTTCCCTGCTCTCCACGCACCTCTCGGGTGTCACGAAGCGCTGCTCCGGCCCCGGAAGGCGGGGTGCAGTTTGAGGAGGCAGCGACCCAGAAGCAGGGTGTTATGTATGCACTGGATGGATAGTTTAGCTTAGCGGGTGAAAGGTTGTCGGCATTAGGACTCAAGGGCTGATGTGTGTGTGTGTGGGTGGGTCAGAAAACAAGGAGCAAAACTAATAGGGGGAAGAGAGGTATAAAAAAAAAAGGTCTGTGTATCTTGGGCAAGGAGCGCGAGCTACCCTCAGAATCAGCACAGATGAATCCAGAAATATTAAAGCAATGGACATGCATGGCCAGGCTCGTGACAACACACTGGTGGGAGGGAGTGGGGATGCGGTAACAGCAGATGTCCTTGCCAGCCAAAGCGCTTGGAGTCAGCTCACTCTGCCTACAGCATTATGCTTTCTTGTTTAAGCATTACTAGTTACACAAAACCATACACAAGATACCGGGCACTACAGACCCCTTCCAAAATGAGTGCCTAGGTTAACTATATATGTCAGTGCCACTGTAAATATATCACAAGTTACGTGTGCTCCGAATCAGGAGGTGGGGGATGAAGGGAGGAGAGGCTCCCAGAGCGGTCATTACAAGCGTGAAAGCCACACAAAAAAAGGTTGAACACGCAGTGTGCGAGGAAGCCACCCGGGCTTCAGTAAAACAAAAACAAAAAGAGGGCAGTGTCCCTGAAGTGGAGGCTGCGAAAATGTAAATAAATAAAGTGAGCGCAGTGTTTCTAGCGGGTGCCGTGCTCTAAAGTAATTAAAAAAACGTACAACTTAGAGCATCGTGCTTTGCAGCCGGAATGACAAAAAGAAAGTGCTCACCCACTAATTAAAGGAGATAGTATCACGCTGCAAGTAAAGGAGATCCAGTCCGGGTGGGCAAGGAGGGACTGAAAAGCCTCCTTCAAAATCGAAAAACAGCGTTTAGCCTGATCTATGACGTAAGCCAATGGGAAGAAGGGACGGACTTCAAGTCCCCTTCTGAAAGTGTATCGGTGATAATAAGCCTCGCAGAGCGAGGAGCGCATACGCGCTCCAACGCTACATCTGCGAGACCTAATAAAGGGTTTGATGTTTTCACTACCAGGACATATAAAATGGAAAACCAGATGTACTATTTTTTAAATACAATGCACCCTGTCCTATGGACCTTTATGAACTACGTTAGAGCTTATATGGAATAAAAAGGAACTTTTAAGCCTGCAAAACATTCTTTCTGCCATGCCGAATTGGAAATTTTAAAACTGCACTAAAGGATGCACTGGCAGGCCTGAGACATGTTTTAATGTGCTGCTTTAGTGTGTGGCACTATGAATGTTGCTGGCCCACCAGCAGCAGTGAGGGGTATATTTAGGAAAGAGTTGCATCACCCTTGCGCCTGAGCATCATGGTACACAGATGCCTGCATTGGCGCAAGGCAGCACATCGTGCACCAATGCTTGGAAATGACAGGAATGCACCATATATTGTTAAGAATGGCACATTCCTGCCCTTTCCCTATTACACAGTGCAGCAAGGTGATTTGCTGCGTTATGTGATTATTTGTTAATTATGCCCTGTATCGTATAGGCTCTGGGTACATGTAGTACCATAACTAGGGACTTATTTTTATTTATTTTATTTTGAAAGTTTTATATAGCGCGAACATGATCTTTGCAGATATCAGAGCGCTTCACAAATACAGGAGGTAAGGAAACAAGAAACATGGGAGAGATTAACAGACTTTTGAGCAAGGGGGCGGCCTCATTGATTATTGAGGTCATAGAGTTGAGGTAGTGGTCGGTCAAAGATTGAACGTCAAGAGCGCCGGTAGGGGGAAGGAGGAGATTGAAGCTGTGGGGAGGTAAAGTATTTGGGTTGAGTTTCTTCAGGTCCCTTTCCAGACCTTGGATTTAGTGGTTTGAACCGGGTTAAGTTTAACTTTTTCATTGATGAAGAATGTGATAATGTGGTGGTCTGACCAGTCACAGGGTTGGATTGACGCAAGCTGGGTAGAGTTCTCTTTGGAGATGATAAGGTCGAGGATAGAGCCTTTATCGTGGGTCGGTTGCAGATTTGGGTGAGGTTAAGAGCATTGAGGTAGTTTTTGAGACTATTTACCACTGCGTCATTGTGATCGTTCCAATGGAGATTGAAGTCACCGAGGAAAATTTGAGTGTTTTGCCGTCCGGAAAAGGTTGATATTGTGTCAATGAGTTGTTGGGTGAAGATGAGGTTGTCTCCAGGTGGGTGGTAGATGACGTGTAGAGAGCATACAGGTTTGTTCTCGCTGATGACATCGAGGCAGATGTATTCGCAGGAGGTAAGTGGGGGGGAGGTGATTCTAGTAATTGAGAGGTTGCTCCTATAAATACATGCGATTCCACCGCCTGTCTTGCTGGACCTGTCAAGTCTAATGATGAGGTAGTTGGGTGGAACTAGAATATCCATGATAGGTGTAGAAGATTCAGTTAACCAAGTTTCAGTCAGAATGGTTAGATCAAGGTCCAGTGTCTTGATGAGATCGGCGATGTCGGAGGAGTGTCTAGGGGCCGATCTGCAGTTGAGAAGTATTCATTTGAGTCTGGGGGTGTAGAGGGTGGTGGAGGGTTCTAGAGTGAGGGGGACTTTTTTAAGGTTATTTGGGACAGAGCCTCTGTTGTTGTTTTGTATGGAATGCCTAAGGGGATTAGAGTGAATCGTGGGGATGGAAAGGTGTGTGTGATGGCTAAGCGGATTTGGGGAACTGGGTCATATGCGCGGAGGAGGGTGCGTATTTCGTGGTCCGAGAGTGGATTGATGGTGCGTCGGGAGCGGTTGGTGAGATTGCGAGCGGGGATAGAGGTCCAGTGTGGGGAGTTTTGTGTGAGAGGGTGAGTGGGAAGGGTGGGGGATTTGTTAGGAGGGGGAGTGGTGATGGGTAAGGGGTGTCTGGATTGTGTGAGGAGTAACTCTTTGAGGGTATGTAGATCTTCTTTGACTTGGAGGAGGGTGGACATAATCATGTCCAGCGTGGGATTGGGAAAGGGGTTGGGGATGGGCACTAAAGGTGAGTAAGAGATTAGTTTACTGTAGTGGAGGGGGAGGGGAGTGGTGTTATTGCAGGGGTTGATGGTATTAATGGGTGGGTTGTTATTCGGGAGTATAGGGATGTTGGGGGGAAAGGTGTCGTTGAGTTAGTGTTAGGGAGGAGGTTAGTGGTATAGGTGAGGGTGTTGGAGGTAGAAGGGGTAGGAAAGATGGAGGGGAGTGGTGTGAGTGGTGTGAGAGGTTTAGTAAGGGGGTTGGTGTTATTGGGCCGGGAGTAAGTGGTAGGAGGGGGAGAGACTATGAGGGATGAGTGTAGGCTGGGTGTTGCGGGGGTGCAGGTGAGGTAGTGAGGGCTGAGAGTGGGGGGGGATAAGTTGAGGGATGAATGAAAGCTAGGGGTGTCCAGGATGCAGGTGGAGTGGTGGGGACTGAGAATGGGGGGGAGAAGTTGATGGATGATTGAGGGCTAGGGGTGGCGGGGGTGTAGGTGAGGTAGTGGGGACTGGGAATGGGGGGGAGGTGGAATGAGAGAAGGACCTGTTGTGGGGAGGGGGATTGCAGATAAGGGAGGTGGGGTGTTCTGAGCGTCTAGTTGGAAGTGGGAGAGGATGGTTGTGTTGGGGTGTAGAGGGGGTGGGGGTGGGGAGGATGTAAGAAGAGGAGTTATCTACGCCTGTGATTGAGGAATGTGAGGTGACAGTAGCGGGATGGTGATGGAGTAGAGTGCTGTGGGGATGGGGGAGGTGTGTGTTAGTTGTAGGCGGCGCTGTGGAGTCAAGGATGGTAGGGTCGGATGCCAGATAGATTTGAGTCTGAGGGTTGGAGATAAAGTCTTTGAAAGTGGGGAACAGGTTGTCAAATAGGTCAAGGTTCCTGTCTGTGGATTGGATTAAGATAGTGCCATTGTTGTTGATGGTGATGGTTGCTCTAGCTGGGAAGAGTTGGGATGGAGTGGTGGACAGTGTTAAGCCATGGGCTGATTTCCAGGTGGTGGAGATAGTGAGGAAGGTGAGGACCGCTTTTCTCCATTGTGCTCTACGTGTAGTGTAAAAGATGATATCGGTGCTCTTGGCTCCATTGTTTAGAGAGAGGTAGGTGTCTACAAAGGGGGTTTCAGGGTGGGACTTCAGGAAGTTGTGTTTAAAACGTTTGGCGTTTTTTTAAAGAGCTCAGGGGTAGTTAATTTTATATGTGTGGTTGTCCGTGCGTTCCATGTTTGGGAGTAGCGGTGTAGGTAGGTGTAGGAAGTTGTGTGGGTAGGTGTAAAAAAGGGCTATGGTACGTGCGAGTAAGGTGGTTAGTCTAAAAAGTGGGTATGCAAGAGTGGAGGATGTGACTAGGTTACAATGGCCACTTCCTTAGGCATGGTAAAGTAGGGAGGATTGACTAGTCTAAGATGGCCGCCAAGTAGGGGAGATAGAGCCAAGTCTTGTAGTCCTTTTTTGATATTGATCTTTAAGACCAGTTTCACTTTCTATTCCAGGACTGAGGAAGTCCAGTTTCTAGCTTGCTGAGTGGGGAGAGGGGAGTCCTATGTCTATTTTGAGGATCACAGTGCCAGACAAAGTTATAAGCTTTGTGAGGGTCTGGTAGAAATAGAGGCTGTTTGTTGTTTCAGTTTTATGACCCCAGCCATTTTGGGCAACATGTCTCAGAGGGGTAAATTGTTGATAAACTGAGATTAAAAGCGCAACAGAAACAAATACCTTGCCATAGTGTTGTACAACAGATGTGCTGGTGTTCTCGGCAGTTTATTCCAATCGTCGTGGGAAACAGCGTTGTGTGCAGCGTTGTGTGCAGTAAATTAAACGTGCCAATCAGCTGCACCTAAATTATACCCTGTTTTAAGGAGAGAGCACAAGCACTTTAACACTGGTCAGTCCCAATGCCTACAAAAACGAATGTATTATTTATATACTGAGTTTATAGAGCGCCTGGTACACTAGCCAGTGTGTCCCCGCACTATTCAGTGGCCTAAATGATCGCTAGTACAGTTCACAAAAAAATACAATTTAATATTTAGGGAACAGGTGTGTTTTGAGTTCCTTGCTAAAAACTTTTTCGGACGGCTCCATCCGGAGTCTGAGAGGGAGGGAGAGTGTTCCAACTCCGGGCCGCCAGGAGGCGGAAGGATCTGCCGCCCATCCTGGCCCTGCTGATCTTCGGGATACACATTAACCCAGTGCCCTCCGACCGGAGGAGCCTAGTGGGTTTATACACTGTGAGCAGATTCCGCAGGAAGCTGGGGCTCTTACCGTGAGCGATCCGATGGCTTATACACAGAATTTTAAACTGGACACGCTCTTTAATTGGTAACCAATGAAGCGTTCCCAATGCCTTTTTGAAGGAAGATCTTTTAGGCAGCGTCAGTACTAGGCGTGCAGCAGCATTTTGGATATATTGCAATCCTTGGAGGCATCTCACGTTAGCTCCCAAATATAAGGCATTCCCATAGTCCAGCCTGGAAGCAACCAGGGCCTGGACCAGGGCCCTCCTTGCTGACACTGGGAGCAGATCGAGCGTCTTTTTCAAACAAAGGAGAATGCCAAAGCAGGTGCCGGCTACACGTCTAGTGTAATACTCGAAAGAAAGTTTTGAGTCCATCCAGATACCCACGTTCTTGACCTGTTCTTTAGGTTGGGGTAAAGGGCCCAGAGTCTGGGGCCACCATGCGGATGTCCAAACAGACGGAGACTTGCCTACAATAAGCACCTCCGTCTTGTCAGGAGAAAACAGGAGAGATGAAGGCAAAAAATTTAGGGGTGACACTGCAGTGAGGACCAAGTCCAACAGCTATTCTATGTTTATAGGGGCACAGTATCAGTGGCAGCCAGCATGGATCTTGGGTGATGGGGTGGGGAAGGAGGTATAATTGTAACAAAAAAACGAAAAATTCCCTTACCACCTCACCTCTCTGTCCAACTTTGTCTCTCCTCTGCCATACAGGAAGCAGCCAGGCTCCCCTGAGCCAAACACAATACTGCAATGCTGCGTTGTGATTACCTCCCCATAACCAATCACAACACTGCAATGCAGCACTGTGTTTGGTCTGAGTGCCGTGGTTTGGCGCTTTGACGGGGACTGGGGGCATGGACATGTTCTACATGCAGGCTGAAATGCAGCCTGCATGGAGAACTTGCTTAAGTGAGCATGATTGTTTGGCTAGCCCCAGTGTGCCCACCACTCCTCCCATGCTCTGTCAGCAGAGCAGCCCTGCCCTCATGCTGATGCAGCATGGCAGAATAGAATGATAATAACATTGCGTTATTATCCATTTATTTGTCCTTTCTTTTACTGTTGCACAGCAGCAGTGGGCGGATGCCCCTCTGCCTTAGTGAAGAAGCCTCCACTGCACAGTATCTGATAAAGACAGATTGGAACACTTCCTTGAGCAACCACCAGTGGCTGAGATTAGTTCAAGCCTACCTTCCATTTACAGATCACACAATAAAACACGTTTTTATACAGACTACTTGTTTGAATGTGGCATGTGAAATCTAACCCCGCTGGAGTCAGTATTTTTGTAATCCCTAAGGATACAATAATATTACTTTTTAATAAGAGCTATAGTTTGGAACATTTAGTGATGGATACCCCACGGCAACCTTTGTATGAGGCCCTACTACAATGGGCCATGCCTCCTGCTTTAGAAAACCTGGTTCCTATGAAAAACAGACATGAGAAATTGTTTTAGGATGCAAACCATTTACAGATGATCTTGATTATAAAAGTAAACAGCACTGACCCCTTCAAAGAAACTGGGAAAAGATATAGGTCCTGCTGTAGTATTATTCCATTCAGTCAGTCAAAAATCTTTATGTCTTCACTTGGCCAAAAAAGCACATAAAATAATAAAAACATGCTGTTACACAATCTTCATCGCTCTAAGGCACTTGCAGTCAGTACTAATAGACATGATCATTCAAATGTTAGTAACAATAGACAATGAATAAACATGCAATCCACAAATGAAAAATCGCTAAAATCAGGACAGGAGAACCTAATTCATACGGCTTATGGGGAAAAAATTTAAACAGTTATACAGATATGTGAAAAAAATATTGTATCGATTATAATCTAGAGGTGGTTGTATCAGACACAGTTTTTGCATCATTCTCCACATTCCCATCAAGTACTAGGTAAGTGCAAAAACTTGTATTTTGCTGGTATCAAATACTAAGGGCCTCTTTATATTCCCTTACACCAAAGTTCTGACACAGCGGAGTTATGACAACACCTCCTGCGGTTCTGTTAGATGGGGCAGAAAAAAAAGACGTGCTTAATGTTACTGTTGGCGTCACCACAAGACGGGCACTGCCTATCTAATCCTGTCAGAGCACACAGCCATTTGGCAGTAAAAGACTGAGGAGGCAGGGTTTCCTACGGAAACTGCAAATAGAGTCACCTAGCTAGGGGTGGCTCAATCTCATCCAGGAAAGTCTTCCCAATCTAGGTGTCCTTGACCAAAAGGAATACCTCAAGTAAGGCTTGATGGCTCTCCAGCAAATTTAGGAGGGTGTCCCAAAACCACCAGTGTGATATTTTAATGTGGAACTTAGGAATGGCACCTGCCACACCAACTGTGCTCTCTAAATTAGCTATCCCAATGTCCTGCAATGTCCATGGAATAATACTAGAGCCAGCATAGGAGAGAATTTCCTCCAATACTTGCCAGTAGGGTTCGAGCTCAGGAATCACCCAAATCCTCCTCCAATAGACCAAAGGGTGCAATCCCGCCATTTCAGATAGTGATCTTAGCCCAAAGCCCATCCTAAGGGGGAGCAAAGTAGTACTTATGGGGACACCCACCAGCTGTCACATGAACCTGTTTTCCACCACATTTAGTGCTGTCACACCCAAATGGCCCCACACTTCCACATCATTCAAGGCCGCCCCTAGTGTCTATAAATCTGCAGAGCAGGTGTATAGGTTGGAAGTGTGAGCCCAATACCATCTAAATGATTATGCCCATGATGTGTACCGTCTTTAACCTACATTGTGTGATGTGAGCTTGCCATCTTATATGCTCTGTTAGGGCCAGATGTAGGAACATCGTATTTACCGATTTTTAAATACCGAATTTTACCGATTCGGTATTTAAGAATCGGTAAATATGAAGGGTTGAGATGTAGGTATTTTTTTAACTGGAAATACCGAATCGGAAACATTCAGTATTTACCGATTCGGTAAATACCGAATCGGTATTCCCTATTGATTCCTATGGGCCGTGAAGCCCATTCGAATCAATGGGAAATACCGATTCGGTATTTACCGAATCGGTAAATACTGAATGTTGCAAGGGTGCAGGGGGTGTCACTTTGACACCCTCTAGCACCCCGAATTCAGGCACGTGTGACATGTGGCACACAGACATGCCCTAGGGGCAGGTCTGTGTTTCACATGGCATAGGTGTGCATGCACACATGTGCATGCACACCTGGATTCGGTATTTTACCGGCCAATTGGATTGGGTGGTAAAATACCGAATCTGTAAGGCCTTTGGGACTCAGAAGAGTCCCACCTACATTTGGATTTACCGAATCGGTAAAATTACCGATTCGGTATTTTACAGAATCGGTAAATTTACCGATTCGGTAAATTTACCGATTCTGTAAATTGAGGGCCCCTACATACCGAAAACCTATTTACCGGTCGATAACGGCCAAAATCGGCCGTTACCGATCGGTAAATGGCCACCTACGTCTGGCCCTTAGTGTCATGTCAAAGGGCCATATGTATCAAGCACATTTTTAGTCGCAAACGCTGCGAATCGCGAAAAACAGCGTTTGTGACAAAAAATTCGCTATTCCCAGTGTATGAAGCACAATCTCATAGCAAACTAAGGAATCGCTAAAATAGCGATTCCTTACCTTGCGAGACCCAGAATTCTGCGATTTTCCAAGCGATTCCTTATTTTGCGATTAGCAGATTTTGATAAATTCGCAAATGGGGTAATCGCAAAATAAGGAATCGCAATGGAATGTATGAAAAAATCGCAATTAGCGAATACACGAATTTCGCATTTTAGAGAATCGCAATTAACATCAAGTAGGAGCAGGTGGTAAGCAGGTGCAAACTATATAAGGAGTCCCACAATGCAACATACTTTTTCCCACAATGGCGGGGCTTTACGCGATAGCCAGGAGGCTGCGACTCAGAGCTGCTGCACAGAGGAGGAGACACCAGGAGAGGATATTCCGTGCGCGCATTACCATCGTCCAGCGCACTGAGGAGGACATCCATACACATACAGGCTGGATGAAGAGAGCATCCTTGATTTAATTGAGGAACTCAAACCCTTTCTTGAACACCCCACACGCAGGACACACTCCATACCCACCCACATCCAGGTCCTGTGCTCACTCCACCTCTTGGCATCTGGTAGTTTCCAGGGGGTGATTGCCTCTGTAGGAGGGGTGTCACAGAGTGCACTTTCGCGTTTTTTCCACTCATTCCTTGATGCCATGGTACAGAGGCTGCCACACTACATTCACTTCCCAAGCACCCCACAGGCACTAGACCAGACCAAACAGGGCTTTTATCAAATAACCCAATTTCCCCACGTCATAGGATGCATAGATGGGACCCACGTTGCAATATCCCCCTCCTCCCAGAATGAGTACATGTTCAGGAATCGCGAATCCTACCATTCCCTGAACATACAGGTGGTGTGTGATGCCAAACACATCATCACCGACATTGTAGCCAAATTCCCTGGCAGCACCCACGACTCTTTCATCTTCCGCCACAGTGGGATACACCGTAGACTCACAAATGGGGAGGTTGGCGAGGACTATCTACTAGGTAAATACATTTGAACAGAGGCCACACTTGTTAAGGATAGCATGTGCAGGACAGTGTTTAACCATATACCTCCCACCCCACAGGTGACAGTGCGTATGCGGTCCGTGACTTCATACTGATGCCCTACCTGAATCCGGCCAATGCAGCGGAGCGGCGGTACAACATCGCCCACATCGCAACAAGAGCAACCATTGAGAAGACATTTGGGATACTGAAAAGCAGATTCAGATGCCTTCACAAAAGTGGAGGGGCACTACAATACAAGATAGTGGTAGCATGTGCCATGCTGCACAACATCGCCACCAGGAAATGCACACTGGTGGAGCTCAGTGAATCTGACACATCAGATGTGGAGGGGCCTGCTCCAGGACGCATGCCAGCTGGTGTACATGGTGCAGCTGCTGGGTGCAAGAGGCGGGATGAGATCACACGCAACTATTTCTAGGTAAGACAAAGTGACACAATGCTATATATCATTTGCCGGACTGTGTTTTTAATTCCTTAACATCAAGATTATTAACGTCACACAGGCTGAGTGATACACAATGCCCTTCAAAATGTCCTGCACATGTTCCTGCACAGTGCAAATATCCCATCAGTGGCAGGTGTCCATGTGCAGTGGGTAGCTGCACCTATCCTGTGGTCCCATGTACATCTCCTCCCTAACGGCGGTGGCGGGAGGAAGCCCCTGTTTCGGGATGCACAGTGCCTCCCTTACTTGGGCCACTAGGCCTGGTGTTACGGCCACTACGGCGCCTCTCCATGGTGGGTGGGGGTTTGGTGCTGCTCCGTACTGATAGGACGTCCTCATCAGTGGGGGTCAGGACTCCTGGCCCAGTAGTGCATACTGCGCGCAGCTCATCCACAGCTGTGGTGACCAGGAGTAGGGCCCTTGCCACATCCTGGCTATTGTGCGCCACCTCGCGCTGCATGCAGATGCTGCGCCTAGCTAATACACTGGTGGCAGAGGACAAGCGGTTCACAGCCCGGGTATACAAGTCCAGGCGCTGCATCTCCCTATGCCGGGCTGAACCGTCGGCCCTGAGTTCGGCACACAGTGCCTCCATGGCACATGTCATGTTCCTGAAGCCTGCCCTGACTTCCCTTTGGTGTGACTTGATGTTTTTTGCTTGCAGGCGCTGTACCTGCAACATGTTGAGCTCCAGGCCAGCAAACACGGACCCATCCCATGGATCTGCACCACTGCTGGGAGCATGGGACCTGCGCCTGATTGGGACTGCTGCAATTGGTTCTGCACGTGGGCGCTGTTGTGGTTCTGGCTGTGTGGTATCAGTTTGGCCATTACCATCAGTGTCCTGGCCTCGTCCTCCAAAGGGGGTAGAGGGCGCACAACATTCCGCCTGTGGCGCTTGGGTGGGCTCACTGGGCTAGGCTCGTCCTCAGATTCATCCTCCTGCGCAGCAGCTGGTCTTGTAGGGGAATTGCCCTGTCTCTCACTTGCTGTTGGCAGTGTTGCAGTTGATGCTGTGGATGTAAAAGCACACATTTATTTTCTGTTCTGACTTGCACTTGTAAATTATTAAATATCACTATTTGGGATTACATGTATCTTGTTTTTTCCTTTCATGATGTGCACAGGCATTTGGGGATTGGCTTGGTGTAAATGCACCACTGTTATGTGCATGTGACTACATCTCCCATAATGCATTGCAGTGTGTGCTTGTGTACATGCACTGGCCTTCTAGTTTTGTTCTGCCCCTTGGTCGCTGCTAAGTGTGTGGGGTAGTTGGGGGGGGGGTCAGGGGTGTGATGGCATGCCCCTTACCTTGTCCTGGTCCCGGGAGTTTGGAGCTGTCCAGGTCGGCCACGCCCATGACACTTTCAGGAAGTAGGGTTCCCTCCACCAGTACCTCCAAAGGTGTTGAGTCAGTGGCAGTGGAGGTCCCTCTACCAGACTTCCTGGCTTCACCCAACCTGGCAGCCACCTTCTCCTTGGAGCGTTGGCGCATGTCTTCCACACTCCTGTGTGTTAACCCAACAGCATTCACCTTTTGTTGGATGTCTGCCCAAATGCGCCTCTTCCTTGTCTCAGGCACCCTGAGAGATTTTTTGCCAAACAGCATTTCATGGCTTGTGACCATCTCTTGAATGAGCACTTCCAGCTCAGCTTCAGAGAATTTTTGTTTTCTTTTCCTCTGGTTGTCAGCCTGCTGCTGCTGGGGGGTGTCCTGGCTGGGTATGTCTCCTGTGTCCTCCATTTTTTCAAACACTGCATAGCTCCCTCTCCAGCACTCCTTTTCTCTGTGATTCAGAAACTCAGGTGTAGCATGGGTAGTCACACTTCCTTGTTGTGATGTCATCAAGCTGCACCTGTGTTTCAGATTCTCAGATTAGCAAAATTCGCAATTTTGCAATTTTTTCCGTTAAGGAATCACAATTTCAGACATCGCAAAAAAATAGCAATTTTTTGGGAATCGCTATTTTTGGGCAATTTATTTCATACATACCGTTTTGCGATTTTGATTTTGCGATTCGCAAAAAATCACTATTTCAGAATCGCAAAACTGCAGCATGATACATATGGCCCAAAGTACATAAAAGTATACACATGCTCCAGTGGGACCGCTAATATTGTTGGGTTGGAACTGGTTGCTGTAATTGAAGGGGCCTGCAAGCAACAATAAAATGCCATGTTTGTGATTGCATTCTAAAATCGAAAGCTTTCTTTAAAAAACAGCCTGTGTTTCTTAACCCGTTTCATGCGTCGAACGTTCAGCGCCAGTGCTGAACGTTCTAGAAACGGGTGGGGCCACGTCGGCCGTTGGACGTGTGCAGCACTACGGAGGTATTGCTCGCAACGTCCAACGGCCGACGGCAGCACTAAAGGGGTTAAAGGAACCACCATGCTGTAGTTTTGTAAAAAAACGTTTTATTTTTTGGAAAACTTCAGGGACAGCAGGCAGTGGCTCCTGGATACCTGCCTATTTCCCATGAGGCAGCCAACATGATTTCTTTGTGGGTCCCTTCCCCTCTGAAAATCAGTAACCTTCCTGTATCGGGGTTGATAACTCATCTACGTTCTGTAACCTCACTTGTGATTGTAAGCAACTCATGTTGTGAAATCCATACTTTCCAAGTATTTGATAAACAACACAAACTTTAAGTGAGGTGTCTAGACTGATTCCAAGCGCCCCTGCAGTATATATTGGCCTAGAGACCAGCTAGCTTACAGTGCCACCATAAGCCCCCCTAACCCTACCGGGAAGCGAATGCAATAACTGAACATGACAACCCTGACCCCTCAGTGATCATGGTAACAGATCACAACCTCTCACTCAGTCACTCTTGCTTACCTCTGCTCAGAGGAATATACAGAGGGACATTTTCAATATTGAACCAACCTTATTCTTGTATAGAATACATGTGCTGTGATAATCAGTTAGCAGAAGCAGATGAAACTGATTACAAGCACCAAAAGAGTAAATAGTAAATACTAAAACAGTGTATATTTGTGGTGCTAAAACAGTGTATATTTGCAGGCATATAAAACAAGGTAGTAATCATGCGCACTCCAACTGTGCAAAACCTACTCTGTCTGTACCTAGAGTGTGTGCAGGTATGAAGCCAAGAATCCCCCCCATTACCTGACGGGAGAGAATGTAGGGCCTCGTCTTGGTTACGAACTGGACACCCCTCGGGAGATGTCATACCACTGCATAGTGAAGTCTCAGCATGCAGGGACCCTCAGTGTCAGCTGAAGTGCCTCTATGGATGCTGAAGGATGCTGATTATTTATAATAAAAAGCATCCTTGTGACGTAGGCGTAGATTAGCAATATTTTGGATATATAGAATATCCCTCTCGCCCGTGGATGAAGATAGAACAATATTTGTACATTCATGCCTTGTACTTGGTGTTTGAGGCATTATGATAATGTTATACAAAGTTTGATGTGTAAACAAATCCAACATTGTCACGCACTCGAATATGTGCAAAAGGTCACAAACGAAATGTTATTGTGAAAGAGAGGACCACGTAAGAAATTTGCAGTTTCAGTACATGGGCATAACCCAGGCACATAACACTGATGCATTCCATTCTGAATTGGTAACGGTAGCTGGCTTCCCCTTCAAGCCCCGCCATATATCCCCGTCATATGTTTCATTTAGAAAGGATCACAAAAGTCCTTTTACGAGGCAGGAATACTTTTGCAATTGTAGCAAAATGCGAGAATCACAGAGCTTGAGATCACAAAAGGGCTTTTACAAGAGGTCCGATATCCTTACTTCATTCACCTGGTCCAGGAATTGTTAGGGTAATATCATGAATACTAAACATGCTAAATGCTAATTATTTTCTTTACGGAGGGGTTTTTAGTATATCAAATGTATCTTGAAGACTATATTGACATTTCTTCTCACAGCACATTGGTCATGAATGTCTTTATATCTTACAGGAATGATTGCAAGAGTGGAACTTATCTGGAGTACGCATAGGGACAGATGTACAAAGTGTTTTTGAGGTTGCAAATGGCCCTATTCACAGAAGCAGGCCTTTTGTGGCCAAAAAAAAGATTTTTTAAATGTAATAACTCCAAATTGTGTTTCAGTTACTTGGTATCGAATTGCAATTTGCATTTGCGAACCAATAATGATTCAGTATTTGGAAGGGGCATTTTTAGGGCATCCCTTCCAAATACCAAATCATAGTGTTATGAATTAATGTTTTGTGACCGATTTCCAGTCGCAAAACAGTAATACTTTACCACCAATTCAAAATTAGTGGTAACCCATTCACAAATGGGAAGGGGTCACCATAGAACCCCTTACCCTTTGAGAATGTTAAACAAAATATTTTTTAAGAGCAGGCATAGGTCCCACAAAATACTGCCTACTCCTAATAAATGAAACATTTCATTCAAAGTTTTGTAATACAACCTGTTGTTCTCTAAGTAAAATGGGCTGAATTAAAAAAAAACAAATTGCTTTATTCAAAAGCGATCACTGAGATGGCAGTCTGATGACCCCAGCAGGCCTACCATCCCTGTGATGGCTTTCATTTCTAATGGGTTGCAAACTGAGTATGCATGAGGTGGGTCAATTTGCAAACCGCTAGGAATCCTTAATTTAAAAAAGTTACATACACTAGGAATAGTGATTTACTAATTGCCTTTTAGATATAATCGCAATTAGGAAACTGCTATTCCTAACATTTGTACATATGTTCCCTAGTTTCCTAGCAATACAATTCACAAATAGCACACTTTCCAAAATTCAAAGGTCAGAGTCCTTTTGGTTTTTAAACAACAGTCCAGATTTTGGAACAATTCACACACCATAACACAGTAACTAATGTTCCTGCACTGCGCTGCATCGTGTGAAAAGGAGAGAGCAGATCAGCACCATATCTATATATGCAACTGTTTTGCTCTCTCCCCACTGTCATGTGCCAACACACAATCCCTTGTGCCATAGAGCAAGCATGTGTGGGTTCCTTAAGGAATTGTTTTTGTACTCAAAGGAGACCTATTCAGTGCAAAAAATATGCTTTAAGACTTTTCCTGCTTTATATGTGTCATGTACAATAAAACATGCACGCAAATTAGAACTAGCATTTGCAATGCAATTGGTCTCGCCTTTGGGACCTTATATGTAATTAGCTATGCAACACATTAGCCCGGGTGCTAAAACATCTACTGTTCTTTAACATGGAGGGATAGTAAGCACCAAACTGCGTGACAAGCCTGGTATGGGAACATATGGAGAGAAATATTGCCTTTTAACCTGAAATAGTATAGTCCAAAGCTATGCTTTTAATATAAAATCAGGTTCTTCAGTTGTCATGTCACTGAAAATACAAGATTTGAAAAAATATATTATTGTCTAAGGGTGCTCATGGAAGACAATTTCAATAGAATGGAATCTAGAGAATGCTAAAGTGATTCTGGTATTTTACTGACCTCTGCTGGTCTTGTTCTATCAAGAAAGTTATTTAGAGGCAGTTGCCAGAAAAATTAAAAAAAGAAAGTCCCTCAGCAGAAAGCAATTTTGGTATTTTACTGACCCCTACTGGTCATTTTTTATCAAGACAGTTAAATAGAGGCAGTTGAACAGAAAAAAAGTCCCTAAGCGGAAGCAGACAAGTCTTAGGGCTGAATCTCCGGAGCCCACAAAGTACATACACATACAAGTATATACTAAAGTATATGTAAGAGGTCTCGAATGCTTGACCTAAAAAACTAGGAGAAATTAAAACATTTCTCCCTACAGCACTGGCCTCGAGTAGGCATACAATTTTGGCAAATCACTGTCTATAAATGATTGTAGGTATGCCTTTGTGTCAAAATCCATTAGTGGTTGCATGGGAAAGCCCGTCTACCACCCATGGAACACCCCTCTTGACACAAAGCAATGCAAAGCAGAGCACAGCACAGATTTGCCTTACTTTGGGAAACTGTCCAACACAAATTTGGATTTGAATTTAATATTAAATCCCACCATAACACATTTGCCTGGTTTGTATTACATAGGTAACGCAAAACCGATGCAAAGCATTAGAAAATCTGTGCCTACACCTCAAGTCAAGTGTGCTTTTGGCTCCCAGCTTTACAATAATCTACAGGTTAAAAGTCCATGCATCATTAAATGACAGGGCATGAGGTGTGCTACATACTTCCTGGGTTGAAGGGAGTAGAGGAAGAAATGAAGTTTCAACTTGAGTCCAACTGAATCAAAAAAGGACCCCCTGAAACCGCTAGGAGTTCCTAGTACAGGGAAACAATTCTTATAATAGTAACATTCCTAGGCAACTGGGAACCTGGCGAAAATCAGGTCTTATACATAAAGAATGAAGGTTCAATAATAACACCTCAATAAGAATGTTTATTTGTTTTTTATATTTTTGTGATATAATGTATGTGAATTGGATTTGATTGTATGTGCTTTTATATTGGTTGTCATGTCACGTCACTGTCATGTCATTATGAATGGTATTGTCGAACCTTTTGCCTAGGAATGTTACTATTATAAGGACCCACTTGAGTCCAAGGCAGCTTCTTCAAGAAGCATGAAAACTTGGTGACCATATTTAAAGTGGATATGACTATGCAATTTGCAGTACAAAATAGACTAAATAGTTCTATCTTGATGTCCAGCCGGACAGTTTAATTACATTAAATGAAAAATTCGTATCAAAATTTTTAAAGATATAAGTGGGACACCAGCCGGTGCCCGACTCAACACACTCCACCAAAGGGAGACATACAACACAAATTTTCTAGGCAAAACAAAAAAGCAGTCTGATTGGCATAAATTATGTACAGACTATTCATAAACTACACATATGCACACACAAATACTGATAGATTAGTGACATTGCGTATTTTGTCGACGACGTTTCGAACTTCAATTAATTAAGAGTTCATCTTCAGGACTATTGATCCTTTGCCTATTTTCAATAGCTAACATAATTACCCATATCAATGGTACAGTTGTAATTTAACATAAAGTTAGACATACAAATACACATAAAAAAGAGAAGAAAATAGAACAGAGTTATTAGAAAAATGGCATGTAGGTTACTCACAGTTTTGATTATATTAATCCAAACACTTAACTAAAAATAACTATTCATTGACTGTATTATAGGTGACCAATAACACCAACCCATGCAGCCCATGTGACATGGTTCAAACCCTAAACGCAAAATTAAACAGAAGTCAACGCACCTCGGTAGACTTCATTACGTACTGGGGAACTATCAACTGAAGAGGCACTATACAGCCCATGTTATAAATAAAGTAGCTCACAACCAAGAGAGCTAAATTCTTATTTAGTTCTGACACTATGTCGTATTCATGCACTAATTTGGTAATAATTATGGGCTGGCACTTACCAAGCCCGTCAAGTTGGTAGAGAACCACCAGTAGTTTGGGGTACCTTGAATTACCTGTAATTTAAGGAGACTACGTATTATGCCTATTCTAACGCTGTATAAAAATGGGGATCGGTTGATCGGGTGGGCTTACCGAATTACGTGTTGCCTGTTGGAGTATGCAAGCGGTAACAATGCCGATTAATACGGTCCTCGGTAGAAGTGCGTTTAGGAATAAAACTCCGTCCTAGGGAGGCAACGGATGAAAATGCATATAAACAACCACCATGACGTGTGGGTCGGCACCTTAAAGAACGCTACCCATATTGCGCTTACCGATAGCAGGGCCGGAAACGTCCACAATAGGGATCCGATTTCCAGAAAGGGTCGTTGCCCTGGAATCAGAGAATTACACATGAAACGCTCGTTTCTGGTATAATCTAGTTAAGATAGCCGGCCTGCATGGCGAGCTGAGACTCACCCGGGCTTGAAAAATCGCGGCTCCTCGATGGGAATCAGTTCTGCATGCAGCTAACAGCGCGCTGGAATTGAAACGCCGCGCATGCTCACTTAATATTAGTAACAGGCAAGGGTTATCCGATGCAATTATGGGGGCCATTTTGAAGTGGTTTAAAGCAATTACCACGGGGCGTGGTCTGGCCACGCAGGAAGATGGCCGCCTGTTAGGAGAGCTCAGCCGAGGGACGGACCCCCGATGAGCCTCCTTACCTCACCTGCTCGTATGGGTCCTTTTTTGGAGGATGGCAGTCTTCAGTGTCCCATGGGGATTACCGCGGTACTTCTTTTTTCTGGCAGGCGGCTTTTGTCCCTGAGTTAGCTGCATAACGGTGAGCCGCCCGATCCTGTGACGCGCACTGCGGTGATCGCGCGCATCCGACGCCGCACCTCTCCTCAGCGAGGGCGGCGTCCTTGAAACTACAGGACCGCGCCTCTTCACGTTGTAGGCCGCGCCCCCTTAGACGGTGGGGGCGCGCTTCATCATGGTTATAACCTGATTTCTTTAACACTTCTGCCTGCATTTCCCAGTTAACAGCGCCCTCCTCTGGGTTTAAATGATTATTTCTTTTCTAAGCTGCCAGAATCTTTCAATAATACCGGCACTATGACGAAAAGGAGCTGTCATTTGTACACTTGACAGACCTTTCTTTCTAGTCACATGTCAGCAAGTATCCAGGTGGATTAGCATTGCTTGCAAGGCTGCAATTACATAACTTCTTGTTTTTAAGCATTGCTCATACATGCAGCAGTCAGTTATGAATACTCATTGAAGAGTCAACGTAAATACTGCAGGCAGATTTATTTGCAGGACTATTGCTTCACCTTGACTCTAACCAATTGGCTTTGGCACTTTCATCCAGTCGCTTTAGGAGGCACATATGACATTTGAGTCAGAGTTACTTGACCCTATCAGTCTTCTTACCTCCTATGTCTCTACTGCGACGCTTTGCCAGTTCCACTTCTAATGGAGAAAGAAGAGGAAGGGTAACTGGAAAAGGGCTGAACCTTCATTACAATCACCGCTATGTATCATTAGTTCATGTGAATTGTTTTCTCTGGCATTGCCCTGGATGAATGCCTTGCTGCTCTATTACTTCATTGTACTCACATGCTTTTCTTCACCAGGAGGGGGGGCTTTTTGGTGTGCATGGCATTTTGCTCTCCTTTGAATTTGTTTCATTCTGCACTGCTTATTATTTTGTGGTAACATCAGAGTGCTTCCTCAATTTGTTGCGTTTTTCCTTTTGTTACACATGATGATTGCTGATTTCTTGCATACACTTTCTTGCATTTAATTCTTTGCTGTTCTCCTGGTCTCATCATTGCTTCACACTCCAATACCTTATCAATACGTTTTTGTAGACCTTCTTTGCAACGGTGTGCTACAATGTCCAATAACAGAAATGGGGGTCGCGGTCCCAAACCGCCACTTTTTACTGAAGTGCTGAAACAAAATTCTAATGTTCTGGTGAAAGGAATTGGCTCATTATCGCCCCCCTCATCATCAGCTGCCTCATCTCAGAGCGACAAGTCTCTGTCAGATACTATGCAGCGTATCCTGCTGGAGCTTTCTGGTGTCAATCGCAGACTGGAGGGGCTGGACATCACAATGACGTCCTTAGCTACTGAGACTAAGTCTATTCATGCTGAGCTTACTACCTTCCATACACGGATTGATGCTATTGACTCTAAGATATCAGATATGGAAACTCGACTGGATACTGTCCATGGTTCAGACCAAGATCTCCTCTTTTTGCATAGTAAAATCATTGATTTGGAGGATCGCAGCCGTAGAGACAATATTCGATTTTTTGGTTTTCCGGAAAATGTTGAAAAGAAAGACATGAAACTCTTTTTATGTGAGACTCTTCCTCTGCTAACTGGTGTTTCCTTTACTCCTCCTCTTGAAATACAGTGTGCTCATAGACTAGGGCCTCCACGTTCTGATGCTTCTGCTCGACCTAGACCAATTATTGCTTGCTTTCTTAGACATGAGCACACTCGACAGATCTTGTCATTGGCTCGTTCACGTGGCTCCTTCCTATTCCAAGGTCATACTATTCACATGGCGGCGGACTTCTCCAAAGAGACAAATGAAAGAAGGAAGGCGTTCCTTTCTCTACGCCCGCAGCTGCGCAGACTGGACATCAAATATGGTCTCTTCGAACCTGCACGTTTTCGCATAACCAGGAATGGCGACTCCAAAGACTTCTACGATCCTGCTCTTCTTCAGCAATTTTTAGATAGCATCACGACTGATGATATGAACACTCAACCTTCCTCCTCTGTTCAGACCTCTCAGTCCAAGGCGTCGTCGGCAGGTCCTACAGCATCTCCTTTGGAACCCTCTAATGACCCTCGGCAACGTGGCAGGGATATTACCCGTTTGCCTCGTTCTCAGGATGATAAGGCCTCGGCATTGCATTCAGTTTCCTCCCTAACTAACATGCCACAAAGGAACAAGTCTAGGTCACCTCTTAAACAGCCTTCAGATGCTGACTGATTTTTCTATTTTGTTGCCTTTTTGCTGTCTTATAGATTAGGATAATTCCTATTATCTGATGTTTTACCTGTTTCCTTACTTGCCTGTGGATCTATAGTATTATACAATATATGCATTGTGGCACCGTTTTATTTTGTGCCTTATCTCTTATTGTTACCCTGTGAATTTTTAACAAAATGTTGCTGTATTTACTCATTTTAGGTTTTGCTCACTATATGTTGCATATGCATTACTTTCTACATGCGGGGCTCGCTTTCTGTTCATGCCCTTCTACATGTTATGGTTATTGTGTTTAGATTCACACTGTTCATTTGCCTCGTTAGATAATTGGGTTTTGGCATAATGTTATTTTATTGTATTGCTCTACTCATTTATACTTATGCTGTCTCTATTCACGCTCTCATGTTTTCTTATGGATGCTTTTTTTTTTTTTCTTTTACTTACTGACTCTCTCTTTCTTTTTCTATCTTGTATTCTCAACTTTGTTCCCTCCCATACACTATTTCCCATGTTTCTTTATTACATCTTATTTGTCTCCTTTACTGTATGCTATAGGGATTCCTTCATTTACTTCACCCCCCTTTTTTCTTCTTTCTTTCCTTATCAAGCTATTATTTATTGTACAGTAATTCTACCATGCGTTTCATAATTTTCTTTATTTATTCACTGGGTTTCATAATGGTATTTATTGTTTTGCATGATCTTGGCTAATGTTGCCTTCTGATGAGGACTGAATTTTCTTTTATGTTCTAGGTTTTTCTAATTCTATGAGTTTATAAGCAGTATTTGTGGCTCATAATGCTTTTGCTGTTTCTTTAGTTTACTGAGCCTTTCATGCATTGTATAACATGGCTCCTTATATTTAGTGTTCTATATAATGCCCTATGCCTTACTGTTATTCTATATTCACTGTTAATCTGTGACTTTCAGTTTTACAGTCATTTAATAATTTTTCAGATTTAGCTTCTTCTATACTATTAGGCTGTTACCTTTCCACACGTAGTTTTGTTTCCTCATGTCCATTTTCCCTGTTATAGTGATGTTATTATTGTTCGGGTACTCACTCAATATTCCATTTATTGAATATCTCGCTTATGAATGTTGTCTATTTGTTTCACTGGTTTTTTTTTTGTTTTTTTTATCTTTAGTCTGTTTCTGATCATTTTCTTTCAGTTTCCCTTCCATTGCATGATCTCATGGTTTTCCATCCTGTCTTTACATGTTATCTCTTTCCCTCTTTTTCGGTGCTATTATTGGTTTGTATCCTTTTCGTGTTTTCTTCATTCTAATACCCTCGTTTAGGTACTATTCTGTCGCTGTCTTTCTTTTTGGGGTATGATCACTTCGGTTCTTTGTTCCCCACTGTGTTTTTACCTCCATGTTCTTTCATGGTTTTATAATATGCGTTTACTCTCCTCAGTATATATTTCTGTTTGTAGGCTTGCCTCCAATTTGTTACCTTTATTATGGTGGTCCTTTTTCCAATGTATTCCTTCCCTATGATATTATACACGTTACTTACCGTGACATTATTCATTTCCTTTACTGCTCACTTTGTTTTGGATACTTTCATATCTTTCTTAAAATAGGTTCTGGTATTTTTCTATGCTCTTATTTCCATGCTTTATTATCTGTACTCACTATTCATTCTATCTCTCGCACCTCCTTTCTTATGTAATACATATTCAGTTTTATTACTTGTTCCCCGAATCCCCATTCTTCTTTGCTCGGAGGGGGTCCGGCCTCCCTTGGTGCTGTTGTAGGTGCACCCAGACCCGTAGTTAACAGTCTAGGTTTCCTTTTTCTTCTCTTTCTCTTCTTTTCTTTCTTTTTCATATTCTTCTTTGCATATTTAATACTTTCTCTCTCTCTATTCATATTTGCTTTATTTGTTCCACTCTTCGCTCTGCATTTATAAACCACTTTTCTTTTTCTTTTTCTTCTTTCTTCTTCTTCCTTACCCAGAGTAACAAACCTCTTCTTTTTATTTATTTTCTTTTTCCTCTTTCATCTTCTTGTTCAATTTTACTGTCATGTCTTCTACCCATCCGTTGTCTGTGATCTCATGGAATGTTCATGGCCTCACTCATTATATTAAACGAAAGAAGGTTCTCTCTTATTTGCATTCTAAACATGTAGACGTTGCCTTACTGCAGGAAACCCATTTGGACGATATCGAATCTAGTAAACTTAGCAGGGATTGGGTGGGTAAAGTCATTCATAGCAGTGTTTCTAAACCGGACCCCACGAATCCCAACCCTGTTCGTAAATGTGGCGTTGCCATCCTTTTTCGAAAGTCACTTCCTTTTACGACTATCAAGACATGGACTGACCCAGATGGTCGGTATGTATTTGTTAAGTTGAAACTTGGGAATGCTTTCATTTGTCTTGGTTCGGTTTACGCTCCATTAGGTTCCAAAAAGCAATTTTTTCTCCGACTCAATCGCCTCCTCACAGAAATAAATGCTACCCAATTTCTTATTGGAGGTGATTGGAACTTGGCTCCAGATCCTGCCCTTGACAGAACAGGTTGCCTTGATACCGTCAATGCATCCGATAGGGCTATTTTGCGTGACATTCTTACTGATACTGGTCTGGTTGATCACTGGAGACTCAGTCACCCTCAGGATAAAGAATACACATTCTTTTCCCCTACTCACGGTACATTCTCCCGTCTCGACTACTTTCTTATTTCGCAACATACAGTCCGGCTAGTTACAGAATCGAAAATTCTAGAAGCAGCCATTTCTGACCACTCACCTATCTTCTTGTCTCTTGATTTGGGTCTTTCCAGTCCGGGGCGCAAACCCTGGCGTTTAAACACCAATAAATATAAGACACCGTCAGGTAAGCTTCTCCTACAGTCGCACCTACGGGACTACCTTTTGAATAATGAGGACTCAATCCCTTCTAAAAGAACGGTATGGGCAGCTGCTAAGGCAACTATCAGAGGCCAACTTATGCGAGACGCTGCTATATATAACAAGAAAAATGCTGCCAAACAGGCTGATTTGGAAAAAGATATTGGCCGACTTTCCCAATTATATGTTTCGAAACCAACCCTTCAAAATCGTAAATTGTTGGAACAGGCACGCATGTCACTCAACAGTCTTTTTACTTCTAAGGCCGAATATGCCTTACAAAGGATGAAAGGGCGTCACTACGAGCAAGGTGAAAAAGCTGGCCGTCTACTAGCTGCGCAATTGCGTCAGAGGGAGGCTGCTATGGCAATTCACGCTATTACATCAAGTTCTGGTGATATGCTCACTCGACCGCAGGAAATCGTTGATGAATTTGCTTCATTTTACAGATCTCTCTATTCACCAAGTACTCAAATAGACACGTCCGAGATGTCCAATTTTTTGGATACAGTTCATCTTCCACTACTCTCTGATGATGGTAGAGCTCTGCTTGACGGAGCTATTACGAAGGAGGAAATTTCCTCAGCTATTGCTACCTTACCGCATCATAAAGCACCAGGTGAGGATGGTTTCCCCCCTGAATTTTTCAAGTGGACTGGTCAGAGTATGGTTGATACTCTACATGCCGCATTTGCAGAAGCCACAGAGACATCCTCTCTTGGTTCTCTTTCCAACAAGGCCATCATATCTGTTTTACCAAAACCTGGTAAGGATCCTCTACTGTGTGGTAGTTACCGCCCCATTTCTCTTTTAAATTCTGATGTTAAGATCCTTGCAAGTATCCTTGCATCACGTCTTCGTAAAGTTTTACCCTCTTTAATCCACAATTCACAGGTAGGCTTTGTTCCTGGTCGTTCATCTCGGAATCATTTACGTACTCTCTCTCATGCCTTATGGTCAGCTAAAAATCTTGCTAGTGATGCCATACTCCTTTCTTTGGATGCCGAAAAAGCATTCGATCGTATTGAGTGGGAGTATCTTTTTACCATAATGCAACGATTTGGCTTAGGCGACCAATTTATAGCTAAAGTACGTCTGCTATATGATAGTCCTTCAGCTCAAGTTAACTGTGGCGGTTTCCTATCTACTCCATTTCCAATCAGACGGGGTACTCGTCAAGGCTGTCCTCTTTCCCCTCTCCTTTTCCTTCTGGCAATGGAACCTTTGGCTGCTGCAATACGTCAATCAACTGCAGTAGTTGGTGTTCCTCTTCCAATTGGTCACTCAAAAATTTATTTATATGCGGATGATATTCTTCTCACACTTACCGATCTTCCCCGATCTCTCCCTGCTCTTCTTCGCATCATAGATAATTTCTCTTCTTTTTCCGGTTATAAGATTAACTGGGATAAGAGTGAAGCACTGCCCATGTCCATTGGTACTACAAAATCTTCAATTTTAGGTTTTCCATTTCACTGGCAATCTTCCCGCCTTAAATATTTAGGAGTATTTATTAACAGAGGATTGGATAATGTGGTTATGGACAATTTAACACCGCTGATTGCACAAATGCAACGAGATTTCGATAAATGGAAAGTCCTTGGCTTATCTCTTTGGGGGCGAGTTCAGGCGGTTAAGATGGTCACCCTACCGCCCTTCCTTTATGTTTTAAGTATGCTCCCTTTAACCATTCCCCTGACTATTCTAAGGTCCATTGACTGTTAAAAGTTAGGCTGAAAACCGTCAACATTATCGGCGCCCTCTTGCTCTCCTTAAACCTTTTGTGCGCGTAAAACAGCCGCCATTTTGGACACCATGGCTTCCCTGCTCTCGCCGAAGAGCCAGCGCGTCTCTCTCTCTCCTAACTTCGCTGGCAACCCCCCTGCTTGCACCTGCCTTGAGTCATAAACCCCTCTTCGGCGCTGCTCTGCCCCAGGCCCTCATCCTGTTCCCAGCGCGACACCTCCCTGCTTCCCCGTCATGACCTCCGGCCCTTTTGATGCAAACCCCTTTTCCCCATGTGCCCGTTTGTCTTCCCCGTTCCCAGGCCGACACCTAGCTCTGCCGATACCAATCTCTTGCCCCTCCCCATACAATAGGAAGCTTCCCTCCTCAAAGGACCCCCGAGATGATCAAAGCCCCCCCCCATCCCACGAGATCCGATCGAAACCCGCACACTCCGTGAATCGGCGGAATACCCAGCTGCGCGATGGTCATCACCTGTTGTGAACGGGGCGGGGACTTCCACTGTAGCCTTGCATGGGAACGGGCTGGGAAGGGGGGATTCTGAGGATGTCTTTCCGTACTTCAAAGTATCAACGAGAATGTGTTCCATGCAATAAACAGATAAACGTGTGTATAAGAGGCCAGGCCTCAGGGATGCAGTTAGAGCACCTCAGAACGATACCTTCTGTCCGTTTTCGTTGTGTTCTCCTCCGGAGCGAATAAAAACCTTGTTTCCTGCCTTCCAGTCTCCAGCGCCTGCCTCTTCAATAGTTTAACTTCTTTGTGGGTTCAAGAGGCGACATCGCCGGGCAATAATTAAGGATCTTATATTCTGGTTGGTAGTGCCCCCCCAGTTTGTATTTTTCCACAATTGGCGTCCCAAGCGTGGGGCCCATCAGCGACCCATGGATCCAGTGGGAGAGGTCCTGACGACAAAGTGAACGACTGCAACGATCGGGAATGCGTCTGTCCGATAGACCCTCGTCTGACAGCCGATCATCCGAACTTCACTGGTTCCGAACAGACCTCTCTCGAGTGATCTACGGTCCTGACTGGGAACCATCAGGAGTGCCGCGAGGATAACGAAGAAGAGAGGACGATCGGGCGCTGGATTCGGAAGTCAGGAAACTGTCCATGCGGTCCGGGTAAGGTCGTGTTACCACGACAAATTGCGAAAAAATTGCTTGATTGCTTGTTTGTTAAATACTAGTATTGCTCTTTTTGTTTATTTGGAGATTCACTGTCTGCAAACGGAGAAACAACAGGCTCTCTCTTTGCAAGCAGTGGAGGATAGGTAGGGCAGACAACCGTGCTTATTTTTCTCCCCCACTCAATAATCACCTGAAACTGAGCTGTTGTTCACAAACTATTGTTTCCTGGAGATTCCCTGTCTGCAAACAGGGAAGAGACCACCCTTTTTGCAGATAGTGAAAAAGGTAGGTAACGCAGATCTTTGCGGACCTACTCATTCTCCCCATTGTTATTTATCGGTCTTTTGTTATCTTGATCTATGAGGGATTCACTGTCTGCAAACGGAGAAACAAAGGTCTCTCTCTTTGCAAGCAGTGGAGGATAGGTAGGGTAGCAGCCGTGCTTATTTTTTTCTCCCCCACCCTATAATTGCTTGAAACTGAACTGTTGTTCGCAAAATTATTGTTTCCTGGAGATTCCCTGTCTGCAAACAGGGAAGAGACCACCCTTTTTGCAGATAGTGAAAAAGGTAGGTAACGCAGATCTTTGCGGACCTACTCATTCTCCCCATTGTTATTTATTGGTCTTTGGTTATTGTGATCCATGAGGTATTCACTGCCTGCAAACAACGTAGAATAGAAATATTCTGTCTAGTCTTTGCACCTAGTGATAAGATAGGCAGTGCTGACTTTTTTAGTCCCTCGTTACGAGCCGTCATGTCTGTCTTCTCCCCACTGATTAGTAGCCTGTTTAGCCCGGACCGCCTATTAGAGATGGACCATCCAGCCCCACTGGAAGGCACCCCTAATAAGGACATGTTCATGAAGCATGGATTGACCGCTATTGCCTA
Organism: Lissotriton helveticus; assembly: GCF_964261635.1. Classification (NCBI taxonomy): domain Eukaryota; kingdom Metazoa; phylum Chordata; class Amphibia; order Caudata; family Salamandridae; genus Lissotriton; species Lissotriton helveticus. The sequence continues at coordinate 1,617,036,054 of NC_136069.1, forward strand.
TAGTAAACTATGGCATAAATATACAAAACAGGGTCAAGAAAGTCAATGGCCCCTGATAGGATCCTTCGATGATGATAAAATAAAAACGCTAGAAACTGCCCTAGGTAAAAACAAGACAACACCTACTATGCTTGATAGCTTCGGCATGTGGCGAAAAGAAACTGAACAGCGTAAAAAGAAAACTGAGAGTAGGTTGGAAAAAGAGCTGCAAAAAGCAGCCCACCTAGCTGCTCAGAAACTAAAAAAGGAGATAGAGGAAAGAGAGAAAGCTAAACAGAAACTAGAAAGGGAAACGCCAAGCCAGTGTCCGGTTAGAACCCCCTCCATGCTCTACCCTGATTTACCCTCGAAACGACAAGCCAATGAGGACCTGCTGTTAGGTCCCCCTATCATCTACATGCCCCCTCCATATGCCCCTTCCCAACCCTTGGCGCAGCACGCGCCACCCCCAGGTACAAACGAAGGTACCGCCACAGCGTCGGCCCCAATGGCCTCTGTGCCAGCCGAACCCCTTGTATTAAAACCCGCATCAACAACAACGTTAAACGAACATGAGACTCGAGGGGCTGGCCTTGCAAGAACAAACAGGCTAGACAAAGATGAGCGAGCGGGGATCGACAAAATAGCAAGGACACTGGTAGAAAGGAAGGATGATGAAGAGTACATCACAGATATGTTCAGCTCGTATACAGGGAGTCACAGGCGACATTTTACCGTACGACTGTGTTATCATGTCTTGAATGCATACGAGGACCGATATCGAGACAAAGGTCCCGAGAGCCTAAGGACTCTGTACCGGAAGGTCGATATCGGGGATGAGGGCGAGTGTGATGTGTCGGACCTCCTTACGCGTACGCTTGAGGTTTTCCGCCACCTCACTGAACGAAAGCCGGGAGCTAAATCCGCGGCCCCCGTAGCGACCGAACCACCAACCGAGCAATCTAACACCATGATGCCGATACGTGAGGCTGCCCCTTACTGGGTTCCCCCTCGAGGTACAGGGACTCACGATGATGCAAACAACCAAGATGCAAAGGGAAGGGTAGTATACAACTGGGTCTACCAGCCATGGGACCGGCAAGAGATACTGACATTCCGGAAATCTCTACCCGACCTACGTAAAAACCCCACTGCCTTCTATACTGAATTGGGTACAGCCCTGGGTTCAACTATCATGACCCTGGCTGACATCGACTTGTTCTTCGGGTTATGTCTACCAGCTGATGTGTGGAAGCAAATCCGGAAAGTCGACCACCTTGAGCTGTTCGGACATACCTGGCCACAACTCGATGACTTGGACAAACAACGGGGACCAGGACAAAAGCCGTTGAAATCCATTCTAGACCTCCCAGATAAAATTGTAGAGAAATTAAAAACCCTAATCCCAGAAAAGAAAGTGGACTGGTCGATAGTAACAGCCTGTCGCCAAAAACCCCAGGAGGATGTATCGGAATACTTCTCCCGGTTTGAAACGGTGTTCTCCGATTACAGCGGCCAGGACATGACCACTGCAACCGGACACCATCTGTTTGTCCAGAATTATGTTAAGGGCCTATCATTGGACATCTCCCAGAAACTACAGGCCAGCGAGAGTAGTTGGGCAGCCTCCAAACCTACAGCGATTCTCCAAATGGCCCAATATTATGAGCATCAGAAAAATGAAAACGATAGGGCGACAGAGAAAAAGAAGAAAGACTTAAAAGAGAGGGTGATGATTGCCAAACTGCAAGGGGTGACTATAGGACGAGACCAATACCGGGGAAACTACCAGACAAACGTCCCTAAGACTGCATTTCCCCAGGACCGCACTCTGACTCCCTACAGTGGACGCACAGACCTTAGAGATGACCAGTGCGCTTTCTGCAAAGGGACTGGCCATTGGAAATCCCAGTGCCCAGTTCTCCTGGAAATGATCAGGAACAGAGACCCCAGGGATGTAGCAAACGGACCGAGACCTAAGGGACCACAACGAGGGCCCCCAAATGACGCGACTAATGACAGATCAAGCAGACCGAATACGTTCGATCGACCCAGACAGAACCAATATCAACAATCTGACTATGACGACACTCACACCTTTGCATAGGACAGCCAAGGGCGAGGGAGGGATCCAGTCGAGCTCTATGTTGACCAGCAGGGCCCTTATGTCACTGCTAAGGTCCTGGGTACCAAGTCTCCATTTCTGGTAGACACTGGCGCAACACGTAGTGCGTTATCTAAACGACTGATTCCAAGGGCACCCTTGTCTGGCTCACTCATAACATCGACAGGTTTCGATGGAACGCCCTCCACCAACCCTTTGTCTGCCCCGATTCTCTTTGACGTAGAAAACAACACCACCGACACCACGTTCTTGCTTTCCTCCAATAGCCCTGACGCCATTATGGGACTTGACTTACTGAAACACTTCCGAGCGACGATTAGGTGTTCTCAAGACGGAGTTCGAGTGTTTCTTTACGACAACCCCGTTCTGCTTAAACATTGCTCCCCCCGACACATGTTTTCATTACTGTCCGACCAGACGCAACACTCCCAAAACTCCCACAATATCGGATATCGCCAGAGGGCGAGAAGGCATTGGTAATGATTATCCAGTCACTGATAGACGCAGGAGTGGTAGAGGAAGTGGTTAGCAACGTTTGCAACAGCCCTATCTTGCCCATTATCAAGAAGCAGGGAGAGGGAGATGAGAAAGCATACCGTTTCATCATCGACCTCCGAGAGATCAACAAAGTGGTGGTACCCCAGTACCCTGTGGTCTCAGACATCACCACCATCCTGACCTTGATTCCATCCACTGCCACCACCTTTTCCGTCATCGACCTCAAGAACGCATTCTTCTCCATCCCCATCCACCCAGACAGCCGATATCTCTTCGGCTTTACCCTAAAATCCCGCTCATATAGGTTTTGCCGAGCCCCTCAAGGCTACACGGAGAGCCCTAGCATCTACAGCCAGGCCCTCAAAAGGCAACTAGACCAAGTCCGGTTACCCGACGGGGTGGTGTTGGTACAATATGTCGATGACATCCTTTTGGCAGCCGACACCACCCCTCTAGCGGTTACCGCCACCATTCAACTCTTGCACTTCCTTGCGGAAAATGGCCACAAGGTCTCCAAGAAGAAGTTGCAATTCTGCCTACCCCAGGTCACTTACCTGGGTCACCTTCTGTCCAAAGATGGACGGAAACTCACCCCTGATCGAATCCAGACCATTCTAGACACCCCTGTCCCTAAAACCCAGAAGCAGGTTCGCTCCCTATTAGGCCTCACCTCCTTCTGCCGACAATGGTTGCCAAACTTCAGCCTCGTTGTAAAACCACTGCTCTCTCTCCTAAACAAAGACGTCCCTTTCCCACTCCCTTGGACTCCTGAGTGTCAAACTTCCTTCACAGAACTACGAGATGCCCTTTGCTCAGCCCCTGTCCTGGGTACCCCTGATTACAGAAAGCCCTTCTCCCTTTACACTCACGAAAGGGAGGGGTGCGCTTTATCTGTCCTGACCCAGGCCATCGGTCCTAAGCAACGACCGTGCGCTTACTTCTCTGCCACTCTTGACCCTGTCGCCAGAGCCTTGCCTGCCTGCCTTCGAGCTGTAGCTGCTGCTGCAGTCTCTATCCGACAGAGTGAGGGGATTGTACTCTCGAATTCCCTCACGGTACTGGTACCCCATGCAGTCGACACCCTCCTGAACCAAACCAAGACGCAACATCTGACGAGTGCACGACTGACTGGATACGAACTAACCTTGCTTGCCCCCCATATCACCCTGAAAAGATGCACCACACTGAACCCAGCAACTCTGTTACCCTTGCCAGAGAACGACCCCAATGTGCACCCCGTACATGACTGCGTGACTCTTACGGACGAACAGACCAGGAGTAGGGTCGATCTCAGAGACACAGCTTTCCCTGACCCCGACGGGGAGTTGTGGGTGGACGGTTCTTGCATCAAACTCTCCGATGGTACCACTTCCGCTGCCTATGCAGTCACCACGGCTCGAACTGTAGTAGAAACAGCCCGCATCACCCAGCGATCTGCCCAGGCAGCGGAACTGATTGCTTTGACGAGAGCCTGCATCCTGGCAACAGGAACCACGGCGAACATTTACACCGACAGCCAGTATGCCTTCGGGGTGGTTCACCATTTTGGGCTCCTCTGGAGGGAGAGAGGATACTTGACCTCACACGGCACACCCATTTTGCACGGGGATTTAGTCTCCGCCTTAATCGAAGCTGTCCTCCTCCCCAACAAACTTGCCGTTATCAAATGCCAGGCACACAAGAAGGTGACAGACATTATTGGACAGGGAAATGCACTAGCCGACATCACCGCCCGAACGACAGCTGAAAATAGAACGACAACACGTATGTACGTGACCAGGTTACAAGCCGAAAACTGGACTGACGCCAAGGACACAATTAGAGACATACAAACGGCTAGCACACAACACGAATTGACTGAATGGGCACGGGTGGGATTGAAAGATGATGAAGGCTGCTGGCGGACAAAAGACACGAACAGATGGTTGCTACCTGATTCATACTTGATTCCCATATTAACCATGGCACACTCCCCTGCCCACATAGGATCAGCCCCCATGATCGAACTTGTCTCCAGGGTTTGGCACAATGACAAGATCCCAGATTCCGCCAAACGCCTGGTCCAACAATGCTTAATATGCCTGCAACACAACCCCGGGAAGGGAACTGTAGTACCCCGGGGGGGATTTGGGGTCCCAAACCACCCATTTGAAGTCCTGCAGATGGACTACATCCAGCTAGACAGATGCCAAGGCCTGAAATATGTACTTGTCGTGGTGTGCGCATTTAGCAAATGGGTGGAAGCATATCCAACCCGTGACAACACCGCTATGGCCACTGCAAAGGTCCTGTTAAAGGAGTTTTTCCCCCGTTATGGCCTCTGTCGTGTTTTATGGAGTGATAATGGCCCCCAATTTGTAGCCAACGTTATCCAGCTCATCCTAAATGGGCTGGGTATCAAACAGAAATTCCACGCAGTCTTCCACCCTCAATCTGCTGGGCTTGTCGAACGACACAACGCCACACTAAAGCTTAAACTGGCCAAAATAGTGGCTACGACGGGCCTGAAATGGCCAGACGCCCTCCCATTGGCATTGCTATCGATGCGCTCTACCCCCACCCGACATCACTTAACCCCTTATGAAGTTGTCTTCGGTCGACCCATGAGCGTCTGGTCTGCCCCGAAACCAACGTCCATTCATGACGTTCCGGATGTCCTAATGTCTGATTATCTGTACAAATTGACTGAAACTTTGTCTGTCCTTCATCAGCAGGTGCAGCAGGCCATCCCCGATGCTTCCAGGGGTCCGGGTCACGCCATCCAGCCGGGGGACTTCGTGCTGATCCGAAACTTTCAGCGATCAAAGAGTTTGGAACCCCGGTGGACGGGCCCCTGGAAAGTGATGATCACCACTCGGACCGCACTTCGAGTGGAGGGGAAGAAACACTGGCTGCACGCCCATCACTGCAAAAAGGTCTCTCCAGCCCTGGCCACGACAGACACCGTCAACACCCAAGAAGAGCTCCTGAACCAGGACCGACCATCGTTGAACTGCTACCCTGATACAGAGACACTTGAACTTTCAAAACATCCTGACCCCACTGTGCCATCTCGAGAAGGGTATTTCCTGCGTCGAAAGGAGGGAGCTTCGGCTAAGTAGGCCACGGACTAGGTTAAAGGATCTCAGAACGGTGACCCAAACTACCAAGGGTTACCTGGAGAGAGGCTGAAACTAAGTCTGTGGTCCTGCCCACTACCGAGCACCTTGAAGACGAAGATGATGGAAGCGCCAGATAAGAAGATGATGGAAGCGCCAAACAAGAAGCCGACTGAGACAGCAGGAAATACCCACTACAGAAATCCGAGAACAGACAGACTCCATAGCTCAAAGACAATTGCACTCTTCATCGTAATCCTCCTCTGTTTTCTCCTCATGACTACGCTCTGGATTATGGAAGAACACGCACCTGCTCACGAAACATTCCTAACCACTGCTCAGCCTACCACCATGAAGGAACATTATCTAATTTCGCTCTCTCCTCAACTAAGAGAGAGGCGAAAGGAGTTTTGGAACAACTCTTTCGTGCAGCTACTTCACCAGCACAATCTTGCCACCAACGCCACCAACTGCTGGATCTGTGGGTTGCTACCCCATGCCACTGGACATTCAATACCATTCATCCCTTCACCCTTCTCCGTCCACGGCTCCTGCCTTGCCTGGCTGATCCTCCTGCAAGAGAGCTATACGGGAAATGCCACCTCCAGCAGAGCTGCAGCACATTCTTCTCATGGGGCCGGGCGAAACAAGACAAAGACACACTTCTGCCCGCTGACCCCCAGCGACTCAATCCAAATGGACATTCCGGCCAAAGAACGAATCGAAATGCAGGTGTTCAACAATCCAACCAGACCCACCTTCTCCTATCTGCGGAAACGAACGGCTGCCACTCTGACTGTGGCCCTGACGGTCATCAACGTCACAGGCCACATGTGTGTAGAAGGACTTGGGACACAGCTGGTGGGTCACAGCGCTTGCCGCTTTACCAGAACTTTGGACTCCACGGATCCACCTTCCTTTGTGTCATCCCCAAACATGTATTTCATCTGTGGCACGAAGGCCTACACCTGGCTCCCCAAAGGCTGGGGGGGCACTTGCTACATCTCCTTCGTCCTTCCTCCAACTTATGTGGCCCCAGCGAATCACCACAGACAAAAATGAGCCAAAGACGTTGAGCAAGCCGACTCAACAGGAGCACAGTTCCTCGATGCTATGAAAGGACTCGTCCCCCTCTGGGGCCCGATGGCAAACAGCCGTGCCATCCGACATTTGACTCAGGCAGTCGAGACAACCATGAACATCACAGCGGGCATCTTTGCCAACAACACTGCCGAGCTCCAAGCGGTCCGTTTGGTGGCTCTTCAGAACCGCCTCGTTCTAGATGTGGTTCTGGCGGACCGTGGAGGAGCATGCCGCATTATTGGGGCCAGCTGTTGTACATACATACCGGACAACTCACCCTCAGTGTACAAAGCCATCGAACATCTTCACAGACTCTCTTCGGAAGTTCACCAAGAGCAAGAAGAATGGTCGCTTGGTGGTTGGTTCTGGGACACCGTCAAAAGCTGGGGCTGGAGACTGCTCACCATTATCCTGATTCCCGTAGTTGTAATATGTGGCCTATGCTTAGGAATTCAATGTTTGCCACCTATGTGTTCTTTATGTGCGAGTTGTATTTTTCCCAAAACTGTGGACATGGGAAGCGAACATATGAGGGCATTATATGATACCGAAGTTAGGAATTTGATGAAAATTGACATTGAGTAAGCAAGTTGGCTAGATATGTTGAAAAGGGAGGACTGTTAAAAGTTAGGCTGAAAACCGTCAACATTATCGGCGCCCTCTTGCTCTCCTTAAACCTTTTGTGCGCGTAAAACAGCCGCCATTTTGGACACCATGGCTTCCCTGCTCTCGCCGAAGAGCCAGCGCGTCTCTCTCTCTCCTAACTTCGCTGGCAACCCCCCTGCTTGCACCTGCCTTGAGTCATAAACCCCTCTTCGGCGCTGCTCTGCCCCAGGCCCTCATCCTGTTCCCAGCGCGACACCTCCCTGCTTCCCCGTCATGACCTCCGGCCCTTTTGATGCAAACCCCTTTTCCCCATGTGCCCGTTTGTCTTCCCCGTTCCCAGGCCGACACCTAGCTCTGCCGATACCAATCTCTTGCCCCTCCCCATACAATAGGAAGCTTCCCTCCTCAAAGGACCCCCGAGATGATCAAAGCCCCCCCCCATCCCACGAGATCCGATCGAAACCCGCACACTCCGTGAATCGGCGGAATACCCAGCTGCGCGATGGTCATCACCTGTTGTGAACGGGGCGGGGACTTCCACTGTAGCCTTGCATGGGAACGGGCTGGGAAGGGGGGATTCTGAGGATGTCTTTCCGTACTTCAAAGTATCAACGAGAATGTGTTACATGCAATAAACAGATAAACGTGTGTATAAGAGGCCAGGCCTCAGGGATGCAGTTAGAGCACCTCAGAACGATACCTTCTGTCCGTTTTCGTTGTGTTCTCCTCCGGAGCGAATAAAAACCTTGTTTCCTGCCTTCCAGTCTCCAGCGCCTGCCTCTTCAATAGTTTAACTTCTTTGTGGGTTCAAGAGGCGACATCGCCGGGCAATAATTAAGGATCTTATATTCTGGTTGGTAGTGCCCCCCCAGTTTGTATTTTTCCACATGACTCCAAAATAAAATCTTTTATCTGGGGTACGGCTAAGCCGCGTATTACCTTGGCCAAACTCAAATCCCACCAATTACATGGTGGCTTGGGTCTTCCCTCTATAGAGCATTATTCACTCGCCCTCCATCTTTCACAACTTTCCTTCTTTTTGCCCAAGTCTAAAGACATACCTCAATGGGTCCCACTTGAACGTCACTTATTATCTTCTAGTCTTGGCCTGTCCCTTTTATATGGTAGTGGTTCTAGTTCTTCCGACCCTAAAAACCCTATCTTATCTGCTATGCATAAATCTTGGCAAAGAAGCCATCGCTTACTTAAATCCAACTCGCGGCTTCACGTCAAAGCTCCTTTATGGTCCAATTCGGCTATTCGTGTTCATGGTCGCATGATATCATGGCCTTTGTGGCAGGAGGCTGGTGTTCACTCTTTGGAACAACTATTCCACGACAATAACTTTAAATCTTTTTCTCAAATCAGCGAGGAATTCCATTTACCATCCACACAATCCCATCAATATGCACAACTTCAACACGCCATCACAAAACACTTAGGTTCTCCACCCGATTTGTTGGCCGTATCTCCTATTTTATCTTATTTACATCTGTGGGGAAATCTTAAAGGTGTGACTTCTGGTCTTTACAAAACTTTCTTGCATCCTCTTTTTTCGCAACCCCTCTCGAAAGCTCTTCAATTGAAGTGGCAATCTCGCTTATCAGTTACATATTCCATTACTCAATGGGATCAAGTTCTGGAAGGTTTACATAAAGGTGTCCGAGAAGCTCGTCTCAAATTTTGCATTTTCAAAATCATCCATGAATGGCACTGGTCTCCATCTAAACTACATCATGCCAAATTGATAACACAATCTTTGTGCTGGAGATGTTCTGCTTCTGGCTGTGATATTACACACATTATTTGTGAATGCCCCCGTACTAAATCATTTTGGCTTTTTATTAGAAAGACTTTGGCATCTACTATGTCATTACCATTGCCCTTTACTTCTGCAAATATTATTTTACATGATTTTCGAGGTCTTCCGACATTGTCTAAACCACAAACTCGTCTTCTTCATACTGCTTTGGCTACGGCCAAAATCTGTATATTACGCCATTGGAAGTCTCCCTTATCTCCTTCCCAGGAAGAGTGGCTGGTGGCCATGGTACAAACAGCTTCTTATGAACGTGTAATTTATAACTTACAGGATAAGGCTTCTGTTTTCCTTCAAACATGGTCCCCATTCATAGAAGCCACGGTGGATAGTGACTCTGTTTCCATTCCTTCCTCCCCAACGTCTGCTATCCCTTCTTAATTACTTTTCCTTTTACTTTTGCGCTTGTGTACTCTTCCTGGTTTTATCATGCTCCTTAACCCTCTTCATTTGTCTCGGTCACCTCTTCCCTCTTCTTATCTCCTTTCTTTTGTTACTCTGGGATTCTCTTCTTTTTTTTTTTTTTTTTCTTTCCTTCATTATTTCGCTTTCCTCTTCTCTGCTCTTTTTGCTTTATAGCTCATTGAATATTTGATATTTTTGCTTTTCCACATTTACAATATCCTATGTATAATTATGTCATTTTCATATCTTATTTTATTATGTATCTACATGTGTATGTATTTTTGTATTTTCATCTAAAATCTTTTAATAAAAAATTGCTAAACAAAAAAATAAAGCAATTACCACATTTGGCATGACCTGTGATACGTCATGCCAAATGTGGTAATTGCACAATGTGCGACAGTACAATAGAAGGAAAAGACTTTTCTTTCAATGATGTGAGACATGTTCGTAGACAATTGACAAATTGTAATAGTAATAATGTCATTTATGCTATCATCTGTAGTTGCCCTAAGATCTACATTGGTCAAACTACGCAAAAAGTCAAACTAAGGATGTGTCAGCACAAGAGCCGCATTCGATGTAAGACCCCAAATGCTCCTTTGGTCGATCACTTTGTGGACATGGGACACACAGAACTTGACTTCGAGTGGACTGTGATTACATCGGTCAAGGTGCCCCCTCGAGGTGCTAATCTTCAGCAACTCTTGAATAAGGAGGAGCTACATTGGATTTTGAAAACACGAAGTCTACATGAAGGATTAAATAAGTTGGAGGACTGGACCTCATTGTTATGAACTGTTTTTGAATATGATCTGTTATTAATCGTGGCCTAAGTCAAGGCCTGTTCCATCAATTTATAATTGAGAGTAACATTGTTTCTTGTTTTCCAGACTGTATGTAGAGTGATTAATGGCAGAAATGTCTTTGTAATATAAGGAATACATTGCACTTACAATTTATGCACCTTGCTTAGGCTTGTTGGAATTTAAAACCCAAAATATCAATCTGCTTAACAATCACACAAAATGTAGAAAATATTGGGGTAGTAACTGGGTCATATAAGTAACTGACCTTATTATCCCAGACTAGACTTAGTAGTTCCTTGAGACTCATTAATAATCCTAACGCTGTAAACCACTTCAAAATGGCCCCCATAATTGCATCGGATAACCCTTGCCTGTTACTAATATTAAGTGAGCATGCGCGGCGTTTCAATTCCAGCGCGCTGTTAGCTGCATGCAGAACTGATTCCCATCGAGGAGCCGCGATTTTTCAAGCCCGGGTGAGTCTCAGCTCGCCATGCAGGCCGGCTATCTTAACTAGATTATACCAGAAACGAGCATTTCATGTGTAATTCTCTGATTCCAGGGCAACGACCCTTTCTGGAAATCGGATCCCTATTGTGGACGTTTCCGGCCCTGCTATCGGTAAGCGCAATATGGGTAGCGTTCTTTAAGGTGCCGACCCACACGTCATGGTGGTTGTTTATATGCATTTTCATCCGTTGCCTCCCTAGGACGGAGTTTTATTCCTAAACGCACTTCTACCGAGGACCGTATTAATCGGCATTGTTACCGCTTGCATATTCCAACAGGCAACACGTAATTCGGTAAGCCCACCCGATCAACCGATCCCCGTTTTTATACAGCGTTAGAATAGGCATAATACGTAGTCTCCTTAAATTACAGGTAATTCAAGGTACCCCAAACTACTGGTGGTTCTCTACCAACTTGACGGGCTTGGTAAGTGCCAGCCCATAATTATTACCAAATTAGTGCATGAATACGACATAGTGTCAGAACTAAATAAGAATTTAGCTCTCTTGGTTGTGAGCTACTTTATTTATAACATGGGCTGTATAGTGCCTCTTCAGTTGATAGTTCCCCAGTACGTAATGAAGTCTACCGAGGTGCGTTGACTTCTGTTTAATTTTGCGTTTAGGGTTTGAACCATGTCACATGGGCTGCATGGGTTGGTGTTATTGGTCACCTATAATACAGTCAATGAATAGTTGTTTTTAGTTAAGTGTTTGGATTAATATAATCAAAACTGTGAGTAACCTACATGCCCTTTTTCTAATAACTCTGTTCTATTTTCTTCTCTTTTTTATGTGTATTTGTATGTCTAACTTTATGTTAAATTACAACTGTACCATTGATATGGGTAATTATGTTAGCTATTGAAAATAGGCAAAGGATCAATAGTCCTGAAGATGAACTCTTAATTAATTGAAGTTCGAAACGTCGTCGACAAAATACGCAAATGTCACTAATCTATCAGTATTTGTGTGTGCATATGTGTAGTTTATGAATAGTCTGTACATAATTTATGCCAATCAGACTGCTTTTTTGTTTTGCCTAGAAAATTTGTGTTGTATGTCTCCCTTTGGTGGAGTGTGTTGAGTCGGGCACCGGCTGGTGTCCCACTTATATCTTTTAAAATTTTTATACGAATTTTTCATTTAATGTAATTAAACTGTCCGGCTGGACATCAAGATAGAACTATTTAGTCTATTTTGTACTGAATTTATTTGGTTGTTGTAGGGACCATTGTCTCTGTGAAAAAAGTACTACCCATAGGTCCCTAACGATTGCACCTTGGGTTCCCTTGTCTTGTAAAATATGCAATTTGCAGGGCATTAAGACACACATACCAATAAATACTAGGTACGAGAATAGGGGGCGGTGAATCTTGCAGGGGAGAACCATGCAATGCATTCCACCCTCACTTTGTTATAATTTAAATGCCTCTCAATTAAGAAGAGAAATAACCTCTACTACATTGACAATTATTTTTAAATAAGTTAAGTACAGGGTGCTCGCACTGATTGGTGGATTCAATGTATTTATTTATTTTTAAACATGTATTTAGCATTTTAGTTTAAGGAAACATGACCCACAGTGCAAAGTCATCATGTATATCATTGAACCCTAATATCAGGAGGAACTGGTACTCAGCTACATCCCAGATGACATGGTTTATCTACCAAGGTTCAACATTGTCCTCCAGTTCAGAACATGTCGTAAGATCCTTCCCCAGCCAGTCCTGAACATTGTGTTTTAAGCAAAATATAAAGCAATTGGTAGCACCAACATAACCAGTAGGACTTCCTACTGATATTATACCTGGCAATCGTTGGAGTCAGGCTGGGTCATCCTCCATGTCGGAGGGAGACAACACCCACACATTCGAAGCCTGTAGTGTTTTGGACATCGTCAGGTGTACGCCACCCATTCTCATTTGTCACCGTATGTAAGTGGTGAATAGTTGTCATGTTGTATTGAATTTGGCCACCTTGTCCTGCACAATAGCTGCGAGTTTCCCCATGGCGCAGAGGTTCCACACCCTCCCCGACCACATGTTGAGCAAGGGTGTCTGGGGTTGTTTCCACACCTGCTCAATTAGAATGGTGGTATGATGGAAATTCCCCCACTTTCATGACATTTGAACATTATTTTGAAATAGTGATTTCTATTATCAAAGCAATATTTCTTAAAAAATGGTTTGTGTAACAGTATGCATATAAATATCATATATACAAATATTTGCAAATGAAAAGACAGAGCAATCATAGAAACAAGGATTAACACTGTATTTTGACAACCATCTTTTGAACCTAGAGGCAGTCCAGCACGAGCGGTGATTGCTCCTTACACTTAGGCCAGGGCTATAAACCTTTCAGCCCGAGAAAGGCACTGTGCTCCTGTGCCAATCCTTGGAAGCATCAAGGCACACATATGATATACTGTGCATCCCTTATCCTAGTGCCAGCAAAGTTTCCATGATTTTGGAATTATAGTATTGGTGTCCTTCTTTATCTCCACTGAGGTGGTTGTCCTTGGAGAGACACCCTTTTTATCATTGGACATCAATTAAAGGTAGACAGGGGATGTCATTTGCTGCCTTTGGAAATGCCCCGCTCTCCCACCACGGGGTATTTTGACAGACAAAACAGGTACAGAAAGTAAACAAGGCTCTTTAGACCAGTGTATCATATGGTATTACCACTCTGTCCACCCAATAGCTCTAAAGGGCAAATAGTATATAGTTTAAGGGCTTAAGAAGCAAAATGGGGTAAATACTGCTATACCAATGGGTGTGTAAAGGGCCATGGAGTGCTTCCCCAGGCATTTTGGAGATATAGGGCCAGATTTATTAGTTTTCTCTTAATGCAGCACATCAACCAAATCCAATGGGCTGCATTGCACAAGGGGAAAGACAGCACCGAAGATTGCCTGCTGCTGTCACTCACTATGCTGGCACTCTAATATGGCAGTCTTGCACAACACACAGCCTTTCATCATAGTGCATAGGGGAGTGTTGCCTGTCCAACTTAGGATTTGTACTGAAAGCATAGCCTTCCAGAACAAATGTTTATACCGAGACAAACACAATAGGATCCCATACTTTGAATGTTTCCAGTGCACTTCAGCACACATGCACTCCATCTGTATTCTTGAACAATGGACACATATATTTCCCCTTGTTAATGCCTTCTCCAAGAAGGAGGTATTTCTTTTAATTCTAAATTGGGTTTGGCTACTTTTGCTGATTGGTCTTTCTGTCAAAACCTGGGCTGTCACCCAAGAATTTGGTGTGGGTGCGCTGTGGGTGGCACTCCCACTATACCCTGCACTGCTACACAGGCTGCGGAGTACTTTAGTTTTACTCCTACTGCAGGTTGAGAAGTACAATCCATGTAAAATAAACTATGATATGACTCAATAGATAAGACTTTCAGAGTAGGGCAATGTTTTGTTCATATTGTATAAAACATTGTGTCTGAAGAATCAGATCATAGAACTTTATGTCCACTGCACTTAATGAGGTGGACACTGCACCCATTTTAGGTGAAATGCAAAGGCATTTGGAATGCTTTCTTTGGTCACTGCCTCAAGTGATTGCATATGAGAAACCACAATTTGGAGTATTTCTTTGCAGCAATGGTTGCTCTTTCAAAATCGCTTTTTGTATGGCTGTAAGTATTTTTATCAGAAGAAGCAAACTGTGCTTCTGCTGGTTAATATAAATATGAATTGTAGTCTATGTGAACCATTTGCCCCTCATTGTAGATTGAATAAGTTTAAAAGAATGGCTTGGTATGACTCTCAACACTTGGTCAGTTTTGCTATCTCTAGTCTGTAAATATTTTGTCTCTAGCAAGTCTGATTGCAGGGCACTCAAGATATCAGTGGGTTTACTGGTCCACTGTTATGCAGAAAATGTGAAAGAAGTAAAGCCTCACTCACTTAGTATAGTGAGGCAAGTGAGTCCATCTAGAGTTAAGGAATCCCAGCAGTTGCCCATTTCTGAATAAAAACAGGTGATAATCCCTTGCCCGCATAAGATAATTCATATCCACAAAAGTTCACCATAAGATAGGGTATTTTACTTTACTTAAAATTCGTTTTATAGCCATGTGATGTTAGAATGGTAACTATATGGTCCCCCCTTATCTGGTGGGCATTTCTTATAGCCCATGACCAAACATTTAAAAGAATCAGGCTCTCTGTTGAAACTGAGAGCCATTAGATACTTGCTTTCAGATGCGTGTTTCGGACAGCCCCCGGCCGTCATCCGCACACGCCCACTGTAACGTCGAACAGCCAGGGGCCGTCCGATGCACCGAATGGGTTAAAATGCTGGGGCCTGCTTGAGAGCCCAATTGCTGGTGTATATTTCCTGGTCCAGCCTCGGGATATGGCTGGACCAGGAGCTCAGTTTTAGGACTCAAGCTCGTAAAACCGCGGGAACCTGCTTCGGCCTTATAAAGATGGCAAGAAAAATCCTACATCTACTCCCCCACCATTCCAGGAAGCTCCTAATGCAGGGGCTGGTGAACTCCAGATTGGACTACGGTAATGTCCTTTATCTGGGGGCCCCAGCCTCTGTAGTCCACAGACTTCAATGCGCACAAAATGCGGCCGCCAGAATCCTCACAGGAACCGCCGCAAGGAGCTCGGCCAAACCAGCCCTTAGAAGCTTGCACTGGCTACCAGTAAAGGAACGGGTCAACTTTAAATCCCTGTGCATAGCCCATAGAATTATGCACAACGAAGGCCCTCCCATTCTGAGGCCACTTGTAACAAAACAACAGTCGAGTAGACAATTAAGATCAAACTCCCTCTCCCTCGCAAACGTTCCAAGAATCAGGAAGTCCAGAACAGGAGGTCGCCTGTTCTCGTACAATGCCCCGAGACTATGGAATGCCCTTCCTCTCCCCCTGAGGCAAGAACATAATTACCTCAGGTTCAGGAAACAACTAAAGACCCTACTCTTCCCCTGAGTCCTCCATCCTGACTCCTCACCCCACAGGACAATGGTCACTAGCGCTGGGATGCCCTAGGGTAGCTATGCGCTCTACAAAACCCAAAATCAAATCAAATCAAATCAACAACTTCAGGTACTAAGGAAGAGAAGGCTATTTTTATTACTGCCTGTCTTTGGGGCACTTCCCTAACAAAGACTGGAGGCCGGTCATCTTCTGGTAATATTATTACATATTTTTCAGACAATTGGGGCCAAAATACCGCTTTAATAGTGCAAGGTATATCTCCTTTAATTTGTATGTTTTGTCTGTAACCTCTATTAAGAGGATTTACATTATCTATCTGGAGTTTCAACCTGTATGTACTTGTCATTTGTACTCACGACCAGAAACCTCTGGAGAGTCTGATGTACAAATAATCAAAGGAGGGTCGGGGAGTAATATTTGAAGAGGTCTTGCACCCATATTCCCACAAAGTCCATGTATGGTGAGCACATGGGGGCAGTTCCTCAAGTGAGGTAAAGTATAAGCTCTGATGGATGGACCAGCAGATCATAACAGTCGGATCGTGGGTTACCAGAATGATCAGACCAAGGTGCCCTCACACACCTGGTAGGGTGTCATGCTTCATCATTGGGCGCCCCTCGTCTGGCCGGTGCAGCAATGTCTGATGGGCCGCTCATTGGGGACTCTTTGACGGAGATCTTCTGATCATAAAGTTGAATGATGTATGCAAGTAAGGGACTGGTATAGTGGCAAAGAGGTGGTTTAAAAGGGCCTAAGGGAACTAGGGAGACTTTAATAAAGTAGTGGCCCTGTGACTCATTAAACACAGAGACGCAATCTAAGGTGATAATGTACCCTAATAGCTATAGTGTGTGTAACGTGAGGTCAACATGTTTCAAGTCTAGTATGCCAGGAGTGTAAATAGCATTTTATCTGGATCAGGCTAGTACCTACCCTCTAAACAAAGAGTGTGGGGCCCAAAAAAGATGTACATAAACAGGATACCCACTTCAACAGTTAATACGGCACCTGATGAGGGGCAGAGAAGCAGATTCCGTCTATAAGAAAAAGAGGAGAAAAGGACCATGAGAGATCTGTTGTTAACGATTTATTCAAAAGGGCTAATAGTGTTTCACAAATAGTCTCACCCATTCATATATCATGTGCTTTAAGTTTCAGACTCCAGATTTATGTTGCCAATCTCCTTAAAGGGGCTGTCTACATACATTTTAGTGTATTACGATCTGGTATGCCCCAGTGACACAGTGGCTTATTCTGCAGGTATTGGTGCTTGATCTGGAGGCATGGGTAATGCATATAAATTGTGATGTAAACCAATAAGAAAATTATTTGAAAGTAGAATCACATATACATAAAGAAACACTAGACTAAAGTCCTGGTGTTGTGTAATGTTGGAGAAATGTAATTGATGGCTGACAAGGTTTTTTTTTCTTTCATGTTCATGACAACTTCCACCTTCAGCAGTATTTAATGGGCCAAACTCCCTACATGAGAGTTACTTTAGACACTGAAATACAATAAAGAAACCATTAAAAAACTGATGTTGCATGGATGGAAGTCCTTGTGCAACTGGACAGCAATTGTATTTTGATTGCTCTACATCCCTCATATGAAAGTGATAAATGTTGCCAGAGGATTTGTTGATGGTGCATAGGTCGTTCCACTTTACCTTTAAGAACAGTATATACTGTCGATCTCAATAAAATAATGTTCTTACCTCCATAACTAAGGCCCTTTATTTCAAACTTAGGGTCCTAGTCTGATCTCATTAGGAAGGCCTCCAGATGGGTCCCAGACGAGCAAATCTGATT
Source organism: Lissotriton helveticus (assembly GCF_964261635.1). Taxonomy (NCBI): domain Eukaryota; kingdom Metazoa; phylum Chordata; class Amphibia; order Caudata; family Salamandridae; genus Lissotriton; species Lissotriton helveticus. The sequence continues at coordinate 1,617,053,776 of NC_136069.1, forward strand.
CGGAGCATATGTTTCTGACCGAATCGTCCCCTGTTCCAAACAACCAAGTACGATGCGAAGATCTCGTCCACGCCAACCTAATCGTTTCCCAACCCCATCCTGGCAGTTCGAGTTGGTCATAGCCGAATCGTACAGCGCAATAGAGCCGGCTTCTGAACGAGCGAGTACGATGCACGATTCTGATGAATCAGCTATGGGAATCGGACTTCAGGGAGCTGTAGCAGGGCCCCCTTCACCCAGGGCCATCTGAATTGGTACCGTGGGGATAACCATGGGACGCCCCGTTTCAATGCATACACAGTGTGCACGCTTTTCCCCGCCCACCCCTTTTTGCAATGGGAGCCTGTGTACGCTTTTGGTACACAGGCTCCAATAGAGTTCAATGGGAGACCAAACTAAATGAGTCAGTCACTATATGGATGCATCGGAATCAGTCGCTCGGACTCCCAGTGCGCGATTTGCTTGGAAAGTTCTCTGGAACCGAGTCGATCAGAGGGCTTTCCTAACGAGATCATACCCATGCCCTATGTGTATGCTTCTCAGCTATAGTGCTTGTGGCATGTATGGAAACTATCAATGTTTGAATGGTGTTCCCTGCTAAAGATGGACGTTCCTTCATAGTTAACGTTAGGGTTATGAATACCTATCTTCTCTGCTCCTTGAGCAGGTACAAGGCTTAAGTCTCCCAGAACCTCTACAAGTTTGAGCCAAGCTGTCTGTCCAACATCACCAATTGTATCAAACTGGTGTAACTTTGGTTTGACTCCCAATGCAAAGCAAATCATTTATCAACACAGCAACATCTTGACCCTACAGGAGCTTTCACTTACCAGTAAACATCCTGGTGACCATTTCCTAATCACCCTCCCTTCGATTATCAACCCAAGGAAGAGACCGGTGATAATACTTCTGGATCTGGTTGGTTGTGATCTGATTAGGCAGGGCCAGACTGGGAATCCAAAGCAGCCCAGACAATTTCGCCAGACCAGGCCAGGGGGAAAGCTGGGTTGGGGTGAGCAAGTGTGCACTGCTGTTTTTGATACTGGGGACCGATAGTGCAGCTCTGCTGCAAAACCCACCCCAAGAAACAAAACCAGCCCCCACCACTGAAAAGCCGGCCCCCACCCTTCAATTCTCTTGTGGAAATGCCCGATGCCCGATACTGCCAGTCCGGCCCTGTTGATTTCCTTTGAGTACCTCGGGTATGCCCTAAGAATTGACTCTACAGAATTCGGACATTCGACTAATTTGGTTGCCATCTTCCAGGTCTGCATCATCCGCTGACAGAGAAATGTGCTAGGAAAAAGGGCATCCTGCTACTGTTTTCTTCAGTGCTCAGTATAAAATAAGCCATGGATCAGAAGAAATGCTTAAGGTGTCAGATTGGAAACTTAGATGGGTGACTGTCTAATGTGGAGAGGAGATTTTTCATCCCAACGGCAAGCAGATATAATGCACAGCTCACTGAGATCTGTGTTCAACCCCACAAGAAGAGCTATCACCTGTTATCTGCATTATGAGAAGGCGTAGAACGTTCTGGAGAGAGCACATGACTCCGCCTTCTGAACACCTACCCAGAAGTCTGGCAGTGAGTGGCTAGACCAATAGGGTCAATCCATCTGAAGGTGAGACTTCTGTATGTTAGGCCTTACAAACTTTCCCTGTCCTTGAATGACATGCTAGACATGGCAGACTCAGACAGGGAAAAATAATCAATGGCCATGATCTAAGAGAAAAAACACCCGGTACATTGATTCTGTCTTCTGCCGAACGTAAACCCCCTTTTCGGGGTTTGTTGCTGCATCTAAAAACTGCATGACTGGCATTATATCACTGACAAAGTGCTGCTGCTATGTAGATAGAAGCATTTTCAGCAAACATTCAACACCAGGGTTGAAGTGGATTGAAGAAAAATTGGGAAAGCTGCTGGAAGATGAGTGGAGGAGGGTCTTGGTCACCTCAGTGGACTGGCAGCCTTTCAATTAATCTTTAAATGATGCCTTTGGTCCACATCCTCTGAAAATCAGGAAGCCTTTGTTTTATAGTTTTTGGGATCCTTTGTACATATTTTGGTCATGAAGGTTTACTCACACCTTTGAATCAGAACCGCAGAGCTATCCTCCTTGTAACAGTGGATGCCATAACACAGATCAGACTTTAAATAGCCATTTAGGATGCTGTATAAGATCCTCCTGGCACCCACACTAATGACTTGAGAATAGAAACTGAACCCTAAAGTAACCAAAGACTGTTAAAGAAATTGCAATCCCACACAACAGAATAAAATGGCTCTTGGCGTCTAATAACAAATCATCTATATTATCTATCCTATGAGTGCTATTATAACATTTGAAGTTATATCTCCTCCCCCAAAGATTTTGCTCTGGATGTCATATTTAAATGCCCTTCCTTTACCACGAGTAATTAAAGACATGCTCATTTGTAAAGCTATAATCCTGAATGGAGGTTGATTTTACTGCATGTTATGATTATGTTATGCTATGGCTGAGTTCTAAGCTTACTTGCAGGTCTTGGAGAAAGACTTTAGTGCTCACTCATGCAACCTATGGAGAGTCATTGTAGATGGAGAGAATTAGCTGAAATGAATCTGAGTGCAAAGGTTCCAGAGAAAATTTGGACTTCAGAGATAAGGACTGTGCCCACCACAAGTACTGCAGGCTTATCACTGACTGGTTCAGGATCCAGAGAAAAGTCCACACGCTTATATATTGTTTCAATTTCCGGGCCTTGTAATATCGAAATACAGATGTATGACGTATTCATGCATGCTTTTACAACACATGCCTTTACAATGCAGGCAATACAATTAATGCGCTGTTACCACATGTTCCATTACGACTTGCCTTAGGGAAGAGGTGGACTTTGGAATAGTATATTTTACTATTCCAACTCTAGTCCGTGGAACAGTAGGGAAGGTGCCGGATTTTAAATCAAACAAAGAGCCCCTAAAGCAAGTCTTTGTAACAACTTGCATGGTAATGGAACATATGGTAATGACGCATGCGTTGTAATGGCACTGTGTAGTTCTGTCTGGGTTGTAAGCGCTGTTTCCCTTTAACAATAATATACCTTAGGTGGAAAGTGGCATAAAGATAGAAGTAGTATATACCTTTAGAGACCGATACAATCACTAGTAAATTACTATGGGACCTATTCACAAAGGCATTTGATGTATGCACATTAGTACTCTTGTAAAACTCCTTTACATTATCCTAAGTGAGTTGGCTCCAAAACAACAAAAATGGGAACAAATAGGGAATTTACAGGGAATATTCATCTGCAGCTATTAGCGTTAACTAATAGGGAGTTGGGTGTTTTGGGACTGATTTAAAAAGCGACATACAAGTACGTCAAAGTGTACTAAAGGATTACTCTCACCGCACCATTCTTTTGTGAAGCAGCCTCTAATTCTGAGAGCATCAGGGGAAAATTCTGATATAATGCTAAACTATCCTCCTTCTGCTTGGGAATGATCAGGTCTGAGCTGTAGGGAGTGGGATTGAAAAGCTTTTGGCATGGGACTCCATTTTCTTTTTACAGCCCTCTTCTTGTTTTCATCTACCAGTCTATTGATATTGCCAGTAGAGATACCTCACATGTTCATTTGGTTGAAGTTCATCAAGTCCTCAGGAGCACTCAGTGTGCTCAGTGTGGGAACAGGTCACTGAGCTCAGAATAGGTGGAGTTGGATAAAAAGTATAACGCATTGCTTTTTTAAGCACAGTGAAAACCCTGGAATATTTCCAATGATTATCTGAGGGATCTATTTAGAAAGTATGTCAGTGGAAGAGGGACTGCTCAAAGTAAATTTACATAATATCATTTAATATTGTCCTTTACTGCAATAATCTGTGTCCTTCAGATAGGGAATGCTGGCCATTGCCTATCTGTGTGAACCCTTTTCATGTGTTCAATTCTATGCATGAACCATGCCACACCGGGTGATTGCTGTGCATATTTAGCATGAAAATGAGTACCATTTTCTTATGGTAATGACAAGGAGCTGGCATGATATGAAGTCCATGTTAAGGCCTTAGATAGATAAGATCCTTTAACAAACAAGCTTGCACACTGCCTCTTTAATCCTACTGGTTTTCAAACTGTAAATTATGGGGTTTAAGCCAGGAGGAACAAACACGTAGATGATTCCCATCAATACATGAATAAGAGGAGGGGCATTTTTCCCAAACCTGTGAACTAGTGTTAAGCCAATAAGAGGTATATATGATATCAGAACAACAGAAATATGAGACACACAGGTGTTAAAAGCCTTCCGTTGTCTCTCCGTTGGGTTAATTTTTAGGACAGCCCATAGGATCAAGATATAAGACAATAAAATGAGCACAGAGTCCAGCAAAAACGTGGAGAGAACCAGGACCAGGCCATAGGTACTGTTGACAGTTGTATCAGAGCAAGCAAGCCTTATCAAGTCTGGGTGAAAGCAAAAGGCATGCGAAAGAACATTGTTGTTGCAGAACCGCAGCTTTTTCAGAAGCATTGGCTCTGGAACGTGTATGCTCGTGCTCCTGATCAATGACATCACTCCAATTTTAAGTACATTAGGGCTGGTTAGCAAAGAAGAGTACCTCAGAGGATAGCAAATTGCAACAAAGCGGTCAAAGGCCATCAGGACTAGAACTGAAGACTCCAAAGAGGAGAAAGATTGGAAAAAGAACATTTGTGTCAGGCAAATATCAAAATCAATTTTCTTCTCGTTGAACCAGAAGACGCTGAGCACTGTTGGCAAAGTAGAGAACGTCAAGCCCAGATCAGAAAGGGCGAGCATTGATATAAACATGTACATGGGATCAGAGAGGTGTGGGTTATTCCTTATAATGAACAGAATGATGCAATTTCCCAGGACAGAGACAAGGGAAAGTGTGAAGAGAAAGATGGAAATCCAGATGTGGGCTTCTTCTGCCCCAGGAATGCCCCTCAGCAAGAAAGTGGTCCAAGAGACATTGGTGGCATTAACCGCTGTCATGTCCTGAACAAGCCTTGTTTGAGGTCATTCGAAAAAGGTCGGCTTCCTGGAAATAAACATAAGAATTCAATGTTTTAGGAACCTTTCCTTGAACTTACCACACACATAAATTATAATTTTTAGGTATGACATGACTGATTGATTTATGGATGAAATATGAAAAAAAATACTCTAGGTAAGATTGGATGTAGAGATCTGTGGGATGCAAGCGAGGATGTCCCATTTACCAGTAAATGCTTGATTTAAGGAATTTAACGCCAGTTCAAACTGGGCCAGTTTTTGTCAGCTTCTAAATATGTACCATGAGTTACCAATTTCTCAAAGTTAAATTCTTGTATAGCTTCAAATAATTTTTAGATGCTATAGAGCCCCCATTAGCTCACAGACCGTATTTGCAATTTAGGCATGGAACCCTACAAATAGCTACATACACCTGTAAATGGTATCAAACCATGCATCCCTCAGATTGCCACTGTCAAACCTGTGGAGCAGAGAAGGAAACTACAGAGCATGTATTCTTTTTCTGCCTAATTTACTCCCTATCTAGGAAGAAGTGGCATACACCAATTTGCCGGACCATGGGTGCAAGATCTCATTCTAATGCATTCCTAATAGTAAAAAATTATGCAAGGTATTTAACTGTATTTACAGTAACTCGGTTTTTATTGGTAATATGGAGTGTAGGGCAGCTGTGTCTGCAAGAAAGAACAATATTAGTCCATAGTGTATAGGTTCTAGCTCTAAGTATTTTAAAAATAGAACATGATATTCGCTGTATTTATTATTGTAGACCTGTGTATTTGCCCACAGATATAAGCTAATTAATTACAGTGTCTGGTATTAATGTATGTGGTTTAAAACACTTTCCCTTTGCCTAATTTGATATTTTTACCTTTTTTGTGTCTATTATACATGAAAATTTTATTGTGATTTTTATTGTGTACTTTTATAGCTTATGCATTTAATGAATAAAGAGTTGTGGGGTTTGAAGAAAGAGTGAGGGTGTGTACAAGAGACCAAAGCTATTTTGATATGACTCCCCCCTATAAAACTATAGGATACGTTGACTGTTTTATGTGAGGCACAGTGAAAATAAGGAACACAATTCTGAGATAATATTTATTTGTATACATTAATATGAATGAGATAGGTCGCAAATGCGAACCACTACGATTGGCTAGACTCAGAGGCATAATAGGCTGGTCTGTTCAGCCGACCACCAGTTCGGACACTGCTCTTAAATATAACAATCTTTTAAATTAAATTCCAGACCTCTTTCTTAGAAGAAAATAAATGGAACATTTTACAACCATTTTTCAGGTGTAATGACCACTGGTGTGCCACTACCTACTCCTAAAAATGTTTTTGTCCACATTCACACGAGAAAGGGGGTCCCTTGTGGGCCACTTTTTTCTTGCGAATAGATACCAACTCCTTTGACCTGGTGGTAAACTATTAATGTGTTGTTACCAGATGTGCATTGCAAAACAATAATACATACCTTAAAGGATTACCATTTGGAAGAGAAGCCCTTTACATTCCCCACTAGATTTTGGTTAAACCAGGAAAGAGTTCTGTAATGCTAAGTAGAATAGAAATACAGAAAGGCGAGAGGCTGGAAGAGACAAGTAATAGCAATGACACATCTTCAAAAAAAAGGTTTGAAGACAGAGAATTTAATTATGACAAACAAGAGGAAATAGGGTAAATAAATAGCATAACAGAGATTATGTCTAACAGTATGTCTAGCATTTGCTAGATGTGTGTTCAATTTTGTTCAAAATTGTAAAAGCGATGCAGCACTTCTCACTCAACCAGTTCAGAATTCCATAGAGCTGGACCTGCTCTGGAGAATGTTAGTGTGGCATCTTTAGTAATTGAGAAGCTCTTTATTTACAGCTTTATGTTCTACATGCTTCTTAAGATCATAGCAGTCTGTGCAGTCTTTAGTGTCCCAATAGATACCTAGGTCGACACAGTTGTAGAACTTTGTAGATTATAAGGGCATCCAGAGGTATCAATGAAGATCTTTGAGAACATTTGTAATCTTATCGAACCTCTTCTGGCCTGAAGTCAATTCAACCACACAATGAAGCAACGTTTTCATGGGTCCCGGAGCAGATGTTCAAGTGCCTTGTAGAAGGGCATGTCAGAAATCACTTACATTATACTCTGGATCCAACATAAACAATACATTCATCTGTCTCTCACTCCCTCCACCAATAAATACAGTACATGGAATGAGAATGTGAAGGCCAGTAGCAGAAATGGGAAAAGCGGAATGGGGTAAGAGAGAAAACAGAGACACCGAACATCCTTCGGACTCATCCCTACTACTTGACATGGATGTTTGCAGGTTGAAGTGGTCATCTAAAGGCAGTAGAAGATCTCTTAGTAAAATGCCATGAATGTCTTGCTTCTAACAATAGAATTAAAAAGGATATACCTTAACTGTGCCTCTGTGTAACCAACGTGCTGCGTCCTGATAAAAAACTTGCTGTTCTTGAAACTGAAGCATAACAAGTGATAAGTACTTTTATATATGTTAACTAGCAGCCCGTCCCGATGTTGTCCGGGCATGAATTGCTGCCGGCCAGTAGTATATTGTTTTGTAGGATTTCGTTTAGATAGCATTTCTTATCTGTGACAGGCCTGTGAAATGCTCCGATTCACAGTGCACTGCTGATGCACTTAAGAGTGCGCGTTCAGTAGTGTGTGAACTCGAGTTTCCCTACTTTATTTTTCCTTGTAATATTATATAGCGCGAACTCGACAACATTGCATGAGCACAATTTACATTACAGAAGAACACATTCATTTGTGGTAGGCACGGGGAGACAAAGCGATTTGCCTGGAATCACAGGATGTTGAGCTGATGCCGAGATTAGAACGTAGCTCCCCAGCTCTAAAGTTCGCAATTCTAGAACTTGTGGCGGGAGGTGTGTCTAAAAGTGTATGTCGGTGCTGGACATCAATGAGAGAGACCTGTGCATTTTTTTAAATGGGTGGTGAAAAAATATGAGTATGTTGCTGGAGATGTGGGCCGCCGTGCCACCAATGTACTTACCGGGGGAGGGTAAACACCCATTATTCCGCAACTTTCTTTCCGCATACCATCACTCCGCATACTTTCATTACGAAAGTACCATGACTCCGCAATGCCATTATAACGCATGGAATTACATTTTATATGCTTTTACCACGCATACATTTACAACGAAATTCGTTGTAAATGCATGAATGGTAAAAGCATGTTTTTTTTTAATGTTTGGATAAGGTAAGTATGGGTATAGTGGTATATGTTTTGGGGTACTGAGGTATATGTTTTGGGGTGTTTGGGTATTTTAAGGGTTCAGATATAGTTTTGGGTTATGGGATACAGGGGTAATTTTAGGGTTTAGGGATAGGTATGGGTTTTGGGGTACAGGGGTATTTTAAGGGTTCAGGGTTAGGTTTGGGTTTTGGGGTATAGGGGTATTTTTAGGGTTCAGTGGTAGGTTTGGGTTTTGGGGTACAGGGGTATTTTAAGGGTTCAGGGCTAGGTTTGGGTTTTGGGGTACAGGGGTATTTTAGGGTTCAAGGGTAGGTTTGGGTTTTGCGGTACAGTGGTATTTTTAGGGTTCAGGGCTAGGTTTGGGTTTTGGGGTACAGGGGTATTTTTAGGGTTTAGGGATAGGTTTGGGTTTTGGGGTACATGGTATATTTATAAGGTTAAGATGGGTCAGTGTTTAAGTGTGTTGTAGTATTTTAAGCAGTAAGGGTGGGTTATGATTGTGGGATGCAGGGGTATTTAAAGGGAGCAGGGTGGGATTAGCACAGGATATGAGACATGGCATGTAGGGCGGAACGTACCACACGCCTCCATCGTTTGTCACGCCCCCCAGCACACGCCCACAGCACAACGCAGACATGCCCACAAGGGACTACTTTGCTGGGGGAGGGTAAACACCCATTATTCCGCAACTTTCTTTCCGCATACCATCACTCTGTATACTTTCATTACGAAAGTACCATGACTCCGCAATGCCATTATACCGCATGGCATTACATTTTATATGCTTTTACCACACATACATTTACAATGAAATTTGTTGTAAATGCATGAATGGTAAACGCATGTTTTTTTAATGTTTGGATAAGGTAAGTATGGGTATAGGGGTATATGTTTTGGGGTACTGAGGTATATGTTTTGGGGTGTTTGGGTATTTTAAGGGTTCAGATATAGTTTTGGGTTATGGGGTACAGGGGTAGTTTTAGGGTTTAGGGATAGGTATGGGTTTTGGGGTACAGGGGTATTTTAAGGGTTCAGGGCTAGGTTTGGGTTTTGGGTTATAGGGGTATTTTTAGGGTTCAGGGGTAGGTTTGGGTTTTGGGGTACAGGGGTATTTTTAGAGTTCAGGGTTAGGTTTGGGTTTTGGGGTACAGGGGTATTTTTAGAGTTCAGGGTTAGGTTTGGGTTTTGGGGTACAGGGGTCTTTTTAGGGATCAGGGCTAGGTTTGGGTTTTGGGGTACAGGGGTATTTTAGGGTTCAGGGGTAGGTTTGGGTTTTGGGGTACAAGTTTATTTTTAGGGTTCAGGGCTAGGTTTGGGTTTTGGGGTACAGGGGTATTTTAGGGTTCAGGGGTAGGTTTGGGTTTTGAGGTACAGGGGTATTTATAGGGTTCAGGGCTAGGTTTGTGTTTTGGGGTACAGGGGTATTTTTAGGGTTTAGGGATAGGTTTGGGTTTTGGGGTGCAGGGTATATTTATAGGGTTAAGATGGGTGAGTGTTTAAGAATGTTGGGGTATTTTAAGGATTAAGGGTGGGTTATGAATGGGGTGCAGGGGTATTTAAAGGGAGCAGGGTGTGATTAGCACACGATATGAGACATGGCATGAAAGGCGGAACGCACCACACGCCCCCAGCGTTTGTCACGCCCCCAGCACACGCCCACAGCACAACGCAGACACGCCCACAAGGGACTACTTGGCTGGCATGGTTCTTTTACATTTTAAATGTATATGGTGGGCGTCTGCATAGCCTATGTCCTTCTGCTGCAACTGCCCTTTCCAACTCTGTATTGGGAGCTGTGGTTCCTGAGATTACCCGCCTCAAACGCTTGGGCTCTCACTTTATTATATTAGTATAGATTAACCCTTCTCTTCATTCGTTAAAAAATCTGTATGTGTAGGTAAAGTGGATAAAGAATTGCACTCAGCAAAGACCAGTGTAGTAATGGTGACCTTTGGCAGAGAATAGAAACCAAAACAAATAAGATGGATGCTCAAAGAACTTCCTCTGCATAGGTGGGAAACTGAACAAACTGTGTACTTTGAAAAGGGCGAGGCTGGATGGATTGATATTTAAGAAATGAAAACATACTTTTTAAGGAAAATTCTATCAAAAAATTGTCATTAAATTCCTCTTTCTGTGAATGTTGAGTCCGCATATTGCATAGAGTACACACCCTTCAGAGTGGGACACAAGCTAAGTTAGCATTCATAAATATGCTATACCGGAACATTGAGTGTTTTTTATTTTATTTAGCGTTAATATTGAGGCCAAAATGTTAACTACCATAAAATCGCAAAGATAAATGTATATATAGGCAAATATAGATTGACTATTCTTAATTCAACTTTTATGTACCTTGATCATATATATTTCTTCGAATTATGTATATGTGGAGTTAAGAATGTTAAATCTATACTCACTTATCTATACTCAACTTCATGATAATCGGGTAGTCAAAATTTTAACCACAGTATTTTTGCAGATTACTATTTTTATCCTTGATTTTATGCCATACCCATCTAAAGAGCTCCTTGCAGGTACAAGGTTGCTCCATGACCTACTTAGAAGAAGCATTTTTAAGTAAGAAAAGTTTGCAAACTATCAACGTGTAAATTCTAACAATGCTTAAGTGTGAACTTTGCACGTCAAAACTAGATGAGTGTTTTTATGAATCAAGCACATACACTTATGAAGTAAGTTGATAATCCACTCAAAACAGAAGACTGTGATTTATAGACACACGTTTGGCAGCAAACTCTTCACCATCTCTCCTACCAACTGATCTATAAATGATTAATGATTAATGAATAAGAAATTATTAAAGGATAGCTTGGGGAAGTAAGAAATAATCATTCCATGCCAAAATTAACAGACCTATTTCCTTTCCATTTATACTACACTTCCTCCCCCTGACTACACACCCTTTTTCTATTTCAATTTGCATTTCAACACAATATATTTCTTCCCAATATTTTGCCAAATTTTGGAATCCATTTACTGTGGCGTCCCCTTGACAAACTTGCTGGCATTGCAAATGACACCTGTTATAGTCTACGTATATCCTTTCCTTGCATGTTCATGTCATTGTATTTTATGAACCAGCTTTGCTGTGCTTGCACCCTTGATATACCATCATTTCCCTCACATCACTAACCTGCAACCACTGTGGATCCACAATAGATGTGGCGTTTGCCATCTTATCTATTTAAAGAGGTTAATACCCATCATGGAATTTTTAACTGACCGGCATGTACCTAAAATTATATTTCATAGCATACCATTGGGGATTGTCATCAAATTCTTCTCCTCGTCACCTAATACATTTTTAGATCCAACCCATTTGCTCTGTGATTGTAAAGTGCGCTGCACAAAAACAAGATTGACCATTCTCTTAAGAATTGAATCCACTAATTTCTTATGGAAGAAACTTTCAAATTTTCTGTGCATAAACTGTAAAATTGTCTGCTTGTTGTTATCCTCCTAAAAATTCTACCTAGGTAGGGATGGGCGAAATATTTTGTTCCGCCTGCGGAATCACACGGGTTTTGGTCATAGGGCTGCCACTTGAGTCGATTTGCAGCCATACGGTTACATTTGCTACTCTGGCAGCAGCAAAATCAACTTGAATTGCAACGTGCTCCTGTGAAATGCATGGTGCGTTCATGCTGATTTTCAGTGCTGCCAGCATTATTGGCTTTAAGGTGCAGAGCACGCTACATAGGTTCTGCCCTTTAGTGAATACCCATGGAATCTCACAGAGTTTTTATGTAAATTTGCATAATTCCACAGAGTGAAACTCCACGAGTTCCGCCCACCCCTATACCTGTCCTGCCTAACATAATCATCATTTAACACCAGCATAAGATGACTTTTCCACCTAGGATACAAAAGAGTCCCATACTGTCTAAGGAAACTTTATTCCATAGTTGCTTTGGTAACCCATCAGGGCCACATGGCATGATACATGTACTGTGTTCACTGTGACTGATGCCTCATTCCTAAGATGCTTTCAATACTGCATCCACACCAGTGACCTTCTTTGGTCGTCAATAGGATTCCTGTGTCTGTTATGGCCTCTTTACACCTCTGGTAGTAACATATGTTCACATTTTTTAATATCCCAGGGTCCCAAAACCCAACACCTAACTGGTATACCCTTAATTACCCCAATCAAAACATATCGGAGAATCCACTCTAGTCTCCAAAATGTTCTTCAGCTGCTGAAAGGCAAGACTGTAGGGCGTGCTACCCTGCAAAGCGCTCCATCCGTGCGCGTGTGTATCTGGAAAATTGCTCAAGCCTCATCAGGCACCGCAAGCACCAGGATGCACAGCCAAGGACATTGTCAGTCAAACATATTCAAACATCTTCTTCCCCTTTGAATCGTGTTTAATCCATTAATACACCAATTTTGTCACCGCTTTATACATGTAGTACAACAAAGGTTTCAACAGGTGCTGATCAGGCTTTCCTCAAAACACACATCAGTTCACAGTTCTTCATAGTGTAGAAATGGAGCAAATGCACACCCAATTCACTTGGTTTTACCAGTCTCAGGGTTTCAATTGCATCTCTCTTGGCTATTCATGTCAGTGTCTTCCTGCATTAACACCCTCATCACTGGTGCACCACCATCTTCACGTAAAACACTGCGCTCACCATTCCACCGACTCACGCTCAACATAGCTCACAGCACTGCCCATCACACTTGGATATCACATTTGATTTACAGGCGTCCACAGTGCTCTCCTACCATGCATTCAAAGCACCCCCTTTTACACCCCATCGTTCCTATCCCATTCCCAGCTGTCTTCCAGTGATTGTGCAGCCCGCACTGTCAACACCTTCAGTTACCCTGGTGAACTTATTCACCAGATCATTCAAACCTGACACAGCTGAGACCAGTTCTTCATCCCTTGCAATATTCAAGCCATCACATAAGGATGAATTTTGTGACTTCTAAAACTTTGATTCGATTATGCGGTTAGAGTGTGCATAAGCGCTCTCGTGTATAGCGCTCTCGTGTATAGCGCTCTCGTGTATATTTAATATTATTTTGAATTAGTGTGAAATAAATGATCCCATTAGTCTTGATTTCCCTGTCCTCCTGGACTCTAGAAAACATATTCTTTCCCCACAGCGGATCCCTATTTTGACTCAGCCCTTCCTTCCTCTGTTTGCATCGGGCTGGCATTGCACAAGCTGCCCCTTTCTCCTGCCTGTCCAGCCACAGAACCAGGCACATCCTAACACCTCACAGCACATCCTTTCCCAAACACTGCGAATGAGCGTTTATTCTAAATCTCATTCGAACACCATCAGCTCCTTGGGGCGAATATATACGCGTTAAACACAGATATCCATGTTTCCCCTCCACTGGGATCCAAGGTGTATGGAAGCAGATGTGCAGGATGTGACATCTGAGAGAGTCTGACAGATGGAGAAAGCCAAAGTCCCACAGTCTTTCACAGCACTCACCCCACACAAGAGTCAAAGGGGCAGATTTATGATGACTGGTGCATCCCCAGGGATGCGCCAGTCATCCTGCGCCGCCGCTCCGCCACCCATGGTGCGCCGCATTTACAATGCAGCGCACCATGGGCAAAAACGGCACAGATGCGTGACGCATCTGTGCCGAAAAGGTGGCGCATTGCTGGAGTTGCGTCGCAAGCGCGACGCAGCTCCAGCAAGGCTCGGGGGTGCCCCATCTCCACAATGCTGCGTCAAGACCTGCGCCTGCTTCAAGCAGGCGCAGGCTTTTGACGCAGCATTGTCCTGAAAGTGACTGAGTGAAATCTTATAGATTTCACTCAGCCACTTTTAGGAGGCGTTCCTGCGCAGGAACGCCCTCCCCTGCGCCGGAACGCCTCCTCATGGCGCAGGGCTTTACAACGTGACGCATCTCCTAGATGCGTCACGTTGTAAATAGGGCGCATTGTTTGCGCCGCTGTTGCGTCAAATAAAGTGACGCACCGGCGGCGCAAGGCCTTCATAAATCTGCCCCAAAGTGTCCACCATGGTTACTAACTGCTCACCGCTGTAGGGCACACTTGACTACCACAGCTACATTGCACTGTAACTTACTGATTTAAAAAAAAGAAATAATGTACTTTTGTGGCAATAGTCAGCATTGTGGAAACATGCGTTAAAGATGTACATTTCAGTGTATAAATGCATTTTTCGGAATGTTGGTTTTGTTATTATATATTGCGGAGTGATCGCATTTGTGTTGTTAAAATTGTGGGGTGATGGGATGCGGGGTAAAATCTACATTGCACTGTGATGGGTGCTATGTAAGGGCAGAGATTACAAAGCATCTAGGTGTTGGCAGGATCCAGCCTGCTCCTCCCCCATTTCAAGTGCCTGGATACCCTCATAGATGAGTAGCGCACTTTACAAATCGATATAACATAACATACTGTTATAATTGACTTATGCATTTACTTGCTCTAGCTGTGTCTTCCCTGTTGCTCAGCTAGTATGAGTGTTAGAATGCCTGATGACCTCATGGAATGTTTGGGTGTCTGGCTTGAGTGTAGAGTGGCAGTTGATGGCAGGCAGGCTGAGCGGCAGGGAGGCTGCTCCTGGTGGGGTTTATTCCATCTACCTATCTTCTTATAATGAACTTAACCCGGAACTAAGCTTTAATAAATTCAACCTATTTTATACACCTGGCTCCAAGGACTTTCAATTACCACACATACATTTTAAGCTGCTCCTAAGATCATCTCCCTCTCCAGCTAGGTTTATGAACACTCTCCACAGGATGGGAGGTTTCCTGATTCATTCAACGATCATTGTCAACAACAGCAGTTGCACGTCCTAGTGCCACCCTCTGTCTGGTTACTCACAGCGCTATGGGGTCTTCATTCGCTGGCAACAGGTGTACAAACTTCCCTGTGAAAGACGTCCACTTGGCAGAGGCCTGGCTTCCCAGATCTTAGACCCATGGCATCCTTTATCAGACTGGGCTCAGGAGGAGGAGAGAGACGGGGGTACCAGGATGGCGGGAACATGGTCCATGTCAGTTTTGCGTGTTATTAAAGGAAATTCCGGCATTCTCGAATATTATCGACGATACAAACGAAGACAAAACAAATAAGGGGCTTATTTACAATCCCCTTACGCCGCTGGTGCGTCATTCTTAACATGGGAAAAAGTGACGTACTGGCAGCGCAAAGGACTTGTAAATAAGCCCATAAGCTTGGCCAATATCAATGTACACGAGATCACAATTGTAATTGTGACCAACCTACATAAAAAAGGAATACTCTCTACTGCTTCAAGCTCTACCTATTGGATGTTTGA
Source organism: Lissotriton helveticus (assembly GCF_964261635.1). Taxonomy (NCBI): domain Eukaryota; kingdom Metazoa; phylum Chordata; class Amphibia; order Caudata; family Salamandridae; genus Lissotriton; species Lissotriton helveticus. Next base: position 1,617,069,363 of record NC_136069.1, read on the forward strand.
AATCCCTTCTGAAAATGTTGTCATATTCTGAAAGTTTTTTGAACTACGAATGTGGAAAATCTCAAAAAAATGTGTGGAGGGAGCGTTAAAAAACCCAACTATGTCATATTTTACAAGTTCATCAATTTATGAAACTATGAATTTTGCACTTTGTGCTGGTGAGATTGTAAACCTATACCCCTGCAGCCTCCCCAACCATAACCTAACGTACATTCCATCATAATGTTCTTTACGAGCGCACAGAGGTATGCGACGTTGATGGGGCTGGGGTTACTAGTGGCCAGGAGAGGCCGAGTCTGCAAGTGGAGGTGTGAAGAGGCCCCAAGATGACGGAGTGAAACAGGCTCGTGGACTCCTGCCTGAGATCGGAACACAGGGGCTTATTTACAAGCCAATTATTTTATTGAAGCACCAGCAGCGCAATCCGTTTCCGCATATTTACAAGACCATGTAAGGTCACCCTGAGAGACTTTTCATCTCCTTGTGAATATGGCCCTCTCTCACCCATTACTCTGCATGTAAGGGGCGTTCCATGTGTGTTGCTGTTGTTGTCCCCAAGCAACATCCATGGAACTTGACGCATTCAGAGATTTACAACATTTTATAAACCTGGGAATGTGTCAAAATCCTACGTCTCTCTGGGAGGGGGAGAGGGGGGGGGGCGAAAAAAGGAGTAATGAGGAGAAATACTCCTTTTTCTCCTCGTCGGTCTGTGGCATTCATAGGGAGAGGAAAATGCCTTTAACGATTGTTTTGTGCAATGCAGGCACCCTTGCAAAATGACGCAAGGGTGTCTGCGCTGGTGGACGGCTACTGTTAGAGCACGGGGACAGGGGGGAAAAATAGGAATGCGCCGTAGCTTGTAGATACGGGGCGTTCCTACCCTTTTATTTTGCCGCAGCGCAGCAGGAAGCCTTGCTGCTCTGCCACGCCTCACAATATTGTAAATAAGGCCCAAACTGTCTGTAAAGCTCGCATTGGTCAAGAAACACCAAGCAATATGGGAACCTTGGCAGATTTTTTTCAAGAACAAATAAGGTATGAGAAGGTAAAAAGCTCTTCAGCGCTATTAATGTTTAATAGTACATTGCTGTTTAAAAACTATGTACAGAGGGAGGCATGCAATTTTTCTGTCAGAAATTAGTTCAAAGAAAATAATAAAAAGCACTATTAAAAATATATATATATGAGGTCGTACTATGTGATTTGGTGATGTAGCAAGGCTCCAACAGCCTGATTCATGTAGGCAATAGCGCTCGCAAAAGGGCCAGATTCTGAGAATCTGGCCCTTTGCGAGTGCGATTTTTGCATTTGGTATTCACAATCCCAAATGCAAAAATCGCTATTTAAGAAATCGCATATTTGCGAGGAATAGCATTTAAGGAATCTCTATTAGAGATTCCTCAAATGCTATTCATGACACATCAAGAAATTGTGATTTTGCACTTTTGGGGCCGCTATTTACCGAGAGGTCAGACCTGTCGGTAAATAGCAAAAAGTCAGAAAAATGCTTTTAAAAGCATTTTTCTAAGTTGCATGTTGCACACACACATGTCCTTTGGGCATGTGTGTGCGCAACACCTGTTCAAATGTGCATTTTAGGGGTGCTACAGGGCGTCCTTTGGACACCCCTGGCACCCTTAAAATCGCTATCTTATTTGCGAGTAGCAAATTGCTACTCGCAAATAAGGGATACTCCCCATTCATTCCTATGGGCCTCTTGGCCCGTTGGAATGAATGGGGAGTTTTTGCGAGTAGCAATTTGCTACTCGCAAATAAAGAACATGTAGGAATCGCTATTTTATTAGCAATTCCTACATGAATGCCGTTTTGCGTGTCCTCAATAGCGAGTCGCTATGATTCGCTATTAGGGCCACGCAAAACGGCATGTACATGAATCAGGCTGCAAGAGCCCTAAAGCCACCACCGAAACCAGGCTACAACCTCTAGGTTAGTAGTAAAGAAAAGCTACTAATGAGAGGTGAGTATGCTCCTTTCACTGCTGGATCCAAGTGCCACTGCACCTGCTGCACTATTGATATCTACTCTGATCTCCTAACACCTACCAGGACAGAGCATCAAACACTCTGATCTCGCCAACAATCCATCCACCCATGGCTGCAAAGCACGGCACGCATCGACAGCAGCTTCAGCCTGTACAGCTTGTGGACAGGTCTGTTTATAAAACCTGTCTACAGCTCCCCAGGGGGGCACTTACTGGAGCCCACAGCTCTGCTCCCTCTCGTGGTTCATTACTAAACATGATTGCCTCTTGGGGATGTGGGTCATAACACAATGCAAATTAAGCCTCTGCAGACTGCTGATTGGATGTTATCTCAACTAATATTAATTACGAGTACATGACCTCTGAACCCAAAGCTTGATGTTCTAGCACAAAACTCACAGGTCGAGGTATCCAGCAACATTTTCATTTTATAAAAAAAATAATAGTAACCGATGGGTAAGATTTACATAGTGAACATTTGGATTCTAGACTTTTGGAAATTTGGTGGCATATGTACCATAAGTGGAAATAGTGATTACCTTCAAATCACAATTAGATAATCTCTATTCCTAATGTTTAAAACTCCATCAGCCTGATTCATGAAGCTAAATTGCACTCGCAAAGGGCAAGATTCTCAGAATCTTGCCTTTTGCGAGTGCAATTGTGGCATTTGGGATTCACAATCCCAAATGCAAAAATCGCTAATGAAGAATTAGCTAATATGCGAGGATTAGCATTTAAGGAATCTTAGAGATTCCTTAAATGCTATTCATGACACTTTCAGAAATTGCGATTTTGCAAATTTGGGCCGCTATTTACCGAGAGGTCAGACCTCTCGGTAAATAGCAAAAACTCAGAAAAATGCTTTTAAAAGCATTTTTCTAAGTTGCATGTTGCACACACACATGTCCTTTGGACATGTATGTGCGCAACACCTGTTCAAATGTGCACCCCTGGCACCCTTAAAATCGCTATCTTATTTGCGAGTAGTAAATTGCTACTCGCAAATAAGGGATACTCCCCATTCATTCCTATGGGCCTTTTGGCCCATAGGAATGAATGGGGAGTTATTCCTTTTTTTGCGAGTAAGAAATTTCTACTCGCAAATAGAGAACATGTAGGAATCGCTATTGCTCCTGGGGGTGGGGTGTGCGGGCTGTCCATTAGTTGTTGGTGGGTATCTGAACAGATGTTAACGTTGTCTCTTCATCATCACTGATGGGATTAGTGGTCTGCCCTGCAGAAGTGTTATTTGTCTCCCTGTTAATGGGAGATACATGTTAACAGAGGTTCCCACGTATGTTGCCACTTTGCAGATGTTTACATACATACTGCATGACAATGCACATTGTGACTGTTTTGGTGGAGCTGGCTATTTTATGGCAGACAGTCGGTTTTCCGGGAACATGAAGAATGTGTGGTGGTACCCGTACATTGTCATCAGACAGTGTCAGCCAATGCCAGATGTGAGTGGCCAGTTACTACCCACCAGCGGCACCTGTTGTGTCCTCTGTCCTGTGGTGTAGGGGTTGCACTTTGTCCCACATTGACATCTTTGGTGATGTTCTGTGGTTGCTATGTGTGTGTGCTGCATTGTGGGGGAGTCGGCCCCGCAGCTCTGATTTCGTGGACCCTTGTCCCTTTGAGGTGGTGTGCCTTTGAATTGTGTCCTTTTCAGGGGTTGGGATGTTTGTGACTTACGTCATTTGTGCTCTTGCACAGATTTTGTGGTCTTGTGCATTGTATGTCTGCTGCGTGTATTGAATGGCATGGGTTGTAGGTGCACATGGATGTGTCAGAGTGTGACCTGCTCCTTTACGAATATGATCCACACTGGGCCACGTCCATGTCGATTCCTGCATGGGTTAATTTATTTGGGCTACTGCCATGCTATTGGTCATGCAGCGTCACTTGCTTGGTCAGTGTGGCTCACACAAGCGTTGCTTTTCTGGTTCCATCACATGTGCATGGATTGGTAGTGTTGTTGGTTATTCGGTGGGGGCCCATTTGTGCACATGGTGGAAGGGGGCCTACTTGGTGTTTCTATGTGTGCTTCACTGTGCCAAGGGTATCAGGGACATGTTCCACTGTCATTGTGCGTGTGCGGTGTGCTTCACATAATTGTGCATGTGAGCCATTGTGCCCATCTCCCCCATCACCCCAGTCCCAGATAGTCACTCACCCTGTTGCTGTTGGGTCAGGTCATATAGTGCTGTATCCAGGCCCCCGACTCCTGCCACCGTCTCCATACTGGTGACTGTGGTCTCCATTTCCTCCAGCTCATCCAGCTCATCCTGTGGCGCAGGCCTCCCAACCTCCAGTCGCCGTTGCTGCCTGTTGTCAGCAAGTTTCTGTTTGGTCTGCCTTTGCACAAAATACCAGCACCTCTTGACCTCCTCCATGGACCTCCTCGCAACTCCGACTGGCTTACGTTGGTGACAATGGTCTGCAATATTTCCGCTTGTGTTGCCAGTGCTGCAGTGGAGGTGACAAACAGTTGTTGGTAGTGTTCTATCACCTCCGTGACGATGATCCAGTCTTCCTACAGACTGAACCCCGTCGTCCTCTTCCTCTTCTCCTTGTCCTTCCCCGAACACGGGTTCCATACTGGTCCTCCATGGGGCTTGTGGGGTTGTGCTTCTCCTCTGAACACGATCTGGGTGCATCCATGGTGCTATGCAGTTTGAATTGGTTTTGGGTGGTTTTTTGTTTTGGCTTTTATAGCAGTCATTTGGCACGTTATCATGCTACCCTTGCATGGTGCCGTCGGGGTGGGAATTGGACGTTAAGACGATGTTATTTTCTTGTGATAGACTGATATGCTCAGCTGCATTAATTTACTTTTGCGATGTTTATCACACATTCTTGAGAATATACCAAATAATTCTCATCAATACCAGTGAACATATTGGGTGTTGAAAAGTCTCAGGGGTCCTCAGCTTTTGTTTTTGAGATAAACATAGAAGTCAATCGGTAACCAGCACTCCAATCCTTTTCAAAGTTCATCCAGTAGTTGGTCATTTTAGCGGTGCAAACCTGGTGCGTACTCTGTCCCTTGGCACCAAAAGAAATCTGAACGTGAAGCTGCTGCATAACCATGTGTCAGTCCCAGGATGCAAACACTATCTGAGTAGGAAAATATGACAACACATCGGAGACACCTTAAGTACACAATTGTCAATAGTTATTGTTAAAAGGTGCCTCAGCCTGTCACAGCACAACATGATGGCTTTTGCTTAAGTAACTGGATGAACTTTGAATAGGATTGGAGTGCAGATTACTGGTTGACTTCTATGTAGTTTACCCTTCTACCCCACCTGGTACCAACCACCCCTATGGGTGATATTTACCTTGAGATAAACTTATTGAAGAATAAATTATCCGTCAAATCATGGACTTTTTAAAAAACACATAATCCAGAGTGAGTTTTAAAACTTTTGTAAAAGCCATCACACAATTGTACACAATCGGAGGGATTTAGGTTCAACTTTGTTAATGCTCGTGTTTTTGATGTGAGCACAGGATTTATAACCCATGTATTAATTTGTATTTAGTCATTTCTGTATGATTTATAAATATATCAATTAGTTAAATATGGTTTTGTTATGATGTAGTTTGGCCAAATGTATATATTTTTTCTATCTCTTTGCTTGCATGCAATGGAGAAGCATGTGGTTTTAAATGGGTGTGACGTTCACTGTATTATGGGCTGTTGGTGAATTTGCTTGGGTAAACATGGATGAATAACTGAGCGGCCGCTTTATGCGAATGGTTTAAAAAGTCGGAGGTAGGCGATGTTATGTGTAGTATAATTCATGTCTTTTTGAATGTGTCCACTATGTAAGTTTCTATCGGAGTCACGGCATGAGTTCATTTTTTATTTTCACCATTTACTTGTTCATTTATTAAACTCATATTACATCACGAAGGGAGCACAGTCCGGTTCGATAATGGGATAGATGTCACAGCCATAGCGTTCCTTGTGTTTTAATAATTTTGAGCTGTAACTGGCTGAGGCACCTATTAACAATAACTATTGACAATTGTGTACTTAAAGTGTGCCTGTTGTGTTGCCATTTTTTCCTACATTACAGTTACCCCTGAAGATGGGCGTCAAGCCTGAAATGCATTGGGCCAAAAACTTCATGTTACTTGTTGAATTGGTAATTTTTACATGCTGTGGAAAATGCCTGGACTGACATAATACATGCATTTGAAAATCGAAATCACTATTTCTGCATCCCAAATGTGTAAATGAGGATTAGGCTATTAAAATTGGGAAACAACCTTTACAACGCAACTTTTACAACGCACTATCATTACAACAAAACTTTTACAACGCAAGATCCATTACAATGCATGTCATTACAACGTAGTCATTACAACGCATACCATTACAACGCATACCATCGCAATGCATGTCATTACAACGCAGTCATTACAACGCATACCATCACAACGCATACTATCACAACGCATAGTACCCTTACACTATCTAACACTTACCCTACTGTTGCACACCCTGGAGTTAGAATAGTAATTTTTACCCCTAAACTATCAAACACTTACCCTACTGTTGCACCCCTGGAGTTAGAATAGTAATTTTTACCCCTATACTATCCAATACTTACCATATATGCAATGTAATGGTATGCGTTGTAATAGTATGCGTTGTAGAGGTAGTATGCGTTGTAATGGAATGCGTTGTAATGGTAGTTTTAGGAAATTTGTTGTAATGGCATGCGTTGTGTTGGAATGCGTTGTAAAGGATGTTGCGTTGTAAAAAATGCGTTGTAAAGACATGCGTTGTAAAAGTATGCGTTGTAACGTCATGCATCCATTAAAATTGTTCAAATTGGACAACCTTTGGTTGACGATAATTATTAAATCTAATCAGTTGGTGGTTGCATCCTGGGACTGATACATGTTTATGTATCAGCTTCACGTTCCGACTTTTATCAAAATTAACCCACAATCAATGCCTCATCTAAATTGAAGTGGTAATAGAATGATGTATATATAAGTTCCTCTAGGACACTGCAAAGTGGCCTGCACCTGTAGATCCCAGTGTTACAGGGGTGTCACTCAACTGTGGCACACCATACCTCTGATAACAGCAGATTGAAAGTGGAAGTAACAGCGTGACCTGTTGATGCACAGAAACGGTGTGAATATTTAGCAAATATAAAGTCACCGATGTGTAGTGCTGCGCCTGCATTGTGGATTTAGCCTTACCCACCCCGCACTACAAAAGAGGTGTCAGGCTTAAGTCATGGCCGGCTTTAGGGAGATGTGACTGGTGCAGCTGTAACTGGCACAGAGCTTGGAGGGCGATGTGTTTAGAAATCACTTAAGAGTTCAGAAACACCTTTTGCAGAGTCTGTTGTGTGACTAGCAGATTTCAGGTAACATTACACGTCAAGATAACTCTGGTCATTAATGTTCATGCTGGAGGTCGCAGGTTTGGCTCATCATAAAGTAGCAGAGAGGGTTAATATGCCTATTTCAAAGCACATATACTATGCAGACCACAGACCTGCAGTTTAGCACAGTGGGTTGCTGCTTTTGTCACAGACATCCTTTTGTTACTTGCAGTTCACAAGTTACAATTCTAATATACAGTGAACTATGAACTGGCATCAAAGAGCTGCATGCCTGGTATAGGTTAGAAAGTTATGCTTTGTTCCCAGTCTAATGTTGCTAAAAAGGGGTTGTAAGGGAACAAATACATTCTTATGAGTGAAGTCAAACCCAACGACTGTAGCATGTTTTAAACAGTGCTTGTCCTTACCAAACACTCATAAAATATACTGCCTGATAGTATGGATGAAATGTGATTCCTACACCATGTAATTCTCGTTTTCTTATGTAAGAGTGCAATAGAGTGATTTACACACTTATGATTCATTGTCTTGGTATAATGTATGTATGATGTACAGTTCTATAACAACCTACACTGCTATGAATAGTGCTATAAAACAAATGAAATGAAAGTGAGGGAAAGGCTATGGAGAGATGAGGGGCACTATTGGAGGATGTTAGTGAGAGAATCTGTGAAGACAGAGGTCATGTGGCGGGGGGGAGGATGTGACACCAGGTGCCACCAGTTCTAAATCTGCCGTTGGGTTGAGTCACTGGGAATCATCAATCCTAGATGTCTCCACCTCACACCTGCAAAATGCTTATCAGATATTATTTGTAGTTTGTGCTTAATTGTACCTTATATCATAAAGTATTTTTTTTTACTACAAAAGTAGGATTGGGATGCACATTTGTATTGCACTTGTGGCTATATATTGGGATATGAGTGTTCATATGTTTCCATTATTCTCCTTGAGAACCAACTCTACCAATGACAGTCCAATGCTGGAGGGGTTGGACTTGGCACGGCTTTGCTAGGAAATTGTAGTATTGATCCTGAGACAGGAGAGCCAAACAATCAACCCCCATAGTTGGTGCCCAGTAGCCCAGGTCTGCCCCTGGACCCCTAAATGAAATTTTACAATGGATAACACAAAAAGTTGAGACGTCTATGAAATGTTAAGAATCATTCTACACAAGCTTTCATAAAAATATAAACAAAAGCTATGAGATGATGTATTTGAGATGTCCAAGCAACCCATCAAACAATAATATAAAAACAAGATAAAAATAATGATGAACATGTTCTGGAAATGTATGTGCCTAACAAACTATATCTATCAACTCATATGTGGAAGACCTGAGAAATAGTTGGCCACACATTGATCAGCACAACATCCACATGTGGGTCAGCACATTTAAGGAACACAACAGGCCACAGACGCTGTGCAGACATAACTCTCTTTGCATGTGCAATAGAAATGCGGTAAAAAAAACAACATCATAAACGTAATCCAATGATAGATTTAAATACCCACTCTCAAGACAATTTTCACTACAACTATTTTCTGTAATATTTTTTAAACCTAATCTCAAAAGCCCAATCCAACATTGATGGCTATTTAGCAAGATATCAAGGCTACCACTTAGACTTTGAATGCAGACGTAACTCATAACACATTTGGTTTTACCTAATAGCTCCAAACTTCATATCACATTGATTGTATGTCCTTAAAAAAAGAATGAATAGTTACTAAAAGGGAGGACAGTCAGCCTCAAGATTTCCCTGTGTGTCAATTGGCCATTCAATGTAGTTTAGGAATATTACTAAAAAATTCAATCAAGCCCCCACATTCTATCAGTAGAGTGAGGGATCACTTCTGAAGGGTTACATTAAGTATTTGAGTTCTTCATTCAAGATCACAGTAATCTGCCTCTGCAGCAGTCTCCTCCCTTCCTGAGGATACAATATATACAAAGCCAAGACCAACCTTCTAGGGGTGAGGGGGATCTTGATGATGCCCCTGGCTCATCAGGATTGGCTGGCCAGCACCTTAGATATCTCCCGATCCCCGAAGGCACAAGGCCGAGAACACCCAGCAGGGACCCGTCTGCATTACCAAAGTCAGTGCCCCCAAAGGCCCACTGTGGCCCCCACCACAGAACAATTGTGGCCACCCATGTACTGGCTCATGTAACAACCACATCCATAACTTCTTCCTTACAGACAAGACACACTACACCTCTGGTCACCCAGTCAAAGTCACATGGTGGTTTGGAAAGAGCTCGGGCAGGACAACCTGTGGGTTGGGAGGCTCGGGTGTGGCACCAATGTCACCACCATTTGCAGAGACCTTATGGGTCTAGCCATCTGGCAGGAGGTTTGGCTCAGCTACATTATTGAAATTCAAGGCACAGAATGAAATAATTGAGCATTACCTGAGTTTGCAAACTCTACATCATGGGGTGGTGAGGATGGCTTTAAAACACTGACTGTAGAAGGATTTGATTTAGCCTCCGCGTTGCGTATTCAAAGATTATCTGATGGCGGCTCTGTCCCTGAAACATCTTGAGTTGACAGCTCCATGAGAAGCAGGATCATGCTAACCATGAAGCCACATGCCACCCCGCCTGCCTCGTTCACACTCAAGATGCTTCAGTGGTCCATAGGAGGAGCTGTTTGTTGACCCTGCTGAGGACTGCACCAAAGAACTAACGACCAAAAGGCCAAAAAGCTTGTTGTCCTAATATGAGCAGCTGGACCGTTCTCCTTATCCACATGTTGACCATACATTTCAAAGCCGCTAGTGAACTGTTGTCAGGAAAAGGACTCTAAACTACTGTTCGCAAATTGTAATTTTCACACCCAGCATCAAAGTTATCTTATTTGAAGAGAATTTTACAGGGTCTAAAGTGTGGACAAATGTATATATTTAAATATAAATAAAATCAAAACAGAATGCAACTTGCTGTCTGTAGTTTATTTTAATTTATTATTTGTTTGAACGGTGTATTAAAAGATTTGCATCAATAAAACTGTAACTTTACACCAATATATAAAATAGTTCTGAAGAGCGATGTACAAGGGATTATAGGTGTCAGTACACATATATTTAAAGAAATGATTCTTATGTAGAAAGTGGTGATAGATCCACAGTGCAGTGTCCGAGCATACATACAACGACATTGACATTACAGAGTGGGTTAAAATGACTTATATGCAAAATAGATTTTTCAGAGTAAAAAGAAGAGGGGATCAAGGAGGTGACTCAACACTTAAAATGACATTAGTGCAGTATAGTTAGGTGTTGAGTGAGTTTCATGTATGGAGGGTGTTCCCTGTTTCGAGTCTTATATATACTGGAGTGCATTCAAGTCTTCCTCGTCCTTTTGTATCAGGGCCATGCATTGCCATTAGTTTCTTTTCAGATTTCATGAGAAATCTCATGAAACCGTAGTTTACCTGTAGGTCCACTGGGGAATAACAGGACAATACCACCTGCCTGCATGAGCTAATTCTTTGGTGGAAAAAGTGCAAAATGTCTTTTTTTCCCTTTCCACATAGCGCGCAGCCAGTTGCAGTTGAGTTGGATTTCCAAGGAGGTAGGTGTAGGAGTGATGATAGGATGCCCAGTTGATATCTCAGGAAGTTTTCTTTTACTAGATTAGAAAAGCCTGTATGAAAGTAGGGTTGCCGTATGGCTTTGTCATAGCTGTGCAGCACAAGCCAACCACAGGTTTTGTCCACCACGACTGGCTTGACCTAGATCAGCGAGACGAGTTTGATGGTTTTGTTTATCGTCTCTTTGAAGCTGGTGTGGGTTGCATATGTTGCCCTGGGATCTTGAAGGGATAGTTGAGTTATGGATTCTTTGAGATAGGCCTGGGAGGGCAAACTGCTTCTGGTTGTCAGTTCCAGCTATAAGTGAGAATTTTGGGGTATATTTGCAAGCCCCTATAGCCACGGGAAGGTAACTTATTTCGACGTTCCTGTGATGGTAGGGGCTTCATCCTATTCACAAGGCAGCATTTAGCCACTTAACGTGGCTTAACGCAGCATTGTGAATAAGGCCCCCTTTCATGCTACACTTAGCGTGAAAGGGGTGGGCAGTGGGTGTTGATGTTGACGCTGCCGCATATTTTCAAGGGTGGTGTAAATATGGGGCAGCGCCAAAATTTAGGTCAGGGAAAATATTGGGGCACATTTACTGGGAAACTATTTGAGCGTGGCCCTAATCAAAAAGGCTAGAGCCGTGCTTTGGCAGTATTCACAAGAATGTGGTGCACCCCTGCCTTTTCCTTAGCGCTGCCACTAAATGTAGCTACTGAGCGCCAACACAGTTACTCTCGCACCACTGAGAAAGTTGTTTAGACAAATAAGCTGAAACTCATCATATTTTTATTGTACAATCATTCATGCATTTTGATGTTTCTATATGTGCTACACAATGTAATACACATAGAAACAGCAAAAATGAGGAGAAATAAAGCAATTCTCCTCATTTCGCCATGTTAAGACTAGATTTTCCCTGGTCTTAATTTTGGAGCTGGCCAATATCTACGCCACCCTTGTAAATATGGGGCAGCATTAAAAAACAATGGGCGTTGCAGTGGAACGCCCACTGCAACACCCATTGGCTACCCCTTTTACACCGAATTGTAGTGTGAAAGGGCACCTTTTCACAAGGCGGCGTTAAGCCACGTTAAACTAAATGAGGAGTAATGCTATATTTCTCCTTGTTTATGCTGTTCTATGTGTGCTGCATTGTGCAGCACATATAGAAACAGCAAAATGCCATGAAAGATTGTTTATGGGAGGTAAGGTGTCCCTTCCTGCACATAAGCAAAAATGTAAAAAATGACAAGTTGAAATTTCTAGGTATGCTGCATTCTGCAGCACACAGAAAAGTTACAAATCACCATTGCTGATTGTTTATGTACAGGAAGGGACACCTTCCTGCACAAAAGCATTCTTTCACTGCAACGCAAGCACAATTGCACAATGGTGAAAGAGTGGCTGTGTTGGCGCTAGGCAGACACATTTATCATCAGAGGTAAGCGAAAGGCAGGGATGCACCATATTATTGTGAATTTGGTGCACCACAACATTAGGAAACTGTCATAGCACGGCGTTAGCCACGCTCCGACTTCTTTCCTAGCAAATATGCCCTTTATAATATTTGGTTTGGCATTCTTAATTTTTTGCGAACAGTTAATATATGTACCTCTTCTGGTGACAGATTGTTTCTGAAGCCCAAACTCTAGTCTTAGCTGAGATTAAGAGGTGCATTTGGGGAGGCCAAACATCATTCTATGTATGGCCACTGGACGCAAGCCCATCTAGCGTTGATGCATCCCTTCCACATACCGGCTCGCTAATATAATTTATTGTAGGGATCAATTTGACTTGAAATACTCGGAGCAGTGGTGTTAGGCTAGGGTCGGCCCCTTTCCTCTTTAGATTCCCTAATACCAAGGCTAGGTAAATGCACTTTCTCTTAAGGCATCATTCTGTGGTTTTAATGATCCCTTATTATCAGTGATGATTCCTAATGATTATTATTCAGACGCAGACTCTAAGCGTTGAGAGGCAACGCACCAGCTTGATACTTTTCTTTTTGTGCTGTTCACAGACATTGCTTTTGTTTTACCGAAGTTGATTTTTAAGGCATTTTCTATGGAATGCAGCTTATTAGCACCAGGTGATTTGCGTATAGGAGATTAGAGAGGGCTAGTCTGCTCAACTTTGGGGTGTGAGAGTTGCAGCAGTCCAATTTTTTCGTTGGGTCGTGAAGAAAGAGATTGAAATGCATGGGAGCAAGGACGCACTCATGCTTCAGGCCTTTAGCAATGGTGTACATCTTGAGAAATGCACCCCAGTAAATAAATTGACCTGTACCCAGGTGTCTATGTGTGTAACTTGATCAGTAGCTTCAAGAGGGTAGGTGAAATATTCAGTTTGGCCAACTTCTTCCATAATTTGCTGTGATCAATTTGGTCAAATGCAGCCAGGAAGCAGATACAGCAAAAAAAAAGGAGACGTTGCTCTTTTGGCCCGTCTATTAGCAAGGACAGGGCCTTTGTTAGCTGTAATCCCCACATGCTTGCAGTAATCAGACTGATTTGACAAGATGATGTGTTTGGTCATGGCACAAAATGTTAACACCTCTAAATGGTGCAGGCAAAGTATTTTTCCTCCTTGGTAATCAGCGATGAATCAGTGAGATGATGGGCCCACTGCTTGAGGCTGAAATTGCAGCGTTCTCTGAAATCTGTTGGAATAACGGCTCCAGTTGCTCTTAGCAGTGACCAACATCTGGCTTGAAGAGGGTGGGATCCCATTGGGGCCCGGAGCCAACTCCCGTCTTCCCTTTATTATCTGTCTCTTTATTGACTATCTAGTTACCATAACGGCATCTGTGGTGAGACCCTGGGGAGCCGTTTACCGTAGGCTGCCCTTTCCTCATCCACATTTGGTGTTCTGTTAAAAGGGATGGGTGAGGTTTCCTCTAGCTCGCTCAACTGGTTTTGCCCCACCTCAAGAAGATTGAAGTGATGCAGGAACTTTGCTCCGGTTTCTTTGGTCAAGTAAGAGCTGATTCTGTTAGAGGGTGAGGTGTTGTAACAGGTTTACTTTGCCCCAGAGCCATGCATGGTCACTGCCTTTTATGTCAAAGAGGAGCTTTGCCTAGAGTGTGTCTTCTTCTTCTCTTTTGAATGTCCAGGTTAGCTTTTTTAGTGCTGCTTTGTTCCGTCTCAGTTCCTGTTATAAGTTGTTGTCACACCAGTGCCGACAAAGTTTCCTATTAAGTGTATGACTCTCTTGTGTGACTTTACTTGCTCTAAGTGTGGAAGAATGAGATAGCCCCTTTGTTGATGTGGCGTGTTGCTCCCCTTTAGTGTGGTGGCAAATGTGTCTCCTAGTTTTTTAGTGAAGACCTCCCATGCGGCTAATGGATTTGAGGGCTTGGCTTGATGTCCGTGTAGGATGATCTTCGCAGACTCCAATAATCTATCTGTGGAAGTGATGTTACATTTAATTCTCTGGTTGTTGGTGGTATATGCAGAACGTGGTACTTAGGTTGGGTTATGGGTTGCTGCAAGCCTTTTTTTGAGCGTGCTCAACAGTGGAAAAGAACCTCTGGATTATTTCTCGAAGTTGATATGTAAATACTTCATGATACAATGACAAAGTAGCAAAGGTATAGTCCAGGTTTGAGGAAGGCTTCATGGAGTGAAATGTTGCTGTGTGGTGTGGGAAGCGACCATTTAGTGCCCAAAAGACAAGAAACTCTAGCTCTCTCAACAATTGCTTGCCTGTTTTGTTTTGCTTGCCCATTGGGTTCTTCCCCTCCTGTGGAATATCCATTGCGATGATCTGGCTGCTATAAGTTCTTCATCCTCCAAAGGGCCCACAAGGTATAAATTGAAGTCCCATCAAAAATTAAGTTAGGGATTTGTTCTTCTTCCAGAAGCCTTTTGATTTGGCTTATCAATGGCACTGAACCCTTTGCCCTGCCTTTGGGATACAAATAAGCATTTAAAATCACTATCCTTAGATATGTTTCTTCACAGTGCACCATTGCTCTGATGGCCTTAATATTTTCCGCTGACTATGCCTTCAGTTCCTTAACTGTGCTGATGCTTGATGTTGAGGTGCAGATTGACATGCCTTCCTTCAA
Source organism: Lissotriton helveticus (assembly GCF_964261635.1). Classification (NCBI taxonomy): domain Eukaryota; kingdom Metazoa; phylum Chordata; class Amphibia; order Caudata; family Salamandridae; genus Lissotriton; species Lissotriton helveticus. The sequence goes on from NC_136069.1 coordinate 1,617,084,411, forward strand.
ATGGGCGAACCTGGCTCATTTTCAGGCCTGCACATGGTTTCCTACAAAGACCTCCATGTGAAACGGCTGATCCAGCCATGTTTCATGCAATAGAATAAACGTTTTTAAAAAGAGGAGTACATGACCATCTGTTTTGTTTCCAAGGCAGATAATGTTGTAGGAATAAAAGTGGGGGGGAGCTTAGTTTAAGCAATGGTTTTTCCAAGGCTTGTAAGCTTGAGTTGATTAATGTCTTTTCATGGCTTGTGAGCTTTGTCAGGTGTTGTTGTTTACACAGTTTATGGTGCCTGTTGTGCCTGATAACCATCTCCAGTCTTGGGCGTAGGTGACAACTGTTTGTATTTTCTGACTATGTTTGGAGTTTTGCCTTACTCTGCCGGCGGGGCATGTGCTCCTCGCCCCCTTAAGAATTGAGGAGATGGTTTTAGGGATTTGTGTGTCCTGCTTTGGATGCTTCATGACTAGCAGCAGTTGCAGGTAGCCAGGGGAGTAGTGAGGTGTCAATGTTATTCCCCAGTTTTTAAATGGAGCCTGTACTTTCAGAGTCTTCCTGGCTATCTCTGCTGTTGCCCATGTGGCCTTGATTGCCTAATTTCCCGATGGGCTTCCAAATTGCATAAATTCAATAGCCACCAAGTCTGATATTTTTAAGTGATCCATGCTGCCAGTTGCTGCTAGTAGATGTAGAATGTTCCCACGGTTTCATATGTTTTGTCTCCCTTGTGACTTATATTCAGGTAAGAAGAGTGTGACGCTTGTATCAGGCTGGTCATAGGGAGTAGGTCTGAGACAAGTCTGAAGGTTTATGGGGGCTCCGGTGTTGGATTTCCTATTAAGGGTGTTTGGAAGGGCTAAATGTGATGTATCTGATGCTATGGCTACTGTCTGGGTTGTCCACAGGACCCTCTCCTCTGCTGGGATAGCAGGTGGGTTGACTTTGCCTGATCATGTGACCTCTTCTTTCCCATCTAGGGCAGTGCTTGCAGCTTGTGAGGACCCTTGTTCTGATTTTGACATGCCCCCCCCCACCTTGGAAGGGGGGACCAATGTTGTCTTCCTGTACCTCCCTTAGGGTGGGTCTGGTGGTAGTATCAGCTCAAGAATAATCAGTTATTTCATTTGTTCTGTTTCTGCCATTCCTTTTTTGCTTGTGACGAGTTTGAGCTTAGTTCTGCTGCTCTATTTGGGGAGATTTATTTTCCTGGTTGAGGTCATGGTTGATATTTGGTGTCAATTAATTGACTGTTGCGGAGCCTGTTGGTCGATTGTAGGATTGTTTGTTAATGTTATTAAAATGTTGGTTGTGTCTTGGGCTGCATTTGTCCTGCTTTCTGTCCTTTGGGCCTCAGGACATTCTGAAGCAGATTCTGTTTATTGATGGTGGTAACATTTCCGCAGCTTGTAGATAGTTTTAAATCCATTATCAATTCACCCACCATGGTGGGCAGTGTGGTAAGTTGTTCCTGTACTAGAATGCAGACGCTAGAGCAGCCTACTTGCATTGCTGAGTGTCTGTTTGAGCTTGCTTTATCAGGGTGTTACGGGGCAACTGTGTTGGAGAAACATCCGTACGCCAATCTGCTTCTGCCTCATCAGCTTCTTCTGCATTACACGCTATAGAGTGGTCCGTTACACCATTAACAACTTTGTTATCTTCTGAGTGACATATCTCTATACGTTCGGGGGCTTTTGGTGTGGGGCACAGAGGCACAGCCTGAGTTCCCCTATAGCGTTAAGTCTATCACTTCGGACTGCAGAGGTGAGTGGAGCTCCATGATCCAGTCACTACTATAACTACAATGAACTTTGTGTATATAACCTTAGTTGGAGGCTACCTGTTGTAACACTTGATGTTCCCCCTTCTGCGCTAGTTGCACCTGTTTTTCTTTGTGCCTCTGTTTCGTCACCACTAGGGGATCTTAACGTTTTGGGCCCTTATTTCACTGGCAGCATTAGTTCTCTATCGACTTTCTTTCTTTTTACAGGTTGCAGTGGAGGCCAACCCTCTCTCCTTGCCTGACCTTATGTCCTGAGTATGACTGACCTATGGGCTTTTTTTGTAAGATGCCATGCCTTGCTTGTTGGTGGAGCAATGTGACTGTACTGTGGCTGTGCTGGTGATTGGTTTAAACGATCTGGGGGTATGCAGACCTCAACGCGTCCGCTGACAAAGGTATCCACTGGTCGTGAATGAATAAGATCTTTATTGCTTGATTAACAAAAATCATTGCAACTAAAACATCTTATTAATTGGATAATACATACAAACATTAACACATTAACACATGTAGTTACAGACCAATATTAAAACAGTTTGTGAGCATCTTTTTCAAACAATGACAAAAAAATTATTGACAATGTATAAATACATTCATATTTATGGAATAAAACCCAATTAGCGCTATCAATAATTATACAAATAAACTATAGGATCTATCAGACATGGGCTGGATCTTTACATATTAAAGTGCAAAAGTGCAGTAAACAGTAGTTCCATTGTGCAAGCAGGACATGAAACTGCATCAATAATTTTTAAAACAAGGTAACTTCATGATTTACTATTCTAAATATTACACTAGCAGCATAGACACTAATGGCCTCATTTATGAGAAGTGACGCATCGCTGTGTGAAAGCAGCGATGCGTCACTTCTCAGTGCGCTCTCCTTGCGACATGATTGATGCCTCATATTTACTGTATGACGCATCATGTCGAAAGGAGTTACAGATACGTCAGTATTTCTGACGTATCTGTATGGCGCAAAAGTGACGCATTGCTGGAGTTTGTCACAAAAGTGACGCAACTCCAGCAATGTGTCCTTTCGCCTGGGGCCCCAGGTGAAAGGGCCTGCATCAGTCTTAGGCCTGCTGTGAGGCAGGCATAAGATATTGACGCATTTGCGTCCTAGAAGTGGTGCAGTGAAATCTTATAGATTTCACTGCGTCACTTCTATGACCCTTTCTTGCATCAGAATGCCCCCCCTGCATACATTATACCTGGCACTGGTATAATGTGGCGCAGGGGTTTACAAAGTGACGCATCTACCGATGCGTCACTTTGTAAATATGGTGCAACGAGGCACATTTTTTTACGCTGCTGCTGCGTCCCAAAAAGCAGTTTTTAAAAAAAAATATCGTATAAACTAATGATTTGCAAACTGTTTTACTTGTGGGTTACATACATATAGAGTCTAATGCTCCCATTTACATTTGTAGTGAATCCCTGACGAAGGGCAACAGAACAGGTCCGAAATGCATTGGAGACTTAACACTATCGAGGAGAATTATGTACATATTCCTGCTTTAGAAAATGAAAGTCCGGTTGGACACGTCTACCGCATTAGAATTATAAAAACATGAAATGGTGGTTCCATGTGACAAAAGAATGTGGAGAAGAAGTATGAAAATATTTGAACTGAATTTGAATAAAAAAAACACAACGCAGTCTAAGTGTGGCATACTTTATTGCAACAGGCACAACTCAGCAGTGCTTCTGGTAAGGGAGCTGAAGCATGCTCCCTGTACTCAGCGTCACAAAAAGTGACATACCGGCAGCGTAAAAGTGACGCATGGTCTCATAAATGAGGCCCAAAATTCTACAAGAGCCTGTACAGTGCAAATAAGCAGAAGAAAATGCATTCAAGATTTCTCTTGAAGCCATGGGATTTAAATATGATTAATCTTGCACCGTCGATACATAGCAGTGGAATTGATTTACCCGATAAACAAAGAATAAGGGCCTGGTGAGCCCATCTGACCTCAATCCTCAAAAATAGGGGTTTTAAAATGATACGCCGAATTGTAAGCAATTTGGAACACATGCTTACTATATGCAATAAAGATTCACGTGGCCATCCACAGAGTCTACAATTAGTATCAAGCCACTACTGAATCCAAGACGGCGTACCCTCACTAGTAGGGTTTATTCCCATTCTTATTTTAAAACATAAATATATTTTTGCTGAGAAATGGCCACTCTACAACTGTAGACGGGCTGAGAAAGCTTGGAGGAAAGGGAAGACCGAGAGCAGTAGAGTAGCTTTCCTAGATACTCAATCCAAGTACTACAAAAACATAAAGCAAGCCAGGAAGCAACACTTAACACAGCAGATTGCACAGGCCGGCAACTGCTCTAAGGAGCTCTTTAACATTCTGCAGAATTTTATTAAGCCGATTGCCTGTGACAGCTCCGAGGATTTTTCACAAGACCTATGTGATGAAGTCTCGAGATACTTTGAGGATAAAATAAAGAACATCTACGAAAAAATAGTGGCTGCCAATGATGCTATAAAAACCTCCAACACAGGCCATCTTTATCCTCAAACACCGGTATCTGGTAACAAATCCACCCTTTCATCCTTTCCTCCGATCACCAACACAGAGCTCCTTTCACTCTGCAGCCACATTAAATCTGGGTCGCCTAATGACCTTATTCCAACCAAAATGGTCGGCCCCATGATCCCTATTCTGGGCCCGCACATGTTGGATGTGATTAACATCTCCCTAACTAAAGGCCAGGTCCCTGCAGATTGGAAAAGGGCAGTGGTGAACCCGATCAGGAAAAAGGCATCTTCTCCTTTGACTGACCTCTCCAATCTACGACCGATCTCCCTCCTGCCTCACCTGGGTAAGGTTACAGAGAGACATGTGAACACCTATCTCTCTCAACATCTGGAAGCGACGGAAGGCCTGGACCACTCACAATCTGGTTTCAGGCCTAACCACAGCACAGAATCAGCCCTTCAAACAGTGACCAACAACATCAGAATGGCACTGGATGAGGGCAGCTCCCTGATTCTGGTGCTGTTGGACCTTTCCGCCGCTTTCGATACGGTATCTCACACGGTGCTCCTTGACCGCCTAGGTGAGGTGGGTGTGGAGGGAGAGGCTCTGACCTGGATGAAGAGCTTTCTGACTGGTCGTGTCCAAGAAGTTAGGCTGGGCTCCCACAAATCCACACTAAGGGAGCTCAATAAGGGAGTGCCACAAGGCTCATGCCTTAGTCCTACACTCTTCAATGTGTATGTGGCACCCCTAGCCAACCTGGCTAGATCGTTCGGGTTCACCCCGGTGTCGTATGCTGACGACACCCAACTCCTTTTCCCGTTTAAAACTCTCACATCTGCAATAAAAAGATCTTTTGCAGATGGTATGAGAGCCATTGCAGACTGGATGTCAACTAACTGTCTGCAGTGCAATGTGGGGAAAACGGAGGTAATGTGTTTCGGGCAAGCAGCAACATATTGGTCATCTGACTGGTGGCCCGTGGAGCTTGGCCCTGTCCCCACCCCCAAGAGTTCCGTTAGGAACCTGGGAGTGCTTTTTGACCAGCAACTCACCTTCAAGGGACATGTCAATCAGGTGGCTGGTACCTGTTTCCGGGCTATCGGGATGCTGAGACGAGTCTTCCCCTATATACCAGACCATCATAGAAAAACGCTCGTGCAGGCTCTGGTCATCAGCAGGGTGGATTACTGCAATGGGCTGCTCCTCGGAGCAAACGAGGAGCAGCTCAGTAAATTGCAAGTAATCCAAAACACAGCGGCAAGGATTGTCCTGAATGTTCCAGCTAGGACTCCTTCAAACCCCCTGCTGAAGAGACTCCACTGGCTTCCAGTGAGGAAGCGAGTCCAATTTAAGACCCTATGCACAATTCATAAGAGCAGGATAGGGGAGGGCCCGAAGTACATGACTAAGATCTTTCAGCCCTACATCCCGGGGCGTTCTCTGCGCTCCAGTCATCAGCAGCTCCTACAGACACCAAGAGTAAAAAAAAACAGACAAGGTGGCCGTGCATTAGCTTATGCCGGCCCAATACTCTGGAATTCCTTGCCCCCAGAACTCAGATCAATCTCCAGTCATCTGTGTTTTCGGAAGAATTTAAAGACTTACCTATATCCCGATAAATAAATTACCCTTCAGTTTCGGCACTCCTTAATAATCATGCTCTCGTAACTAGCACAATCTCGTGGTACAGCAATAGCGCAGAGATACCCCTTCGGGAGTCTAGTCTGGCGCTTTATAAGAATATAAAATAAATAAAATAAATAAATAAGGTATGACTGGATGCGTAAAGACGTGTGAATTAATCACATGCTTTGCATGATCTTGTGCAGCTAAAACTGGGTTATCCTTCTTAAGGGTTTTAGCTTTGATTTATTTTTTTAGGATTAATTTATAATTGGGCATTTTCAATTCATGAAGCCCACTTTGTGGGCTAATATCATGTAGGCAAGTTGAAATATGAGTACTCCAGGTAGCATCATAAGCAGATTTTGTTATTATATATATATGTTATTATATATATATTTCAGAAAAGCCCCTTGTGATACCAAACACTGCCTTTGGGGATCAAATTCCAATCTTATTTCAGCTTGATCAACTGACCTGAGAATCCTAAAAGGTGCTTTATAAGCCTTGACTACTAATAAATCCAGTAGCTTTATATCTTTTCCCCTGGTAATGGGTGAGCCTTATAAAATGGTTGGCTGTAACTTTGCTCTCATGACTTTAAGAGTGTGTTCATAGGATTGGCAACTCAGTGATTTTGCAAACATTTAAAAGCATGAATTAAAATCACGTTTTTTGCCCTTAAATCTTTAAAATGGTTCTTAAAAGAAACTTGGTTATCAAACACAACCCCTAAATATCTATATGTTTTAACAACTTCAATTGGCCCACCTCTGGCCCTCCATGAATTAAACTTCTGTTTGGCTGGACCAATTTTCATGATTTTAGTTTTTTTAACATTCAATTCAAGGCCATTCTTTAATATATAATCATCAAAAGCATTCATCAGTCTTTGTAGGCCAATAGGGGTTGACTCATCTGCATATTGAAGATAACTAATTTGCACCTTACTCAATCTTGGAAAATGGGAGCTAACAGAGTCCAGATGCTGCAAGAGAACTGATAAAAATAGGTAAAAAAGGCAACGAGCAAGAACTCAACCTTGCCTTAAGCCATTATATGGTCTAATTTTCTTCGATAAAGAGCCACCATTCCCCAGCCTGACCTGAACCCAGGTGTCCGTATACAGAAGAATGATGGCCTTTACCAATTTCCGCGAATGTCCCAGCCAGCTAGTTTTTTCCATAGTAAATCTCGTGGCAATGAATCAAAAGTTGCCTTTGAGCCTATAAAGGAAATATATAAAAACAAAAATGAAAACAGCCCGCTCTGCAAGTAAAGTAAGGGCCAACCGGTTGGTAGTGGTAGATTGGTCCTTCTGAAAACCAGTTTATCGAACTTGATGCAAAAACTTTTGCGTCAACATCAGTTAGTGAAATTAACCGGTAGCTAGCAGGGTTCTCAATCAGACTGCTTTTATAAATAGGCTGCAGAATACTACCTTGCCATGATGCCGGCACAGTTTCTAATGTCAACACCTCATTAAACAATTTGGTTAGAATATCAGCACACATGTTAATATTGGCATGAAACAAGGCATTAGGCAACCTGTTAGGGCCGGGAAAACCATTTGTACGAAGGCCATGTAGAAGAATGATTATTTCATTACAATTTATGAGTTCAAGGCTCATCCTCGAATCAAAACTGGTATCACTAAACTCCACCATATTATTCTTGCCCAGCAACATACCACACTCTATATCAGTGTTTGGTGTACTATTTTTTTCAGTAACTGAAACACGTCTGGTTGATTTACAGCATGATCCACCGTGCCTTACAGATTAGTAATACAATTTACCCATTCAGTTTCCGATATGCTTACGCCAAATGGCCGGCTGCCTCCCCTTTCGAGTTCGTGGAGTACTTTCCAAAACCTTTTTGCATTATTTTGTTTGAGTCATATTGTAAGCTGTTCCAAAGCCCTGTTTGATAGTGAGATTTAGCCTTCCAAACTTCTTGTTTATAAACCTTTCTTAGTGTCGTCATTTAGTCCTAATAGACAAAATAGGATTGCTGGAATCTATGGGAAGAAGCACCCAGTACAACTCTATTAAGTGATTTTTTTAGTTTGAATAACCTAGAAGTTAACCATTTGTTCGGGGATCTTAATGCATTTATTAATCATGTTGTCAGCCCCCACCTCGCACTGATCACTATCCTTTATTAGTATTTCATCAACTTGTATTATTCCCTCTTGTTTACCCATAGGCCAAACTAACCTCTGCAGGTTGTATGAAGAGTGGGCCATATTGGGGAGCTCATTAAATCTAGGGTTACGCTTGACTGAAGTATTCAATACAACTGTCTAAGTTGGGACTTTCGAGTCAAGGGGTTACCGTATATTCAAACAGGTTTGATCTTACATTTTCAAAAATTAACCTATAGTCGATGATTGATCCGTGTTTACAATATTTAAACGATGGAACGAGCCTAGATTTTTCTTTTAACAGAGTAAACCCAAACTGGTGCATTATGTCACAACACTCTTTTGCATTACAGTTAATCTTTACATTTACGGGATTTAAGGAAATCAAATGTAGATTAAAATCACTGGAAACTATAAAAGTGGCTTCTGAGTACCCGATTATTAATGTACTTAGGATATTCTGTAAGACATACAACTGCGTGGTCATATTTTTCTTGCCACTTAGATATATATTAAGTATAATTAGACAAAAATAATCATTCTCTTAAACAAGGCATTGTGACCAGTCCAAATCAAGATCAACTACTTCTACTACTAAGTTTAGGTCAGCCGCAATGTAGCACGAGAGCCCGCACTTTGCATTGCCTGATTTATTAGTGTGCGCTGCTGGGAGATAATACTCATTAAACCCAAGCAAGGGTGTTGCTTGTTCTCTCCATGTTTCTTGGAATAGTAAAATTGTGAATTGTTTTAAAAATAAAGTTCTATCTGGGTCAGACAGTAAATGGGTTAGCCCATGCACATTCCATGAACATAGTCTAAATTGCACATCTTTATCATTTGAAGCTAATAACATTCAATTATCTTCTACTCTATGTACTTTTGGAAGCGTAGCTGGAAGCCAAGAACAATCCTCCCCTTGCATATTATTTTTAGATAACTATTCGCAGGTACGCCTCCTGTTTGAGGATTAGTAATCAGCAGGCCTGTGTTGCAAGACGGTTTATCTGTTGGACCTGTTGCACCTCTAAGTACTGGATTTTACTTATTACTTTCCTCCTTTATTCTTTCTTTTTCCACCTTTAGGGCCAATACCTCTACGATTGGGGGTATTTTAAAGGAATCCAATTCTCAACCTTAATACCACATTCCATAAAATACGCACTCGTGCCTAAGATTCTTGTCACAATTTCATTAGTGATCCAAGTTGTTATGGTGGACAAAGTAAGTTAGGTTGCATTTGTTTGAACTACACAGACAAAAGATCAGTGGTTTTAATAAATGATAAATCGGGAATGGTTCCGATTATTTTCAGGATTAAACTCTGATTAAGACTGTTGTGAGAACCCCGAGATTCATATGGGGGTGCATTACTAATTCCCACTGTAAGGGGTATCATTATCCTGTACAGTACGCACAGATCTTATTGGGCCTGGTTTGCTATCATTAACGAAATAGTTAACTTTATATTTTTTAAGGGGCATTAGACTCTGAGTGACACAGGGCTTTATCAGATCGGCTGGACTGAACCTTTGCGCTGGGTGAACTACTTGGTCTTGGGACGGGAGCATAATCTCTTTAGATACTTGCAATTTAATTTCAGGTTGAGGATGACAAATTATTTTCTCCACCTGCCTATCTCAGGGTCTTCTTACTCTCACTCAAAATCTGGCTAGCGGAACCACAGCAGCTGCCGGGTAGCCCGATCTCCGCTTGTTGTCTGATGAATGGAGCACTTGTAGGACCCAGCTAGCTGTTGGTCAATTTCCTAATGCCTAGGTCTGTATTACTCTATACTATTTCACCTCTATCTTCTGCTGAGGGACGATCTCAAAAGACCCGCTGACTCACTTTGTGCCATGTTTAACCCTGTATGGCTGACCGGTAACCTTAGGGGGCACCAGCACGCACATGTGTCTGTTGTGCTCTTAGCTATTGAACCTCTGGCCCTCTGTTGTCAGGCAATTTTTGATTAGTCCTCCTGGCTCCCCGTATGCATTGCATCACCCTTGTGGTCAGCGTATGGCCTAGCGGCACCCAAGCATGTGCAGCTTGCTGGCCAAAGAGTGGGACTGAGCCCGAGGAAACTTTGCCTGTCAGTCCTGGAGAATGGGAGGGCAGCTTGCTGCACCAAGTCCTGGCTTGACTGCCTCTGCTGTCACTAGGCACTTCCCCCTGGCAGGGCCTCCACTGGGCATGCCTACTCTGTGAGTTAGCCTCAATGGCCAGTTTTGCATGGTGCTCTTCTTTCTTCCAAGTGACCAGACTTTTGATCTGGGTCTGTGTGTGGTCTTTTTGACTGGGCCAGCAACAAACAATGAACCAGTGATCCAGACTGATGAGTTAGGTAAGTGATAAGGCTGCAGCTAGCAATTGTGATGCTGAAGTTGGTTTGACCAGGGTGTAGTGGGCACCAATGTAGAAGAAGGGGCAGACGCTAGGGCTCAGGTTGTCTAACCCCTACTGCTGTTTTGATGTGTGGGCAATTCCCCCTGTAAGAGCTTTCTGCCGCCCCTGCTGCCCCTGGCCATGCCCCCAACCCATGCTCACCTCTCACCATAAAGTGCTGCCCCTGTTTGATCTGCTGGCAGCTGAGCAGTGAAGCGGAGAGCGGAGATGTAGTGGCACAGTGAGGCACGACGCAGTAGAGCTTCTGAGGGACTGCGGCGGGCTCCCTGGCCTCAGCGCTCACACTGCAGGTGACGCTGCAGGTAGCTTGCAGCACGATGCAGGGAAGCCTCTGTGTGGCTCTGTAAGTGTCTGTGCAGCTTGGTAGAAGGAAGGAGCCTGCTCTGGCTCCCGGATCCCAGCTCGCTGCTCTCCTTGATCGCATAGCGCATACACGTACCAGAATGGCGCGAACTCTCCTGAGATATTTCTGTCTGTAAAAACCTCTGTATCGGAATTATTTTTCTGAAACTATGTTTTTCAATCATGTAGTCTAGCCAAAAAATATCCATTTCATGACCAGAACACTTCAGTGAAACAAATATAGGTATCTATAACAACAGGAAATTATGTTAGTAATAAAAAATTATTTCAAAATGTGGTAGGCATCCAAGACCCCAGATAGGGAAGGGGACACATCAAACCACCAGCCTTATAGAAAAGACACAACATTGGGAAGAACAGATCTGAAAATAGCAATTATAAGAGCCATGATGAAATTTTAAATATGACTGTTTTATTACAAGCTATTTAAGGAATCTTAAGTGAGTGTTACACATTAGTGACAACCAACCCTCTAACATGCAGACGGAGTCAAAATGGGACCACTTACCTGCATTGCTTCAGCAGGACAGGACAAGCCAGCACTTTGCCGCCACCGCCAAGAGTCACCGGACGCACAGACTCGTGCCGCCGCCCCGGGACTACAATTCCCGGTAGGCTCAGCGGCGGCGCACCCTGCAGACGTCCTAGCAGCGCCAGGAGGCGCATTTAAACTGCGCGCAGCCCCGCGTCGCTGGACGCGCGCTGGACGAGGCCAAGGACGCGACGGGCCACCCCTCTTTCATCTGCCCCTGCGAATAGAGGTCAGTTTTCCTTTTCTCTGTTAAATCGTGACTGGCCTTTTGTATCAAGGAGTTTAATTGACAAGCCCTCTAAAAACAATCATGTCAACTGTACCATCTGATGCCCCAAATATTAGGAAATCAACTGGGGGTTCATTATTAGGCACCCTAGATAATTTCCTAGTTAGGGTATCGTCAGCCCTGGCCAAGGATATCGAACTTACCGAACAGAGACTTTCCTTGGAAATCCCATTTGTTAAAAGATCTTTACTGGGAAGCCTGGCGAGGGCAAGATCAACCATTCGCCATCTATCTATCTCTCAAGATACACCGCCTCCTTCGGGAGTTGTAGAGCGAAGTGACACTTCACAGTTAGTTGTTATTCATGATATTAGTTTAAACTCCCCTACTGGGACGGTTGTTCAAAACACCGCCAAGGCTACACTCTCTCCTAATATTAAAACTCGCTCAGCCTCCAATGCAAAATTATGTATTCCCCAACAAGATGTGGGAGCGGCTGCTAAAAGGAAGCGCACTGGAGCACAAACCACTCTAGGAGGCAAAAAAGCCAAAACTGGCAAAACGGCTGTGCCCAATGAAGTCCCAGCCGCCAGACTTCCACCTAGTCCACTCTATCCACCAGCGATTGCCATAGAAGAGAATAGTGGACCAAAAAACTTTCCGGGAGGAGAAGACCAACTTGACATGGGCCCACTGTTTTGGAAGAAATTGGAAAGTACGTTAAAAAAATTCTGTACCCCAATTTCCACACGATTAGATTCAATTGAGAATAGATTAGTCTGCCTTGAACTCTCAGTCGCATCACTCCAGAAGCTAGTGGGTTCGAGGGCTAATGACTCTACTCATAGGCAGACAAAAACTCCAGACCCAAGGCCAACCGATCTCAACGCTGCTGCAGCATCTAAAAGTCGTACTGTCCCCACCCAAAGATCTTCTGCCTTAACCTCTATTGATGCCTTAGCCTCCAGCTTGCCACCAGGAGAAAACACTGCAACAATGGACAAACCCAATCAAACAGTTGCTGACAGCACAGCACCAAGACTTCAAACCCCCCCCTGGTCCAGAACACTGATCCCCTGCCTAACATCGATCTCCCACCACAATCAGCACCCTATGTGGTGGTTTTGGCGGGGGTCCCCGCTCTGGCTCAGGGAAAAAGGGAGTCCTATGCAGAACTCAAAAATAAGTGTACCTTCTGGCTCAACCAGAAACGACCACTCCCAACAAACATTACAGCAGAAATTCTCTTTGCTAGGAGAGTGAACTGGATTGGCAAGAGCACTAAAACCATGGCGGGGGACTGTGTTATTATTAATTTCAGAGACTGGAGGTGCGTCAAATTTATTTGTAATTGGCCCCAAAACACTCTGTTGCCTGGAATTTTTACACTGCCACTGTCCCATTTTTATGAACCCCGGTATCTAACTGCAAGAGATTCATTCCCACAGGACGAAATGCTGAACAAACTCCCTTTAGGGAACATCATGCTGTTTAATAGATTTGATGCCCTATTGGGCTTGGGGGACTGCGACTGACGCTCTGAGCCCCAGACGTCGGTACAGAATAGTATAACTTTAAATATCGGGGGATCTGTGGAAAAGGGATCTGGACAAGAGTTTGCTCAGCCACCACTTGATGTTAGATTGGAGTTGAAGGGTGCAGAAGATCTTAATGACTTGCTATCCTCTAGTGATGAACTCCCCTTGGATAGGGATTCATCACCAAGAGGACCAGCATTAACTTTACCAACAGTCTACATTACTGTCCCTACCCCTGTACCATCCAACATAGCACGTAAAGGGCCTACGAATGCTCCCGATGGTCCAGTTAATTTGGTTAGTTGTGGTAAACAGCCATCTAGAACCCATAACCAAAACTCAACCTTAAAAATTTTAACCTGGAACATAGCAGACCTTGCCGCCAATCAGGAAAATCCTGACTGCTGTGCTTTTGTAGACCTCCACGGGATATGTATATTTCAGGAAACTTGGGCTCTTAACCCTATACATAGACTGGGTTACGTTACGTTTATGGAGCCAGCTCTGCAGGGCCCTAGAGGTAGACCATCGGGGATTATGTATTTGGGTGGGTGTTCATCTTGGGTTTTCAGTAAAAAGAATAGACACTAACAGCCCTGATATAACCTGCATTATATTGTCACACATTAAAACACCTAAAATGGCACTCATTAATATCTACTCGACCCCAGCAGGACAGGGGGGCACCTCCAAAACCTTAGACTCTTTGTCCTCTCTTTTGTACTCCCTTCCGGGTGACGTTGAGTTGAGTTGATGATTGGTGGCGACTTCAATTGTCATTACGAACCACTTATTGGAGTCCATCTTACCTTAACAGATGAGGATGAACTATGGTCAATCCCCCACCCAAATATATACACAGCTAAACAATGGTCACCATCGGTACTTCAGCTAACCTCCATAACCTACTCTTTTTCTATTAGAGCATGTAATGGGCGTTTTAAGGGTAATAGCCCAGGTCAACCAACCTACAGTGGTAGGGGTCACTCCTCTGTAATTGACTACTTCATGGTTAGTATGCCCCTATGGCCCAGGATCCTCAACTTCCAAATCTCTAGTCGTACGGAAAGCGACCATAATCCCCTGTCAACTGAGATTAACTTTGACATGATTACTGAGGCCACCGAAACTTATGAAAATAGTGACCTCAGAATAATTCAAGGCAGGAGGAGAATCAGATGGGCCAACGTGAAAAAATCCACTGAAGTTTTGGGTAAATTGTACCTGAGTATAATTCCCCTCCTAGAAAGGGCAAATTTAATTATGACCCAACCAATTAGTAACAGTGTACAAAGGTCTCTGGCAGGGTTGCACGAGGAACTAACTGATTTACTGGCAAACTCCTTTTACAAAATTACCCCTACCAAACCCAAGCCATTTGCTACAAAACCCCCCTGGTTTAAAGGGGGATGTAAAGAAATGAAGCAGGGGCTACTTACGGCACTGAAACAAGGTTCCCCGGCCGCCGTGACTGAAGCTAGGCGTGCCTATAAATTAATGGTTTTTTTAATGCAAAAAAAGAGTGGGAAGAAGAACTATAGTACGCCATCAGATTTGTACTTGAGGCCAAAGATATACGGTCCTTCTGGAACCTAGTTCACACAGGGAAACCAGAAGGTAGGACCTCAATTGATCCAAATATACCTGAAGAATCTTGGTCCCTACATTTTAAAGAGCTATATTCTACCCCCCCAACATTAAATAGTTTAGCCCCTACTGTTTTGACGGATATGGACTCTAATTGCCCCATACCGCTTTTTACCTTGGACGAGGTTCTTATTGCAGTACACTCTCTGCAATCTAACAAAGCCCCTGGGTTAGATAGGATCCCAGGCGACCTCTTCAAAGAAGAACCAGTAGTATGGGCCCCCTATCTGTTATTGCTCTACAACACAATTTTGCAGGGCCTACCTTTGCCAGCCACATGGTTGGGGGCGGAGATCATTCCCATTTTAAAGAAGGGTTCTCCATCAGAATCATCAAAATGCAGGCCTATTAGCCTTATCGGTGTTAGTCAGAAAATCTATGCGAGACTACTTTTACAACGCCTACAGGATTGGGTAAGCGATAATAACATACTGACCCCCCTCCAGGCAGGCTTTATGTCCAAAACGTCTACCATCGACCAACTCTTCTGGCTCCAAGTTCTTTATTGGAAGCACGTTATCCTGGACCGGGGAAGCTTATATTTGACGTTTGTGGACCTAAAGTCAGCTTTCGATATGGTGGATCGTAATCAACTTTGGGCAATTTTATCATCAATGGGGGTGCCACCCTATTTATGCCACCAATTTAAACACCTACATGATGGCACCTACGGCAGAGTGCGCTTTGGGAAGCACGGTTAGCTAACAGGGCCCTTCCCGGTTGAGAAAGGGGTTAGGCAGGGCTGTGTCCTTGCCCCCACCCTCTTCTCCATTTTTCTTAATGGGCTCATCGAAGACTTATTATCAATCAAAGATATTGACTCCCCAAAACTAGCCTCGCTGAGGTTTCCTGCATTAATGTTTGCAGATGATACTCTGCTCCTCTCAAAATCCCCTATGGGTATGCAGAGGGTTTTAAACCAGTTCATTAAATTCTGCAAGCATAGAAATCGAGTAGTCAACATCGATAAGACTAATTATATGGTTTTTAATGCCAATACCACCAACTGTCCTCCCCCTATGATGGAAGGCAGACCGTTAGAAAGAGTCCCAACATTTGACTATCTAGGGTTGACTCCCACCGACAAAATGGGGTGGGGAGCACAAATGGCTAAGGCAAACTTAAAACTAGTACAGACAACTGGGGGAATTTTAAAAATTCAAAAAAACTGTGTGAACAAAATTATAAGTGCCCCATTGGAAATCTTCAAAGTTCAAGCAAGATCTTCTTCCCTTTATGGGGCGGAACTTTGGGGACATGTTCCTTCTGCTGACCTAACCATTACAGAAAACAACTTTATCAGGCAAATCCTAACCTTGCCCAGAAGCACTCCTTTAGTCCCTCTCAGGCTAGACCTGAATATTAGGCCTATAGCCGAAGTTATCGCCTCACGCCCCCTCCTTTATTGGAGGAGGCTGTGGAGCACCCCCGAGCTGGAAAGCTACAAAAGGGAACTAAAGGTGGTTCTAGCCTCCCCAGGCGCAGGTAGAATTCCATGGCTATGTTTTGTAAGACAGTCTCTTGCTCGAATTGGATACGAAAATCTGTGGCTAAATCCTGAGGTCGTATCCTCAACTATTTCCAAGAAAAATTTGTCCAGTGCTGTGAAGGACTTTAGTCTCTGGAGGACCATTAGCTGAGTATCATCAACGAGCCTGACTGGTGCCTTCCTGAGCCATAAGTCCACATACAGCTTTGAACAAGAAATAGACGTAATCCAACCCACTTTAGCGAAGAAGCTGTACTTACAGTTTAGATTTGAAACGCTGCCCCTCTATTCTACGATTGATAGGTGGACGGGGGGGCGCAACCCAGTTATCTCCCGGCTGTGGAATCGAAAATGAAACCACCCTGCATGTAACTCTTTTCTGTCCATCCTATTCACACATACGTAGAAAGTGGATAATACAATTATGTAATAATCTGGGCATAAGGGACTACCAAGTCTTCTTTAGGATTTTAAAGTCTGACACGAATCCTTTGATAGTGTCTGCTATCACCAAATTTCTGTTTTCTATGTGGTCCATATGAAGGAAATCACTTAAATGACATGGCACCCTATGTTTTTATTTGCAGAGACGTGATAATCATTTTGGATCAACAAATGTTATCTTAACTTTAAAAAAGAAAGAATTTTAAATTATTTAAATTTTTATTGTCTTAAACAAATTGTCTTCACCCCTCCGATTGCATATGATGTATTTTAATTCAATATTTACAAACGAACTGTGGCAAAGTAAAATGGATATTTTATGTACTTTTATGGTTAAAAACTAACCGAAATAAAGTTTATTGAAATGAAATGAAAATGAACATTTAGATGTACTCATATTCTCCACAGAGATTATGTTGAGATGAAGGTATAGATACATTTCCAAAGATATGCTACAGCTGATAACATTAAACCTGAGTTCTAGACATTGTGACACTCACCACATGTGCCTGGGCTCTTTGATGAAGCTGCAAAACAAATCACCACCATTCCAATATTCAGGTAACTTGACTGCAGATCTCTCCAAAACCAATATCTGAGAAATCCTCCAAATTATCCACCAATCACTTGCTAGTGCACTACATACTGTCCTTTGATTGTGCCTAAGCCTGGCTGACATTTTGATTACGCCGGCAAAATTGATGACATTTCAGAATTTTGCATATTGAAATGTATACGTAATTAAGATTATGCAATTGTGCCACATTAGGTCATCTGCGGCGTTCCTCAAGGCTCCTCGCTCAGCCCAACCCTCTTCAACGTCTACATGAGCCCCCTCGCAGCCATCGCACGCCAACACAACCTCAACATCATCTCCTACGCCGACGACACCCAGCTGATCCTCTCCCTCACCAACGACCCCGCCACCGCCAGATCCAACCTACACGAAGGGATGACAGACGTAGCCAAGTGGATGATGAGCAGCCGCCTGAAACTGAACTCGGACAAGACGGAAGTCCTCATCCTGGGATCCTCACCCTCCGCCTGGGACGACTCCTGGTGGCCCCCCGCCCTGGGCAGCGCACCCAAACCTACAGACCACGCACTCAACCTGGGCTTCATCCTGGACTCCTCCCTCTCCATGACCAGACAAGTCAACGCCGTCTCCTCGTCATGCTTCAACATCCTGCGCATGCTACGTAAGATCTTCCGGTGGTTCCCCACCGAGACCAGGAAGACGGTCACCCAGGCCCTCGTCACCAGCCGCCTGGACTACGGCAACTCCCTCTACGCCGGAACCACCGCTAAACTCCAGAAGAGACTCCAGCGGATCCAGAACGCCTCAGCACGACTCATCCTGGACATCCCCCGTCGCAGCCACATCTCCGGACACCTGAGAGATCTGCACTGGCTACTGCTCAACAAGAGAATCACCTTCCGTCTCCTCACCCACGCACACAAGGCCCTACACAACCAAGGCCCAGGATACCTCAACAGCCGCCTCAACTTCTACGCTCCCACACGCCAACTTCCATCGACCGGCCACGCCCTCGCCGCCGTCCCCCGCATCCGAAGAGCCACCACAGGAGAAAGGTCCTTCCCCTACCTGGCCGCCAAGACTTGGAACTCCCTCCCGAACCACCTCCGCCTGACCCAGGACCACCTCGCCTTCAGGAAACAGCTCAAGACCTGGCTGTTCGAACAGTAGCGGACCCCCCCTCCCCTAGCGCATTGAGACCCTCCGGGTGAGTAGTGCGCTATATAAATGCTGTGATTGATTGATTGATTGATTGATTGATAGGTAACAAGACTTCCAATCGAGGAGCAACTATAATGCGAGATGTAGGGAAACAACTAGACAAGAATGAAAGAGGCATCTTCCCAGTGTGATAAGCAGTTTTGTTAACAAAGGCAGGCAAAAAACATTTCAGGTAAATTTTTAGCACCAAACAACAGATATGAAAGCGAGCAGCATCAGTCCCGTAGTGACCATCATTCCCAATAATCCGGGCAGTCAACAAACATATCAGGTAGATTATTTACTTGAGTAGACCGTTCAGGTAATTTGTAAGCTAAAAATTACAACTCCAAACATGAAGAGAGTGTTTTGAATGTGAGCAACTGAGAAATCAACTCAAAATTATATTTTCAACTTTAATTTTTACTTGAACAGAGCATTAATTATTTTTTTAGCACAAATATAATTTTTATTTTGGTTTTAAAAACAGTAATCAAATCAATCAAACAAAATTGTATTTGTAAAGTGCTACTTATCACCCCAGGAGTTATCTAGGTGCTGTGATACAGTTCTCAGTCAAAGAGCCAGGTATTGAGTTCCTTCCTGACAAAGTTCAGCAAGAGTGAGTTGCGTAGGTGGAGAGGGTGGATGTTCCAGGATTTGGCAGCGAGGTGAGAAAACTAGCGTCCTCTGGTGCGGATGCATGTTGTATGTGTGGAGCGCAGGTTTTAGGTGGAAAGTCAGGTTGTGGTTCATGTAGTGTGGCTCAATGTTGTTGAGGGCTTTGTATGCATGAATCAGGAACTTGAACTGGCATCTCTTGTGGACGAGCAGCCAGTGAAGGTCCCTGAGGTGTTGTGCCGGCATAGAGTAAGTTACCGTAGTTGAGTCAACTGGTGACCAAGGCCTGTGTCCGATTTTTCCTGGTGCTGTAGGGAGCCATCTGAGCATGTGGGTGGTGTTGACACAAGCAGATGCAACAGCATTGACTTGGCGTCTCATTGAGACTTCACTGTCTAGAATGATATGGAGGTTGCATTAAGCTCTATCAGCCACCATTAGTCATTTCAGGGGGTGGTATGTCTGCAGAAGATAAGAACTGACGTCTTGTCTGTGTTAAGCTTGAGGCAGTTGTCATTCAGCCGTATTGCCTAGTTCCTCATGTAGTTGTGGAAGTTGGTCTTTGTCTGGGTGGGGTTTGCTGAAAGGACAAGCTGGGTGTCATCAGCGTTGGAGATAATGTTGATGTTGTGTGCTCTAAAGATGTCTGTAGATGTTGAAGAGAGTGGGGATGAGATATGTACTCCTCAGATGGTGTGATTGGGGTGCAAATTGAAGACGGGTGGATTCTCTGAGTTTGTCCTGTGAGATAGGACACCATTCATCTGAGTGCATCATTCGCTCAAGTCGCTGGATGAGTGCGTGATGTGAGATGGTATCAAAACATGTGGAGAGGTCCAGTAGGATTAGGGCAGCTGTTTCTCCTCTATCCAGTAGGGCATAGATGTCAACGTTTGCTATGATGAGGGCTGCCTCTGTTCTGTGGTTGGCCCTGAATCCTGATTGTGATGGGTCCAATAGGTTGTCTGTTTCCAGATGAGCAGTGAGTTGGATGTTGATGGCCTTTTCCAGTACTTTGGAAGGGAACAGGAGGAGGTAGATTAGACAGTTGTTCTGTGGATCTTTTGGGTCTGATGATGACTTCTTGAGGAAGGGCATGACCTCCTTGACCTTCCATGCATCGGGGAAAGCTCCTGTGGTAATGGAGGCGTTGAGAATGGTGGTGAGTTGGGGGATGATCTTGTTGCTTCTGAGGTTGAAAATACGGTAGAGGCAAGGGTTGGTGGGGACCCCTGAGTGAATACATTTCATCAGGGTGGTGGCTGTGCTGAGCTGTTCCCATGAGGTGATTTGGTGATTGGTTGTTGTGGCTGATGTGTTGCTGAGGATGTTGACTCGTTGGGGTTTGAAGTCCGTGTAAATGATTGCTATCTTGTTGTGGAAGTGGTCGGTGAAGGAATCACAGAGTTCTTGTATGTGAGGGGTCACATTTTCTGTGGCTGAGGAAAAAGAGAATTTTCGGACTATGCTGAAGAGTTCTTTGGTTTAGTTGGTGCCTCCTTTGTTGCAGCTTGAGCTGACGGTGTTAAGCGTTGAAGGTGGTTTTGTATGTGGCCCGGTCGTTGATGTCCTTGCTGAAACCTCATTCTCTTTCTTGTTGTTTGCACTCGTGTTTTGCTATGTGGAGTTCTGGTGTGTGCCAGCTGGCTCATTTGGTGGGTTTGTGTGCTTTGGTCGGTTTGTATGGAGAGACTTGGTTGGCAGCATTGGTGATCCAAGCATTTGAATTCTCCAGGTTGACAGAGTGGTGCTGAGGGTGTATGTCCAGAATTTTCACTAGGCCTGCTAAAAATTTTACTTATTCCAGGGTAATTAACATAATTTGAGTAATTTCTATTAACAAAATGTGCACAAATGTTTCTGTGATTACTCCATTATGCCACATTGTATAATTCTGGGGGGAAAATGTACTGTTCAGGTAATTTTTGAAACGTAGGTGCAATTCAGATACAATGTTTACCTGCCTAGACCTTTTGGGTTATTGTTGGGCACAAAACTGTGAATCTAAATGTGAGCACAGTGTTTTGAATGTGAGCGTCAGGTGCTTTAACATGGAAAGCCAATAATATTACAGGTAGATGTTATACCTGATTGTACTGTGCGGGAATGAGTGCAAAGCTACAAATCAAAATGCGTGCAGCAGAGTTTTGAACACAAACAACTGGAAATTGCATTAACATTTTACCCGAAGAGTGAGTTTGGGTAATTTTTGGAGTGCAAGATGCATTTTGTCTGATTTGCATAAATTCCAAAATTGTACTTAATAACGCTATAGCAAATTATGAGAGCTTCACCTACCCCTAATTTTTACATTTTTGAAAAATCAAGAAAGTTAAATGTGTACTTTTTCAAAGGTTTGCTGTTTGAGGGCTGCCATGAGGTGATAGCCAATTGTGGAGCCAATGAATGTTTGTTTGTGTGTTTATGTGGAGCTATTTTGTCTTTGTTCCTCATGCCTTCTTCATTATTAGCCATGCAGTTACCACCATTTTGTGGAGCCAGTGACTGTGTGTGCTTGGTGGCCAGTATGTCTTTATGATTTCCGTGCCTCCATCTTCAGTGGCCATGTGGTGGATGAGCAAGGTACTAGTGCAGCCAGTGTTTGTTTCAATAATGTTTTATTCCACTTTCAAATCTATTTTTTTAAATAACATTGATTGAAGGCTAATAACGTTTTTGTTCCTTTTATAATTTTTCCTGAACTATTTATCTGTGTTTGTAGCTGATTATGCTACAGAGATTTTTGTTATTAATATTGTTTCAATTTTTAAGTACCTCCCCTTAGTTCCCAAAGACTCGGTATGGACTTGGAGGGTCACCAGCAGTTATTTAATTTATTTTATTTTTCTCAAGACTCATTCTGCCTCCTGCCTCTTGGAGGGACAACCACAATAATTGTATTCATGTATTCAATTTCTGGCCCCCCTTCCCCAACCTCCCATAGATTCCACAATGGCCCTGGAAGAACGCTAGCAAATGTTTGATTCATGTACTCAATTTATTCCTGGATCCCATAAAGTCACCAAGTACCTTGAAGCGACATCTGCAAATATTTTAGTTATTTATTACATTTCTGCCTGCCTCCCATGGAGTCGCAATGCACACTTTAGGAGCATCAGCAATAATTTGAGTCATTTATTTGATGTTTATTTGACTACAGAGTTCTCATGGGCATTGGAGGGGCACCAGCAAGTATTTAATTAATGTATTTGCTTTTGTCTGCTTCCCACTGCTTGCCTTAGAGTCCTGGAGGACCTTGGAGAAGACCCAACAATTATTTAATTCATTTATACCATTTTGTGTCTGCCTCTTTTTGCCTCTCATGAGTCCCAATAAACCAAAGAAGTGCACCACCAGGTCATTCATGTATTCAATTTTACCAGCCCCCCATTGAATCGTTGTGAGATCTGGATGGTACCCAGCAGTTATTGCATCCATTTATTCAATCTATGCTTGCCTCCCTGAAAGTCCCCATAGGATTTTGAAGGAAATATTTAATTAATTAATTAATTTGAGGGCTGCCATGAGGTGATAGCCGATTGTGGAGCCAATGAATGTTTGTTTGTGTGTTTATGTGGAGCTATTTTGTCTTTGTTCCTCATGCCTTCTTCATTATTAGCCATGCAGTTACCACCATTTTGTGGAGCCAGTGACTGTGTGTGCTTGGTGGCCAGTATGTCTTTATGATTTCCGTGCCTCCATCTTCAGTGGCCATGTGGTGGATGAGCAAGGTACTAGTGCAGCCAGTGTTTGTTTCAATAATGTTTTATTCCACTTTCAAATCTATTTTTTAAATAACATTGATTGAAGGCTAATAACGTTTTTGTTCCTTTTATAATTTTTCCTGAACTATTTATCTGTGTTTGTAGCTGATTATGCTACAGAGATTTTTGTTATTAATATTGTTTCAATTTTTAAGTACCTCCCCTTAGTTCCCAAAGACTCGGTATGGACTTGGAGGGTCACCAGCAGTTATTTAATTTATTTTATTTTTCTCAAGACTCATTCTGCCTCCTGCCTCTTGGAGGGACAACCACAATAATTGTATTCATGTATTCAATTTCTGGCCCCCCTTCCCCAACCTCCCATAGATTCCACAATGGCCCTGGAAGAACACTAGCAAATGTTTGATTCATGTACTCAATTTATTCCTGGATCCCATAAAGTCACCAAGTACCTTGAAGCGACATCTGCAAATATTTTAGTTATTTATTACATTTCTGCCTGCCTCCCATGGAGTCGCAATGCACACTTTAGGAGCATCAGCAATTATTTGAGTCATTTATTTGATGTTTATTTGACTACAGAGTTCTCATGGGCATTGGAGGGGCACCAGCAAGTATTTAATTAATGTATTTGCTTTTGTCTGGTTCCCACTGCTTGCCTTAGAGTCCTGGAGGACCTTGGAGAAGACCCAACAATTATTTAATTCATTTATACCATTTTGTGTCTGCCTCTTTTTGCCTCTCATGAGTCCCAATAAACCAAAGAAGTGCACCACCAGGTCATTCATGTATTCAATTTTACCAGCCCCCCATTGAATCGTTGTGAGATCTGGATGGTACCCAGCAGTTATTGCATCCATTTATTCAATCTATGCTTGCCTCCCTGAAAGTCCCCATAGGATTTTGAAGGAAATATTTAATGCACACGTTTGATCTTTGTCTGTCTTCCCCTGCCTTCCACAACTATTAATTATTTCATGTACTCAATGTTTTTCTACCTCCCTTGCTTTTCATTGGGTCCCATGGTCCTTGGAGGGGCACCATTAATTATTTTATTAAGTCATTCAATGTTTGCCTGCCTCCCTCTGCCTCCCAGAGATTCCCTCCCTCTGCCTCCCAGAGATTCTCCATGTGCACTAAAGGAGTACCAGAAAACAATGTATCCATTTATTTTTTGGTCACTTCCTGCTTCTTTCAACAAAGGCCATGGGCCCTAGAGGTGCATCAAGCATTTTTTTCATGTATTCGATTTCTGACTGCACCCCAATAGAGTTCCATGGGCCTAGGAGTAGCCCCAGCAACACTTTTGTTGCCTTTCTCCCTCAGGATCCCCTTGGGCACTGGAGGGGCACCAGCAATTATTGAATTCATTTATTGGATTTGCCTGCCTCACGCTACACCCCATAAAGTCCCCATGGGCCCCTTAGGGGTATGCAGACATTTTGGGCCCAATTACGATATTGGGCGGTCGGACCACCATCTGCTGTTGCGGCAGCCAGTAGACCACCCAGCAAACAATTGGCGGTCTGACCACCCAATTACGATATGACCGCCTTGGTGGCGGTCAGAAAATGCTAGTTTACAGAAAAAGGGCTTCAGCACACGCCGCAGTGTTAATGAGCACTTTGTGCACATCCTGCACATTGTGCCATGCACCATGTGGTGCATGACATGCAGGGATTGGATTTGTATGGGGGCACTACATATGCCCCCTAGGCCACTCTGGAGTGGCTGATGGAGGCATTGTTTGGGCCCCCAAAGTCCCTTTCTGACAGCCTAATGAAAAAACTGTTGTAAAGGGACATCGTAATCCCAATTGCGGTGCCTGCCTCATCTCCGCCTCTTGTTGGGAGCACGATTCTGACCGCCACTCCTTCGGTTCAGATGATCCTGTCAGAGGCGGTGGTCTTTCCCACCAACCTCCGTGGTCCCACTGCCCACATTGTAAAGCGGCGTTCAGACGATGGCCTGTCTGTCGACGGACCACCACTGACAGCCTTTAGTTGACTTATTCGATATTTGCCTGCCTTACAGAGAATCCCAAAAATCCCAATAGGGGCAAATTATATATATATTAAAATGTTGCTTTGTTACACTTGTCTTCCATAGAGTCGCCAAGGTCCCTTGACAGGCACAAGAGCATATTTTACTTGTTTGCTCGGTTCTTATCTGTCACCCAAAGAGTCCTCAAAGGCCATGATTTGATTTGTGTTTGCCTCACATTAAGTCCCCATGGGCCCAGGGGGCCTTCAGTAATTATTTTATAGATAGTTGCGCGCCGCTCATAAATTGACCATGGACCTTGGTGGGATTACAGCAATTACTGTAAATATTTATTTGATTTTTATCTGCCTTTCCCATGGTCCTGGAGGGGCACCAGCATTCATTTTTCATTTTTTATTTTATTCAATGTTTGCCTACCCCGCCCCCCTTCTTTCTTATAGATTCCACATGGGCCCAGGAGAGGCAATAGCATTTAATTATTCCAGTTTTTGTCTGCCTTACCCTGCCTCACAAGAAGTCCCTAGGGATCCTGGAGGGTCTTCATCAAATGTGATAATCATTTATTTCAATTTTACACCATCCCTCCCTCCCAATGTGACCTCATCATTCTTATATAGGCAACAGTAATATTTTAATCAACAAGTCGATTTCTGCCCTCCTTTGACATCAATAGAGGCCCATCAATAGAGGACTAGAAATTATTCAATGAATCTTTTACATTTTTTCCTGCCTCCCAAAAAGTCCCCAAGGATCTTGCAGCGGCACATTTAATTAATTTATTCAGTTTTTGCATGCCTCCCCTAGTCTTCCAGTGAACCCTTGAGGGCCTGTGAACGTCACCAGCATAAAATGTCTTCAATGATTTGATGTGGGAGTGCCTCTGCTTCCCATAGAGTCCCAGTGGGCCCTGCGGGTGCATCAGCATTTATTTAGTTCATCTATTCGATGATTTTTGCATGCTTCCTTCTGCCTTGGAGGGGCACCAGCAAATAGTGTCATCAATAAATTAATTTGTGCCTCCCACTGCTTCTCCTAGAGTCCCTATGGACACCAGCTATTATTGAATTCAGTTAATCAATTTTGCCTGCCCCCTTCTACCTCTCATAGGGTTGCCACGGGCCTTGTGGGGCATCAGCAATTATTGTATTTATTTTTAGATTTTTGTCTGCCCCCCCTCCTTCCATACAGTCCCCATGTGTCCAGAGGGACACCACCAAATATATTTTAAGTTATTCAAATTTTACATGCTTCTCCTTGCCTCCAACAGAGTTCTAGCGCTCTCTGGAAGGTCACAAGCAATTACGCTTTTCATTCTTTGTATTTGTGCCTACCTCCCCTTCTATAATACAGATTCCTCATGGACCTGGGAGATATACTAGCATTTAATTATTTCACGTATTTGATTTTTGTTTGCCTCTTCCTGCTTTTACAGTGAGTCCCCCTGGGCCCTAAAGGGACTCCGGCAAATACTTTTTTTATTTATTTAATTTGTGTGCCTCCCACATCCTACCATAGAGTTCCCATGCGCGCTAGAAAGGCATCAGCACTCATTATGATCAAGAATTTCAAACTGTGTCTGCCTATGCCTCCCATAGTGTCCTTACTGACCCTGGAAGGGCACTTCAATTTTTAGTATTTATTTTTCAAAGATTTTAGACAAGTATAGTGCCCAAAGGCACAAAGCGCCACTCACGTTATCTAGTTGTACTAAGCCAGGGGAAAGGCATAAGTTCAGGCTGATCACAATGGCACATGAGCTGAATACAGGGACCATGTTAGTCCCACTGAAAAAGTTACCTTCTCATAGACTGGTGCAAAGAGTTCAGTTCAACATTGGGGAGGCTGTCAGGAGCAGGTAGAGCTTTGAGGATGGTTAGCACGAAGAACCCGTCAGGTGCCATGGGCAGTTGTTGCTGGAGCTTCATGCTGGGGGTCATCACGGGTTGTCAATGCTGTAGTGCAAATTGTAGGTCTTGTGGTGCCGGTCTTGCTGGTAGATGCTGTGGCACGAAGAGACAGGTTTACTGGAGCTTCACGTTGGTGGTTGTCGCAAGTTGCAAGGTCTCAACACAAACAGGTCCATTCACAGTTGCAAAGACCCAAAACCTCAGGATTACTCCCTTTTCTTCAGAGGACTGCACTCTGATGGCAGCAAGGGGTCGAGGACCTTGGGCGGTAACTCTTGGAGATCTGGGACACACTCTTGCAGAGGCCAGCATGGCTCAGGCATGTTTAGTTACAGATGCAGGCAGGTCCAGTTGCAGCATGTCAGATGGGCAGTTGCAGAGAGGCAACTGTAGCTTTTTGTATCCTTGTAGCTCAAAACAGAAATCACTTAGGTTAGCATGAGATAAAGTGAGCAGGTCCAGTCATCCTCTCAGAGAGGGCAGGTGTTAAGCACCAGCAGGGCAGCCCTCTGGCAACAGGCAGTTCTCCTGTAATGTCCACAGGTCTAGCAGTGTACCCAGTGGGGGTATGTGGGCCCTATTTTTATACCTGGTGCTAGCTTTGAAGTGTTAGATGCATTTAGGATTTCAAACCCACAGATGGTTGAGCAATTTCCTTCCTCCCTGCTCAGGTTCCAGGGGATCTGGTGTGACAAAAGACTGGAGTGAAGTTCTTTGTTAGTGTGCTCAGGCAGCTCCTTTGAAATGTAAGTGAGGCCCTTACCATCCTTCCCATCCTTGCAGGATTGCCAATCCGGCCAACACCTATTCCCTTTTTGTCTCAGTGTCTGGGAAGAATGCACAAAGGCCAATTGCCATTCTAATCACAGCTATGTGTCGAGGACCACAAGCTGCAGGCATACGAAAGGGTTCGGACAAAAAAATGCCAACATTCTAAAAGTTGGCAGAACAGGTGACCTTTGAGCCCCCTGCTGTTACACTGCTATAGTGAGGATGCTCCACTCTTGTAGTAAACCAAGTTCACCACTTTTAACCGAATAGTCCAAAGTAATCTGTAGTCTAAAGCCAGCTTGATGGGGGTCTAAGAAGAGGGAGTCTTCCACAAAAGTGCTAAGGCAGTTTGCTACGTAGGCCTCCAGGATTTTGTCAAGGAAGGAAAGTAAAGAGATGGGGCGGACATTACTTAGCACCTCTGGGTAAGCCCCTGCCTTTTTAAGTATGGGTAAGACTACCGCAGTCTTAAAAGAATTGAGAACCACGCCTGAGGTGGCGGAGTTATTGAGAAGAGAAAGAGGGGGGTTGGGGATGTTGAGAAAGATCTCCCGGGCAATGTGGGGGGGACAGCTGTCCCGCGGGGAGCCAGATCGAACTTTTTTGAGGAGGGAAAAGAAAACATCCTGAGTGATCAAAGGGAAGTGGGAGAAGAGAAAGGGGTTGCGGGGAGCCTCACTGGGATCAGGGGGTGAGGCGGCCTTGGAAATACTTGTTATGATGTTGTTAATTTTATCAATAAAATAAGTGTTGAGGGAATCGCAGAGAGATTGTGATGGCTGAGGTTTGAGAGTGATACGGTCGGATTTCACAAGTTCGTCCACGATGGAAAAAATGTCTTTGGCTTTCTTTGTCAACACCAAGATCTTAGAGGAGAAGGATTCAGCTTTAGCTGTAAGGATGGCAGATTTTTAGTCCTTTGAGGCTGAGGTAAAGGTGGATTTTTTAAGGGGACAGTAGTCAAGTCTCCACTTTCGCTCAGTTTGGCGTAGGGTGAGTTTCCTATCTTTGAGGTCCTTTGTGAACCAAAGCTGGGCATCGTGGGGCCTCTTGTTTTTGAGTTTTTTCAGGGGAGCGAAGTTGTCTCTTGCCTGGGTCAGCCAAGAATTGAGGTCTTCAGCCTGGATATGTGGTGAGACCGGGGGTCTGGTGGGCTGAGAGGTGCTAGGCGTGGAGGTGGAGAGAAATGTGCAGAGGGTAGGGATGTTCACCCGGCTCCAGTTCCTGGTCATAAGAGGGTCGGGTTTAGGCTGTGGAAGGGGTAGTGATGGAGAAAGCAATAAAGGAATGGTCGGACCAAGTGCAGGATGAGATCTGGAGGTTGGTGATGTCAAGGTTTAAGGTCCAGACCTGATTACGGGTGTGTTCCTTAATATGGGTGGCAACTTCAATGTGTTGGGTGAAATACCAGCCATTGAGCAACTCAGAGAAGTTTATTGAGCAAGGGCTTTCACCCGGGTCACGAGGCCAGTAATTGAAGTCCCCTATGATAAGAATTTTGGCATGGTTAATCACCAACTCTGCTGTCATGTTACTGAATAGTTGGAGAAAATTGGGCATGCAGGCAGGGGGACTGTAAAATAGGGCACATATGAAAGGGAGACTTTTAGATTCAAATTTGAAGAGCAGGGAGTCAACAGAAGAAATTCTTGAGGTGGTGAGGGAAGTGAATTTGTGAGATTGGGAGATAATGGCCCCATTGGCCTGGAGGATGTAGTAGTTGTCTGGGATGGCAGCCAGAATGTCTGGAGTGGATTCGGTTGAAAGCCATGTTTCTGTTAGAAGCAGTATGTCTGGTTTGATGGAGTCCAAAAGGTAAAAAATCTCTAACTGGTGCTTAAACTCCGACTTTACCACTAAAGAGGATTTTAAGTTACAATTCTTTAGAGATCAAACATGACATTTCTACCTGTTCACAAACAAAAGTTATTACATACTAAATGTAATAAGGTACCCATCTGTAAATTGTGGGATAGTTACGCCTTGCAGCAGCATATTTGGTGAGTTTTTCACTACCAGGATATGTAAAACTTAAAAGTACAAGTTTAATTACAATGCACCCTGCCTTATGGTCTGCTTAGGGCCTACCTTAAGGATTACTTTTCTGTATTAAAAAGGGAGGTTTAGGCCTGGAAAAAGGTTTATTTTACTTGGTCAAATGGGCAGTTTAAAACTGCACACAAGTGTACTGGCAGGTCTCAGGCATGTTAAGAAAGGGATACGTAAGTTGGTTCTGCAGGCCGACTCGTTACATTTAATTGACTGTCCCTGCTTAAATGTAGTACCGTTTTACTAGGGACTTATACATATATTAAATGTCTCAATTTGATGTAGGCCAATTTTAGCATGTTTAGGGTAGAGAGCACAAGCATTTTAGCCCTGATTAGCAGTGCACAAAGTCCTAATGCTGACAGAAATGAAATATAGAAACAGGAGGGGTGAAGGCAAAAAGATTGGGGGTGACCCACCAACACTGGTGCACAGGTCTTTCCCTTTAAGAACAACGTATACTGTCATTCTAAAGAAAATATCTGGGTTGAATCCATAATCATTCTTTAGCTGGGGTGGCAATGTGAGCTAAAAACAATGATGGATTCAACCCAGATCTGTGAATGGGGGTGAGTGTCTGAAAAGTAAGTGTGGGCTGAAATTCCATTCCGCTTATGGATTTTGTGAATTTTTGGCTATTTCGCGGTACGCGAATCGCGCAAAATTGTCAAAAAATTCACAACTCGCAAGCTGGCGGATTTTTTTACTTGGTTGTGCTTCAAAAATGCAATCTCGTGCACGCGACATTAACTTACCATAATTCTGAGTTCGCCGAGTTGTTTTTCCGCCCGGTTTGCGTGCGCTGCGCCATTTTGCATCTGGCTGCGTGATCACGAGAGACTTTTCGACCGTGAGTACGTCATAGCGGCCCGCCATCTTGCACTGCGAGAGTTTGAGAACGCGACTACGTCATAAGGGCTCGCGATCACGCATTGCGGGAGTAAACAATTGCGAACACGTAGATGCGACGCACAGCTGACTTCCGGCGGGAGATTTGAACAGCTCGCTTTCCCGAACTTGTAAAAAATGCAATTCTGCAAAACTAATCTACTGCAGGCAGCATAAACCTTCTGAAAATGATGATTTGGATCATAATAACTCCTCAGATTGACATTTGGCTGCACTTTTTTCTGCAAGGAGACCATTTTTGCTGGGGTTGGAGGAAGGAAGTGCCCCAGAGTCTCCAACTTACTGTTCCTGTCCAGCAGGCTCCTCCCAGTGCTTTGTCCATGTCCTGGTCACTTTTCATTTGGATCTGGAGCTGGAAGGATTACTTTTTGTGGCTGCTGCTGGATATTTGTATTTGAGGACTTTTTGTTTGGATCACTTTTGGATTACTTTGGATTTGAGATTTTATAAGTAAGTTGGTGTTTTTTGTTTGGGGCATTGCAGTTGCTGCAACTACAATTTTTAAACTCTTTCACAACTTTAAAAAAAATATGTTGTGCGTAGCCACAGTATCTAGTAGGCCCAGGATTAGTCATGGGTGCATGATACAACTGTTTCTGTGAGTTTTGTTGAACTTAAATATCATTTATGACATGTAATTGAATAGCTCACTGTTATATTTGGATTGTCTTTTTGATTTTGTGGTGCGTGTAAAGCCACACTAGCCAGTAGGCCCAGGGGTAGTAAGTAGTGCATGGACCAAGTCTTTCTGTGGGGTGTCTTGAATTTAAACATCATTTAGGGCATGGATGGCATTGGATTGTGGTTATTATTGTGTGTTTTTCGATTATTTGGGGTGTTGTTGGGGCCTGGCCATGTGGGTGGGGGCCATTTTGAGGCCTGGTCCAGGCAGGGCCTGGCCATGTGGCTGGGGGTCAAGGGGCCATTTTGAAGCCAGGCAGTATGCTTTGTGCCATAGGCATGCACCCAGTGTGCCTTGCTTTCATCCATTATGCCCAGGGGTACTCAGTGGTGCATGGCCCAAGGCTTTCTGTGGGGTGTCTTGAATTTAAACATCATTTAGGGCATGGATGGCATTGGATTGTGGTGATTTTTGTATGTTTTTCCGCTTTTTTGGGGTGTTATTGGGGCCTGGCCCTGTAGGTGGGGGCCATTTTGAGGCCTGGTCCAGGCAGGGCCTGGCCATGTGGGTGGGGGTCAATGGGCCATTTTGAAGCCAGGCAGTGTGCTTTGTGCCATAGGCCTGCACCCAGTCTGCCTTGCTTTCTTCCATTATGCCCAGGGGTACTCAGTGGTGCATGGACCCAGTCGTTCTGTGGGGTGTCTTGAATTTAAACATCATTTAGGGCATGGACAGCATTGGATTGTGGTGATTTGTGTGTGTTTTTTTTATTTTCTGGGGTGTTGGTGGGGCCTGGCCATGAGGGTGGGGGCCATTTTGAGGCCTGGTCCAGGCAGGGCCTGGCCATATGGCTGGGGGTCAAGGGGCCATTTTGAAGCCGGGCAGTGTGATTTATGTAATTGGCCTGCATCCAGTCTGCCTTGCTTTCATCCATTATGCTCAGGGGTACTCAGTGGTGCATGGACCAAGGCTTTCTGTGGGGTGTCTTGAATTTAAACATCATTTAGGGCATGGAGGGCATTGGATTGTGGTGATTTGTGTGTGTTTTTTCGATTTTTTGGGGTGTTGTTGGGGCCTGGCCATGTGGGTAGGGGCCATTTTGAGGCCTGGTCCAAGCAGGGCCTGGCCATGTGGTTGGGGGTCAAGGGGCTATTTTGAAGCCAGGCAGTGTGCTTTGTGCCATAGGCCTGCACACAGATGCCTTGCTTTCACCCATTATGCCCAGGGGTACTCAGTGGTGCAAGGACCAAGGCTTTCTGTGGAGTGCCGTGAATTTAAACATCATTTAGGGCATGGATGGCATTGGATTGTGGTGATTTTTGTGTGTTTATCGCTTTTTTGGGGTGTGTTGGGGCCTGGCCATGTTGGTGGGGGGCATTTTGAGGCCTGGTCCAGGCAGGCATGGGCGTCCGCAGAAATTTTTCCAGGGGGGGGCAACATTTTTACTTCATCACCATCCTCCGACATGATTGAGCACAAGTATTAAATAAACAAATAAAAAAATCTAATAAGACAAAGAGCTTAAATAAACAAAGAAACCCATGGGGTGGGAGAAAAATCATGTGAGGCTTCACAGCAGATTACCTGGCAACCACAATGAAACAGAGGAAAAAACAAACAAGCATTAGCATAGCCAATAGGTCTCGCCTTTGGGACCTTCTAAGTGTTTAGCCATGCAACACTTGAAGTTGTTGCACCAAGGATATTGTACTAGACAACTAAACACGTATAAGGTCCCAAAGGGGAGACCTATTGGCTATGTCAATGCTGTTTTTTTAAAAAAAAAATGACAAGCAGTGCTATATGGCTTCGGCTGCCACTTAGTCCACCACATCCCACGTAGATGCTGCAGCCATCTTTGAATGGTTTTAAAGCCAATTCAAAAGCTGTCACCAGTGTATGTGAATCCCTATCTCAACTGTGAGACTGCTCTCCTGCTTCCCAATTCTATTAAATACAAATGATGTAAAAAGAACATCCCTTTCTGAGCTGCACGGCTCATCCTATCCACGTTTCATGCGCAGATTTGAAATACTGATGGTTTGGGCTTCCCGGAATTCAACTGGATGAGAGGTAGAAAGGTGTAGAGAGGTAGAGAGAGGTAGAGAGAGACAGGTGTAGAGAGGTAGAGAGACAGAGGTAGAGAGAAGTAGAGAGAGAGGTAGAGAGGTAGAAAGAGGTAGAGGTAGAGGTACGGAGAGAGAGAGAGGTAGAGAGAGAGGTAGAGGTGTAAAGGTAGAGAGAGAGGTATAGAGATAGAGGGAGAGGTAGAGAGAGAGAGGTAGAGAGAGAGGTAGAGGTAGAGAGAGAGTGGGAGAGGTAGAGAGGGTGAGAGAGGTAAAGAGGTAGAGAGAGAGAGGTAGAGAGAGAGAGGTAGAGAGATAGAGAGAGAGAGAGAGGTAGAGAGAGAGGTAGAGATGGGTAGAGAGGGGTAGAGTGAGAGGTAGAGAGAGGTAGAGAGAGAGGTAGAGGTAGAGGTAGGGAGAAAGGTAGAGAGGTAGAGGTAGAGAGGTAGAGAGAGAAAGAGGGGTAGAGAGAGAGAGAGGGGTAGAGAGAGAGAGAGAGAGCAGTAGAGAGAGAGAGAGAGGTAGAGAGACGTACAGGTAGATCGAGAGAGAGAGTGGTAGAGAGAGAGAGAGAGAGAGAGAGAGAGAGAGAGGTAGAGTAATAGAGGTAGAGAGAGAGGTAGAGAGAGAGAGGTAGAGGTAGGGAGAGAGAGAGAGAGAGAGGTAGAGGGAGAGAGGGTGAGAGGTAGAGGTAGAGGTAGAGAGGTAGAGAGAGAGTGGTAGAGGGAGAGGTAGAGAGGGAGAGAGAGAGGTAGAGAGAGAGGTAGAGAGAGAGAGAGGTAGAGAGGGAGAGGAAGAGGGAGAGGAAGAGAGAGAGAGGTAGAGAGAGAGAGGGGTAGAGAGAGAGAGAGGTAGAGGTAGAGAGGTAGAGAGAGAGGTGGAGAGAGAGGTAGAGAGAGAGAGGTAGAGAGAGAGAGGTAGAGAGAGAGAGGTAGAGAGAGAGAGGTAGAGAGAGAGGTAGAGAGAGAGGTAGAGAGAGAGAGAGAGAGAGAGAGAGAGAGAGAGGGAGAGGGAGAGGTAGAGAGAGAGATGTAGAGAGAGAGGTAGAGAGAGAGAGGTAGAGAGAGAGGTAGAGGTAGAGAGAGAGAGGTAGAGAGAGCGAGAGGTAGAGAGGTGTAGAGAGAGAGGTAGAGAGAGAGGTAGAGGTAAAGAGAGACATAGAGAGAGAGACATGTAGAGAGAGAGGTAGAGAGAGGTAGAGAGAGAGAGGTAGAGAGGTAGAGAGAGAGGTAGAGAGAGAGAGGTAGAGAGGTAGATTGGAGATCCTAGCATTTCCAGAGCATTAAAGGCACTACCCATTTGTAACGTCATTCCTTTCACGCACATCCTGCTTTATCTAAATAACTAGGGCCCTCAAATACAAAAGGATGTTGTGGTCATAAAGCTTACAATTTGCAGCATCACAGTGGTTGCTACTGCAAAACCCCTTTTTAGAGTTGTGTATAACCTTCATGATTGACAAAAGGGGTTCTGCATCTTACTTCATATTGGAATTTGGAGGCGCAGTGGAAAGGGAGCTATCTTCAAATTGCAATTTACAATGACATATATCAATGGTTTTCAAACGCAATGGCAGTCGCAAACCGTTGATCGGATACCAACACTGAGCTGCAGTTGGTACATGATTCAGAAAAGAAAAGTTGTCCCTGTGGGACAGCTTTCCCTTAGTGAATCATGGCAGGCGACAGTGAGTACAGACAGTGGTCCAGGGGCTACACTCGATGCTGCAATGAACATGAGGGACTGCCCCTTTGGAGCTCAAGGCGTAAACTCTTTAATCCATCTCATATGCAGACCCTTCTGTAATACTAGTGCTTATGGTGCAACAAACAGGCATATCGTGTGTGGTGCAGACACTTCTGTTCAGTTTTAACTCTTTTTCAGTTGTCAACAAAATATTTTAATTCATATTTTGGTTTCCATTGTTAACTGTTTTTTAATATATCCATTATTTTATTTTATTTTAGAAATAATGGATATATTAAAAAAGTATAACAACAGTTAACAATGGAAACCAAAATATGAATTAAAACTGATTATTACCATGGAAAAGAAATTGATGAAACTTTAATGTTCGCTGAAAAGTGCAAACATCCATCGGAACAGAAGTGTCTGCACCACACACGATAGGGTATACGAAAGGGCACCTAAAGAGTAGGTACCAGGATGTAGTAGCACCAACAAAAGAAAGGAATATAGCTTGAGTACGAATAAATCACGAGTGCACAAAAGGACTTTCCAATTGATCTCGCAAAAAACAGGCAGACACACCCATTGCATCTCTGGGCGAATTGTGTAATTCGGTGCTGGCGTTAATGAGGCTTTGATGGTTTTCATCCCTTCCTAGGGCCCCTGGCTGCAGCTCCACTCTTCCTTTGCTTGAAAATGTACCCCCCCTCACCCCCCCCGACATTTGACTCTAGGTGCGCCTCTGCTTCAAGCTGTGGGAGCAGCCAGGCCCGGGCCTTCTCTCTTGCCCATCAGCAGGACCGTCATTGCAAGCGCTTTCTCACGTTTTTAAAATTGACGGCCCTGCAGACAAACACCACTGTGGGGGCTGTCAATAGTGATGGACCGATGTTCCAGGGGGGGGCAAGTGCCCCCCCTTGCCCTCCCCTGCGGACGCCCATGCAGGCAGGGCCTGGCCATGTGGCTGGGGGTCAAGGGGCCATTTTGAAGCCAGGCAGTGTGCTTTGTGCAATAGGCCTGCACTCAGTCTGCCTTGCTTTCACCCATTATGCCCAGGGGTACTCAGTGGTGCATGGATCAAGTCTTTCTGTTTGGTGTCTTGAATTTAAACATCATTTAGGGCATGGATGGCATTGGATATTGGTGATTTGTGTGTGTTCTTTGATTTTTTGGGGTGTTGCTGGGGCCTGGCCATGTTAGTGGTGGCCATTTTGAGGCCTGGTCCAGGCAGGGCCTGGCCATGTGGCTGGGGGTCAAGGGGCCATTTTGAAGCCAGGCAGTGTGCTTTATGCCATAGGCCTACACCCAGTGTGCCTTGCTTTCATCCATTATGCCCAGGGGTACTCAGTGGTGCATGGACCAAGGCTTTCTGTGGGGTGTCTTGAATTTAAACATCATTTAGGGCATGGATGGCATTGGATTGTGGTGATTTTTGTGTGTTTTTCGCTTTTTTGGGGTGTTGTTGGGGCCTGGCCATGTAGGTGAGGGCCATTTTGAGGCCTGGTCCAGGCAGGGCCTGGCCATATGGGTGGGGGTCAAGGGGCCATTTTGAAGCCAGGCAGTGTGCTTTGTGCCATAGGCCCGCACCCAGTCTGCCTTGCTTTCATCCATTATGCCCAGGGGTACTCAGTGGTGCATGGATCAAGTCTTTCTGTTTGGTGTCTTGAATTTAAACATCATTTAGGGCATGGATGGCATTGGATTGTGGTGATATGTGTGTGTTTTTTTTATTTTTTTGGGGTGTTGTTGGGGCCTGGCCATGTGGGTGGGGGCCATTCAGAGGCCTGGTCCAGGCAGGGCCTGGCCATGTGGCTGGGGGTCAAGGGGCCATTTTGAAGCCAGGCAGTGTGCTTTGTGCCATAGGCCTGCACCCAGATGCCTTGCTTTCACCCATTATGCCCAGTGGTACTCAGTGGTGCATGGACCAAGGCTTTCTGTGGAGTGCCTTGAATGTAAACATCATGTAGGGCATGGATGGCATTGGATTGTGTTGATTTTTGTGTGTTTTTCGCTTTTTTGGGATGTGTTGGGGCCTGGCCATGTGGGTGGGGGGCATTTTGAGGCCGGGTCCAGGCAGGGCCTGGCCATGTGGCTGGGGGTCAAGGCGCCATTTTGAAGCCAGGCAGTGTGCTTTGTGCCATAGGCCTGCACCCAGTCTGCCTTGCTTTCACCCATTATGCCCAGGGGTACTCAGTGGTGCATGGATCAAGTCTTTCTGTTTGGTGTCCTAAATTTAAACATCATTTAGGGCATGGATGGCATTGGATTGTGGTGATTTGTGTGTGTTCTTTGATTTTTTGGGGTGTTGCTGGGGCCTGGCCATGTTAGTGAGGGCCATTTTGAGGCCTGGTCCAGGCAGGGCCTGGCCATGTGGCGGGGCGTCAAGGGGCCATTTTGAAGCCAGGCAGTGTGCTTTGTGCCATAGGCCTACACCCAGTGTGCCTTGCT
Organism: Lissotriton helveticus; assembly: GCF_964261635.1. Taxonomy (NCBI): domain Eukaryota; kingdom Metazoa; phylum Chordata; class Amphibia; order Caudata; family Salamandridae; genus Lissotriton; species Lissotriton helveticus. The sequence goes on from NC_136069.1 coordinate 1,617,121,665, forward strand.
TTCATCCATTATGCCCAGGGGTACACAGTGGTGCATGGATCAAGGCTTTCTGTGGGGTGTCTTGAATTTAAACATCATTTAGGGCATGGATGGCATTGGATTGTGGTGATTTGTGTGTGTTTTTCGCTTTTTTGGGGTGTTGTTGGGGCCTGGCCACGTAGGTGGGGGCCATTTTGAGGCCTGGTCCAGGCAGGGCCTGGCCATGTGGGTGTGGGTCAAGGGGCCATTTTGAAGCCAGGCAGTGTGCTTTGTGCCATAGGCCTGCACCCAGTCTGCCTTGCTTTCACCCATTATGCCCAGGGGTACTCAGTGGTGCATGGACCAAGGCTTTCTGTGGAGTGCCTTGAATTTAAACATCATTTAGGGCATGGATGGCATTGGATTGTGGTGATTTTTGTGTGTTTTTCGCTTTTTTGGGGTGTGTTGGTGCCTGGCCATGTGGGTGGGGGCAATTTGAGGCCTGGTCCAAGGCAGGGCCTGGTCATGTGGCTGGGGATCAAGGGGCCATTTTGAAACCAGGCAGTGTGCTTTGTGCCATAGGCCTGCACCCAGTCTGCCTCCTTTCATCCATTATGTCCAGGGGTATTCAGTGGTGCATGAAACAACTCTCTCTGTGTGGTCTCTCTTCTATAAATGTAAACATCCATTTTTGAAAGAAATAATTGCAGTTTTTATTTTTGGTCTTTCCGTTTTTGGGTGTGTTGTAATAATAATAAATGACTAGTTGCAAATATTAATTGAAGCACAACATATGCAACATTTATTTAACTGATGTTCCTCTGGCTTCCTTTGCTTTTAGGTGCACAAAGAGAACCACAAATCATCCTCATCGTTCATCATCAATGCCAGGAAGAAGTCTTGCTGCGGTGTGTGCACAACGTCATGTGACTTCACATGTGGTCACAGGCAACTCTGCGACTTGTGCAACTGCGGCCTGCTGTTCTGACATCTGAAGAAGATGGGCCCAAAGAAAGGTGGCTGTAGCTCCTGTACCAAGAAAGTTGCCAGTGCCACTGCCAGTAAGAAGGAGCAGAAGAAGCAAGTGGCGCCACTTACCAAGGAGACTGGTGTGCCCACAGACACTTTTTTGGGGGGGGGGAAACTACGCCTGCAGCAGCGGTGACCAAGCTGGGAGCAGCACCTCAGCTTCATTGGTCTCAGTGCCACCACGCCAAGTTGGGCCCAAGGCCATGAGTGCCGCAGAGGCAGTCACTTTATTTGCTCAATCACCATCGACCAGTGATGTTGGCATTGACTCATCACAAGAAAGTAGCATCCAATCAACGTAGGGTGTAACTCATCTGATGAGTGTTCAACTACAGCCGCAATGACAACCACAGGTGCAACAAGGAGAGGCGCAAGGAGAGGCGCAAGGAGTGGCGCAAGTAGAGGCGCAAGGAGGGGCGCAAGGAGTGGAGCAAGTAGAGGTGCAAGTAGAGGCACATGGAGAGGCGCATGGAGAGGCACAACTGCCCACAATGCTTGTTCCTCCAGAAGTATGGGCATATCAGGAAATCGAGATTCAAGCGGAGGTATCATCCAAGCAAGCCACTCCTCCTGATGATCCATTGTCTTCCAGATCCCCAGCAAGAAAAAGGTCAAGGAGGGCTACTACAAGTTCTTCTTCAAGCCCCCCCTTCTGATGACCTTGATCTTGATTGGAACCCACCAATGCAGTCTGAGAGGGAGGCACGCCATGAGCCGACATAGGTAGCTAAGCCTAAAAAGAAGGTTCCCGCAAAGGCTTTCACTTATGGGTGATGACGACGAAAAGAAGTAGAAGTGGTTTATTCTGCTGCTGATGAACAGTCTGACAATGACGACCCAGTCATCACAGTCGTCACTCCAGCCCCAGCGGGCATGCAGCACACAGACATTTTTACCCTATCCCGAATTGCTGCTGAGCGGGATGTGGGCGGCGTGGCACTGGTACCACCACCAACACAAGTAACTACTACACCAACACGATCTACAGCTGCCATATTTTCTCTTCAGAAGGGCCGGCAGGGACCTCCATCCAGCTCGACCTCCGTTACCTCAAGTAGTGGTACTGTAACTGTAAGTGCACAACAGAGTAAAATTCGGCCACGCCCATCCTCCACCTCCTCTGGCATTGAAAGTAGCACCTCCACCACCACCACCAGAAATCTCAACTCCCTAGTTTGGGACTTCTTTAGTTTTAGTAAAAAGGTGGAAAACCTAGTTATTTGTTCGATTTGTAAAACTGTAGTTAGTCGGGGTAAGCTTGGTACCAACTATGGTACTGGAGACCAGAGAGGTCATCTCCTAAAACACCACACTATCCAGTGGATGGCGCACCTAAGTAAGATCTGGTCAGTCAAAAGTACAACAAATCCAAATGTATCCATTGATATTGCATCTAATGATGACGAGGGCCTGATCGTGCAGGGGGGACGTGAAGAAGCGACAGACATTTTTTTTGCTACACACAGTACCCCTGGCAGCAGCCCTGCAGTGGTAGCGCCCACACCCTCTACCCCAACAACATCTATGAGGCACACTAAGAGTCTGGGAGAGACACCAATGAGAAAAAGTACATCAATGAGCCTAACTGGGTTGAAGAGGTCTGGATCCTCCTCATCACATATGAAAATGGTCCAGACCACCATTAAAAGCATGTTTTAGTCGGGTGCGCCATTTGAACGCAAAGCTGGCTAAAATGCCAGCGCTGTACCTTTCGTGGAAGGGGTGTGTTTTCTAGAAATTGTGGCAACAGTCTGCCCTAAATGGAAGGTTCCTAGCCGGAACTATTTTGCCAGAGTTGCTGTTCCAGCACTACATCAAGATGTGCTGGGGGTGATTGGCTCAGCTATTCAGAAGAGTGCTGTTCACACTATCCACCTGACAACAAACATGTGGACCAGTTGCCGAGCCCTTGATTACATGTGCATCATTGCACACTGGGTCTCTTGTGCAGGTGTTAAAGATAAGTTAAAAGCAGGTGTTGATACAGACACAGTTTTTCAAGCTACTCGGAAACATGCAACAGTAGCCATATTTGCCATGGAGAAATCTCATACTGCACCTAACCTTTTGGAGGAATTTGAGAGGAAGGTCTATGAATGGCTGCATCCAAGAAATCGCATGATTGGTTATGTTTCCACGGATAATGGCAGTAATATAGTTAAGGCCATGCAGCAAGGTGGCTATTTCAGAGTGCCGTGTTTGGCGCACAGTATTAACATTGTAGTGCAAGATTTCTTGAAAAAAGAAATCACAGTCAGCAAGTTACTCACCACCTGCCGAAGAATCGGCACACATTTCAGCCATTCTTTTAAGGCCCAGAAGAGGCTGAGGAGCATGCAACATGAATGTAGACTGCCAGTCAAAGGACTCATCCAGGAGGTGGCAACACGTTGGAACTCAACCCTCTACATGCTTGAGCATCTGTCTGAGTGTGGGGGGTAATTAATGAGTATGTCTTTGCACTGGGTTCTATTATGAAAGACATGAGGCTAGTGTTGGAGGAATGGAAGCTAGCTGCAAGCCTGACAGACATGCTTCGTCCTTTTGAGGTCTTCACGCGTGAAGTCAGCAGGGAGGACTGTACTTTGGGCAAAGCTATCCCATTGTTGCGCATGCTAGAGAACCAACTGAAGGTGGTGTCTTCAACGTTAAAAGATGATACTGACAAGCAAGACGCATATCAGTTGGCGGAGAGCTTAATAACCCGCCTACTTGACAATGCAAGGCTTAATGAAATACATTGTGATCAACATTACATTTGTGCCGCTATTCTGGATCCACGGTACAAAAAGGCACTGACCAGCAATACATTCATTCCTTTTAAAGAAGCAGATGTTTCAAAGTACAAACATTGGCTAGCTCTGTCAACCACTCGGTTCAAAAAAGATCGGCAGGAAATTGAATGAACCGGCAGAAGTACTACTGAATCAGCAGGCCATCCGGCGTCAAGGTCCACTTCTGTGGCCGAAGGCAGTCACTTTCCCTCAGAGCTGTTACCGACAGCAGCAACCGTATCATCATCATCCTCACCTGCACCAGGCCCAGCCATAATATTGTCGGAAGCCGATTGGATAACTCATCAAGGGTTTGCTCGTTCCATTGCTGATGCAAAGGCCACAGATGGTATGCAAAGTGGAGCAGCCCTGGATGACCTTGAGTGGATGGTGCAGGCCTATTTGGATGACCCAACAGAGGTCTACGTTGATCACAACCCATTGATGTATTGGTATGGGAAAAGGGGTCAATGGATACTGATCACCAAGCTGGCTCTAAATTATTTGTCTTGCCCACTCGCAAGCGTGTCTTCTGAACGTGTTTTCAGTGCTGTTGGTGCCATTGTAACTTCAAAAAGGACCTACCTCTCACCCAAAAATGTGGAGAGGTTAACAATGATCAAGATGACTTAGCACTTCACACCACCAGATTACAAAATATGTGAATCCACGCAGGAAGAAGAGTAGGACACTGACTTAGGTGACAGAAGTGCTTCTCTGTTAGCTGACCTACTCCCATTGCAAGTCACAGAGTTTGAGGACAAGCTCTATTTCTCTGACACCGACCTAGGTCTGAAATACTGACTTCTTTTTTTTTGTCCTTATTCACTTTTGTTCCTGTGTGTCTTTCTTTGTTTTGCAACTTTTACCACATGAAAACTCTAATCACAACAAATCCATCACCAGCACTGTCTTCGTCTTATTTCCTTATTGAAGGTGCCGCTGTATGCATTCCTGAAGTTCACAATTTCACAACTCAGTCATGCTCCTCTATCCTCCTCCTCCAGACTCCCCCTATCCATTTCCCTCAAGGCAGATGGCTGGATTACGCAGAATCAAGAAACTGTCGCTTCATAGACGAGTCCCCTCAAAAGAAGTGGGACTGGAATTACTGACTGTATGCTTATTGCTGATGCTGACTGTTAATTCGGAAAATGACATGAGAGGCTGCCCTGTGGGCCTTAACTTTAAGAATAAGATGCGGACAAAAAGTGGAACAGGTAATGAATAATGAGATGGAATGCGGTGGACAACACTGGCTGTCTGGTTCTGTTGAAAGCAATTGCTGTTTGTTTGTTGTGCATGAAATGAATCATATGTGTTCCGTTAATATTTAATCTTTTACACACTAAATCTAACTCAAGTCTACTCTGTTTTTACCTTGTTTAATTCAAATTGCAATTCTACTGCTGGGGCCACTACGTTGCATTCTTTAATATGGAAAATGTCCTTGGACTCACTGTGTGTAGACTGTGACTGCATGAACAACATTGAGTTTGCCAATATACCATAATGATGATGAGTCTTGATGATCAAAGTTACATATTATCTTTATTCTTTACAGTCACTCACTGGGATGGATGCTGGATCATCATCGCCGGTTTATGGAAGAACTATGGCCATTTTGTGAGTGGCAAACAGGTTAACAAGTCAACAACAACCACAGCAGAACTACATGTCTGTCTAGCCGTGGTATGGAGTGGTCGAGCCAGTGTAGTGTTGTTATGCCAGAGTCCAGACAGCAGTTCATGTAAAATTCCAGCTATGTGGGTTGCTGCATACAATTAGATATGCTTTGTCTGTCAGTGTCAAAGAGCTATGCTACATCAGGTTGGTTCACTCAGTGGTGCCTCCCTTTACTGTCTGCATGGCCTTGGCCTGCTGTGTGCTAAATATTATCCTTGAAAAGGAGACTCAGAGTACACACTTTAGAAATTATGCTTGTTGTATGTAATGCTGTTGCCTCTGAAACTGAAAGTGTTATTTTTGCACTTCACACCGTACCTTATATTTTTTCTCCGTGGTGTTTAATATCACTTCCTTTTTTCCCTCAACAATTACAGGCCGGCTTTTACCCTGTTGCGATGGTAAAACATTAACTCAGGCTTACCATTAGCAATCCGCACTTCCCCATCCGCCAGGCAGGCAGTGGACAGTGTGTCTGGTCACCAAGATTGATCAACGGAGCGTCAGATGAAATGGAGGAGTAACTCGAATAAGAGGAATGGCTGGATGCATGCAACTTCCCAAACTGAACAGGACAACTACAACATACAGTTACAGTATCCTCTTCACTTCTCCTTATCTTTTAAAGAATGTTATTGTTGTGAACTTCTATGAGTGTGACTCTGTTTGTTTGCTCTCTGCTTCAAATTCATCCCTACAGCTATTTGATAAGTTTCTTTGCTATTTTTAAAACTAATTTAATGTACTAATAAGTGTTTATTCTCTCTGAGGGCAGGTAGGCAAGTGAAATTGCGTAATTACTGCAGCCCTGTACAGTCAAATTGTTTATTCATAGTTAGTAAGTTGTAGTAAGTACTACTTTTCAGTAACTTAACCATCCATTTAGCAAACAACTTCATCATCCATGCAGTGAACTTCTTTTATGTCCCTTAAAAGATTTATGGATATCTTCGTATCCAAACATTTGTTTTTCTTCATTTGTTGTTTGTCCATGCTGTGTTTTTTTCCTCTCTCCACAAAACTTTCCCAAAAACCCCATCGCCATCCAATTTTCAGACCCTAACCATCTTCCCCCGGGCAGTGTGGTTTTCATCGACGTGTGACTAAATGACAACAATAATTCCACACACTTGCTGGGGAGGATAAGGTCAAAGCAACAGAAAATCAATTTCAAGGCTGGTGAAGGAATCCAAGGATATATTCTTATTCTTATTCTGCTTGACACACACCCATGAGTATTTGCAAATCAAGTCAGAATTTCATGTGTGCCATCAAGTGGATTGATCATCTACAGCATCCTCCTCCTAGACGTCACGAATGCTTACGCTGCTGTGTCCTTCACCTTCAGTACTATCTCTTGTAGTACCCATACTCCATGCAACTAGTAGTTATATTTTGAATACTTTAGCATTGCTTAGGCTACAATTTATGGCACTGTTCTTGTGTACTGTACTATCTATCATGCTCCTGACGGGCCTTCCCAGGCGTCAGTCAGCACGCCCTGCGCTGAAGGCGCTACACTGGCTCCCTGTGAGGGAGAGGGTGAGCTTTAAGGCACTTTGTTTGGCCCACAAAAGTTTGCAGGGGAAAGGCCCTCCGATCCTTCGGGATATGGTTCAACCTTACAAGGCCTTCCGTTCCCTCCGTTCTGATCATCAACACCTATTGCAGGTTTTGAGGGCAAGGAAGGCAAGAACTGGTGATAGAAGGTTCTCCATAAACGTGGCCACCCTGTGGAACTCTCTCCCTTTTTACTTGCGTTCGGAACCGAGTTTTTTACGTTTCCGTAAACTTTTAAAAACCTATCTCTTTCCTGCCTAATTTTCTGTGCCTAGTAGGGTGGCGTTACCTCTCTGGATAAGCGCGGGGATGCCCAAGGGTAACCAGGCGCTATATAAAATTCAGTAATAATAATAATAATAATAATAAATACTGTTCTAAGGCTCCGCTCAGGTCACTCAATGTTTAATTTCCTTTTTTTACATGTGCTGCTACTGCCAGTGTGTACCACTACTACTACCACCACAACGATGCCATTTCATCCGTCCAGGATTCCATAGCCAACCTTAATCACCATTTGCCATGCAGCCAGCCCTGTGCCTAGCCCTATTCTCAAACACGAATCACAGGTAAGATAAGCATTGTGGGGGAGGAAGAATAATGGAGTAGGAGGAGAGAAGAGACTGACGGTAGTACTAGTAAAGTAGTAGGCCAATTGAATTCACTAACTCTGTCAGTGGGACTTTTGTACAAATTTGGGCGATTAGACAATTTGAATCAACCAGCCAGTTAAGTTTCAGGAAAACAACTGTACAGTTAACCCCCTCGCCTCCCCCACAAAACAGTAAAAAAAAAACGCGTATGCTATGTTTAAGTAGAAATAAATAATTATTGGAGCCCTAACATGAATAAACTATCCGACCCCCCTCTCTAACCCCAACGAATGTCCATGAAGTCAAAGTCCCCAAAGTCCAAAAACACCTACGCCCAATTCCCACCCCCCCAAAAGACTTTAAAAAAGGGGCAAGGGACAGTCTCTCCTCTACTTCCGCCGGCGGTGTCCTGTGGCCAGGTGGTCACGCAGCTCTCTCCGGAGGTCCTTGAGCAGGGCTTTCTGCCTCGCAACCTCCTGCTCAAGGTTGGACACTCTGTGGGTCAAGCGGTGCACACGAGCCTTGCACCTGCAGGTACTGTGGGGGGCAGCTGATTTTTTTGCTGCTTGGCGGCGGCGGGTGGCTGCCGGACCACGGCTCCGTACCGCTGAAGGCTTACGCTGACCGTATGACCCAGGGACAGTGGAGGAGGATGCAGCTGTTGTGGAGGTTGTCGACTGCGACTGCGTGTCCTCCTCCTCCTGGGCCACCAGCCGCCGATATTCGACGACAATTGCCTCCAGCTTCCGTTTCCGGGCCCGTCTAGCCAACTCCTTCCTTGTTAGTTTGGAAGGAGCATCTATATGAAGAAAGAAAAAGATACTGTAACCAATGCTCTTTAAGATTAACACAAAATAATTCAGCAGAAAGTTGTGTCACAGTAGCACTAGCAACTTGCAAGCACAGTACATAACATTTGTGGCATGTATCGATCTAACCTCCCACTTCGTGGGCCTCTACTCTAACATTAGTGGGAGTTTCAGGAATTCTACTAGCACTATATAGACTCACTACAATAGACTCAGACAGTACACCAGTCTTCTTCTTCTCTCTGGTTTAGCGAAATTGGTAAGTAAACTTGTGGAAGCCGGCATAATGCCAGCGCAGTCAACCTGCACCCAAGAAAAACAGACGCAAGCCATGATGACACAGACTTGCAGTACATGCAGGTGGTGAAGCTCTTACTTTTCTATTACGGGTGGCACTGGCCATACTCTGTTACAAGGGCTACTGCTCAATTAATTTAACTTTCACCCTGGCCTGCCCCTGACTACTACAAAAGGAAAATGAAGAAGATAATATGATCATCTATCTCCTTCACAGGATATTTGCTTACATATGGGATGACTTTAGGTGCTTTGTTTTTGATTGACGGAACCCCGATAGGCCAAACATCTATGTCAATGACAGAGTTGTAAAAAAATTATTAACAGAGGCAGTGAGTGGTCCCCGACTCCCCATAATCGCCGGATATAAGCTGTGCTTGCAAACTACTGTTACTAGTCATGGTAGTATTCTGAAAAATTACAACTTCTTTCTTCGGCTTTGCTACTCTGGCACGGAGGTGCGGAGTTACATGCTCTTCAAAGTAACACTCTTCATCTAGTGACCATCTACTCTGTCTACATACACCTATGCTATCTATGAGGAAGATACCATCCAGGCATCCATCCATTCAAAGTAAATGTCAATCGCTCTTCATAATGTCTCAACTGGACAAACCTTCCTTTTTCTCACCGAAATACAACCTTTTTATTTTATTTTGTAAACCGCCAGCCATGCATCCGTGCTTGACTTGCATTTGAATTTGAACCAAAGGATATATTGCGCACAGATACAAATTCTGCTTCACCCACCCAGGCAGTCCTCTTTTCTTTCTCCTTCCACCCATCCTTGCTTCAGCCTTCAACCGGCCATGCATCAGATTCCCAGCCACCTCGGGCAGCATTCAAAAACATGTATCATTCTTTGCCAGTCATTAATTTTAACTCGCTTGTCCTTCCTTACACCCTTCTTTCCCTTTTCGTTCATCCCATCCGACAAGTTCATCTCTGATCTGACTTGGCTTCTCGATAAAACTTTCACAGCTGAGTTGAAGTCAAATTTAGAGGAGGCCATTGGTTACTGGTCAACTCCCGCCGCTAATGCTATTGCTAATGAGAAGTCAAGGGTGACTGTCTTCTACCTGGTTGACAAAAACTTAGTTCTAAATTCGTAAGTCTTCTTAACAGTAAAGTGTACTTGTACTGTACAACATATACACCCCTGCAGAGAGCCCAGTCTGCAATCTAAATAAGTAAGGAATATAACAGCTTACCACTGCCCACCACTACCGTGGCATCCCCCACAGCAGTTCCTGCTGGCTGTGGCACCGCATCTGCCCCTGGAGTGTCCACCTCCGCGCTGGCCCCGGCACTGGTGGATGGCTGTGCCGATGGTGTTACGCCTAGAAAATACATTTAATATTTTTAGATGCCATATACACCACTCCCTATTTTGTCTAGGAATAAAAAAATGTTACTAGTACTACATAAACAACTTTATTAACTTGTGACTCTCTAGTCTAAACTAAAAATGTCCCTTTCTTCAGGGAAGGGTGTTTTTTATTTATGCTTAGCCATAACATGTGATGCTACACTTTTTGGCACAACTGATGAAAGCTTGCTTTTAAACACGCATAATTTTTCTCATAACAGACAGAAGCTTCCCTTCTACGAACAAGAACATCATCATATCTTAGGCGGAGTCATCAACGGTTCATCCCCACCAAGACTTTAAGTTCCAACCAGGTGAGGGCTGTCCCACAATTAATGTGAGAAATCAGCCACTTTTCAGTTGTTCACTGTTTGTTATTTGACATTGATTTTAATAAATGTTTTTATATAATGCACAATTTTAATTTTTACAGAGTACACACAGAGCTAGTTGATTTACTTTTAATAAAGCTTTAAAACTTACATAGACTCTGTGGTTTTTGGTCATGAGTGAGTGAGCGAAAGGGTTTGCAATTTGCAAGCATGAGTCCGTGACTCTGAGAGGTCAGGACTCTGACTCCATAGTCTTATGTTCTGGGTTGTGTAATCATTGAGGATCATCGCTGCATTCGGGAGCTAAATAATGACTCTCTGACACAATAGCTAGTCAGTAAGGAGATTGGGGGTTCAACTTCTGTTATGACTGAGGTATGTGGAAAGTCTAACTGCGCCTATTACAATTCATAACCAATGCCCTATTTCTTGTCCATAGTTCTGGATGTGCAGAATAGTCCCTGCAACAGTAGTAGTTTGTCCTCCTATCCAATCAAAAAGTAAACTAGTATCTTATTCTTGGTGGCCATTGACATTTTATTGTTGGGAATTATCAAAGCATAAACATTTAGAAGACTTCAATAGACATTATGGACAACCCAGACGACTGCACTCAGTACCTGGAGCTATTGCTAAATAGGAGTTTTGTTTAACAGTACACCTTTTGCCAACTGTGCAAGCTTAGCTAGCTACACAGACAGACTAATAATAATTTAGTAGTAGCACAGAGAGTCATAGTAGAGGCAGGATAAGAATTTATAAACAGTCTACAAGAAGATCAAAGACGATTTAGGAAAAAATAGAATTATGAGGAACGTTTGGAATAAATAGGTGCTGTAAAAGATAGGGACGTATAATTAATAATATTAACAGGGAAACTTACTGGGGCCAGCAGAGGAGCCCTCGGCGGACCTATCCTGGCCTTCCTGTTGTTGTTCCTGCTCCGCCGGTACCGCTACCTCCTCCTCTGTCGTCTTGCCCCTGGGGAAGCTGATGTACAACGTGAAAGAAAGACACAAACATGGATGATTGTTGTCAACCAAATCAAACATTTAAAAAAAACAATAACAAATTATTTCGGGGAAATAGACAACAATTGCACTAAGTACATTTATTGACCTATCTGATGTGCTCTACTAGGATATTAGTATTGCTGGATTCGCGGACCGTCTACTTGGAAAGTTATGTAACTCACTAAACCAACTACAAAAAGGTTCTACTAGGACTGGCAGGCAGCACTCCGCAGCACACGAAGTGACAGACACAGTCCGTCTTGATTACAGACCACTAAAGTTTCCTACTAAATAACCAGTCATAATATACTCAAACTATCAATCCACCACCACTATCTCTTCTTAGTGGCAGCAGTACAAAGGAATGACTGGACTTGAGTCTCTAGTGTGTAGCATTACGCAATTCTGTAAAGTACACTCATACATAATCACCCAGGCCAAATGAGCACAAATTTGAAAACAAGTAAGCATAGTAGCACTGCCGGTGAGCAGGCTAGCACCTGCAATAACAGACGCTTTTGAAACATAATTTACCTGCAGTGTAATCTCTAGTGTTTAGTATCACGCACTTCTGTAAACAGTGTAAAGTACACTCATACATAATCACCCAGGCCAAATGAGCACAAAATTGAAAACAAGTAAGCATAGTAGCACCGCCAGTGAGCAGGCGAGCACCTGCAATCACAGAAGCATTTGAAACATAATTTACCTGCAATGTAATCGGCAGCATTCTTGCTCTTCGGAAAAAACCAAATATTTGCAATATGATAATAACACAGAGCAGGCGAAAACAAAGTAGTGATTAAATCGCTTCTACTACTCACCAAGCCCAGGGATCTCCATGCCAAGCAGGTCGAGCAGGTCGTGTTCCCGGTCCAGGATGTCGGACCACCGGTGCGTCGCCTAGTTGTAGGTGCGCCGGACCCCTGACTCCCGATACATGGTCCGGCACACCTTCCCCCATAGCTGGCGACGCTCCTGAAGCCCGTACCTGGTACCGGGCCTGCCGCCTGCTGCAACGATCTTGGGGAGGTGGCGCTGGACGAAGAAAACCTGTGCGGCCACCTCCACCGTGCTAAAGATCTCCCGGGCAGTTACTTCCTCCCCGCTTAAGCGCCCGCAAGGGAGCCGGCTAAGGGGTGCGGGACCCTTCCCCTTAGACTTGCCGGCTCCATTTTCCATGGTCCTGGGTGAAAGAAGAAAAGAATAGGGAAAAAAAAGTAAATAAAAGAAAAGAGAGAGCTAAACAAAAAAAGTAGTTATTAAAGTAACAAAAAGTTGAAAAAAACACAAAATATAGATGTAGAAAAATATAGGAATGTATAATGAGTAAAAAAGATCAAAAAAAGGTCAAACAAACAAAGGATTGCAAAGATGAAAGCAGGATAGAAAAAGCATGCCCAGAACAATAGCAATGAATGAAAAACAAGATGGCCGCGCCCATTGCGACCACGTGGGTAAGTTATTTTCCCCGCGAGCACGCAAAAAATGGACGCGATCACGTAATTGCGCCCCGCACGTAGGAAATGTCCAACGCGAGCATGCAACTAGCGCCCGGAAACGGAAATACGCAAAGCGAACACTGAAAACAAGATGGCCGCGCCCATCTACGACCGCATGGGTAACTTTGCGGTAGCTGTGCTGAAAAAAAACCTCGCAAACACGCAAAAATAATAAATCCGCAAATTCGCACAGATTCGCGAATTTTGCAGACCGTGAGTACGTATTCGCACGAATTTGCGTACCGCGTATTCGCAAATTTCACCCATACTTATTTCAGCGCTCCGTCTATCATCTGCTTGTGTTTGCTTTGATCGCCCAGATGTGGGTCCCTTTCTCGCTTTGCCACAGGATACAAGTTAGCCTGGCTGATGAGGGGTGTTACCCCAAAACCAGTCCCAGCATGCTTATTTCGGTCCAGCGAAGATCTGGCTTGGCAGTTCTGGCTGGACTGTTTCCATGAGACACTGTGTCAAGACTGATTTGCATAAAGCTGGGTCTGCATTGGAGTGGCAAAGTGAGCTAAAGAACGATGATGGATTCAACCCAGATCTGTGACTGGGGGAGAGTGTCTGAAAAGTTGCAGCGCTCCCTCAATCATCTCCTTGTGTTTGCTTTGTTCGCCCCAAATTGGCAGGGTTTGCCCAAATGTATTCTCACTTTGCCACTGGATTCAAGCTAGCCGGGCGAATTAGGGGTGTTACCCTGAAAACTGGTCCTAAGATGCATGTTTCTGGTCCAGGGAAGACCTGGCTTGGCAGTTCGGGCTGGACTGGTCCCATGAGGCACTGGTCAAGATTGATTTGCATAAAGCTGGGTCTGAACTGGGGTGGCAATAGGAGCTAAAGAAAGATGATGGATTCAACCCAGATCTGTGACTTAGGGTGAGTGTCTGAAAGGTTTCAGCAATCTATCTATCATCTCCTTGTGTTTCTTTGGATTCGTACTCACACCATTGAATCAGAACCACTGAGCTATCATTTTTTTAACATTGGGTGTGGAGATGTGGACTAACTAGGACAAAGACCATGCTTAAAATATCCATTTGTGATATAGTGTATGATCCTTTGGCACCCACACACTGTAATAATTGGAAAAAAGAAAGTGACACCAAAAGTAACAGAATGCTGATAAAGACATTGCAATCCAACACAACAGAACAATATTGCTCTTGGATTCTAATGATGAAACATCTACATTATCTACTCCATAAGTGCTATTGCAACATTTGTAGATATGTCCCAGCCAGCCTTTTCTTCAGGCTATCTTCCTTTACCCACAGTAAATGGAGGCACATTAATTTCTTAAGTCATAGCTCTGAACAAAGGTTGATTTTATTGCATGTGATTATTATGTTATGCTATGCCTGAGTTCTAAGCCTACTAGCAGGTCATGGAGAAAGCCTTGAGGGCTTACTCACGCAACCTATGGATTGTCAGTGTACATGTAGAGCATCAGCTCAAATAAATCTGAGTTCAATGGTTCCAGAGAACATTGGGACTTCAGAGATTAGTACTGTGCCCACCCCAACTAATGCAGGCTTATCACTGAGTGGTCCAGGATCCAGAGAATATTCCTCATACATATGTATTGTTCCCTTTTTTAGGACATATAATATTAAAATACATCACTTTCCAACACATAAATATTTCTAAGTGTATTTACCTTCAGTAATTCATGAAAGATGTTTTACAGGTTTTAAGTTAGCATTTGACAATCATATGCCTGAGGGGGCAAAACAGCAAATATATAGGATTAGCATATACGCTTAGAGACAGATACAATGACTAGTAAATTACTATAGGGCCTACTCACAAAGGCATTTTGTAGTAGGTGAAGTAGTGGTCTTGTATTACTCCAGTACATACTCCTAAGTGCTTATGTGAGTTGTCCCCAAAACATTTAAAGTGGAAATAAAATGGGAATATTCAGGGAATATGCAGTCATTATCACTGTGCTTTCACTAATCGTGAGTCAGGTGTTTCGTGCTGATTTACAAAGGCATAGGAGAACTACTTCCCACACCATACGTCTGTGAATCAGCCCTTAAAACTCTCTTTAGAGAGCGGAAGGGGGGAGAAAAATGCCAATATAATGCTAAGCTATCTGCCTGGGAAAGAACAGGTCTGAGAAAATGGAGGGGTGTTCAAAGGAGTTTGGCACGGGAATCCATTATCCTAGCACTTTTTACAGATCTCTTCTTGTCTTCATTAGCTTGTCTAGTGATAATGTCAGTGCCGATACCTTGTATGTTTATTTAATTGAGGTCCATGAAGTCCTTGGGTGCACTCAGTGAGCTCAGGGTGGGGAGTAGATCGCTGCGTTCAGAACAGGTGTGAATGGATCAAAAAAAAGCACAGAGAAGCAACATGAATATTTCAAAGCACAAATGCACAGAACATGAATCAATCCAGACTCTTCAGTAATTTCAAAACTTGATCCTTTAATAGCTTCTTGGACCACTCATGGCGTAAAAACGATGGAACAATACATAAATATATGAAGTATTGCTTTTTTTAAGTACAGTGAAAACCCTGAAATAATTCCAATGATTTTCTGGGGGATTTATTTAGAAAACAAGTGGAAGAGGGACTGCTCAGCGTTAATCTTTGCAATACAATTTATTCCTGTGCTTTTCTGCAACAACACATGTACTTCAAATAGGGAATGCTGTTTGATCCCTTTCCAAGTTCTCTGTGTGCACAATTATTATGTCTTCAATTCTATGCATGACCTTGGCCACACCGTATGTTTGCTGTGCAAACTTAGTACAGGAAAAGAGTAACATGTGCTAATGCAATAACCACACATGACATGAGGTCCTTGTTAAAGGACCTATCTAGATGAGTTCCTTTCACAAGCAAGCTTGCACAATGCTTCTTTAATCCTACTAGTTTTCAGACTATAAACTATGGGGTTTAAGGCAGGAGGAAGAAACACATAGATGATTCCCATCACAACATGAATAAGAGGAGGGGCATTTTTCCCAAACCTGTGAACTAATGTTAAGCCAATAAGAGGTATATATGATATAAGAACCGCAGAAATATGAGACACACAGGTGTTAAAAGCTTTTAGTTGTGTCTCCATTGGGTTGATTTTTGAGACAGCCCATAGGATCATGATATAAGACAATAAAATGAGCACAGAGTCCAGCAAGATTGTGGAGAGAACTAGAACAAGGCCATAGATACTGTTGATGGTTGTATCAGAGCAAGCAAGCCTTATCAAGTCTGGGTGAAAGCAAAAGGCATGCGAAAGAACATTGTTATTGCAGAACCGCAGTCTTTTCAGAAGAATTGGCTCTGGAATATGTATGATTGTGCTCCTGATCAATGACATCACTCCAATTTTAAGGACATTTGGGCTGGTTAGAACTGAGGAGTATCTCATAGGATAACAAATTGCAACAAAGCGGTCAAAGGCCATCACGACTAGAACTGATGACTCCAGGGAGGCAAAAGATTGGAAAAAGAACATTTGTGTCAGGCAAATATCAAAGTTAATTATTCTTTCATTGAACCAGAATACGCTGAGCACTGTAGGCAACGTAGAGACTGTCAAGCCCAGGTCAGAAAGGGCGAGCATTGATATAAACATGTACATTGGATCAGAGAGGCTTGGATTGGTCCTTATAACAAACAGAATGATACAATTTCCAAGGATAGAGACAAGGGAAAGTGTGAAGAGAAAGATGGAAATCCAGATGTGGGCTTCTTCTGCGCCAGGAATGCCCCTCAGCAAGAAAGTGGTCCAAGAGACATTGGTGGGATTAACAGCTGTCATGTCCTTATCAAGCCTTGTTTGTGGTCATTCTGAAATGGTTTACTATGAAGAAATAGATATAGCAATGTGTTAGGAACCCATCATTTAAATGAACACGCACATAATAAAAGACCCATTTTAGGTATCACATGACTGGTTGAATTATGAATTAAATTGGAAAACAATATCTGCAAAGATCTAGCACCTTTCTTTAAAAGTCAAGCATGGATGTTTAAGCACAGGAATGCCCATTGAAAAGACCTCAGTTTTAGGGTGCGTGCTGAAGTATGAGGGGATGTGCAAGAGACCAAGACTTCTTCTGATACGACTTGTGATACAGTTTGTTTACTATTTTATGAGGTGCAACTAAATGAAGCCACACAAATCAGAGATAATATTTATTTTTAATCTTGAACATTCCATGTATTAGCCACTGGGTAATCATACTTAGGATCATGTTTCCAAGGGAAATGGAATTTTGTGTTTGCTAATAACTTTGGGGCTGTTTATATTCCATGTATAATCCACTGGGTAATTATACTTAGGATCATGTTTCCATTGGAAAAGGAATTTTGTGTTTGCTAATATCTTTGGGGCTGTTTAACAATTTTTCACAAAACTTTCCTATAATGAGGCTCATCAACTTCCGCTTCTTCTTAGTTTTTGGGGTGATACGTGAATCTGTGGCCAACAAAAGCGGTGGGGGGTCTCAAAATGTCAAAATGTCACTTCCCTTGCAATTTCCTTAGTTAAAATTAACATCAATACCACAAAAACAGCTGCACTGAATTAGGCTAAATTTGGCAGACAGAGATATCTTGATCCGGAAACTGTTCTTTTTGTGATCTGGTGTAAATCTGTTCAGACTTTTTTGAGAAATGGAGGTTAAATAATTGTGTATATTTCAGACCCGACAGATCAAGAGATACTATTTGATTGTCTGCCACAATATCAAGAATTGTGTTGCATTTGCCATTTTAGAACTTGGGGATGCAGTCCTCCGTCCTGAAAAAAGTTTTAAAAAAACATACAGGGGGCAGAGTAGGGATAAACGAACCCCCATGTCCTGGTCCCTCCCCAGGCTAAAAACAATTACTCTTCATTGGATCATGACATCAATATCAATCAACCTTAAAATACACAAACATTTATACTTTCAATTTACACATTATGCACCAGCTTTAAATTAATAAAGCTTTAATATTCTTTAACTACAAACCTAAACTACACAAAAATTTAAAAATGAAAACTTCTACGTATTCCTTTAATTTATAATTTACTGAACACCTTCAAATTATTATAACTCGCACACCTCCATACACAGTGTATTAAACTCAGTAGTACATTAACTAAAACTAGCTACTGCATACCATGCACTGTGTTCTCACAACGAATGTGATTTGCAATGTTATAACTATTATAATATTCTAAATGCTATAGGTTATATAGTACAAAAGGGTATAAGTAGTACTTGGAGAAGGCCTGGGTTATATTTGATGTAGTGTGGCTGTGGATTTGAATGCAGAGAGGAGACCCAAGGAAAAATAGCCCCCTAGGTCAATCATAACTTTCTATATTTTTAACTTGAGCTTGCAGGAGTCCCTTGAATTCAACCATCCAGTTAAATACATATTTTGT
Source organism: Lissotriton helveticus (assembly GCF_964261635.1). Taxonomy (NCBI): domain Eukaryota; kingdom Metazoa; phylum Chordata; class Amphibia; order Caudata; family Salamandridae; genus Lissotriton; species Lissotriton helveticus. The sequence goes on from NC_136069.1 coordinate 1,617,139,988, forward strand.
ATCCTTAATTTCTCTAAAACTACTGATCAGATTTCCATCAAATCACACGAGTGTGCTTTTTGGATCAAGCTTTAGCTTCTTTCCAAATTTTGAGTCATTCAGTTCAGCAGTTTGGGATGTAGACATTTTCAAAAAAGTCTATGGAAAATAGATGGGGATTTTGCATTTTGGGGCCTCCCCCTTTTTCTTAGCCCCTGCTTTACAGATCACCCAAAACGTTCAATGAAGAAACTAGGCAAAAAAGAGTACTTTTTGGAATCTTTTATGGGCATTTGCCCAAAAGGCACCAACATTTTTAGTAAACCAAAATAAGTTGTACCTATAACTACCTAGATATGTGTGCATGTTTATATGTATGTATGGGTATAGGTGGGTAAATGTGTGTGTGTGTGTGATCTGATTTTGTTTAAAACAACCTTAGAAATTCACAGAAACAAAATGAAAGGTTAAAGCAACGTTATAGTTCGGTGAATATGTTAGTGCCAACATAAGATTTTGAATTAAAAATGAACACATACATTCACTGGCTATATTTAGCATATACAACTATATCTTGCACCCATGCAATGCACTGCTTATGACATAATATATTACATCACTCATGACATGTTCTATGACATCATTTACGACATCACTGATGATATCTCAAGTAGCCTTTGGCCGGGTGCAGCGGGGGTCGGTTGCACAGCATGGTCTTCTGTCAGACCCTGCAGCAAACCCTGCACATTCATGCAACCCTACTTCGCACATGGCCTTTGACCATGCATGGTGTGGCGACACCATCCAACACCTGCAGGCACCCAACCCCCTGTGGTCTCTCAGCCCCCTACCCAAGCTTGAGGCCCAAAAATATATTATTTGGGGACAGGGACATGTGGTCACCATCATTGAGCATTTAGAGGCCCCATGGAACCCATCCTCCTGGGCAAAATACATTAACGTTAAGGGAGATATAGGGTTTCACCCCTCTTCCGATCTCTAATTAGCCCTGGAATCCTATCCCCAGGGTCATACTTAAATTATAGGTTAGGGGGCACATCGCCCTTGTTCCTGAGCCGTAAAAGTACTTGGGGACACCTTCCTAGGAGCTAAATAACTTACATTTAGGGAGTGGGCAAGTTGCCCACCTCCCTATCCCCAATGGTCCCCAAGGATACTGTCCTCGGGGGCCATATTTTCCTTTAAAGGGAGGGGCATGTGATCCCACTCCCAAGTCTTAAAAGGCCATAGCGATATGATCTCCCAAGGCTGCATCCTATTTCTAAGGTGAATGGGGTGCAAGGCCCCTGCTCCAAGCCTTATTAGGCCCGACGACCCCATCACCCAGGACTGAATTGCATAAAAGCCATAAAAGGCACCCAGACATACATCCCGGGGGCAAAATTATAAGGGAAGGAGCATGTGTTCCCTGAGACATATTAGATCCCAGCTATACCATCCCCAAGGTGAAATACAATAGAAAAAGGAGAGGCTGCCACATAGCTCCCCTCCCTGAGTCTTATAATGCTCCAAAGGATCCCAAACCCCCATGGTCCAAAGCAATTAAAATGCAGAGGTGGCCATGTGGTTCCCTTCTGTGTATCTTATTAGGCTCCAGAGACTTGCAGAATTATGTGGTGTGGTGTGCGGCTCCCCTCCTTAGACTTCTTGCGCCCTGGGGACTGCATCCCCCAGTGTCACTATTTTGTGCAGTGGTTTCCACATGAAGAGCCCACAAACATCATGTAGTGGGTGCGGGGGAGCCTCTGGACCCCTACAGCACCACCAAGCTCCCCGCATACTGCAGGAGCTGGAAACACTCCCACCCAGAGAGAGCAGCTTTCTTTGCATGACCCTGGAGGAAGGAGCTATATCTATTTTCTTGCCCACATCAATGCGGGCAGGGAAACATCATTTTCAAATCTTCCGCAGGATGGGAGTAGATATGCCTTCCCTGCCCCCAGTGGCTTAAAAATGCTCCTTCCAGGCAAGAACAAACATATGTTTTACTGCCTGCATCACTACTCTGTTCCAGTAGTGGGCTCTCCGGGACAGAGTACTTGGACCAGCCCCAGGGCATGTGGTCCATGGGGTTTTTTAAGGCTCTTAAGGCTCAGGGTAGGGAGCCTCATGACCCCCTCCCTTTAAAGTTCATGTTGGCCCTGAGATATCAGGTCCCTGTGATATAACAAGGCTAGCGAGGGTGTCTGGCCCCACCTTCATTAAGGCATAGTATCCTGTGGGATGGGATCCATGGTGTCCAAAATGGGCTAGGAATGGGGACCGTGCTCACGCTCGCCTGCTCAAATATATTTTTAGAAAGGCGATGGACCATTTGCTGTGATCCAGCAGAGTCTAGGGAGATTGTGGCAAAACCTGATGAACTTTTTTTTTATTTTGGCCCAGGCAGGTTCCCCCTGCTCCCCCCCCTCAGAGCATAGGGGGAAGGGTTATGTTGACTTGTAAATTTCAGGAGAGGGGACTAAGTCCTTGAGTCCTGTAATGCTTGCCAGCAACCTTTTCTCTTGTTGCTGGCAGCCAAGCAAGGCAGTCTGATACCAGCAGTTTGGGCTGTAGACATTTTCAAAAATGTCTATGGAAAATAGATGGGATTTTGTATTTTGGGGCCCAAGGGAAAAAACAGCTCGCGGGCCAATCAGAAGGCTCAATTTTTTTTAAATTGAGAACAAGGGACTCTCATAGGAGTCCCTCAAACCAACCAGCCTGATATGCAATATTTTTTAACCTTAAATTGTTTTTTTTTAACTGCAGAACATATTTACACCAAGACTCTAAAAGCACAATCTTTGGACCAAGATCTAGCTTCCTGACAAATTTGGAATAATTACCTTCCGTTCAGCATTTTTCGTGGCAGTGCTCCTTAAAGAATTCTATGGAAAATGCATGGGGATTTTGCATTTTGGGACCCCCTTTTTCCCAGGCCTCTTTATAACGGATCCCAGAGAACATGCCTAAAGTAGACAAAAAACAGAAACTTTTTGGAAAGTTTTGTGGAGATATGTGAAACGGCACCAATGTTTTTAGCAAAACAAAAAAGGCATTTCCTATGGAAACACTAACCTAAACACTGTATCTCTGTAGCTGACCTAACCGCAGTCTCTCTTTAGTTATAGATAGGGTCAGCTTTTTCACCATTTTTAACTGTGCACCCATTTGTCAAATCTCTGTGAACCTGTGTAGATATATTTCCTTCCACATTGGTCGATGATACATAGTTTCAAGGATTTGGTCAATGGGCTGCAAAGATAAAAGTTGTGTTCCAAAACACATTTTTCTTCCAGTGAATTTTTCATATGCTTTTTTATTCGACGCAGCTGAAAAATGGCTGAACAGATTTACATGAAATGTGTCACACTTAGATAGTATTGTACACATATGATGCTTTTGGTTACTACAGGTAAGCAGGGTAAGTATTTTTAAGTTCTAGTGTATTTCAACTTGATCTATTGTCTGGATTTCAGAGAAAGTTTGCTGAAGGACTGAGGATAGATATGTACATATGCAAAATTTACAGTCAGCTTTTTTATGCACATTTTGACTGTGTGCTGTGTTACACCTTTAGAGTTAGGTAAGTATTAGGTTTGGTATTTCCCCCTGCCTTTTACCAATGTCGTAAAGTGATAATAGGCAGGGGAAAATGTGTATAAGTTTCAAATAAATATGTACAGTTTGCCACAGTACTGTCTCAAGAGTACTATGGTCCCAACAATACATAAATACATGTGTTACAAATTGAAAATATACACTATAATACACTATTGTTTACAAATATAGTATACTTATATGTATTTAGGACTGCTGTAAAAATATATAGACATTTTAAATACATTTCTCTGCCTGTTACCACTTTATTAAAGTGGTAATAGCTAGTGAACAACAATAAAACCAACTACTTTGCTATATGTAAGACACTAACCCAAAACACAGCAAAAAGCAGAATGTAGTAAAACTGTGATAAAAACTCTACGCCACTCCACTGTAAAGCTCTTTATTCTATGCTACTCCAGTCTATGCAAATCCACTGTACACAATTCCACTCTATGACACTACACTCTAAGCAATTTTACTGTATGCCACTCGACTGAATTACACTTCAGGGTACACCAATGTAATATACCCGATTCCATTATACAACTCTCCACTCTACCGCGCTCCACTGTTCACCACTGTAATATATGCCACTGTACTCTACGACAATCCAGTGTATTCTCTTATACTGTACAACATTACACTCTATTCCCCTCCACTCTACTTCACTACACTCTAAGGTAGTACACTCTACACTAATCCATTCTTTAAATCCATAATACATTTTTCCATTCGACTCATTGGAGCTTCAAAAATAACAATTTATGGACGGAATGCTGAACAATGTCATACATTCACACCAGTACAGAGATCTGGGCTTAAATCCATTGCTTTCTTGCTCACCACGCCATTGCAATTTAGACCGAGCAATATTCAAATCAGTCTGGACACTGCTCCCCATGGGCATAGTCCAGCCTGAACTGGACAAGAAAAAGCACCCTAAGACCGTATTCGGGGTATCACCCCTCATCAGCCAGGTTAACTTTACTATAGTGGCGTGGTTGTGTTGCTATAAATCACCCTTAGTGAGAAGGGTATGACCAGACATGGGTTCCATGTTCACTACGCCATCGGATTCAAGCTAGTCTAGATGATGAGGGGTGATACCACAAAACCTGTATCAGGATGCTTGTTTTCCTGTCCAGGGATGGGCCTGGCCTGGTAGTTCAGACTGGACTTAGCCCTTGGGGAGCAGGTTCAAGGCTGATTTGTTTATGGCTGTGTCCAAACTGGTGTGACAACCAAAACAACGAGGGATTTAACCAAGATCTGTGACTGGGGGAGAATGCTTGACAATGTTTAAAATTATGTGCACCATCTTTTTATGTTGCTTATTGGCACTTCAATGTACATCTTAATGCAATGGCCATTTTACCTACATTTTTCATTTTCTATACCAAGATGGTATGAGCCAATTTTTAGGGCCTGATTACAAGTTTGGCAGTCCGACCGCCTGAGAACTGCATCTGAGCCATCTATGACACCGCTGCGCCAGCGACCCATTGCCCACCGTATTACAAGTTGTGCTGTCTGAAATGACGCTAGAGGCCCTGGTGGTCTACCTGGTGGGACCGCAATGTGAGCAGTGCATCCATCGATGCTGCCCGGTCTGCGGTCCACTCGCCAAGCATATTAGGACTACACAGTGATACTCGCAGTCTCTCAGCAGTGGTCAACCTACGGCGGTTACCCAACGGTAGTTGACCACTGCGGTGCATGTCAGAGACAACAACACAACAGTGACCATGGGATGGAATTTAAAAACTATACACCTGATGTGCTTTGGCAAATGAACACACCTGAAAATCACACTATAATACACACCCCATCCTTGGCCAGCATTCTTTTCTTCCAAACTACAGCCCACAAGATAGGCAGCAAACTTTTTTACAGTTGTAGATAAGGCTACCTTTTTTTCATCTTCTCATTTTGCTCTCTCCACCACCTGTAGTTTTGGGTTTGCATCTTTTTACCTCTATTACTTGTGGGAAATGTGAAATATGGGATAGTATAGTCAATAGAGTGAATGCTGTTGGTGCCACCCTGCACACTCAGGGCGACATTAGGAAGAGGTGGAATGACCTCAGTCATTATGACAACCACCACCTGGAGGTGCAGAGGATGAGTGGTTTCTCTCCCAGTGCACCATTACAATGCTTGCCCTGGAAGGAGAAGTTCTTGGCCTCTCTGAATACTGAGGGCTTTTCAAAAATAAAGGGGGAGTAGACACGGATAAGTTACAATTCAATACCTGCCCCAATATCGCAATGTCCTGTTTGCTCTCAACTCTGCTTTTGCTAATGTGTTTTCTATCTACTTTCCTAACATGCAACACTGAAAGTATCCATGATGTTGGTTTGTCTGTGGCAATGTGCATTGCTGTACATAAGAGCACATGTATCCAACTCCATGACATGCCACATGTTGCAATACTGTCTGTGAGTGCATTACCATCAAAATATCAATCCTGACCCATGATATGTGTTAAACTCTAAATGTATAGACCATCCTAAATGCATGTTGCAGACAGCTATTGTACACTAACCATTCGTCAAGTGTTGATAAAATAAGATTGAAGTGACTACAACTACCATGATGACCTCTCACTCGAACTCTAACCAAGATGTCTGACTCCTTTTGTACCTTCTCACTTGTCTGCCATGTTACAACTGACCTACAATGGTCAAGCATGTGACCATTTGCCAAATGTTGGTAAGTAGAGGTAGAAAAGATACCACTACTACCGCGTGGCCCTGTCACAACCACTCTAACCAAATGCTAGACTGCTGTTGCCCTTTCTCACCTGTCTGCCATGCCTTACTAATCTTCACTAGTCATGCAGCTTAACATTTGTCAAATGTTGGTAAAGTGACATATAACTGACTACAACTACCATGACCCCTTGGTATTGTAACCCTGAACAAGATGCTTCACTCTTTTTTTTGCCCCTTCTCACTTGTCTGACGTGTTAAAACTGATGTTCACTTATCATGCAGCTTACCATTTGTCAAGTGTTGGTAAGTTGAGATAGAAAAGCTGCTGCTAATACCATGAGGCCCTGTCACTCCAACTCCAACAGCCAAAATAGTAGACTGCTTAACCACTTGGATGCTAAGGTACCTGATACTCTTCCATGTAATTTCCATTGAAATCAATGGAAACTCCATGACGAGCTGAGCTCGTCATGAGCGTCGAAGGGGTTAAGCCCCTTCTCACTAGTCTTCCATGTTACAACTGATCTACACTCATCCTGAACTGTGCAATGTACAGACAATGCTATAATCAGATGTAAGTCTGATACATTACTTGATGGTGTCCTGGACCTATCATCTCAAACTATTGATGGCATGAGTGGCACTATAACAATGGTGTACCCCTAAAATATGTCAGTCATGAAGTAAACTCAGCTGATTAGCAGTGCCAGGTGACTTCTTGACTGTGCACTTCCCACATTATAAACCATGCTAAATATACAACCAATCTGGGTGTTTGTTTGTATTAGACACAACTAGACCTTGCAATGGACAAATACACATGCTATGGCTACATTGTGTTTGTAGAAGAGATTTAGCGATGTCATGTCTAGCCCTAAGGCCAAAAGGCCTCATTTCTACACATCTAATAAGCTGATGAAAACTACTACATCTATTGAATGTCAACAAATGTCTAGTAACCAAATTCAACTCCATGCAAATAGATGAAAATGCTAATCTCTATCTATTTTGGTCCATTCTAGGTCCCCATTTCCTTTGAACCTGAATGTAGATACCTCACTTCCACCATTAACAATGTTCTCTATCTATCAACATGTCGATCCACCACAGCACGTGCACAGAGTTCGAAAACCAAACAGAGTTCCTCTCCTCCCCAGGACAAAGCCCTCAATGGTGCAATGCTCCTGAAGAAGTGGATGTGAATGACAGTCCTGAACCATCTGGTCAGCCTGGGCAGATACCAACAGTGGGTATAACTGTGCCCACTACAACACGTCCCACCACTTCTGCAAGATCACAGCCAACCACTGCCTCCCCAACCTGTGCACTTAGCCCAGTCAGTCCCAATCTGTGCCCCTCCCCATTCCTGAGATGGCTAACTCCACCTCTGTCATGGCGGAACCAGGACCAAGTCCAATACAGAGTTGTAACAGAGAAGGTGTGTTTTACTTTACTGTAACATCCACACAGATGTTTCTTTGACATCAAAACATGACCTAGGATGAGTGCAGTATAAGTGTGTCATATTCATTATAGCATTTTGGTCAGGGTTGGAGTAAGAAACCTCATTGTAGCTGTAGTTACTTCAAACTCTCCTTAGCAACACTTAAGTAATGGTAAGCTGCCTGACTTGTGAAGATCAGTAGTGACCTTGCAGACAAATGAGAAGGGGCAAAGGGAGTCTAGCAGCTTGGTTAGAGTTGGAGTGACAAAGCCTTATGGTAGTTGTAGTCACTTCAATATCTCTTTAAAACACTTGAGTAATGGTAAGCTACATGACTAGTGTAAATCAGTTGCAACATGGGAGATAAGTGAGAAAGGGCAAAAGATGTGTGACAGACATTTATAGGTGTGGTATTCTGTGGGAGGTGCGGTTGTGGAACACAAAATAATGCACACATCATTTTCAATCTATATAATTTGAAAGCATATGTCCATTTGTCTATAGTGTGTCTGTGCAGTACCACTTTTCTGGCCTTGGAGGGCTTCAAACAGATGTATTTTTGATGATTGTTATGAAACAGTCCCAGACAAGGTCCCTGTATACGTGTAAATTACTCAGAGTCCCCTACTCCCCTGCCTGGTGAATGGCAGACATTGTTTTGCAGAGGAGTCTATGGCAACAGATAGTTGAATGACTTACCACCGATTTTGTCCATTACGGACTGGGTTTTGAACATAGTTAAGCAGCAGCACAACATGTCCAATGGGCTCCATGATGGTAGAAGACGAGTAGAGGTGAGTAGTGGTAAGTTTCGGACTTATATCCCTCCCTTTAAGACGTCTCCTTTGCGGTGGTTGGACTGCCATGGTCATGGTGGCAGTAAAGAAACTTGTAATTGGGTGGGTAGTTCCAATGGAGGTCAGAGCCTCCCACAGCCTCATTCGCTCACTCTGCAGCTGCAGCAGTCAGAATTGGCTGGCTGTGTGAGCAGTTTGGCAGCGGTCTTCGTAATGTTAATTCGCCCAACTTGTAATATGACGGTCGATTCACCTAACTTGCCACGGTTGGACCTCCACCGCCGGTACAGTGCTCCACAGACCGCCAATCTCGTAATAAGGCCCTTTGTGTGCCAAATACAAAAAAAGGACACCCTTCCCCCATGGAGTGCTAAAGCTAAATGAAAAAAGTAGTTCCCTGATGTCACCTGTGCAAGGCCATAAGAAATCCAATCAAAAAGGATGGTAAGTAGGGATTCATCCAAGGGAGAGACAAGCACAAGAAGAGGAAGGCAAGCCATTGAATGAGTAACAAGCAAATGAGATATGACAAGAAAGACTACCAGTTATAGGCAAAGTGCTGACTCAAAGCCCACTACAAGAAAATAGTATCAGTGGTTCTTAACGTGTCATCTAGGGACTCTCCGTGGGGTCAGTAAAACCTACTTAGGGGCTTTGTGACTGCTTTGAAAATTGAAGAATATTAAGAGATTAATACAGTCTTTGAAAAAATACAGTGGCAAAATTAAAAATGTAAACATGTAAACTGTTATGTAAAGATGAAGGTATTTGCAATTGGAGCCTTAAAATGAAGTTGGTGCCCTCAGATTGATTTATGGAAGCACTGTAAATGCATCAAACAGAAATAGTATGAACAGTGGCCTTGATTAATTTAGAAAAAGCACCAACCTTCTGATTATAATTAAAGTGTTATTTTTTATGTTTTTGCAAATTATATAAAATATTTCATAATCTTTGAATTGATTTCATGAATGTTTATTTCTGTATTGTTATACATTGTTTTGAAGTTCACATTCTTAAAGTTCCTTAAGCTGGGGTCCCCAGGTTCCAGTAATGACTTAGTTGGGGTCCATAGATTCCAATGATGTATCAGTGGGGGTCCGAGGATTCCAGTAATGATTAAGTGGGGATCCACAGAAGTCAAAAGGGTATGAACCAACTGCAGGAGACAATATTGCCCTCATTTACAAGAGGACTGTGCCACCGGAGCTTCACTTTTTATGATGATCCATTGGCACAGGCCTCTCAATCACATTTATGAGGCGACACAAAGCCACCCTGTGTGGCTTTGTATGGCCTCATAGATATGAAGTCAGGCAAGGCAGTGCAAAGCGCTGCCTTGCTCTACGTCAACGAGACATTCCATGGGCATTGCTGTGGGTGTTACCACTCTTCACCCACGGATTTTGACACTGCCCATGATTGACAACATCATGTAAACTTGGGGCAGTGCCTAAAACTATCACCTCCTCAGAGCAGGCATAGCAAGGACAAATGTTTACATTTCTTCTTGGTTTTTTTTCCCTCTTTCCATGTATCCTGCATTCTACAGCACGCATAGAATGAGGAAAACACCTCTTGTGATTGTTTTTGTGCACAAAGGTGTACCGTCCTGCAAAAAACATTCATGCCAACACACAGTCACCCTTGCACCATTATGCAAGGGTGCCTGTGTTGGCTCTTGGCTGCAAATTGTGCACTGACGGAAAGGACAGGACTGCACCTTATCTTGTAATTATGGTGCATTCCTGCCCTTATGAATTGGTGTAGGGACGAGCAGCAAAATGACTTGCAGCACTGCCCTATGTCAATTCTTTGTAAATGACGCACTGTGTCTTCCACAACTGACAGTTCAAGCTGTCTGTAGGTGAGACCTAATAAAAAACAGGACTTTTTATGAAAATAGAAGTAAGACTACAATTTTGCATCATGTATGCCTTAAATGACGCACTTATCAACATAGAAAACACTGACATTGAGGCACACAGAATCCTTTGTGTTAATTATATAATTTTTTGACTTGGGCTAGTAACCAATCCTGCATTGAAACTTTTGCAAACGTGCCTCTCTTTTTGCTCACTCGACCATCTCTGAAAACTGAAACGTGCAAAATTTTCTGAAATCTGTCAGGGCAGATGATGAAAAACCAGGACTGTTCCTGAAAATCTGAATACACTGTCATCCTGCTACAGAACCTTGCAATGTCAATCCTGCATGATTTTGTAACACAGAAATAAAGCCAGGCGATGGACCATCCAGGCTGCACCTCACGTATTAATCACTAAGGGCCATATTATCAAGAAAGGGCGATATATTATCGCCGCTTTTATCGGCAGGAAACTGCCGCTAAAGCGGCAATAATGGGCTTGATAATATACCCTTGTGAATTCCCATAGCAGCTCAGGTTAACACCAGAACCTGGGCTTCTATGGGAATTCACAAGGGCATGTTATCAAGCCCATTATCGCTGCTTTAGAGGCAGTTTCCTGCTGATAAAAGCTGCGATAATGTATCGCCCTTTCTTGATAATATGGCCCTAATAGTTTACATGTCCTGTGCACAATTCTTCAGGCACTTGTCGCCGTTTAGTGCCACTGTTCGACAGATTACAAAATTTGTGTACAAAAGGAGGTGCACCAGGAAGACAAGTCCAATCTCATACATTTTTTTAATGACATATTTTATTTGATCAATCTTCAAAACTTATTCATAAAAAGTACAATCCAGCTAATTGTACATTTTACTAAAAAGTTTTGATGATTGATAAAATAAAGGATGTCATTACAAAATGTATGAGATTGGACTTGTCTTCCTGGTGCACCTCCTTACATACAACAATCCTGCATGATGTTAAACTGTTTGTCAGGAGATATTTAGACCATCGTTTGGAGGATTTGGAATCTCTAATTTTGTAACCTCTGGAACTCCACCACCTGCAATTTTAAGTTAATGACACCAGAATAGGGATAATATGGCAGACCCTGTGTTAATGGGTCTGTTTAACTGCATGCGCGCTGCGGCGATTTTCGCGTTACATGACGAGCTCAGCTCGTCATCAGCGTGCGAGCAGCGCAACTGATGACGAACTGAGCTCGTCATCAGCGCCGAAGGGGTTAAACATAGATTCCTGATTCCACAACAACAGGCTGTTCTCCACTCCCTCTATCACTTGCTAGAAGCAGGTAGTAAATGGGACCGAAGAAAGCTGAGTGGATCAGGGCAGTGGTCGGGGTTTAGTGTGGACAGAGCAAGAAGCTCTTAGCCGGAGAAGGAATGTTTGAGGTTCCCACTGTGAAACAGTAGGAGGTGGAGCCTGAGGCCCCAGCAGCTCTGCATCCAGATCTGGACTGTTGTCTCCAGGACCAGGATTTCTGGGTCTGGTATTTGTGGATCTGCTAATTCTTTGCCTGGAAACACTGGCAACGTTGGAATGTCCCAGAGCAATATCTCTCCAGGGGATACTGCGTTGGGCAACTTGCAATGAGTATCATAGACCTGGAGATACAAAGAAGTTTCTTTCCCAGATCTAAATTTGACTTAAGCTTGAAAAGTGTCATATCTTTGACAGAAGTATATATGTTTTCTCCACAAAGTTTAAAGAATAAGGATATGTGGATGTAGGAACTGTCCATAAACATTTGGATTTAGTGTAGACCACTGTAGTATTAGTGTACTTGGCAGAGAAATGCAAAGCAAATATGATGAGCGCTCAAAGTGGAACTTTCTTCGCATATGTGGGAAATTGCACCAGACTGCGCACTGTTAAAGGGCTGAGGTTAGATGAATGGATATTTAAGAACTAAAAAAGTCCGGATTTAGAGTTTGGCCTACGGGTTACTCAGGCACTTATGTGGCGGATATCCTGTCGCTGTATTACAAGCGCCAATGGATATGATGCATTTGTAATATGGTGGACAGGATATCCGTTCACATTTGTGATATAACTTTAAATCGGGACCATATTTCCTAAAGAAAATAAAAACAAAAGATAATGGTTATTAATTTCCTCGTTCTTTTTGGAAGTGCACAAACCTAATGCATTAGTAGTAGGTTGTTACTTTTGCTGAATTAGAGGGGACCTTCTAATCCCATGTGGACAACATCTCGCCTAGGTGTCTTGCTTGTTTTATCCAGAATGTTGTTTTTATATTGTGAAGGCTTTAAATAACTTGATACATAAAGATCTATCTATCTATCTATCTATCTATCTATCTATCTATCTATCTATCTATCTATCTATCTATCTATCTATCTATCTATCTATCTATCTATCTATCTATCTACCTATCTATCTTTTGAAGTGAGACACTGACACACACCAAAACAAAATAAACCGGAATTATAGACACAGATTTGGAAGCCACCTGTTTCACCAACAGACTAGCATTATTTTCCTTCTCACCACACTTTCTCACCTTGACCACACATTCATTTTTCTATCTCAGTCAGCACTTCAACACAATAATTTGTTACCCAGTTTATTCACAATTTTGGAATGTGTATGTACACTTGCATCCCTTTGACCACCTTTTTGATTTTGCAAATTTCCACCATGCTACCCACATTTTAATCTACTTAAATCCTTTCCTAACGTGTTAATGTCAGTGCATTCTATATCCCTACTCTTTTTTGCTTGCAAGCTTTTTCTGGCTTATAGATAAACCATCATTTTCTTCACATCCCTTCCCTGCAACCACCCTGGATCCACACTAGATCCGGCCTTCTGCCTTATTATCAGTTTAAAGAGGTTAACACTCATCATGGTATTTTTTACTGACAGGCAGGTACTTACCATTCCATTGTATGGCAAACCATACCCTTGGGGTTTCTCACCATACACATTTCCTCCCATGACCTGATCCTTTGCATATTTAACCCATTTGCTGTGTGTTTGCATAATGAAGTGCACATATGCCCTCAATGGCCATTCTTGTAAGAATCTATTCTAAGTATGGGCGGAAAATCTGTTCCGCTCGCGGAATTTGCTAATTTTTGGCAATTTCGCAAATCGTGTGGAATTGCCCAAAAATATGCAATTTGCGACTTTTTTTTCTTGTTCGTGCTTCAAAAATACAATCTCTCAGGCACGGCATTGACTTACCATGATTCTGCGTTCGCTGATGAGTTCTCCTCCCTGTTCGCGTGCGCTGCGAGATTTTGGTAGCTGGCCGAGCGACGCTGCGATCGCAAACACGTCATTGTGACCCAAAACAGGAAATTGCAATCGCGAAGACATCATTGCAACCCGAAACAGGAAAAAGGCATCGCGAGCAGGCTGGTTAAGTGGAAACAACATGTTCGCAACCGTTGTGACCACATGCACAAGTTCTTGTTCCCGAACTGGTAAAAAAATCTCGTATACTCTAAAAAAAAAAAAATTCTCAAGCTCGTGGAATTTGGTGGATTTTTGCGAATCGCGATTACGAATTCGCGCGAATTCGCGTATCACGAATCAGAAAATTCCACCCATGCTTAATCTATTCCATTCATTCGTAATGGGAAAAATGTGTCACATGTTGTGTGCTGTAACCTTAAAATTACCTCAGTCTGCTTGTTGAAATGCTCCCACACATTCTACCCCAGGCTGCCTACACTAATCATTATAGGATATAAAAGGGTACCATACTATCTAAATACATAACAGATCTAATATGGCAAACCACATTGTTTTACCAAGAATAGCCAATATGTAATTAACGTCAGTCAATGAATGCTTATCCACAAAAGTTTGCAACATCACAACATAAAATGATGGAAGGAGTGTTGAAAGTTTTCAAACACTCACCCCCAGTCATAGATTTGGGTATAACCCATTGTTATTTTGGTCGCCACGTCCCCCCAGTTTGGACCAGGCCATTTGCGTTTCCCAAAACTATGTGCATGTATTTCAGCATAAAAGAACTATCCAATCCTATGCATACATTGGATCAATTATAATTTATATTTTCTCCACACAACTTATAAACCTCTTCTTTCCAATGCTCCTTCACACTCATCAGGTCACCACTTACTTTAACACTTTCAGAATTGATCCCATTTTTGAAACCACCTTCTGAGAGAACCCTTAAATTCATGAAAGCTTCTTGTGAAATATCTTGAGTTACCTCACGGTCACCTTAACCTTTGCAGATAAACCACTCCCCAACATAAATAACTCTCTTCTACCAGGATTTAATTCTCCTGTGAGATACGCCTGACGCCTTCTGGTGCCTCCTTTCTAGCTACTTCACTCCTGGTCATTACTGACACCTTCTCTAGTCTGAAAGAATCACTCACAAATAATTGAGTTCCGATCTGTTGCTCTAATTAGTTCATTCAAAGCAAAACAAGACTACAGCATCCACAATGCACTAGGCTATCACACAAATGCTAGGCAGGGAAACAACCTCCTTAAGGACCTGGAGTGTCGTGCCACCCTATCCACTGGGTTTCTTGTCCTGATTCGTATCTTATTGTAGCAGCGAAAAAATCTTTTGCCAGTGTTGATATTCTATCAAATCTAGGTTCACTAATGCACATATGACATAATTATTATATGCATGAGCTTGATTTCAACAGTGTCAGCGTTTCAATTGCATTGATCTTGGCTATTCATGTCAGTGTCTTCCTACATTTATACCCACATCACTGGTGCACCACCATCTTTCACCTGTAACACTACACTCACCATTTTCCTCGACACACGGGGCCTATTCACAGAACTAACTTAAGTTTAGCTTAAGACAAAATCCTAACTTAAGACAAAACCCTAACTTAAGACTACTAACTGCCTTCTGTAAATACCAAAAGTAGTAAGTTTAGGATTTTGTCGTAAATTAGTTCTGTGAATCGGACCCACAATCAATACAACTCACTGCACTTATCACCACACTTAAGTGTCACTTTTATTCACGCGTCCACAGCGCCCCCTTATCATGCACTTGAAGCACCCCACTTTTAAAGCCCACCGCCGTCCCTATGCTGTTCCTATCTGTATTCCAGTGATCGCCCAACCCACACTTCCAACATCTTCAGTTACCCTGGTGAGTTTGTTTATCACTTCATTGGTGTTCGTTTCAGGCAAAACGCCAACACATACAAGACCAGTTCTTCATCGCTTGCAGTCTTTAAGACCACATGTGAAGATGGATTTCTTGCCTGCTAACCTTTTTCTTCGATTATATGATTACAGTGTGCATAAGTGGTCTTGTGTATATGTTTTTATTATTATTGTAAATTAGTGTGCGATCAATAACACTCATGGTCTTGAGTTCCCTGTCTCTCCGGACTCATTCTCCATAGTGTGTTGGTATTTTGACTAAACTCTTCCTATTAATGTACATACTGCGCTTTTCTCCTGTATGACTGACACATGATCCGGCAGGTCCTAAAAATGCACAACTCTTATGTTCTGAAATAATGCACCTGAGTGTTCTTTTTTTTCAATTCTCATCTGAACACAATTAGCACCTTGTGGGTAAATATGTGCACAGTGAATATGCCCCTGCACAAGTCAGCGCCCAGTGCGGCCGTACCAGTCGCACTGCCCTAAAGCCAGAACTAGGTAAATATGTACACAATGGGGCCGATTTACAAGCCCCATGTGCCACTTTTGCGCCGCCGTTGCGTCACTAGCGGCATGCTGCAGGGGATTAATAACGTGACGCATCTAGGGAGATGCGTCACGTTGTACAGCCCTGCACCACATGAAACCTGCGTCAGGTTTCATGTGGGCGTTCTGGCGCAGCGTGGGCTTTCTGTTGCAGGAACGCCTCAGAAAAGTACCTGAGTGAAATCTACAAGATTTCACTAAGGCACTTTTCAAACTCCTGTGATGAATGTGCTATTTTTATGATAAATAGCTTGGTAATGACTGTCGCCCATCACCATCTCAGTCTTATTTAGCATATTTTAGCATAATATAGTGATGTGTAGGCCTGTTTCTGACTTTACCTTGTTTTATGGCAGTGCTGACTATTGCCATTGACGTCATGTTATCTTGCTTTGCAATTTATATTATCACATAACATAGTGATATATAGGCTTGCCTAGTAAGAATATGCTACAAAGTAGGGTTTGATTATGTCACTTTCTGTTTCTGGCTTAATGGCAGGGCTTGCCTATTGACTTTGGCATGATCTTATGCCATATTACATACTAATTTAGCCTTTTTGCTGGAAAAGTGGCTCATGCTTAAGCTACTCCATTTTCTGAGCTGTCGCCATTTTCTGAGCCTCTCTAGGTGGAAAGCCATGTTTTCCTTTCCACTTGTTCACCCTTCTTAAACTAGAAAGAACCAGTTCTTGTCAGAGGAATGTTCTTGTTCTGCTTTGAAGTCATAACAGACTCCTGGCCAGCCGAAGCTGTGGGCTTGGAGCAGGCTGGTGCTGAATCTGATGAGAAAGAGGGGGTGAGGCTTACAGGAGCTTCGTTTTACGTTTCCACTAGTACTAGAGGAGGTGTCTGGGTTCCGATCTTTAGTAGTTCACCACAGGGAAGACATGCAGCTGTGATTGTGGGAGGCGTTACGCTGTACCTGGTTCGGTCGGAGAAACGGGCACCCCTCCGTCGAAGTGGATCCGGGGTGAATAGACAGTGGGTGAGGTGTCTTACTAATTCTTATATTCCTAACTGGTGTTAGTTTGAGGATGGATACTTGCATATAGTACAATTTGGCCTCCCATATATTACCAATAAAATATCCCAGAGCATATCATTATTTGTCTGTTTTTCCTGGGATGGGAGGTGTGGATTCTTCCTATCCAATTACTTATGCTTAGAATGGTGGGTATGTTCCCTTCTAGCAGATAATTGTGAATAGAAAGTTATTCTACTCCCATCCAGGGAGTGTAAATTCTAATTCTTCCACCCCCAGCCTTGTTGTTAGAGGTATTGTGTTTGTTATATATGTTGTTCTTTCTAGGCGAGTATTCTGTAGCGGAGAGGAGTGGGGTTAATTGCCTCATGCACAGCGCCTGTCGCTAGGAAGATTGTCAGTGTGTATGAGCCCTCTTGGCAAGGCAAAGAACTTTAGATTTAGTGTTATTATTATTCCTTTTTGGGTAAGTATTGTGGAGTGTGATGTTGCATCTTTTTGGTCCAAAGAGGAATGAGCATACATGTCCTGATTACTAGCAAAAATCGGGCCATTACAACCCCGCTGAGACAAAACCTTGCGCCTGCTTGAAACAGGCGTAAGGTGTGACGCACCATGTGCAAGATAGGCCAGGTTGGCATAGTGCTGGAGTTGCGTCGCGCCCTGCGCTAACATTACGAAGGCAGATGCGACACGCATCTACATTTTCTTGTGCCATGATGCACCGCATTCTAAATGCGGCGTATCCGTGGTGGTTTGTGATGCGTGTCGCAAGTTTCCTGGCGCATCGCTGCTGATATGCAGGGATGCGCCAGGAATTGTAAATCTGCCCCAATGAGTTTCCCCCTACACTGGGTTCCCAGGCGTACGGAAGGACATATGGTGGATGTGGCTTGTTAGAGATACTCACAGATGTAGAATGCATCTCACAGCATGCGCCTAAAACAAGAATGAAAGTACCCACTTCTTCATTGCTATAGGGCACCACATTGCACGGTGGTGAGCACTATGAGATATCAAAGCCTCTCTGTTTCGGCAGGGTACACTCTGCTACTGCTCTCGTTTGATTTTTAGCTGCTGCTAAGATCATCTCCCTCCCCAGCTAGGATATGGACAAACTCCAATGGGATTTGAGGTTTTCTGATTAATTCAACAATCATTAACGAAAACAGCAGCTGGCACGTCCTAGTGCCACCCAGTGTCTGTTCTGGGCAGGAGGGTACTCACCCCAGCGAGGCAGAAGGCGCCTGTCTCACAACGCTATGGGGTCTTCATTCCAAGGTAACAGGTGAACAACTTCCAAATGAAAGACACCCACTTGGCAGATGCCTGGCTTGCAATACAAGATCTTTGACCAGAGTGCATCCTTTATCACACTGGGTTACAGAGGAGTGTGACGGGGTACCAGGAGGGTGAGAACATGGTCCCTGTCAGTTTTGCACATTATTGAAAGGTTTGTGAGCATAAAAAAAACAACTATCATGAATTTACAATTTCATAAATTTCTGAAACTATGAATTTCACCCTTTATGCACCAGCAGTTTTTTTACACACATAGGGGCATATTATCAATAAACTGAGATTGTCATTGGCGATGGCATGCAGGGCGATAAAAAATTGGCAGTCATCGAGCGAAAACAAGCGCTGATAAGGGTTAGTGCGAGCTTGTTTATAGTGCGATGGAAATGTTGGTGCTTTTATGGCTTTAAAAGTCGAAAAAGCGGCGATATGGCCCTTGATAATATGCCCCATGGACGTTTGTGTGTGTGTGTATGGACGCTGATGGGCCGGATTACTAGGGCCTCATTTATGGGGTTTTGGCTCAGGCAGCACGGCAAGTCACCTTGCTGCACTGCCCTACGTGAAAGTGAAATAACAGGACTGCACCTTATTTAACCAATACAGTACATTCCTGTCCTTTCCCCCTGCGCTGGCAACGTTTCATCAGCCTAGTGTCAATGTTGGCACCCTTGCACCATGGTGCAAGGGTGCCTGTGTTGTCAGCAGGATTGCCTTTGTGCAGGAAGGGGCATTGTCCTGTACAAAAAGAATCCTGAGAGACTTTTTCCCCTTTCTATGTGTAACGCAGCACACATGTAAAGAGGAGAAAATGAGGAGAAATAAAGTTATTTCTGCTCATTGCGCCTCCTTTGGGGAGGGATAAGGCTTTGGCGCATCCCCAGGTTTACATGATTTTATAAATCTGAGGAAACGTCAAAATCCTTGGGTGTTTTATTGAAACACCCAGGAGATATCAAAAAGGGGGAGTGAAGAGGTGGTGCAACTCGGCACCTCGGTGGGCTAATCCTCCTCTTATGAAAGCATAAATAATCAACAAAGACCACCTGAAAAAAATATATTCAGTATATATTCCGATGTTGTTGGAATATACTCAGTGTGTTAAAATACCCCTCACACACCAAAAGGGCCCTTGGTGTCATGCTTCATCATCGGGGTCTTCCCGCCCCCGCTGCGGGACGGGGCAGTGCTGCGACAAGCGGCTACGCCGGAGCACCTTTTTATTGTGAGTACTATGTGAGTGATAATGGAGTGAGTGTCAGTGGGGTCAGGAGTGATAAGTAGTGAAGTTAAAAGATACCTGGCCTGGTGTATAGAAAAAATTATTTAATAGGCACTGGCTGGTATCGTTAAAAGGGGTGAGGCGGAGGGCAAGAACGAGTTACTAGTCTTGCTCTCCTGTGTGGGTCAACATGTTTCGGGGCGACATGCCCCTTCGTCAGGACCGGGTATATAGATCCCCCTGTCACTCACTAATGCGCTCCCACAGATAGAGAGTGAAATGTATGATCAATGTGTATGGATACATTTTATGGATACACGTGAAAAAGCTAGCTCAGTACTACTGATGATATAAGCTTTTTGCATGAGGAGACAGTGCCCCATGAGCCAAGCTGGGCGAAGGGTAAAGAGGGTCCAATCAACCCCCACACCTCAGTGCTTCCTCCTTCGTCAGTGACGCCCACCACAACGCCCACGGAACGCCACCCTAGCGTAGAGTAAGGCAGCGCAGCGATTTGCGCAGCCTTTCCTTACTACATATCTATGAGGCCCTTCCGAGCCAAGCAAAGTGGCTTTGCGAGGCCGCATTCATATGATTTTGTAGTTTGCACCACCAGAATGTCACAAAACGTGATGCTTCGGCAGATAAAGGGGGTTCATAAATATGCCCCCCCTTAGAGTCTAAAGCGGCACAGCATGCAAGTGGAGGTGTGAAGACGCGTCCAAGATGGCGGGTGTAACAGACGCATCAACTACGGTTCAAGGTCATATAAAACTTTCTATAAAGCCCGGGGGTGCTCCAAGAAACAACAAAAACATGGAGACCTTAGAGGATTTTTTCAAGTATGAATAAAGTGTGATAAAGTTAAACGTTCTTCAACGCCTTTAATGTTTAGTAGTAAGGTACTGCTTAAACAGGGCGAGGGAGCTGCAGTCACTCCGAAATTAACTATGTGCCTGAGGCAGGAATCTGATTTAATCGTTTATTATCACTCACACACCGTAGAGGATAAGGGGAAAACATCTGAGAAATGTTTAAAGGTGGGACCCTCCTAATTTAACTTCACATTAAACTGTTTATCAAGTATGCTGTAAGCGGAGAGGGAGCATTTGTGGCAGAATTGTGACTGCCGCTGTAAGTTGTAGTTCAAACAAAACAATGAAAAGCAGTATGAGAAGGGGGGAAAACTCCTGGGCGCATACATGTAATTCAGTGGTGTAGCATGGTTTCAAAGAGACCTAATGCAAGCAGCAAAAGTCTCCCACAACCTCTGGGTTGGTGGTAAAACATCAGCTAGTAATTAGTGTGAAGTTTACCCCTCGAACTCCTGGACCCCGGTGCCACTGCACCTGCTGCACAATTGATAGCTAGATCCCTGCTGTTATCACCTACCCGGACAAGCATCAAAGATCCGGAACTCGCTCGCCATCGTCCCGTGGCTGAAAAGCACGGCAGGCACCGACAGTGGCTTCAGCTTGTGCCTCTTGTGGACAGGGCTGTTTATAAAGCCAGTCCTCAGCTCCCCAGGGGGGCACTTACCAGAGCCCACAGCTCTGCTCCCTCTCGTGGCCTGGTTCTAAACATGATCTCACTTCCTGCCTCTTGGGGGTGTGGGTCACAAACACAATGCAAATTAAACCTCATAATAATGGGAAAAAATAGGTGAGATTTATGTATGCAATATTTGAATTCTGGAATTTTGAAAATTGGTATTTTAAACTTGTCACTCATGGCAATGCTAGAAAGCAGCTAAAAAATAACAAGTTGACCTTGCATTGTTTATCTCAAACAAATAAAGAAACTTCCGCACTTCTATTAAAAAACAGCTGGATATGCTAATGAAAACCGTTTTCTTTGAAGGGGAAAATAGTCTGAGAATTCAGCAAACAAGCCTGAGTGATATTTGCAGCATATTCTCCAATACCAAGGGAAGGCCAGCTTCTACAATTGCCATCAAATTCGCATGACTATGCGAATCCATGCAATAAAGAAAAAAAATTGACTAGTCCAAAAAAAACAACAGAAGAATTACATATCCAGACATAAACAAACACCCAAAAAGTCTTTATTCAATCGCATGTTTACTTCCACAATGTGATTAATAATGACTAACTGAGAGCACATAGTGGGACATGAGTCAACATCTAAGGGCCAGTTGCATAGTTTGGCAGACAGACTGTTGTTAGGGCTAGGACTGACAGACCACCATCCATCATAATGGAGGAAGGACCCTCGCCTGCCTTTCACTCATCCATTTTCATGTCCTCTACCCTTCTTCGATGGGTAGCTCTCCGCCATCGCTGCGCTGGTGGAGATTCAGATTTCATATTTGGCGTTGTCTGCCCTCGGAGTGGGATAGAGGGACCGTGGTGACAGAGGACAGCAGTAGTGAAAGGGGTTTCTGATGGTAGACTTGTCTGTCAACATTGATGGATGCATCCATAAACACACACATCAACAACAGCCACAACTCCCACTACAAAAGAAACTCCTCAAACCGCACAAACCATTTACCACTCACGCCACGCAGCAGGGTCAGAGATCCTAGGTCAAAACTTTCACACATGGGTGGCAGAAGAGATTCCGGGTTCTGAGAAAACGGGCAATGAAGGTATTTAAGGTTGAGCACCAGTTGCTTGAAAACGGTTCCAGAGAATGCTCATGACCCAGAGAAGGGAAATGCAGGCCAGAATCATGGGCCTACTAACTGACCTGGGTACACTGGGGCTAAAAAAGATAAATCAGGGGCCCACACACTTGGCAGGCCACACATTGGACTTAGTGTTGTCCAATTCAACTGCCATAAACATGCACAGAAGAACACCTGCAAACAACTAAAGCACCTACAGGAGAGAATCTGTTCACTTGCTCCCTGGGCAACCAAGAGACCTGGACAACTGGTGGTGGGCCTCCCAGACCCTCAAGCTCTTGCTCAGGGAGCTGAACATGTTGTCCATGCTTCACACAGAAGGCTTCATGGGAATTCTGGGAAGAGTGGAGACTGGTAAGTGCAAACACTAGCTCTCACGCAGTAGAAAATCACCCTCTCCCAGTCCACACTCCTATTCCCTAGAACAAATATCTGTACTAATGACAACCTATTCACACAAATATTCTACCTGACAGCTTTCCCAACTCACTCCAATCCCAATATAATTGCAATCTCACATGTTCTCACTCTGTCACTCCATTCTTACCAACAAAGTATCACAATACTGTGGCACACATGATCCTCACACATATCATTGAATAGGTTGGGGCTTGAAAAGTGTAAAGACTACTCATCTTTTCTTTGTTAACGTAACCCACATCAATTGCCCCATCCACATTGAAGTGGGGATTAAATGATGTATACATAAGTCCCTCTAGGACATTGCAAACTGGCCTGCACCTGTTGACCATAGTGTTACAGATGTGCCACTCAATTGTGGCACATCATACCTCTTTTAGGAGCACACTGTAAGAAGAAGGAACACTCTGGCCTGATCATTCCCAGAAGATTGAGTGAGTTTGTAACAAAAATGCAGTCAGAAATGGTATGTCAGAACGGAAATGTAGTGCTGCACCTGCACTGTGTCTCTAGCCCAATACACCCAAAACTACAAAAGGAGATGAGTTGAGTCACAGGGAAATAGAAACCCTAGATGTGTTTGCCTAACACCTATACAATGCATATCCAATAATATTTCTAGTTTATGTTCAATTGTGTTCCATATTGACATAAAGTGCTTGTTTTTACCAAAAATAAAACATTCAAATGCACATTTTTTAATGCACCCGTGGCTATATGTTGGCATCTGCATGTGTGTATACCTACTTTGATCTCCCTGACAAGCCTATGATTGCTCACCATCTCTGCCACTGCAGGACAACTGCGGTAGGGGTTGGACTTGCCTCAGTTTTCTTAAGATACTGGCAGTGATACCATGACAGGAGAGCCAAACAAACAAACCTATACATTAGGGCCCAGAAACCCAGCCCTGCTCCGTGGACCCCCAAATAGGTTATGACAATAGGTAACACCAAAATATGTGACGATGTCGGCGAAATGTTAATAATCAGCCCACACAAGCTTCATAAAAATATTAACAATTATGAGATGATTTATTTGGCATGTCCAAACAACACATTAATTACACCAATAGCACAATATCAAAAAAAGAAAGTATGGAAAAGTACATTGTTTTAGAAGTCTATGTGCCTAAGAAATTGACCCTATAAACTCCCATGTGGAGGCCTGAGAAAGTGTTTGCTAGACATAGCAACACGACATACACACCTAGGCCATCAAATTTAAGAAACACAGTTGTGAAATTTTTAGCAAGATATCAAGGCTACTTCTTAGTCTTTGAGTGAAGATGCAACTAAGAACAACTTTGATTTAATGTATTTTATTCGAACGCCATATCACTTTGACTGAATGTTCTTCTATGATGAATAAAGAGGGTGGACATTCAGTCAGAATACTACAGTGTGTTAATAGGCCACTCGATATATCTTAGGTAAAAAACAAAAAAATAAAATCTAATCCCTCGATTCCATTATTAGCGTGAGGATTATTAGTGATGAGGTGTCTGACCTTAATATATGGAGCCAATTTTCAATATCATACCAAACCGCCTTTTATAATCGCAACTCCTGTCCCTAGTGCTGGCGAACAATCAGGCTGCCACGCACACACATTTGCACTTTGGGTAATTTAGTTGGTGTGAGTCTAGAATTGTTTTTCTACTTGAAGGGTACATTTCCAATACAAATACTAGGGCTAGACAAGCTGTAAAATGTTTTCTGCATTGTATGCATGATATACAGCGCAACACACATGCTAAATCGGAAAAGAAAGGAGAAATAAAATGTTTATGCCTGCTTTCAAGTGGTGTTATTCTTTGGTGTAAAACCTTGTCTCCCATTGTTATTAGATAAGGTTTTGCATCAAAAACCGTGGGGGTTGCACAGGAATGCCCATGTACCACCCATCGGATGCCTCCCTGATGCACAGTAACGCAAGGTTTGCGTTACTTTATCTTACAAACCACCACAAATACCAATTTGTCGTTTTTGTAAATCCCCAAAAAGGATCCCCCATCAGGTTTGTATTAAAAAAAGAACATAAACTTGACACAAATCATTTGTAAACCTGGGCCCTAGACTGTTCTCCTCCTCCACATGATGACCATGCATTTTCCTTGCTGCATATGAACTGTTGTTGGGTGAGGACTCTAAATAACTGTTGGCTAATTGTAATTTTCCAATCCAACATCAAAATTACCTTATTTGATGAAGATTTTACAGGAAATAAACCATTGCCACATGTATTTATCTGAATGGAAATGAAATCAATACGGAATCTAACATGATGTCTGTAAGCATCTCCTTCTTAGAATTAATTTGCAGAAAATATATATTTTATCACAAGCAAAAAATATCATATCAAAGTTAATCTGTTCGTCAATCTTGTAGGCTAGACAAGCAATACACATTCCATGACCAGAAACAATTACAGTTAAACAAACATAACTATCTAATAAAAACTCTTTAAAATGTGGCAGACATCCAAATCCCCAGCAGGGGAGAAGTGAACATCACTGATGTGTACAGACATTTGTCTAAATACAGCCCTTGTAGAGTGGACATAACATTGAGAAGTACAGGTTTGAATATAAAAATGTTAAGAGGTATGCTGAAAATTGAAACAAGATTTTACAATGCAATGTAATAATGTTAAAAACAAAATAATACTTATTTTTATTGATTTTAAAGCACTCATAAACCAGCAGTAGAGGGATAGAAGATTGCAGGGCAGATATGGTCATTGTAGCGGTCTTCAGTCATAAATTCCCCATCACCCACACAGTGAGTAGATGTCGTCTCCATAGTCTAAATGAATAGAATCATATAGAAAAGAAAGCAGTGTGCCTACTCCACAAGGACCACGCCCCAAAAATGTTGTCATGCTTCTTGGCATATACTCTTAACATTTATCTTCTTTTCATCAATACAACAGAGGTTCATACCTTTCCTTCAAGTAGTCAACTTGGGCGTGTTTGGTGACTGCCGGTGCTGAGCAATGTCTTGTTTAGCTGCCAGATATCCTATGCTGCAAACAGCCTATGATGCGTAGTATTTAGCCAACCATCCGTTATTCCAAGAAGTACCACTTTAGGGTCCTGCTCCACCACTACCTACAGTCTGTATGGAATCTGTGTGTGAACTGAGGGCCAGTAGGCTTTAATAACCGGAAAAGACTAAATAACATGTGTTGCACCTGACCCTTTTTGAAGGGTAATCCCCAAACCTTTTTCCTTCCTCCTGTATTTTATCTGACTTGTTTATATTGGCTTTATGACTCTGGGCACTTTACCTCTGCTATTCAGAGCTAAAGTGCAAGTGCTCTCTCCTTTAAATGTAGTATGACTGGCTTGCACCTGTTTTGCATATTTAATTTACCTTTAAGTCCTTTGTACAGTGGTATCCCATATTCTGAGGGCATGTAAATCAAATGCTACTAGTGGGCATGCAGCGCTGCTTGACCCAACCACAGAAGGAGACTTTCAAACCTGTCTCAGGCCTGCCACTGCAGGGCCTGCATGCTCATGTTATTGTTACATTGACTTGACATTTAAAGTTACTTGCCAAGCCTGAAACACCCCGTTTACTACATATAGGGCACCCCTAGAGTACGTCCTTGTTAACCCTATAGTCAGGTGTGTGTGTAGCTAAAATGATAGTACATAGGTAAATGATCTTTTATCAAAAACGAGTACATGGTGAGTGCTTCATTCTTCATGTGTTCCTTTCCAACAGCGCAGGTTGAGCACCGTTCATGTACAGAGGGAGTGAAAGGTGTGCTTCTCTCCTGCACTGATTGTAGCGCTGTAGGAAATCGTAGGATTACAGTCCAACCTACAGGACCAGATGAGCACTAAGGGATCAGCAGGTCCTGTCTCCCAGAGTGTGGAAGAACAGGCAGTTGGTGTGGCTCTGTGGCTGACTGGGCTCTTTAGGATTAGCCCATCCCGCGCCCCTTTCTGGTCTGCCTCAAACCCACCCAGGGTGCTGGAGTACCTCGGACGGACACCTTCCTCAGTTGAGTCAAGATCCCCGGGTTGCACAACGGGCCAGACACATCACCTCTTCAGAGCAGGGCAGGCAAGACTACTGCTGGTCCTGCTCCATCCGAGAGGGAACTGCAGTCTCGCTGCACAGCAACCCATATCAAAAGGTACCGTGCAGCTGACACCATGGGCGTAGGAAATGTGGGGGACATGGGGGATAGATCCCCCCCCAGATTTTGGAGTGGGGGACATGGGGTATAAGTATGGGGCAGTGAGGGAGCAAAAGAATTTCCCCTCTGCCTTCTGTGACTTGCAGGGCCATTAGTGCCCGAAAGTACTACCTTTAAGGGCCTGCACTCGACCTGTGACTTACCTCCAGTCATAGAGGCCACCTGCCTTCTGCCCTTTGTTCTGCTCTGTCCCTCTAGGAATTTCATCTCACTTCGCCTCCACAGCTGCATGTAGTCTGAACTACACTGTTGATTGCTGGCTGACCCTGCCCCACCTCAGTGTTACTCTATCTGCCGGCTTGAACAATGAGCCCTAAGGGTAGCATGAAGATTTGAATAACAAGAGAAGTTTGGGGATTGGGAATACATTATTGGCCTAGGCCCTACTTTATTAATCATGCTGCAAGCGCGGGTTGCATTCCAAGCCATTTGACTGGTAACCTACTGCTTCCCTAGCATTTTTGTTTTTACTTCAACTTTTGATGTTTTTCGGCATTCTATATGTTTATAATGTCTTTATAGTAATGGGTGGTTTTCATCATCCAAGGGCTGTTTCTTTGCAATGCTCCACTTTATCCAACTCATCCCGCCAGTGATCAAAGTGGGTGGGATCTGCAGGCCACAGCATGCCCTACTTTTTAAAGTTAATATAAACTATAATCCTACTTAAAACAAAATGTGTCATATGACAAGAGAAATAGCTAAGGCCTAATGATAAGGCTTAGTGTTCAGGGATGGCAGAGATGGAAACAAACTCTGTCTCTTTTCCTTCCTGCCCAGGGAAGACAAGTTTGTATCAACAACAGGAACTGTTGCACGACTGACTGCACGACTGACAGAGATCCAGTCTCTCCCCACCGATCACTGCCGGATCGATGACAAGGACTTCTGCCTTTTTGGGCCCCCACGTGTAGCGCGACTTATCCGCAAGCCCTGACGACCATGACCTCCATGAACTCTGCTCGCCCTTATCAGCAGATCCCACGCTGACGTTTATATTGATTCCAAGTTTCATATCCTACCACGCTTGACGTCCCAAAGTGCGGCGATTCATTCCGGTTACCTCCCATCCAGCACTGCCTTCGACCCAACCCAGTCCTGATGAAGATCCTGATGTATGTGGATCGAAACACCGTCAACCATCGAGCGCGATCATAGGCGCGATACACAAAGTGGTTCACGAGCACTACATTGAACCGAAGTAGATGCAAACTCCTGAAGTTACCTGGAACCACTCTGTGCCAAATTATTCACTGTATATTTTTGCACCAGTCACTTTGCGCCGCCCACGCTGTTCACATTGTCACCTGCATCGCTACCTGCATCGCTACCTTGGTTTTCATCCACACACCTTGAGCACCACGTGCAATTTGGGTTGTTTTCAATTATATTATTTGTATATTGCAGTGCTGCCACAACTGCTAATTGCCTTTTCTTTGCCTGTGTCCCAAAATGCTTATATAAATGATGCCTTGAGCACATGCTATAATCATATAGAGTATCCTTGCTTCCTTGTGGATAATGTTGTACTCATATCCTCACTAATTGCCGTTGAATAATACCAGTTGGGATACCATATGTTTCTACAGGGAAGACAAGGGCAGTGTCCACTTCTCCTGCTCTGCCACTGACAGCTACCCTTCTCCCCTCTCTCTCTTTATTCCTCCCTCTCTTTCTGTCTCTGTTTCGCTCTTCCTTACTTGCTGTTACCCTCTCTTGCCTCTCCTTTCCTTTATTTGTTCAACTGTGAAATGGAACCAAAAAAGAACGAAACACTTAGGCTGGATTTTCCGACCTTTTTCTATTCCAAAGTGCAAAGAAAAAAAGGATCAAAATACGAAAAACAATTACATAACTAAATAAAGCAATACAGAAACTTGTGGGCAGGCATGTGAAGCTGCACACTCCAGAGCGACAGTGACTCTGTCACTGAGGTCACAAGACCCTTGACGCCAGTCCACCTCACCCATTGGTACCTCCATTGGCCATTTCAGCAGTAGTAGTGCGAGTCACCAGGGATTGGCACTGCAGGATTTGCATGTACACCAAACTAAGGGGCAAAATATCAAGTCGGGCGATATGAGATTATCGCAGCTTTAGCGGCCGCAAAACGGTGATAATTTTTTCGCCCTATTAGCAAGCTGTTAGGCGATAGCGACCGGTTTGGGGCCCGCTTTGCATGTCAGCGATATTTATCGCTAATGACATGCAAAGTGGGCGTACCCAACCTGTTAGAGACTGAAAGCAGTCGCTAACACAGCTATCGCCTATAAGCAAGACAGGCGAAGCGATAAAAAAAATGTGCGCTAAGCGCGAATATCGCCAAAACCTAACGCCTGCTCAGACCACTTCTTAGCCAGTATATCCAATGGGAGGTGGATATTCAGGTTAAGACCTTATTAGCGATAATGCCTGAATATCGCTATTTTCACGCATTTTGCCACTATCGCCGGATATTTTATGGCTTTGGAGATAAACATTGCTAATAGCACGTTATCTCTGCGATAAAATCCGGCAATGCGTGGCGATAAAATAAATATCGCTGAGCTCATTTAGCGATAATTATCGCTAGTTGTTGATAATATGCCCCTAAGTTCGCAAACTAACTTTGCTTCATGCGCAAGCACTTTAAACATGTGCTGCCTGTGTCATATGGCCGATAGGGACATTGTCGATATCGCTAAGTTAGCATGAGCTCTGCTGCAGTGATGCTGCTTTTGCGCATGATACTACATGATTTTATTTTTGCAAGACTCTATTTATGCCTTTCACATAAGAACCGTCTGCTTTGTACGCTCTCCGCCTGTTCCTGGATCTTATTCTGAAGACGGTGAGCAAGGTTGATAAACAATGCCCCTTGTTATTCTGTTCTGGTCAGTCCCTCGCACCTAGACAAAACACGCTAACACAGCTACAACTGCTGAAGACTCGTGCTTTGATATTATGGGAATGCATTTTTGGTTAATACACACTTGGAGAGGGACCTTTCCAGGAAGAAGAGCCATGCAGTTCCTAAGATTTAGATATACCATCTAGGCACTAAGGAATGGGGTCTGCTGACAAAGCCCGGAGATCTTCTAATATATAATAATACTTCTTTTTACCAAAGGAGAGGTTTGTTAGGCCTTATAGTCCCTTATCCACCCTCTATATACGATACCATCTCTCTTTATAATACATGGCCTTGCTACAATGCTCACTGTTTTAGGTTTATGTGTTTTGCTGCTAGCAGTGGCTTGTATACTGCACTATTGAGCACAATAGGTAAAATAAACATTTTAAACTATACCAGTGTCTCTGTCTGTTCTTATTGTGGACAAGTAGGAGTGAGTGAGGGAAAGGGAACGTCTTGTTACTGCGATTCCAGAGAGAGTCGAGGGGTGTTGTGTTCTGGATTGTCTAATCATTTGCATCTTTGTGATTGTTTAGGAGAGCTAGTGATACACTATATCTAGTCGGTCCTGGGATAGTGGGTACTGAAGCAGTAGGAAGGCTTAGGCCCTATACACTGAGGTACCGTATTCCTGCGCACAGTTCTCTGTATGTTCAGAATCCCTGCAACATGGCGGCCAACGTTTGGTCTGGTACTTATCTGCAAGACTCCTGAGTAGTGCTTGTGCTTGTTCACAAACCCCTCAATTATGTTTCTAGAGACAGTTGGGACGGTGTAGCCTCCTATATTTCAAATATTATAGGTTTTTCAAGCTTGAAGTTTAAAAGGTCTTTCTTTCTCTTTTACCCATTATTGCACTGCGGCTCATCGGTTGGTTATTATCTTCTTTAAATTATGGTGGTTGCAATAATGGCTCTGAACCGTGCTCCAGTCACAGCTTATTTGACTCAAAATGGAGTCCCTAATGCTGGTGCTGCGCTTATTTGAGGCAGATGCAGCTCATCGCTTTGGGGAATTTTTTTCTTGGGTCACTTTTCCGGTAGTAGATGGAAATGATGATTTCTTTCATGAATATGCTGCCACTGCGCTTCCGCAGAATTATCGACTTTATCGATCTCTTGAAGTTCTGTTGACAGCGTGGCAACATACTGTATGGATTAATGGCTCCCTTCCTCACCCTTTGACAGCGGTTAGTTTAGGCCCCTTATCAATTGACAGGGCCACGCGTCCTGTTTTGGCTGGGTATACCCCACATCCACAATATCTGAATGTTGCATATTACATACATCGTTAATACAGATACAAAGAGCTGTTATCCAGTTCATGTCGCGCAGCATACAGGTTGCACCACCTGGAGTTGCTGCACAACCGCCGAGACACAGTGGTTTAGTTATAAGTCCTAAACATGATTAATTCAGTGATGGGCAAGCGTCCGCAAAATAAGGATAAACTTCCTTATTGGCTTGCTGAAAAAATTGGGCAAATTGAATCTGTTTTTCCAAATACTACTCCTGTTGAGAAACACAGTACCTTGACTATGAGTTTAACAAAAAACCTTGTTCCCGAGTTAGCTGATTGTAACACTTGGGGTCGTGTGTTTGCAGCGGTATATTCGATGTGTTTTGGCACCCCCTCAATAACCGTTCTCCTTCCGTGATAAAACACGTTCAGGATAAACACGGGCCCAAATCGGTCCTAGAGTTGGGAATGAGACTGGTGGGAGTGTTCGACATTGTTTGCGATATGAACCTTGCTAATGTGAAGGGTGAAGCTGTAAGCTTACAAGTGGCAAAACGCTTGGAGTCTGTGGATGACGCAGACAAACAGGGCAAATTACCAAAGATTATTGCTAAAGCTTATAAAACCTTAGGGCACAATAGTCTGGGAATTCAGCCTTTCACTCAAACTCAACCTCAGCAGAATGCCCAAACTGAGAAAGATGGGCGACCATTATTTCCTAAAAAGAACTGGCGTAAAAATCGGAGGCAGCAAAACCAGAAGCCAGGGTCACGTGCTGGTTCACAGACACCTGTTTCTTCTGAGCGTACTTATGATACCAGATAGATTTCAAGTCCCTGATCAGCGCTCTCCGCGTTCTTTGCAGGACACATCGGACTCTCAAGTCGGTGGTGGAGAGCGCCAGGATCGCAACAAAGACACAACCGGTCAGCAGGGACCGGATCCAGCTTGCAAGTTTGACGTAAAAGCCTAACAAGAGGCACCGCCTTGTTTTGGACCCCCTTATCAATAGAAGAAAGTTGACGCTTTAACAGCGAAGTATGCCTCAGACGAGGAGAATGCTACTACTAGATTGGACTTGGATAGTGACACTCCTCAACAGCGCAGCGGAAGTTACCATAGTGCGGGAGACACTGCGTCCCTGTCTGGAGGCGAGAGCAACTGATACATTTATTACAGTGGAAACAGTTACAACCCCTGATTGACTATATGAAATAGGACTCCAGAATGAAGGTGATATTCAGCGTACAATTACTGTGGTTTTCTGGGATAATCCCACCTCCTCGTATGATATTTTGTTGGCAGAGGCGGATTGGCCTCCACCATTTGTTATGGCTTCTTCTTATGGGGAGGACGTGATACTTCTGAGTTTTTACGCCCCGTGGAAGCTAAGCAAGCTTAAGCATCGGAGTGGGCCTTGGCCCTGGCTCCGGCGTTGAATTGTAATCCAATGGGCTGGGATAGAGATTTGCCGGCACATGAGATTGCTTTGTGATCTACGCCACAGCCCCAACCACAATATCCTATCGGACGAGAGGCTAAAGCTCCTGTGTATGAAATTTTGTCCCAATTGGAATATCAAGGTATAATTGAACCCTGTGTATCACCCATGAATAAACCTCTTTATCGAAACCGAACGGTTCATATCACATTGTTTTAGATTATCGAAATTTAAATAGTCATGTTCGTACATTTGCAGTACAGCTCTGTGTTGGTGAATAACATACTTCATAAACAATACGAAATAACACTGGATATATCCTACGTTTTTTACAGTCAAAATTTGGCTTAAGAAAGCCGTGATTTGATCGCATTTAGCACGGTCAGCAACCAAAAAAGAGTTACACGTTTGCCTAAGGGCAATAGGAACAGCCCTGGGGCATTTGCTGCACGTGTTGTGTCTTTGTTACACAGCATTGACCCCGATGTGTTCTTATATGTTAATGACATTTATCTGACGGATGATGACCTGATTCCACATCTAGTCCACATGGATCAGATCATTCTGTTGTTTGCCGACTTTGGTTATAAATGTAACTTTGCTAAATCACACATCGCTTGCTTAGTGGTGATTTATTGGGCTATGAGCTCAATAATGAAGGTAGGGAGTTAGCCCCCCACTTTCTGGAGAAATGTGCACAATTGTAGCCCCCATCTACCCTGAAAAAACTTCAGTCTTTGCTGGGATTTTTGAATTTCAGGAAAACTTACATTTCTTATTACGCCCAACGTATCAAACCGCTTTATGCATTGAAACAACTCTCGTATTCTTCTGCCAGTTGGCTTCTGGCATACCTCTATTCTTCAATCATTGTAGTCTGATTTGCTGGCGACTAACTTCTTGTTAACACGTGACAATACTACGAACCTAGACATACAAATTTTGCTGGGGACGGTAGGTTTCACTTACTTAACGTTTAATGAAGGAGACACAGTATCAATTGCATACAAATCACATTTGTACACATCAGCGGAAATACGGTTTTCCAATGTTGAAAATATTTTGACTGCAGTCCAAATTGCTATTCTGAAAGAACGATCTCTGGCGCAGGGGAAACACATTGTTATGGTTTTGCCTATACCTGCTTTAGAAGCAGTGACTAAGGCAAATGTACCGAATTCCAAAGCTTTACCTCCACTTTGGATAAAATGGGCTACTTCTTTGACATCGGCTGATATCATGTTTATTTTCGATCCCACATTGCAGACACAGGAAAGTTTACAGTATGAACTTAAAGAACGTCTGCCACTTACACAGGTTATACATGCTCTTGACCATCAGAGTGTGGGAACACATGCTGTTGGAAATTC
Organism: Lissotriton helveticus; assembly: GCF_964261635.1. Classification (NCBI taxonomy): domain Eukaryota; kingdom Metazoa; phylum Chordata; class Amphibia; order Caudata; family Salamandridae; genus Lissotriton; species Lissotriton helveticus. The sequence continues at coordinate 1,617,173,855 of NC_136069.1, forward strand.
TTAGGCTGATGAGGCAGCCAAGTCTCCAGTAGTCAAGTGTTCCGTGGCAGCAGTTACAAGGTCCATGACTAAACTCGATAATGAAATACTGGCAGCTACAACTGCTACAAAGGATGGAACTGTTTTCCCGCAGGGCTTGCCTTCTAAATATTCTTATCATTTATCACCCAAACAAGTTTCTTATGTTACAATACCGTCGGTTGACGATCGGCTGATTCCCAACATGGAGCGCAGGCTTCCTTTGATCATTGCCACACATGAAGGTATGGCTTTTGCTAATGCCGAAGTGTCTGCGACTGGCTCAATTTTACAGCAACGTTATTGGTCGTGTGGTTTATATAGACAAACCCGTAATTATGTGATTTCTTGAAACATCTATAAACAAATCAAACAGTCTACGGTTTTACGTCCACCACAAACACAGCTATATATATCTAATCCACCATTTGGCTGTGTATATCTTGATCACTGCTGTCCATTGACTTCTGATACTGCATATAAATACATTTTGGTTGCAGTTTATTCATGTACTAGAATCCTGTGGGTTTGGCCACAACGCATTGCTGACGCTCAAAATGTCATTAGGGATTTGCCTGTCTTTTTCGGGATGTTTGTCTGTGGCACCTTCCATTCTGACCAAGGTCCAGCATTCGCCTCTAGGGCACACAAGGACGCGATGGAGTCTTTGGAGGTGCTGGTGCAGTTATCTTCTCCATACAGGCCTGAGGTCAATTCTATAGTAGAGTGAATGAACCGTGACTTAAAGTAATATTTGACAGCTAGAGTCTTAGGTACTGTCAGGAACTGGCTGGCCCACTTGTATGGAGTTCAACATGCACTTAATCATTTGCCGAGAGGATCTCTGGGTGGACGGGGCCCATACAAAATGCTCTTTGGCATTAACATGTTAGTGCCAGCCATTGATGGTCTAGACGTTACAGCGGCAGCCGCAACATTTGACATAGATAACAATTCAACTATGTTACAGGACCTACAGAAGACCCGTGACCGCTATGCCAAAGAACATTTATCCACTTCTGATGGGACAGCAATGCTGATTCCGGTCGTTGGCTGGCTTCCTAAGATTGGAGATCTGGAACAAAAAAAGCTGGAGAACAAAAAAGAATTTGGTCCCACTTATCGTGCACCGGTCCCAGTTCTTGGCCTGAAGGGTACTCGTACTGTGACACTACCACCTTTACCTGGACGCAAAGATAACAGGCATATTACAGTTGACAATGTAAAACAACACCATCTGGACGATTCTGAATAGTGTGACTTCCAGTACTTCACGTAACGCTATTTCCATGAATCCGATGGCATCAGCCTCTTTGACTAATGCCCATGACATTGAAGGTGATATAGAATCTCCAACTGACTTTCTGCCTGTTGTGCCCTCCTCTTCCTCCAACGTTGATATTGAGTATGCTTATCGTGTGGAAGAGACCCATATTGAAGTACCGGATATCCTTTTACATGATCAAGCTGATGCTGCTCTGCCTCCGTTAATAAACATGCGAGCAAGCCAGTATTTTTGGGGCTGTACGACCTTCTACTATGACTCTTCTTCTTCAACTGTGACAACTCCCCCACGCAAATCAGTATTTTCATCTAATGGTTTAAAAAGACTTACCTGGTCCCACCCTCGACCTACATTTGACTTGTGCTTATACTTATTTTCCTGTTCATGTCAATTGGATTGTGACAGTGTTCTTCATGCTCATTACTTGCCAGAGCGCTCTGCTGTGAAGTTGGTTGATGGTATTCTGGCTCCCCATACGTTGTCCCATATCATGAAACGTGATCAAGCCCTTGTGAACATTTTGGCCTTCCCTGTTGCTGATGGCATCGTTTGGGATAAAGTTGCATTCGAAATCCATGGTCTGATGGAAGTCTTCAACATACCATACGTGTTTCGCGTCTCCTTAGGAGATGTGGTAACACAGGACATACAGTCTGATGATTGGGATGTACAAGCGGTATATTCGTTATTCTCCGATTTAAAGTATTATGCTGCTTTTGATGCTGAGGATTTGTATTTAAATCCTGCCAATTATGCTGATTTCTTCCGTTACCAACATTATGGTCATCATTTTGTGCATTAAATAAACACTTTGAGATCTGTTTTTAATTATACGCAATGGAAAAATTGTCCAACTTCTTTAGGGAAGTTCCAAAGCACTTCAGAAAAAGTTCACCTATTTTACTGAATATAACACGTCTACTCCAGAGTCCTATTTCTTTCAATTGAAATTGCCTTCTCAATCTAAATGTATGCTATGCACACAAAGTTAATTTATTCTAATTCTTTTAGAACTTAATTAGCCTTACAAGGATAAGCACAACGGAAAGATACCAGTGATTTAAAATCAATTTGGGGTACTAGGGTAGGGAGGTCCCGGGAACTGTAACTTTCCCTTCTCCATGTCTTCTTCCGTCACAGATACTATTTTTGAATGACACATCACACCAAACTACGTGTTTTTGCTTGGCCACAACCAAAAACGTGACTATACCGTCCATTCTCTCATTGGTTGGGTATGATAATTGGCACATGTGTCAAATATTGACCAATGAGGATGGTTGTTGTGACAAACCAATTCCAATGCATCTCAACTATGTTTTCATAATGCTTCAAAGGGTTTCACACAGACTAGACCTGATTCATGTTTTGCTCATTCTCATATAGTCACCATGTATTTGGTGGGGAAATTGTGTCAGCAATGGTTGGGACACTCCATACTTTCATCAGCAAAGCAACACCTGTCACTCTTATGAAGCAACATTGATTTAGCTGATTTTATCCTCGGCCCTAAATTACCAAGATCAAAACGTTATATCAATGAAGCTTATAATGAATTATGTTCTGTGATGCAATTTGCATGGACGTTACAAACTCTAAAGATGGGTAAAGTACCCTGGGCTTATTTGAATGCTTCTGCATTGTTTCTGCCATTTAACTTGACAGAAACAAATGTTGATGCGCATGAAAGATGCTACAAACACATTTTGGTACCTAGAACAATTAGAACATTTACCATTTTCCGTAGCAGAGACTGATTCAGCTGTATGGTTAATTAATTGCGTTATTTCTCGTTATTTCAGTTTAAATCTTGCATGAAACACTTCCAGATAGGCCGCTTTAAACCCCTGGGCAGTGCATTTCTTCATGAAGTGTGGTCCTTGCCTTTCACCTACAAATGTCAACGAGAAGATAAGGATGTTTTCCTAACAGGAGAGGACTGTGATTCCACAGTAGGACATTCCCTAGTTTGCAAACAAGATAAATTGCACAGCGCTCTTAACGTGTCCACCACTAATCTGGCTTGTTTTTTTAAAGGTATGCCTGTCCCGAAAATAATTCCCGCACTCACAGTGCTTTTGAATGGCAGTTATCTTATTTTGGATTACCACGACAGTTGTGGCTTAAGGGCGGGAATCCTGTATATAGTAACAGTTTCACAACATGTTACTTGTTGTAGCAATTTGCTTTTTCCACCCCCGCATGGGATTGTAGATTGTTCGCTTTGGCCTTCCATTCCGACTTTGAAAACAGATTTCAATAAACTAAGCAGACTAAACTCCAGGAACAAGACAGTGAGCGCACAAGCAGACGGTTCTCTTGTGAAAGGCATAAACAGAGTCTTGCAAAAATAAAGTCATGTAGTATCGTGCCCAAAAGCAGCATCATGGCAGCAGAGCTCATGCTAACTTAGCGATACCGACAATGTCTCCATCTGCCATATGACACCTGCTTTTGGGCCAGTGGAATTATGTAGCTTGGAGGATAAAATTATGTTGCAGTGGGGACTAAATTATACAGCAAAAAAAGGATGCAGTGTAATGTAGTACATTTTATGATACTTTATCATTTTTACATTTTTCTGCATACTAACAGCCCCTGCAAATATTTTGCCTCATTAGTACCTGTGTAATATACAAATGCTGCAGTGAGAAAGGTGATCAGTCAACCTTTGCAAAGGGCCCTCTACTTTGCAGCAACATAAGTCACATTTCTTTTAGTAATTTTTGATCCGTTTGAGCTATAAACAATTTTTTTGTTGACTTCGTTAGATAATGCAGCAGACAATGCATTATGTGGCAAATATGGTACAAGGGTCTTTCATGGACCGGAAACAAGCATCCTGGTCACTTTGACACTGGATTCAAGCTAGCCTGGCTGATGAGAGGTGTTACCCCGAAACCGGTTCCAGTATGCTTCTTTTCAGTCCAGGGAAGACCTGGAATGGCAGTTCAGGCTGGACTTTTCCCATGAGGAATAGGGTCAAAACTGGTTTGCATATGGCTGGGTCTGAACTGTGGTGGCGAAGTGAGCTAAAGAACAATGATGGATTCAACCCAGATCTGTGACTGGGGGTGAGTGTCTGAAAAGTTTCTTGTGTTTGCAAATATGGTACAGCCATAATTAAGAGGAAAACATTTGTGAACTAGGATATTTTGCCTTTCATGTTTTAACTGCTTTTGTGGAAGATGGGAGGAGAAGTGCTGATGATAGAAAGTTCATTACTCAGAGACAAATGCCTTGTGATTCCACTTTTAAGCGGATTTGGCATATTCTGTGATTGGAAACATATACCACTTGGTGAATGTACTTTAATGTCAATAACTCACATTAAACATGTGTATCTATTGGTTGATTTAGATAACGTAATATGCTGTAACTGGTCAGTGAAGTTTCAAAAAATTACTAAAAACAGAGAAGATTTGCTCTTTCTGCCCACACCTCTGACTCTGCCCACAGACCCAAATCTCAGGTTATTCTCGTCCTCTGATTCTCTACCCACAGTTCCCTTACATTTTCTTCCCTATTTTGACCACTGCTTACTGCTTATTGTGCTTTGAATGTCAAGGCTCATGAACTGAAGTATTATCGGAGCCTGACTGTAGGGTTAAGCGCAGCAGTCGCAGATCACAGTTGGCTCAGGTGGGAGATGGGCTTGAAATTAGGAATCTCGGACTGCATAGGGCACTTTCCCTGTGCCTTCTCACTTCACTAATGAAACCTGGTAATGGTAGCAGATGACACTGTTTCAGGAAAGAAGCTATTTTGCAGTCCCCAGCTTTCCTTAAGCGCAATAATGCATTCTCGGATATGTAGTCTTGCATTACATCAGCTTAACCAAGTAGAATAATACACCTAAGAGCAATGTCAGGAAAAAGGAAAGCCAACGACTTGACCACTGTGTCTCTAATATTAGCAGAGGACTCCATAATATCATCAAAGTTAAGCCACACTTATTCAAGCAGGACCACTCTGTACTCAGATAGAAATATGAGGGCCCTTTTTGCAAGCAAACCAAGTGTAAACCAAGTGGGCCCATTATCAAGACTGTTCTATTAATAGCATGACAATGTTCCCAATTTTAAATTACATTTTCCCACTGAGGCCTTTTGTGCTTTTGTTTGGGATTCACAAACATTGATTTACTCTGAGTATTGAACCAATATTTGAAAAGTGAATAGCCTTTATGAGCCAAGTGCACCAGTTAGAGCCCCGTCCACCTTTAGAAAACCCAGGCCTGCTAGGGCACTATCTTGATAAAATGTGTGCCAATTGCTTTAGCACCACATGCCCTCTTTGCTGTCTCTTTTTGTTTGTCTGTGACACCTGTGGGTCTTCTCGAATCAGGGATACTCAAGAGGGCGTTCAAAGAAAAACAATGTTTTGAAGACTACACAAATTAGATTTTCAGCAGAGTGACTTTAATTTCAAAGCTCTAAGTGGAAAAGAATCATAGATGAAGTCATGAGCCAGTCGTGGCTCTTTAGCCGGCAGCCTTTTGCATTCTGGTACTTGTAGTTTTGTGTTTTCTACTATAGGCATCGACTTTCCAATCCAGGCATACAAAGTACACTGGACCGAAAATACAGAACGGCCTTAAGGGCCTACATTTGACATGTGGCCAATTGGCAGCTAGTAGCGTAACAGCTCTATTCATGAATCTGGGTCCAGGATGCCAGAGGGACGATGTCTCCATTAGAATGTAATCTGTGGAATTCATTTGTCAACAATTGGGGCCAGTATGACTACTTCTTGAATGCTTATTGGGGTGCAAAATCAGCAGATAGTTCTACGTTTTGTACACATCCCTGGTGAGGCCTCATCTGCAGTATTGGGCCCAATAATGCAGGCCACATATAAAAAAAATAAAAAATTATCAACTAGCTAGTCAGGGACATTTTCAGGCACCTTCATTCAGATGGACAAAGATGTGCAAAAACCAATAAACAACGAGGAAAAAGGCCTTCCCCAACCACACACTCAGGATCTGAAATGACATCCCTGTATCCATCAGGACAACACCAAAGATGCTTCAAGTTAGGAAGGGGCTGAAGATCCATGTCTTGAAAGAACACTACATTACAACATAGTCAAGAGTCCATCTCCCAGTGCAGAATACACACTGACAGACAGAGTTTCACTATCCACAACTTATGTACATTGTCTGTTCGCCATTGTGCACAAGTGGTCCGTTGCATATGCATGTCTTGAATTTTTCTATGCTTTCTGAACTGAACCTTTGGCTAACACTATTTGGTGAGCAATAGCCGCTTTTACCCTCATGTTTGAGAGGTACGCGCCCTGACGTTGCTCCAAATTAGCATTTTGTAATTTCTTTGCCACATCAGACTGTTTTTAGTGACCCGTACAGCTGCCTGTTCCATCTTTTTGCAATAATGAAGGCGCACCCGGCGCATAGCAGAGGGGCGCCCTTAGTCGCGATACGGGCAGGAGCAGCACTTTTAAGTGGATTTGGCATATTCTGTGATTGGAAACATATACCACTTGGTGAATGTACTTTAATGTCAATAACTCACATTAAACATGTGTATCTATTGGTTGATTTAGATAACGTAATATGCTGTAACTGGTCAGTGAAGTTTCAAAAAATTACTAAAAACAGAAGATTTGCTCTTTCTGCCCACACCTCTGACTCTGCCCACAGACCCAAATCTCAGGTTATTCTCGTCCTCTGATTCTCTACCCACAGTTCCCCTACATTTTCTTCCCTACTTTGAACACTGCTTTCTGCTTATTGTGCTTTGAATGTCAAGGCTCATGAACTGAAGTATTATCGGAGCCTGACTGTAGGGTTAAGCGCAGCAGTCGCAGATCACAGTTGGCTCAGGTGGGAGATGGGCTTGAAATTAGGAATCTCGGACTGCATAGGGCACTTTCCCTGTGCCTTCTCACTTCACTAATGAAACCTGGTAATGGTAGCAGATGACACTGTTTCAGGAAAGAAGCTATTTTGCAGTCCCCAGCTTTCCTTAAGCGCAATAATGCATTCTCGGATATGTAGTCTTGCATTACATCAGCTTAACCAAGTAGAATAATACACCTAAGAGCAATGTCAGGAAAAAGGAAAGCCAACGACTTGACCACTGTGTCTCTAATATTAGCAGAGGACTCCATAATATCATCAAAGTTAAGCCACACTTATTCAAGCAGCACCACTCTGCACTCAGATAGAAATATGAGGGCCCTTTTTGCAGGCAAACCAAGTGTAAACCAAGTGGGCCCATTATCAAGTCTGTTCCATTAATAGCCTGACAATGTTCCCAATTTAAAATTACATTTTCCCACTGAGGCCTGTTGTGCTTTTGTTTGGAATTCACAAACATTGATTTACTCACAGTATTGAACCAATATTTGAAAAGTGAATAGCCTTTATGAACCCAGTGCACCAGTTAGAGCCCCGTCCACCTTTCGAAAACCCAAGCCTGCTAGGGCATCTTCTTGATAAAATGTGTGCCAATTGCTTTAGCACCACATGCCCTCTTTGCTGTCTCTTTGTGTTTGTCTGTGACAGCTGTGGGTCTTCTCGAATCAGGGATACTCAAGAGGGTGTTCAAAGAAAAACAATGCTTTTGAAAACTGCACAAATTAGATTTTCAGCAGAGTGACTTTAATTTCAAAGCTCTAAGTGGAAAAGAATCATAGATGAAGTCATGAGCCAGTCGTGGCTCTTTAGTCGGCAGCCTTTTGCATTCTGGTACTTGTAGTTTTGTGTTTTCTACTATAGGCATCGACTTTCCAATCCAGGCATGCAAAGTACACTGGACCGAAAATACAGAACGGCCTTAAGGGCCTACATTTAACATGTGGCCAATTAGCAGCTAGGAGCGTAACAGCTCTATTCATGAATCTGGGTCCAGGATGCCAGAGGGATGATGTCTCCCATAGAATATAATCTGTGGAATTCATTTGTCAACAAGTGGGGCCAGTATGACTACTTCTTGAATGCTTATTGGGGTGCAAAATCAGCAGATAGTTCTACGTTTTGTACACACCCCTGGTGAGGCCTCATCAGCAGTATTGGGCCCAATAATGCAGGCCACATATAAAAAAAAATACAAAATTATCAACTGGCTAGTCAGGGACATTTTCAGGCACCTTCATTCAGATGGACAAAGATGTGCAAAAACCAATAAACAACGAGGACACAGCCATTCCCCAACCACACACTCAGGATCTGAAATGACATCCCTGTATCCATCAGGACAACACCAAAGACGCTTCAAGTTAGGAAGGGGCTGAAGATGCATGTCTTGAAAGAACACTACATCACAACGTAGTCAAGAGTCCATCTCCCAGTGCAGAATACACACTGACAGAGTTTCACTATCCACAACTTATGTTCATTGTCTGTTCGCCATTGTGCACAAGTGGTCCGTTGCATATGGATGTCTTGAATTTTTCTATGCTTTCTGAACTGAACCTTTGGCTAACACTATTTGGTGAGCAATAGCCGCTTTTACCCTCATGTTTGAGAGGTACGCGCCCTGACATTGCTCCAAATTAGCATTTTTTACTTTCTTTGCCACATCAGACTGTTTTTAGTGACCCGTACAGCTGCCTGTTCCATCTTTTTGCAATAATGAAGGCGCACCCGGCGCATAGCAGAGGGGCGCCCTTAGTCGCGATACGGGCAGGAGCAGCCAAGGGTGGAGAGTTGTCCTTCCTCGGTGTCGCCACAATGGAGTGGTCGCACCCATGACATCATCGGAGGGCGCCAAAGGGGGGCAGCAGCTTATAAGGCCCCGCAAGCGAGGGATCGGCCTCTTTTTCACTCCACCGAGCTCCAGGATCCATCATATCGAATTCGCACAAGGTTCGAAGTTGTGCGAATGGGGCACAAAAGGTGAGCCCGGTAGATGGTGGAGCACAGTGGGGGGGATGACCAATAGCGTAGCCACAGAGAAAAATGTATTATAACTCTAGTATTATAATTGTGTTGTTTCGGTGAAAAAGCAGGCTGCCGAGGATAATCCCTACTTTATTTTGTTGCATGTCGGGACCACCTCGGGAGATGGCGATAGCACAAGTCCAAGAAGTCGACCGATGTATCCGGAGGATGTTGGCCAGTAAGAAGCGTGAAGCAAGCGAGCTGAAGAGCGTCATGGCGGCCGGATCCCTCGTTGTCCTCTTCCCTCGGACGCCGGACCAGCAGCCAGTTATCATCGTCACGTAGGATACCAGGGTGTCTTCCCGGGAGGCGGCAGGGCGCGAGGGGTATCAGCAAGGATGCAGGATGATAAGCTGGTTCGCGGCATTTAAGTGGGGTAAGAGGGCCCACAGAACTCTTCTTGAATATACTGTTAAAATTACCAATTGAAGCGGCAAGCACAATGAGGTGATAGCGCAAGATGCAAGTGTCTAATTTCTTTCTATGTCTTAGACAAATTATACATGGTGTGATCTTAATTTCTTCCCATTTTTCTGATAAATGTTAGTCACATCAACGTAATTCATTTTACGAAGCTTGTATATATTTCCGAAAATTAATGGAACATAGTCTCCAAAATAGCACTGTTTGGTCGACGGTTTACCTAAATAAAATCGAGATTTCATGCTCCTTTATATAGGAAGTAAGAGCTGAATAAACTCAGGCAATAGCGGAGAAATTCACAACCCTTTCTGTATACTAATAGTGATTGATTAACCACTATGGTGTAACTGCTGCTGTATGCACAAGTACACCAACGGACTAGAAGAAGAGGGAAAGGTCTTAAGAAAAGGTATTTAATTGTTTCGGGCAGGGCCGAGTTAAGTAGGAGTGCTTCCGACCAGTAGAGGGAGCAGTGAGACTAAAAGTTGGTTCGAGCACATGACCTCTGGGGAGATGTGAACGGCGCACCGAAGCATGCTCAGCTTGAGTTAATTAGGGGCAAACCACTCAATCTCTTGACGCCTGCCAGGAAATGGATGGGTTCTGGCAACCGGTGTGCAGGTAAAAGGTTCAAAGACCTTTGAGGTTGCGCCATCGAAATACGAGGTTTTGGCCGATTGAGTCACGAACCTCGACCAATGCAGTCATGAAGAGCTGCCCCGGTGGACCGGCCTTAAGTTCAAGTACCAGCATCTGTGCGACAGCTTGAGATGCCGGGCAAATCTCTGGAAACTATTCACAAGCTGCACATGGAGATTTACTAAAGGTAAATTTACTATAGAAATAGCTTGTGGGTTTCTCAAAATTAGTCGCCACTGCCCTTCAGGAGTCGTTGATTTAAGGCTTATATAAGTCGTTCTCCATGACTGAATGTTACAATGTTTCCTGGCACCTATCTCCCAAAAAATCATGCATGCTACGATTTGTTTTACGTTGTGTCCACATTCAGCTCGACCAGGAGTCTTTTAAGTCATGTTGCCATAGATCACAGTATGAGAGCACGCCACTGATGCAATCGCAGGTTAAAATGTTCAACCAATCAAGTACATTGCAATACTTTTCCAGGGGTGCTTAGGTACTATAATGTAAACTGTAGGAGTTGCCATGGTGTTCTTTCCGTTTGACACAGCGGAGGATGACTTTTGACCTGTGATTAGCAGGAGGGAGAATTTCGCTATTCTCAGGTTTATTTCTCCCTGGAGAGCCCTTGCTCAAAGCTCTCCTGCATGGCCGCCTTAGGTTTTGAAACAATAAATGAAATCTGGAAATGCAACGCCGTGGACCATATAGTTGTTGGCGGGTGATATAGCGGGCTGCATAAGACAATTGACCCGAACGCAGGCATACTCAGTGACTTGGGAGCTCGTCTGACGCAATAAATAGGAATAATTTGGGTGACCTGGCCATAGGCACAAAACTCTCCTTAATTTAAGATACTGTTTCTAAGTGATGTCCTATTGGGACAGGTGGTACTTGCAATTGTGGGGTTTTGCCAGGTCTCTATGTTAGTCACAGCCTGGGCTGAGCCTTGTCAATGCCTTCAACATCTTTTTAGGAAAGAAGGTCCGTCATAGGTGATATCGGCAGCCCTACCTGCTGGCCTCCGTGAGGAGGCCATTTTGAGAGGGTATGGACGACGGACTTGGGGAAGGGGCTGCCAAGGGGCTGGGAACTCTGTGTAAAGTAAACATAACGCGACATTTCTTATTTACAGCATGGCTTGTATATTGATGGACGGAATATAGCCCGCGGCCCTGTAATGTCAGGGGCTTGTTTATGTAATGAAGGAGGTTCACTTGGAAAGACAAGAGGATTTATAATTTGAAGCCTACGAATCCAGAGTAGGAACCAATTGGCAAAAATGAAGCTGTATTAATGCTGGTCGGGCTCTGTTAAACTCTAACCAGTTGTTTTCTCGTTGTTTTCACATGTGTCTCGGAGTTGCATCAAGTGATGGGAAGGCTAGGCATGAAGGCCGGGTTCCAGCTATGCAACCATCAGCTACACTTGCGGGCGGCCAAGAAGATGGGGATTAAGACTGCCATCAACTATGCCGGCGGCCAGGCACAGAGATGCCGTGGGTATCTAAGATGTCGCCGGTACAGCGGGCATGGGTCGCTGCTACCAGGTTTGTTCAAGAATTGGGGCGCGCAGGTATGTACGTTGCTGCAAGTCACCCAGAGTCTTTAGGGCAAAAGGTTTAATCGGGCCCAAAGCAAGTTGTCATTAGGAGCGAGATGTTAACCCCCTGAACATTAAGGGACATGGGGGCAAAGTAAGGGTGTGGCAGGTTGGCCACTGTGCCTAAAGAATGAAGAGTGAGGTAATGTAGTGCTACGGAAACACGGAAAATGTTTTTGCTTCACAGGACGCAGTCGTTAGCACTGTGTGGAATGGGATATGAGCCATTCAATAGGGTTGGTTCAGTGTCTGCTCATGACTTGGCGTTTCGGGCCCTAACCAATTATAAGGTGTACACAATGCGTTAGGGGATACGCGTATTGCCACCGCGGGGGATCAAGGTACGTGGACAGGGCTACAGCATCACTAAGGTCGACCCAGTAAATCTTATAGCCGTCAGGGTGGTGCTACTGCAGACGGTTGTTGCTTGATGTGCCAGGGCATCGGCTAATATACTAGGCCATAAGCAGTGCCAGTGCAAGACCGAGACACAAGTATAATCAGCTCAAGAGATTTCAATAGGCTTAAAGGGGGATACAGCATCGCAGTATGGTTGGCACGCCTGGCAGAGTCCCGCATAGGGTCGCTAATTAGCAATCCAACAAGTAATCAGGGTCAGGACCAGGCTAATGTAAACAGCGGCCTCCAGCAGGCCAGGAATGATGTAAGATGAATAAGCATCGATAGGCAAGGGACATTTTAAAGATGCAGAGACAGGGTAGCATCCTTGTTCAGACGGCTGCAGTATGGGCGGGTCTCGAACACCCCACCCCCTTTCTATAATAATCAGGGGCATTTGGAGCCTCTTAGTGGTATGATGAATGTATAGTTCTGCGCACTACAACACTGGGATGCAGGCGATCACTTCAGGGAAAAGAGCGGGTCCCCCCCAGTTAGCACAAGGGTAGGCCCAAAGCCCCATCGTGGGGACTGAGGTGTTAACCTTGTATATAGGAAAACCAGTATTTCTCAAGGGCGTTTAGTCCAGGTAGGTGGAATAGGAATTATATCCCCTCGAAACGCATAATGGCATGGGGAACAGCCCGGCGGCTCTCTGCAGCGCACAGGGTTGGGGCGTGGCTGGGGCCCCCAAGATTCATGAATTTAGTGCAATGAAGTAGTACGTTCTGCCTAAGGTCCCCCCCCCCCCCCAGAGCGAGGTCACAGCAGGGCAGCTGCCGTGGCAATCGGGTGCCAAAAACAAAGGACAGCATATGGTGTCCAGGCTCCGGTTTTATTTTACTCACCTGGCACTGGCGTGCAAGTCACTTGGTTACAGTAAGGGATTGGTATGTCTCATCATAAGGACCCCTTGCTGGTCTTACAGTCTACAGCTTGCGGAAATCTAGGTACAAAGTCAGAGGCGCCTTGAATTGGAATATGGAGGATGAGGGTTCCTCACTGAGCACTAAGAAGGCGGGCCCACAATCATCCTATAAGGGAAAGTCGGTACTAGCTGAGTGATACTAGGGTTGCAGTAGAATCCGGCTTCCTTCCTGCAGAGCTCCGCTGGGGTCCAAGGTCATTGTTACACCCGGAGGGTGAATCACTAGGGACATAGGGGGGAGCAATTGACTCTGGGGGAGGGGAAGGGTGCTGCTGAGACACTAAAGAAATGTGGTGAATAAACCCTTGATGAGTCAGTGGTAGCACCTGGATATGTTTTCCATGGGATTCCAGACCTGAGTGCGAGGTCACTCAATAAGTATTCGGTTCCGCAGCCAGCACCCTTCTCACAACTCACTGGCCCAATTGGGTCGGCAGCTAGGTTTCTGGCAGGCAAGGGAAGGACTCTAGGGTCAGGTAAGCTGAGCATATCAACCAGTGGCGGGGACACATCCGTAGGATTCTAAATCGTAGGTAAGATATGAGGATGGCAAGAGGACCCAGAAGAGTATATCTACCAGGGGCTCAACAGGTGTAGAGTCTTATTAGCCTCTAGTTTGGAGAAAGCAGAGCTTGGCGCGGGTATTCTTACAATATCGCAATGGAGCAAACTACGCAGGCTAGGATGGTCAGTAGCCAGACAACAAGGTCGATATGGCTTCCAGTGTTCAAGGTGCAGTCATAACCAAGTAATATATGAGTACCCATGGAGGAATCTGAGACAGAGGCATACCTTTAAGCACCCATAGAGGAGGGTGCGGGGGATGGAGCGAGGCCCCTTAGGGAGGAGGCACCTTTGGCCGTACGAGGACCAGCAGCTCCTTTTGTGGGCAACAGCACAATCGTAGTGGTATTAAAGAGGCCAATCAGGGGTAGCGGGGGGAGGGCGAGTTCGACAGTGACCGACTCGCCCTGTGGCGGAATTTCTTGCAGCAGAAATGGGGGCTACCCCAAATGTGGACTGATTTACTGGACTTTCCCATTGGAAGGGGTTTTTTATTAATGTGGGCACTGGGCAGGCAGGAGGGGGGGGACTGACCTGCTGGTGGTCCTGGACCTTTCTGCCCTACCCCGGGATGCCCGAAAATTGAACCTTTTGGGGGATTTTGCCTGGTGGTAGGTATCCCCTGGCAGGGATGGACCGCGATGCAGTGCCCTGGAAGTTATTAATAAATGTATACCCTTGGTTGAAGGTGAGGGCGATGGATAAGGTAAAGGGGCCTGCTGGCACTTGCCATTAACCTTTCGGAAATGTTCTTTGGTAGAGGAAGGTCGAGATACTGATGTGTTGCTTACACAATTGATGAAGTGTTCATCTGCCCTATATCCTGCTTCTCAAACAATTATGTATGATCTGGCTGATCTTATGAACGGTGTTCTCATAACAATGTATGCTTTACTATGACGAAGGTTGTCACTTATCATTTCACAATGAGTTGTGTCTATGTGATTAAAAGGCTACGCCCTTGGTTAAACCACAGTAATGACTTTTGTCCATCTCCTTGGGAGTAATGCAGTGGGGTGCAGCGAGTGGCACGTGTGAGCGCACTATGCTGATTCGCTGTTTTATTTCATTTGTGGTTCCACTAGATTTATTGTCCTTTCCGTTTTGACAAATATTTTCCCTATTTTAAACTTGAGATTAGCATTCATTTCCAATTCCGAATCTCCGGTCTATCCCAAGTCTTTGTTCACTGACAGCCCCCCGCATTCAGCGTGAGACAACGTGCAAGCGCAACGTCCGTCCTTGGCATTTTAACCCGGCTCACACACTACGCGGCCGTCTGCCTCCAAGGAGTACGGCTGTTTCCAGGGACATCTGATTCAACTTTGCCTGCAGGTAGTGACGGTTTGACAACCGAACAGTTGTTTTGCCTGCTATTTCCTTCCAGTCAGGGTCTGTAATTGTAACACTGGTTCCCTCCATTTACCTTATCTTTAGATGTAGCTGATCGTTACCGGCAGCTTGATAGCGATTTCGCACACTAGACGGACCTTGGATTTCTTCCAGCCCCTGTGAGTTTAGCAGCACGTTTTTGTAGGGGTTCTGTAATGTTCTTTAATTTCAGACCTACTGCGTGCCATGCTTCCGAGGTTTCTTGGCCCGTTTGTCATTCCTTTTCAGATTTATTCCTTGCCTCATTTGTTTTCTTTGGAATGGAGCTTCCATGCCCATCTATCCATGATAATTTCACGGTAATTATCTACATTTTGCGTCTCCATTTTAACTCACAATTAGTTGTCCCCAAGTATTTAATCCCTTGTTTTATTTCACATTATAGGAACTTTGCCCCGCCACTTTACCCCTGTCCCGAGGAAGACCCCTATAAGGTTATACGGTTACCTAGTATTCTTTTGGGTTCGAAACGACGACAACCTATCCACCGTCCAGCTTGCACCGCAACCATAAGATATTTACATAGGCTTATGGAGCATGGCTTTGTTGAACTTACGGACATTTGTTGTTTTTTCAATCTGGTTCTATGTTGTAATTGTTTTGTATTGTAATTGCATTTGTATAGCGCTTACTACCCCTGACGAGGCGTAGAAGCACTTTTTGGGCGAGTAGCGCGCTACTCCGGGACCGTTAGAGGATTAGAGTTGAATTAGTATAGTGAAACATGCGAGTACATTTTAAGTGGTGGATAGGTTAGTCAGTTATTTGGATTAGGAATGATAGCAAAAGGATAGAGGAGGACAAAGGTTTGTATTTATGTAGCGCTTGTTGACGCACGCTATTCAGGAAGCCTACAAAGGATTAGTGGTGAATTAATATGGTGAAATATGAAGTAATTTCAGTGGTGGATATTAGTCAGTTACTTGGAGTGAGAAGGATAGCGGAGGGATAAAAGGGGAAGAAAGATTTGTATTCATATAGCACTTGTTACCCCTGATGGGTGTTGAAGCACTTTTCTGGCGAATAGCAATTCACTCCAGAACCCATAAAGTGTTACTGTTGAAAATTAGCATAGTAAAAAAATAAAATATGAAGTAATTTGAGTAGTGGATATGTTATTCAGTTATTTGGGTAGTATATTAGTATAGTTTAATATGGAATTTGAGAAGTGAACATGTTAGTCTGTTCATTTCAATTGAAAAGAAAATAGTGGAGGGATAAAAGAGTGAAACATTTATTTTTATTTTTTTATTTTAGGTTAGCAATAGGAGGAGGCATTTGTATGAGTAAAAAGGAATTTTGGAGGGGAGGACTCAGAGGAAAGAGTTTAGAAAGGTTTGTTTTAGGGCATCAAAAGAAAAAGGGCTGCATTTCTGGCCCTAGTCCCGACCAGTCTCGAACAGGCTCAAACAGGGAACTGCCCTTGTCCTCTCTGCCCTTAACAGGCTCAAACAGTGAACTGACATTTTCCTCTCCGCCCTTAACAGGCTCAAACAGGGAACTGCCCTTGTCCTCTCCGCCCTTAGCCTCGACGCCCGGTCTGAGACGCCCTAACCCTGGCCTTTTATAGCCCTAGTAATCAGGTGACCCCTTCAGCCAATGGGAACCCTAGCCCTAACACTATCCAATTACAACACTAGCCCTAAAATCTAGAACCAATATGAGATCAGGACCTTATAGCCAAACTTAGCCCTAGTCCAAGCACACAATCAGTTCAAAAACCCTGATCTCTATGTCCAATAAAGGCTCTAGCCCTACCAGTAGTCCTAAAACAAGTCCATGCAACCAATGTCACAGGTAGCCATAGTCCCTACTTCCAATAGAAAGTCTAACCCTACTCTAAGTCCCACACCTAGTCAAGCAACCAATCACACCAGAAGCCCTAATCGCTACTTCCAATTAAAGGTTTAAACCTAGCCCTAGTCCCACCCTACTCCCAACAACTAATAACATAAGAAGCCCTAGTTCCTACTTCCAATAGAAATCATAACCCTATCCCTAGTCCCAACCCTACAATGATTGAATCACAGACCCAGAAACCAATCAGAACCCTCAAATACCCAACCAATGAGGACATTAACCCTAATCCAATAGAAACACCAGATACAACCACCAATCAGTGTACACATGTACCAACCACTAGCAGACCATATAAGGTCCCAGCAACTTCAGACAAGGTTTGCTGGCCATGGAGTTGGAAGCTGCTTCTCCTGTTCAGAATCTCCTAGGAGACAGACAGGCTCAATCCACACTTTGGACTTTTAAATGTATTGCGACTTATATAGCGCACGTATCACCCGAAGGCATCAAGGCGCTTGCCTTGGGAACCCGTCCTGGCTTTTCCCTGTGAGATAACCCCTACTGGGTATCCCCAGGGTGAAAGCCAGGCATCCCGCAGCGGGTGGGCCGCCGTAGTGGAGATTAAGCAACTATTGCCCAGAGTTGCAGCGTGGGACCCCATGATTAGAATAGGCACCGAGGCGAGAATTATCGAGTCCGTGGACATTTTGGGCTCAGGACCCTGCCGCGTCGGGAATTGAACCCTGGTCCCGGGCCAGACCTCTGCATCAGGGTCTGCCGCTCTAATCAGTGAGCCACACTCCTTCAGATTCAGCAGGTAAGGGCCTCACTAACTCGAAACCTAACAATACTGTTTCAATAAAACTTTACTTCCCCTGCTAGGCAAAAAACGAAGTGCACATTAAAACACAGTTTAAACATCTCACAGAAGCACCCTCTGATGTGGAGAATCGCTGTTGCTGGGGGGGCAGGGGAGGGGGCTAGTTTCACTGGCTTGTGAACACAAAATGGTGGCTGAGAGTGAACTGTTTTAACATACAGGTCTTAGCACAAAGCAAATGAGACATTTGGAAGGAAAACAGAATTGTCACCAAGGAATGAGAGGGACAAACTACAGAGGTTGGACTGTAAATCCTACAATACAACACTCTAAATGGAGGCAATCATGGGCAGGGAAAACCACAAGTTTAAAACACAGCACAGGTGATAAAATATGCAATTACAGGCAGGCTAAAACTACCATTTTTAACTGTAACAACCAGATGCAAAGACAGTAAACACAGAAAGTAAAAATCGCTTTTGAAACAACTTTTTGTCTTGGGAAGAGACAGCACTAGTCTGTCTCCTTACCACTTTAACCCTTCCCAATCCTTGCACTTATTCTCACTTATACCTTTCCCCTCCCTCACCAATTAGGGCACAAATATTTTTCTGAATAAGTGATGAATTTTCTTTGTTATATACCTAACCTGCAGGCATATTGTGATTGAATAACAGTGTACCTTTTCAAGTGTATGACTTTTTGTTTATGTTATGTTTTTGATTTTTGCATTTATTGTCCACCTTGTTTTTAGCTATTGTGTACTGGGACCCCTTTCCTATTTGTACCGCTATACACCCAGGTCCCAGTGACTTCAATTGGGTGTACCCTTTTCTCATAACGAAATCGAGTAGACGGCCTTGATATTTAACACCCCAGCTCAGCCACGAATCCTCTTACTTCCACCCTTTAATGCCCCTCAAGTCTCCATAACAAGTCTCTCAGATGCATTTAATTAGTTATACAGCACTACTCATACCAGTGTAGGGTGTCAGAGCACTTTAAATCACACACACACGACACAGTGACATTCAATCATAGGTGTGTAAATCAGTTTCTAGGAAATGATACATAAGGACAAGGACTACAAGGTGTAGGAGTCACATGTCATCCATACTTGTAGACATTATAGTGTAAGAGTGCTTGTTCTCGAGAAGCATAAACTAAGAATTTAAAATGTAACACCATGGTTGGGGGATCTCTTTAATAATCAGAATTCCAAATGAACCCATTTTCCACCATTAGGATTTCATGAAGCTCTTTGATGTCGGTTAATAGCTCACTGTTCTATGTTAGGATGTTAGCTTATAAACTGCAAGTAACTAAATAATCTATCAGACAAAAGCAGTAACCCACTGACCTATTTACATTATATGCACTTTGTGATCTCCATGGTACACGTTCTTTGCAACAGGCATAATAACCCACTGTGGATATCTTACCATGAGCCAACACCTCCACTAAACAAACCTAAGATCTCTCTCAATGAAGAACATTAATCACCCGAGTTTTCTGGACATTTTTATTGTTGCCTGAAAATTGCTGGAGATCAGGAATGCGGCAGGTACTTTTTGAACCATAATGCACTTGCAAACACGAAGCCCCCCACCCGAAGTCAGCGGCCTTTGTTTGCTTGGTGCATGAAGATGCAACATTCATATACATGTTTTTTCACATTTAGTCTAATTACTATGTGAATGTAAATAATAAAAAAGGTATACTTGCAAACTGTGACTACATGCCTGCCTTTCTCAATATTTCACTTCAAAGCTATGTGATTGTATTCGTTTAATGGGTGTACGGTCTCACGCAATGGGTGATTTGTATAGGGTCACTGGAAAGTCCAGATGGTTGTCCCAGTCCCCCCAGAATTTTAGTGTCTCCTACGCCCCTGCCTGTCACAGGGGCGCTGTCATCCTGTGTTCTTTTGTAGGCAGCCCAGCCTTGGTCCTTTGAACCAAAAGAACTTATGCTTCATTAGCAGTTGCACCATGTAGTCAAGAGCAGCTGGTGAGGAAGACCCAGCGATGTCTCCCAGCAGCACTGTGCAGTGGGCGTGCCCCCTCCCCAGTGTTGGCACATACTTTTGGGCCATTTTGTCTACCGAAGGCATTCAGTTCTCCTCACTGGTAATCCGGAGGTTTCTGATGTTTGAATTGCCATATTACTATGAATATTTCCAAAGACAGAGGTCCCTAGACAGCGAAGGATACACATGAAAAATAAATATAGATCAAATGATTTCTATATTCTCTGTCCAGCCGGACAGGATTTAATATATCATATATTCGTGTAGTCAGTTTATCATACAATATCAAGTGGGACACAGCCTGTGTCCTACTACCACATAAAGACAGGTGTGACATACATAAAGGGGAGTGTCAGGCAAGGGGAGACAGTCTGCGTACAATCACATTTTGCAGGCTAATAAATCTTAAATACACTATTGTAACATTTCATATAGTATAGTCAAAGACATATAGTATATATGGTGTCGACAACGTTTCATTCCCTATGCTAGGATGAAGGGATCATCCTCAGGACATTGTAATTCATGCCTGTGTTACATTTCCTTATCAACTATAATAAGGCAGGTACGACAATGATCATACGGGGCGGTAATTTGACGCAAGTGAAGATTTAAAATCCGCAGATTACGGTGCGCTGCGTTCTCGATACTGGGAGAAACCGGCAGCTTAGAAGTAGTATACTTTTGTTAAGGTGGCAGATTGTGCCGTGTGTTTTGATCAGAGACGGTCCTAAAATGGGGTCCACGCCGACAAGCGAGGCAATACTCAGAGTGACTGTCAGTTCTGAAATATAACATTTTTCCCTTACATTGTCATGATAACCAGTATTATTTCAGGATGTACATTGTATGCACAGTGATGGTGATTTTGTGAAGTGTGCAACATGTAAGTCTTTCATTTAATACACTAACTGTGATGTTTTGATAATTGTCCAATAGGAGAAGTAATTATTGGTTCCTGTTGTTTTTGTCTATGTTTAAATAAATAGAGAAAATTACTTTTATATAATACTTTGTGGATTCTCTTTTATGGTGTATTCATTGTGTCACTGGTGTGAGTGCATTGCGCAAACGCTTTACACTTTGCCTCTGGGATAAGCCTAACTGCTCGTTCCAAGCTACCAAGGGGATGAGCAGGGGTTATCTTGGGTGTGTAACTCTGTTACCCTGACTAGAGTGGTGGGTCCTGCCTGGCTTAGGTGCACACCCTAGCTAACCAGAATTCCCATTTATAACAGCATGGTAGAAGGATCCCATGGGATTGTGTGTGCAACTAGGTGAGCTTGCATGCCCCCATCTTCCAAAGCCTTACTGGACTATAGTATGCATGGTGAAAATAGGAACATTGAATGAGCTGGTGATCCCACCAATCCTCATCATCTAGTTATCTCACATCAGACGTCCAACGACCTGTGAGCTTTAGGAGAGGGTCTGGGTCATTAATGAGAAGTGATCTGTATAGTCGGAAAATTCTATGGGGTGCTAATAGACCAGCATACCTTAACAAACTAATGACCTCCCACCAACCAACCAGACTCCTGCGATCCCTTGCAGCCACCCCCTGCATCCACTGATACAACCACGGAGGAAACTTCTTCTGTCACTTAGCCTGGAACAACCATCCCCATCATCTCAGGAATGCTGTATTGCTCCAGGGTTTCATAAAAGGAGTCAAGACATGGTTGTTTGAATTAACAGAGCACCGCTAAGCAACTAACAACTCCAGCGTCTTGAGATCCTCATGGAGGATTTGGTGTGCTTTATAAATCCTGGTTGATTGATTGATGACATGTGATTATGATTAAAAATACAGTATCTGTTCTTGTCATAGTAAAATAATCAAAGTGCATCTAACATGATTTAAAAAAAATATATTTTTATTTTATTTTGTTTCATAACACAGTTATCAAAGGTGCACTAACTTGCACCAAAAACAATAAACAGAGCTGAGCTGGTAAATATCAATTTGGCGTAAGCAGGTATCATTCTCATCAGTATGTACAACACATACAGTCTAAAGGTAGACAGTTAATAATGCACAGTTAGGACTTTTTTGCAGGACCCACATATTAACATCTACCAAATCAAAATTGTAATATTGTATCCAACTTCCTCATAGCTTATAAAACTCATGCAGACACCCCCTACTAAAGTCACCTTCTCAGCCACCATAAATAGGTCCATTTCAGTCCTACATTCATCTAACACAATTTTTGCACGTTCCCGGAGAGCACTAAATAGTCCTGTGATTGTCTATTGCCATGTTTTTCACATGTAGATGTACACCTTCTATTTCAAGGACATATGCAGAGTAGTATTGTGTGCACTGCCTGTAATAATGCAAGATTATAGTATTTTTACATGCTGAGGGTGCCCCACAAATGTTACCTTTGTTTGCTCTTTTTCCACTCACATTTTCCCACTCTCTCAGTAAATCATTCTTATCCCGAGACAACCACAGCCATACTTTCAGGTCATCAGGCTGCTGTGGATCCCCGGATGGAAATGTTGGCTGCAGAAAATAAACAAACAAAATTCCATGTTTCTTTGGAGGAGCTGTGGATTGTAACAAACAGATGACCTAAGCCACTGCAGACTGGAGGGACTGGAGGAACTGAAGGAAGCAGCAGAGCAGGGGTGTTTTTTCCCATAGTGATCTGAAGCTGGGAGATAAGTGGGTGGTGCAGATCTTGGGAATTATTGTGTTGATCAGGTCTTAGAAGATATCACTGAAGTTGGTGGGTGATGGCTAAGAAAGAAGCATGTTGACTGTCGGCGCTGGATCAGTTTCCAGTCTCCAGATTCTGAAGGATCCTGAAGTGTTATTTGGAGGACTTGTTTGCCTCTATAATGTGTGAGCGAGAGTCTTTTTTTTTTTTTAGATCAATACAGGGCACCATTTGGATTGCAGCAATAGGCACCATGAGTTGTTAATTTCGGGTAAGGATTTATTATATCTGTACAGCTTCCAACGGTCTATTCCAGAATGTCCTGAAACTTGAGGCATAGCCCTTCGGAATTACATATATTGGTCTTTCCTTTTATTATTAGGATGTGATAAGTAGCACCGCCCGATTAAAGGGAGGGGGTACTCTCTTCTTTAGGTATGCGAGTGTACATGATAGTCACAGTTCAACAGGAAGTGAATGGCTGAAGGCACTCGGAGAGGGGTGTCTGTGCTGAAGTGCCAAAGGTTGCAGGACATAGCAGCTTCCTGATGCAGGTTGTGGAAGCAGTCTGGTGTCTGGTATGGTAAGAGTGATGCAGGTGTGATCCATCTAACCCGGTGGATGGCTAGATAGGAGATCTGATGTCTGGTATGGTAAGAGTGATGCAGGCGTTATCTATCTAATCCCGTGGATGGCAAGATAGAGAGCGGAGTTGTGTATCGGAGAACAGACTAATGTTGAAGGCAAGGCTGCAAATGTCATCAAAACTATCTCAGGGATCTAGGTTGAAGGTGCCCTTGGTTCAGAGATTTGTGTTTCCATGAAAGTTGGGCTACTTCTGAATAGTCAAGGCCAGATCTCAGTGGCCTTCCAGAAATGTTGTAGGCAGATTATTTTGGATGGTGCCTGATAATTGGAAAGATTCATTAGGAGCCTGGTGATAGCCAGTGATTGACAAAGAAACAATAAATACTTTCCAGAGCAATGTTTTAGATATTATTGTTAAAATGCTTCCTATCACTGAGGCCCTCACTTATAGCATGCTCATTTGCAAATCTCATGTATTATCTTCTACCTTATCGGAGTCCCATTCTAAACTTTTTGATCTTCTTATTTCTATCACTATAAAAGCTATCAGCTCTAATTGGAAGTCAGCTGGGGCAGTATCAGTCCATGCTTGGTGGTCTTATGTTACTTTTGTTAGATCTTGTGCCCAATTGTCTTATAAGGGAACGTGTAGAAATACATCTTCATTTCAACTGTTATGGAGACCAATTGGTCATTACATAAATACTTACCTGTAAAGTATTCAGTAGTCTCATTTCTTATTTTATAGACATCGGTGTAACCCTATTGCTTTGGGAAGTAGCATTTGCTTGTTCCGTATTCACTCCTTTTTGTTTTGCCTCTATGAAAATTGTAAACTTTTGGTATTTATATATATACTGCTATGAAAATGTTTTTGAATTAAGTATTGATTTGCTATATATACCAACAATGTAACATTCTTTGTTTTGTCTTTTGTGTGGACAATCCAATAAAATATTTTGAACTGTAGAAGTCTGAATATGTTAATTGAGTGAAAACAAGCACACATGTGATATCACTGTGCAAAGCATCCAAGTTTCCCATCCAAAAACGGAGCATCTAAAGTTGCTTGCCACAACCCCTCCCGTTCTTTACATGAGCTGTCTATGGACAATCTGCATTAAAGCATCGACAAGGAACACATGATCGAAACCGAAACCCAGATAGCACCACAGAGGCGCAGCTTGTTTGTGTGAAGAGAGCAGAGAAACTTGAAGAAGAAATACAAATAATGGCTGCTGAAAGCTGATCCAAGAAATACAAACACCCCTCGTTGAGTTGTCAAGTTTGAGAGTGAGGCTGAATACCTCAGAGGGGAGACAGCTTGTGCAACTATGTCTACCATGGACATAAAAATGGCTGCAACTAGAACCGCGTGGCATCAGCTACTGTGGTACTTTAATGTGAAATAGAACTCTTTGCCTTGTCATCAGCCTTGAATTAGCCTATCTAGCCCTCCTGCTCTTGAGGGAGATGTGACTCTAAGCAGTAAATTGTAGCAAAGACATGAGACTGTCTTGAGGGTAGAGCACAGGTGAGTTTGCTCACTGTGTTTCACTACTTATGAAGAGGTGAGGAGAAAATATTTGGTAGATTTAAATTTTGCAGGCACGCGTTTCTGCTGAACTAGCACTGAGAGGCCAAGCCCTGGTGGTGGACACCTCCAAGAGAGTTGAAGTTGCTTCTGAGGTTTCCAGTGGTATTGTGAGAGGACTCAAGAGGGGGGAGAGATGTTAGTCCTCAATCCCCTGCCAGTTGCAAGTGGCAGAGTTAACTCATGCTAAATATGAGCTGACCACAATATTGGTGGAAGAAACAGCAGGGGGGATGCAGTGACCTATGAGACTCTCTAGTGTCAACAGACGAAGAGAATAAGCTGTCAGATCTCAAAAGGATGCAGCTTCCAAAGGATTCTGACCTGCCCTGAGCTGCAGTGACCGTGCTGTGAACTGGGACTGCAGGAGCAGGTAGAAAGTTTTTGTGGATTCATGTGGGGAGGAGGCCTCTAGGATGACCGCTTCATCTTGCAATTGGTGAGGGATTGCAATAAATGCATTCTGCTTTGCAATGACGTGTGATCTGCAAATCAATGTTGTGCATTGTGAGTTGACACTTTGTGTTTCTAAAGTGAGATTCACTGTCTTTGCAAATGCAGAGCACTTCTGTGGCTCTGGTCACATGGTGGGTAAAAGGTCCAGTTGGGCTTCATTCCCGTTACAGAGGTGGTTTCTGTAAACCCTTTGTGAATAGAGCTCCAACACCTAGCACTGAAAATGACATCTATGGGTAAAGTGGCACTCACTTGTATGCAAGTAAAACGTCACTGTAGCTCTCTTCTCATATTGTACACTTAAAGCCTCCTTTACTTCTGTTGGGTGCAGGCAGTGCGGCAGGTCTCCTTGCTGCTCTGCCCTGTGTCAAAAGGAAAGGGCAGAAATGTGGTGTATTAAAGAAATACAGTGCATTCCTGTCCTCTGTGATGGTGAACAAATTTGCGCCTAGGGCCTATCCAGGCACCCTTGTACCAGGTTGCAAGGGTGTCTGTGTAGTGGTACCATTGTTTTTGTGCAGAAAGGGACAAATTCCTGCACAAAAAAACAATAAATGGAAGCATTTTACTGCACAGATAGATTAAAAAATAAGGAGAAATAAAGTTATTTCTCCTTGTTACTCCTACCCTAGAAGGTGGACAGTTTTGACGCATTCCCAGGTTTACAGATCTTTGGATATCCAGGAGTCTGTCAAAACTCTTGGGTGATGCATGGAGAAACCCACAGCAACACCCATGGAATGCTGCTTTGACAAAGAGTAAGGCAAGACTCCATATTTATAAGGCCATGCAAAGCCATTCAGGGTGGCTTTGCGTTGCCTCGTTGATCTGATTGAGAGGCCTGAGCCACCAGAGCATCATAAAAAGGGATGCTCCGGTGGCACAGCCATGTTGTAAAAGAGGACCTGAGGGGCTCTTTTACAAGCCCATTGAGCTGCCGGTGCATCACTTTTTTGGACGCGCAAGCGGCGCCGAGTGCGAATCTATATCTACGATGCCATGCAAATCCACTTTACGTGGTTTTTCATGGCCCGGTAGATATGGATTAAAGGAACGGCAGCCCAAGTCGCTGCATTGCCAAACTCTGCATTAAAGAGACATTCCATTTGTGTTGTGGTGGTTGTTCCCATGCAACACCCATGGATTCTGAGACTTTCCCAAATTTACAAGGATTTGTAAGCCTGGAAATACGTCAAAAACCTAATCTCCCCAGGGGAGGTGTAACAAGGAGAAATATTTTTATTTCCCCTAGTTTTTTCCTCTTTCTATGGGGCTTACTTACAAGCCTAGAATGCTGCTGGAACGTCACTTTTTATGATATTCCGGTAATGCACTTGGCTTACCCATATCTACGAGGCCACGTAAAGCCACCCTGCATGGCTTTTCATGGCCTCACAGATATGATGTGAGACAACGCAGTGCATGCCACTGCAGTGCCTTACAATGTGATGGGGAGGTGGCGCTACAATGGGTTTTCCCAGGCGACACCAATGGGTTTTGACACATTCCCAGATTTAGAATGATCTGCTAACCTGTGAATGTGTTAAAATTGTGCACCTCTACAGGGGTAGTGAAGCAAAGAGAAATAACTTTATTCGTCCATGTTTTTCCTCCTTCTATATTTGGTGCATTCTGCTAGCTCACAGTAAAAGAGGAAAACACCTCCTTTGATTGTTTTTATGCAGGAAGCTGCACAAAAACAATTTTGCTTGCAATGCAGGCACCCTTGCACAATTGTGCCTACATTAAAGCTGGGCAACAATATGTGCACCGGCGCAAGCAGAAAGGACAGGAATGAACCATATTTAATTGAACTGGAACATTCCTGCCCCTTCATGTTGATGCAGAGCAGTGCTGCAAGAAACCTTGTGACTCTGCCTTGTGCCAAAAAGTTGTAAATGAGGCCCTATGTGTGACGCATTCTGCAGCGCATATAGAAGGAGGAAAACAAGTTTATTGATCATTCTTATAACACAGACACCCTTGCACCATGGTGCAAGGGTGGGTGCCTGCTTAGGTGCAAGGTAGACAAAATGGCAACGGGCAGGGGGAAAGGCCAAGAATGTGCCAAATATCATAAATACAATGCATTCCTGCCCTTTCCTTTTGATGCCGGCAACGTAGCAAATGGGGACATGCATCATTGTCTATTGCATTCGCAAACAGTGCGAATCGCAATTTTCGGCCGTTTGCGAATGCAATTGACAAAATTGGGATGCATCATGTTTTTCGCAATTTTAGGAATCGCAATCATGTTGCGATTTCTAAAATTGCGATTGCATTTAAGAAATCGCAATTTCAGATTTCTTAAATGCAATGCATGAACATTTTAAATTTGCGAATTCGCAAATAGGGAGAGGTAAATTACCATGAAGTTGACCTTCATGGTAATTTGCAAAAACGTACAAAAATGCACAAAAGTGCATTTTTGAAAGTTTCATTTTACACACGCACATGCCCTTGGGGCATGTGTGTGTGAAAAATGCACTTAAAGTAGGGTGCCCCCTGCACTCTTGAAATTACATTCTCAATTTGCGATTTGCAAAATGCTAATCACAAATTGAGAATGATTTCCCATTCATAGGAATCAATGGGAAGGGATTCCTTAATTGCGATTCGCAAATTGTCAATCGCGATTAAGGAAACTTAAGGAATCGCAAAAAAAATTGAGATTTCTTGATGCATAGCCGTGTGCGATTTCTTAATTGCGATTCCTTAATTTTCGCAATTAAGAAATCGCAAACGGCAACAATGATGCATGTGGCCGAAAGTGACTTACCGCGCTGCCCTGTGTCAAAAACGAGTAAATAGACCCTTACTGTATAGTAACGCTAAAACAAAGCAAGTTAATCTGTTTTAAGAGTGCGCTCCACTTCATCAGCCACTGAGGGAACGCGACCGTCTGCACGAGCTGCACACCGAGACATGCAGCGGCCACCAGAGGGCTGGGGCTGCTGGGGGCACTCCCCAAGGAGGCAGCCAGGCGCCTCATAAAGGAGCAGGAAGCCACAGACCCAAGATGACTGACTGCCCCGAGCCTGTCCTTCTCAGCCCTGCTGCGTTCCGTGGAGGCACGACGGCACGTGAAGGATGTAGCATAGTCCAGCAGCATTTTTGTTTATAGCGCCTCGAAACGGCAAAAACTGAAAAAGCTAGCGCTAAATAAAAACATATGCTATCAAGAATAATGTTATTAAATGTTGCTCGCAGCAGCCATACGAAGCAGGTTGTACATATGTATGTATATATCTTATCCTATTCTGTCAGGCAGACTGGCTCTCTTTATGGAAGTCCCCGCAGCAACGACGTTGGCAGTGAGTCGCCCTTCGGTGGGGAGTTGGCCTGACAGATAAGAGGCTGGTAAGGAGCGCAGGCTGTCTTTCCCTCCAGTGTCCCTCCGCCCCTCTCACTGTGTCCCACTGACGCTGGCTTAACTGGTACCGGTGCTGAAGTGAAGGGAAGGTACCCAGGAGCCGCCCCAGACCCGGAAATCCAAGGCTCTGGGTCACACTGAAAAGGGATGCGAACGGCATTTTAAAATTCTTCCAGAATACGTGCGCGTGCAACCCTCAATAAGCTCGTTAAGTGTAAGTGTACGTGTACTTATCAGGCAAACAGGCTCACGACATTTTAGAACGATAGCCTAGTCCTTATACCTTCTCAGGTACATGTTTAGCAATTCCATATGTTTTAAGTGAGTTTGGTTGCGCGTGCGCGCGCAGAACATCTAAGCAAACAAATGCAAATGGGTAGCATTTTTAAACTTCAGTCTAGGTATCCGTAAAGTTCCATGTGCAGCGCCTCGTTACATTTTAAGGGAGTACGCGGATCGTTTTTCAATCCCCGCCGAGCGCAGCACTCTATCTGCGGCTGGACACCTCCGCTCGTGCAAGAAAGGTGCAGTGAAAGAGAGAAACTCGCACCCGGTGGAAGAACCCTCGCTGGTTGCCCAGCCACAGTGAGCGTGCTGGGACCTTTAGTGTCACTCGTGGCATTTTAGGTTTGAGTCCCAGGATGCCTAGCGCTGTTGGCGTATGGCCAGGTTACAGCAGTGATGTACTACGACAGACTATGAGAAGCTACATCTTTGGTTTCAGAAAATCTCATTCAGTGCGAAAGCAGAGGAGATATAAAGGACCCCCGCCAACAAGAGTTTATGCATGTTATTACCTAGCCTGGCTACAAAGTTCCTTCAGTTTGCACCCTCTGTCCCAGAATGCTCAAGAAGTGGAACTTTGTATGACACTTCCTGTGTCGGAAATTACTTTCTCCACTAAGTGAGGTATTTCAATATTTTCATTCCAGTTACTTAAATTGTATCTTTTATTAACGATTTTCATGGGTTTTGTTTTTCCTTCTGAAAGACTTACTATAGCACTCTCTTTGTCCAATGTACGGTTTTAAGTTTAAAGACGCGTTATTTAAATAGATCCAACAAAGAGTGCATAGCAAAACATATTTATTATTTAGAACAATATTATAAACAGATACAAGAAATAGTATAAAACACAGCATAAGCAGTAATAAAAAAGAGGGGTAACACAAGATAGAACTATAGACCAATAATAGAAATATGCAAAAGAGTACCATAATTATACCCCAAATTATATTTTGTATTTTGTGAGGAGGCGGAAAAGAAAAGAAATAAAGAAGAGAGAAAAAGGAGTAAAGAGAAAAAGAGAAAATTAACAGCATAATTATACAACCCCACAAGTATCAGATATAAATGTGGCTGTCAAATAATGAATACAATTAAATTGAATGACAGTTCTGTACACAATAAAAGTAAAAATCGTGGCTGTTGGAAGTGATCGTTTTGTCCTAAATCCGAGCAGACTTACTCGATAAGTTTGTGGTAAGAGGTGGCCAAAATGAGTCTTTCACAATAAGTTTAACTCCTTCAATGCTCATGACGAGCTCAGCTGGTCATGAGGCACAGTGGAGCTGTGCTCATGACGAGCTGTGCTCGTCGTAACGGCCGAAGAACGCTAACGCGGGGCTAATTCCGCTCCTGTGCGGGGCGTTCCATTGAGTGGGCGGTGTCGTGACGAGCTCAGCTCGTCATGAGGACAGCTCCACTGTGCAGTATGACGCGTGGCCCCCCTCACCCCCACACCGCAGGGGAATTAGCCCCGTGTGGAAAAGAATAAGTTGTTGCGTGGGAGTACCAGTTGCTCTATGGAGCCTATGATGATGACAGAGTAAATTCCACCATCCGGTAAAAGTAGCATTATCAGCATCCTTCCAATTGGATGTAAATATTTGAAAAGCAATGGCGATAAGTAAGTCCAGAAATGTTCCCATTTTGCGAGTACAAAGTCAATTATGAGAGGAGCTTCCCAAAAAATAGATTGAGCCACAAAAGGAAAAGTAATGGAACAAATTGTTGAAATTGTTTTATAGACCTTCAGCCTAAATAATTAAAGTCCAGATTGGTAAGGAAAATGAGCGTTGTTGTTCCGATTCCCACAATAACTCTGATTTAATTTCAGGATGAGTCGGAAGTCTATAGTGAAGATATATATATATATATATATATATATATATATATATATATATATATATATATATATATATATATATATATATATATATTCACTGAAAAAACCATAGGTTATAGACCATATATAGTTAGGAATTAGCATTTAAAAAACCTTATTTTACTCACACAAAACCATTGAAATTCCATATATAGTTAGTTGCACTAACTATATATCGCGCACCCGCAATCCACTGCTGATGATGTCACATATTACATCATTCATGACATGGTCAGTGACATCACTGATGACATCACTGATGACATCATCCAGTGACTGTGTGTTTCTGTAAAGTTTAAATATGTTTTACATATTGAAGAATGAGTAGATGTAGAAGTGTCTGGATGAAGGATTTAGTAGGTGCGTGACTGACTGTATGAGTGAGTGATTAAATGTGTCTCACTGAGTGCATGGGTTAGTGACTAAACTGTCTTAATTTGTGCATCATTATGTCTGTTGTTCTGTAAACTGCTGCATGTGTTGATCAGTAGCTATATGAGTAACTATATGGGTTATTGATTGATTGCCCAAGTATTTGTATGGGAGACTGAGTGTGTGTGTGGCTGGCTGGGAGGTGTGTGACTCTGTGCAGATCAATGTGTACTTGTATCAATGATTGTATAAGAGAGTAATTATGTGTTAGTATATGTTTCAAAATGTAAGGTGCTCTATGTTTAACTGTATAGATTAGAAAATGGAAGTGTGATTGATTCTTTACAGGACTGACTAGGTGTGTGAGTAACTCCATGGATGAGTGACAGAGTGTGAGAGTCTGTATAGGTGTATGAGTGCATATGATAGTGTTGTAAAGATGAGTGATTGTATGTATGAATGATTGTATGGGTAAATGAGTGAATGTGTGTGTAAACATAGGAATCACTGAGTGCGTATGTAGTAACTAGTATTGGTGTGTCAATGGTTTCAAAAATTATACTCTGTATTTAACACTGGGTGTAACAGAGGTTATATTAAAGTGTGAGGAGATGCATTGTATTGTCACATGAATGATATCATCAGTGATGTGGTCATTGATGTCAAATGAGATGTCATCAGTGATGTCATCAGTGATGTCATTTGAGATGTCATCAGTGATGTCATCAGTGATGTCACTGACCATGTCATGAATGATGTAATATGTGACATCATCAGCAGTGGATTGCGGGTGCGCGATATATAGTTAGTGCAACTAACTATATATGGAATTTCAATGGTTTTGTGTGAGTAAAATAAGGTTTTTTAAATGCTAATTCCTAACTATATATGGTCTATAACCTATGGTTTTTTCAGTGAATTTTCAAGGTTTTGTAAATGCTAATTCCTAACTATATATGGTCTATAACCTATGGTTTTTTCAGTGAATTTTCAAGGTTTTGTAAATGCTAATTCCTAACTATATATGGTCTATAACCTATGGTTTTTTCAGTGAATTTCAATGTTTTTTTAATAGCAAATATCATAAGCTGTCGAATGTCAAGTACGTGGTAAGTAAAAACATTTTCGTGTTTATGCACACTGATCTGCTTTGAATGCTGCCCCCCACCCCTCATTTCTATTAGGAGTACTCTCTCTTTGCAGATAGTGAAGGGTAGTTAACGCAGCCCTTTGCCCCCTTTGTAATCCGTCGTGCCTGCTTCTCTCTCCATTTGATTGATTGTTCTCTTTGGTTCATTCTCTATTTACAAACAAGCACAGAGTCGCAATACTCTGTTTAGTCTTTGCAGATAGCGAAAAATCGTGTAAAAAAACAAAAGGAATCGAGCAAAATCAGTAGGCCACTAATGGGATCTCTTTTTGACCTCGCTAAAATAGAAACATTAGGAACAACCTGTTGAAAATAGCAATGCGTATGTATATAAGCGGCGTTCATTTGTGTTCACAGTACCCCTTGTTGATTGTTTCAATCGAGCATTGAATTGTTCGAAGTTAATTCTCTTAAGGATCTTCTCTACCTGCAAACGAGGAAGAATAGGAATATTCTCTCTCCCTTTGCAGATAGTGAAGGGTAGGTAACGCAAGCCTTTAACACGTCGTACCTATTTCATTCCTCATTGATTGATTGATTGTCCGAACATTGACTGTTTGGGAATTAGTTCTTTTTGGAGGTATTCCCTGTTTGCAAATAAACGTAGGAAAATCTTTGCAAGTAGTGAAAGGGTACGTAATGCGGACCGTTCTCCCCCGTTGTAATCTGTCATGCCTATCTACTCCCCACTGATTGATGCACCTTTTTCACCCGGACCATTTACTAGAGATACGTCATCTGGCCCGACCAGAGAGCACCCCTAGTGAAAAGGACATATGCAATAATAACGAAGTGATCACTGTATCCTGTTAACAGAAACTTTACCATGAAACAACCTGGAAAGAAAAAAATAGGAAAACGAAAATCAGTAGGCCACTGATGAACATGAACTTTTATTAAACAACGAACAAAGAAACGATAACATAACGTAATGATAAAACCTATTAATGTCCTAGAAACAAGAAAACGTTAAAATATGCCAGTGGTGAGAGACCAGAAAAACAGTAAGAGAAACCAAATCACCCCTCGCTGTCCCACCGCCTGCCACGCCAAAAAAATCGATAGACTAGGGAAAATGCAAGTCAGTAGAACATCCACCCCCACTCTGGAAACTTCCAAGGTGGGGCAGGGTTCCGGCTACGCCCAGCCGGGAGCAGCCCATATAAGGCAGGTCCTGCTGCCACGCCTCGGCCAGGAGATCCTAACGTAGGGTGTAGCCGAAGGAGAGGCCGAGGCCAGCGGGACCCGGCCAGGGGATTGCCTTTACAACGCTGAACAGTTGCAGGGGGGGGGAATGTCTCCTCGACCCTCCCCTCTCTCTCCCAGTCCGGCCGCGGTGGCCCTTGAGAGTTGCAGGTAGTCCCGCCACATGCTCTTCCGGTCCGACCACCAACGGTCGGGGGGCCGAGGCCGACGGGATCCGGCTGCAGCCGATAAACCAAGAAACCCGTTCATGGGGCCAGAGCCAGGGGCGTCCGGCCGACATCCACCGGAAGCCCGGCCCGAAGACGGACGGGACACTTCTTTCTTTTATAATGGCTGCGACAACACTGGGGGGGGATGTCTTGCACATGCCTCCGACCCCCCCCCTCGTCCTCATCGCCTGGTCCGGCCATAACAAATCTCAAGCGAGACGCCGTGGGGTGCACTGGGAGGGAGAGACGGTGCGAACAGGCCTCTCCCGCCTCCCCAGGTGGAGACTTCCCAGCTGCACCCTCAGCGCTCCAGGCGCCCGGAAAACGGTTCTTCCACTGTGGCCATGCTGCAACGTCTCGCCCGGCAGGG
Source organism: Lissotriton helveticus (assembly GCF_964261635.1). NCBI lineage: Eukaryota > Metazoa > Chordata > Amphibia > Caudata > Salamandridae > Lissotriton > Lissotriton helveticus. The sequence goes on from NC_136069.1 coordinate 1,617,207,817, forward strand.
TGGAGCCCGTCCGCTCATGTGACCCCGCGATCGCCGGTAGCTGCCGAACTCTCAAAATGGCGGTCGACCTGGCAAGAGCGGGCCCAGCATAAAGAAATGGCCCGGTCACTGGTTGACTCCACCACCGTAGTCCTCCACGACCTTGAAGATTCTAGAGGAGCCGCGGGAGTCTCCGACCCCCGATGGGGAATGACTGCCATGATCGCCCGTGGAGTGACGAAACTGTATCCGCGGGACGTCGGCGCTCCCATGCTGGCGCCAGCCTCACTTTGAATTACTAGAATCCTGCAGACCTCACTTCCGGTGAAAGCACAGTGTGACCCGGTAGGAAAAATTATTGCACCCCCTCCCCTTTTTGACTGATAGTTCAAACCACCGATCCTTTCCTTTGCCCTTTTAACGGAACTTTGGACTGCCTCCCCCTCTTTTACATTTTCTAGAGAAAACAAAACATTAACCACTACATTAGCATAGCAGTTGACACCAGAACTGTTTTCAAATTGAAAACCAACAACATCTTCAACAGAATCCTTTTTGTTTCTGCTGTGACCCTGCTACAGCACAGGCATTGTCCCCAGCAGTAATTCTGCAATGCCGGTAAGAATAGCTGTGGTGCCTACTGGACTCACTCACCCCCGCGGCGCCCCACGCCGTTTTTTGCTGGGCGGCAACTTACTAGACATCACTTTCGTGCCATCTAGATTTCAGCGCGTTCTGCTGCCTTGGAACTATTCGCACAACAGACCGCTACTGACAAGAATATTTCATTATTGGTGCTGTCAATTTCAATAAATCTATTGGATAATTAAAAAGAAATTGCCACGGTCTCTTCGTTGTTTAAATGTTTTTACTGTTTTTGTTTTGTTGTATATATTTATATGTTATTAAAGTTTTATATTCCTACTACTTTGTTGGAGTGCTATATATTTTTAATGTGACACATAATTGTAAAAACTTTGATGTACAAAGAGTCATTCCTGGAATCTTCCGCTTCAGGCTCGGTCCCCTCCCCAATCACAATACAGGATGGTTTTCAGATAGTAGGAACACGTGTGGTGTGACGGATCTCATCGGGTGTGGGCCTTGATCTACTATAACTCCTTTGAAGAGGGGTGATTCTTTACAGCTGGGGCCATAAACTACATCTGCAGGGCTAGCTGATAGCCTGGACAATCGGACACAGAGAAAGAGGAGTGTCAGAGGGTGCGGTAGTGAATAGGGCGAAAGGGAGGTGTCGGGCGGGCACAGAGTGTGATTCTCAGGGAAGAGCAGCGCAGATGGGGGGAGGTTTATTGCCCATGCATAAGACAGAGAGCGGTGGTGACCAGTGCCTAGGGAAGATGCTTGCGTGGGTGAGGAGCCATGCTACGAATCGACAGCGTGCAGAGAGTGGGTCTGGTCAAGACATCTAAAATGGCTGCCGTGCACGACAAAAGTGTGGCATTTCAAAAAAGGCAAGATGGCGCAGACAATGTTTTTCAACACTTCCTCATTTCCTTCGAATCGAACGTTAACAGACGTTGGGGCATATTACCAAAGTTAAGCGATATTTATCGCTAACGATGCTTACCAACCAATTTTTTACCACTAAGCATCGTCAGAAATTATCGAAGATAAAGCTTACTATTATCAAGGTTTATCGCAAATGCGATAATAAACGGCCGCAATGCATGAATATCGCTAAAAACTCAGCGATATTCATGCATTACCGAACTAATGCTCTTAGCCATGTTATCCACCTCCCATTGGATAACATGGCTAAGAACTGCTCAGGGCAGGTGTTACTTTTTGGAGATATTCGCGCTTAGCGCGAATATCTCCAAAAGTTGGTAATAGGAGATAGATATCTTGCATGTTGTAATGCAAGTTATTGTGGTATATGGAACTCATACCATAATCTCTCAGGAAAGCAGAAACTGATCCTTTTGGGACCGCCTAAAAAGGCCTAGGGGGTGAGGAGTACTCTACTTTGCCCCCTTTTCACGTTCCGAACTATTTTATTTTACTCTCTTCTGTAATTACACAAAATAGCAGCGATAAGATGCATCGGAGACACACAGTGAGAGAAAGGAGGCCGGAGATGAAGAAGACATGTCAAATACACATTGGAGATAATATAGTGGCAGAAGGGAAGTAAATATGAGTAAACTTACCATGTAACATAAAAATGTTGCACTCTATACTATAAGTCTCATTTTATACTACAATCACTTCGCTACAACCTCATAAATTAAAAATAAAAATGAATAATGTCTCAAACAATTTTTGATTTCTAAATATAAATTTATTCTTCAGAATTTTCTAAATTTGAAAGAACTAGTAACATGTCCTCATCAGCAATGTCCTCATTAAAAGTCTCCAATGATGATTCTTGTAACTCTATGGTCTCCAAACACTCGATAAATTCGCCATCAAGAGATTGATCAAAAAAATCATTCAAGTCATCTCCTCCTTGTGACAATATTTCATTATTGGTGCTGTCAATTTCAATCAATGTAGTGGAATCATTCAAGTCATCTCCTCGTGACAATATTTCATTATTGGTGCTCTCAATTTCAATCAATGTAGTGGAATCATTCAAGTCATCTCCTCCTTGTGACAATATTTCATTATTGGTGCTGTCCATTTCAATCAATCTAATGGAATCATACAAGCCATCTCCTCCTTGTGACAATATTTCATTATTGGTGCTCTCAATTTCAATCAATGTAGTGGAATCATTCAAGTCATCTCCTTGTGACAATATTTCATTCTTGGTGCTGTCCATTTCAATCAATCTAATGGAATCATACAAGTCATGTCCTCCTTGTGACAATATTTCATTATTGGTGCTCTCAATTTCAATCAATGTGTTGGACAATTCAAAAGAAATTGCCACGGTCTCTTCATTGTGAGCCATTTTATTTTGAAATTGCTTGCTGTAAATTGCAGAAAAAAATAATCACTTTCATTTATCGTTTTTAGTAATACATAATATAAAACTAACTTTATCAAGTATTTAGTATAACAGAAGGACTGCAAATAAATAACAGAAAACATTTTTCAAATTATCTTCAAGTGTACAACATAGTTCCCCTTACAAATTAACAACTCACCTTTTTAAAAGTAGCAGAAGTGTTAGTACTGTGTAAATCAAACACCAGAAAATCACCACCAAAAATTCCTCACAAATGTACCTCAGACAGTAGTATCACAAAATGGCTGTGGTTTCCTCTCATTTGACATATATACATAACCAATTAACTTTCATCACACACAAATACAAAACCAAAGTAACATTTTAATTGGTTCTAAATTTCAACACTTTCAAATGTGTTTTCCCCATGCAATTTTCCATAGGACATTTACATACGTCTACAGCCTGAATGGCTGAACGGAATTACACCAAACTTGGCAAAATGGTACATCAAACCTAAGAGGTCAGGAAGGATCTACTATGCCCCCTTATGGTCATTTCCCCCTTCGCTTTGGCCTCCTCTTGTCTCTCAATCCTACCGAGGGACAAGATGGCGGCCGCTACGGACTGTTTGGAATGTTGACAGACGCCGGAGAACCAATCAGCTTCGCAAAGCTCCGTAACGCGAAAAGTACGCGAAGCGGAGCGCTGTTACAGATATATATCTTTTTTTGAACGTTAATTTCTCAAAATCCACTGGAGCACATATATTGAGACCTAGCAAAGGCACATCGGGCTACCAGTCCCTAATATTTTGCCAAGTTTCGTGCAAATCCATTCAGCCGTTCGATTATTATTTTTTTTTTTTTTTTGCCCCGCGGGGCCCTTTTAAAACCTCCACATCAAACCTAGGGGGTCAGCGAGGATCTACTATGCCCCCTTATAGTTATTTCCCCCTTTGTTTTGACCTCCTCTTGTCTCTCGATCCTACCGAGAGACAAGATGGCGGCCGCTACGGACTTTTTGGAATGTTGACAGACGCCGGAGAACCAATCAGCTTCGCTTCACAAAGCTCCGTTGCGCGTAAAGTACGCGTCCTGGGACGCTGCCAGGTCCGCTGTTACAGATATATATCTTTTTTTAAACGTTAATTTCTCAAAATCCACTGGAGCACATATATTGAGACCTACAAAAGGCACATCGGGCTACCAGTCCCTACAATTTTGCCAAGTTTCGTGCAAATCCATTCAGCCGTTCGGGCTAAAAGTGAGGCCAACCGCCCTATGGAAAACTCAATGTTAAAAACACGTTTTGGGACCCCCCTTTTTTCTCGGCCCCCCCTTGACGAACCCCCCCAAATTTTCAAGGGCTGCTCAGAAACAAAATGTGCCATTTTCCTGAAAATTTCAGCCAATTCCATCCACAAACGCCAAAGTTATTAGACATAGAATTTTCAAAAAACCCATAGAGAAAAAATCCTAACTATATATACCTACTGGCGACCGCCAGTAGGTAATATATATATATATATATATATATATATATATATATATATATATATATATATATATATATATATATATATATATATATATGTATAAGAAGCTTTGACAACTAGGGAAACGTTAACCTGTTCCGGAACCAGAGTGGGAGCAGGAGAAGGCACCTGTGTAAGGGTGGTAAAATGCTGTGTAAGAATAGTTTTTAGAGATTCATATTTAAGAGTGGAAGCAGAGGAGAGGCCAAATTTGCTTTGGACTTCAGATGAGGGGATGAGAACCTAGCCCTGCAAAAGCTGTTTAACCTGAATCATTCCTTTAGCCGCTCAATCCTTCCAAAGGATTGTGCGATTAGACAATTTAATATGCTTGTTATGCCATATTAAAGAGTCTAGGAACAGTGGTGATAATAACCAAGTGATGACAGAAAATATCATTGATGTAGAATGTTTAATAGTAGAGAGAAGGGAAGGACTTTGAAGGCTGTGAGAAATGAGCTAAAGAGTGAAAAGAGAAAGGTAAACTCATTGAATCTTCCAATTTCCACCAGACAGTTAGGGTGTATTTGTATCCGCACAGGGGTGGCTCCTACACTAGTGCGGAGGAGCATCACCCATTGCTTTATCGCTGAGCGAGAAAGCAAAAACATAAAATGCGAGAAGCAAAAACATAAAATAGCAATAACATTGCTATTGTTTCTTTCCGCATTCCAGACGGGTGGGTGGGTGGGCGGAGCTGTCAGGGCAGGAGTGGTTTGCCCACTCCTGAGTACACATACCTGCTTTTGTCAGACCTCTGTGGCCACCCAAACCAGTCATGCACACTCTGTGCTTCATGCACGCTGCATTGCAGCCTACATGGAGAACATGCAATTCCCTACAGCCCCTGCCTGGGCGGTGGCCCGATCAATCACAAGGCTCTACTGGAGTGTTATGATTGGCTTAGGGGAGGCGAGGGGATGGGAGAGAGGCTGACTGCTTCTTGTATCTGCCGCAGGGTAAAAGTTCCCAAGCAAACTATTAAGACATTTGAAGAACTTCAGAGGAAGCATCACTGCTAACATAGGTACAAATTAATAACAGGTATCATCATAATTTTGATTTTGTCAAACCTGCCTCACCAAGAAAAGCACATAGGGGAAAACATCTCTGACATTTGAGTAATTCTGTGGTGAGCATCAACTGGATTTATCTAAATGATTTTTGCCTCTGTAGTAGAATATTTTATCCTTAAAGACTTCATATAAGTAGAATTCCACTTAAAACCAGTATTGTCCACAAGCTTTTCTTTAAAACAAAATTTGTTTAGTGGAAGAACTTCAAATGTAGGGGCAGATTAAGCTAGCGGGTGGACTTGTTCTGCCCGCCACCCTAACAGAAATGGGATCGCCCCACAGGCTGTCGGCACACCCAACATATGCATTACAATCCGACCGTCACCGGGTGGTCGCAATGCCTATATTTTGTATTGCACAAATTGCCCGAAACACAAAATCTCCACAAGCTTATTGGGAGGGAAAAGATCAATTTATTGTGATCCCCCTCGACATCCTACTTAGTGTCAAGGTTTTTTTTAATCTTTTTCAAGTTATGACAAGCTATATGACAGAAAACAACAATACATTAAATATTTACACACCTATATATACTTTGTACATACATAAAAAACAAATTCTTTACACAGTACAAAAAGAGAATTTCTTGGTTCAAACATTACAACAAACTAAGAATACATCACAAACAACATTAGAACAAACATTACAATCAAAAAATGAGAAAAATAGGAAAAACCGATCCTAGGGGGAATTATAAGCAAATGAATGGCTCTTAAACAAATCTATACTGGACCAGCCGGTCCTAGTATCGTAGAGATGACATTTTATTCCACCCTATGAAAGGCACTCCTAATAAGCTTGTGGAGATTTTGTGGTTCGGGCAATTTGTGGTATATATTCTATAAAGGGTCTAGCCCCCACCACGTGTTTATGGACCTATCCCCTTTTGTTCTTAGTATATTTTGTATTGCGGCGGGTGCTGCTGTGTAACTGCACATATCCATGCACTATGTGGCAGGCACCATGCTGTGTCTGCCACATGCTGTAGGGATGTATAGGGGGCACCATAGGTGCCCCCAAGGATCCATTTCTGAGGGACAGGTATTAAGGGGGGCCTGCTACGGGCCCCCATATTCCCTTTCCTCCTGCTTTTTCATGGTGGGTTAAAAGCAATGAAAAGGCAGGCAGAAAGGGACATCATAATCCCTATGGCAGTGCCTGGCAGGATTGCCACCATTGTAGGGATATGAGTCACCTCTGATACACTGCCCGCCATCCTAATCTATTGATACAAAATACAATATGCCTAGGCCACTCTTCTTTTTAACACAAACACAATTGTTGAAGGTCAAGAATACTCTTTATTGAATTCTGACCGGGTATTTATATTTTATACCTTTGACTTTCTTTTTTACTTTAAAGATTTTTTATACAATCATTATCAAAAGTAGGACAAACTGTACATATATTTACAATACTATACATACCAATTTATAAACAAAACATGACACAATGTATCTAAACAAAATCAAATCAACAACATCATCACGACAAAACACATATTAAATTGATGTGTACTTAATTTCAATGAATGACAGACAAAATCAAAAAAAGGAGGGAAAAAGGAAAAGGAAGGTGTGAGGAATACAATCAAATTGATGCAGCTTTCTAATGATGTCTAAGCTAAATAATAGCTCTTGTAAGCCAGTTATTCCTCCAAGTGTGCCTCCAAGTATGGCAACGCGTTTCGATTACAGGAAACCAGTTCCTGGAATCTCATCAGGGCCTTTTTTTCTTTTGTCTGTATAATGTAAACAACAAAACAATCAAGTTTTGTATACGAAAATCAGTATTTGTCTCCATTAAAGTTGCACAAAGAACCAAATGTCTCTGACTTGGACTACATATCAAATTTAGGCGATGGACTGTGAAAAGACTGTCTTGTTATGATCGAGGAGTGTTCTTTCTTAAGCGATGAAAAGCGTTTTGGAAGTGTGGGGTGGGTGGGGCTGTTCAAAAAATGTCAAGTGTAAATTATTCTGACTTTTAACGTCTCTAGCATAATTACACCAGAGGAAAGCCACTTTGTGGCCTACCTTTTTATTCGTGAATGCCCGATTCATGTAGTAAACTTTATTGTTTAGTTAATTAAAACCATAACAAATATCCTTTACAATAAGTATCCAATATTAAAAGAGAAAGTTAAATTCATCAAAATACAGTTTAAAACAGAGGTTTGAAATAAAATGATGGTCTTATTAAATCTAGAGGTGGCCAGTTGCTTTCAAGCGTTGTTCTAAGGCCATCAAAAAACTTTATCAGCTAGAGGTATAAAAGAGAAAAGTTAATAATAATAAGAGGCCTCATTAAATCTAAACATGACCAGTTGCTTTCAAGCGTTTATCAAAGGCTATCAAGAACTTTATCAGTTTGCAGTTAATTATAGGTGCTGTTGAGTCCAAACCACCAATAACAGCAGTCCTGCAGGTGCGTAGTCTCTTGACCTGAAAAATTTTCTTTAAAAAGAGCGTGCGCGGGGGGCGTGGCCAAGATGGCGGCTTGAGAGGACGTGGATCGCGAGGCTCCCCGGCCCTGTGCCCCTATCGCACGTTTCTCTGGCTGCCACCCCCTTGAATTCCTGCCCGGACACAGCGCAAACCAACCCTGCTCACTTGGGGGATTGCCGGCCGGGTCTCTCTGAGCCGACGGCCGCTAGCGCCCCGCTTCTTCCGCCGCTGACACGGCCTGTGTGCCGGTGACGAAGGTTAGAGCCCTTCCGCCGCACAACCACTCCTCAGCGGCTGCGGACGTTGGCCGGAGAACCCTACAAGTGAGCGGCGGGCCACGGAGAGGCGATCTGAGTGCCCAGCAGCGGATGGCTGGGAAGGTCGGTGCGCCCAGCCTCCTCCGGGCGTAACGTGCTCAGCCTGCAACCGACCGACTGCTCCGGGCCCCGGCGCGGGCCTCCAGGTGACCACCCGTGCCTTCTCTTGGCAGGCCTGCGGAGGCTCGGACTGCGTGGAGCACTGATCACCGGCCCCGCACACCCCACTGGTCTTCCCCCGCCTCATCGGCTGCCCCCTGGGGAAGCACGCCGGGGTCGGCGGCTTCGCCCCCTCGGGGCCTTGGGCACTCTGGCGGAGACCTTCCGAACAATTTAGGCCCCGGCGCGGGCCTACCGGGCGGTGGCGCAGGACCATTCCCGCCGCCCCCACGGAGACACACCCCGGGCGGGGCACCGGTAGCCCGCCCCCACGACTCACCGGAATCCCCCTCGCACCTCCGGCCTCCAGCGGGGGGTACCCAACTGCGCTGAGGCCTACTCACCCCGGCCCTTCCGATTACCGCGGGCCCCGCTGGGGGCCTCTGACCACTCTGCGTCCCGGCGTGGGCCTACTGGGCGGCCGGAGAGATTACCGCCCATCGCGTCACCCACAGTGGACGTCGCACGAGGTGACAACAGCCCGCCACCGGGCGCGCCCCGGAGCCTCCCCACCCCCTTGCCTGCCGGCGGAGAGAGAGCACCGGCGACGCGGGACTCCACCCAGCTGCATCTCCCCGCATTGGAAACGGTCTCCTGGACAGGAGGCACAAGGTGAGCTGCGCCCTGCGCCTTGGACTACCGAGCACTCTCCCCCCCCGGTCCCTGCACTCCCTGTTGGGTGACCCCCGGCTGCTGTGGACGGAGACACAGTCTTGCTAGACGCTGTACCGGGCCCTCGCCCTCCGGAGCCATTGACTCCAGCCTCCTGCCAGTTGCCTGCCACTTACCATCCACCAGGGTCCTCCACTCCGCCGCTGGGGCCGTCTGTGGACCTCTCCGCGACGTCCAGACAGTGAGATCTTCCTCCTGCTGCTACCAGGGCACTGCTCTTCGGCCTGGCGCCCGGGCGCTCTTCCTGGGTCCGCGTTGCTCTTCCTCCACCAAGCACAACTTCTCTCGACGTAGCACGTTGGCCCCAGCCCGAATAACCTGGTCACCTCTACCATCGCTACCTTACTAGCCACTGCGCACTCCGAGCGCCGCCTTCGCAGCTCCCCACGAAGGACTCTTACTCTAGACCGCCGCCCCTGGCACAGCCTGCGGATCCTCCTCCCGGGACGCCGAACCTGACCCTTCGCATTGGCCCCGGGCCGGCTCTACATCGCCCACTGCCCCTCACGATTGGCCTCGCCTCCGTGGCTGGGCGATCACTCGACAGCCCCCGACGACACCCGTCGGCTGGACCCCTCACCCGGTCCTGGACATCATGACGCACTCTCTTCGCAAGGGGACCCGGAACGTTGTGGAACTCATGCAAAAAGCAGCGTCGAAAGGGGACAAGGCCCAACCACAGTCGTCCCCAATACCCCCCGCGAGCCCTCAGGCGCCGGACGACGACTCCGCTCCAATCACTAAAGCCTTCCTGGCCTCCCTCTTCAACACATTGCGAGAAGACTTTCAGACTCTGAAACAGGACTTGGCAGGGGAGCAACGTGAACTCCGGCGTGACATTGATGGCCTGGGGGAACGGGTTGCCTCTCTGGAGGACGCTGATCAATCCCGCAGTGGGGAGGTGGAGAGACTCCAGCAGGAAATCCTGCTACTTCAGGGTCAGCAGGTGGATTTACAATCGCACTCCGAAGACTTGGAGAACCGCTCCAGGCGGAATAACATACGGGTCAGGGGTGTTCCGTTGAAGGCTGAGAAGGACAATGTGACCAACTACCTCCAAGACCTATTCAGAGACATCCTGGGTGAGCCGAGCGACTTTGAAATCCGAATTGACAGGGCTCACAGGGTAGGCATGGCACGCAGAGCACCTGCACCACCTCCGGACATTCTGGCGTTCCTCCCGGACTTTCCTCTGAAGGAACGCATCCTTCGAGAAGCCAGGAAAGCACAACCCATCAGATTTCGAGATGACCCTGTAGCCCTTTTTCAAGATCTCTCTAACATCACCCTACAAAAGCGCAAATCTTTCCGGCCCGCAACGAACTTCCTGCGAGATGCTGGGATACCCTACTCCTGGGGTCACCCGTTCCGTCTGATCTTTAAATGGAACGGCTCCCTTCACCAGCTCAGATCGCTCCGTGACACCTGTTCCCTACTGGGGATCGACACGCCGGAAGGCTCAACCTCCAGAGACGCCTCCCCGTCCCGGTCGCAGGAGGACCCATCTCGCCCTACAAGAGACGGCTGGCAGACGGTCCGCAGGAGGAGAATGCCGAGACCTATCCTGAAACCGGACCCGATCACAGTCGCGGAGGAACGTGAAGCAGCAGTACAGGAAGTGGCAGATAACACAGCACCCGATCTGTAGAACATTGACCTTTTTTGGGGGTGTTCTCTCACTCGCACATGGCTTAACTGTGGATTGGGCCGGGGAGCCGCCAATTGGGCTGCAGCCATGGTACCCCTCTCATTGACTTTCTACGGACCTGTGCCCTGCACGACTAGGCCCGAGACTTTTACCAGTTTCTGTTGGGGGGATTGTTCTGGAAGGGGGCGGGGGGTTTGGGGGATGGGGGTTCAGTACTTGTGGGGGGTTGGGCAGGTCCACTCTGTTGGGGTTAGGGTGGCCTCGGGGGGGAGGGAGCTGTTGCGGGGAACCAGTACGCCATGGGACCTTTACGCACACCAGGGATTGCCTACGTTTTCCATCGCTGTGCAGCGTCTTGCACTACTAAGCCTGTTAGCCCCCACGTGCCTTAGTGATGGCCGATTCACTTAAAATCCTGTCTCTTAACGTCAAGGGCCTCAACAACCCGATCAAGCGCAGGGCTATCATCTCCTACCTAGAGAACTCTGAAGCCGACGTCTGCCTGCTGCAAGAAACCCACCTCTTGGCTAAGGACTGGCACCGGCTGCGCTCCCGCGCTTTCCCACAGCAATTCTTCTCCTCTCTCCCATGAAAGAAAGCTGGGGTGGCTATACTCATATCACGGCGCTTCAAGGGCAAGGTAGGGGCCAAAACAGGGGAAATTAAAGGACGCCTTCTAGCCCATACTTTCCAAATAGGCAATACTACATACGCGATAGGCTCCATCTACTCCCCCAACACAGGTCAGGAACCCTTCTTGCTATCCGCAATTTCAGAAACGCTTCAAGCACCTCACACCCACATGCTCCTAGGGGGGGACCTCAACCTCGTCATGGATACCGACAAGGATAGATCGGGGCACCGTTATGGAGACACCGGGGCAATTTCGCAAAAGGGCTTTACTTGGCTGCATGACAGAGACATCTCGGACCTTTGGAGGCACACACACCCGCTCACAACGCAGTACACATTTTACTCCCACGTACACCACACTTACGCGCGCATAGACCACTTCCTGGGCTCATCGGGCCTCATTCCCCACATCGCCACAGTGTCAATTGTCCCGGCAGCCCTCTCCGACCATAAGGCAGTGGAACTGACACTCAGCGTGCCCCGGTCGCCACGCACTCCGGGGTCGTGGAGGCTTAACGAAACACTCTTACAGAAGCCGGCGGTAGCCCACCAGCTTCATAAATGCATATCAGACTACTTGGCCACCAACGACATCCCTGATGTGTCGGTGTCATCCTTATGGGGAGCCTTGAAAGCTGTCGTTAGGGGGGAGCTGATAGCAATATCGGCTGCGGACGCCAAACTTCGCAAAGATAAGAGGGACGACCTCTCCGACAAGGTTGCGGAGCGGGAAAGAGTCCACAGCCGCACAGGTGCCCCGAGAATTTGGCGCCAACTTAAGGCTGCCCGGGCTCAATTGGCCAGCCTCGACACCGACAGGGCAGAATTTGCTGCTCTTCGCCTCCGTCACACGTATTACGTGGGGGGCAACCGCACCGGCCGGCTCCTGGCCAGCGCCTTGAAAGCCAAACTCCAACGCTCAAAAATTACGGCGCTACTGGACGACGCCGGCGATGCTGTTACTGAGGACGCACAGATTGCCTCAGCCTTTCGCTCCTTCTACGCCTCTCTATACACCGCGGATAAGGCATCGCCGACAGCCATTGACGCCTATTTGCAATCTGCCGATATCACGCCACTATGTCCGGCAAGCACGGAAGCCCTAGATGCCACCATCCGCACCGACGAGATCCTCGCTGCCATTGCGCGCCTCCGTCCGCTTAAATCCCCGGGCCCTGACGGCTTTTCGTCTGGCTTTTATAAGTCCTTTGGCCATGTCCTGGCGCCTATCCTCGCCAGGCTGTTTAATTCCTTTGAAGGCCCGAGCTCCATCCCACCCGATATGCTTGCAGCCGACATTGTGGTCCTGCCTAAGCCGGGCAAACCCCCGACGCATTGCTCTGCGTTCCGCCCCATCTCCTTACTCAATCTGGATCTGAAGCTGTTTACGGGGGTACTGGCGGCTCGTCTAGGTCCCTGCCTCCCGGGCATCCTCGAACCGGACCAATCGGGCTTTGTCCCAAACCGCCAGTGCAGTGACAACACCAAAAGGCTCCTGCACCTCGTGGACAAAGCTCATTTTCAGGTCTCAGACTCTGCCCTATTAGCCATCGATGCGGAGAAGGCTTTCGACCGTGTCGACTGGACCTATTTACGGGCTGTGCTAAGGCGCTATCACCTGGGCGACCGATTTCAGGCCTGGATCGCAAGCTGCTACCACCGCCCCTCGGCCCGTGTCCGGCTGGGTGGCCTCAAGTCAGACCCCTTCGAGATACAGAGAGGTACCCGCCAGGGATGCCCTCTCTCACCCCTTTTATTTGCTCTATACATGGAACCTTTAGCGCAGAAAATCCGCGACAATCCTCACATTACGGGAATGTCTTTCGGCAACGAACCCCACGTGGTAGGATTGTACGCGGACGACATAATCGCCGCTTTGGACCGCCCATCTAGCTCCATACCGGCATTCCTGGCGGAGCTGGAACAATTCGGCGCGGTATCAGGTTTCAAGGTTAACCAGGGGAAATCCCTGATACTACCCCTTGGCAGCCATGCTCTTCCTAATAACCCGTCACCTACCTTTGGATGCCAACTGCGGTCCACCACTCGGCTTCCATACCTAGGGATCACCCTGACCTCCTCCACGATCTCGACGGTCAATCACAATTACTCTACTTTATCATCCCAGATCCAGGCCGACCTTGCGCGTTGGTCAAAGCAGCCCCTTTCCTTACTTGGCAGGATCGCGGCGGTGAAAATGTTGGTCTTACCCAAGATATTATGCATCTTTCAGACCCTCACCGCCACCGGGAATGCTAGCTGACCTCCAACACGACATTCACCAATTTGTGTGGGAGAAGAAACGCGCCAGACTGCATAAACGAGTAGCGCACAGGACTGTTGACGAGGGCGGCCTCGGGATCCCAAACCTGTTGCAATACTTCCAGGCCTCGCAAATCCGATATCTAGTGGAGTGGTACTGGCCCGAATCAGAGAAGAGATGGCTCTTTCAGGACAGGGCAATGGCTCAGACCTCCTTGTGGAAGATACCGTTTCTTGCTCGCCAGCACAGACCGCGTTATCTCCTCCGCTCCCCTATCACTCGAACCACAATGGTAGCCTGGGACATGGTAGCGGTCAAAAGGGGCCTCACGACCTTCCCATCCCCACTTACCCCTCTCTTTGATAACCCCGCATTCCCGCCCGGCACGGACATTCGAGCTTTCCTGCAATGGCGTGACACACCTTGCCGATCGGCTGGACACCTCTTTGATGTGGAGGTGTTCCTTTCTCTCGCCGACATTTCGCGAGACTATGGAGTAGATAAACCTCACATGTTTCAATATTTCCAAATCCGCCACTGGCTCTTGCAGCCGGACGTTGCCTCTTTGGTCGGCCGGCAAATGACGCCGTTCGAACGCTGGCTTGTGTCCAAGGACTCAGATAAACATCTTATCTCAGACCTTTATCGGATGCTCTCCCCTGCTGCCGACCCTGCTAAAACTGCTGGCCAGCGGCGATGGGAAGCCGAACTCGGAAGACCTCTCTCCTCAATAGAATGGAACCACATACACTACAGGGCCGCCCACACTACCCGCAATACCAAAGCCAGGGAATCGGCGATAAAACTGGCTATCTACTGGCACCTTACTCCAGCGAGACTCAACCAAGGCAACCCGACCCGAAGCGCGCTGTGTTGGAGAGGCTGTGGCGGCCGGGGCACACTGACTCACCTTCTGTGGGACTGTCCCGCCTTGCAGGAGTACTGGAAAGTTGTCCTAGACGACATTGATTCCACGTTCGACACTGAGGTCCCACGCTTCCCAGCTTACACACTCCTAGGGCTCCCCAATGCGCTTACATTCCCCCTGAGATCAGTTTGCGGCAAACAGATGGGCATCGCGATGCAGGCAGCGTCACAACACATCCTGTCACTCTGGGGCTCCACTATCCCACCCACCCACACAGGCTGGTTACAGAAGTTGTGGTTCACGTTAGGCATGGAACGGATCCAGGCCACGCTCACACATACATCTGACTCAGTCCGAACTACTTGGCAACCGCTCCTGACGTTGCTCTCCAGGGAATTCCATGAAATCACTTTCCCGAAGTACCTTCGCATCCTACGCCTTACAGACTGCATGGTGGACCAAACGTGACCCGAGGTGCCTTGATACACTTAGATTAGCTAAAGCTCACATGATCACTATAGAAGAATGGCGTACTGGTAGGGGTGGGGGGAGGGCGTTAGAGTTGGGTGTTAGGGGGGGACGGGTTTTCAGGGCTGGCTTCTTTATTTGTTGCTCCGACTAGGGGCTTCTCTCGATCTCCGGGCACCGCCTCTCCATCTGGGCATGATCAACCTGCTCACCTAATGCTTATTAGAAAAGACGTGTCTGTCTGTCTCGCTTGCCTATTTTGCCTGCTGATTGTCTATTGCTATGCCCTGCCTGTTTCTTTTGTTTTAAAACTCAATAAACATACTTTGAAATTAAAAAGAGCGTGCGCTCCTGGCTCAGATTGTTGCAATGACATATGATATGAATTATATCTTCTTTTGTGGTGCCACAGAGGCGACAGACAACTGTATCGTAGTATTTCCAGGCAGGTTCGTCAGCCAAGGTTGGGTATTTACCGAAACTCAGAGCCATCAGCTTTTTTTTATAGAGACGGAATAGGTTGTGTCTAAGTAGGCAGCCGGGGTAAGTTTTTTGTAACCGTTGATCACAGTCCAGGAATGGGAGCGGTCTGAAAAAATGGCTTTGTCAGTAATCAATGAATGAAATTTGTCCGCCTTATTTAATGCCTGTTTAAAGGAGATGAATGGCAAATTTTTGTCCCACAGGTTAGCAGTGCACGTTTGCTCCAGAGCGCAAGTCAAGTATTTGTTAGCTTCTGAGTTTTTTTGTAATTCCAGTTCCTGCCATAAAAATCTATTAAGATTATTATCAGTAGCATTCATCTTAATTCGGTACCATACCCTGATGCTTGTGTAGAGTCTTCCTAGTGTTTCATTCATGAGGCCAAATTCTAGGCACATCTGAGCTGGTGAGGCTGAGCTAGGAAGTCGGAGAGCCTTTTTATAAATATTTGTAATCAGGTTGTTTAGAATGATAGCGTCCTTACCCAGCATAGCTACACTAGCATTTGCTAAGGCTGGAAGTACTTTGCTGGCAATCACTGTCAGTAGTGGTTTAAACGAGGGGCCCTCCAGTTTTTTTGACAGAGTGCTAAGTGCAAATATTAAAGCTCCAGCTCTTTGCGTCATATAGTTTTTCTGAGCTTTTAGGGTACATCTGTCGTCGATATAGAATCCTAGATATTTATAACTTGATACCCTTTCCAGGTGGTTTCCTTCCAGCATGATATTAAGATGTGCTGATCGTCGATTGGTGATTAACATTGTTTTTGTTTTGGACAGGTTGAGAGCAAGGTTATTCTTTAGTTAGGCTCATAAGCACAATGTCGTCGGCGTATGCCAGATGTGTAAGTTGTAAGTTGCCAAGTTTCGGCGAGTGAGAATTGCAGTTGTTTAGTTTACCTGAGAGATCTGAAATAAATAAATTGAATAAATGTGGAGCCAGGACGCATTCCTGTTTTAAGCCGGTTGTTGTATAGACTTTTCTTGATAATAGTGAACTGTCCCCTAGTTTGATTTGTGTCCAGGTGTCAGAGTAGAATAACAGCAGGCCCCTTAATATGCTCTCTGGTATGTTCCATGCTCTGAGCTTTTCCCATAGAAGATTCTGATCGACACTATCAAATGCCGCCTGCAAGTCGATAAAACACAGGTTCAGCTCCTGCTTAGTGTGCTGGCATTTTTCTGCAATCATAGTTATAGATAAAATGTTCGAGGTTGTTCCGATTCCTGCTCTGAATCCAGTTTAGTTAATTGGGATAATTGCTTTCTCTTCTGACCAGTTTGCCAGATCTTTTAGAAGGAGAGATGCGAAATATTTGGCTTCGACGTCCTGTAATGTTATTAGTCGATAGTTAAGGGGGTTAGATCTATCTCCTCCTTTATATATGGGCATGATTATAGAGCCTTGCCAACTTTCAGGGATAAGATTGCAAGTGTGCACATCTGCGAAGAGTTTTTCAAGAGGTGGTCCCCAAAATTCCGGTGCATATTTAAAGGTGGCTTGCGGGATACCGTTCGGTCCTGGTGCCCCATTACTTTTGCCCTTTCTGATTATATTTATTATCTCCTCTGCAGAGTAGGTGCCACATGGTACAAAAAGCTGTGAAGTATACCTTAGGTCAGTTGTTGGTAACTGACTACAGCATTCTTCTTCGCTGCTGGTTTTAATAAGATTAGCTGAAATGATTTGCTGGCCAAGTGCCTTTACTCGATTTTCTTTGAATTTTGACGACAGGAAAGTTACCCATTCAGATTCCTGAATGTTCGATGTCAGGACATTTAGCGGCCTTGATAGTTGGTTGATGGTCTTCCGGAATTTATTTGAGTCACAGAGTTTAGAGCTGGCCAGCAGATTGATCCAGAAGTCTTCATTCATCCGTTTTTTATGCTCCCAAACCATTTTTTTATATACATTTCTATGTGCAAGAAAATTATCCAAGTGACGCCGATCTTTGTCGTTCAGCTGCAACTTCTTTTGACTTCTGTGTAAATCCCTTTTTAAGTCTTGCAGCTCCATCGGCAGTTTCTTTTTTGAGTTGACTCTTAACCCTTGTGTTGGATGATTTCATTTTTGTCTTTAATTTCTCTAGAAAACAAGACCAAGCTTCTATCTCGTTTGTTGGAGTGCGTCCTAACTCGTTCAGCATGACCTCTATTATTGACAGCGACTCCTCTTTATTGGAGTTAGACCAATTTATTCGTTTTTGATTAATTGTGCCTAGTTGGCCCCCTAGTGAATACAAAGGTTGAAGTCTTTCCATGCAGAAGTTTAATTTAAGGTGTTGCATCGCGTGATCGCTCATCGGTGTATATTCAATGTAGAAGGTGATCAGTTGGGGGATCAATGAAAGACTAACGATAGTGAAGTCCAGTGTTAATTGGGCGTGCGTGCCGTAAAAAGTTTTTTTCGGTGGTCTATCTTCTTCAGTCCTTCCATTCAGGACGCGCATGCCTAGATACTCCAGTTCCGTTACCAAGTTTATGCCTATGAGGTCCTTCCGACTCCTTGTCGCGCCTTGTGTCTGCTGAGGAACGCTCCAGTGCATGTTCTCTGCAGCTAGTATTTCGTCTTCCTCTGGAGTATATATCAGGTTGGATTGAAATCTCTGGTTAGTATAATGCTCCATGATGGCTCAGTGCTTCGAAGACTCATTATTACCTTGCACAGCAAAGCATTTTTTATCTTTTTTGCTTGAAGATTAGGTTGAATGTAATATTTAATCAGGATTATCGTTTTGTTATCGTTTGAATTTTGTCCTATTAATTTAATTACCTGAATGCTTGGATCTGGAGATTTAAGTTGTTCCGAATTGATTTTTAAAGCAGTAGACACATAAACTATTAGGCCTCCGATTGCTCGACCGTAGGATTGAAATTTTTCTGCGGCTACTGTATAATGAATGAATCCAACCAGTGCTATGTCTTCCTGCAGCCATGTTTCTTTGCAGGGCGATTATATCGCAGTTGTCCCATTCATCTAAAGCTAGTCCAGCCTCCAACAGTCTTTTCGCACCAGCGATATTCCATGATAGTATGTGTATATCGTTGTTTGCTGCTATGTTTGTCGCAGCTTCGTTCGGTCAGTTCTTCCGTTTATTGTTTAGCATACTGGGGAGCCATTTCCAGGTATCGCTATATTAACTAGTCCTCCTCTCTATCTGCATTAAGACCTTCCTGTGTGGTAGCTGCGTCGCTTCTGCCTTTGGTGTTGTGTAAAATAGAGTAGACTCATTTTTTGGGAGCAAATTCAGCCAGTTTCCTAGTAATTTGCGGGCTGCTAATTTTCTTTAGAGGGAGCGGATATCTTGGATTAATGGGCTGTGAAAATTGGATGCCCCATTTTTTAAATATATCTGATTTCCCTAGTATTAATTGCACTATAGCGGCAGATTTCCAGGTGGTCAGCGTTTGTTCATTTATTGTGTCGCTTGATCCGCTTAGGAATTGAACCCGTTCTAGATCGGTAGATTTAATGTCACTCAATTCCTTGATTTCCGTCATAAGTTTCAATATATTGCTCCTGTTAAGAATATCATGTCTGCCTTGTGTCTTGTACTCCGGAGTCAAGATGATTTGAAGACAGACGTCCTCTGGCTTTGTAAAGTCTGACCTTGGCTTTACTTCCGCCTCCTGGTTTAATTGCGTCATTTCCTTGTTCAATATGCAGAAGCTTAATTTGGCCTGAGTAAGATTACGCTGCGTTTCTGATGTTGGATTATGATAGTGTGGCGGTAAATTGTGTTCAATGTCTTGTGTTCCTGGTCGTTGTGCTATTTTTGGATCAATAGCTGCCAAACCCGTTTTTTCTGCTTCTTTATGATGGACCGTTTGTAATTGGCTAGTTGCACAGTCTGGAGCCCCTTTTATACCCTCAAGATGTGCCCCAATGTGCGTGTTTTGGGGTATTTGTATTGGTATTATGTTGGTGTGTTGGTAGTGCCTAGCCGCATTGTTGATTTCCAGTGTGGCGCCAGATCTTGAGGTGTTATGCCATTCCAAACGTCCTTGGACTGCAAGATGTCCTCTGGATCGATAATACTGGTATTATCCCTTGACGTAGTTATCTTGGAATTTTGTTCTGCGCCTGTAACGGGCAGGTTGTTCGCTTTTAGCGAGGCATTTTGCTTGGTTGTTGGCGTCAGTGTAGAGCTTGTCGGGCTTCCTAGTGGGCGGGGACCCTTAAGATCCTTTTTTGGCGACAAGTTTGTGGTAGAGGGCATATTAGCTCCTGCTATTGCATCCTGACTAGTTCCCTTGGTACAGTCCTCTTTTGTTTTCCTTGTGTGTAGATTTGAGAAAATTGGATACATTCTAAGTCCTGGCTGTGAGACTGCTTCGCCTTTTTTGTTCCTAGCCTTACGTTCTTTTTTCCTTTGTCTCTTAGATAATACTTGTTTTATTGGTTCAAAAATGATTGCCTCAGGCGTGGATTTTTTGCTGGTTTCATCACTAATAATAGCATTCCCGTGCTTAGTGGTTTCTTCCTCATTGGTTTGTTCTGCAAGGGGCATGTTGTCGATTGTATGTTGGTGCACAATTTTGTCGGAGCCCGGCCGTTCTGAGTCTCTATCAGGGTTAACAAAGCGTTTATTTAGGGTAAGTATCTGCTGTAGGACTGTTGGTAAGGTGCTTAATTTATCAAGAATTGGACAGCAAGGGCAAGATGGTTGGAGATCAGGAGTATTTGCTTAGGCTCTTTTAATTAGATTATTAAGATTATCTAATTTCGTATTTATCCCCGCTATGTAAGATGCAATTATGTTCATTAGGTCAATTTGGATGTCCAATTTATCAGATTGCATTATTAAAGTTGCCGTAGATGTTTGTAGTGCTTGCAGAAGGGGGGCTACAAAATTCAGAGGCCCTTCATCCTTACATAAGTTAATATCCGCTTCATTTGTTGTAGGTTAAATATGCCTCGCGTTTTCTGCTGGAGGGTGTATTTCAGTAGGGCCTGTTAATCCACATAGAGTTATGTTGTCACTCCAGTCTGATGAGTGTAGAACCTCACCTTCACTGAGCTTTTCAGCTTCCGCATTTGCCTCCTCTTGGGCAAAAACTGTTTCAGCCAATTGATCTTTTTCCTTGCTATTATCACATAAATGGCTAGAATTTAGCCATAGTTGCGAAAGCTCACCAAAGCTTGAGTGAAGTAGTTGAATATGGTTTTGTTGAGTTTTATTCATTGATTCCAGACTTAGTCTGGGAGCTTGACTTGTTTGATTTTCTTGAGGCTTTTTTTGAGTGGATATGACAGTATCCTCATCAAAGGCGGAGTGTACTATTGCGGATGTGAATGTGCTGGTTTTTGTCTTGGTCAGGTTTTTTTTGTGCACAAAATCGGATAGATGATCTTGCTCTTTAGGGGAGACGCAGTTTACGCTAGATTGCGCAATTAGATTCCCTGGCATTGGTTTGCATGCTGCCTCTTCCAACTGGTTGTTTGCTTCAAGATCTTTCACTGGGTCCAAGGGTGTTGATAGTCCCGCAACTTCTGCTGTTGAGGAAAACAGTGCTGACCCCGGGTCTTTCAAAAACTGGAATCGTAAATTCTGTAAAGAGTTTTTATTTGATGCCGATTTTTCAAAGAGAGAGGCGATTGGTGAGATTAAAGGGTTTTTTAAGGTGTTGTTTGCCTTATTTGCACATGTTTTGTCAAGTCTTCTCCGTTTTGCTGTGCCCTTTAATACAGTTGATTTTTTGCCTGGAGCCTTTCTTACTTTGCCGGACCTCATGTTTGGTAGGGGTTTGGTCGGTGCCATGCTGCTTTTACGTCAGACAGTGACAGTGACTCAGAGCTTTGTTGCGGGTGCCTCAATTCAGCTATGTCTGAGCCCTTCTTTCCGGTTAATCGTCCACTCGGAAGGAGGCGCTTGAGGACTCTCTTAAGGCAAGAATCAATCGAGGAGTTTTTCCAGGGCGATTTAATTTTCCTTTTCCTTTTGAATCCTTTTTGGTCCAGTACTTTCCCAGCACTGGGCCGTTGCTAATATTATTTCTGCTCTCCCACGCGAGCGGAGATCACGGAGGGCCGCTGGCTGCACCTGTCCTAGACAGGTCACCTCTGCGAACCACCCCCTCTTACTTTGCGGCTACCACTAACGGTCGTCGCGTTCTCTTGCTGCTCGTTGGCGTTCACTACTCCCACCTACACCACCTGTGCCAGGGGAGAAGTACGACCGGGAGTAGCAGCTCTTATGCGGACTTTTGTATGTTTCTAAGCAATTTTAGGCATAAGTATCAAAAGTTTCAAAAGTCATTCACGGAGCTAGGTTCTGGGTGTGGCTATATGTAGTTTGGTGGTTTAGGCGATGGTGTGGCTGAGGCAGACCCAGGGGCAGGGGCAAGGCAAGGCAAGGCAAGGCAGAGGGGCTCACTAGTGCGGCTATGCAGTTTCTACCGCCTCCCACCTGCCTTCTTCACTGCCGCTGCTAGCTGCCTACTCTCACCTGTGTCCGTGGTTTCTTTCCGCCCCCTCTCTCTGGCTCCTGGCTGCAGGCAGCAGGTTGCTGCAGGCTGCTCCTGACTGCACCAGCTCCCGCTTTTACAAAAGAGTCTTCCGGTGCAGCGGCAGTGCGGTGCCCGCGAATCTGTAGCGAATCGCAATGAATCGCGGCAAATCTCCGCCTCCGAGCTCACGGCAGCTGGTGGCTGGCGGCCGAAGGCACCGGCAAACTGCACCCGCTCCCAGCGCAGCAGCTCCGCCGGCTCCGCTGGTTGCTCCACACTGCTCGCGGCTTTGCGTCTCACGTGAAGTGACGTGAAGGGGCGTCTCTCCAAATTGTTGAGGCATATATCACGCCCAAATAACGAGCGGCCATCTTTAATGAGATCGACCGGGACGTGTGATACACTCAGAGAGACTCGAACAAAAGGTAATGGCTTTGCCACAATTGCGGCAAAACTAGCTTGATTAACGCGGTTATGGAAAAGGGGTTACAATGTTTCCCTTTTGTATTTCACAGCATTTGAACGTGTGTGGCACAAAGACAGCGTATAAATTACTGCAGACGATCAGGTAGGCGTCTCAATGCTCCAATTGAGCTGAAAAAGAGTGATAACTGCCTAAGAGACAGGATAGCAGTATTGAAACGCCTTTATATATTTTTCAGCCCCGTCTAGATTTTCACAATATGCAGCCTGTGACAGTTTGAGCATGTTGAGTAAACACAATAAATAACGCGAAGAGTCAGAAAGGAATCGGGCATTCACGAATAAAAAGGTAGGCCACAAAGCAGCTTTCCTCTGGTGTAATTATGCTAGAGACGTTAAAAATCAGAATAATTTACACTTGACACTTTTAACAGTCCCGCCCACCCCACACTTCCAGAACGCTTTTGATCGCTTAAGAAAGAACACTTCTCGATCATAACAAGACAGTCTTTTCACAGTCCATCACCTAAATTTGGTATGTAGTCCAAGTCAGAGACATTTTAATGGTTCTTTGTGCAACTTTAATGGACACAAATACTGGGTTTTGTATACAAAACTTTATTGTTTTGTTGTTTACATCATACAGACAAAATAAAAAAGGCCCTGATGAGATTCCAGGAACTGGTTTCCTGTAATCAAAATGCGTCGGCATACTTGGAGGCACATTTGGAGGAATAACTGGCTTACAAGAGCTATTAGTTAGCTTAGACATCATTAGAAAGCTGCATCAATTTGATTGTATTCCTCACGCCTTCCTTTTCCTTTTTCCCTCTTTTTTTGATTTTGTCTCTCATTCATTGAAATTAAGTACACATCAATTTAATATGTGTTTTGTCGTGATGATGTTGTTGATTTGATTTTGTTTAGATACATTGTGTCATGTTTTGTTTATAAATTGGTATGTATAGTATTGTAAATATATGTACAGTTTGTCCTACTTTTGCTAATGATTGTGTAAAAAATCTTTAAAGTAAAAAAGAAAGTCAAAGGTATAAAATATAAATATCCGGTCAGAATTCAATGAAGAGTATTCTTGACCTTCAACAATTGTGTTTGTGTTAAAAAGAAGAGTGGCCTAGACATATTGTGTATTTTGTATCTATAAATGGTCCAGCCTACTCCACGTCCAAATAGGACCTAACTCCTTTGGATCCTAATCTATTGGGCACAAGAATGCCACCGACGGGCGGTCCGTGGCAGTCTCACCGCCAACCTAATCAAGCTCTTAGTGAAGTTTAGTTTGTAACCAGATACGGTGGAATAAGTGTTAAAAGATCTACAAAGGCAGGTATGGACGTTTGTGGATCCAAGAAATACAGGATATGATCAACATAGTATTCAGACAAAATATAGAGAAAAAAAATATCATGTCCAAAATGGTATGGATACATCGTCCGCAAGAATATTATTTAAAGAAAATCGATTTTTAAGTAATATCGACTTTTAAAACATAATAGTCGTTAATATCATTTGCAAAAACTTAGTTATTTAAAGTATCGTGTTTTCATAATTGTTGTATTTTAGTATATATTTTAAATGTATATGATGTGAATTTTTTGTATAATAATTGGTTCTGTTTTTTAATTTATTTGTTAAATATCTGGTAGTTATTAAATTTAATGTAATACATTTTTGTGATTTTTAGTACCATATCGAGTTTTTGTTTAATAAGCGCATAGGATGGGAAGAAATGCAATTATAATACATAATTCTTATTTTTTATTTATTATTAATAATGTAATTGATATTTAAATATGTTAATTGTGTTATTACATTTTGTATGCATATTTTATTTGCAGGTTGAGGTTTAAAGGATGCGAAGTAATTTATTTATAATGCATTAATAATTTGTGGTTTGTTAATGACTATTAATGAATGAATTAATTAATAGTTAATATTTTTTATGTGTGTGCTGTGGGGTTTATAGGGGTAAAAGATGGAAAGTCATTTCTTTTTAATTTTTATTTAATTCATATTCATTAATTGATAATTATTTATATTAATTGTGTAAATATTTTTTTTGGCTGCAGTTTGAGGGGATGATAGGGGTAAAGGGTGTGGGCAAATTCATTTTGATAAATTAATAATTAGTTCTTAAATACTATTAATTGTTTAATTGACAATTAAATATTTTAATTGTATAATTCATGTTTTTGTACAATTGAATTTTAGTTGTGGGTTGTGGAGTTTATAGGGTTAAAGGGTGAGAAGTTAATTTTAATAATTGAACTTTCAGTTTTTATTAATAATATGTGTTTGCTTGATAATTAGTTATGTTATTTGTGCAATACATTAAAAAAAAGATTTAAGATGTGGGTTGTGGGTTTTGTAGAGGTAATAGGTGGGAGTATATTAATTTAAAGTAATTCATAATTATTTTTTCAATTATTAGTGATTATTGCATTGATAATTAATTATGTGTCTTGTGCAAATAATGTTCAGCTACATTGTATGAGTGTGTTGTGTTTTTTGTGGGTCTATTGTGTGAAGTGTGAAGTGAATTAATTATAATGAAATATTAATTAGATTTAATTAATGATAATGAGTTTGTTGATAAATATTTATATTAAAAGTGTAAAAAGTTTGCTTTTCAAAGTTAAGGTTTAGGTGCAGGTTGCACGTTTTGTGGGGTTATAGGGTGGAAAGTAACAAAATTAAATGTATGTAATACATACTTTATGGGTATTAATTTCTAGATAAAAATATTTATTTGTATGAAAATTATGTTTCTATTTTAATTACAATAATAATTCTAGTTATTTGACATACTCATTTAAAATTGTATTATGTTTTACATTTTTTAATTGTTAATATTTAATGTATTTGTACTTTGTACATATTTATATTTGTCTTTATTTACTTTGTTTTTTAATTAATTTTATTTTGCTCAAGACAATTTGTGTGTTTAATGTTGCTCTGACTGGAGTAGGAATAGTACAGTTTACTCCTCCACAATCCAAAAGTTTCCCTACTGTTATACTGACTGGAGTGGGAATAGCAAGCTTTATCCCTCGGCAATCCAACATTTTCCCTACTGATATCCTTGCCATCCGTAAAGCTAACAATTTGGGACTTTTAATAATTGACCTTGAGATAGCTAGCAAGCAGTTTACCAGCTCTGTCGTGCCCTCCATTAAACTTAGCATTGACACACCAGATGCCTCTCCCGTTGATCTCTTATTGGAATCTAACTTTGCTTGAATAAGGTGCTTCAGGGTGTCCCCAGGCATGGTTTTAACCACCGTGTAAAGCATTGTGAACATTTGTGTGTTATAAGCACAGAACGGTTACAAAATAATTCTCTTTGTTTTTGCTTTCCCAAATCAAATATGGCAGCTCCCGCAATACTTCAGCAGTGCATTTTCTCCTGTTGCCTAGTAAACAACTGAAATGGGAAACTTTGGCCAGTTCCAGTATCGGCAACATGGGGACTGATAGCAGTCTCCGGCAGGATGGTGCAGGAGTGCATCCTGACCATATATTCTGGAGCTCCTACCTTATCAGCACTGCACTCCTACCAATGTCAGCACTGCACTCAGACCTTATCAGCGCAGCACTCTTATCTCATCTGCACTCCACTCCTATCTTAATAGCAGTGCAGCAGATGATAGTCACTGCAGTCAAGTCCAGCACCAGAGATGATCCTCAAGCCTCAAAAGTGCAAGATTATGGACTTATAGAAATACTACTGGTGACCATCATGAATAGAGGAGAGGGGCTCAATTCAGTCAAGGTTTGGAGCTTTTTTGAAGTGTTCAATCATGTGAGGGAAAATTTGAGTCCGCCCCCACATCTTTTGGGAGGGTAGGAAGATTTTTTCACTCAATACAAAATACATTGAACCCAAATCCCTCCCATTAAATAGTGCTGTACATCGTGTGCTCTAGCATGAATGGAAGATAGGTGTTCCTTACAAGGTTCCTGATGAATTGCTACCCATTGCAAGGCTTTTCCAAGGAATATTTGGAATCAGTAAAAGTTAATATTATAATGGCGGAATTATCTTCTCAGGACACTGTTAAATGTGTGTACGCTGCTACAAACCTTTGGATTAAAGGCAATGCACAACCTACAAAGTTCAGTCCCTCCTAAGGGATTTCCAGATTCCTGTGGATCGGATGCAGGAAGGGTGATACTGTTCATCCATTTTGGCCATCATGGATCAGTAGGTCTGTTTTTTTTTTTAACACATCCTTCACCAACGAACGTGCTTCGGCCACTGCCTTAGGCGGAGCTGTTGTTGTGCATCACTACATTTACATGTGTTTTTGGAAACCGGATCTGCGCAAAGTGCTGTTCTCATGAAATTACCACGCAGAGCTTCCAACTATTTGGGCAAAGAAATGAGTGAAAGGTCAGTGAAGAACAAAAAATGTATGATTTTTGTACATTTGTTCTTCAGAGGTAGAGGCTTTGATTTCAAAGTGATTTCAGATTAGGCACTGTCAAGGGTAATAGCCAGCTCTTTTAAGGTAGGGGTTGTGGCCAGGGGACCACTGTTAATGACAAGTCCTAGTTCCATTCTTCTTCTGCTACCTATTTCCCAAGAGCATGACTATGCCAACAGTCATCCAGTTGAGGGTCATCTCCTAGTGTTCCAGGAAGTGTGGCATATTTCAATAACAGAAGCTTGAGACCTACAGACTGTTTCCCAGTGGTATAGAGTAAATTTCATCAGCCTGCCACCGCAGTTATTTTGCCATTCACCTCTTTGAGGAGATTCTGTTTGATGTCAGTCCCTTTGAAAGACTTCTGGAGTTATTCACCCAGAATTGAACCGCAGGGTTATTAATCTAATACATCACCCACAAATAATTCACTGTGGTTGCCTTACATAACATACCACGTCTGATCAGTCAAGGAGATTTTCTGACATTGCTGGACATGTTAGACGCCTACCTCCATGTGTTGTCCATTCATCTAGACCATCAATAGTCTATTCGTTTTTCTGTAGAAGACAACTACTATCAGTTCTGGGTGTTCCCCTTCTACCTAGACTCAGTGCTACATGTTTTTAAAAACTCTTGTCTTCCTTGATAGGCATTTTGTACTTTACAGGGTTTCAGATGTACCCATTCATTCATCAGGTTTGTGATATACTCCAGGAGCACATATTCCTCTAAAATTACAAGAAATCCTACCTGCTTCCATCTCAATCCCTCCAGTTCATAAAAGCCCTGTTTCAATCAGGCATGGGGGATGTTTTCTTAATGGACAAAAGAAAGAACAAGCTGATTTACCACCTGTCCCCCCTGCTGGGGAAAAGCCAAACCTCAGTGAGACTCTGGCTGAGAAGTCAAGGAGAGATGGCCTCGACTCTGGCAATTTTTTGTTGCTGTTGTCTCCATCTATATGCCTTGAATCATTGTCTACTTCAAAACTGGGCCCCTGCATCTTAGGACTACGAGGCATTAGTCCCAGTTACCTCGTAGATTTAACAGGACCTATACTGGTGGGAACCTAGACAGAGGCAGAGAATTGTGATTATTTTTTATCTCATCCTTTATTTTTCTTTGTGTAAAAACTTTTGAAACCGCTAACGCGTTTCGTCCACACACGGACTTCTTCAGGGCTTTAAGTATGTATCTGTAGCGCTGTTATCTAGTAGTTTCTCAAATACTGACACCAAGTATTTTTTTAAATTAATTTGTAAGATCCCACATTGAGGTCTGTTATGTTACAAACACTTTTTCATAGATCAGTATGTATCCTGTAGTCTCATTGAGTATGGTCTAATTCCGTCAGTATGGTCCTCCGCAATGTAGGGCAGCACGACGAAACGCGTTGGCGGTTTCAAAAGTTTTTACACAAAGAAAAATAAAGGATGAAATCAAAAATAATCACAACATCGACTCTTCTTTGGAATACTTGTTGTGCCTTGACTGTATAATTGTTATTACTTGTTCGCAAAGTGTGCTGGGCTATTCTTTGCTTGTTGGATTTTGGGTAAGCTGGTAGTAATTTGACCAGCCTCCCCACTTATTGGAGGTATAGGGAATTGTGCCTCAAGCCCTTGTTGCACCTTTGATTTTGATAACAAAGGACATAAAGACGTGTGCGGGCATCTATGCCAGAGGCAGAGAATTGGTTTATTTCTCTCTCATGATCCTTTCAACTGATGCCAGCAAGATTGGTTGGGGAGCAATCTTTAAGGATCCTAAAGCACAGGTAGTAGAGCATTCATGAAATATCCCATTCAGCCTAGTGTAGAAAGTTAGCAGTAACAGCAACCACAGCACCGAGACTGCCCTCATCGCTGCCACTGATGACATCAAGTCCCTGCTGGACAACGGAGAAACGGCGGCCCTCATCCTCCTGGACCTGTCAGCCGCCTTCGATACAGTCTGTCACCACACACTACGAACACGCCTCAACAACGCTGGGATCCAAGAGAAGGCCCTGGACTGGACCACTTCCTTCCCCCTTCCACTCCGAAACCACCAAGATCATCTGTGGCGTACCCGAGGGCTCATCCCTCAGCCCAACTCTATTTAACATCTACATGGCACCGCTCGCCCAAGTCGCCGGTCAGCACAACTTCAACATCCTCTCCTATGCCGATGACACCCAGCTGATACTCTCCCTCACTAAGGACCCCCACACCGCCAAAAACAACCTTCACAAAGAAATGAAGGCCGTTGCTGAATGGATGAGGAACAGCCGACTGAAGCTGAACTCGGACAAGACGGAGGTCCTCATCCTCGGATCCAACCCTTTGGCCTGGGACGACTCCTGGTGGCTGACTGCACTGGGAACCACTCCAACACCCACCGACCACGCAGGCAACCTAGGGGTCATCCTCGACTCCACCCTCTCCATGACTAAACAGGTCAAGGCCGTCTCCTCCTCCTGCTTCAACACTCTCCGCATACTCCGTAAGATCTACAAGTGGATCCCCACTGAAACGAGAAGAACAGTCACCCAGGCCCTTGTCAGCAGTAGGTTGGACTATGGAAACGCCCTCTACGCAGGAGCCTCGACCAAACACCTGAGATGGCTCCAACGCATCCAGAACGTCTCTGCACGTCTGATCCTCGGCATCCCTTGCCGCAGGCACATCACACCCCACCTGAGAGACCTGCACTGGCTTCTGGTCAACAAGAGGATAAACTTCAAGCTCCTCACCCATGCACACAAGGCACTCCACAACACCGGACCAACGTACCTCAACAGACGACTCAGCTTCTACACCCCCACCCGCCAGCTCCGCTCCACCGACCTTGCCCTCGCTACAGTCCCCCGCTTCCGAAGAGCGACCTCAGGTGGCAGATCGTTCTCCCACCACGCCACCAAGACCTTGAAAACCCTCCCTATCCACCTACGGCACACCCAAGACCTGCTGACCTTCAGAAACCTCCTCAAGACCTGGCTTTTCAAGCAGTAGCAGCATTCCCCACCCAGCGCCTTAAGACCCTCACGGGTGTGTAGTGCGCTTTATAAATGATATGATTGATTGATTGATTGATAGAAAGCTCTCCTTTGCTTCTCTCCTTTATTACAGATGCAGGCCTCACCTGTTTGTATCTAGACTGACAATCAGGTGATGAGAGATTATATCAATAGATAGAGGGGAATGCAAGAGCTCCTATTTCTCCTTTCTAAGACATATGTCTTTGGTCAGAGCAGAAATTCCAATCTCTCTCAGCAGTGTATCTTTCGAGTAGGGAAATTGCCTGTGGATGTGCTCAGCTAACATTTCTTCTCCTCAGTATCTCTATGTTTCTCTCCCTTCATTTGGTGTGGAGGAGGAAGACATTTTCATTGAATACCAATGAATTGAACCAAATCCCCACCATTCTTAAATGCCCTTTGTGAATTCCGAATGTCATAAAGTTCAACTTTTGGTATTCACAAAGGGCATTTATGAGTAGTAAATGCCCTTTGTGAATACCAAAAGTCGTGTAGTTAGACTTTCGTCTCCAAGTACCTCTGTGAATTGGGCTCTTCGAGTTTGAACTCTCAATTTAAAACCACAACGTATTGTAAAGTCGGATTTTAAGTTGTGAGTCTGAACATGCCACTTTTAGAAAATTACGTTAACCATTCTGTGCCTCTACCTTTCTCTGAATACACGCCTGGGGTGAGTGACAGCTGGGCTTTGTGATTTCCCTCTAGGCAGCCACACGGAAAGGGAGCACAGGTGTGCCTGATTGGCCATCCACATCCTGATGGGACATTAACATCCTTATGGGCCATCCTGTGCAGAATGGGAGGGAGGAACTGACACTTGCACCTCTATGGGCTGTACCTGTCCCCACACAAATACTTGCATACCCCCTTGTAGTGAATCTGGAGCCAGAGCAGAAAGGGCAAGAACTGTGTGCACTTCAAATGCCTATCTTTATAGTCTCGCCCACTTCGATGGCACAAGACTGGACTGGACACCAGACACCACAAACTCATTACACTTCTGGACCTGAGGACATTTTGCTTGGAAGAATGACTGCTGTGCTGCTGAAAGGACTGTCAGTCTGTAGGACTCTGCTGGACTTTGCTGGACTCCTGCTTTGCTGTGCCTACTCTGCTGCCTGCTGTCCTCTGGACCTGGGAGTGAGAAGGACTGGACCTGCATGTCTACATCCCAAGACCCAAAGTCATTCCAAGAGCTTGCTGGCCAGCCTCCTGTTTTGAAGTCTCAGGGACATAAAAGACTTCCAACAACCCTGCTGCAGGCTCTGGACTCTGCCAACTATGAGTTCTGTCCTGCCAAGTGGTGCCAATCCAGTACTTGGAAGTGGGTTTTCTCGCTGTCTTCTGTTAAGATAGAGGGGAATGCAAGAGCTCCTATTTCTCCTTTCTAAGACATATGTCTTTGGTCAGAGCAGAAATTCCAATCTCTCTCAGCAGTGTATCTTTCGAGTAGGGAAAATTGCCTGTGGATGTGCTCACCTAACATTTCTTCTCCTCAGTATCTCTATGTTTCTCTCCCTTCATTTGGTGTGGAGGAGGAAGACATTTTCATTGAATACCAATGCATTGAACCAAATCCCCACCATTCTTAAATGCCCTTTGTGAATTCCGAATGTCATAAAGTTCAACTTTTGGTATTCACAAAGGGCATTTATGAGTAGTAAATGCCCTTTGTGAATACCAAAAGTCGTGTAGTTAGACTTCCGTCTCCAAGTACCTTTGTGAATTGGGCTCTTCGAGTTTGAACTCTCAATTTAAAACCACAACGTATTGTAAAGTCGGATTTTAAGTTGTGAGTCTGAACATGCCACTTTTAGAAAATTACGTTAACCATTCTGTGCCTCTACCTTTCTCTGAATACACGCCTGGGGTGAGTGACAGCT
The DNA here is from genome assembly GCF_964261635.1 of Lissotriton helveticus. Classification (NCBI taxonomy): domain Eukaryota; kingdom Metazoa; phylum Chordata; class Amphibia; order Caudata; family Salamandridae; genus Lissotriton; species Lissotriton helveticus. The sequence continues at coordinate 1,617,239,509 of NC_136069.1, forward strand.
GGGCTTTGTGATTTCCCTCTAGGCAGCCACACGAAAAGGGAGCACAGGTGTGCCTGATTGGCAATCCACATCCTGATGGGCCATTAACATCCTTATGGGCCATCCTGTGCAGAATGGGAGGGAGGAACTGACACTTGCACCTCTATGGGCTGTACCTGTCCCCACACAAATACTTGCATACCCCCTTGTAGTGAATCTGGAGCCAGAGCAGAAAGGGCAAGAACTGTGTGCACTTCAAATGCCTATCTTTATAGTCTCGCCCACTTCGATGGCACAAGACTGGATTGGACACCAGACACCACAAACTCATTACACTTCTGGACCTGAGGACATTTTGCTTGGAAGAATGACTGCTGTGCTGCTGAAAGGACTGTCAGTCTGTAGGACTCTGCTGGACTTTGCTGGACTCCTGCTTTGCTGTGCCTACTCTGCTGCCTGCTGTCCTCTGGACCTGGGAGTGAGAAGGACTGGACCTGCATGTCTACATCCCAAGACCCAAAGTCATTCCAAGAGCTTGCTGGCTAGCCTCCTGTTTTGAAGTCTCAGGGACATAAAAGACTTCCAACAACCCTGCTGCAGGCTCTGGACTCTGCCAACTATGAGTTCTGTCCTGCCAAGTGGTGCCAATCCAGTACTTGGAAGTGGGTTTTCTCGCTGTCTTCTGTTAAGATCCACGGACCACCGTCATTGTGCCCAGTTGGGACCAATGCCTCTTACCTCGACATTGGCGCACCGTCGCTGTGACCGAAGTTGAGGACATCGCATCACCAGCTGCGTGGCTCAACAAGGATGCATCACCTTTATCGAGAAGGATTTGATGATGATGCATCTCTGACGGCAGGGATCAGAACAATGCATCACTTACATCCAAAGGGATCAATGCTGATGCATTGCCTCTTCCTGCTCCTCGCATCAGTTCTCTGACGTCAACTCAACCCCCCATCCAAGGAACTTTTTCAGTGGGACAGGGTTGGTCCCTGTATCCGGCTCATGCTCCATAGAGGTCAGCCTGAACTTTTGGATAGCACTATTGACGCTATATGTTCATAAGCACTAATTTTGAGGATATTCTTTAAAACATCATAATTCCGGTTCAACTTATTGGACATTTGTCATTTTGATCTTGTTTTGTTCATTAAATTAACCTCTACTGTTCTAAACTCGTGTGGAGTATTTTCTTGTGTGGGATTATCACTGTTTTACTGCTTTAAGTGTTGCACAAATACTTTGCACATTGCCTCTTAAATTAAGCCTGACTGCTCTGTGCTAAGCTATTAGAGGGTGAGCACAGGTTACTTTAGGGTGTGTATCTGACTTACCCTGACAATGATTATGGTCCCTACGCGGACATGGTGAACACCTCTGCCAACTAGACACCAGATTTCTAACATTGGTCATCAACGGTGAGGATAGGTCTTGTATTTGTGCAGTACCTTACAGTAGTTTTCTTTACACTACCAATCCACATATAGGTCCATTTCTAATCAATTGTCTCAGATCCTCATTGGCAACTGTTTCTCAATTCTCTCTGATTAGCATTTTACATCTTTCTATTCTCCCTGATTGGAATTTTTGCTTTTTGCTAAAATCATGTCTCTGACTGGAAGTCCTACATCTAAACCTGCACCTGCAAAAATGGGCTGTTAGCTGGGCAAGCTGGAGACTTACACTGTGGTCCAGCTCAAGGATTTCTACAAGGGGTTTGGGCTTCCTACAAAAGATTTCACCAGGAAGGTGCAGCTGCAAAAGGCGCTAAGGGCCTGGTTAGAAGCTGGTGATTCACCTGTGGCCCCAGAGGAGCAGGACGTGATATTAGAGGATAACATGGAGCTGGACCAGGATTCCATGAAAAATCCAGGAGTGCCTGAAGGGCAGGGATCCAATGGAGTGAAGGTTCCCTCAGAGCAGGGAGCAGTGTATCATCTAGAGGCTTGTCCCCAGATAAGCTGGGGGACAGGTGGGAGGTGGGAGAATTGAAATTGGAGCTTGCTAAACTCAATTTTGGTGAAGGAGAAGGCTCTGAGAGCCTTCAAGGAGAAACTCTGGGCATGGAGGAGGAAGAGCAACAAAAGAAATTGGCCATGGGGTCTGACTTTGTTGTAGGAGATGAAATAGACAGACGGTTTGAGGCCTATGGGATTGTTTTATAGATCGAGAAGTTCCCTGAGGAGGATTGGGGAGCTAATTCGTGGAGGCAACCCCTACTGGTCCTAGAGGGGGGTGATGGAATGCAGTATCCCTCCATGCAGGAAGCTGTAATCAGGAAGCTTGGTTTGACCTCAGAGAAGTACAAACAGAAGTTCAGGGACAGTCTGAAGCTATCCCAATAGACCTGGGTGGATTGTTTGAATTCCTTTTGCATGGCCCTGAGTGGTTGGTTGAAGGGCAGTGAGGTGAAGGAATACTATGGGTTGTATTGTTTGATTGCACAAGAGCACATGTTCTATCTTTGCATTCCAGATCTGCGCCAGCACCTTGTTGATAGTAGGCTCACTGACCCCAGGGAACCTGCTAAGGAGGTGGACAGCTGGTCCAGTACCAGGGTCCATAAGAAGGTATCGGGGGGGGGGGGTCACCACAATGGTGCGCAGGGATCTCACCAAAAGAAGGAGAGGTGACAAAAACAAAAGCAAAGTGTTCTCTAAAGGGCCCCAAACTAGTTCTGTTGGTCAGGGCACACATCCCCTTACTGAGAAGAAGAGAAAAGTGTTCCCACGCACTAAGTCCACAGGGAAAGCACTCCTGAAGTGCTTTGATTGCCAACAGGAAGGGCGCTTGAAAGGAGATGCCAAGTGTCCCAAGCAGGCATGGGCCACCACCGGTGGGCAGTCACTGGGTTTGGCTAGTGTAGGACTTGGTGCGCAGTTTGTCCCAGATAGTTCGGAGGACAATGTAGAGGTTACCCTAGTATCCTTGGATGAAGGAGAAATGGCTCAGAGAACTCACATGCCTGACAATACTAGGAAGTATAGTCAGTGGGTCACCGTCAATGACCAGAAGGTGGAGGCTGTGAGAGACACCGGAGGCAGCATGGCAATCCTCATGTGTCATTTGGTGTCGTCAGACATGTAGTCCCTAATGTGTTCCACCAAGATGTTGCCACTGACAACCATGAGAGTCACTATTGATGTCTCTAGGTAGGTGGCACTGAAGTTCTTCAACCCAGCCAGGGTCTGTTTGACCAACCCCTGGAAGGTGGCAGGGATGCTCTTCAACCCAACGGGCATGATGTGGAACTGGAAGTGCCCCCTTGGTCAAGGCAATCTGCCAGTACCCAGACATTAAGTCAAATGTGCTGATGTACTTTTCAGCTCCAAGCTGGTCTATGAGCTCGATGCGGTCACCAAGACTGACGTTTACCCCATCCCCAGTGCTGTGAAGTTCGTAGTCCACACATAACCTAAGTTCAGGGGGACTCATGGACTGGCAGCCTTGGGACCAACACCACTGGACTGGACCAAAAGACTGTTTGAGGGCTCAAATACCCCTTGTCCCAGCATCTTGGAGACTTCCTCCTTAATGACGATTCCCACTTTATCTGACAACCTGTACATTTTGATCTTCATAAATGTGCTGTCCCCAACTAATCTCCTTGGACATCAGGGTCAATATTTTCTGTTTTCAAACTTTAATATCAGTGGCTGTCATGAAGGCAATGGGATCAGCAGTGACAAACCTTTCTAAATAGGAGGGTGATCCTACATCAGGGAAGTCGTGACTATATTCATCATTGACCGGATGGTCCAGCAGGTCCTAAGTTCTACATTAAATGACCCTCTCTGTCTCCAGGATTGAGGTGTGGTTCTGTTTGTTAGTACAAGGTTTTTCTACCCTATCCCTCAATCGCTATCTTATGGTGCTTTCTTCTGCTACTATCAATGTTTCTATCTCACCATGTTGATCATTTTCTTACTGTAACTACAGAAAATCTGTATACTCCCTCATCATTTAGACAAAAATGGGAGAGTCCATTGGAGAATGGAACAGTGGCAAAGCAAATGCTGTGTTTAGTGGAGGAAGGCTAAGCACGATTGGGGCCAGTATACAATACTTTTGGTTTGAGATCTAATAATTCAGTGAGGAGCGACTTAGCTGACCAAGAGGGAAAGAAGGTGAATATCTCTAAGTATTTACAGTCAATCTGAATATCTAATATGATTGAAGTCTTGAGGTGAAATCCAGTGGCATGGAGAAAATCTCTGTAATGATGTGCTCAAATGAAGACAATAATATTACATTCCTAGGCTCATTACATGATAGCTGCATTTCATGGGAGGCTGGAGCAGGGAAGCCAATGTACACCTGAGGCAGTGAGATGGCAGTTATAGCAGGCTCCTTGCTAGCATACAATCTATGGGATATGTAGGCCTCAAGCAGAAGTGGAAAGTCTACAAAGGTTGAGGTGTGGAGTGTGGCATAGGAGTGTCCTGTATTATGCTGTTGGGCGATCGAGGCAGCCGGCGGAACCCCCTCTAACGTAGACGACCGACCATTAGACGGGACTAACAGAAGCGGCTATTCATCATGGTCCCGAGCAATGTCGGTGGAATCCTTAACCAAAAGCCCGGCTTGATCTACGTTTAAGTTAAAGAAATACCCGACACATTATTGTGATTCGATCTGTGACACCGAAAGAAAAGGACTAGAAAGTGCAGGACTACGCACCGAAAGTACCTCCTTCCGGACGCAAGGCAGCTACTAAGGAAGAAGCTAGAAACTAAAACCTGGTAAACCTGCAGGAGGGACTACGGGTGGACTTTTTAAATCTTGGGTAATAATTGAAACTTACTCCCTCCTGATATGGTGAAGGTGGACCTTACTGCGTAGGCGTCCCCAATAAACTAAACAGATTTTTATCCCTTATCCCTGCCCACCATACTACTTTGGCCCTGACGAAGGTGTGGCCATATTGGCCTTCCACCGAAACGCGCGTCGGCACGTTGTCCCAGGAATACGGCAACCCGTTCTAAATACATCAGGACCCGTATTAATACCATCTGCCTGGATGAACCCTCCGTTTTAGGCAACCTACCTAAGATCTATTGTTGTCTACGCCATAATTATAAGAATGGATGAATGAGAGTTGAATGGTTCTATTGTAGTTAGGAAAATCCCTGTGTGAATGAATGTGGTAGTTTGTCTGAAGTATGGGCAGGTCTTAACTTTGAAAAGCATTTTTGTTTATATGTTTTGTAAAATATCATTGATTATTTAAATTTATATATGTATGTCTTTTGAATATATCTAAGAAGGAAAAAAATAAAATAAAAATAAAAAAATATGTATTTTTCCAAAACATGTTGTGGAGCTTGTTTGGAATGACCTAGTCTTGTCCTGTGCAGCCTCAGCCTCTGGGCTATTCATCCCCTCACCTTATCACAGTAGGATCCTCTAGGTGGGACCTTTATAAATAATTGGCAGGGTACCTTCTTTATTCTCTTTACAGTTGTTCTTCCCCCCTTGGCCTGCCTATATCTCTAAGAAACCCTACGGGGAGCCCCCTTCTATTGTTGTTGTGGAGTGTGGCATAGATCATCAGGGCCGATGATGAGACCTAATAGAGACTGAGCTGTAAGGGACAGGTCCGTTGTAGAATTATGTGGTGACCAAGATTGGTGTCCAAAGGCCTTTTAATGGTGGGGAATAATTCTTGGACGTTTTGCCCAAATCTGATATCGCTAGAAGTAAGGAGAGAAGAAGAACACCAGTGAAGCCATCCAGAGAAGAGGCAGGGTAAAAGGAGACTGAAGAAGACCTGTTTGGGAGGGAGGCCTGTACAACTAGGATGGGAAGAGAAACTATGCAGCAGGTAATTTCTTAAAATGAATTGTGAACCATTCTACACCTCTACAACTAGAACTTGACATAGGACATTCAAGGAAAAAACACAGATTTCTGCTGCATTTGTGGCCTGATAGAAAATAAAGGTAGCTTTGACTAACTATATCTTTATGTTTTTCAAATTATAGATCATTCTGAGACAGTATTTAGAGACATCATGACCAATTTCAACGACAGCATCTTTGATCCACCCACATTCCTCCTGATGAGCTTTCCAGTGGAAAGTGCTGCAATCTTCTGGATTTCTCCTCTGCTGTGCGTAGTATATCTTCTCTCTATTATGGGAAATGGCCTCATTTTATACATCATTAAGACAGACAACCAACTCATAGAGCCTATGTATCTGCTTCTGTCAATGCTTGCAGCCACTGATTTGGGCTTGGCTCTCTCTACCTCACCCACAGTGCTCAGCGTGTTTTGGTTTAATTACAGAAAAATACATTTCTATCCCTGCATGATTCAGTTGTTCTTTATACAGACACTGTGCTCAATGGAGTCCGCCATTTTAGTGGGCATGGCATTTGATCGCTATGTTGCGATATGTAATCCTCTGAGATATAACTCAATATTACAACCAATGATTGCCAAAGTTGGAGTGGTTGCTATAATAAGAGGGGCAATCCTCATGTTTCCACAACCTTTTTTGCTGAAAAGGCTTCCATACTGTGGTAAAGATGCTCTCTCTCATGCCTTTTGCTACCACCCTGATATAATGAAGCTCGCCTGTGCTGATATTACCATCAACAATAAATATGGCTTGTTCGTAGTACTCTCCAGCTACCCTTTTGACTCATTCTTTATCCTGTTGTCATATGTGATGATTCTGAAAACTGTTTTGAGCAAAGCACGGCATACAGAAAGCTGGAAGGCACTGAATACTTGCATCAGCCATCTCTGTGTTGTCCTCCTCTTTTACATCCCACTGATAGGTTTGACATTGGCCCACAGGTATGGGCAGAAGGATTCAATTCTGCTGCTTGTCATGATGGGTGGAGTCTTCCTTGTGATACCGCCAGCACTTAACCCAGTTGTTTACAGCATGAAAACAAAACAAATTCGTAATGCACTTCGTAAACAAATCTGTGCAAAACAGATTGAGAACTTCAGCAGTAACCATGAGTGAAATCATGGGAATGATCAGGTTATTTGCCAGTTATCTTCATTACTCCAAGTCCTGGTCTTCCTCAATACCGTCCTTAGACATATTGGATTTTCTCGTGTGGTGAATTTACATAGGCCTTGTGCACAAACACATCAATTTTACATGTTCATGTTTAAAGTTGACATCTTTTTAAATAATTACATTTAGCACACATTTGCTGGTGTGCCGATATGAAATAGTGTACTCAAAAAAGGCTTGCTTACAATTACATTTTGCTATAAGCACATTATCATACCCTAGAACATTCTGTTCAAGGACCCGGTACACTGCGCACACAGGACTCATTTGTTGGTGTCTGTCCAGTGACAGCTTTGGGTGCATAGGATCAACAAGCACATTTGGACCAGAACTCAGGCACAGTAAAAATGGGCTTTGTTTCATTATATAAACTGCACCCAGCCTTTGTTTAGGCAGAAGAGCCTTTTGATGGGTTGGTGAAGTCTCTGCATGCCTGAATTCTAGCCTAGCTGAATCTGATCACTATCCTGAGAGGGGCAGTGGCCCGTTCTACACCAGAATGGCTACCAGATGACACACGCACGCAGGTAAATGGGGAGTTAGACCACTCTAAGGTATCTGTCATCTAATCATTACAGCACACTTATTTTACACAAGAATCCAATTGCTTCAATAAATGTTTGAAATGACAATTTGTGTATTCTTGTGTCTCCCATTGGACATGCCTGAGTTAACATCGAAAGGGTAGAACTGTTTCCATGATTTCCTTGGAGTTTGCAGACACCAACCAATACCTTGCAAGGTTTAGAGGTTCAGATGGATGTATGACATCACTACGCATGCTTTCACAACGCATGCCTTTACAACGTGGTTTTCACAATGCATGCCTTTACAACGCATAGTGCTTTGGGGCGCTGGATAGTGAATTGTTTAATTTACTATTCCAACTCCAGTCCCCGTGGATAGTAGGGAAGGTGTTGGATAGTAAATTAAACCTATTCCCTATCCTAGAGCACCCCCCAGCGGAATGCATTGTAATGGTTTGCGTTGTAAAAGTTGCGTCGTAATGGCACTACATAGTAAAAGTTGCGTTGTAAAGGTTGTCTCCCGTTCAGATAGTGCATTGTGAGGTAGGCATGAACTAGATCAACATATTCTGATGGCATGAGTCCCAAACGCACTATACGTCACTCTTTTCATAAACAGTGATTACCTAGCCAACAGAAATTCCCCTTATATAGCCACCATTACCCAGCAATTCCAACGGGAAGAACTTTCTGTTACTACTTCCGGTTACATCCAAGCTGGAATATATTGTAGAGGGAAACAGTTTCTGCAGACCTGAGAAAGAGCATGAGGGGTTCAGGACTGTATCAAGAAGTACCTGGACTCAGAGTAATGAAGACTACCTTGAAGTGGCTGGGTCATTGCCGTCTCGTTCATCTTCTTTAACAGTCCTAACAACTTGAGATAATATCCAAGAAGAAACTATTGTTTATTTGATTTTCTCATAGAGAAAAAAAGACCAAACATTAAATTCTTGATGCAACACCTGTTAATTTACTATGATTCTCTTATTCCTATAAATAATTTCCCTTTTGTAACCACGATTTTATCTTGCAACTAGTTTGCACTGAACCATAAAGATATGCATTTACAACATTTAATCTATACACCAGGGTATTGAAAAAAGTATAAATAGAAAAGAGGTTGCTAAGTTTTCAGATTTTTTGATAAACTGGTTGTGGGTACTTTAGTGGCAGTATTTGCACCCACGATTGACCAGAAATATATCAATGTTATGAATTTTAATAAATGTCTATCATGATATAAAATGTTTTTAATGTATTTTTAGCTTGTATAATTTTTAGCTTTTCTTGCAAATTGAAAGGAGGTCTTTTTTTGCAAGTGATGAAATAAAGTATACTTTTTTCAATATCCTGGTGTATAGGTTCAATGTTGTAAATTGCATTTCTTTATGGTTCGGTGCAAACTAGTTACAAGATAGAATCGTGGTTACAAAAGGTACATTCTTCTTTGTTCAGTGTTAACTACCCAGTCCCTTTTGGTCTACCTGGGCTAAACTCTCTCTTTTTGGAGAGACACACTCCACTCTATCCCATTCCACTCTACGCCAATACAATCTATGTTTTTACACCCTAAGCCACTCTACGTCCCTCCACTATATGCCACCCCACTGCATGCTAACCCACTATACACCACTCCACTCTATACCACTCCACTCAACAACACTACTAGACTCTACACCACTCTACACTACTTCACTGTACTCTGTTCCAGCGTGCACATCTCCATTCTACAAATCTCCAGACTACTCAATTGAACTCTGTGCCACGCAATGGTACAATGTCAGTGTAGTTACAAGATAGAATCGTGGTTACAAAAGGTACATTCTTCTTTGTTCAGTGTTAACTACCCAGTCCCTTTTGGTCTACCTGGGCTAAACTCTCTTTTTTGGAGAGACACACTCCACTCTATTCCATTCCACTCTACGCCAATACAATCTATGTTTTTACACCCTAAGCCACTCTACGTCCCTCCACTATATGCCACCCCACTGCATGCTAATCCACTATACACCACTCCACTCTATACCACTCCACTCAACAACACTACTAGACTCTACACCACTCTACACTACTTCACTGTACTCTGTTCCAGCGTGCGCATCTCCATTCTACAAATCTCCAGACTACTCAATTGTACTCTGTGCCACTCAATGGTACAATGTCAGTGTATACCAATCCGCTATTCTGGTGTACACCACTCCACTTTATACTGCTCCACTGTAGCCATTACACTATACACTTATTCAATGTACTACACTTCACTCTACACCACTCCATTCTATGACAACCCACTGCATGCTGTTATACTGTACACTACTCCATTGTATGCTACTTCACTCTATAACACTCAATTCTATGTCACTACACTCTACACTGCTAGACTCTACATTATTCTACTTTGTGCTATTAAACTGAACACCAATCCACCATGCCACTCCTCTCTATGCCACTTCACTTTGCCCTATCATCTCTACGCCACTCCACTCAAAAACACTTTACTTTTTTCACTCCATAGTATGCTATTACACTGTACACCATTACAGTCTACCCCACTCCACTCTACAACACTCCATTCTAGGGTATTCAACTCAACAAGAGTCCACTATACACCACTAGACACTAAGCCACTCCACTCTACGTTATTTCACTGTTCATCAATACACTGTACCTCACTCCACTTAAACCACTCCACTTTATGCTACTACAGTGTACATCACTCTACTCTACGGTACTCCAATGTATACCACTCCACTCTATGCCACTGTACTTCACCCCAATCCAGTGTACGCCATTATGTTTTACACCACTTCACTGTACTCTACTCAAATCTAGGCCACTGGAGTCAACTCTATTCCACTGTATTCCACTACATTCTACCTCACTCCTCTCAAAGCAACTACATTGTACACCACTCCACTCTATGCCACTCTACTCTATGCTATTATTCTGTATGCCAGTCTATTCAACCACTCTATGCCACTGCATTGTACAACTCTCTACTGTACAATATTCTACTATGTGCTGATCTAGTGTATGACACTACAGTCTACACTACTACACTATATGCCACTACACTGTACACTAATCCCCTCTACACTATTACATTGTACATACTACCCTGTAGAACATTCCGCTCTGTGCAATCCCACTATGCGGCACTCAACTCTACCATATGCTATTACTCTGTACGCCACTCCACTGTATGCCACTCCACTCCACGGCATTATACACTACCCCACTCCACTCTGCACCACTCAACTAATATGCTAGAATGCTTCCTTCATAAATTCGGGGCACCAAGATTTTTTAAAAAGGTACTGAGAGCTGCTCTTAGTTTGTGGTACAAGGTCAGATGCAGATGGGGGATTGGCTACTATTCTTATTTTGCCCCGATTTGGGATTTCCTTGAGACTCCGGCCTGTCTGAAAGATAGCCTTGTGATACCAATTAAGAGGGCTGGTATCTCGATATGGTCAGATCTTGTATCACCAGATGGAGTCTACCCGTAGAAAGTTATTAAGATCTAAATTAGGAAGTACTTTTTCTAAATTGAAATACTTAGAATTGGTTTCTTGGTATTCAGCGGAGAAAGGGTCCATTAGCGGTGATTGGGAAACCGAGTTAATCCTTCAAAATTCAAATCCTAAAAAGAAGGAGATCGCATATTGATATAAGAAACTCCTTGATGCAGATGATGCAGAATATCCTCCACAATATGCGGCCTGGAACCAGTCACCCGTAGACCCTAACTCTGAAGACCTATTTGATTTATCATTGCAAATTTTATATAGGTTTGTTAAACCAGCATCTTTAAAAAAGTATAATTTCTTTGTATTAATAGATTATATTACACCCCTGTGAAAATAGCTAAATTTGCCCTCTTTTTTCCCCTAAATGTCCAAGATGCGATTTTCCTTAAGCTAATGATATCCATATATTTTATGAGTGTTCTAAACTAAGTACTTTTTGGATGAATGTGGAGGATGTTCTAGGAGGCATTTTTAAAGTCAAGATTAATGTGAATCTCACTATAGTAATGTTTAGCATCGATAATGATTCTATGAAACTTTTACGGCCATTACAAAGAGGCCTGCTGTTACACTTAATTGTCATTGCCTGAAGGGAAATACATACACTTTGGAAAGACCCGCGGCCCCCACTACATGAAGATTGGCTTGGCACGTGTGTATCAGGGGAATTTAAATGATAACAGCACTAATATTTAGTCGCATTTTATGTCATGGGGAAGAGAGTTGAGACTGGTTGACCGCCCCCGGGTCCTATGATTACACCAAGCTTTAAACGAAGAAGCTGGCCTGGTTAGGCCTAAAGCCAATGCAGTTGCAGAAGCCGCAGGGTGCCCAGGTCAGAAGGATGGCTTCCTGCCAAAATTGCAGACGCTGAATGGTGAGATGAGGACAAAAAAAAAAAAAAATCCACTCTACACTATTACATTGTACATACTCCACTGTACAACACTCCGCTCTATGCTATCCCACTCTGTGCCACTCAACTCTACCATATGCTATTACTCTGTACGCCACTCCACTGTATGCCACTCCACGCCATTCTACACTACCCCACTCCACTCTACACCACCCAACTAATATGATACTCTACTCGCCCCCCCCAACTCTACTCTATGTCATTCCAGTCCATGCCACTCTACTGTACACTATGCCACTCTCTGCTATTCCACTGTAAGCAACTTCCCTCTTGCCACTTCACTCTACACCATTCCACTCTATACCACTCCAGTCTACCCCTCTCCAGTGTGAGCCAATCCACAATTCTCCGTTTGACTCTATGCCACTACACTCAATGTCACTCCACTGTATGTTATTCCTCTCTATGCCTCCCCAGTCTATGACAGTCCACTGCAGTTCACTCCATTGTACACCACTCCACTCAATGCCACTGCACTCTACTCTACTCCACTGTAAGCTATTACTCTCAACCACACTCTATTCTGTACCACTCCACAATGCGCCACTCCACTGTATGCTATTCCATAGTAAAATACTCTACTCTATATCACTACACTCTATGCCACTCCACGGCATGCTATACCACTGTATGCCACTCCACTGTATGCCAATTCTTTCTAAACCACTCCACTGTATGCCCCTCGACTCTAGGCCAGTGTAGAGTATTCCACTGTATGCAACTACACACTAACCCACTTAACTCCATGCTATTTGACTCTATTCCACTCCACTCTACCCCACTACAGTGTAAGCCACTCCACTATATTTGCTATTCCACTGAAGCCACTCCACTGCATGCCACTGCATTCTATGGCGGTCCAGTGTATGCTATTCCAAACAATGCCACTCTGGTGTATGCCACTACAGTGTAGGTCACTCTACTGTATGCCACTCCACTCTACACTACTCCACTCTACACTGTTTCAGAGTATGCTACTCTCTGCATGCTATTCTACTGAATGCCACTCCATTCTATGCCAATTTACTGTACACCACTTCATTATGCGCTATTCCACTCTACACCTTTCCACTCTACGCTGTTCTATTTTATGCCACTACACTGTAGCTCAGTTGACTGTACACCTCTTCACTCTACGCCACTGTATTGTACACTACTCAACTGTACACACTCTACCATACTCTATTCTATGCCACTCCACTCTTTCCTAGTCCATTGCATGCTATTGTACTATACTGAACTCCACAGTACACCACTACACTATACAATACTTCACTGTACACTACTCTACTCTAAGCCACAACACTCTACAGCAATCCACTCTGTCACCACATTGTACCCGAGTCCACTCCACTTTAGAGTATTCCACTGCATGCAACTACACTCTACACCACTCAACTCTATACCGTTTGACTCTAATCCATTCCACTCTACCCAGCTCCACTGTATGCCACTTCACTGTGTGCTACTCTCTTATGCCCCATTCAACTCGACACCACTCCACTTTACCCCACTGATAACTATGCCACTCCACTGTAAACCATGCCAATCTACGCCAGTCTAGAGTACGGTACTCTAGTATACACCGCTCCACGATATGCCACTCCACTGCCTGCTACTCCGCTGTACACTATATCAGTGTATACTACTCCACTGTATGTTATTCAACTCTATGTCACTCCACTCTTTGCCCCTTCCCTGTACACCACTCCAGTGTATGGTATACCACTGTGTGCCACTCCACTCAACCTCAGTCTACGCTACTCCATTTTACATCGCTCCTCTGTATGGCACTCCACTTAAGGCTATTCTGCAGTACACTAGTCCTCTCTACACAACTCCAGTATATGCTAATCTACTGTATGCCAATTCGGTCTACAGCACTCAACTGTACACTACTCTATTCTACGCCAATGTACTCTACGCTAATGCTCTGTATGCAACTCCACTCTATGTGACTCTAATCTCTGCTACTTGGATGTCATTGATAGCCCTCACAGTGGCTACTTGTGACATCCAATCCCTACTTGGTTGAGGGGAGACTACTGCTCTAATCATCCTAAACATCTCGGCAGCCTTCGATATGGTCTCCCACCACACACCCATCACAAAGCGGCCCAACATAGGCATCCAATGAGCTGTTCTCAGATGGATCGCCTCTTTACTGACCTAAAGAACACAAAAGTTTGCCTTTCACATCCAAACCCAAGGAAATCATCTGTGAAGTACCCAAAGATACTCACTCAACCCCACCCTCTTTAGCACTTGGACTCAACATCATATCCTAAGCCAACAAAACAAAACTCATTCTCCCTCTTTTCAAAGACACCACCAAGACCAACTACAACAACTGCACTAAATACGTCATCAACTGAATGAAGGATAACTGCCTGAAGCACAACACAAACAAGACAGAGGTACTGATCTTTGGAAACAAAAGCTCCCCATGTGATGCATACTAGTGGCCCTCAGAACTCAGACCTTCTCCTACCCCCACTGACCACGCAAGGAACCTAGGCATCATTCTGGACAAGAAGCTAACCATGACAACTCAGGTCAACTTTTGGTTTGATTACATATACCATTACAAGTCATAATTACTTTTTTGAAAACATTGCAATATCTAAAAATAATATATTTTATATCATATTTTATATTAAATATGTATATATTATAAACTTAAATATAAAAATGCAAAATATAAAAAAAATGAAATTAAGTAAACTTAGATTCACTTCCTTTCTGACAACCCAGAGAATCTATGAGCACCCTGAACATACAAATGTGCTCTGATAAAAAAAATTACTTAAACTCAACAAATAGCAAAAAAATGAAAATTACATACAATAATAAAACATGTAATAATCAATTAATAAATAATCAAATGAAATAAATCACATGAAAAACAAAAACAATTAAAACATAAAAAATGATTCAATAATAAAAACATTCAGGATTATTATTTAAATTAAAATGTATAATTAAAATAACTTCCAAACCTAATAACAACCCTCAACTAAAATTTGAATGACTAACCTAAAGCTAAAAATTGATCAATAAAAAAATATTTTAAAACTGTAATAATAATTACAATGTTAAAATGTGACTTAAATACATAAATAACAGGTAAACAATTTGCATAACTCATAATACATTATTATTAAATTGGCAAAAGGATAATTATAATTAAAGTTAAATTAAAAAGATGTAATTACATTTCCACCCTACTATCCTACAAACCCAACAACTACACATTTAAAATTGGAAACAAAAAAAATAACAATTACACTAACACTAAAAATAAATAATATCCACATTAATATATATTAAATTATTGTAAATGCAATATTTACTACAATGATCTTAAAGTAATCAATATTAAATAACAACAATATTAAAAAAAATATATATATATTACATTTATGGCAACACAATATTTTGGTAATCGCAATATTCATGTCACACAATATTTGTAATCCAATATTTGTGTTATTCACTGACAGTTTTCCCAGTTTAGTCCCTGACAGAAGGGACTGAAGTTCAATAAAATCCTGTGAAAGAGGAGTCATTCAAAAGTACTGACTAAGAGTCTCAATGACTCTTTTTCTGTTAGCCCACTGAAAGAATTTTCAGGGCCAGTGCATTCGTTATTAATTGGCACTAAACCTCCTGGAACAACAAAAGATACCCAACAAGAACCTAGCCAACTTAGCCATGCTATGGGTGGAGTGAAGGAGGGGCTTTGTAAGATGGTTGGAACCATGATTTGTGTGCAAGCTGCCACCCCTTGAAATGGCTGAATGCTAGTTTTCAGATGCTCATAGAACGAGAGCCCTTTTGTAACAAATGCTTCTTCCTTCAGCAAATGACCAGACTGGAGTCATTAGCTTTTTATTCTCAACAGACTTTTTTTCCATATCTTCCAGCTAATGGATGAAGATTTTGGACCCTACAAACAGTCACTGCATTAAGCTGCCTTCTGTGTATAGCATCAGTCTTCCAAGAACGCATCCGAAAGTGATGACATGCAGCAAAAGCGGCACTTGAAGATGCTGCTGAAGCAGACAACTTGCCAAAATATATATCCATTACAAACTGGTACTCTTGCTCCATAATGGCAAGGGTGTAAGAGCTGTAAATACCTTCTAGCACCTATTTAGAAAGCGTCTGAAAATCTCGGAGAAGGGAACGAACAGTGAGGGTAGTATAGGCATTAGCCCTGAGGGAAACTTTTGACTCAGTGTAGGATCTTCTTATAGTGTCGTTTAATCCACAGGATCAGTATGACGGGTATCCTCTGAATGTACTGTTCCCTGCAACAACAAAAAAGACATGAGATTATCAACCTTGATAGCTACTGGAAACTCATCTGCAAATATTCCAATGGGTAGCATCTAGGCAGGAATAAAAAAAAGAGAGCTTATCCGCATCCTTCTACTTGTGAATGAGTTCATAATGGATGGCATCATGTAACAAAATGGACTCAGGCTCAATAAGCCGGGTCAGTGTAAAAAAATCCTAATCCCCCAGAGAAGCAACAGGAGAGAGAAATTTAATTTTTCTCTTAAATGTTGTAAGAGCTCAGCAAACTCAGGACCCCGAACAAAAGTAAACCTTCTTTGTCAAGGTCTTCTACTATATCTGCTATTTCCTGCATTTGTAAGATGGTCACTGAATCAACCTATACAGAAGGACCCACAACATCATTATCTATATGGTAGTACTCTTTGACTTCTCCTGGATTTCCGGGTATCAGAACCGACAGGAGCTTTCTGCTTCCATTGGTTACCAGGCAAAGATATATTTCAGACTTAAAGGTTTGCTGCAGCCGCCATAACTGGGACAGGCGGTACGAGCAGAAACACAATAAATACATAACGAGCGTTCACTTGGATACTTAGGTACAAGAACTGACGCTAACTAATGCTAATGCTGGTTAGTGACAGTTTTCTTAACACAGCCTATCACCAAAAACTATCGTCCTATTAGCGATGTTTTTACAATATGTTGCTACATGGCAATAGTTTCAGGTAGCTGCAGTGAAAACTGCCGGTAACACTAGCTTGAAGGCGATACAAATTCTGACGTTAGCGTGCAAAAACTGATCAAAGGCCCGACGTGACATTTTTGCCTCTAGAGGCAAACATAGCCTATAAGTCCACCTCCAATGAAAAATAGGAAATAAAGCCAATGGCATGCAGAATGGAGTAGCCAGGGCTAAGTGCAGCACAGATCAACCCCCAACCAAGACCCCCTACAGCCAGGATAACCAGCCAGAGTCCCACTGGAAGAGAAAATTCAGGACTACATCTATGAAAAGAGGCACATCCCTGTGCCAAACCAGTGATGCATCACTTTTCATTGCAAACTCCTTGCAACACCATGGCATCCAAAACCTTGAAAGCACAGAAAATCCCGGGGACAGAGACCTCGCTTGGGCAGCGTCTGGGACCTGGAGTAGGATGAGGAGGTGCTGTGGAGTCGCTGGGATGTGGAGGTAGACATTGAGGCACGGTGATCACCCTTACCTGGTGGTGACATCTGGCAGGGTACATGGAGATAGGTTGCTTACCTGTGTGAGAAGACAGCCTTACACCCCTTGGAGCTGTGAATGGTAGAGGCGCTCCTGCGCAGCAATGTAGGGAGCTCTGCAACACATTCTATGATCCACCACTACCACGGGGTGCACAGAGAAGTTTATCAATGTTGTGCCGCACCTCTCTGCATCACAGGCTGTAGGATGTTGTGCTGGCTGGACAATGTGGAGGGTGAGACCCTGAGCTTTACCAAACTTGGGTGGTGGCAGGGCTGCAACTTTGCGCCTAAGGAGGCCCTGTTGCCACACTTGCATCGGGAGTTTTCCCTCTGGACTTGGCGGAGACTGCTGAACCCAGGCTTGTGAAATCCCACCTGGATGAGGCTCCTGCTGGCTCAGTCTCAGATTTGGAGAGAGTGTAGCACAATGAGCCCTTGTGTCAATGCTAAGGTGAGGAGAAGGTGGGGCGTAGCAGAGGAGGCCTGGGGTGAATCGGGCCCAGGCCTTGCGCCTGTGGGTGATGCACACCATGCCCTGAGCAATCCCTGCACTGCGGCTGACCTACATCACTGAGGGCACCGCACAAGAGTGGTGGGGGACTCCACAAACTCACTCAATTCGCTGAGAATTGCCATTGGTGGCAGTGGGTGCCAGGGGCACGGGCGGGTTCTGGCCCAGGCCCTTGGGTATGCAGCTTGATCCGCTGTTACTTGCTTGGGAACATGGAATCTGGTTGCTACTGTCAGATCTGAAGAGGCACCGGGTGGTGCTGCCTTTCCTTGCTCCCTGTTAGTTTGCTTTTGGGTGTATGGGGGACTAACCCTTAGAGGAGTTCCTCCTTCGACAGCGCTACACTGTCTGGTTGCTGCTGCTCCTGTCCCCATCTGCTGCAGCTGATTCCTCTGACACAGAGGTCAGGTGTTCGAGTCCCTCCTCCACGCACAAGCTCCTGCCTGCACCTCATCCCGGGTAGTCCAGTGGTAGAGCATCACTGCTCCGTAGTTTGACTGCCCTACTGCCCCTCTTATCTGCTGTTCCGGTTCATATTTCTGGTCATCTCCATTGATTTCCTACCTTTTTCTTTATTTTTTATATTTGCTGTGTTTAGCTTTGTTAATCCTGTGCTTTTTTGCAGTTCATTTTTTCCCTATCCTCTTCCTTGGTGTCGCTGCGATCACCTGAGTCCCCGCCACCACCAGTGTCCTTTCCTGCATTTCCCACCCCTGCAGCACTACTTAATGGCAGATGATGTGTAGCCATGCGCAGCGGGCGCGCCACGGTGTGCTGAAGGGTAGCCAAAAGCAAGCCTGCCTCTTGAACACTCCACCACTCACGACACCATCACCCTCCTCACCCTTAACCATGAATGCCAAGCCACCCGCTATCTAGCATCACCGAAGAATACCCTTGCACCCTGCGCCTGTCAAATCTGCAAACGCTCATTCTACCACATCAGTGCACCAACGCCACTTGCCGCCCAGCCGACCAACAGCGCATCCAACCGGCTCAACTCCATCCTCCTCAATGTGCAGTCCCTCCACAAATACACCACAGACATCTGGGACCAACTCGCCGCCACCTCTTCAGACATCGCCTTCATCACAGAAACCAAGACCAACTTCTGCTCCGGACTGGAAATCGCCATCGCCATCCCTGACGGCTACTAAATCACCCGCAAGGACCACCCCGACTGTCCAGGAGGAGGCATTGCCATTGTCTACAAAAGCACACTCCAACTGACCATGCACTCTAATGACCCAACGGTGACCATGGAACACCTCCGCATCCAGACCAACCCCAAAACCATCCTCTGCAGCACCCTCGTCTACAGGCCCCTCTGGGATATGGACCACCATTCAATGAGGCCTTTGTAGGGCTCATTGCACCCCAGGCTCTCCCACGTCTGGGCATACCTGGCATACTTAGGACGAGAAAGCAAAAGACACACAATTGATGGACTGAATGCAGAACACATCAAAACATTCACCCCCCGTCAAGAGATCTTGGTTAAATCCATCATTATTTTGCTCACCATGCCACCCCAGTTTAGACCTGGCCATATGAAAATCAGTCTTGACCCTATGCCTCATGGGAAAAGTCTAGCCCGAACTGCCAAGCCAGGTCCTCCCTGGACCGGAAACAAGCATCTTAAGATCGATTTCGGGGTTTCACCCCTCTTCATTTGTTGATTTTGCATTTGTCCCCCCGAGTGGGACAGGTATGCCCAGACGTGGGTCCCGTGCTCTCCATGCCACTGGAGTGAAGTTATCCTGGCTGATGAGGTCTGAAATTCCGAAACCGGTCCTAGGATGCCTGGTTCCAGTCCAGGGAGGACCTGGCCTGGCAGTTCGGGCTGGACTGTTCCCATTGGGCACAGGGTCAAAACTTATTTGTATATGACTGGGTCTAAACTGGAATGGCATGGTGAGCAGAAAAATGATGATTTAGGCCAAGATCTCTGTACTGTGGTGAATGTATGGCATTGTTCTGCATTCTGCTCATCAATTGTTGTTTTTGCAATCCTCTATCTTGTGCCATGGCAAACCAGAAGTATTCATCATCATCATGAATTTTATTTCATTTTTGTAGCAAAACTATAAATGTGCATTAATAAAACATGTAAGCATAAGGAAGGAAATAACCATTGAGAAACCCAAATTAGGTGTCTTTATTATAGCTCCATTCATAAAACAAATAATATGATAACACACAAATGAATTGCAAGTAGGCCAGGGCTGGCATCACCTCATCAAAATCCGGGCCCTTAAATGTATTTAAAAGGTAAATCCTCATAGATCTACAGAACAATATAAAGTACATTGATTCACAATTGCATGGCCTCCATTATTTCACCGGGTACCAGCCTCTAGGACTGGCTAGCCGACCACGCAACAAGTTTAACCTAAACCTGAAAAGCAAATAACAATGATTTGCCTTTGGTACAAAAGACAGGTATGGGTCAATAAGCAAGGAGATTCTCAGAAGGGAATGAGCATACACAAACGCCTTTCTCTGTTGCCCCAGGCATAAAGGATAAAATCCCTTTTGATCCAAATTAAATTATCTTTGACAATAGAGCCAGGCAGTTTGATTAATTCTGGGTGGTCCATGTTAGTAAATGTATTTCACCCACGGAATCCATGAACCTCCATCTATGCTTAAACATACAGTTCAAATCAGCCTCCTTTCCTATACCAGATGTTAATCCAACTCAAGAAAGAATGAAGAGCAAGGTTATCTGAGATACAGCCTGCACCAAGTGGATTATGAATGTTAAGATAAACTGAGGAAATGATAGTAGTCTCCTTAAAAGTGCATTTTCTTCCACTTGTAATTTGAACGTGTTTATGTGATTTCCATAGTAGGTTGCTGCAATACATTCAGCTTTATAGATTTTAATTAGGACTTTAATAGTTCTGCTCCCCAATATAGACATAAATGTAAGAACTTTATTTTAGACATAATTTACCTAATAGAAGTGTGGACGAAGAGCTGAAATTATCAAACAAAACTAGGTCGGGAAATGCCCCTCCTATACTGCCTTACTTCCCTGTGCAAGCCTCCTGGTTTTAATGGATCGGAGTCCTAATTCACAATATGTGATTTCTTATAGTTAATACTGGCGGTGCACAAACCTGTGTCTCTTTTTCTATATCCGATGTGCTCGAACTGCTCAATTGGAAGCAGTTGAGTCCCTAGCGGACTTTGGCACTCCATGTTGGACCCGCCTTTATTTGTTTTAAATTTCATAAATTATATGCATTTCTATAAGAATGACATACAAGGACTAACGATTAAGGGCCTCATTTCGATGTTGGTCGGAAAGGCTTTGACTGGCATTCGGTTCATCTGAATCCGATTCGGAACCCATCTTTCCGACCAATTCAGAAACCCGTCCGACTGACCAATTACGATAGTCAGAAACCATTCAGACTTTCCAACTCGTTTCTGACTCCGTTCCAAACGGCATTCGGAGTAACCAAGTTGTTCGAAGTTGAATCGTACAGGTCAACGGGCCGCGTTTCTGACTGACGTATTACGATGTCAGATTCAGACAGCCTTTCCAAATCGGTCTACTGACACGGATCGGCTGTCAGAATCTGACTTTGGAGGACGATAGTAGGCATCCCTTCACCCGGAGCCTTCCAAATGGGACCCATTGGGGTACCCATGGGTCCCCCAATGGGTGTAGAGAGGGGCTCTACAACCATGCACAGTGTGGCAGGCACCATAGGGTGCCTGCCACCGGGGCACGATTTCCCCCACCCACCCCTTTCTTCAATGGGAGCCTGTGTTGTTGGTCAGAACACAGACTCCCATTGAAGACATTGGGAGTCTAACCGAACAGTGTTCAGAAGCATCATAATCAGTTGGTCGGACTCCCCGAATTTGATTCGGTCAAAAACCATTCCGAGACCAAGATAGTCAGAATGGTTTCCGACCAACATCGTAATGAGGCCCTAAACGTTTAATCAAAGAATATAATTGCATAAATACATAAACTTGACCAACAGTGACCGTCCTGATTTCCTCGGAGGCAGTCGCTCCTCACGCTGCTCCCTGCCCTGCGAGACTGAGTGGTATCGTAGCGCCCACAGCCAGACTGCTGCCTGCATTATTTAATCATTGCATACCCTCGTTGTGCTAGATCGTAACGTAACGCTTTTATTACCTGTTCTATTGTGCTGCGCTGCCTTGCCGAATTCACGAGCGCTAATTTGCATAATATTGTGGCGCTAGTCTGACAAAGCGCGCTGCAACGCTCTGCTTAACTGTGCTGCCTGTATCTTGATTTTTTGTGCTTGATTGTGCCTTGTGCCGGTTCCACTGCCATTCACATCGCGTTTTTCTCTTCATAGTGTGCCTCAACCCGGTTTCGCTTTGGGCTGACTGCCATTTTGTGTTTTTGTTGTTGTTTGTGCCTCCCTGCCCGGCCCTCCGCCCTGCTCACGCCCCCCAGCTGCTCCTCCCTTGCCCCTCCCTCTCCACTATCCACTTATGACAGATGCTTTTGCGCGCAGCGTTCACGTGCAGCGGACGCGCCCCATGCGCGCCGAAGGTGCGCCAAAGGTAAGCCCGTCTGCGCCCGTCCGCACCTGGACCGCGCCCAGCGCCAGAACCCGTTGGCCCCCGCAACCTTCAATACCCCCGCTTAACATATGACGCCTCGACCCTCCTAGCCCCTAACCCCGGACGCACACCACAATGCTACGAAGCTGCCCCGGGACGTACCCACGGTCCCTTCGCCTGCCACTCCCGCAAATTTACCAGCATCAAGATCCATACCATTTCCACTAACCCCAAGCACAGCTCCGACTCTAACCACCTGAAATGCATCCTGCTGAACACCCGCTCGGTCCACAGACACGCCACTGAACTCTGGGACCTACTCGACACTGCTTCACCGGACGTCGCCTTCCTTACAGAAACCTGGATGAACGCATCATCAACACCCGACATCGCAATAGCCATCCCGGACACTTACAAGATCACCCGAAAAGACCGCACCAATCAAACAGGAGGAGGCATCGCCATCGTCCATAAGAACACCATCAACATCACGACCAGCTTCGACGACAACCTTACAACCGCCGAATACCTCCACTTCCAGATCCACACCGACCCTAGGACCACACTCAGAGGCACCCTCATCTACAGATCTCCAAGAACCCGTAAACAATTCAGCGAAGACATCACTGACTTCATCAGTCCACATGCCCTAGCCTCCGAGAACTACATTCTACTAGGAGACCTCATCTTTCACCTGGAAAAGAAAAACGACAGCAACACCACCACCCTTCTTGACAACCTGGCCAATCTCGGTCTCAAACAACTTGTTGACACCCCCACCCATATAGCCGGACATACGCTCGACCCTATCTTCACCTCCAGCAAACACATCTCCTTCGATCGCACAACAACTCTCCATTGGACGGACCACAGTTGTGTCCACTTCAGCTACAAAACCACCTCGACCCTCAACCCCCCACAACTTATCCCTCGAAGAAACTGGAACAAAATCACCACCGACCAACTCCTCACATCTCTCAACCAAAACCCACCCGCCCTCTCACCGGACCCAAACCAAGCTGCCACCAAACTCGAACAATGGATCACTCACAGCGCTGATGAATTAGCACCCTTGAAAAACCATCACACCAAACAGGACAACAAAAAGGCCCCCTGGTTCAACGATGACCTTAAGAAATCCAAGAAGCTATGCTGTACTCTCGAGAAAACATGGAGAAAATACCCAACCACCGACAACATGACCACCTTCAAGGCAGCCACCCGCAAACACCACCAACTGATTCGATCCACCAAGAAATCAGCTTTCAAGAATCAACTCAATAACAACGCCCATAACAGCAAGGAACTATTCAACATCGTCAAAGAATTCACCGACCCCACCGCAGCCTCAAACGACATCATTCCCTCCCAAGACCTCTGCGATTTATGATCCTCATTCTTCTACAACAAAATTGCCGACATACATAACAGCTTCAAAAACATTTCCAACGAACAATCCTCTCCACCCCCCTCCGAACCCAAACCGCCCTCTAACAACCTCAGCGCCTGGAACCCAATCACCACTGAAGACACTATCCGCCTAATGAACTCCATCCATTCTGGCTCGCCAACCGACCCCTGTCCCCACCACATCTTCAACAAAGCAGACTCAATCATCGCACCCCATCTCCGTGATGTCATCAACTGCTCCTTCAACTCCGCTACCTTCCCAGAAAGATGGAAACACGCCGAAGTCAGCGCCCTCCTGAAGAAACTCACTGCAGACCCCTCTGAACTTAAAAACTATCGCCCCATATCCCTCCTCCCATTCCCTGCCAAAGTCATTGAGAAAGCCGTCAACAGCCAGCTCGCCGCCTTCCTTGAATGCAACAATTCCCTCGATCCCTTACAGTCAGGCTTTCGAGCCAAACACAGCACCGAGACCGCCCTCATCGCAGCTACAGACAACATCCGAACACTACTGGACAACGGAGAAACAGTAGCCCTCATTCTACTCGACCTCTCCACCGCCTTCGACACTGTCTGTCACAGCACCCTCATACAACGCCTCAACAACATCGGCATACAAGCAAAAGCCTTGGACTGGATCATCTCGTTCCTAGCTGGTAGAACTCAGAGAGTCTGACTTCCCCCATTCAATTCAGAGGCCACCGAAGTCATCTGCGGTGTACCACAAGGATCATCACTCAGTCCCACCCTCTTCAACGTTTACATGAGTCCACTCGCATCCATCGCACGTCAACACAACCTTAACATCATCTCCTACGCTGACGACACCCAGCTGATCCTTTCCCTCACCAAAGACCCTAACATCGCCAAAACCAATCTTCACGAAGGCATGAAAGAAGTAGCCATATGGATGAAAAACAGCCGCCTAAAACTTAACTCAGACAAAACGGAAGTGCTCATCCTAGGATCATCCCCCTCTGCCTGGGACGACTCATGGTGGCCTTCGGCTCTGGGCTCAGCACCCCTACCCACAGACCACGCACGTAAACTTGGCTTCATCCTAGACTCCTCACTCTCGATGACCAGACAAGTCAACGCCGTCTCAACCTCCTGCTTCAATGTACTTCGTATGCTTAAAAAAATATTCCGCTGGATCCCCTCCGAAACAAGAAAGACTGTCACCCACGCACTGGTCATGAGTCGACTAGATTACGGAAACACCCTCTACGCCGGTATCACAGCCAAATTACAAAAAAAACTCCAACGCATCCAAAACACATCAGCGAGACTCATTTTGGACATCCCTCGCCAAGATCACATCACCGGCCACCTGAAAGACCTCCACTGGCTCCCCGTTAACAAGAGAATAACGTTCCGTCTCCTCACCCACGCACACATGGCCCTCTACAAGCTAGGTCCTGAATGCCTCAACACTCGACTATCCTTCTACACACCCCCCCGCCAACTAAGATCCTCCAATCAAGCACTCGCCGCAGTTCCGCGTATCCAAAGATCCACCATAGGAGGTAGATCCTTCTCCTACTTGGCGGCCAAGACCTGGAACTCACTCCCCACTCACCTCCGCCTTACACAGAACCACATCTCCTTCAGAAAAGAACTTAAAACATGGCTATTCGATAAATAATGAACCCCCTCCCCAAGCGCCTTGAGACCCTCTGGGTGAGTAGTGCGCTATATAAATTCCTGAACTTGAACTTGAACTTGAACTTGAGTCAATTGACCATTTGTCAGAAAAAATGCAGGAAGAGCTTGGTAAAGTTCAACTGGAAAGCTTTCTAAGAAGGGTGAAAGGTGGGCCGTTATAGATAGTGAAATTGCATCCTTTATTGGACTTTAGACAAAGGATTTCATACATTCTCCACGGTGAACAACCTTTACAACGAAACCCTAACAACGCGGTACCATTACAACGCAGGTTTTAGAACTAAAGTCGTTACAACGACTTTCGCTGGAGGGCGCTCTAGGATAGGGAATAGTTTAATTTACTATCCAACACCTTCCGTACTATCCACGGGGACTGGAGTTGGAATAGTAAATTAAACTATTCACTATCCAGCGCCCCCCAACGCAAGTCGTTGTAACGACTTGCGTTGAAAAACCTGCGTTGTAACGGTACGCGTGGTAATACCACGCGTTGTACCGTCATACATCCTTCTCTACACATGTACGTGGTTAACAAGATATGCACCAATGAGAAACAGGCAAAACTTAACATTTTACATTTGAAGAACCTCTCACCATTCTACTACCTTAGAGTCAGACATTTACAGATTCTATACAGGTGACATGACGTGTTACTTAGCATATTATTAGGTCTCAGATGGTTAGGTTGTCCTTGAGTGGGTACATCTTATTCACTGCAAATAAGAAAGTCTTATTCTTCTCAATGCGAAGCATACAATTCTTTATTACAGTGAAAATAATAACAGCAAAATGATCACATGATATGCTGTGATGTCACCTCCAAGAAGAAAGAAAATACAAAGTTTTCCTAAGTTAGCATACGCTTGGTTTCTCATATGCTAAGCTCTACAGCTTGCTGGAGGCTGAAGGCTTTTCTAGCAAGGAGAACTTAATAATCATCATATAAAAGGGCTGGGATACTAAAACTCCTAGGTAACAGCAGAATTAAACCAGTTATGACAGGAGCATTCGAAACCAAAGTTCTAGCTTATGCGGATGACGTCGCAATCTTAACACCCGACCCGATACAGCTATAATTGAGATCGAGGCGATCACATATCTGTTCGGATCCCGATGTGGATACTCGCTCAATCGAGGCAAAACCGTTATATTATGTACTGAAAACACACTCTTTATGGACACCAGAAGAACCAGAAAAGCCACATATCTAGGGGTTTGCATAACTGATGAGGTTCAAAAGATCACTAAAATAAACTATGAACCTCTTATCAACTCTATCAAACAAGACTTAACCAGAGTAAATAGTCTCCATCTGTCTATTATAGGGAGGGGGAACTATGTTAAAATTAATATCTTCCCCAAGGTACATTACGTATTTCGAGCAATTCCTTTGTTAGTCGAAGATAACTTTATTAAAGCTCTTGACTCCCAGATTTCCTAATTTGTTTGGCAATACGGCAAAATTAGAAGATCGCTTAAATTCCTATCCCTACCACATGATAGGGGGGGGCTCGCAATCCCCGAGTTACTCCTATACTTCTGGGCAGCCTGTCTACAACAATTTGCACCACTGATAAATCCAGTATGCAACGCAGGAGAATTTGACATACCATCAATATATGAACTGGCCCTTGGTCATAAAGCTAGAGGACTACTATTAAGACAATTGGAACCTAGCTATTTAAAAAAAGTTAAATTTAAAGTTATCACTAGCGCACTGAAAGTCTGGTCCAAAATCACCAAACTTATGCAAATCCCTAAACTGTGTCGCTATACTCCACTCTGGCATTCATCTTTGCTTCCTCAAAATGTTAACGCTATGATCTCTGCCAGCTGGGAAGAACGGGGAATCATTTCCCTTTTCGGAAGGCAAGTTTTACTAAACTTCAAGATCAATTTAATATACCGGTGACGGACTATCTTAAATTTTATCAAATAAATACTATTGTTAACTCTAAGATGTCCGGTATTAGCTGGGACAGAATTCCCCTTATCGAAAGTATAATTAGGCCTTCCACTAAAATCGTTACAATTTATACCCTCCTCCTTGAAAAATCACCTGATGACATGGAACATACCGAAACTATATGGGCAAATAAACTTGAAAA
This sequence comes from Lissotriton helveticus, assembly GCF_964261635.1. NCBI lineage: Eukaryota > Metazoa > Chordata > Amphibia > Caudata > Salamandridae > Lissotriton > Lissotriton helveticus. Next base: position 1,617,267,295 of record NC_136069.1, read on the forward strand.
TCCAGATGTTGACATTGATAAGATTTTAGCCATGACTTCCCAACTGCTACTCTCCTCTAATTTAAAAGCACAACTCTACAAAACACTATACAACCTTTACTTCACTCCAGCTAAATTGCATGCATGGGGTAAAAGAGCTAATGACCTATGTCCTAGGTGTAATAGTGGCCCTGCCACGTTACTCCATATGTTCTATGATTCTATGATTGTGACAAGCTGACACTATTTAAGAAAATGATATGGGAATTTTGGGTGGAGGTTTTTGGGCGGGAGCTACCCGAATCCCCTACCATCTATATGCTGGGGCATGATGGCACACTAAATTTAAATCCCAGTGAGGAACCTATTCTATTATTTACAGAATCATACTTGCTGCACGCTGGAAAGATGACGATCCTCCCAGCTTCCAAATGTGGCTAGCCCGCTTTCTGATTGTATATAATTATGAGATAGCAATATATGCCACCAGGAGTCTGAAGTCCAAAAGACGAGGTAAAAAAGATTTGGCACCCTATTACAGTGTGGAGCGCTGCAGTAATTACGAACTGAATGTCTAAAAATTTCTAAATTATGTGTTTAACTATCGATAGAATATGAGTCTAACTATTCGCCCATATGTTTCGTTTCTTTTTTTTCTGTGACCTCCTGTTTGCAATTGTTTCTCTGTTTGTAAATTGACTATGTTTCTTTGTTCAATTGGAGTTGGTTAATAAAAAATAAATAAAAATAAATAAATAAAAGGGCTGGGATAAATCTAAGGCCTTCTACTACCTTGTCCAGTGCAACTTTAGTAAGTTAACTCTGCAGGTGATTGAAGGACAGGGATAATACAATGGAGTAATTAATTCACCCTTGCCTCACTCAACTTTTAATATCATAGGGATCAGAACATCTACCATCCAATCCATATCTAACACCTGTCATGTCATTATGTAGATTATGGAGTAAGTAAACAATTTCCTCATGCCAAGCATAATCTTCTGGAGCTTATCCCTATTCATACTGTTGAAAGTCCATAAAAGCCGGGTGGAGGGATCCCTGCTTGGCCACTTGATATTTACCTACAAGTGTAGAATTAAGAACTGACTAACATGTTTAATCCAGGTTAAAGCCATACTTTAATTTGGATAGTATATTTTTATTTTCTACCCAAGACAAAGCCTTCCTAACACCACCCTCCAATTGACATTTATGATTGTGTGAATAAACAAGATTGGCCACTAGCACCGAAGGCCCCCTTCGGAAATTGGGGAATTATTATGGATTTAGTTCAGGAGATCTGTGTGCCTTTTCTGGAAGCAACATTAATAGTAAAAAGTTATGAGCGGGTATCATAGTTAGTGGTCTAATTTATATAATTCTGGGGTACCTCATCAGTCCCCAGGGTTTTGTTCTTTGAGAGGCGTATAATGGTTTCACTGATTTTCTCTCGATAGAAGGGACCCAGTGGAGACAAGGGTCCTTTACTCCATGGCCCACCTATCCTTATCCCATAAATCCCCCTCAAAATGGTCAATCCAGCTCCCAAGGGTGATATGTGAGCCAACAGTCTCCTTACTATATGGGTTGTGAATGGGACTTATCACTAGCTCCCAAAAGAGAGAACTGTTTCTGAGCATATAAGCTTGAAATAGCTGATCCCAAGACTCCCGCTTAAGTTCTATTTACTGCTCTTTATCAATGCATTTGTCTATGCCTCAAGAGGGGAGTGGAGGGCAACGGAAACATAGTGGATATGCCTAAATGATTGTGTGGGAGTGGTGAGCTTGCCACACCCAATTGGGCCTTCTTATCATGATGATGTGATAAAATGGATGAGCACCTCCTCCCGCATGGGCGTTACACTAAAGCACAACCTTGTACTTCAACTGGCCAAAGCTTTCCTGAACACCATCTCTTAATGGTGGGATGTTAGACAAGACAACAACTAAAGGTGTAGATTCTGGGTGCAAAAAAGGATATCATGGGAGTTGTACCATGTAGAAAGGTTGGACAGAGCTTTCCCCCCTCTGATGATAGCTTCCTACAATTCCCCTGCCTATAGGGGTATGAGCTATTTAGGTTTGTGTTACAGTGAGTAATAGGAAGGGGGTGCACCAGCATGATTCCTGGTAGAATCATCTGACCTTACTGGCTTGGATATATCCTGAGTGACTTAGTTAGTATAATCACCTGCAAGTCTTCCAACTGGTTTAACGCTTAAACTACCCCTTGGAAGATTGCGGTTTTCTCCTCCTTGCTTCCAATGGCTCTCAAAGTACAAAGCAAAAAGGTCTTCACTTCTGTGTTTCTCATAGGTAGCTGGGAACCTAATATAAACTCGCTTTTTATATTGCAGACAGTCTTCTATTAGAAGCAGTGAACAATTTCTTCATCAACTCTTCAATTATGGAATAGAACTGGCTCAGCACAGACTCATGCAAGGTTAATTCACTCCTGGCAATATAGGCACCTTTTCCGCAACCCTCTCAGGGCTGGCAGAATGGCACGCTCTTCGTCCAGCAATACCAGTCACACTGGATGCCCACAAGAGTTACATTGGGCTTGCGTTTCGCCACTGAATCTTTCTTTTTCTGTTTACAGGCTGGTGGTTCAGCATCAAACAAAGATTGAGCGATGTTTTGGTTAACCTCCACAACCACGGTCAGAGAGACACAGTAGTCCTCAATGAGGTGCTAGCATTAGAGCCAGCTAACCTTCACCACCACCACTGTCAGAGAGAGAGTAGTCCTCAATGAGGGGCTAGCATTAGATTTAGCTAACCATCACCGCCATCATGGTAAAAGAGAGAGATTAGTCCTAAATGAGGTGCTAGCATTAGAGCCAGCTAATCATCACCGCCACCACAGTCCAGGAGAGAGAGTACTTCTCAATGAGGTGCTAGCTTTAGAGCCAGCTAACCATCACCACCACCATGGTCTGAGTAGCCCTCAATAAGGTGCTAGAATTATAGTCAGCTAACTGCTGAGGTATATCAGTCACTGTCTTATGGTCTATGAATTCTTTCTCCGGGAGAACCCCTTCCCCGCCACATAGCTTAGACCAAGACCCAGTTATTCTTCCACCGAGATAATCTCATCCTAGCTGAAGCAAGGAAGGAAATAATGGAAGAGCTTTTATGGCCCTCCTTTGAGTGGGAGTACCAATAGAGGGGCATTTTGCACTAACCTATAATATGCTTGACACCGTTAAAAGGATGAAAAAGATTTGAGCCAGCCCAGCCTCTTCTGGGCTCTGATGGGCACGGGCGAGCCCACTTTGGGCCTGGTCTTCGAAAAGGGTGTTTTGCGCTGTGGAGCGAACAATGTGCCGCTGTAGCACCAACAGCAGTAGCAGGCCCCTTGTCCAGCAGGGGTTAATGAATCATGGGGTGAATAATCCACAGTACCCAGCCCAGGGGCTGATGAGTAAGGGCTCCATGGGGAGATCAACCCAGTTGCATTGCGCCACAGCAGCAGCGGGCCCCTCCGCCATCAGGGGCGGATGAATTATGGACTAAATAGTCCTCTGAATTTTTTCCAGCATCAGAGGTGTTCAAAATGGATCACCCTGCTTTCAGTACTCACAAACACAGGGCCTGAGACAGAAACTGCACTTTTGAGTAAGATTACACTTTTGAGTAAGTTTATTAGTTGTGGTAGTCACAAATACAAAAATATTTGTAATATGTACTTTCTAGTTAAATAAACATCTTTATTTTTCCATGGACATTGCTATGTGGAGATTTCGGTCCCCTCTGTAGAATCTCTGCATGATAAATTCGAGGGAAAACGTTTAAAAAATAATGTTATGTTATATATTTATGTAAATCCTTTTCATAAATGTACTTTAAATCTGAAACAAAATTAAACAATGTTATAGCACTATTAAATTAATTTGAATGAAAACTTTAATTCTTAGAGACACCCCAAACATTGTTTGGTTGCACTAAAAAAAAATCACAAAACAGGGAATGTTGCCACTACTGCCTTAAGTGCTAAACCCAGGACTTTGCATTAACCCCCAGCACACGATGAGGTCACGTTTGACGTGTCACTACATGCCACAGCACGGTCATCGACCATTAGTTGTCCAGGACAGGAGTAAGCATCAGCGCAGATGCTTAGATTAGGATGACACTGGGCAGAAAAGTAAAGGGTACCAGATGCACACTCATGCTGGCACCTCAGCAGCTGCACACCATGCAGGGGACATTCCTGACCCAACAAACATCACTTAAAGGAGTTCCTCTTGTTCCTAAATGTGGTTGTTCTGATCTTTCACATTCAGACATTTAATTTCAAATTAGTTCATTGAAAACAAACACAATTGAAGACAAGAGACAAAAGCAGAGGTTATAGAGATGGGCTCAGGGGCTCCCTAGCATACAGAAAAGACAGCTACAAATATAACATATAGCAGATAAGAAGAAAACAGAGGATTGATGTGCCTTAGGAGGCCCAGCGAACTAGTTAAATGGATACAACATGGGTTTAAAAAGTATTTTCATACATTTGATTTTTATCCCTCTTTGCAGGCTCCCAGAGAACTTAGGGAATCCCACAGACTGTCTTTAATATTGTGTCTTTGCTGACTGACTATCTTATGAATGACATCTGTAATGTTGTCTTTCATTTGTTCACACAAACAGCACTGAAGTGCTTGCTCTTGCTAGCATGCCTTGTATGCATGGTTACATTGTATAAGTGGGTGGAGAAGGGATGAACTAGAATTTGGTTTTGAGATCCAGATTCTTTAATCACGTTCTTCCACTGACTTCATTGTTTCTATTATGTTTTGTTTCCTTGGTTCTTGTTGTGTTTTCCACAAGAGAACTAGCATGCAGAACTGTTGGTGGGCGCAGCCACCTGTAAACTTCCCTAACAAACCCCATCCGTGCCCACCCCCCTCATCCGAACACCCCAAGCGTTAAAGAGGGGTCATATGTTGTTAGACTTTCAAGGTCATACAGGGACCAACTCTCAAGACCGTGAAGGAGTCAGTGATCCCCGGGGCAGGCAGAGTTTGGCAGCAGGGCTTGCCTCTATGGTATTGGTTCAGATAAGAGATGACTGGGTTCCAGAGGTTAAGAAATCCACCGGTTTGCAGACCAGCTTCTTATGCACCAGTAGATGCCAAAGGTTGTAGAGCTATTGTGTGTAGGTTAGGGGCCACAGTTTTCCTCCAAGGGAAAGGATGGTGGGCCTCATTTATGAAAAGTGACGCATCGCTGCGTGAAAACAGCGATGCGTCACTTTTCACTGCGCCCTCCTTGCGACACCAATGATGCGTCATATTTACAGTATGACGCATCATGGCGCAAGGAGTTACAGATACGTCAGTATTTCTGATGAATCTGTATGGCACAAAAGTGACGCAATGCTGGAGTGTGTCACAAAAGTGTTTTACTCGATTTTTTATGGGGGCGCACCAAAAAAGAAGTCCAATGAGATAGATGCTTGTGTATATAGAAAAGTTCTTTATTTGTTTTTGTCCATTCCTTTAAAATACAAATCACTAAATCACCCAAGCTTGGGACCATCCATGCCGCTACTGGGAATTGACCACAGGAAATCGTAAAGGCCTAAGCCGACTGAACCTTTATATACGGTCAGGAGGAGGAAGCGACACGACTTCCTTGGCAAAAAACCTTTACAAACATCGGAATCGCCAGACACAAGTGGGGGAGATTACACTGCCCCCCACACCATACTAATTGGGGATTTACTCTATCTAAAGAAAGAGAAACGCTAGCTCTGAACCCACATTTGAAGGATCCATACTACGTTTCCGGTGCACTTAATTTATTTGCCCTGAAGAAACTCCTTGGAAGGGAGTGAAACGCGTTGGCTGATAATTTTTACAAAGTATTTAGTGATTTGTATTTTAAAGGAATGGGCAAAAACAAATAAAGAACTTTTCTATATACACAAGCATCTATCTCATTGGACTTCTTTTTTGGTGCGCCCCCATAAAAAATCGAGTAAAACATAATTTTGATCTGGAAAGCACAGCAACGTCAAAAAGCAACTGACGTTGGGGTTGGCAGCACAAAACTATAAAGACTATCTTGGAACTGGATTTTAAGTGCGGCATTGTAGTGTCCGCTGCTATATTTCTTGTGATCATCAATTTGTGTCACAAAAGTGACGCAACTCCAGCAATGGGTCCTTTCACATGGGGCAAGCCCCATGCGAAAGTGCCTGCATCAGTCTTACGCCTGCTGTGAGGCAGGCGTAAGAAATTGACGCATTTGTGTCCTAGAAGTGGCGCAGTGAAATATTATAGATTTCACTGCGTCACTTCTACGACCCTTTCTTGCGTCAAAACGCCCCCCTTGCATACATTATACCTGCCGCAGGTATAATGTGGCGCAGGGGTTTACAAAGTGACGCATCTACCTAGATGCATCACTTTGTAAATATGGCGCAACAAGGCACATTTTTTACGCCACTGGTGCGTCACAAAAGTGACGCACGGCCTCATAAATGAGGCCCGGTGTGTGTAGCAGATAACAGGTGAGATATTTTCCGACCAATGGCCAATTGAAGTGGATAGCCATTCTCTGATGGTCTGCCTAACTGGGCCAGCTCACGGAGTTTGTCAATATCAAGCCTTCTGTGAGATAGGAAGGACGATTTTGTCTCAGAAGTCTCCCAGGAAGGGTCAGGGTCACGAGATGTGAAGGAGGGAGCCTGGTTCCCCACAACCCCACCAGCAAGTCTTAGGGTGGGGGAGTTCAGTGGCATGTATTCAGACAGGAGTCAGGGGGCATTGGACTTGCAGTTTGTACAGGAGTTCCCTGCCCTGGGAGTGTCAGGCAAAGTTGTGGCATGGAGAAAACATCACTGTCACATGTCACTGTTTGGAGTCAAACGTAATGTTGAAGTTGCATTCCCGTTATGTTTGAAAAGATATTTTGAATATGGTAGGCGGGGAGTCCAACATGAGACAAAGTGTAGAGTGAGGCTTTTGAGGACGTTTCGAACTAACAGCCCTCTTCAGCCTAGCTAGCTTGAACCAAGTAGCAAAGTGAGCAAGGGTCCCACGTCTGGGCATACCCTGCCAAGTTAGGGAGAACGAAGCAAACACAAGGAGATGATGGACGGAGTGCTGAAACTTTTCAAACACTCACCCCCAGTTACAGATATGGGTTGAATCCACCATCATTCTTTAGCTCACTTTACCACCCCAGTTCAGACCCAGCCATATGCAAATCAGTCTTGACCCTCTGCCTCATGGGAACAGTCCAGTCTGAGCTGCCAAGCCATGTCTTCCCTGGACTAGAAACATGCATCCTGGGACCGGTTCTTGGCTAACAGCCCTCTTCAGCCCGGCTTGCTTGAGCCCAGTAGCAAAGTGAGCAAGGGAACCACGTCTGGGCATACCCTGTCAACTTAGGGCGAAGAAAGCAAACACAAGGAGATGATGAACGGAGTGCTGAAACTTTTCGACACTCACCCCCAGTCACAGACCGGGGTTGAATCCATCATCACTCTTTAGCTGACTTTACCACCCCAGTTCAGACCCAGCCATATGCAAATCAGTCTTGACCCTGTCAGATCAACCCATCAGGCATTGCCTGGATTTCCCTTTAGACTAGTCCGACTCTGCTGACCATAGGCAGGCCTAGACACACACAGTTGCTCAGTGCAAGATCCCCCCGTAGAAGATAGTGTGCTTTACAAATACACATAACAGACATTACAATAATTTAGCAAATAAATTGTGAATAATTTGCAAAAGATATGGTTGGTTTGCTGATAAATTATTCTGTGTACAGGGCAGTGTTTTACTATGAATTCACTTGATTCATGATTGAATCACGTGAAAAAGTAAAACAAACTAGTTTTCCACCAGCACCTCCCTAGCAGAACCTAAGGCAAGGGCCTTTCTGTTGATTATAAATTAGAAGGAAATAAGTGAGAAAACAGAAAAAAAAGAATTCTTGCCCAGATCTTCGTCTGCCATAAGCCAGTGACAAACAGATCACAGTTAATATTACGCTTAAGATCCCCAGGCCACAGAGACATGGCTCAGACATTTCAAGAACACATCACGCATGCTTCAGATTCATACACAACTTGTTCATTTTCATGTAAATCACAACACCCATTTAACTCTCGCTCAGTAGATAACCTCTCAGGTATTGTAATTTTGTTTATAGCTTCATAGAAGACTTTGGCTTTGCAGGTTCTTACAATTTGCCAATGCACACACTGATTTAATTGCTGTGAAACTGCACGAGATTATATGTGGTATGCAAGCTCACCATTGCATTAGAGGCCCTAAGAATAGCACTCCTTGCAGGAGGGGATGTCATCTCACCTGAGATACCCAGTGAATTAGCAGAGGGCCAGGGATGCTTTAGCTTGTCTCCCAGGAGTCAGTGTGAGCACTTCTTAAATGCTGGGCCGGTGCTAGTGTAGAAAGGCTATTATTTGATCTCGCTGCACAAGGACGGATTATGGCTGCTTTTTACCGTATAATGAAATACTGCAAGTACTTCTGGGTTGTTTTGCAGTACTCATATGCATGACCTGGCTTTCAGCTCCTGAAGACTCCACATGAGGGGCGGTGAGTTGTCCTCTTGCTTGAGCTGGTGTCTGTGGGGTAAACATCGTTTACAACGCGGTGTTTACACCGCAGTGCCTTTACAACGATGCCATTACAAAGCAAGTCGTTACTACGACTTGCGCTGGATGGCGCTGTTGGACAAGGAATGTTGTAATTTTATATTCCAACACCTTCCCTACTGTTACGTGGACTGGTGTTGGAATATAAAATTATAATATTCCACAACCCGCGCCCTCCAACGCAAGTCGTTGTAACGGCTTGCGTTGTAATGCCCGCGTTGTCATGTACCGCGATCTAAAAGATCGCGTTCTATTGACATACATCCGAACGTGGGAGGTTGAAATGAGAAATCCTGGTGAGAGCTTTTTTGGAATCTCGAGTATTTTGGCCTTTGTAGTCTGGGGCTGGATTTCCCTATGATGACTTTCTCCTCCCGTGGCATGGAGTTTCTTTACAGAGGCCATGTTCTCTTAGGGGGCTGCATGCGTCACAGGAGGCCTGTCCACAAAGGGTGCACATATGCTCTTATTTGTAGTTCCCTTACATCAGGTCAGCTGCAGTATTGAGAATGTTTTTTAGAGTTAAAAGTGTATCTTTAAGGTAGCTGGCTAAAGTGCATTGCTCATGTGCTGGGGAGGCTAACACTGCTTGAATTTTCTACACTGGAAGGGATTGCATGTTGTTTGAGTTTCCTGAAAAGGAAGACTTTGAAAATATTAATTAGGCAGTTCACTATTGCCATCCTCATGTACTTGGCCATGCACACAGGGATGGTGGCCTGCAAGTAACAGCAAACCACCAACCCTGTGTTTACATTACTAAATGGGAAATGTTGTTTCTCTTTTTTTTTCTAAAGCACTCCATTGTGCCATAAGAAACTGGTGCTGCCTTAAAACACGTTGCACTTGTTTGGGGAGACATTGGGGAGCTGGCAGTAGTCCCTTGAACCCCCTAACAATCCTCAAAGAGACAGCTAGTTTTCCCTTTGCAAATACATTACCATATCCTTTCAGATGTCGATATGTTTTCAATGGTTTGCACCCACAAACGGTGGTCAGAAACCAGTGATTCCTCTCATTACAACTCACAGTTAGGAAGGAACTCCCTATGAAAACCACCTAATCGCGATTCATAATCAGTCGCAAACCAGGTTTTGCAATTGGGAATTTGAAAGATGTTTAGTATATTCAAAAATACTATTTTGCAGTTTAAACCCCTGTAACTCTGAGAGTCATATGGCTTTAATTTGTAAAAAGCTTACATCGATCTGACCCTTGGTTATTTTCTCTTTAATGGTGAAACCAAGCGACAGATGCGCCAGGTGGACAAATATTATGGATACGCGTGGAGATAAGAATTGTTTGAGCTACAATCATGTCTGAGGAGCTTTGTTTCAATAGTGTCACTACTGGGCACCACCTGGCACCTTACTGAAGGCGTCTAATTATGTACTTTCTTGCTCAGCACTTCTGTCCATTTAGAGGACCGTGCTTGCTGCAGGGATGTATGACGTTACAACGCATGCTTTTACAACACATGCTATTACGATGCAGGTTTTACAACGCAAGTCGTTACAATGACTTGCGTTGGGGGGCGCTGGATAGTGAATAGTTTAATTTACTATTCCAACTCCAGTCCCCATGGATAGTAGGGAAGGTGTTGGATAGTAATTAAACTATTCCCTATCCTAGAGCGCCCTCCAGCGCAATTCGTTGTAATGACTTGCGTTGTAAAAGTTGCATCGTAATGGTAGTGCGTTGTAAAAGTTGCGTTGTAAAGGATGTTTCCCTTGCTGCAGTCATAGACAGGACCAGCTCCTGAGGGAGGGCCAGGACACCCCCCCCCCCATGAATACCCTATCACATCAGAGGTCTTACATAACTGAAAAACAAGCGTTTTTCACCTTAACATTTCACCTTTTCATTTATTTTAATGATAAACACCACTGACATCGAAAACGTTCAGACCTGGGGCCAGGTGAGAAGTCAGCAGAGCTTGATCGCTGTTATGATGCACAAATGACCAGCATGGATGTCCTTAAAACTGAATTATGATTCTCAGCTCATTGCATAGTATTTTCAAACACCAACGCAAAGTAAAAAGCTGCCAAACTTTTTAAACACATGGAAAGCTGTACAGTAGCCCTGTATGGCAGCAGGAAGCTTTCTGCTGCTGCACAGGACCAGGAGCATGCTGCAGTCTTAAAGTTTAGCATCTTAAAGTTTTGACAAGCAGCGTCCCTCCCCTTCCCCAAAGCCGGAATCACATCTAGCTCCTTGGGTTCTGATTATTGTGTTACAAATATCAAAAATGGACAGGTACCAATACCTAAAATATAAGATCAATTAAATAATTTGCCGTATTTTGGCCCGCACCCACTCATTCTCATGGTCCACCCATGCTTCTTCATGGCACCCCCCAAAGGGCCTGGTGATGGAACAAATATCTGTACTAGATTCCTAATCTGAACCCCGTTTCTATATTTGGTGACAAAACTGGGATGCATAGATAGGCTCAAATTCTGTTGACCAGTGGGTTCCAGTCCCAAGATCCTTTGAGCGGTGATGGCAATGCATGTCTTGATCCTGTCATTATTCTTGTCTAAAAATCATCTGTTCAGCCTAGTGGAGGCATCAGCTGAATATTTCTATATGTTTCCCACTCTTTTTCTCCCTGTGCCCAGCTGCCAGCCTGTGATCCTCTTCCCTAGATATCATATATTTTTCTGTGTTGTCTATAACAGGTTTGATTATCGTTGATGTTGCCTTGAAAGTCTATTTCAGGATGAATTAGTGGTTTATATTTTGTGTACAATGGTGGTTGACCACAGTTGGGTTGTACTTAGCATGGCTTAATTTGAGCAGGTGGGGGCCACAACACTCATTTTAGGTTGTTCACCCCTTTTTTCCCCCATCAGACATTGACTCAGAGCAAGAGAGAGAAAACACACACAGAAGAAGACGCAAAATGAAACCCTGTGCCGAATGGAGAAAGCAGGAACCACTAAGAATGGGATAAAGGAGAGTGGATTGGCAAGTCAGGAGGTGGAATCAGAGGGGCAGATCTACAAGAAAGTGCCGCAGTGCAGCACCAAAAGCACTTTGGCTGCGCCATGCTGCAACACAGTCAGAGCACAGGAATGTGACATATTTACATTGATATGTCGCATTCCTGTGATCTCCCCTGCGCTGGCGCACAAACAGATGCCATGAGTCGGCGCACACACGCTTGCACCAGGGTGCAGGGATGCCTACTCCATGGGGAGATTTTTTTAGTGCAGGAAGGGGCACCTTCCTGCACAAAAACAATCACTACAGGCATTTTCCTCTTTCAATGCGTGTTGTAGAATGCAGCACGCATTGAAAGAGGAAACAACGAGGAGAAAGGAAAACATTTCTCCTCATTGCGCCTAGCTACGCCACCTCTAGAGTGGCGTAGCAAACTGACGCATTTCCAGATTTGCGATTTCTCGTCAATCTGGAAATGTGTCTGGTTCCATGGGTGTTGAGTGGGAACACCCACAGCAACACCCATGGAACACCCCTTTCACGCAAAGTGCTGCGTGTAAAGGGTCAATACTTACAAGGAAAGTAAAAGCCATGCAGGGTGGCTTTTCCTGTCCTTGTAAAAATGGGGCAGAGAAATGCGCTGCCAGTGCCTCACAAAAAGTGACGTACTGGCCGCGCAAGGGGCTTGCAAATCTGCCCCTGAGTTTTCAGCCTTGGTGTTTGCTATGCATCCTTATCATCCTCCAGCGCCAGCTGCAGGCTTCTAGGCAGGTCTTTGGGCCCTGGCACCTAGTCTTTTACCAATTAGGAACTCTTAGAGGGGTAATTAGAAAGTTTTGCTTCCCAGAGTGAGATGCGAGGCTGAATGATGGCTCCCACTGGCTGGGGCATAGCTTGGTCAGTAAGGTTGGGGGTTGACCTTCTGATTTTGTAAAAATATCATGTTAAAATATATTGTACAACAAACATGGCAGGTTAGGGGGTTTTAAGGGGAAGTGAAACGGGAGAGGAATGTGGATTGGTAGTGGTACCAAGGGAGAGAAATTACAATATTTTGTTAAATAATTTACATTTTTGAAGACTTTCAGCACCGAGAGAGGGAGAATTGCTGTCTGTGTGCATGAAAATAGCCCTGGTGAAATCCGATAGACGCCGCACCATACCCGGCTGAAAGCATCCAACTATTTACCAGTTCAATAATTAGGGGGGTGTAACACCCCAAACACCCCCTGATATATATGCCCATGTCCGCCGGGTACTAGCTGTTGTCTGACTTGCCATTGCAGCGGCTATGCCGTTTTTATGCTGGATTGTGATGAATGTGTAAGTGCATAGGGCACACCACCATGCGCTATGTTTGTGAGAGATTTCGGAATGTCCATCTTCCTTTCTGTGGCGTTGCCTTCTGCTAATGAGTTGAAAAGTCTTGTGACCTTACTTGCTTAGCGACTCTTGTACTCTGACTGTACTTCATGTTAGTCTGATGGCCTGCAAACTGAAGCATGGTGTCCATGAAGTGCTAACTGTGACATTGATTTAAGTGCTTGCTCAGTTATCACTTAACATTCGAAAGTGGAGTAGCTAAGCAAGGAGGCTAACCTTATTCCAGTGACAAGGATCTGTAAACTTGTGAATGGTCAAAACTGTGCCCCTCCCCAGGGGAGGCGTAACGAGGGGAAATAACTTTATTTCACCTCTTTTTTCCTCTTTCTAGGCGTATACAGTCTGCTGCACACCAAGGTGCAAGGGTGTCTGCGTTGGCACTAGGCAGCAATATTTGCACAGGCAGAAAGGACAGGAATGCACAGTATTTCATTAACACAGCACATTCCTTGCTTTCCCTTTTGACTCAGTGCAGTGAAGCAAGATGGCTTGCAGCACTGCCCTGTGCCAAAAAGTTGGAAATTAGGCCCTTAACGTCTAGTTGTGTATAAACCGCATTGGGCAACAGCCTTGATCACAACTGGATCAAATGTATTAGGGACAGCTGCAGTGGAATAGGGGGAAATGGGCATGCTGGGATTTGTACCCCAAATGTTTATTGTACAAGGCGCCGTAAGTGACACTTCAAAGCACACAGAACCCCTGCCAGTCAAAAGAGGATGGGATGAATGCTCATTTTGAGTTTGGGTATTGTCTCCCAAGGGAGTTTTGCTTCACTGTGCATTGTATAAAGTGTCATTATAATGAAAGAGCAACAGAAATGTGACGAGATTACATGGCAATATATATTTTAATTTGGATGCTAAGGCCCTGGAAAGATTTACAAACATTTTCCATTGAAATCAATGGAAACTCCATGACGAGTTACCCTTGTCATTAGCATCCAAGGGGTTAATGACATTGTGAAGTCTGCCATGGTGATAGGGCGGGGCACTGTAAAAGCAAGCATTGAGGCAATATTTGTAACCTCACTCTTGTTCAGGAACCTAGGAGTAATAGGTAATTAACATAAAATAACATGCATCTTTAAAACTCACATTTACCCACTGGGGCACCTTGGCACTGAATAATAGTTCTTTACTAATACCCAACTCAATGGTACACATTTTGTGGGGAGAACAACACTTACAACGCAACTTTTACATCGCAGAGCCTTTACAACGCAACAATTACAACGCAAACTATTACAACGCATTACTCTGGGGGGCGCTCTAGGATAGGGAATAGGTTAATTTACTATCCAGTAACCTTCCCTAGTGTCCACGGGGACTGGAGTTGGAATAGTAAATTAAACTATTCACTATTCAGCGCCCCAAAGCACTATGCGTTGTAATGAACTGCGTTGTAATACTTGCGTTGTAAAGGCATGCGATGTAAATGCATGCGTTGTAATGTCATACATCCATTTTGTGGCCTCAGAATGTGGCAGGCAGAGTGGACCCACCATGATTTGATCCCAGCAAATGGATCATTAGCTGCAATCAAAGCAACCGCCCGTGGCAAGAGGTGGTAAGCTTTCAAAGTTGTGGTGCATAAATAGAGTATTGAACTGGGCTGAGCAAGCAAGATTCCTTTAACTGGTGTTGGTAATCTGGCCAGAGGCATGGGAGGTAACATTTGCACAGCAGTGTGGAAAAAGTATGCATTTACCAGCACAATTTCCACATTAATTGGCCAACAGTTTGAGGCTCTGAAGGGGCAACAATAAAATATTTCAAAACAAATGTGGTTGCCTCTTGTAATAAGGAACCAACGATGGACTATGGGGCTTCCAAACTGTTTATAAATGATCCCCAATTATCACAGAAAGTGGCATGATGGGCAAAAAACAGCCAACTAGAAGAGGCTGCAAGTGATTAGAAGTGGCTAAGTAGAAATCAAGCATTACATCCATTACCTTGTTGACTGGTACGCCAAGTCATGATTCCATGCTCACAAGCTCACTGTGACTTAGGTCTCAACCTGCACTCTACTCAGGAGGGCCAAATATGGCAGCACTAGCCTGGGGCTCCTTGTGTTCTCTTCTGGAGGGGGCCTAAGCCTGCCAGTTCAGGATGGACAGTTCCCACAAGAAGCAGGGCCATTACTGATTTGCAGTGGCATGGTGGCAGAAGAAGGATAGATTGGGATATGGTCCAAGCAATCGCAAGTTGCTGAGAATAATTCAAGCATGTGTCATAAGCCCCGGTGTTCACAATTAAGTGCCGGTGCTGGGCACTGGAATCCACCGGCTCAAATTAAGCACTGTTCTCATCACTCATGGAAAATCTGCTGCAGTTGTTTTTTTCATGCACAGAAATTCAGGTGAAACACCCTGGACCAAGTGGGCTGCAGACAGGCAGATGATACACAGGCTGCAACAGGGGTATTTTCTAGTTGCATCTCAGTCTGTCAAGAGTCAGACAATAGAGCAGTACACAGAAGTAGCACAGAGCAGCAAAACAAACCATTCTATGCTTGTGACACCAAGGACAACATGGCAACCCTACAAGAAGTCTACCACCACTATTTCTTTCCCCTACTATTCATAAGGTCATGGTAATTGCATGCTACTGCCCCGGAACGGAACTAAGATAGTGTGCGAGGCACCTGCCGTCTTTTCCTTGATGTTTCAGCTCTAAAAGCACTAAAAGCACTCAACACCCTCTCCTCTGCTTCTCCGTTTGTTGCCTACCACCTCGCAAATTTTGCTTCCCCCCTTTCTATCGCTTCGTCCTACGCTTCTCCCAACTTCTCTTTCCCTTCCATAATTTCTTGTTCTCCTTCCCTCCTTCTCTGTCCTACAACTCTACTCCGTGTCTTCCTCCTGCTCCTTCCTCCTTCACTGTTTTCTTTCTCACCTCCATATCTCAGCTTCTGTAATTCTCCTCTCCTCCCACCTCCATTATCCTACCTCTGTTATTCCTTCTTTCTCTATATTCATTGCTCTCTCCTATTACCAATCTTCCCTTCGCCCTCCTGTTATCTCCATCTCTTGAGCACCTTCTACTCCCCTCCGCCCTTCCCTCCCACCACTCCATCTTTCCCTTATGTGTCTTTTCCTGTTCTCCTCTCATCACAGGGTCCAGGACAGAAGCCCCTCCTCAACCCTCCAGACCTCTCCCTCCAGACACCACCCACACACCCAGATAAAGGGCTAATTTTGGGAGTCCGTATCAAACCACCCATACAAAGAAATTCCACTGACCTAGGGCCATATGTATCAAGCAAATTCGCATTCGCCACTCAGACCTTTCAGACACTTGAATAATTTCCTCTTAGGTCTTAGTGATGGAGCACTTTATTCAAGAGCGAGGAATCCTGCAAGTGAATATATCTGTCACAAAACCCTTTAAGCCACGAGTTTCAGATGGACATACCCCTATTAGAGGCCGAGATGAGATGTCTAGACAGCATGTAGAACCGGGGAACCTTAGTTGGATATTATTGAGCAGCTTTCTAAGGTCATATGGACATGACTGAGCTTACTTTGAGTAGCAGTTAATGGAATGATATTAATGCAGGTGTTATGTTGTATGTGTGATCAGCAGTGGTGCAGAAACCCTTTCTGCTCCCTCATACCAGTTAATTCATGGCTTCTGGTTGTTTGCGGTTGATAGTAGTCCAAGGGACGTAGACCTATCAGTCCCTGCCCTACAAAGTTCTGTGCAAGGCTGATTTGCAGTTCCCTTGCTCCCCCTTTGGTTTGTGAGAGCAGTGTGGTATTTAGTGCATGCTCTTTTATTTATTTGCAGCCTTCTGTAGTGAGATCCAGACCCCGAGGGGTCTCAACTTTCCAAAAGCTCAACTGAAAAAACATAAACAAAGTTACAATGGAGTTAAAGCAAATATAGGAACTAATTAGTCTGATTACATGAGGTCAATTAAGCATGCATTAGAAGTTAGTGGTTCATAAGTAGATCATTTGGTTGAAAAATATTGCTGTAACATAAGGATTTTCAGTGCCTTTTGATGGTGGATGCGATGGCATTCCAGATTTTGCGGGCAGCACCTGAGAAGAATTGCTTTGAAGTTCTCAGTGTTTTTTACGATACAATGAGTTGGGTCTTCTGAGGGAACGGGAACCATCTAAATTGGTTAACCTATTGGAGAGAGAGTTTAGTGAGCCTTCTTCTAGGGGTTTCTGGATAATGCAGTCCAATTTGAAAGTACTCGGTGTTTTAATGGGAGCCAGACAGACAGCTCAGACAAGCCAGTCATCGCCAGGAGCGTTTCTGGCGGAGGTATCGGGATCCTATCGAAAGAATAAATCACAAAAGGAAGCTATCTCAATATAAGGAGGCTATCAAATTAGAAAAATCATTTTATTTCACAAAAACTGAATTGCGCAAATCTCCTATGGACTTATTCAAAGTGATTAATATGCTATCCTCCCCGCCTGCTCCATTATAAAACGACTGTTCACAGGATTTTTGCGATAAAATGGCCAATTATTTCCACTCAAAACTTTACTTCTAGAGGTCCATTCCTTTTTGGAAAAAACTAAACTTTGAGCTCTCAACTACTGCCCAACAGACTAACTCTCCACTTTTTAGCTTTCTCAACATTGACCACTTTTCTCCCTTTATCTGACTAACATACTGATAAACTCCTAGGGGTAAAAATACATAAGGCTCTCCCTTAGAACCCTGTTCCCTGAAGCTTATGAAGCTTGGAAGACAACTTATTGTCCTCCGTTAAACATCGATTCTTAATATAGTTATCTCTTCTGGACATTAACATTATTAGCTGTAAAACAGCGGTTGTTAAGCCTATACTCAAGAAACACAACCAGGAGCCCTCCAAGCCCAAAAACTAGCGACCCATTTACCTGCTACCTGTTCCCTCCAAGATTTTGGAAAAACACCTAAATACCCAGTTGAGCACCTACCTTGAGTAACAGCATCTACTTGACCCTTCCCAATAGAGATTTAGGACAGACCAGAGATCTGAAACTGCATTAACAGCTGCTGTCAGTAACATTCTTACCGAAGTTGATGCTGGGCACACTACATTGCTGATACTGTTAGACCTATCTGCAGCCTTCAATACCAACTCTTCGCAAGGCTGACTGATCGTCTACAGGAAATTGGGATGTTAGACTCTGCCTTAGACGTTTTGTTCTCATTCCTTACAGACAGGCTACAATAAGTGAAGATGGATAAATTCTATTCTGATCCTATATCTACTTTATGTGGAGTCCCGTAAAGCTCCTCCTTAAGTCCCACACTGTTCAACATATATTTCTCTCCACTGGACAAGTTGTTTCAATCGTTTGGATTGAAGGCCCAATTTTACGCTGATGACACACAAATAATTGTGTCCATTACAGATAATCTAGAGGCCTCAGCAGCAATTTCAACAGCTGCATGCAGGCTGTTGCCTCTTGGATGGCAAACAACTTTCTCCAACTTAATGGGGACAAAACCGATGTTCTCGTCTTCGGCCACCAACAAAATATATGGACTCATTCATGGTGGCCATAAATGCTTGGATCATGCCCTCACCCTGCTGCCTCGGCAAAGAATCTTGGGGTCATAATTGACAACAAGCTTTCCTTTGACCCTAGGTGAACAGAATGGTATCTTCTTGTTTTTTGGTCATTAGGACTCTGAGGAAGATCTTTCCTTCTTTATCTCATCTATCTTGAAAACAGGCAGCGGTTGCCCTGGTTCTGTCCAGATTAGATCATTGTAATGCCCTCCATCTGGAAATTAACAAGGGATTGTTAGAAATGGGGGTCTCTAGTTGGCAGAGGTAGGTACCTTTGACCATATAGAGACCCTTGCTTCTAGTCAGGGTAAGGGGGATACACACTTTAGATAACCCCTGCTCACCCCCATGGTAGCTTGGCACAAGCAGACAGGCTTATCCCAAAGGCAATGTGTAAAGTATTTGGACCAATACCCACAGTAACACAGTGAAAACACCACAAATGGACACCACACCAGTTTACAAGAATAAAGTATCTTTATCTAAACTACACAAGACCAAAAGAACAAAAATCCAACATACAAGACCTCAGTAGAATGTCTTTCAAAAAGTTGTTGCAAACATACACTTGTAGATGATGAAATGCAACACTTTACTCACAAAGTACCTAAGATGCATAACGCAAAACAAACAAAAGGGTCGCAGAGAAGGCGATGCGTCGATTCTTCCTGCGCTCCTGTTCAGATGCGACAAGATGGCGCCTTGATGCTTTGCGATAATCCAGTGTCATGCGAGAAAATTGCATCTTGACAGCGGTGCGTGCATGGCCATGTGGCAAAATCTGGTTTTCTGAGCCACGACAGGACCTCCAACACGCTTCACCCGTGATGCAATGACACCCTCGGTGACAGCAAGACGCTTCTCCGGTGTTGCGGCGATGATCAGAAGCAGCGTGCTTCCTCAGCGATGCGTTGGCCCTGCGGCACGCTTCTCCGGTGAAGCGAGGGCAGCCTCTGTGTGGCTTCAGGCTTTTCCTGTGATGCGAAGGCGAACACCGCCGGTCGCGACACGCTTCCTCGATGATGCGGCAGTGGCTGCTGCGGGGGCATCACACTTCTCTTGTTACATTGCACTTCCAGCTTCCTTCAGCAAAAAGGCCTCACACACAGTTATAGGCCCTCCTGGCATACTGGAACTCCCAGCAAGGAAGTTCAGGGAAGCTGGGGGTGAAGTCCTTTTGTGCCTGGGACTTCAGAAACAGGAGGCCAGCTCTTCTCAGGCCCTGGGAGACTTTTCTTCAGAGGGACACTGCACAAAGCAAATCCCTTCTTCAAGCAGGGGACACAACACACAGAAAAGTCCTTTAGTTCTCTCCTCAGTAAAATCAGCTGCACTCTGCCCCCACCGCTCTATGGGGCCTTGCGAAACCCTGGTGGGCCGACTGGAATGTGGCTGCCATTTTGTGACAGGCGGGCTGACTGTCCTGCTTACTGCTCCTTGACGAGTTAGAGGGCTTGCTAGATGGATGATCGCTGAGCCCCCTGTGGACAGCTTCGACAACACGCTGCAGAGAGCCAGGGGAGGCACATGAAGTTCATTTGCTATGACCCCAGCGCAGAACCTGTGCATGCTGCTTACTGACCCTTGAGCCCCTGTGGCTGCTGACGCAGGATCTGGCGGGCTAGAACATTGGGGTGTTGCTTCTCTCACCGGGCGAAGATACAGACTAGCTGGAAGCGAGGTGACACTCTTCTTCATGGCCCGTGATGCAGGGGGCCCACTACGGAGATTGCGGCAGGTGCCACTGCGCCGCATTGCGCTATCTGTGCCTGGAAGGATGGGACTGGGCACTCTCCTTGGGAGGCAGGTGAGACAAAGTCCTGGTGGTGACTGCCCTAGTTGGGAGAGAGCCTGGTGCCATCACTAGAAGACACCCACTATATCCCCTGTGAAGACGCGATATCGGTGCTGCAACTGCTCTCATGCAAAGATACGGAGAAGCGAGCATGAGGACACCCATGGGAGGTCAGGATGGGCCGAGTGGACAGAGCGCAACTGAAACTGACGTTTGACCAGAAGAGGCGCTTCGATCGAGGATGGAGCCAGGGAGCAGGACCAATCAACTGCAGGCCAACCCCAGACACACAGCAAGGGCAGTACTTCTCCTCAGTCTCGTCAGCTGAACTTCTTTGGCAGGGATTTCTCTTGATCACAAAGTAGTTTTGGAAACTTTAAATGCCTGTGTTTCCACAACAGGAGCCCAGCTCTTCTCAGGCCCTTGGAGACTTTCTTTTCAGGACACAGCACACCGCAAAGTCCTTCTCCTTCCTTTGGCAGAAATAGCAACTGCAGGCCAACCCCAGACACACAGCAAGGGCAGTACTTCTCCTTCAACTCTTCAGCTTTTCTCCTCAGCGAAGGTTCCTCCTTGATTCCAAAAGTAGTCTAACTTTCAGGGGTCTCAGCTCCCATGTTTATACCCCAAAAGTCTTTGTTCAATAAGTGTGAGAGGTCCTGGACCCAGTCCAAACTAGTTCTGGGTGCACTCTGCCAGTGCACAACTTCTTCCTTTGTTAATGTGGGCCAGGGTCATCAGACACATCACAGGGGGTGGAGCCAGCATTGTGGAAGATAGGCACAGGCCTATTCATGCCCAGGTGCTACTCCTCCCACTACTCCAAATGCAGCAAGGTCTATTCAGCCTAGTGCTGACTCACCCAGACTCCTGGAGCCAGCCCTGCCCCTGTCACTCTCAAACCAGACAGTCAATCCACAAACAGGCAGAGGCACACAGAAAGGATGAACAAGAAAATATCTAAAATAAAGAGGAGCCCCTTTGAACCAAAGGAATAGGGCACCATACAGTGATCAAAGAACAGTATCCTTTGGACAAAATTATATTATCTAGACATCATCCATTCTGTATGTTACATTCAAACCTAGTCTCTCACCTCCAGTTGCACCTAGTCCATACTCAAGAAGATTAAACAATATATTGCCAACAGATAATCAGAACACAAAAATTATGCAAAAATACAAACCGATTTATTGATTTAAAAATTCAAAAAAGATCCTCCCCGTCAGCTAGAATAGCAATCAACGGTACCCTCTCCAACCCGTTTCAACTCTATCAGGGCACCAGGCAAGGCTGCCCACTCTCTCCAGCACTTTTCCTCCTAGCCCTCGAACCCCTCCTAACTGATATCAAGTGCAACGAAGACATTGCGGGCGTCTCTTTCGGTGACACTCGGGTAAAACTAGCAGCCTACGCTGATGACATCTTAATCGCAACGGAAGACCCTGCTAAATCTATTTCTGGACTCATGTCCTCAATCGGTAAATACTCAGCCCTATCAGGTTATAAATTAAATAGGACAAAACTGAAATCAAGCCCCTAAATGTCCATACCACCAAGAAGGTCTTGGGTGACTCTGGACTAACATGGCAAACGGATGTTATTAAGTACTTGGGAATAGAATTCACTGACTCTCTTCTAAGCACACTCAGACACAATGGAACCACTACCCTTACCAAAATTAAATGACTCCTTGATGGTTGGTCCCCTCGTTTTATTACGTGGTGGGGTCGGGTGGAAACCATAAAAAATGATGGTATCCCCTTTAGTCAACTATCTCAGCACAATGTTACCCCTTACCCTCTCCAAAGAATTCCATAACAAGCTCGACAAAATGCTTTCCTCCTTCCTCTGGCAAGTTAAAAAAGCAAGAATTAGTCTAAAGAAGCTACACTTAGATAAAAACCTGGGAGGCGTCAATCTAGCGGACTTTAAGTTATACCAAACCGCCTTTCTGGCCAGACAGGGTTCGTATTGGATAACGCCACAGTCGGACTACACCCCGGTGTGGCTGACTGTGGAAAAATCCCTTCTCCAAGGCCTCGACCCCTCCCCCATTCTCACCATTAAACTTCGCCCCAGCCTAGGCTCAGGCCCCATCTTTAAGAATACCAAAACGGCCTTACTCCAGGTGAGCAAACACCTGCCACACCAATTCCGGAAATCAAAATGGGAATCGCTCTGGCAGAACAACACCCTAACATATAAAGGGAAACCATTGCATAACACCACATGGATAGCCAAAGGTATACACTTCCGGCACCAACTCTATGAGGGCTCGTCACCGCTCTCCTTTAGTGCACTACAAAATAGATATCAACTCCAACACATAGAATTCTATAACTTTTTACACATCAAAGTAGCACTCACAAAGGCAGACTTAAGTGATCTCACCCCCTCACTCCCTGGCTTCCTCACTACGCTCAATAGACTTGGCCATCAAGTTTCGAGAATCTACAAATTAATCCGCCCACAAAGTACCACCTTGACTGACTCCCTAAGATTATTTTGGGAATCTTATTCGTCCACACCAACTTCAGAAATAGAGTGGGCCAGGACTTGGGAATCCACCACACATTACAAAATCAGCCCTATTCTTTCCCAAACTAAGTTCTGGCTACTCCACAAAGCCTTCTGGACGCCCAAGAGACTATTCCTACATAACATTAGGGACGACAACACCTGCTGGAATTGCAGGGAAGAAATTGGGGACCTCGAACACTTAATACTCAAATGCCCTTGTGTCACCACCTACTGGAACAGAATCTTTGATTTCATCACCAAAGTCTTACATGTCTCGCTTCCGAGAGAATTCTCATCCCTCGTGTTGGGATTTACCAAAGCCTGGTACTTTGTGATTTATATAAGATACTCGTTAACCACAGCCCTTGTTCACAGATTGTGTGGTTTACGAGGCGTCAATGCATTTCGATGGCTATCTTATACCACCATCTTTATCAAGACAAAGGTTTTGACTCTCTTTGATATAAAGCTTGAACGTGATCAGTTAAAAACACCTATAATTGGCAAGGAAAGCCACTCTCGATATATTGGGCAAGTAATTTCTATAGATCTAGGGGCATAGCCTCCTCTGTTTAATCCAGATTGCACTGGGATATATCTTAGTGTCCCCTGGTTATGCCCCTAAAATGTGCTCGTGCTATACAATATAGCCGATGGGTGTATAATGTTCCAGGCCAAATGTTGGTATGACTTATGATTGAGGACAGCAATGTACAATTAGACTTCGGGCTACTTTAATCTGGGACGGTAATGGCAGTTTCCTCCTATAATTACTCAAAGATATTGCATTCTGAAATTCCCTTTTATAATTAGGGTCCTGCCAGAGCTTGAGTTTGGCCAGGATCTCTATGTGGTGATTACTCGTGCCTCTTTGGTCATCGAGTTCTAGGGGACAGCCAAAGCGTAACTCTTGTCCTTTTATTACTGCTTAGCTCGGGTGCGTGAGCTCAATTATCTTCTGCGTCCCTGTGATTAATCATAGAGCGACGGAATCATGTCTTGCCTCCTCGCTTTTGAATTCCTCACTGAGGCTGGCCGGCCGTGTCTTAAAGAACGGATGATGTCTAGATAACATCATTTTGTCCAAAGTATACTGTTCTTTGATCACTGACCAAGAACATAGCCACTTTCTAAAAGTGCTATTTTCAAACACAGAATTTAAAAACCATCCTTCCTAAAAGATGTGTTAGTAAATTCTGAGTTCGGGGGTAGCAGATTTCAAATTTCTATCTTGCTCCTATGGGAAGAAACACAGGTAAACATGTTACACAGCCTTCCTCATTCTGTCCTATGGACAAGATAGCCTTTCAATATTGAAAAATGAAATTGGCAGTATTTCACTATCAGGAAATGTTAAACACACTAGTTCATGTCCTACCTTCTACATACACTGCACCCTGGCAGGGGGGTACCTTGGGCCTACCATAGGGTTGTCCTAGGCGTAAGAAAAGGGAAGGGTTAGGCCTGGCAAGTGGGTGCACTGGCCATGTCGACATGGCAGTAAACAAACTGTGCACAGGCACTGCGGTGGTGGGCCTGAAACCTATTTTCAGCGCTACACATGTGGGTGGCACAATCAGTGCTGCAAACCCGCTAGTCATTTGAATTACCAGCCCTGGCACATTCACTGCACTTTGCTAGGGACCTACTGGTTAAACAAATACACCAATCATGGATAACCAATCACAATAACAATTTACACAGAGAGCATATGCACTTTAGCACTGATCAACAGTGGTAAAGTGCCCAGAATCCTATAGCCAACAACCACAGGTCAGGAAAAACGAAGAAGGAAGAAGCAAAAGGTTTGTGGATAACCCTGCAAAAAGGTCCATTTCCAACAGGGATCCATTCATAAGTTGTAGCTTGTTTAGAATGCTGCAGAAAGATTGATTTTAGACCTTCCAAAATTTCAATCGATCTCTCTTGCCATTCGCAAACTGCATTGTCTTTCTGCCGAAAAGTGAATTCTGTTCAAGGCCTTATGTATCGTTCATAAGGCACTTTTTAACGTTGGCCCCAAAGGTAAACAATTTCTATTCCAGCGCTACGTCCCTGTTAGACAGCTGCGTTCTGCCAACAAGAACTGGCTGGTAGTACCAAGGTTCAGGAAGGCAAAGTCGGGAGGAAGAGCCTTTACTGTGGCTGCATCCAAGCTTTGGAACACTTTACCTATATCAATTTCTTGTCTAGAGTCACACACCCTATTTCGTAAATAATTAAAGATCTGTCTTTTTGCCCTTAAATCTTTAAAGTACTGATATCTACCTTCCCCGACCTGGCTTCTGCTATCAGCGCCTTAATGCCTTTAGGCATTGTTTGCGCTCTATAAGTTGACTATTCATGCATTCATTCATTTATTCATTCATAGGGGTGATATGGTCAAAACATCTTGTGCCAGATAACAGGCAAGAGTTGTGTGATCCAGTTTTGAGAGGACTGTCGATCGAACAGCATTTTGAAATCATTGGTGGGTATTAGTGGTTTGACCCATTTAAGAAGATTTATTTGGAAACAGGGCATTCTTTGCTATAGCATTGATATGTGTGTGCAAGTTGAGATTAATGTAAAGGGTAAGCCTAAAAATGTGGCCTTGTCTGCAAGTGGGGGGCAGGGGTTTAAGCCAAGAAGCTTTGTTTAGGTTATCCAGTACTGGTGAGCCTCACAGCTTTCTAGTAGTTAGGCTAGGAAAGGGAGATTGGAGATTAAGCAGAGCTTTTTACAGTCATTAGGGTCTACATCTGGTTTCTACAGAAGTGGAGTGATCTGGCCTGCTTTAAGGCAGTCAGGCACTACACGTTCGCTTAGGTAGAAGATTATCATTACAGTAATGAAAAGGATTAGGGATATGGCTAGTTGTTAATGTTTTTTCCGGGACAACATCAGCATAGTCAGAAGAGGGTTTGATAGCTGACACTGTGATTTCTAGTGCAGGTTTGGTTAGCAGTTCAAAGTTAGTCTGTGTTCTTTGTATTTGCATGGCAGTACTTCAGGTGGAGTAAGGAGGAAAGCTTTTGGGATGGATAGATCAATTTTGTCAATCTTGCTGGAAAACAATTCGGGGAGATTGTAGCAAGATTTTTATTTGTTAGGGAGATTGAGTTTGAAAACTTCAAAGAGCATTTTGGGTGTCTTTTTCTCCAGCGACATTTCTCTTCTGAAGAATACTGCTTTGGCTTTGAGGATATTGCATTTGTACTGACTGCACTTACAGTTTAAGGTTTTAAGGGATTAATTAGAGGGGTTTTGTCACCAAACATATTTAAAGGTTCAGAGCATCCTTCAGTCCTCTAAGAGATGTTCAGAGAACCATTGTGCTGAGGAGGAGTTGTAAAGTTTTTTTAATTGAGTCGAGCAAGTTTGTTAGCTACTTTAGTCAGGTTGCGTTTTAGTTCTCCATAAGTTTCATCATGCCAGTGTTGTTTAATGATTGTCAGAGTTTTTAGGTACTTTTGAAACCTAGCATGGATTTATTGACATTGTTAATATCTCTGATCCAAGATCTACATTTCTTAGGCAGGCCACAAGAGGGGTGTTTTGTGCAGAGGAATAAGAAAGGGATTAGGAAGTGGTCAGACCAGTCCACTGGTATTGACGGTAGACATGTAATGAGATTTGTACTGCTGATGATAAGGTGTAGGCTGAAGTGTTTAATGTGTGTGTGGGGGAGGAGTAAAATTGTTAGCGATCAATGTTGATTAAGAAGAAAGATAGTTGGAAAACTGCTGATTCAGATATATCACCTCAGTGGAAGTTGAAATCTCTAAGGAAGATGTTATTTGAGTTGTTATTTAATCTTACAGCAATGCGTTTGATTAGTTATTCGACAAATGTAATGTGGAAAATCATGGACTTCTGGTGAGAAGTCTTTATTACATCCAATAGGTATTTGAAACCCAGAGTCTGGATTTATTTCAGGTTTGTTATTGGAGGGAGGATGTGTAGATAAGAGCTATACCTCCTCCTTTTTTACCAGATGAGTTTTTGGTGGCTGATGTTGAAACAACAGGGGATCGGAAGGTCAAGTAAGTGTTGGGATGTGCATTAAAGCCACATCTCAGTTGAAATTTGAAAGTCGAGGTTGTGGGAATGAATTGGGTCTGCAATTTCAATGCAATGGTTGGATGCAGATCTGCAGGTGTACAGCAGGCATTTAAAGGATGAACAAAGAGATTTGTGAATGGAAGAGAATGTGATGGGCACTTGAACAAGATCATGGGAGCATGAGTGGCAAGTTTTGGGAATTTCTCCCATTGTAGAGTAGTAACGGTGGAGGAAGAGCAGCTGTCCAGAGAATATAATATGTTGTTGAGGGTATCGCTGAAGGGGGCATAATTATCATCTAAAGAAAAGGGGATGAGGTGCTAGTCTGAGAGTGATCCTGCTCTTGATGGAATTGTAGGGTCGGTGCACACTGGATCGTTGTGCGATCAGGTCTGTTTTCTTGGCCATGGAGAGAACATCATGGGATCTGTTGGAGGATTTAAGGAGATTTGGGTGGGGGAGATAGTAGCTGAGAGAAATGCCCAGGGATCTCAGAGCATTTTGCAGTTGAAGATTGGAGAAAGATAAGGATTTCTTCCCTGTTAGTATGTAGTCCAGTTTTTCCAGGAGTACATTCTGACCAAAGGTAGGAGATGGTGTACATGGAAGATTAGGGGTGTTTGTTAAGTTGGCCATGTCAAAGATGGCTATATTGGTTGGGTTAGTGGCAGGTGATGAGGGGCAATCAGAGCGGTGGAAGGAAGAGCATAATGTGAGGTAAGTATTGGAGCTAAGGGAGAGTCTGTCTTCATGAAAGGGACGTGTTCATCAGTGGGTGGGGTGAAAAAGGTTAGGGCTGAGTGAGAGTGAGTACACGTCAGGAAAATGAGTTAAACTTTTTGGTGTACAAGGGAGTTCTGTTGAAGGGGTAATGATGGAGGTGATGATTCCCCTGTGAGAGAGAGAAAGTTAGAGGGTAGAAGTGGGGTAAGGGGAGGGCATGTGGTGAGGGGAGTTGCTTTCAGTAGGGGGAGTGGGGCTTTGAGGGGCTCATGAAGGGGAGGAAGTGTGGAGGTGAGATATGATATGGATATGAATGTGGGTGGGGGAATGAGAGCTGAGAAAGGGATAGTTACTAGAGGAGGAGGTTTGCCTGGAGAGAGACTGGTAATGGGGTGAAGTGAGATAAACTACTGATCAAAGAGTACCACTAGTTTATCTGTAAACTGGATCATTATCTTGCCATTGTTGTAGATAGAGATTGACAGTTCTCCAGGAGGACGAGAAACAGAAGGATGACAGGTTTTCTCCCATGTGAAATCTGCTTGACCTTGGCTACTGGTAGTTCTTTGGATAGAACATCTTCCCAGATCACGGGTAAGGGGATCAAGAAAAGAATATCCATCTTTAGTCAGCCTATATGGCCAGAGTATGAACGATCAATGAATAGTGTTTCCTGGAATTCTCTATTGAGCTTGTGGTTGAAGTTTTGTGTACCACATTTAGAGAGGTTGGAGGAATATTATTCTGAAAAAATTGGACCAGGTTCGAGGAGTTTTTCATAGCAAAAAGTAATAGTGGACTGTCCTATGTTTGGCATCTAAAAAGGGGAGGGAGCGGATTAAAGGAGGTGACTTTAAGGAGGGCTGAGTTTTGGGTCCTGGTGAAATATTTATTAAGGAGTAGGGGGCAGAAGTGTCCTGCATAATGGATGCAATAGCTTTTTAAATAAAGATGGTTAGAGTAAAATTCCTGAAGTTTCTAGGATAATCACAATGTGAGGAATCTCCTGTTAGGATATCCACCTGAAAGAAAACAGATGGAGGTGGGTTTGTTGTTTAAGAATGTTTATGAAAGTAGAGGGGGCTAGCAGTGAATTTGGGGATGCCTAGGATTGTTTATGCTTCTTTTATATTTCTTTGTATATTTCTATACTCATGAGATAGTGAACCTCATTACGTTACTTAGGGCTTGGCTCATGTTGAGTCATTTTAAGTCATTAATTGTGATCAAGGAGCAGCAGGGTCTTTATTCATTACTGATGGGTAGGACTAGATAAAGTTAAGAGCCCTTTCTATTATTAAAGTTGCTGGAGGCATGGAGGGTGGAGTAAATCACTGAAGGGAGGGATCAAGTCCTCTTTTTGTATCAAAGCTCACACTTGAGGAGAGGCTGGGACTTATTGTTGAATACTGGTGGGTAATCTGTTTTTTATTTTATTTGAGAGTCCTTTCTTAATTTTCATTGCTGGTAGGGTAGAGCAAGACCATTTTCTCGATCAGAGAACTGTTTGATTCAGTAGTCCTTCCTCTGTTTTTGTTGCTGGCCCCTGGAGGCTGCCCGAATGCAGCGGCTGTCGGCTAGGGATAGTGGGTTGGGAGCAGGAAAGAGATCAATATACTGGGTCCAACAGGCTCAGCAGGTAGTAGGAGCACACCCGACTGTCGCCCAACCCCACAAGGAGCACTGGGAGTTTAGACAGCGAGAAAAAGCACCATAACCACAATTGATGGGCCATTAAAAGCAGGACACTGTGTGCAATGGAGAAATGCTGGAAAAGGTGTCAGCAAGCACCTGTACCATACACAAGCATGATCCTAGTCAAGTGAGTAGGGAGAGTGCTGCCTCTCAGCCTCATTGATGGGATCCAGAGCGAAGCAGTGGCAGAAAACTCCAGTGGTGTTTTATCCGGGGTCCATGTAGGTCAGTCTCTTTAGGAGCGG
This sequence comes from Lissotriton helveticus, assembly GCF_964261635.1. Lineage (NCBI taxonomy): Eukaryota > Metazoa > Chordata > Amphibia > Caudata > Salamandridae > Lissotriton > Lissotriton helveticus. Next base: position 1,617,296,799 of record NC_136069.1, read on the forward strand.
AGAAGGAGGAGGTCAATAAGAGCATCTGGAATACAGGATTTACACCAGCGGTGATCCCAGCTGATCAAGCTTTTGTGAGATAGTCCTACACTTTGGCCATCTTGCCTGCTTACCCACTTGTTGTGTGCTGAAAAAGGCATTTGTACACAGGATGTCTGGGTCCTTCTACAATGCATACAGTTGTGGTTCTTTTGCATGTAGCATTTACTTATTATAGAAATGTCACCCAGCATACCCTTAGTCAAAGCCAGACTTCACAATGCAAGGATACAAGGGGCCACCCTCGACTGGATCCAGTCCTTTCTCTCCGGCAGAACTCAGAGGATCAGACTCCCTCCCTTCCTCTCCAAACCCACCGATATCAACTGTGGAGTACCCCAAGGATGATCACTCAGCCCCACGCTCTTCAACATCTACATGGCCGCCATCATCAGACAGCATCGGCTCAGCATAGTATCGTACACCGATGACACCCAGCTCATCCTCTCACTCATGAAGAATCCCAAAGACACCAGACTCTGCTTCCATGGAAGAATGAAGAACGTGGCAGCCTGGATGAAAGACAACTGCTTCAAGCTCAACTCAGAGAAAACCGAGGTCCTCATTATCGGAACCTGCACCTCTGCCTGGGACTACACCTGGTGGCACTCCACCCTCGGATATCCACCCACCCCTTCAGACCACGCACAAAACTTCTGCATCATCCTCAATTCCTCCCTCTCCATGAACTGCCAGATCAACGCCGGCGCCTCCACCTGTTTCAAATGCCTGTGCATCCTCCGCAAGACCTTCAAATGGATTCCCCCAACTGCAGAAGGACCGTCACCCACTCGCTCATAACCAGCAGACTAGACTACGGCAACGCCCTTTATGCCGGAATCAACAGAACTCTTCTGCACAAACTCCAAACTATCCAGAACGCCACAGCCAGACTCGTACTCTGGACTCTGCGTCATGCACACATGGCCCAACACCTACGAGACCTCCACTGGCTCCCCGTCGAGAAGTGGGTCAACTTCAAAATCCTCACCCATGCCTACAAATCCCTCAACAACATCGGACCCAAATACCTCAATGAGAGAGTCGCTTTCCACGTACCCAACAGGAACCTCTGCTCCACCGACCTCACTCTGGCAGAGGTCCCTCGCATCCGCAAAACCAGAGCTGGCAGAAGATCCTTCTCCTACATCGCGACCAAGACCTGAAACAAGCTCCCGGTGAACATCAGACGCTCCCCAACCCTGCACACGTTCAGGAAGGACCTAAAGACCTGGCTTTTTGACTAATCCGGAGCTGCCCCCCCTAGCGCATTGAGACCCTCGCAGGTGAGTAGCATGCTTTATAAACCCCTGATTGATTGATTGATTGAGTCCTGGAGCATTGCTCTGAAATGCCAGAAGTGGCTAGTGGGATCAAGAAATTTACACGTGTCAATCCATCAATTATTAATTTGATAAAGCACGACAACTCACCCGTGAGGGTATTAATGCGCTAAGTGTGGGGGGTATACTTTACCTGAATCATCCTTCCTTTCCCACCTTCAAATGTTTTGCTGTGAGATGTCTGATAATTCATGATCATTAGCTGAGGATGTGTATAACAATCCGTAGCCCTTCCTTAACAAACCAGGAACATGATCAGACTTCCAATGAAAGTCTTTAGCTCATGAATAGCGGAGTGCTTCAACTTTCAAATAAAGAATAACTTTTTGCTGCCCTGTTAGACCTGGCACAGCTTGCTCCTGTGAAGTTAGATGCTGTAGGTACTTGCCACTGCTAATCAATGATGTGCAAGTACAGAGGTTCCCTGTATACATTGTGGTGGTAATTGGTTGTCTCTGATTGGTATGTTTGCCTTACTAGCAAGATTCCTAAGTGATGTGCACTCTGTGTGCCAGAGCTAGTACTAAAGAAATGTGCAGATAGGGGACCAAGGTCTTCAGTGGAGGGCCTGTGTGCATTATGCTAAATTAAGCCTGTTGTCCTGACAAGTGCTACCACTTGTCAGGCCTTACTTTCTCTATTGCATAAATATGGTGCACCCCTGTAGGAAGTCCTAGGTAACCCCTAGGCAGGGTACAGTGTAGGTAAAAGGCAGGACCTGTGCCAGTGTGGGTGCAAGGCCCTAACAGTGGAAAATACTCCATTTCGTTTTCCCTGGTGAAAAGCCAACCTGCCTGTAGGACAGAATGGGGGAGGCTGGGTGTAGTATTGTTAGCCCAGTTTCCCAAGAATTAGAAATAGAACAGTGAAGTTTGGTATGTCGGAACTCACAGCGTCATAACGCACCTTTTTGGGTAGATGGTTTTTGTCGCTGTGGGTCCAGAAAGCGCTGTTTAAGAAAATGGCTGAGTTTGTGCTTTAGACCTTTTTGTGTGTCTCAGCAGAATGTGAATTGCCTGCCTGGATCTGGGAGAGGTGAGAAAGGCTGAGGGAGGTCGTGTCCCAGGGGAGGGGTGGGGATGGCACCAGGCTGTGCTGCACCTGGAGTGGGGAGAAGGAGAGGCTTTGAAAAGTGAAGAGGCCTGGTGCAGAGCCATAAAACCATAGACCCATTGCCCTCTGAGTGGTTAAAGATCCAGGCCACCAGTATCAAAGAGAGGACGGTGGCACTGGGGGGGGGGGATACGCAAGACTGATTTAGGGAGGGGTCAGGGACCCCTGAGCACAAGTAAACTTCAAAGACAATGAGGGGTATAACTAGAAGATCTGTAACCCCAAGACTTTGGTTGGGTTGTTGGTGATGCCAACGATGTCGTTGTGAACGGTCTCGGTATCGTTCATAGAAGTGCTGGGAGAGCTTTAACCACTTGGCTGCTAAGGTACATCCCCCTCTTCCCATTGACTTTCCATTGAAATCAATGGAAACTCCATGACGAGTTACCCTTGTCATTAGCACTGAAGGGGTTAAAGACGCCGAGGACGGATCACTGACAAAATATTGAAGGGCAAAAAATTGAACTACAAAAATATCAGAGCAAGAGTATCGATGTCAAGAATATCGACATCCTATCTACAACATGGTAAGTACAAAAATATCGGAAAATTTATTGATGTCAAAAATATCATTTTAAAAAAGATCGTTTTTTTAGTTAAAAAAGTATGTAAAATAAACGAAATAATACTTATAAATAAAATAAACATGGTTAAAAATATTTTATGTTTAAAATTAATAAGTAATATATATAAAATTTAATACAACATGAATTAAACATATACATATATAATATATATACGTACTTAATAATCAGTTTTAGTCAATATTTTAATAACTTATCAATTATTTCAAAATATTATACATTACTAATACATCTATACACATAAAACAATAACATAAATACAAATTAAATAATTATATATAACACATCAAAAATTAGATTTACTTTTAATAATTAATTACATGCTACATTAGCTCAAATATTACGAAAAATATTAAATATCAGAGGGAAGAAAACTACTATTACAAATCCAAAAAAAACAACAGTAGAGAAAGTGTTTGATAGCGTAGGGGTAAAAATTACTATTCCAACTCCAGAGAGTGCAAGAGTAGAGAAACTGTTGGATAGCGTAGGGGTAAACATTACTATTCCCACTCCAGAGAGTGCAACAGTAGGGAAAGTGTTGGATAGTGTAGGGGTAAAAATTACTATTCCCACTCCAGAAATTGCAACAGTAGGGAAAGTGTTGGATAGCGAGGGGTAAAAATTACTATTCACACTCCAGAGAGTGCAACAGTAGGGAAAGTGTTGGATAGCGTAGGGGTAAAAATTACTAATCCAACTCCAGAAAGTGCAACAGTAGGGAAAGTGATGGATAGCGGAGGGGTAACAATTACTATTCCCATTCCAGAGAGTGCAACAGTAGGGAAAGTGTTGGATAGCGTAGGGGTAAAATTACTATTCCAACTCCAGAGAGTGCAACAGTAGGGAAAGTGTTGGGTAGCCTAGGGTTAAAAATTACTATTCCAACTCCAGAGAGTGCAACAGTAGGGAAAGTGTTGGATAGCATAAGGATCAAAATTACTATTCCGACTCCATAGAGTGCAACAGTATGGAAAGTTTTGGATAGCGTAGATGTTAAAAAAAACATACATATAAATAAAATAATTTTTCTATTGATTAATGAATTAATTATTAATTAAATAACTCTAAAATATTTACAAATACCAATAAATAATTATGAAAAACATAATTGCCAATGAATAACTAATTAACAATTAATTAATAATAAATACCAGTGAATATTAATTAATAAATAATAATGGCCAAATAATAAATATTAAACAATAACATATTTTAATAACAAAGACATATTAATTATTTAAAAAAGTAATTACCAATTAACAAATACTGAACAATTAGATAATTTTTCATACCAAAATATAATTAGTATTAGTATTAAACATTAAACATTAATTACCAATTAATAATTACTGATTAATATATTAATTTAAAATATCAATACATAATATGTAATAACATTTAATTACCAAATAATGATTATATTATAAATTAAAATGATTACCAATTATTAATTAATATCCAATACTTTAATAATCAATACCCAACAATACATTTATTACTTACTTAATTAGATTTAAATTACTTCCAACACTATTCCCCTATAAACGCACAACACACACCAATAATACAAAAATACAATTAACATAATCATCAATTAATAAAAGTTAATTACCAATTAATACAAATTCATTACCAATTAATAATTAAATAACAATAATATAATGATCAATACCAATTAATGAAAATAAATTATTACTTAATTACAATTAAATTACTTCCCACCCTATTCCCATATAAACCCACAACCCGCTACAGAACTTAAACGCAAACATTTTTTTAAATGAATTTATAATTCCTAAAAATTAATAATTTGTTTAGTATAATTAGATTACTTCCCACCTATTCCCCTATAAACCCACAACCCGCTACGGTACTAAAACTCAAAATTAACTTAAAAAAACATTATTTACATATACAAATTGTATACATATATTTTCAAACCAGTAGAACACTTAGTAAAACACATATAACACATACATATTAAATACATAATAAAATACATAACAATAATATAAATATCGATATTAGTAACATCGATATTAGTAAAATCGAAATATTTCATATCGATATTACTAACTTCCATATTACTTACATCGATATGATTTTTTTTAATATTATTTACCTTAGGGTCGATGTTCTGTCCATTGATATTGTGTCCATCGATATTCTGTCCCTTCAATATTAGTGTAGGTTTTATTTACGATATTTTGACTTCTCACCGCCGAGGACTGGTCGTGTCTCTGGTGGCTCTGACCTGTCCGCGATCTGGAAGAAACCTCTGCCTCAGGAAGAGTTGCTGAATAGGCTGCGGGAGACACTTGACCCTTGCTTCGTGACCTGGGACTTGTGGGCAGTTTGTAGCTCTTGACCGAGGAGAGACTGAAGGGGTGCTGGAGTGGGTCATGTCCCCCCTTCTTCCCGAGCAGGACTTTGCTGTGTGCTGCATCCTGTACCCCAAGAGCCTGGGGCGAGCTGGCTCCCTGTTCGGGAAACACAGGAACATTTCGAGGAAGTATCAAGTGGCGCGGTGGTGGGACTCTGTCGTGGCAGCCTGGGACTTCCGAAGAGGGTGCCTACGGTGAACATGGGCACCCGGAGCGAATCAAGACTCTGACACTCAGGGTGCATGTCTTGGTTCGGCTACAGGTGTTGGAGTGCCTGTGGTTTGTGGGCATCGTGGAAGAGAGCCAAGATTCGGGACGCGCAGAGGGTGCGTGTCACAGTGCAGTCCAGGCACTATTGAAGAGTGCCAGGACATCATGAGTACTAAAAAGGAGTGAGTCTCCGACACTCGGGTCGGCATGTGGTGGTGCAGCCTGGGGGTTTCTGGAGAGCACCTGGTACCTCGCGTGCACCAGGAGGAGAGGTGAGACTCAGATGCACGTATGTGTGTTGTGGTGCAACCCGGGCTTTAGTGGAGAGCGCCTGAAGACCGTGTGCACTGGGAGACGGAGTGAGTCTCGGACATGCTGGGGTGTGTGTCGAAGGTGCCACCGGAGGTACTGGTGAGGAGTACCGGGGAACGGTGAGCACCGGGGAGTGAAGAAGTCCTAACAGTGCTGGGTAGGAGGGCCAAGTGATCTGTTTCTCGAAGGCAACATGAGATAGCACCAGCGTCGGGTGGAAAGCATCATGGTAGGAGTTTGACCGGCAGCCCTACAGGAACTGAACTACCGGCCTGAGCACGCCTTGCCTGTGGTGACAAGGTTTTGGAGTTAGGCCAAGCCGCTGCACCAGGAGAGTAGAGTGGGGTCGCACCCCCCCCCACAGTAAAGTGGATCATCGCCTGGGGCGGGGTGTGGGCCCAGAGGGACACTCTCTTGGGCTCTCACTGCTGATAGCTGTATGCGCCTGTTGCTTCGCCCCAGATCTTGGTCCGTGCAGGTCCCGGATGGGGCAGTACAGGGTCCAGGGCCCGGAGTGGAACTTGGGTGTCATTGCTGATCCGTGTTGGGGGCAACCAGACGCACAACTTCTAAAACAGTTGTATAACCCTTTGCATATTTGCTGCTAACAAACTATTGAACTATTGGACAATGTCTGACACTAGAAGTGCTTAACGATCTCAGGGGGTTAGTGTGCTAAGCACTGCATTATGTTTCTCTTGCAGGGTAAAGGATCATAGCGTAGCACACTGTATTGGTTGTTTACCGCACTGTACTGAATTGCACTGTGACGCATTACCTTTGTCCTTCCGTGCACAGGGCATGCTGGGGGTGATACGCATTGAATTGTCTTCCTATCGCAATGTACATAATTGCAGCTTGACCCATTAATATATTTCTTCCTTGAACAGGGAATGCTGGTAGCGAGCCGAGGTGCATTATCTTGTGTTGACTATGTACATGATCCTGACGCTACGCATTGCATTGTTTCATTGTGGCACTGTACAAGAACCCATCATTAAGTAGTGCAGTATTCCTTGTATTTTGTGTGGTAATCGAGAGATACGATGTACCAAACCTATTGAGAATGGTTAGAAGTCAGCAAACTGTTGGTTAGAAGCGGTGGTTGGGGATTACGACTGCCGAACCCACCGGGAACAATATTACTGAGTGTATATATGTGGGAGTTTTATCGTGTGGTCATTTTGTATATCTTTTCATATAAAGTATACTTGTTTTATACAAACACGTGTGGAATCCATTTGTGGTGACATCATTGGGATTGCTGCGGGCCTGGTTGCACTTACTGAACACTCGTGCTTTGGAGATCTGCCTGACTGCTCGTGTCAAGCTACTAAGGAGGTGAGCAGGGCTCTCTTGTACGGTGTCCTTTCTTGGACTAACGTGGGATGGGGGGTCCAGGTTGACAGCGGTGCACGCAGGAATGCCGGCTTCTAACATGGCCCTTTTATGTGTTTACGTTTTTAGGGCATTAAACCACACTCAAGACTTTATATCAAAAGAAATATACAGCCTGAGTAAGAATAGAGGCAATGAAAATAGTATAGAAAAATAAAACTTCTCATGTGTCACATGAGCAAATCCAGTGTAGAAAAAAACCTCTGCCGCCAAAGCCAATAAATTGTATTTCATATGAACTCTGTAGCACTCAATATCCGATGCGTGCCAGCAATAGGCATTGTTGGTAGCTTCTCTCTCCTAAACATAACCATACCTGGAATCTGGAAGATGCCTTGCTGGAGCTCCCTGACCGAAAGAAGTTGATGTTTGTCACAGACAGAGATGCAGCACTCTTTGTGAGAGGGCAAAGCAAGACTTACATGAAGCCTGCATGAAGAAAGTCTAAAAGAGTGAGTCCCTTGGTGGATCGGAAGACTTTGATGTTGATTTTTATCCTCAACTCATCAAAATACCCCACAAAGCAGTTGAGATTCAACTAATTCCAAATGTGTTCCACTATTGGAGTGAGGTGAGCCCGAAGTGTTCACACTCTGTCAAATGCAGTGACCAGCCTCATAGGCACATCTTTCTGTTGAGGTCAGGCTTCAGACCGACATTGAGGCTTTTCATCTCCAACTAGGTTTTTAACATTCTGGCCATGGACAGTTCCCCTGTTTATGGAATCATTTACATGTTCCCTCTAGCTCCAAAGTTTAGGAAGGTATGCATATTGAGTTTCAATACTGACCCCTAAAAAAATCCCCAGAGAGCAGTAGTCAAGTAACTGGGACCTGAAGGAGCCTCTGTCTAATGGTGCCCTTTGAAATTTATGAACCAGTTCTGAGAATTGGGCCTCTGGTTTTTGGTGCCATTATTAACTCAGTACTATGAATTAGAAAAGAGTTTGTTTCTAAATTGGTCAACATGTGTGAGTGTGCACGGTGCACCATTATGACCAAAGATCAGCTTCCCAACAGCCCCTTACAAAGGTATATGAGACTAAAAAAACTTGCCTCAGGCCCATTAACCTAACTTTTTAGACAGGAAATGATACTCTATTCTAGTAAGGTAGTGGTTTTGTTTAGGATTCTGTTTTCTGTTTTTGATCTAGTTAAGGCGATTGGGCCTCACATGCTTCAACTTACTGAGCTAGACATGAAGAAGTGGCATAGCATAAAGGATTTGATTGCACGCTTCTACACATGAAGTGTGTCTGTATGTGTGTGTATGTAGCATTGGGAATATATTACTTTTGGTACTGTTTACTTTGTGCCCCTACAGGCTCCCTAGTTCTGCATACATTCCATTGACCCCAACTTACATGTCTGGTCCTGAAACCACTGTGAATGGTCTGCTCTGTCCGGACCGAGTCATTCTCGCATTCCTTCCCCTCCACCTCTCACCTGGCATTTTGGCCTGGTGAATTGCCGCTCTTTGGCTGTCCACAAGCTTGACCTATTTTGTCTTTTAACTGACTCTAAGCCAGATGTATCATTTCTCAATGAGACATGGTTAACAGAGGACTCTGAGCCTGTTGTGGTTCAAGCTCTTCCCTCTGGGAAACACAATATAGGGCGAGAAAGGCCGGGTAAAACCGGTGGTGTGATACTGATTATACACAGAGAATCGCTAAAGTATCAAGAAGTTGCTCTTCGCGTTAATGCTCTGCCCAACGTTTACATTCTGAGGCATACTTTTGTATAGACCTACTGGCCCATATTATCAATTTTGGCAGGTCCTTCCTGAAGTGATTTCTGGATTAGGTATTGGCAGGCCCAACTTCACTTTACTTGGCGACTTCCATCTTCTTGTAGATGATATGAATGATTGTGCATCCCAAACCCTTTTACATGAGATAGACTCTTTGAAGTTAAGGCAGTTGGTGGAGAGTCTGACCCATGATAAAGGGAACACCATTGATCTTGTTTTCAGCAATATTCATGACCTTCAAGTCCAAACCCCTCTTCCTCTAACCTGGTGAGACCATTTTTTGATCCCTTTTTTCTTACTAAGTCTACCTTAAATGTTCCTCCCCTGCCGGTCAGGTGGCTGGAACGTCCCTGGTCCAAACTCCATCTGGAAAACTGGCTAGCGGTTCTGGGAGCATTTAAGTGGGGATCTCTGATCAAGTTGTGGCAGTCAGTTGTCAGTATAATAAATGGTTGGTGAAATCATTGTAAGAGACCCTCCCCCCCTAGGTGGTGGAAATACCGCCAGCTGGCCCATAAATCTCCTTGGTTCAATGACCATCTATTGGCTCTGAAGAAGGAGCGTAAGCGTTTGGAGAGGAAATGCAGAAGGACACTTGATGAGACTAGTAAATCTGTTTATGTACAATATTTATTAGGATCTAACAAGCAGAAATAAAATCTGCTCCAACTAAGTTCTTCTCTACTAAAATTGTTAATTTTTCCAACTCTCCTAAAGAGATCTTTAATATCCTTAACAATATCACTGAGCCTCTAATAGCCAGTTCTTCTCCAGTTGCTTCTGTGCAGCATATTAATGATTTGGCTCTTTTTTTCAGAATAAAATCCTGGCTATCTACTGCTCCTTTCCAGATTGCACAATTTCGTGGTGTCCTGCTGTAACATACACCTCCCTCTGATACAACATTTCCAATGCTCTCTGTGAACCTGGTGAACAATCTTCTCAACACACCACAATCTGGCTCACCTCTGGACCCTGCCTACCCCCAGAATTTAAGGCAGGGTTAAAATGCATTATTGATGTACTTAAAGAGATGCTAAACCTTTTCTTCTCTTCCGGGTGGGTCCCCCAGATGTGGAAGCATGCAAAGGTCAAGCTACTGCTAAAAAAAACCTTATCTGAATCCCTTTTGTTTGAGCAACATCAGGCCAATCTCCTTGCTTTTTGGAGTCTCCATTGTTTTAGAAAAGCATGTCAATAGAATGTTGTCTGCTTTCCTTGAATCAAAAAGGATCTCCTCCCCCCCACCCATACGGGTTTCCGACCTAAACATAGTATGGCAACTGCATTATTGGCTGTGGTCGGAAAGCTTAGGCATCTCCTTGATCAAAGTGAATTGGTGGTCATTATTCTTTTAGACCTTAGTGCAGCCTGCAAAACCCTGGATCATCATACTCTCATTCAGAGAGTCTCAAGGGTCGGTGTCAAGGGCACAGCACTAGAATGGCTCACCTCTATCTAGGAAAATCATTCCTTCCAGGTCTTGGATCAGTCTTGCTCTCCAACCACTCTTCCTCTGAGTTGTGGGGTTCCTCAGGGCTCCGCCGAGATTGTTCATTCATTTGGTTTGTAATTGGTCTCGTACACCGATAACACTCAGTGAGTTGTTTTAATTTCTCCCAACCCTAGTTCCAGTCACCTTTCTTTGACCCCCCACCTCCAAGCAGTAGCCAGTTTGATGGCTGGATGCAAATTAAAACATAATGAGCACGAAATGTAAGTGATGCTGATTGGTAATAACTTTGCTAGCAGCCTTCCCTGCCCCTCATTTGACGTCTTGAGCAAGTTACCAGCCCCCAAAAATGCAGTAAAGAGCATTGGGATGTGGTTAGACCTTAGTCTTACAATAGATCATTAAGCGATAAAGCTTGCCACCACTTGGCTGAAGCTGTTGTGAAAGGTTCGCAACCTTTTCCCATTTACAGCGAGGAGAGTGATCATCCAGGCTCTTGTGTTGTCCTGCCTTTATTATGGAAACACCCTGTATCTCAGTTCACACCGCTCTTTCATTAGGAAGTTGCAGGCTGTGCAGATGCATATTGAAAATTCCCAAACACCAGTCCGCTTAGACATCTCAGGGATCTCCATTGGTTACCGGTGGAATGACAAGTACAATTTAAGACACTCTGCATAATTCATAGGGCCCTCACAAGAAAGGACCCTCACTGTTGAGACTGTTAACCTCCCATAAACTCCCTTTCCCTTCAGCTTGTGCCATGCGGGTTCCAAGGATCCAAAGATCCCGATAGGGCAGGAGATCCACCTTGTTTTGAGCTCCTAAACTTTGGAACGCCATGCCTCTGGATCTGCGCTTAATAGAGCTTTTCCATGACTGAACCCTCTTGCAGGCTTATTATTTTATGGTGTCTCTTACAGTGATGGGAGGCCTCCAGGTAGCCATATGCAATACCAAAACATTAGATTAGACTAGCAAAGGTTTTCAGGTACCTTGGCCAGAGGTCCTCTTTCACAGACCCCAGTGTCTAAGCCTGGTTATAAATATTGTGTTTTTCTACTGATATTTGGCATGCATTGGCTTTGACTAAAGGACAACCTGGCCTAGCAGTTTGGGCTGGACAGCTCTCATTGGAGTAGGGTTAAGACTGATTTGCATCATATGACTGCCTTCAAACTGAGGTGGCATGGTGGGCAAAAACCCTTAGACTGGGATGTGGCCTTCAGCGATTGGGAGTAGCTAAGATTAATTCAAGCATTCAGTCCATTACTTGTTGCAGCTTTGCAAAAGTGGCAATTTCAAAATAGCAATTTAAAATGCAACTACAACATTAAAGAGGATTTTAAATTGCAATAAAATTAGGGCAAGAAGTACTTCTCTAGTTTTTCCCTAGCAAAATTTGGCACTTAATAAATAAATAAGGAAATGAGTCCTACATTATGCCTTACCATGGTAAAAAATGACTTCAGAGATCTTTCACTGCATGACATGTAAAATGTGAAATATAGATATCCTATTTCTTAAATACCATGCCCCACACCCTATGAGCTGTTTGAGTCTACCCTAGGGGTGAAATAAGTATTGAGAAAGAAGCTTAGGTCTCCTAAAATCTTATTTTGTTGGTAGAAATAGCAGTTTTAAAACTGTACCCACAGGCTGCAATGGCAGGCCTGAGACAGGTTTTACAGTGCTACTTTAGTGGGTGGCATAATGAGTGCTGCAGTCCATTGATTTAAAGGCCCTGGTTACATGTAGTACCATATACAAGGGACACATAAGTATATCATAAAATTCCAATCAGGTGTACACCAATTGTATCATGTTTGGAAGGGACAGCACAAGCACTTTACCACTGGTTAGAAGAAGTAAAGTTCACTGAGCCTTAAAAACAGCAAAAACAGTTTAAACGAATATAGTGTATTGAAGGCAAAATCTGGAGGAAGACCACACAGAAGATAGCTATTTCCCACACAAATATAGTCACTTCACACAGTGCTACCTCTGCTTTCATATCATGTCATTGTTTAAGGACATCAGCTATAATTAAGTATCGCTAATGGAGTTCACTCTTTAAGCCTCTGCTAAAGTGGGTTTGAGAGGCAACTTTTAATTCCCATCTTTTAAAATAATATCTGCTGGTCAGCAGCTAGTCTAAGAGGCCCGGCACTGGTTACACATGTACATGTGCACATGCATTTGCCAGTGCATGCAAGCTGAGCGAGGAGTACTGTTGCCTGTATCAGCCTGGTGTCTGCACACATGCATTCCTGTCACATATAGGATCAAGATTAATTTTGTTATGGCCTGCTTAGGTCTTCAGTTGGCAATCCAAAAAGGAAAGACCCTTTTTATTTTGCCTCTTGAATAGAATTTACAGTGTTTAACAGTTTTTACACTTTGTGCAATTTTCATTTTAACAACATAAAAACAACTATTGACGTGATGTTTACTATATTTTCTTGGATCCTAAATGCATATTGAATATCAATATCAGTTATTTTTTTGTTTATTAAAACTTTAGGATGTTCTCATATCCATTTTAATAAGGCTTTGAACTACCTAGCTGAGCCAAGTAATTTACTGTGCTGGCCAGTGGTGAGTCCTAATCCTCTCCCTGAACAATAGGCACTTTCTTGAGAGATTGTCCTTCTCCTGGAATAGGAAGGGAGTGGTGAAGAAAATCTCCATAAGGTGACAAGCTACATCACTCTGACAAGCCTTGGCATGTTGTTGAGACAGAGAAAGAACAGAAAACACTCTGGCACCAGTCACTCCAGCAATTCCCTATGAAGTCTTGGAGGGAAGACAGTAGGCTGACTGAGAGAAGCCAGTCTGAGATCAGAGGTCTGTTGCAACGAGGCTTGAGATCCCTACGTCAGGAACTCCCAGGATGCTGTATGTGGTGGATTAGCCTGTGGACTGCACTCATAAGTGTAATTTAGAGCTGGAGGGGTAATATGGCATCTCTGGTTTGGGTATGGACTCTCTAACTCTATTTTTAAAAAAGGGCAGATAATATGAAAATAGTGAAAAAACAGATGAACAAGGACAAACTCTCCTTCTGCGAGAACCCTGCCTGGAACGAAACCACACAGTATCTTATAGACTTCTGATGGACTCTGTCTCCAAGCTAGTCTCACTGCCAAAAATTAGGGTACTGTGAATTTAGGGGTTAGGAAATGCTGGCATGTAAAGTGTTTCCAAAATGTGGAGCTTAGTTTGCATTTAAGGGTTATTTGATCTTTGCAACCTTTTGTTTTTGTTCATCTCCTGGATTGTGTGGACCTTTTGAGGGTGTCCCATTGGTATTTCATTCCACCTTATAGCTTATCTTTCTTCAAAAGCTCTTGGAGTCAGATGTACAACTGTTTTTGCAGTCAGAAATGGGAAATCGGCCCATGTGCAACAGCAAAAAAGGGTGGTGGTATGTACAAATGCTATTTTGCGAGTCAGTGTCCCTTACTAATAGCGACTCAGAATGGTATGTACCATTGTTTTGCGAGTGCATTTGCTGTCGTAAAACACTTGCAGTTTGCCACCTACTTCAAGTAGGGGGTAAGCCATTCACAAATGGGAAAGGGTCCTTATGGGACCCTTTCCCCTTTGTGAATGAGTGCAAAATATTTTTAAGAGTAGGCAGTGGTACCAGGGACCACTGCTTGCCCTTAAAAAAATGGAAAGAAAACTTTTTAATTTTTTTATTTAAACGCATCCCATATTCTTTTAAGGAAAACAGGCTGCATTTGTGTTTATAGGCCATTCCCAATGGGTTGCAAATTGCAACTTGCCTCATAAATACTAATGAGGTAGGTCATTTGAGACCCCATTAGGAATCGCAAACAGTGTCTCAAACACCGTTGTACATTCCATTTTGCAAAACGTAAATTGAGAGTCGCAAAATGTCGCAATTTGCGGCTCACTAAATGGAACGGCCCTTGGTGTTTTATTTATATTTTCCACAACAGTTTGATTTTCATCGCAAATTGTTGTTCAATAGATTTAAATAGCTCTGCAGGTCTTTCCTCTGTAAAACGCAGGAGCTGTTATTAGGGTTGGAGAACGCCATGTTCATTAAACCTGCTACTCCCCTACCCACTCAGTTTGGTGGGAAACAATGGGTTTTCAATTGTTGAGCTTCAGTTGATTCCACCATTAGCTTTTTCTAACATGACAGCCTGTCCACTACTAGGGACCAGTTCGCACTGATAGTTGCCTTGCCTTTTTAAGGGCAGGATATGAGTCAGTGATCTACTGCCTGTAACCACTGTTCTTTACATGGTGGTTCCAGACAGGAAGCTCAATTAATGGTTTCTTCTTGCTGGAAGAAATCTTCCTGCACATCAACTGGCTGCACTGAAGTCTCTGTTTGCAAGGCAGACATCTCTAAAAAGGGGATGGTCCTCCATGAGTGAGTGGAGGTCATATTCATCAGTGACTTAGTGGGTCACCAGGCTATAGAACCAACAATAAATAATCCACTCTGTCTCCTGGTTTCAAGTGTAGTTTTATAGTTTAGTAAAATGATTTTCCATCTTGTCTGGTAATCTCTGTCTTATGGATCTTTCTTCTGCTACTATCAATGTTTCTACCTCACTATGTTCAACATTTTTTTTATGTAACTACGGAAGCAAAATGTAATTTCTCTCCTCTTTAAAAAAGTGGTGGAAGGGTCAACTGGAGGCTGGAACACTGGCAAAGGGAATAATCTGGTGAGTGGGAGTCAAGATGGGGGCCAGTGTAAAGAAGATCTCTGGTGGGCACTCTTGTAATTTAGTAATGAGAAGTGGGTCAGTTGCCCAAGAGTGAAGGGAGCTTAATGGCTCCAAATATTAACACATTCAGCAGACTAAATCTGATTGAACTCTTGAGGAGAAGCCTAGTGGCATGGAGAAAAGCTCTTTAATTATGCACTGAAAAAAAAGACAATCATTTTATATTACTATGCTCTTTAATGGGAAACCGCATTGCATGGTAGGCTGAAGCACTGAAGCCAATCCACAGCTGTGGAAGTGGGATAGCAACAGTAGTATGCTCCTAACTACCATGAAAGTATAGGATACAAGGCCTGAAGGGGAAGGGCAGGGACCCCTGTACGCGAAGGGTAAAAGGGTTAATAGAAAAATTGGAAACAGCTGTCAGGGGCATTCCTTTTTATACTTATGTGGTGACAAAGGGTGGTGAACAAAGGCTTTTTAAGGCTTTTTAAGGGTGTAAGAAATTTCTTTGACATTTTGCCCGTGTCTCCAGCAGATGTTTGGTGGTTAGGGGATATCACTGAAAGTTAGAAGGAGAAACTAGCACACGTGAAGTAGAGGCTAAAGGAGACCTGCTGGGGATGGATGCACACATCACTAGGATGGGATGGGAATCTAGAAAGCGGAGTATAGCAGTACAACCACCCAGGGGAGATAAGACAGGTGTGTGAGGACAACATATATGCACTTGGTGTGTCTCACAAACTAGTTGTAAAGTATGTTATTGCTTAATATGTCTTGCTCCCTTACCTCTTCCTCACCAACTTGAACCAGGCACTCACCAATCAAAATAAACAAACTGACTGTTATCTCCTGCATTTGTGTTCTGATAGAAAATAAAGAAGCTTTTACTAACTATACCTTTAAATTTTTTTATATTTTAGATCATTCTGAGACATCATGACCAATTTCAACAGCAGCAGCTTTGATTCTCCAACATTCCTCCTTATGAGCTTTCCTGGGGATGGTGTTACAAACCTCTGCATTTCAATTTCCCTATGCTTAGTTTATTTTCTCTCTATTCTAGGAAATGGCCTCATTGTGTTCATCATTAAGACAGACACCCAACTCAGAGAGCCTATGTACCGGCTATTGTCTATGCTTGCAGCCACTGATTTGGGCTTGGCTCTCTCTACCTCACCCACAGTGCTTAGTGTATTTTGGTTTAATTACAGAAAAATACATTTCTATCCCTGTGTGATTCAGTTGTTCATTATACAGACGTTGTGCTCAGTGGAGTCTGCCATTTTAGTGGGCATGGCATTTGATCGCTATGTTGCGATATGTAACCCTCTAAGATATAACTCACTATTACAACCAGTAATTGCCAAACTTGGAGTGGTTGCTATATTCAGAGGGGTGATCCTCATGATCCCACAACCTTTTTTGCTGGGAAGGCTTCCGTACTGTGGCAATGATGCTCTTTCTCATGCCTTCTGCTACCACCCTGATATAATGAAGCTCGCTTGTGCAGATATCACCATCAACAATAAACATGGCATGGTCGTAGTACTCTCCAGCTACCCTCTTGACTCATTCTTTATTTTGTTGTCATATGTGATAATTCTGAAAACTGTTAAAAGCAAAGCTCGGCAAGAGGAAAGCTGGAAGGCACTGAATACTTGCATCAGCCATCTCTGTGTTGTCCTCCTCTTTTACATCCCACTGATAGGTTTGACATTGGCCCATAGGTATGGGCAGAGGGACTCAATTCTTCTGCTTGTCATGATGGGTGGAGTCTTCCTTGTGATACCTCCAGCACTTAACCCAGTAGTTTACAGCATGAAAACCAAACAGATCCGTAATGCCATACGAAAACAAATCTGTGCAAAATATACTGAGAACCTCAACAGTAACCATGACTAAATCATCGGAATATGGATTACCCAAGACTGGAAGAGACAATAAAGCTTTAAAGGAAAACCTAGGAGACAGAAACTCTGCTGTTTAGCACTTCAGCCCCACCCACCGTCTTACAGTATGAGGGAGCGGAAAAATTGCTACCCTCAGTGCAGGAAATGATGGAGATCAATAGGATCCTAGATCTGGAAGCTATGATTGAGCCTGATCCAAGATGGTTCAAATTAAATATGCTCTGTTTGTCCTGCTGTATTTTGCTGACACCATGGCACATTCAGCAATGCCTACACATTGTCTGTTTTCCATATTAAGCAGAAACATCCAGGCTGTCATGGCAGGGTTCTTATTTCCACTTCCAACTGACCCTCCTTTTGCTTGAGTATCATCCTAACTGGGAGCTATCTGAAGCCTAACTCCTAGATGCCAGTTCCATGGAGGGAAACAAAGCCCACAGCTTGCTATCACTTCACAAGTCCTTATGAGAACTAGGATTTGGAGGCACTACCTATTTCCATGTTAATTACTTTATTCGAAACAAGTTTCATAAAAGTACAATATACAGTATCCAAAATATGCTATACATAAAATAATTCAGACGATGGGCAAAAGTTTTGACCTGATGAACCAAGCATTCGCCACATATTTAGCCACCCCACAGACCATGTACATTGACATGACATTAGTTTGAATGATACGCATGGCTAATCTATGTTCCCTCACCCCTAAATTCCTACAAACAGGTTTCAACCACCTATCTCTTGGTTTTTTGTAGGCTACACATGCAAATAGGAAGTGGCCCAATGATTCTTTCGGGCAGGGACAACCTGGGCATTTAACCTCTGTTCCACTATATCCCTTCCAGCCTTCTTTGAATGTGTTGAGGGGTAAAATACCATATCTGAATTTCAGAAACAGTGTTCTATCGCAAGGGACCTGGATAAAGTCCAGAAAGGGCTCTAACTTTCTAAGAGGCTTGTGGTCAAGGAAGGTACTAGTTAGATGGCCCCAATTTGGATTCCTAAGTTCTTTTGCAACTACCCAATCCCAATATAGTTTTTTAACAATTGTTTTTGGGGGTGGCATTTGTGAAATCCAACTCTCCTCCAGACCTATAGATTTCACAAGCCTCTTTAAATTGTTCAGCCATTTAATTTTATTAGCTACATTCAAACTAATCAGCTCATCCAAAACCTTGGCATAGTTAAAAAGTTCTGGGGTCCTTTTAAGACGAACCCAAAATAACAGGGGGCGAATTTGCACCAGATCAGCTATCGATTTTTTACCCAGGTCTAAAAATAGAGGTTTCAAGGGGGACGATAAAGGTAGCGAAACCATGTCTCTAATGAACTTATTTTCCGCCACTACTAAGGCTTTTGTATTTTCCGCCCCCCAAAGTTATGAACCATAAACTGCTGCTGCCAATGCTTTCCCTTCATAGACTGCCAGGGTAGGGGCTATGGGTCTGCTAATAGATCGTCGCTGGTTCTTAAGAATTACTCCTGCAACCCTTTTGAGGTTTAAAACCATTTTAGCGATATGGGCAGACCAACTCAAATTATTACAAAGTCTTACTCCGAGGTAATCAAATTCTTGTACCACCTCCAGCGTGGTGCCATTCAACAAGAGGTTAACCTTCCTGTGTTTCTTTTTAGTAGTTAGCACCATCAACTTTGTTTTCGAAGTATTTATTGTCAACCCCCTATCTTTACAAAAACTGCAAAAACGATCGAGCAGTTTTTGCAAACCCATGGGGGATTTAGACATAAGAAGGGTATCGTCGGCAAAGAGGAGAGTGGGTGTTTTCTCTCCTGCAAGGACGGGGGCATCAGCCGGGTCCTCCCTCAAATGGTCTACCACCCCATTAATAAAGAGGGAGAACAAGGTTGGAGCCATCACACACCCTTGTCTCACTCCCCTATTTACCGGAATCTTCTCAGTCAGTTGACCCTGGGATCCCCAGAGGATCCTAGCATAATTCCCTTCATGGAGTTTAATAATAAATTGTAGGAGGTAACTAGGAAAACCCATATCGGATAAGACCGACCAGAGCTTAGTCCGTGGAATGACGTCAAATGCTGTCTTCAAGTCTATAAAAGCCAGGTATAGACTGCCCTTAGTAATTAACACTGACTTCCAACAGACTGCACAAAATCTGAAGACCTGATCTATTGCACCTATATAGCTTCTGAACCCGGCCTGAAAATGGGACAAAATGCCTTTATCCACAAGCCAAGATTCTGTGCGATTTATGATCACCCTTCCAACCACCTTCTGGATAATGTCTATCAGACTTATCGGTCGGTAATTAGAGGGGTCATTCCTTTCGCCCTTTTTGTAAATAGTTATCACCTCAGCACCTTTCCAGGAATCAGGAACGGGGTGACCAGCCTGTATCAAATTCATCAGACACGATATATACTTAGCCCACACATTTGGTTCGTATTTTAACATGTCCCCTGGGAGACCATCTTGGCCTGGGGCCTTCCCGGGCAATAGTTTAGAGATGGCATCTAATACTTCTCTCTGGGAAAATGGGTCTATATTGTGAATCAAATTTCCACAAGGCATACTTTCGGGGATAGTAGCTGATTGTGATATCGAGCTATCCAAATTATCCTCACAATACAATTTTAAAAAATGGGAATACCATTCCTGATCCGTAATATGGTTTAAAATAGGTCCTGCTCCCTTGCTATCTAGAACATTAATTAATTTCCCAAAAATAACAGCATTTTTCCCACATGCTGCTTCCTTCAGCTGTTGCCAATGCTCTTCCTCCCAGTCTCTTTTTGCAGATTTTATACTACTTGAGTAATCTTTCCTAGCCGCCCGGACGGCCACAGAATCTTTGCTTCGTACTGCTTTAGTAATTGCTTTCCTTTTGGTTCTACAGTTCCTCGTGTACCATGGATTACTTGTAGGTTTAGTACCATTAAGGCGTGATTTTGCCATTGGCTTCTTACAAAACTGGGCTCCCAATTTGCTTATTAAATTACTATAGGATACCGACAAACTGGGACCGACTAAATTAACTGAGGAGAAGGCTAAAGCTGTCAATCTACCAGTTTCTTTGGATACTAAAGCCTTAATATTTTGGAGCTTCCCCTCATAACATTTGACGACATTCCATTTTAGCTTCCGATTATTATTTACAGGGAAGACTTCTTTGGTTATCATCTCAGTTACCCGGCTGAGATCTCGGCCACTTACCCACTTAAGCTGCATACATAAGGGGTTGTGGTCGCTATAGGAGGACTCCCTAACCACCATGTCAATTAAATCGGGCCAGGAATGTTCATCTAAAAGGATGTAATCGATACGAGAGGGGCACCCCAGCCTATTAAAGGTCATCGCTCCTGCGCGATCTGACTTTGTACGGCCATTTAGAGCCCAAAGATTATGATCTAACACCAGGGCATTCAACTGGATGACTCTCGATGACCATTTCTTAATTGGACTAAGATTTAGCGGGGGTAAGCTTTGGTTACCTTCCACTACGTTGGGTCCCAATACTTCTTCTACATCTAGAGGTTCGAATGTGCAGTTAAAATCCCCCCCGACCAGTATTTTAGATCTGGACGGGAGGTTTGACAACTCCACATCCAACAATTCCAATATTGGGGAAGCAAGCCCTCCCTGGAGGCCTCTAGCGTAAATACAGAAGATTTCATAACTATAGCCCCCTACACTGTTCTTTAAAGTAATGTGCAAGATGTCATTAGAAACATACTTGTTAGTAATAACACTACAATTCAGAGATGTTTTCACCCAGATATGTAACCCACCAGAAGGGCGGCCTCTTCCTAATGAAACAGCTGGAACATAAAAGGTAGAATAACCATTCAAGTATTCGGGGGATAGGCACCACGTTTCTTGAAACATGCAAATATCAAAATTGTTAATGAAAATGTTCCAATCAGGATTTGCTAAGTTTTTCTTTAAGCCTGCAATATTCCATGATAAAATATTAATAAGGGGACCCGGGGGCTTAGGTTCCATTTGACCTGTAGAAACTATTTCCTGCATACAGTTACCGACTACAACCGAAGGTTCAATAATATCTGTACCATTACTGATGAAGCCTGTAATAGCCACTCTGTCTACAGGCGATTTGACTTGATCTCCGGGTAAGGCCTGCACCACCCGACTACCCAATCGCTTGATGGGCTGGTTGGTAAGTCAATCGACTTCCTCCAAGCCATTAAAACGATTATACCATTGGATAGGGTGATCCAACTGTGGGCCCAACCATCCCTCCTTAAGCCTATTTCCACCATGATAAGTTCTACCTCTTCCTCTTCGCACTTCTTGCCAGTCTCCATTTCCAGCCTCTCCCCAGTTGTGGGAGCGTTGGTTCCCTTGGGTTTCAAATCTCCTCCAACCATTTTCATGCGGGGTTGCCCTTAGCCAACTCCATCTATTGTCATGGTTCCCCGCGGGCATATAAAAGTATGACAGGGGTTTAACAAGGATCTCGGAGTCATTGTTACGGCTATGCCCAGAGGAGATAAACTCTACAATACAAGGGTCTTCAAATGTGATCACCACACAATCTCCTTTGAGGTGTTTCTTTTTCTCTCCCACCCATGGTGCTCTCTCTACCATAACAATATTTTTGTTAATATTGGGAGGGGGTGGGAGATTCCTATCCAACCAGTGACAAACTTTATTTTTAAGGCCCCAGAATGTTTCGGGGCTATCTGTGGTAAGCTCAGGGACACCCGTTAACACTATCACAAATGGGCAGGCGTCAGACGGTAAACTAATATTCCGCCGTACCCTTGGTGTCTTCACAGGGGGTGGGTGCGGGATAATGCTTGGAACGGTAGAACTAGCTATTCCCGGAGGTTTATTAACATCTGCAGAGACTTGTTTAGTGACCACTTTACCAACCTTCCGTGCAGTTGTAACGGTTGGACAGGTCTTGGTTTGCTGGATGGGTGCTATTGAGGGATTCTTGACCAATGGCAGTGGGCTTCCCGATGTACCGGGGGTATTCTTCTGGATTTCTTGAGTTACTTTTACCCCCTTACAATTCAGCTCCTTTGATATGATTCCAAGTTGATGTTCTATACCCTGGAGTCTAACTTTCAGGGGCGAAAGCAAAGACCTAATAAGGGTCGCTAGAGAATCAAAAAAGGGCGCATCCTCATCCTCTTCACTCTCTACAGACTCATCAGGACTACCATTATCAAGAATACTAGCCAAGCTAGTGTCGGATACAGTTACTTCAGGTAACTCTAGGGGTAGGGGGTGGGATACTCGATGTGGCCTAACAGAGGTTACTGGGGCATCCACACTTATTCCTCCCTCCTGTGAACCATTTCCCACACCAGCTGTGTTCCCCATACAGGCTAAAGTATTTTGGTTAACTACGGTATCACTAAACACCTCTGTAACAGATGATATTGGGGAGGATATTTTTCCTACAACAGGGAGCCCTTCTAACTCTGGAGGGTCTGTATGTATAATAGCTGAGGTAACCATGGGAGCAATGAGGGTGACAGACTCAATTGTGGGTACTGGTAATATAGGTACCGGAGATATATTTATACTTTGGGGCTGGGCCATAGTCAATACAGGGGTCACATGAGTGGTTAATGAAAGGGGCGTATCCGATAAACGCAAATGTTTATTCGGAGTACAAGCCAGGGCTATATTACCCAGTGACGATCGTTTGGCCTGGAGCAAATCTTGAGAAACCCTCCGTTCCATCAATATAATGCCCTCATCAATTAGGGTGTTAGTGCGGAGGATAAAACTATCCAAGGTATTAGTAAGTTTTTTGGTTTTAGTGGTTTTTATCCCCGCCACCGCCTGGCTTCTAGTTTTTCGTGTTGACATTGTATTACATTGACATATGACATTGTATTACACCAGTAGATAACTAACACGGGGTACTCTAGTTAAATGGTAAAAGGACGTAACTTAATTAACAACCCCTATAAATATTACTACGAGAAAACTAATACACTCAATAGTGCTAAAAACAAAACAATGACATCCCATACAAAATATAACACATCAGTGACAACAACAATTTTATAAAACTTGCAAGGGGTTGTGGCCAGTCCAGTCCTCTCGGTCCTCGGAGGGCCTCAGAGGGCCCGCCCTTTGCCCGGGCTTAGCCCCGGGCTATGTCCCGCGCGCGTCCCGCGTGCGCGCTCACCTCTACCCTTAAATAGGAGGGTTGGGGGCGGGAAGAGACACCAGGTGCGCTGAGTTGTTGAAGCGCTGGGCACCCTGGGTCTCGCAGTCCCGGCCCCGGCAGCGTCCGCTTGTGACCTGGGTCCTCGTCGATCAGGAGCAGGGAGCAAGGCAGCAAGTAAAAAGCGTCTTTAAAAAACAAAGATCCACTGGAATGTCCCCAAAGGCTGCGAGCGGCACCCGCGAAGCGGGGGCCGCGAGCCTTAAGTAACTGGTATGAGCACTGAAGGGCGGAGGGCTGGGGGCGGGAAGAGACACCAGGTGCGCTGAGTTGTTGAAGCGCTGGGCACCCTGGGTCTCGCAGTCCCGGCCCCGGCAGCGTCCGCTTGTGACCTGGGTCCTCGTCGATCAGGAGCAGGGAGCAAGGCAGCAAGTAAAAAGCGTCTTTAAAAAACAAAGATCCACTGGAATGTCCCCAAAGGCTGCGAGCGGCACCATTTCAATTTAGGGTTCCACTGCAGAATTCATTCAGCATAGCAGCTGGAGCCCTATACGGTTGGTGCAGAGATCAAGAAGCATGGGAAATAAGCCCAACAAGGGCTGGTACAGGAAACATGATGCACAGCAGTTGCAGCGTAACACGGGCTAGTATGGCATTTAGCAAGAACGGTGTAGAGAGACCTACTAAAGAACCGGTTGCATATTGCCTTGCTCTCCCAGGCAGTTAGCTTTCTCTGAGTGTCTTTTGACCAGGAAATCACTGAGCTTCTCTAGCAGGACAGTCTCTCCTATATGGCTAGGGAGACTTCTTCCCTCTCTCAGCATAGAGTCTGGCTTTTAGGCACTTTGCAAACCCTTAGCTATTGCATCAAACATACAGACTTCAGATGATGATCCCTCTCCTCTGAAAAACTGGTTGTGAAGCAGAGGGTGCACAGACATAATATCGACTCCAAAATATCGTTTGGACATAATATCAACTCCAAAATATCGTTTGGAGAAAATATCGACAGGACAGAATATAGACAGCCAAAATATCGTTTTAAAGGTAAGTGAAGTAATATCGTTTTTAAGGTAAGTGAAGTAATATCGTTTTTATTTTAAGGGTTGAGGGTCAGTTTTGGGTTTTTGGGTAAAGGGGTATTTCTAGGGTTCAGGGTCAGTTTTGGGTTTTTGGGTGTGGAAAAGTAAATTTTGCCATGTTCTGTGTCCCTACGTGTCATCCATCATATGTTATGTGTGCATGATTAAATATGCATATGCATTCCCCATGTTCGATTAATGACGCAATTATAGTTGTGTCCATCTCTAATATGCCAGTTTCTAGTCCTCGTGAATACTACAAATATCAGGCCTATGTAAAGTTACGTTGCCACGTTTCTCAGTGTGCACGTTATTTCATTGTAAAGTCCCCGTTTCTAGGCCTCAAAAGGGCCCGGACATCAGATTCAGCTCCTGTCTCCTAAAGCCTCGCTGAGGAGCGATACAGCCCCCACCTGTATCCTCGACCCTTCACTTACTTCCTGCCTCACAGTGCCCGGTTCAGCCTGGCTCTGCCTCTGAGTCTGCCAAAAGTATGTTATAGTTCCAGTTATCAGTTCAGTCCTCCTTCTCTGCATTCCTAAGCTACTGAACTGCATCAATAGTTTCCGTCATTGTCTAGCCTTCACGTCTCCACGTTAGAGAAATACTGCATTTAATGGTCATTTAATATTCTTCATCACGTACTACATGTAGAATAATGCATGGTCCAGTCTTAGAATCAAGTCAGCCTTTCCCCTCCTAACTTCTAGTTTATATCAACATGTTCTCTAAACATCAGATACTAGATACTGCTTAGGTACATGTCGCCCTGACTCTCCAGACTTCAGTCTCTGCTCCTAGCACAGAGTTCATAGCCCCCAGCTTCTCCTAGTGATACGTCATTGCTAGTTTGCGCGCACCATCAGGTTAGAGGTCCCGGCTCCTTAGGTAGCCCCCTCCATGGTTTCCGCCCCATTCATGACATATTCTGTTACGTTTGCATCACATGTCTATGTATACGCCCTGTTACACCTCTCTTCACCCTTATCTTTCGCGACTGCTACGCGTCACACCTTCTGCTCCACCCACTGCTACGCCTATTGCAATGTAATGCTATGTGTTTGCGTTATGTATATATGCTCATGCACTGTTATTACAAAAGTCATCCTTTTCCTTGTCCCGATCCTGACACCAGCAGCGCTGCTGGGCCTTACCATCCTGTTCCTGCCCTTTATGCTGTAATAAACCTGCAACCTCCTACTACCTCGAATCTTGACTCTTATTTATTGAGCTATCTGTTATTCATTTATACATTCAAAAATAGGGTATTATTTATTTATTTACCACATAATGGCGCCCGAACAGGGACTTGCTCTTTCCCCACGCGTCGGTGAAGCCACGCCGACCCCCTGACCCTCTGCAGTCGTGACGGAACTCTTCTGCGCACCGGCAGATATTTCTGCTTCAAGTATCCCTCAGGCCCACGGAGGAGACGGAGGAGGCGGTCCAGCATCCAAACGAGACGGTGGAGGAACGCGGCGAGTCCCGACCAGAGCCCAAGCCGAGAGTTCAAGGTCCGAGGTATCTGGAGGCCCACCCGTAACAGAAGTCCGAAGTTCGTCCGTCCGACGTCGAGGCAGTCCAGTTCAGTCTGAGGCCTTCCGTTCTTGCTGCCCGGTGAGTACCGTTACTGGGGTGGTATCTAGACAGGGTCAATCTAATTGACTCTGGTCCGTGGGTTGGTGGTACACAGACCCACAAACGAAGTGTCCACTTCGGTGGATGCGGGTCCTGACGTGTCTCTTTATGAGACCGGTAAGTTTCGTACTGTTTCAGCAGTGCATCTAGTTCCTGTTCTAGTCAGTTCTGTTCTCGAGAAAATTCATGTATTCTGTGTTCCGTATTCCAGGTAGTATTCTGTTCGAACTGTTATTTTTAAATGTTCTTCATGTATTTTAATGTCGTGGTATGAATGGGGAATAAGTATCGTGTTTATTGTGTATTGTATTGTGTCTAGATTATAGTTCAGTCATGCCGCTCTTTTCGAAATTACGTCAGTTAAAAACCAGAAAGGGTCTGCTGGAAGCAGCAGTTCCAGTTCCGCCTAGGGACAGTCCAGGTCATTTTATGTATCAGAAGCATGGCATAAGCGCCGTACTGTATCTAGATTTATGGGTAGAGTATACCAAACAGTTAGAAGAAAAGTATAGATGGCCCGTATCGGGTACATGGGATGCCGAATGCATCATACGAGTAGAAGAAGCATTATGGAAAAAGAAAGCCAGACAGTCACAGAAAGATGCCATCGAGTTATGGCGCAAAGAAGCTCATAAAAGAACTGAAAAGGAAATCAGAAAGTCAGAATTAAGTAGAGAATCCTTAGAACGAGCACAAGAAAAAGAACTAATCGAGATAGGTGAACAAGTCAAAGCCGAACAGTCAGACAGACAGAGGCATGCCCTTATTAGGGGTATGTATCCTCTCTTTGCCGAGGGCAAAGCGACCCCAGAGGCATCCAGTAATTTCCCGCCACCATTAGTTCCGACCAAGCTACGTCACAAACAGACCGCAGCTGATATTTTTATTTCGTCCTATTTGGACGACACAGTCCCAGAATATGCAAATCCTGTTCGCGCTCCGCCAGTCCCTGTAAATCAGGCACTTCCCGCTCCTCCAGACACCGGAGTACCTGCTACGGTCCCCCCCGGTCCAGCCCGCCATACAAGTCCAGCCTGCATTTCCATTTCCCACTCTGCCAGGACGAAGAGCCTCAGTAGACGACTCTAGTTTAGGGGCCGCAGGGGGAGGTACTCCTCAAACCCCGCCGCCACACAAGCATTTAACGACAGTCGAATTACATGCACAAGCGTCACAGCGTACGCCCAGACATCAGACTGTAGCAGAAATAAGAAAATCCCTTGCCGAATGTGGCTATGATCCAGTCCCAGGCGAGGATAATATGGTTTTATATTCATTCCGCGTAAGAAAGGTGGCCGAGTATCTAGTCACCTTACCGAATATGAAAGAAGATCTAGACAGAATATATCGTTTCATCCGTACAGGGGATGATCCAGAAAGTATTAGCGAGGCCATGTCTCAAAGGAAAGCCGAGATCCAGCTTATGATATTAAAGTTTCTGATTAACTGTCTAATAAGAGAACAAGATTACCCGTCTAAAGATCCGGCCGAAATGAAAATCCTGACAAGGTGGAGTGATAATATAGCCGAGGGTAAGCACAAGACCGTCGGTGCTATGGAGAGTATGTACAAGAAAATCCGTAAAGAAATAATAAAATTACACGAACAGCGTAAAGAAGCACAAGTAAGTGAGAAAGAAAGTAACTCTGATACTGAAGAGGTAGAGGACGAGAATCCCGCCAGAATAGCGTATGTAGGAAAATCTAGATTTCCAGATCGCCATTTACGCCTAGAACACAAGTCTATTTTTCATTCTCCAGCACCAGAACAAGGTTCACTAGAACAAGTGTTTCAAGCTACCGATCACATTCTGAAATCACGAATCGGTTACAGTGAGTTAAGTACTATGCATGAACAAGAACTAGCCCGATCAGCAGTCCGATGGATTACTGATTCTACCACTTTTCCAGACGAAATAGTGGCACAAATGTTTCTGAAACTGCCCCCAGCCGAACAACGACTGGTGGGTATGTATATGATTCAGCACCTCATTACATTGTATGAGGGTCAGCACTCTGATCCAGGCCCGTTACATGATGTCCTGAACGAGTTACTCCAGTATAGATGGAAAGGTCTAGGTACCGATTTAATTAGTGTCATTCTAGAACAGCGTCACAAATATAGAACGTTTTTGAATCCGCATTTTGTTCCTGCCTCACCCCCAGAAGGTAAACCATTTTACATGGAGAGACAGAATCCGTTACGAGAAGTCCACCCAGTCAGAGGAACGGGTGGCGAACTAGAACGAGTGTTTGTTTACACTCCGATTACAAAGATGGAACTCCTCGAGATGAAGAAATGAATTCCCTGTCATGACAAAGATCCAGCAGGGTTCCATAGAGAATTAAAAGACATGCTCCGTATGGGAGAATACACGTATCCAGATATAATTAAAATGTTAAAGGTTCTGCTGCCCGCAGGGGTGTATGAAAAGCTCAAGGAAAAAGAATGGGAGGTGGGAGAGAAAAAGATCGATTGGGCAGTTCTAGAAGCTGAAGATAAGGCACGAGTACCAGGTACCGGTCTTGGAGATAAATGTAAAGAATTACCGGAATTATTAATACAAGTTTTACCCAGATTATTGACAACTAGAAAAGAAGACTGGGATGCAATCTCAGCCTGTAAACAGAAACAAGACGAAGATATTAGTGATTTTTATTCTAGATTTGAAAAATGTTTTAGCATCAACAGTGGCCTCAAGACGAGTAGTGAGTCATACCCTCACCTTTTTGTTACTAAATTAGTCGAGAATTCAAGTCCACAAATTAAAAATCGAGTTTTGAAAGTCGAAAGTACCTGGCAAGCTAATACCCCGTCCCAGATGTTGCAGATGCTTCAATACCACCAGAATAGAATCAGAGAAGAACAAGAACACGAAAGAAAACGTATGAAAGACACGAAGATGAAAGTACTAGTTGCACAATCTGTTCCTCAAGACAGTCAGAAGAGGGGTCCGAATCAAGCCAGTCATCCTGCAGCTCCCGTTAAAGGGAACTGCAATTATTGTAAACAGCCAGGTCATTTTATAAATGAGTGTGCAGTTCTGAAACACAACATAGCTACTGGTAAGACTAAAGAAAGACCACGTCCGCCTAGACAAGAACAAATTTCACAGATTCCTCAGCCACAGAATGCGCCACAGACAGTTACAGCTCCGCAGCCTATCGCTGCAACACAGCATGTCACACAGCAGATGTACCAGTATGCACAGTCTGAGTATCCAGAGTACCAACAGTATTCATGAAACAGCCTAGAGAGGGAGGTAGGCTTGCCTCTCATCGAGATACCTGTAGATCAAGAAGGTCCCTATGTTCACAGTCAAGTATTAGGGAAAGACAGAAAGTTTTTGATTGATACAGGGGCAAGTAGGACCACAATTAGTCACGCCGAAGTTCCAGGGGCTCCGCTCTCAGGCTCAAGAAATGTTTCCCTTGGATTTTCAGGAAAACCTATCGTAAATGAGATTTCAAAGCCAGTTACTCTAGAAGTAGGTCCATTGTCCCGCACTACTGATCTGTTACTTACTAAGTCATGTCCAGAAAATCTATTAGGCATTAAAACACTGAAAGAGTTAGGTGCAGTTATATGCTGTTCCCCAGAGGGAATACGATTGTTCCTACGTGACTTTAAGGGTCACTATGTATTACGAGATTTTGATTCAAGACTGTCTAATGTCCCGCAGCACTTATGGGCGCAAGGTCCAACTGATGTAGGTTACATGCAAATCACACCCTATCGTGTGACTCTCAAGCCAGGTGTAGTGTTACCACGAATCAGACAGTACAGATTGCCACCTGAGGCTGTAGCAGCCTTATCCAAAATTATTGACGAGCTCATGGCTCAAGGAGTGGTTGTAGAAACTGACTCCAATGTATGTAATTCTCCGATCATTCCAGTCATGAAACGTACTGATCCAAATGCACCCCCAGTATATCGATTAGTGATTGACCTACGAGAGCTTAATAAATGTATTATTCCGCAGTACCCAGTTGTCCCAGACATCTCTTCCCTATTAACGGCCATTGATTCCGAAGCGACGTTCTTCACTGTCATAGACCTCAAGAACGCGTTTTTCAGTGTCCCCATTCATCCAGACAGCCAGTTCCTTTTCGGATTTTGTTTAAATGGAAGGAGCTATATGTTCACACGAGCTCCTCAAGGTTTCACAGAAAGTCCTAGTATTTACAGTCAAGCACTTAAGAGACAACTAGACAACATTCACATGCCAACTGACACTGCCCTGCTCCAGTATGTCGATGATCTCCTGATCACAGCCCGTTCTGAACGTGCTTGCGAGCGAGCATCCCTTACAGTCTTGTATTTCCTAGCCGAGATGGGGCACAAGGTGTCCCCTTCTAAGCTTCAATTCTGTGTCCAGCAAGTGGTCTACTTAGGACACTTACTGTCCAAGAGGGGTAGACAGTTGACACCAGACCGTATCCAGTTAATAGCGAGTCTTCCTCAGCCCAAGACCCAGAAGGAGGTACGTGCTTTTATTGGCCTTACTTCTTACTGCAGACAATGGATTCCCCAGTATGCATTTCTAGCCAAGCCACTGATACAGTTAACGACACAGGAGGCAGCCGTACCGACTGTCCTCCCTTGGACATCTGAACATACACTTAGTTTCAATGAGTTAAAGAAAGCTCTATGCCAAGCTCCAGTTCTAGCGACACCGAACTACAGTAAGTCTTTTACACTTTTCGTAACTGAACGGGAAGGTACAGCATTATCTGTTCTCACACAAGATCAAGCAGGACAATACAAGCCCTGTGCTTATTTTTCGAGCACATTAGATCCTGTAGCCCAGGCTCTGCCTGCGTGCCTCAAGTCAGTTGCAGCCACAGCACTAGCTATCAGACAAAGTGATTCCATAGTCTTAGGACACTCCTTGACAGTACAAGTTCCACATTCCGTGGAAGTTCTTTTAAACCGAACACAAACTCAGCACTTGACAATTGCACGTTTAACAGGTTATGAATTGACACTGTTCCAGCCACACATAGAAATTAGACGCTGCAACGTTTTAAATCCTGCTACACTGTTACCATCAGTTAATTCAAATCCAGCCACACATGATTGCGTGGAAGTAGTTAACATTACGACAAAGCCAAGACAAGATCTGACAGATACTCCGTTACCAGATCCCGACCTGACACTTTATGTGGATGGTTCATGTATGAGAACAAGTACAGGAGAACTAGTCGCCGCGTATGCAGTGACTACTGACACTGAAGTTATTGAAACACACCGTATTGATACCCTGTCCGCTCAAGCAGCAGAGCTAGTTGCTCTGACACAAGCCTGCATACACGCCAAGAACTTGACAGTTAATGTTTACACAGATTCACGTTACGCATTTGGAGTTGTACACGACTTCGGAGTGCTCTGGCAGGAGAGAGGTTTCATGACTTCTCATGGAACCAAGATTCAGCATGGTCTCCTTATTCAAGCTCTGTTAGATGCCATACATTTACCGACATCTATCGCTATCATGAAATGCAAAGCACATACGAAAGTTACTGATATTATTTCTCAAGGTAACGATCTAGCAGATCGCACAGCCAAGCTCACAGCACAGACTCCAGACATTCCAGTTAATCAGACACATACTCCAGATCCGACCACATGTATGACCCTACACAAGATGTCATAGATATCCAGTTACATGCTACTCCCGAAGAAATCAAGAAATGGTCCGAACAAGGAGGGGTCCAGACAGATCAAGGATGGTTAACAAAGGGTAGAGCCACATGGTTTCTCCCCGACTCTATGGTTCAAGTCATTATTAATACCGCACATAGTCCAGCACATTTAGGAGAAAAAGCTATGTTAGACAGTATCCAGAACATTTGGTTCAACAAGCATTTACGAGCTGCAGCCAAGCAGAAAGTCCGTACCTGTATGATATGTTGTCAGTTTAATCCAGGTAAAAGTGTCCCGGTGGAACAAGGTGGATTCCAGCCCCCTGACCACCCTTTTGAAGTCCTCCAGATGGATTATATTCAGATGGAGCGATGTCGAGGTTTCAAGTATGTCCTTGTAGTTGTATGCGCTTTGTCCAGGTGGACAGAAGCATATCCAGTCCCAGATTACACAGCCGCGACCACTGCCAAGCAGTTGGTTCGTGAGTTCTTCCCCCGTTATGGACTCCCTAGAGTCGTATATTCTGACAACGGTCAGCCATTCTCATCTGAACTCATGAAGCATGTTTCCCTGTTGTTAGGGTACCAGTGGAAGTTTCATTGTGTACGCCATCCTGAAGCAGCCGGTCTCGTAGAGAGACATAACCAGACTCTGAAAATCCGTATCGCCAAAGTATGCAAAGAAAAAGGTGTGGACTGGCTAGTAGCTCTGCCAGTCGCTTTATTTTATATGCGCATGGTCGCACATTCCAGATCAGGTCTGTCCCCGTATGAGGTCGTTTTCGGCCGCCCCCCTAACATGTGGGGTACTCCTAGACCCCGAAGTATTACCGATGTTTCAAGTAATATGCTGACAGATTACCTAGCTTCCTTGATGTCTGCCCTCAACTCATGTCGTTCACAGGTTGCCGCCGCATTTCCAGACAATACCGAGGTGGCACCGCATGAAATCGTTCCAGGATCCATGGTATTGGTGAGGAATTTCGACAGATCAAGTCCGCTGGAGCCTCGCTGGAAAGAGCCCCGACAGGTCCTCCTCACCACCCGTACAGCCGTGAAGTTGGAAGGTCGCAAAGGCTGGGTGCACCTTTCTCATGTAAAACAATTTAATGGACTGAAACCCGTCTTAAAGAACATTTCCCAGGATTTGAAGGATTGCCAAAATATTGTTCTCAAGGACTGTCCCGCAAAAGACATTGCTACAAACCCTCCCCTGTTAGAGAAAACTCCGCAACAGGAGTATAAGTTAAAACTCCGGTCTAGTAAAATAAGTCAGTCAGTTTGATTGTCTAAGTCCTCCCCTAGGTGAAACGGTTAGACTGTTTCTGACATGTATAAAATAGACCCCCATAGTGAGAGAGTTAGTCAAAACTCAATTCGATGTATCGTTTTTCTATGTTTCATATTGTTTCTCAGCATTATGATTTCCTGCACCAGTTATGCATTTTTCTTGTATTTCCCAGTTCTTCATGTAAATAAGTCTGCTAATGCTACAGTAGAGCACACGTTTAGTGATCTGCCTCCTCATGAACTCTCTTACCGCCTCGCTATGCGAAATAACTCATTCATCCGCATGTTACATTACTCACACCAGTCCAGCAATGCCACTAATTATTGGGTGTGTGGTCGACTCCCCCCTTTCCAGACACCGAAGGGAGTTCTGCCACTTTTTCCTTATCCATTTTCACATAATGGTTCGTGTGGAGCATGGTCCACGTTAACGTCATCCTCAACAGATATGTTTTTTCTTAACAATACATGCTTTCCAGACAAGCAAGGTCTCCCCCACAGAACAGGTTTAGATCTAGAAAATGAAGTGTATAATTTAGGTAATTATTCTTCGAATTTCATGGTCTTGAATGTTCAGTCTGATACTACTCCAGACTTACCTGCTATTTCAGTACTGCCAGTCAGAGGTGAATTATGTGTCCGAAATAATGGTTCCGTACATGTAGGACATAGTGATTGTACTACTATTGTCAAGTATAGTGACAGTGGGAAATCTGCCCCTCGGTTGGGAGGGAACCTGTTACATTGCCTTCCTACTACCACCTGTTTTCCTAGCCCCACCTGATTATCATAGAAACACACATCTAGTACACGTTAGACATAGAAGGGAGTCCCCAATTGTCGATTATACTGAAACTGCTCTAGAACAGTATACAGATTTCAACAAAGGTTTCTTTTTCTTTATAGGACCTATCCAGAATAGTAAGCTAATCCGTAGGTTAACCAGAACCCTTGAAGCAGTAGTCAATGAGACTGCTTCTGCTCTAAGTAATTTAACTGAAGAGCAATCTGCTATGAGATTTGTCGTTTTACAGAATCGTCTCGTCCTTGACGTCATACTGGCCGATAGGGGCGGGGCCTGTAGAGTCATCGGATCTAGTTGCTGCATTTTCATTCCAAATAACGCGCCGTCTGTTTATTCAGCTATAACCAGACTCCATAAAATTGCCCATCTGTTACACCAAGATCCAGGCACCTGGACATGGTCCGGTTGGTTCTGGAATATAATTTCCGCATGGGGATGGAAAATATTGTCCTTCCTAGGTATTGCAGTAGCGATCATATTCAGCTGCTGTCTCTGTATACAATGTGGCCCTGCGATTTGCGGCATTTGTGCTACCTCTTGTATTCCTAGTCCCAAGCCCCGTTCTAAATCCCGTTCCAGGATAATTCGAGACGAGCAAATGATACTGTATGAAATGATAGATGGTATCATGAATATTGATGTTTCCTGATGGAAACGTAGTGACAAGGAGGGAATGTGGAAAAGTAAATTTTGCCATGTTCTGTGTCCCTACGTGTCATCCATCATATGTTATGTGTGCATGATTAAATATGCATATGCATTCCCCATGTTCGATTAATGACGCAATTATAGTTGTGTCCATCTCTAATATGCCAGTTTCTAGTCCTCGTGAATACTACAAATATCAGGCCTATGTAAAGTTACGTTGCCACGTTTCTCAGTGTGCACGTTATTTCATTGTAAAGTCCCCGTTTCTAGGCCTCAAAAGGGCCCGGACATCAGATTCAGCTCCTGTCTCCTAAAGCCTCGCTGAGGAGCGATACAGCCCCCACCTGTATCCTCGACCCTTCACTTACTTCCTGCCTCACAGTGCCCGGTTCAGCCTGGCTCTGCCTCTGAGTCTGCCAAAAGTATGTTATAGTTCCAGTTATCAGTTCAGTCCTCCTTCTCTGCATTCCTAAGCTACTGAACTGCATCAATAGTTTCCGTCATTGTCTAGCCTTCACGTCTCCACGTTAGAGAAATACTGCATTTAATGGTCATTTAATATTCTTCATCACGTACTACATGTAGAATAATGCATGGTCCAGTCTTAGAATCAAGTCAGCCTTTCCCCTCCTAACTTCTAGTTTATATCAACATGTTCTCTAAACATCAGATGCTAGATACTGCTTAGGTACATGTCGCCCTGACTCTCCAGACTTCAGTCTCTGCTCCTAGCACAGAGTTCATAGCCCCCAGCTTCTCCTAGTGATACGTCATTGCTAGTTTGCGCGCACCATCAGGTTAGAGGTCCCGGCTCCTTAGGTAGCCCCCTCCATGGTTTCCGCCCCATTCATGACATATTCTGTTACGTTTGCATCACATGTCTATGTATACGCCCTGTTACACCTCTCTTCACCCTTATCTTTCGCGACTGCTACGCGTCACACCTTCTGCTCCACCCACTGCTACGCCTATTGCAATGTAATGCTATGTGTTTGCGTTATGTATATATGCTCATGCACTGTTATTACAAAAGTCATCCTTTTCCTTGTCCCGATCCTGACACCAGCAGCGCTGCTGGGCCTTACCATCCTGTTCCTGCCCTTTATGCTGTAATAAACCTGCAACCTCCTACTACCTCGAATCTTG
The DNA here is from genome assembly GCF_964261635.1 of Lissotriton helveticus. Taxonomy (NCBI): domain Eukaryota; kingdom Metazoa; phylum Chordata; class Amphibia; order Caudata; family Salamandridae; genus Lissotriton; species Lissotriton helveticus. Next base: position 1,617,332,409 of record NC_136069.1, read on the forward strand.
ACTCTTATTTATTGAGCTATCTGTTATTCATTTATACATTCAAAAATAGGGTATTATTTATTTATTTACCACATGGGTAAAGGGGTATTTTTAGGGTTCAGGGTCAGTTTTCAGTTTTTGGGCAAAGGGGTATTTTTAGGGTTCAGGGTCAGTTTCAGGGTCAGTTTTCAGTTTTTGGGTAAAGGGGTATTTTTAGGGTTCAGGGTCAGTTTTCAGTTTTTGGGTATTATTTTATTATATTTTATTACTATATATATATGTTTGATAAATATTAAATAAAAAAATATTTATTTAACTTTCATTAATTATTTAATTATTATAAGTTAATTTAAGTAATTTTAAGTATATTTTAGTAATTAATTATTAATATTAATTTAATTTAACACTGTTTCTAGTAAATACGATATTTTTTACAACTATATTTTTGTAAACAATATTTTTAACTCGATATTTTTGTACTTACCTGTTTGTAGATAGAAACTCGATATTTTGACTGTCGATATTTTCTCAACGATATTTTTGATGGTCGATATTCTGTCCGTCGATATTCTTTCAGTGATCCGAAGCAGAGATCAGCCTTGGTCACACAAAGTCCTTCAAGTACTATGCAAAGCTACCCTTTGCTCTGCCTTGAAAGTAGGGGGGTTGGGTCCCAGTTTTATAAGCTAATCTGGACGGGTGCTATAGATATACTTTCTCAAACTTTAGAACCAATTTGTGGTGATTCTCTTTCAAGTGTCCTTTTCACACTGCTGACCAGACATAGCCTTTGTTTAAAGTGATGATTCTTACAACAGGTAGTACTGGGGCTGTGTCCAAGTTGATGCATTCACAATAATGGTACAATGTAGTGTGATATTTTTGCATGTCTGTCATTATTCTTCCTGAACAGTAATCAGAAACAAACAAAAGTTTAGGCCTAAATTACAAGCTTCCTCACCTTGCACAACAGAAACTACAATAACGTCCGTCACCCGTACCATCAACAAAATTGCAGTGCTCAGTTTGAACTAATCAAAAGCCCTGCGCTAACTGCCATAATGGAATTTCTAAAGGTCTCTCTATCTCAATCCTCCTTCATTCAGTGTCTCAATCTCTAAAGTCTGGTCACAGGAATACAGGAAATACACTTCCATTGTCTGGTGAAGTGCTCTTCATTCTCCATTTTTTATCATGCCAAGCTAATGGTTTACCAAATCGATACCCCTTCCCTGTGTACTCAGCCTCACACATATTACACATACAGACACACACACAGACACACACATATGCAATCAATATAAAAACAAAGGTCTGGTACCAGTATGGATTCACCAAATATGATATGCTGCACCACCACCTTATGGGGCATATTTACAAGAAAATTATGCAGCGCCATCTTGCTTCATCACTCTGCTTCATTAGGAAAGTAAAGGGATGCATCATATTTATAGCAATATATTGCATGCGTGTATTTCTCCTGCGCTGGTGCGCACGTGGCTGCCTAGTGCCTACGCAGGCATCCTTGCACCATTGGTGCAAGGGTACCTACACTGCAGGGATGATTGTTTATGTGCAGGAAGGGACACCTTCCTGCACAAAAACAATCATTGATGGTGTTTGCCTCCTTCTATATGTTCAGCACACACATAGAAAGAGGATAACATGAGGAGAAAGAAATTCTCCTTGTGGCACAAGTGTAATTCCTCCCTTTGGGGCGGCATTAGAATATGAGGCATTTCCATGTTTATGATACCTTTTAAATCTGTGAATGCGTCACATTCCATGGGTGTTGCGTGGTAACACCACAGCCACACCCATAGAGCGCCCCTTTCATGCCGAGTAATGCATGAAAGGGGGCCATATTTACAAGGCCATGAAAAGCCATGCAGAGTGGCTTTGCCTGGCCTTGTTAATATGGGCCAGCAGATTGCGCCACTGGAGCATCAAAAAAAGTTACGCTCCAGTGATGCAAGGCGCTTGTAAATATGCCTCTATGTGTTTGATCTAGGGCAGGGAAAGTACTGCTCTGTCCACTATGTGGTCATTCTTGGGGCACGACTATGAGTCACAGGACTGGTCCTGAACTCTACAGGGCTTATTTACAAGCTGCATGCGCCACCACTATGCCACGTTTTCCCATTTTAAAAGTGACGCACCAGCGGTGCACAGGGCTTGTAAATAAGCCTCTACATTGTTACGGAGAGGCCTAGGCATCTGTGGTCATGCTTAGATTAGTGGGGTTATAGGCCCAAAAATAAAAGTCAGTATACCAGATACACATTCAGTAGGGCACTCAGGTCAGGGGAATACACATGTACACCAAACAGAGGATATTCCATTAAGAACAATTATTGTTTACTTTAGTTTCTTTTATTGCAAAATATTGTTGTTCTGGTCCTGCACATATGAGATACTGCCCTTCTTTGCATGGCCACCCAGAGTTGCTGAATTTTATAGTTGATTTTGTAGATTCTGCACACTGGGGTACTCTGTCCAGTCCCCAGTGTATGAGATCTGGGCCCGAAAAACTTGATATTATTGTCAAATTAGCAAAAGGACTTTCGACTAAGGTCACAGAATATGGTGTATGAGCTACACACATGCCAGGTAAAATAAATGTTACCAGTATGCAGCAATAATTATTGTGCACTGCATTAGAGTGTCATGGAAAACATAGCTTCAGGATGACGAAGGTTACGTAGCTATTGCAGTTTAAACCTGCAGCCTGACCTGTCAAAATAACCTTTCTGACAGGGAAAAGACCTTCCTGTAAAATTTTAATAAGCCACCCTAAAGTAGGCCTTGTAGCTCACAAAGTATGTGGCCTTGTATATAAAAGTGGGACATGAAGATATTTAAAGCTACCAAGTCTGTACATTGACAAGCCCCTAAAAGCTATTTACAGTGTGAAGATTCCTTCTATTATATGAGGAAAAATAGAGAACAAATTAATACGTTTAGTTTGCTAACTCAGGTTTGGAACAAGTGAGAGTAAGGCTCACCCCATTATGTTTAATATTTATTTAAAATATAATTCAATGGTAACATCACCATTGTAATCAATATTTAGGAAAAGTAACTTTAAGGAAGTTACCTTTTCCTGTCCTAAAGTTCCTGGAGTCGAATTTGTATTAGTCCCGCAACAGCTGCCCCTGCCAGTGGTGGACTGTAATGAGACATGAAAACTGCTTCAAGAATAGGACAATTGCTGGGGACTGTTGGGCTGGATCTTCCAAGGGTGAGGAAGATAACACCAGTTAGCCCAGGACAACAGGTGAGGGAAACTAAAAAAGGGCAAGGGTGAGGCCTGCTTATTCACTGTTCAGTTTAAGAAAAGACCAGAGGAAGGGAAGGCCATTGTTCCTAAGGCCTTCATGCTGCTAGTTGGGTGCCCAGTGAGAGGGGGAGTTGGTCTAATAATCAATTTGGTGTAGCATAAGAGGATGGGACTGCGCCTTTTTTCAAACACATCCGGAGCTGGACAACAGGCTCCCTTTAGGGGCAGAAGGCTTGTTCCCTCTTGGTTTTCTTTTAAAATGATGTAATGTGTAATGGTTTGCAGTCACTCAATCTATGGACTTCCAATCGAAGCTCATATTAGATGTCCTTCTCATCTAACATGAGCTTTGATTGGAATTCCATAGAGCATATTATCAAGCCCATTATCGCCACTTTATCGGCAGTTTCCTGCCGATAAAGCGGTGATAATTTTATCGCCCAGGCTTGATAATATGGCCCAAAATTCACAATCCTATGGCGGGTGATCTCTATCTCCACTTCTGTCTTTTCTGTGCAGAGAACTACGTCACTGTGACAGAGGTATTCACATAATTACGCATAGGTCTTTGTACAGGAGAAGTGCTCAAAAATGGAGAATAGTTGCTCAAAATGGGTGGAGGTAAAGGACATTTAAAGAAGTATTTGGAAGGGCTTGGAAATACAAAACATACACCCGGAAAAGAGTAAGACCTTTTCAGCTATACTTCTGTTTTTATTACACCCCGAGCAGTGAAAAAAAGCTTCAATGTTTTCCAGCCCAGGCAAAACTAAGGGCCATATTATCAAGAAAGGGCGATACATTATCGCCGCTTTTATCGGCTGGAAACTGCCGCTAAAGCGGCAATAATGGGCTTGATAATATGCCCTTGTGAATTCTCATAGAAGCCCAGGTTCTGGTGTTAACCTGATATATACAGCGGCTACCACTACTGTGTGGTTATACACGAGTCAGAAAAACATTTATTGTTTTGCGAATTAACTTTAATGTCATTTGCAGATTCTTCAGAAAACTTTCCAAAAACAATTCATCCACCTCTTCCCAGGAAAGTCTTGAGGTGAAATGCCAAGTCGGGGCTAAGAAAAATGGGGTTCCAGAACACTTTTTCTCCATTCATTTTCGATAGAAAAAACTAGGCAACAGTACTAAAAAATGTCTCAACAGAATTATACCAAATTAGGCTGAAGGATAATCAGAACATTTGATTTTGTTGTCAATCTATGTAGTACCTTTTTAGCAACTAAGGTTCAAAATGTAAAGATATATTTGCTGGTTGTCCCTTGGCGTCCCATGGGACAAAACCCCCCAAAAAGAAACCGTTTTGATGGGTCACAAGGGCTTTTTAATCCCCTTGGTCTGTTAAGTCATGAGGAATACCCAAGGGACTGATTGCTATCATTGACTGACTACAACATGAAAGCAAATGATATGGCTACCATTACAGGACTTGGTCTTTATGTCCTGAAACTAAAGAAAAGAAGATATTTGAGTGAAGAGTGGGGGTTTCCGAACCTTGGCCCTTATGAGGATTGTTCCTCTAAGGTAAAAAAAAGAAAAATATATTGGCCTCACCCCATGAGACTCAGCAGGGACCTGGTATGGTCCAGTGGGACTCTGCTAGTAGTTCGGCAGGACCCAAAATATGCATTTAAAAAAATTATGAAAATGAAGTTCACGGTTCTGCGGCTGGATGGCTGCATGTGGGGGTGTTGACCTCACTTGGTGGGGTTTGTTCCCTGGCACCAACCCTCTGCTGAGCAAGGCTGAAGACTAAGTGCAGAAAGAGTTTTGCTGCAAACATATTTCAATAAGATGTTGCTTCACATTAACAAAAAATGAAAAACATTCACTGAAATAAACAAGGACTAAATTAAGTTATAAGTGAGAAATGCATTGGCATTTTAACTTATGTTAAAAAAGCTTAGAAATTCACTGAAAAAGCATTATGATTTAAAAAATAAAAACTAGTAGTTATAGTTCAGACCAATAGTTAGAAATTTTTGTTTTGCCAATAACTTTGGCGCTACTGGATGAATCTTTGCGAAATTTTGGAAAAACGTCCCCTTTTTGGTTCAGCTGCTTTGTTGAAAGTTTCAGATGGCTTCATCTCAAACCGCTGAACAGAATTACAATGAATTTGACAGAAAGCTTGAATTTGGTCCAGAAAGAATGCTTTTTGTGATTTGGGGTAAATCCATGCAGTAGTTTCAGAGATATTTAAGTTTAAACAGTATAGATATCTGGTAGCCCAAAATCCTACTGAAATGCTACTGAAATAGGATTGTCTGGCAGCACTTCAACCATGAGGTGTTGGAAGCCATATTGGGACTCGGTTGAACTGATTCTTACAAAAAATGTTAAAAAAAAGAAAAAGGGACAGAGTATAAACACCCTGGGGAAGATTTACAAGCCCCTTGCATCATTTTTGCATCTTTGTGACGCAGCGGCAATGTAAAAAATTTGGCCCATTTACAACGTGACTCATCTAGGGAGATGCATCACGTTGTAAAGCCCTGAGTCACATTATACCTGCCTCAAGTAAAATGTGTCATGCCTGTCGGGTTCAGGGAAGCATCACTCTCACGAAGACTTGAATCTACATTCAGTTTTCCTTTATTTTTTGTTCTGTTTGTTCACGTGACGCAAAGACGTGGTTGGCAATGGTTGGCAGAAATGATTACACGGGCCATGGAGCATGTGTAGTAGCAGCGCATGCGCGGAAATGTAGTGTTCCCAGCCTTAAGCCCGCCACAAACCTTCAGGAAACGCTTCGCGTTTAGCCAGAGTGTTACCCTTGTCGTTCCGGGTCACGGTGTTGGCGTCCGAGGAGCTAGTGGTTCGTGGTGGCTGCATCATTCCGTCCGGCGTTTGAGAGCCCGTTTAAAAAGTCCGTAAGTCTTTAGGAGCGACTTGCTTCTGATAGATTGTTCTGTTCTCGTTTTGCGTGTGTTAGGTATTACCACTGTTGACTTTTAGCTGTGGTGCTAGTTATTGGATTTTCTCTTGACTAAGTTTGTTCAAGAGCCTTTTGCCACGTGGTTTAGTGGTATTTATGATTTGGCAATACCTAAGCAGGTCTTTAGGTTAAGGATATACTTTAAGACGTTCTCAAGTTGTAGAACTGGTGAGTTGCACAGTAAACGTAGAAAACAGTATCTTTATTATAATTGCGCAATATTTATTGTGTTACTTCATATTTAGATCACGGCTACAGTGGATAGACCATAACAAGTCAGACATTCAATGTCCCAGAACGCTTCCTTTTTTCCTTATAAGTTTTCTCCACAATTCATAAGGTAAAGACACATTACTTCACACTTCATATCATGGGAACATAAAGGGAGGGGATCGTTTTCACTTATTGTTCTTGTGTTTTACTGCAGAGCCATTACCAGAGGAGAGTACATCAACTGAGAGAAGAGGAGTGTGGAGCGCCATTTTCTTTCCCTTTCTTACCCTTGTTTTGTTCCCCTGTGTTCCCCTTGGTTACTTGTCGGGTGTTAGTGCTTCTTCCTGGCGCCCGGGGGGTGACGAGGGGGAGACAGGGTGTTAAGCATCGTGGCTCCAGGACACTTCCGAGACAATCAAGGTGCGTGCATTACAGAACGCGAAGCCTTCATATAGATTTGTCTCCCGAGTGTCATGGATCTCACATTACAGGATGTAGCAAACATGGTGGGAAATCTCCAACGAGAAACCCAAACCATTGCAGATCGACTAGAGGCATTGAGCCAACATAGAGGAGAGGGAGCCAGTGCAAGTAATCAAACCCCAGTAGTCCAAGTGGTTACACCCCATACTATTCCTCTGGCACCCCCTGAGAGGTTCTATGGGGATCCCTCGAAATGTGCCGCATTTCTGACCCAGTGTCAATTGAATTTCCTCTTTAAAGCTTCATGTTTTCCCAACGATCAGGCAAAGGTGGCCTTTGTTCTATAATATTTAGGGGGGTCGGCAGCCAATTGGACTATACCCTTGATAGATAAAGAAGATCCCTTATTACTGGACTATGATGCATTTCGTAGAGAATTACGTACAATGTTTGATAAACATTCCTTTACTCATGCAGCCGATACAGAGCTATTAAATTTAAAACAGGGTTCAAAAGATCTTATCACCTACATATCCACATTTAACAGACTGGTGGTGGAGGCTGATTGGCCTGCTCATAAACCCAGTGCCCTTTTTTATAAAGGCCTGCGTGACAAATTGAAGGATGCGTTGGCTCACGTAGTGGATCCTCCTGATACATGCCCTGAATTAATCGACTTGGTGGTGAAACTAGACCATAGGTTAGGAGAAAGACGTAAGGACAGAGTCAGATATGACTACCCTAAAATAAATTATAAAGAAAGGAAACCAGAGCTTGAAGTTAAGACTGAAGATCCTGAACCTATGCAAATAGGTAGTATCAGAGGGCCTTTGAGTGAGGCAGAAAAACGACGTCGTAGAGAAAACAAGTTGTGCCTTTATTGTGGTAAGGCGGGACATTTTCTAAGAGAATGCCCAGTAAAACCCAAACAGTCTCGTAAGTCGGAAAACTAGCTGACCCGAGGGTAACTGAGACCTTACCGCCGGGTCCTTTGAGTCATATGGTCTCATCCTTAATGGCTAATGAAGGACACTTCTATATCACTGCTAGATTGTCCTGGCTATCTGAGTCTGTCACACAATCTGTTATGATAGATTCGGGGGCTTCGGGTAATTTTATGGACTATCACTGGGCCTTTACTCATAATATCCCTAAAGTGCAGAAAAAAGTCACAGAGGAAGTGTATACTATCGATGGGAGTCCTTTGAAATATGGGCCTATCACACATTCTAGTATCCTTTTGGACATGCACATAGAACTCACTGGGAGGCTCACTGGGAGGCTCTTGCTTTTGATATAATCGAATCACCTCAATTTCCGGTAGTTTTGGGTCTTCCATGGCTACGCCTCCATAATCCCCACATAGATTGGAAAAACTCCAGCATCACCTTTGAAGAGGAAGGCAGACAAGACATATCCACTGATAGTTCCAACCTTCCTGCTCCCTCAGTCCAGGTTAACGCCCTGTCCATGTTTCTTTGGCTTCATATACCCCCGTAGAACCAGACTCGGTGGAACAGCCTGATCTAAGTTTACCCACTGTGTATCAGGATTACCAGACAGTCTTTGATAAAGAACGAGCAACCTGCTTACCTCCTCATAGGGTATATGATTGCCGGATTGAGCTACAGCCAGGTGCTCGTATACCGACCAGTAGAGTATACTCTCTTACAGAGAAGGAAAACATATACTTAAGGGAATACCTCGATACCATTCTGGAACTTGTCTTCATCAGACCCTCTAGGTCCCCCGCTTCCTCAGCATTGTTTTTTATCCCAAAAAGGGAGGGGGGATTGCGCTGCTGCATTAATTACAGGTCCTTGAACAACATCACCATTAAAAACAAGTATCCCTTACCTCTCATCTCCGTTCTACTCGACCAGATAAAGGATACCAAATGGTTCACGAAATTAGATCTACGTGGGGCATATCACTTGGTCCGGGTTGCTGACGGAGATGAGTGGAAGACGGCATTCTGCACCAAGTGTGGGCTATATGAATACTTGGTGATGCCCTTTGGGCTTTGTAATGCTCCTTCAGCATTCCAGTATTTCATTAATGAAGTGCTGAAGGAGTACCTTGACAAAAGTGTTATTGCATATATCGATGACCTCCTAATTTATTCCAAGACTCTTGAGGAACACATAGGTCATGTGAAAGCCGTCTTGCATCAGTTACAAAACAATGATCTCTTTTGTAAGCTAGACAAATGTTTTTTCCATCGCCACCAGGTCGCTTTTTTAGGATTTATTGTATCAGCCACAGGTCTAAGCATGGATCCACGAAAGGTGAACGCTGTTTTGGAATGGCCACCTCCCAAAACTGTAAAAGAAATCCAACAATTCATTGGATTCACGAATTTCTATAGGCGCTTTATACATCAGTTTTCGGAGCTTGTAGCTCCTATCACTCGCTTGTTGCGGAAATAGGTCCCTTTTCATTGGTCCGAGGACGCAGACAAGGCTTTTAACATTCTAAAGAAGGCATTCACACAGGCCCCCATTCTCAAACACCCTGATCCAGCTAGTCCGTATGTGGTGGAGGTGGACGCCTCGCAAGTAGCTGTAGGGGGTATCCTTTCTCAGGCAGATGGGGCCACCGGTGAATTACATCCAGTGGCATACTATTCACATAAGTTGACTCCGGCTGAGGTAAACTATGCAGTTGGGGAAAGGGAACTCCTAGCTATCAAAAAGGTATTGGAGGAATGGAGACAATACTTACTGGGCACAAACCATACAGTTACTGTCCTGACAGACCATCGTAATCTACAGTATTTGAAGTCGGCTAGAGCCTTGTCTATGCGACAATTGAGATGGACACAATTCTTCAATGAATATGATTTCAATATACATTTCAGAGCAGGCAGACAAAACAGTAAAGCAGGTGCATTATCTCGCCTAGGATTTGAGCCGTTCCCACATGATGAAAAACCTCGTTGTATCATGGCACCTCAACGAATAATAGGAGCACTTACTGCTGAAGAGGAATTCATCCTGCAAGTAAAAAAGGCCCAACAAGACTCCTCTTCCCTAGAAGTATTGCAACAACACCAATCCATAGTCAAGACAGACCTCCATTATGTGCATGGAAGGTTGTTCATCCCCACAGTACCCCTTCAAAATCAGGTGATGGAATGGTGTCATGCACATGGGGTAGCAGGGCATCCGGGATACAAAAGAACAATAGAAATGATACGGAGATACTGTTGGTGGCCTCATATAGCAAAAGATGTACAACAGTATGTTAGAACATGTCATATATGTGCACAAGGAAAACCATCACACGAAGGATTAGTGGGGTTGTTACTTCCACTTCCCACACCTTTGGCTCCCTGGCAGTCTGTCTCAATGGATTTTATCGTAGAGTTACCTATGACACAGAGAGGCAACAACACTCTTCTTGTTGTCGTGGACATGTTCACCAAATCGGCTCATTTCATCCCCTTAAAAGGTCTACCCACATCTTCTGTTCTTGCCGGGGTCTTTTTGCAAAACATAGTCAGACTGCATGGTTTGCCCTCTGTCTTGGTCACGGATAGGGGTTCACAGTTTGTGTCCAAATTTTGGAAACAATTATGTAACTCTTTGAAAATGGAAGTCCGCCTGTCTTCTAGCCATCATCCCCAGACGGACGGACAAACAGAGCGGGTGAATCAAAGCCTAGAGCAGTTTCTGCGGTGTCAACTACTGCAGGACCAAAAGGAGTGGGATGAGCTGATTTGGTTGGCAGAACTGTCATACAATAACAGTCATCACTTTTCTACTTTGTTTTCCCCATTTTATGCTTCTTATGGTTTCCATCCTAAAGTTCTGCTCTTTTCTCCTTTGAGACCTTGTGCCATTCCTGCCGTACAAGATGTAGTCTCCCACTTGCAGACAGTACATTCCACCATCCATGACAATTTAGACAAAGCAAAGATGGAGTACAAGAAAGCTGTAGACACACACAGACATGCAGGGCCCAATTACCAACTGAACGATAAGGTTTGGCTGTCTACTAAGCATTTGGCCTTGAAGGGTGCATATAAGTTTAAACCCAAATATATTGGTCCTTTTTCTGTTATTCAAATCATCAATCCTGCAGCCATGAAATTGAAATTACCGCCCTCAATGAAAATACACCCTGTTTTTTACGTTTCCCTGTTGAAACTGGTACTGCCTGATACCCGCCTGCCTACAATTCCCCTTCCTCTTCCCTCAGTGGTAGATGCTAGTGATGAATACAAGGTGGGTGCTATTATTGACTCCAGAAGGGTTAATCGCCGCCTCCAATATCTGATACACTGGAAGGGCTTTGGAGTCGAGGAAAGATCTTGGGAACCTGCCAGCCACATACACGCACCGTTTATTGCGAGCGTTTCACAGGCGATACCCCCACAAGCCCAAACCAGTGGGGTGCATTGTGGGAGGGGTGTTCTGTATTGCCTGTCGGGTTCAGGGAAGCATCACTCTCACGAAGACTTTAATCTACATTCAGTTTTTCTTTATTTTTTGTTCTGTTTGTCCACGTGACGCAAAGACGAGGTTGGCAATGGTTGGCAGAAATGATTACACAGGCCTTGGAGCATGCGTAGTAGCAGCGCATGCGCGGAAGTGTAGTGTCCCCAGCCTTAAGCCCGCCCCAAACCTTCAGGAAACGCTTCGCGTTTAGCCATAGTGTTACCCTTGTCGTTCCGGGTCACGGTGTTGGCATCCGTAGAGCTAGTGGTTCGTGGTGGCTGCATCATTCCGTCCGACTTTTTGAGAGCCCGTTTAGAAAGTCCGTAAGTCTTTAGGAGCGACTTGCTTCTGATAGATTGTTCTGCTCTCGTTTTCCGTGTGTTAGGTATTACCGCTGTTGACTTTTAGCGGTGGTGCTAGTTATTGGATTTTCTCTTGACTAAGTTTGTTCAAGAGCCTTTTGCCACGTGGTTTAGTGGTATTTATGATTTGGCAACACCTAAGCAGGTCATTAGGTTAAGGATATACTTTAAGACGTTCTCAAGTTGTAGAACTGGTGAGTTACACAGTAAACGGAGAAAACAGTATCTTTATTATAATTGCGCAATATTTATTGTGTTACTTCATATTTAGATCACGGCTACAGTGGATAGACCATAACAAGTCAGACATTCAATGGCCCAGAACGCTTCCTTTTTTCCTTATAAGTTTTCTCCACATTTCATAAGGTAAAGACACATTACTTCACACTTCATATCATGGGAACATAAAGGGAGGGGATAGTTTTCACGTATTGTTCTTGTGTTTTACTGCAGAGCCATTACCAGAGGAGAGTACATCATATGAATGAAGAGGAGTGTGGAGCGCCATTTTCTTTCCCTTTCTTACCCTTGCTTGTTCCCCTGTGTTCCCCTTGGTTACTTGTCGGGTGTTAGTGCTTCTTCCTGGCGCCCGGGGGGTGACGAGGGGGAGACAAGGTGTTAAGCATCCTGGCTCCAGGACACTTCCGAGACAATCAAGGTGCGTGCATTACAAAATGTATTCAGGGTGGGTGTTACCACAGAAGAAAGCCTCGTAAAAGTGAGGCAGTGAAATCTACAAGATTTCACTGCGCCACATCTAGGACACCACTGTGTTATGTTATGTTATGTTATGTTAGGCAATTTGTAGAGCGCATGGCTGTCCCAGCAAAGGAACGTCCCAGCGCTAAGATACAGAGGAAGGGTGTGTCAAAATCTTATGTCTGCTTGAAACAGGCGTAAGGAGTGACGCAGCACAATGAGGCTGGGCCTCAACATGCATTGCTGGAGTTGTGTCATAGTGTTGTTATGACTCCAGCAATGCGTGACTTTTGCACCAACAGATGCGTCAGTATTTCTGATGCATCTGTCAATCCTTGCGCCATGTTACGCCATATTGTAAATAGGACGCATCCATGGTGGCGCAAGGGTTTCTCAGAGTGGCACAGGAAAAATGACAAATTTCTACAGATGCATCACTTTCTTGTAAATCTGCCCCCTTGACTCCCTAGGAATCTTGGGGGTGGAATCCCACTGGGACAGCGCAGGGCTAAAAAAATAATTAAAAAAAAACATTTTAGTGTGATCTGCGGATCTGCCCTTAGTTTATTATCTGTCCCCTGGTGGGTTAGGTCCTTGGGGCATTTTTTAATAATAGAGGTGGGAGCATGGGCCTCTATCATGGGGCTGAAATTTGCCCCAGGGACCGCCTCCTACCAGGGGCTTTATGCTAAAATAATGTGGTGGCCTCGTGGACCCACGCAGCCCTGATGGCCACTACCTCCTTGGGGATTTAATTTGAAAAATGTGGGATCGGCGCAGCCTTTAAATTGAGTGTAGAGGGATGCATGCCCCCCTCGGCCCCAGGAACCACAATCACTCGGGAGTTTTAAATTTAAATAATGCTGGGGTGTGCAGACCCCCCTAGCCCCAAGGACTGCCACCTCCCTAGGCCTTTAACCAAAACAAATGTGGGGGCCACATGGCCCCCTGCACTCCCTGGGACCAGCACCCCCCTGGGGCTAAATCAAACCATGGAGGGGGGCCGCGTGGCCCCCTCCTAGAGCCAATAAAGGCCTTGGGGACCACCAACCCCTGAGGCCAGTCTCCTGCAATGTCCTAGGGTGCCCACCCTCGGACATTGCAGTTTCATATGGCTTGGCAGGAGCACCTGCACTGGGGCCTTCAAGCTACCCGCGGTCCCCAAAGAAAATAACTATGTGCCCTGGGGAGGACCAGGGCACCCAGTATTGTGCCAGGCCCCAGCGGATAGTGTCACTGGGACAAACTCGGCCCAGGAGGGTAGTCACATGATCCCCCGTCCTTTATTAAAAAAAAAAGAGCGCAGAGACCAGGTTGCTGTAAGCGCGGCAACTCTAGCGAGGTCGGAGGACCAGCGGGAGCAAAGCACGAACAGCGGTGAGTGTCCAAGCGCGAGTGAGACTCGGTGGGCAGGTGTGGGCAGGCAAAACGGCTCTGACATTTGAGCACGGGTCGTGTGATATTTAACAACACGGAAAAACATTTATAGCAAGCTGCCGGTTGTGGAAAAGAGGGGAGCAGTAGCAAGTACCACTAACACAGTACGGGTGGACGACTCAGCCAGGACTCTCTTAAGAAAGCTGGAAAAACAAATGAGAGCTGAAGTGACAAAATGGTGGGAGAGAAAATCCCTAAGTAAATATGCAGAAGCTGGGCGAGTCCCACGGGGGCTAAGAATTTTATTGGCTCCTAACTATGAGAATCCAGATCCACAAATGTTGAGAAAATGGGGTGCACTGAATCTAGAGGCGTCAATGAATCTAGTCCATCTACTAATTGAATATGCAGAATCTGACAGACTGAAATTACTGGATGAAATTAAAGATACAAATGAGCAGCTGGCAAAATTGGAACCAAACGACTATATTGCAAAAACGCGCAAGGAGATTAAAGATAGGTTGCTGAAACAAGAAGAGAAAATCAAACAGCGCAAAGTATATAAATTCGCCCGTGACCTGGCAGACTATGAACAAGGTAGAATCTATACATTTGCTAAAAAATTCGATGTGGCAAAAAAACTGAAAGCAGATTCAAAAAAGACCACAGGGCATGAACTGAGTGAACAAGCAACTTGCTCAAATCAACAATCCCCTGACACCAATGATGTTGTAAGTGAACAAAGTGATAATAGTTCAGTCTACAGTGTCAGTGGAACTAATAGCACGGATGATGAGGATAATACTCCCAGAACCCTGAACCTCGGTGAAGAAATTGATTTTTTAATCGAGGACAGATTAAAAACACTGAGGCCACGGAAACAACAACAGTCACAGCCACTGGTGACACAAAAACCAGAAATGCTAAAAGGAGGGAAAGGAGCAACAAAACCAAAAGGAAGAGGGAAAAGAAATTATTGGCGCAATCAACAGCAACCAATATAATAGACAAAACAATCATCAATATGACATCTTTAATAATTGATGACAGGGAAGAACAAATCTTAAAATTGGGGTTGTCATACTGTCCTCCAAGAAATTTCAATTTTGCACAGACCCGTATAGATATCTTCAGTTATATCAGAAAACTAAAACTGCTTAAATTTTACAAAATCAAAAGTGGACTAGCTAAAAAATCTACTACGGAACAATCAACCTTTGACATTAGACTAATGGCCGCTGATGTTGAAGGAATAGTGGCAGCCAGAACTCTAGAAGAGAACATCGATGAGGCAATTGAAAGCAACATGTCCACCCAAGAACATTTACAAGCAGCTTCAATAGCTCAACTGGGGGCTGGTAAGAGCCCATTTAAGCCAAAATCAGTGTTTGTACCCATTATGCCCCAAGACGCAATCGATATTTTCCATGATAGAGTAACAGAAGATATAAAAAATCTACACTATCAAGTGAGTCATCACTCCAAAAAACTAAGTCAAAATCAAGTGGAATACAATCGATTAATGACTAAATTAGGTAACAACACTGAGATTATCATAAAAGCTTCGGACAAGGGTGGCAATATAGTACTGTGGCCCAAGCAAGACTATATAAGAGAAGCCAATCGACAGTTGTCAGATACCCTGTGTTATGTGGAAACAACCAACAAAGAATACACAAGGGCTTTGGAAACTTTGCGGAAACATCTACTTCAATGCAAGAGAGATAGTATGATCTCTAAAGAGGAATATACTTTTCTATACAATGATTCCCCTGTTTTGCCATCTATATATTTTCTCCCCAAAACTCATAAGGAGAGAACCCCAGTCCCAGGACGCCCAATAATATCGGCGATTGAAAGTGCAAGTGAGCACCTATCACAATACATTGATTTCTTCTTACAAGATTTGGTCAGGGATTTGCCTTCCTATGTTAAGGATACGGGTGATTTTTTAACAAAAATCACTAACATCAAATGGGAAGACAATATGAGAATGTTAACATTAGACATTGAATCCTTATACACTTGTATAGATCACCAAGTGGGACTTGATGCTATTAAACATTTCCTGTCTTCAAGACCTATCGAATATTACGAACATAACAAAGTAATTATGAGAAGTATTGACTGGTGCCTAAACAATAACTTTTTGGCATTTTCTAAAAAAATATACAGACAGTGTAGGGGCGTGGCAATGGGGTCTTGCTTCTCCCCCAGCTATGCCTGTTTAGTGGTTGGCTGGTGGGAGGAGCAGATACTGAGGAAAGAATTGTCGTCAAAATATGGTAACAATATAACAATTTGGTTACGTTATATAGACGATGTCTTTGTGCTGTGGAGAGGGGACAATGAAAGTGCAAATGCTTTTTTACAAGATATCAATGTGAACAAAATGAATCTGAATTTTACTTCAAACTTGAGTTGTACTGAGGGTGAATTTTTGGACACAAATGTTTATGTAGAAAATGGTGAATTACAAACAACATTGCATAGAAAACCTACAGCAGGTAACTCGACGTTACATGCATCTAGTGCCCACCCCAGACACCTAATTGACAGCATTCCCTACGGTGAGCTTCTTAGAATAAAACGCATATGCAGTGATGAGAAACAACAAACTATATGTATGCAAGAGGCTGTGGAGAGATTCCGTAGGAGAGGCTACACGGCAAAAACTCTACAAAGGGCTTTGGACAAAGCCAATAGTAGATCTAGGGCATCATTACTACCAAATACAGAAGAAAATGCCTTGCAAGAAAATGAGGATACCCCTAAGACACCTAGGCTGATACTAACCTACAATAACCAGCACCGTCAAATTCGCTCAATAATTAATCAAAATTGGGCGATAGTGCAGACAGATGCAGTCATAACATCAGAATTGCCTCAAAAACCCACAATAACCTTTCGGAGAGGCATTTCGATGAGAAATAAAATAGCCAAAAGCATCCCAGACCTGGGTACCAAGAAGAAGAGCACTCTTTGGTTACCAGAAAAAGAGGGTTTTTTTTAAATGTTCATCCTGCCGGGCATGTAAATTTGGTATAACTACCAAAAAATACACTACACCCTTCAGCCCGAGGGAATTTAAAATTCAGGGATGCTATGACTGCAAGACGGAATATGCAGTTTATATTCTAATGTGTACCTGCAGGCTTAGATATGTGGGTAGCACCAAGCAGCAGGTACACGTCAGAATTTTGCAACATCTCCGTGCTATCGTGAACAACGACAGCACGTATCCTGTTGCAAGACATTTTAAGGCAGTCCACCAAAACAACTTGGCAGATTTAAAATATTTTGTCATCGGAGCAGTAAATGAGAATCCGTGTGGTGGTAACAGAGAAAAAAGCCTTAGACAGCTGGAATCCAAATTCATTGTAGAATTAGATAGTAGACAGCCCGATGGTTTGAATAATACAGAGGACTTACATCATTTCCTCTAAGACAATATCCATATTTTTTTAGGTTAGGACATGTCCGTTAAAGTCTCTCTCAAACCCTTAGGTTTCTGAAAACAAGTCTAAAAACTGTACTGTGGCCCCAGTTTCGTTTCCACACTCTTTTCTAAAAAATACTTTTTCAATTTTGGTTTTAGTCTTTCACGTTATAAGCATAAATTATTTTTATCTTATAAATTTTAAAAATCTCACGAAGTTTGTAAATATTATGTCTTCCTTTTTCTTCTTTAAAAGGAAACATCACCATTATGGAATGGGAAAATATCACTGTTATTTTTTGCACTTTAACCGATAAAATACTCTTATGCTGCTATAAAACATTATATGCACTTTATTTGTGGGTTTGCACATGAGCTCTATTTTGCACAACTCTCCATGTTGCCTAGATCAACATTGATGAGGTCAGGTCCTTATTATCTGGGAATTTATTCCGATATTTATGTATAGCCATAAAATTGAGGTATCAACATTTTATAATATATTTCTATTTTTATATTGTATATAAAATGCATAGTTATTTATATATATATATATTTTTTTTTTCATATCATATGAGGGAAAGAGTTTTTTATATATATATTTTTATATGTTGCGGATACACTCATGAAAAATAATGGAGCTATACAAATAAGCGACCATAAATGCAAATTAGGATATGTTCTGTGTTAATATATCAAATATATCGGTGCACCATGTTTTATTTACTATTTTCTATGACTGAGCATTTATGCTGTTAGGTTGTTTCGATATGAAATACAACTATATTGGGTAAATTGGTTCAAGAGCTAAAAACTACAAAACCCAGCATACATTTGTATATAGTATTTTTTCTATGTTTAACACTTAGATGAGGTGAAAGCATCACACCAAAAATGTATAAAAATAAAAAGCGGACCATCTGTTTGTCACATTGAGAAAGAATACGGAGGTATTCGAAACGCGTCTGGCAACATTTGAAAAATAAAAGACCTGCTGATCCACGAAAATTAGAGTCTGTAATTCGTTCCTTTGGTTTTGTCCCGGCTGGGCTCTGCAGAGGGGATACGGAGATATCGCTATATATATATATATATATATATATATATATATATATATATATATATATATATATATATATATATTTATTTATTTAAAACACCAGACCCTGGGGAATATTTTTCCTGGGGCTGTAATTATGATTGAAAAAAAGAAAATGCTACCAGCACAATGCTGGAGGCCCAACTCCCTTTCTGCACCACTCTGCAAAAGCGCCTCTTGGCGCACTGCTGGTGGGGGGATGACATCCCCTTGCCTCCTGAGGGTGTCAGGTCTAAAATGGACTTCTTCCCCCAGCCAGTAGTGAACCAGGAGGTGTGTTTGTAGAGTGGCCTCCAGCATGGCCAGCATGGCCGCCAGCAACCTCCTAGCAATCTAGCCTTGTGAAACTTACTGGAGGTAACAGGAGGGTTAGGTGATCCCCAAGGACCTTCAGGAGTAAAGTGGACTTCATCCCCAAACCATTAGTGCGCCAGGAGGCGCATTTGCAGACTGATGGGGAACGCAGGCATGGCATCCAAAGACCTCCAAGCTATCGCACTGTGTGGGACTTACTGAAGGTGACAGGAGGAGTTGTTGGACCCCAAGGATATCCTTGTGGGCCAACAACCCCTCCTGTTACCTTCAGTAAGTCCCACACTGCGTGATTCCCGAGGGGTCTTTGTGGCAACACCTCCCTTCTCTGCCACTTTTCAAACACACCTCCTGGTGCACTACTAGGTGGGGGATGACATCCCTTTGGCTGCTGATGGTCTTTGAGGGCGAACAGCCCCTCCTGTTACCTCCAGTAAGTCCCACACAGAGGGATTGCTAAGAGGTATTTAGAGGCCACACACCGTTTCTTTACCACTCTGCAAACGTGTCTCCTGGTGCACTATTAGTTGGGGAATGAAGTCCTCTTGGATGCTGAAGCAACCAAGAAGCCCTCCTGGTACTTTCTTTAAGTCCTACACAGCGGGATTCCTGAGAGCTGGTCAGAGGCCTGCCCCTTTTCTTCACCACTCTGCAAACGCCATTACTACTTAAAAAAACATGGAAATTTACTGAAAAAACAAAGGTTACAGGGACGTTATATTTAGAAAATGGAATTTAAAAAAAACTCAGAAGTTTACTGACAAAACCAAAGGTCACAGTGACATTATGGTTAGGCTCAGGTTTCACTCGTACAAAGCCAGTGAAATTCATCAGTTATAGTTATCTATGCTAACTATAACTCATGCCCTTGCAATGCACTGCTCATGACCTCACATATTACATCACTCATGTCGAGGATGATACAGAGACTGCGTGTGTGGTCATTCAGTGTGGGTGTGGGTCTGAGTTCTACAGGGCACCATCTGTGGTCCCATGTGGAGTTGTTCTTCCCAAAGATCAGCACTTCAGTTTCATCCACTCGGCTATGTTGGACATGGCATTGCAGAAGTTGGTTTTGGCATTGGAGGGGTCCTCGGGAACGAGAGAATCAGTTGAGTGTCATCTGCACAGGAGATTACGTTGAGTCCATGGGATCTGATGACATCTGCAAGAGAGGTCATGTAGATGGTGAACAGGGTGGGGCTGAGGGATGATCCTTGTGGTACGCTACATATGATGTCTTTGGGTGCGGAGGTGAAGGGAGGCAGTCGGATGCTCTGTGTGTGTCCTGTTAGGAAGGAGGAGCTCTACTTGAAGGTTTCTTGCTGTATGCTCATGTTGTGAAGTCTGTTGAGGATGTTGTGGGAGACTGTACCAAATGCCATCAAGAAGTCAAGGAGAATCAGGGCCACGGTTTATCCTTGGTTGGTTGGTTGGGGAGTGTTCTGATGTCAGTGACAGTGACAGTGAGCAGCATGGTCCCAGTGCTGTGGTTAGCACAGAATCCTGATTGAGAGGCATCCAGTAGGTGTTTGTGTTCCATAAATTCAGCCAGGTAGGGGAGCACGATAGAGGGTTTCTTAAGGAGGGGTCTGACGTCTGCTTGTTTCCATTTGCTCAGGAAGGTTGCTGTGGAGATGGAGGTTTCGAGGATGCTGGTGAGTTGCATGCTGATAGGGTTTGTTGGGAGGTTGCAGAGGTGGTGGCAGCAAGGGTTGGTGGGTGCTCTGGAGTGGACGGAAGACATAATGGCTTTGGTGGTGAGGGCGGGGAGCGTTGACCCGATGATGATGGTTTGGCTGGTGTTCGCTGGTTGGATGAGGTCATCGGGGATGAGGGTGGCAAGTTGAATTTCGAAATTGGTTGTAGATGTTGGTGATCCTACTTTGGAAGTAGTCTTAGAGGGTGTCGTAGAGTTCTTGGGCGGGGTGGATGGTGTTCTCGATGGCTGTCAGGTTGGAGAATTTTTTTAAAGAGTTTCTTTGTGTGTGGTTGGTCACAGAGTTGATGCGAGGGTGATGGCTCTTTTCTTGGCTTCTTTAATGTGCTGGTGATAAATGGCGAGGGCTGTTTTGTGAGCTACTCTGTCTGTGGGGTTCGTGCTGGTGCATCATTGTTTCTCTCGTTGGTGGCAGTTGCGATTGGTGGTCCTGAGTTCTGAGATGCACCAGATGGCATGTTTGGGGCCTTTGGTGGATTTTGTAGGTTTCACTGGGGCAACTCTGTTGGCCCTGTCAATGCATGGCAGGGTGCAAGTTATAATTAGCTCTGCTAACTACAACTGCTGTTTTGTTTTTAGTTCAAAATGTTAATGTTGTTACTGACATATGCAATCCAATTATCACATCTCTGTTTAACATCACTTTAACCTTTGTTTTTTCAGTGAATTCCGAGGGGGTTTTGAAGCGTAAAGTAATATTTTATTTCCAAGGTGCATATGGTGGAATGTGGAGAGGAACTACCTTGTCTACACACATCCCTTTAAAGGGAATGGCTTTGCATGGTGGTGTATGAGAAGAGAATGCACTGCCCAAGGAAATCACTATATTTACTGATACATGAGTGTCATAGGGTGTGATGCTGGATTACTTTGTCTGCTTATACTCTTCCATGAATGATAGGTGTGTATATAGTAGAATGTGTCCAATAAGTGGCCTCAGTGCTAAGATGGGGTTCTTGGAAAATGAGTGTGCGTGTTAGAGTATAAGAAAGAACTGGCCTCTCTACGCAGTACTTTTTTCTAGGAAAAGAATGTGCATTTTAGGGTGTGGCAAAGGACTGGCCTCTCCATTGAAACCTTTCTGTTGAATGATGGCTGTGTGTGCTAAGGTGTGGGAAGAGACTCATCGGTCTGTTCATAGGCTTATAGCCCCTACTAAGGGCTATACAAGTTGTTGAAGGACGTAAACCCACGTTATAGGCCTGAGCCACAGGTGAAGGCCTATAACAAAGGCGAGGGCCTTTAACAATCAGTATAATCAAAGGCAGAACAGCTGTAAGGCTATTTGAACATTCCACCAAAAGAAGGTAGAATTTTCTCAATTTGAAAAGGACATACACATATACAAACATTGAATGTTGAAGCAGAATGCTTATGCCCTCTATTATAAGCTGAGAGCTACTTCATTGTCTACAATGGAGGTCCTAACAGTCCAATGTTTTAATAGTATTTTAATCTACATTTGCAAGAGTGTTAAACGATTCAATAGTAATTTTAGGAGTATGTTTTATTTGCAACCATAGACAAGTAAGTAATGGTAACATATAATCACACAAAACACATAGAATATAAAAACATGTCTATATTTTTAACCAGAAAATATAGCTCATGAAAAGAAACAATTTTGTGATGTTTTCTTTTTATACTGTGATAAAGAACAAATTAAGTTCCAGAAAAATGTGGTATTCTCTGGGAGACAAACTATAATTAAAAAAATACCAATGCCTTTAAGGGCATATATGGACCTGTGCCACCTTGTCATGGGCTGCTGCACTTAGTTCTGATGAACAAATGATTGTTTTACAAAGGCAACAGAACAGTGTTGTGTTTAAATTAGCCAGGTTGTTGCAGGTCTGCCTTGCCAAGACCTCATATAGTGATGGTTGTCCCAGTTGGCATATCTGCCTTGAACCCGGTCCTACCAGCCCCAGTAGCAATGACTCAGTTGTGCTCCCATGGGCCTGAGACCTTGTGCCCTCTCCCCTCAAGTGGGACACCCAAGACCTCTAAGTCCTCCTGTGCAGTGTTTTTTTAAGTGGCCCCCTTCGTCATAGTGCACTAGCTGCCAGAACCTTTAGCAACCTGCTCCAGGACACTACCAATCTTCTGCAACTAGAACATTGGACCTGGTCCCGATGTCAGCCTATAAGGAGCAGATGAACTTTGTGGATGCATTGCCTAATTTTATATGCATTTTTCTGCTTTTCCCCATTGAATTCAATGGTACTTTATTGCACACCTAAGTGATATATTTTCCGAACGCTTAAAAATCATAACTCTGAAAGTACTTTATGTAGATAAAAGTGCTTGATCTTAAAAATCCCATATAAAGGTATACCAATATTATAAATTGGTCTCATATTTATTCTTGAGTGTGTGTCTCATTTATTGCCTCTGTGAGTACAACAAATGCTTAGCACTATCCACTAATAAACCTACCTGCTGCCCACACTACCACAAATAGAATGTTTGCCTCTGTAAGCCAATAAGGGATCCACTGTACCCTCTGCACAGTGTACTTCATTTTTGTATACTATATTGAGAGCAAACTTCCTACACATCTACATTATATAATGCGAAAAGGAACTCACCTCTGAACTATAACAAGCTACCGAACTGCTAATGGACTGCTTCTGTGCTGATACTTATTCCAAGGCTGAAAGATTTGCTTACACTTCGTTCCAGTGTGTTCACTGTGTGCACTGTGGTGTCGCTTCTAGAGATTATCCCAGAGTGACAACAGTTTCGAGTAGGGAGTGGAAATACGTTGTCCTCTTCCCAGGCAATTGTCTATTGTATCATAGCTGTGTACAGTATAGTATGAACAGGAACTGAAATCTGGGTTGAGAGGTTTTTTTTGTGGGGGGGTTCACTTGAACAAACTTGACCTGCAGGTATTGGAGCACTTTTCATGAGCACCAGCTACATTACACAAGGACACATTAATTTTTGTAGGCACAGGGAGATAAAGTGATTTGCCCAGAATCACAGGATGTTGAGCTGATGCTGAGACTCGAACCTGGTTCCCCAGTACCAAAGTCGGCAGCTCTGGTCATTAAGCCACATCACATGAGCACAGCTGTATGTAGTATATTATAACAAGAGAGTGGACTCTCCACTCAGACAACTATCTTCAAAACTGAATGTTTGTACTGTGGTGTGAAAAGAGTGCCATATGTCAAATGACACCTTTTAATTTAGTAGTCTGTGTAGTAGATTGAATAGAGGAACCAACCTGTCTACTAAGATATGTCTTTTGTCTTAGAAGTGTGTTTATTATAACCTGTACAGGTAATGATCTCTGACCTAAAACAACTTCTAAGCATTATGGGTGTATGTATAGTTCGTCAAAACATACTTACCTTTCTCTTCAGACTACTTACAAGAATCATGCCTGTTGATATTAGGGCATAGAGAGAGATTAGCCTTTCATATAACAGTGATACTAAAAAAACACAAGTGTGTAGTCGAGTGTGTGAGTAGAATAGCCTGTTCAGTGAGAGACATCACAAGGGTGATAGCTCAAAATAGTAGCATATACCAACACACTCACCTTTTGTATGACAGTACTCCTCAGGGTGATGGAAGAGCATTAAAGAGTATACTGAAGAACTGGGTCTGATCTCCCTTGTGGATTATAAGTGGTCTTAGTATATACGGAAGAACTACTCTCTGCTGAATTCTCACCAAATAGTAATAGGTGTATGTAGTTAGGTGTGGGTATAGACTACCCTGTTGAAGAATACTGTCCTCCAGGCTACTATGTGTGGTTATTACAGTGCGCAAAAGTATACACGCATAGTCAGTCATGTCTCCTTAGGATGATGGCTATTTACACCAGAGGGTATGCTTGAAGTGAAATTTATAGTGAAAGCTGTCGATAGAGTGATAATGTTATGAAGTAGGATGGATACATAGCAAGATCTTCATATTCCTATCAAAAATAACGTTATGTTGTTTATATTCTCCATATGTTACTTCTATATTATTATTCGAGTTATTGATTACTAAACTAAAATAAAAGCATTATCTGAATTTGCATCCACACTGAATATATCCTGGTTTCATATATGAGACATTTTTTAATTAGTATACAAACAGTGTGTATACAGTAATAAATCACAGAAATGCAGGCAGTCATTGACCCATGAGGAGAAATAAATGAATAAGATTAAAATATATATATATGTATATATATATATATATATATATATATATATATATATATATATATATATATAGGAACACAGCTCCTCCTCAGCACGCTCTGCGCTCGCAGCCCACGCTTCCACGCCAGCAAGTAGAGGAACGGACCAGCAAAGTCAGCAAGATGTAATTTATTTACACATAACCCACAGAACCAGCGACGCGTTTCGGGCAAAGGTGCCCTTGTTCACGCTGCAACATAATCAAAATTTTCATGCTTTTTTATATACTTTTGTTAAAGAATGTCACCACCCCCTGGTGGTGACCTCCAGTGTCACATGTGTAACAAACAGTGTAAACATACTATCGCTGCTAGTCTTTCTATGGCATTGCACCTGAAAAAATCATTACTGGTTAAATCCATGTGATTCAAAGAAAACTCTGAATTCACAAACCATTTTTAAAAACATGTACAAAGACTATTGTTTTGTCAGTCATTATAGATCTGAATTACTTTAAACTTGCAGGATACAAACATGACAGTATAAATACAATACTCATGATCCTAAGGACGACCAACAATTAAGTAATTACCACAACAAGTCATTTGTAACATTAATTTTGACATGTGCAAATCTGTGCATAAGCAGCGAAAGATAAAGTGCAAAAAGTGTAAAAAAGTGCAAAGTGTAGGAGTCAAAAAGTGCAGAGTGCGAGAATCAGCCGCATTACCATCCGAACAGGGATACCATCAAATTTCATATATATATAACTTTTCGAATTCTTAATTTCATGAATAGCTGTATAGCTAAATTATAGGTTCCCTAAAATTACAAATGGTAAAAAAAGTATCAAAAGATTAAAAATGGGCATATGTAAAAATAGTACCATACACCATAAATAGGTACATGTCATGACACATTATAACTTGATCTAAAATCCTCTAGAAAAAGTAAAAAGAGAGATATATTTTTTATTAATATACGACTATAAATAGTGCATATGTAAACATCAAGGCAAATAAGTTAAAAACTTGAATACAATGATATATGCAAAAATATATATGTAATATAAACCTAAAGAAAATAGAAGTGTACGTTACAAGAAAATCTTCACAGTAAGAACATGTCTAATGTGATCACGTTACTCAAATTAACACCCAAAGCTCACTACTCATGTTAACAGCTCCACTGGTGTTTAGGTCTAGTTTCTCCTAAAAGGGAACCTAACTAGGAGAAAAATGCACCAAAAGAGGAGAAGAAAGAAAGAAAATGTGCAACCAATAGACCAACTCAGCAATATCTAGGGGTATATAGTCTAATTTTACAAGTAGTGGTGCATTTCTTCAATATTGTTGAGCCCGTTTGGCCAACGGCTGTCGAGCTCTAAAATGAATCTGCTCTCCAATTTTCTGAGCTGGAGTTCACGATCACCCCCTCTTTTATGTAGCGGGACTGCTCCAATAACAAAATAGCTCAAGCATGTAAGGTCATTGTTGTGGACCCTTTTGAAATGACGGGCGACCGGATAGGCCGAGTCACTATGTAATATAGCCCGTAAATGCTGCAATATCCGGACATGCACCTGGAGCTTAGTGCTGCCAACATATCTAAGCCCACAGGTGCATGTCAGGACGTAAACAGCATGGTCTGTTTTGCAGGAGAAGTTACCCAAAATCGGTTTGGCAATGGTGCTAAACGGAGTGGAATAATGCGAGATAGTGGTGCCAAATTTGCAAGCACGGCAGCTTGAGCATCTAAAAAAACCTCGAGCAGGTCGTAGCCAAGGTTTTTTAGTTTTGAGCTCAGGGGCTGCTCTGTCCAGGCAATTACCCATGGTTTTCGCACGTCTGAAAGTGACAGTAGGGGAAGCAGGCAATCTGGTATTGAGTACATGGTCACTAAGGACAATAGGCCAGTTTTTATTAATTATGGATTTGATTTTCCTATCCTCTCTACTGTATGTGGTAATCAGGCGTGGGCATTCTACTAGAGGCTCTGATACGATAGGGGTTTCTTTCACTGGAGTTATAGTGGGAAAAAGTCTTTCCCTGGACCGAGATAAGGATTTTTCGAGGGCTGCTTTTAAGATAGTATCAGAATAACCCCTTGCCTTTAGCCGTATCATGAGTTCTGCTAGGCAAGTTTCATAATCAGAAGGAGAACTACAAATCCTCTTTAACCTCAAGATCTCGCCATAGGGGATTCCTGAGATGGTGTGTCTAGGGTGCATGCTGGTTGTGTGCAACGTAGCATTGCCCGCAGTTGGTTTTCTGTGAAGGGTGGTTTTGAGTGTGCCATTAGTAACATACACTTCAACATCTAAAAATGTAATTCTGTTTTTATCAATGTGCGCCGTAAAGTTGAGATTAAGAGTATTCCAGTTTATCTCATGAATAAATAAAAGGGCTTCCTTTTTTGTACCTCTCCAAGCAATAAAAATGTTGTCTATGTACCTCAAGAAACAACTTACATGGCCATCCATCCACGCTTTATGGCATACATTGAGGACCTGCTCCTCCCACCAGCCAACGTGCAAGCACGCATAGCTGGGAGAGAAGCAGGCCCCCATCGCCACCCCTCTAAGCTGTCTGAAAATCTCTTTGCCAAAAGAGAAAAAATTATTGTGGAGGCACCATTCCATGAGACACAAAATGACCTTATTATGTTCATAATATATGATCGATCGCTTGGAAAGATAATGCTTCACTGCTGAAAGTACTTGTCCGTGATCAATGCTTGTATAAAGCGCCTCTACATCTAATGAGATGAGCCACATATCATTATCCCATTCAATAGTTGCAATTTTACTAATAAAATCACTGGTGTCACGTGTGAAGCTTGGTAGTTGTTTCACAAAGTCTTGGAGAAAAAAGTCGATATATTCCCCAACTTTCTCACCCACACTGCCAATAGCAGACACGATGGGCCTGCCAGGTATCGGTTGCACAGCTTTGTGTACCTTTGGGATAAGGTAAAGAGATGGCAAAACGGGAAAATTGATACACATAAATTTGTACTCCTCTGATGAAATAAGGCCCTCTCTTTTCCATTGGCCCAACATCTTGTGTAATTTACACTTCGCGTTCTCATATTCTTTGTGTGAGGCTCTATGGTAACAAAGGGGGTCATCAAGTTGACGTTTGGCCTCACTGATGTAATCCTGTTTGGGCCAAATTACTAAATTGCCCCCTTTGTCCGATTTTTTTATCACAATTTCATGGTTGTTTTCCAATTTTTTCATCAACTTATCATAGGCGCATTTGATATGTATCTCCTTTTTGCTATGTTTGTTGTTGACCTTAGTATAAAGCTTTTTGATATCGTTGGTAACGCAGTCGTGAAAGATGTCGATTGCATCTTTAGGCATTAGAGGAATGTATTTAGATTTGCTTCTAAATGGACTTAGGCCTGCACCCTTTTGAGAGATAGATATTTTGCTCAAGCGACTTTGTGTGGCCTCATCAGGATCCATTTCTGAATTGTTGGAAGAGTCAAGCAAGTCGTTTGCATCCAGAAAGGTGTGTGTATCAGCAGCACATAGTTGGTTAATGCCGCTGGATACATTTTCTTCACCTAAAGAGTCGATTTTGTTGAGCTCTTTAGCGGATTGTAAAGCAAAATGTTTTTTCAATTTTAGTTTCCTTATGAAACAAAACAAATCTACCCTGGTCATGGCATAATTGAAACTCTGAACAGGTGAATAGTTCAATCCCAATGATAATAGTTGTTCTTCTGCCTTGTTTAAGGTAACATTGGAAAGATTGATAATCGTGTTGTCCATTAATGGCGTTTCCCCCATGTTTTTTTCTTCTTTTTTTGTTGCTGTTGTGCACCGGCGTTGTTTCCGTTTGCGCCGTCGTTCTTTCCGACGTTTGTTCCTCTTTTGTCTGTTTGCGAGTTTGATTGCCATGACCTCAGGGTTTGAAGCCTCTCCTCCACAACAAAATCCATTTCTTGCTGGAGGTTGAATGTCTACAGTCCTATTAAGTTTAAATCAGAGTTGGAAGAACAAGACGATAAAGAGTCTACACTTGGTGCGCTTGTTAAGGATGAGATGTCGCTGCCAGGTTCATTACTTTCACTATTCACAGCGCCTGATGTCATGGTGTTAGAACTGGAGGCAGGCATAGAATTGTTGGACTTACTCCCCGTTGCGTTTTTCTTTTTAGTATACGCTTGTCTTTTAGCCGTGTTATATTTGCGTGAGAATGTGAAAATCCTGCCGTAACGATAATTATCGGCATCTCGAGTGAATTTGGTTGCCTTACGTATCTTTATTTTTTCCTCATGTTTGCGCACCTGTTCATTCATGATGTCTGTCAATTTTTTAATTTCTTGAAGTTCCGGGCGAGCATTTATCTCCATTTCCATTGTTTTGATTTGCCCCAGCAACTTTATACGATCGCTGGCAGCATATTTAATTAATATACAAACAAGGTTCATTGAGGCAACCAGATTGCTTTCTCCCCATTCCTGCTGATGAAGCGAGATTCAGAAATAATTTTTATTTCAACTCGCGAAGTCACACTTCCATAAATTAATTAATTATGCTAACAATTTGTGCTGTGTCTATGCTAATTCAATCTAGTTTAAAGTTTCATTTTCACAGAACACGCGGGAAACTAACATGTGTGCTCATAAATGTGCATTATGTTGCATTCTCAAGTATGTGGAAAATAATAAATTAATCTTGTCTATTGTCATGTCATAACTAATAGCAGCTGTTTTTTAATAATGGCATGTGCTTATTTTGCTTTCCTTGTCTATGTGGTGTCACTATATTCTCACAGAACAAACTGTATTTATTGCATTAATTATTCTTTGTGTTTGTTTATATAATAGTTTTACAAATGAAGCTTAGAGATGGCTGCAGGAAAATAGTACACTTTTAAAAGTGGCGCAGGAGAGGTGGCGCAGAAAAATGACGCTTTCTGAAAGAGGCCTATTGATGAAAATGGCTCAAGAGAAAATAATTCTGAAAGGATGGAAAAAGCCTCTGAGCTTTTATTTTGAAAGGTTTTGGAATGAACTGCTAAAAAGATGACTCTTTGGAGAAATTTTGCTAACGTTTGCTAATGTGCCACAGGAGTTCAGAGCGGACAAGCTCAAGGTTGAAAAGAAGGGACGTGACAAAAATTGCATTGCTTGAAATTCCTTTGATACAAATTGTAGCAGCCTAAGGAAATGCTGCCAAGACTTCTACATGAACAATGAACTAGTGAATTTGCCCGGGCATGTAAGAAGGAGGTGTCACAGTTTACTGTGGTACGAGGTGGCTCAGCCAATGGAGAACTAGAATTCGTCTGCTGGAATGTGAAAAATAGTTAGCTCAGCTTAATTTAGGGTATAAGAATGGGTTCAGAGAACAGATAGTTGGCTTACGCTCGAGAATTCTGGAGGACGTGTTATGCTGATGGACTAATCACGTGAGGAAAGCAGTTTTATTAATTACTTTATTTCTAGGTGATGAGAGTAGAGACAAAAAGATAGTTAGGATTTTAGAAATGCTTAATTTTACTTATTCCTGCTAATGAATAATAATTCTTGATTTATGCTCTTTTTATTAATTCTGAATAAACCTTTCTTTATGACATTTTCTAATGCTTGTTTAATAAAATACCAAAACCTGAGTTTTTCTAGATGTGTTTAAATAAACTTTTTAAAATGACAAGCTGGTCTTGATTATTGTGGATAGTTTAAAACAACATATTTAGATCTTATCGCCTCATGATTCAGTCGCTCTATTGTTGATATGGGCCTAGTGTTGTAATGTAAGTTTTGTGGTAGTAGATAGTGTCATTTGTGCAATATTTTGGTGAGAGCGCTGGATCAATTTCATGGTAGCCATCGGACGGTTTATATATGTTGTTTTTGACATACATGTTACATGTTTGACACATATATGTTGGTATATTGATAGGATTAAATTTTAACATATGTTGAGTTAGTTAGTTTGTTTTATGTAAGAGATTTTTTCAAGCAGTTTGGAAATTCTCCGATTAGCCATGGCTAGAGATGTGTAATGCTGTAATCAGGACGCTGATATGTGAGCAGGTTACACAAGTACATTTGTTCTGCTTCTGAGGTGATATCGCCGTGTATCACTAGTGTTGTCGTCGTGCAACACATGTTAGGGCTAGGTGTGAATGTTGTATAGTGAGGATTATCTAAGAAATTTGAACAGCATGAGAATAGGGACAAAGCGCCTGTTGTAAAACTCACTGTGATAAGAGTATTAGTTATATTCAAGCTTGAGTGAGGGGTAGGATAATGCCGGTGCATGATTATCTATAAACAGGTGAGAGTCCTGTACGGGTACATGTTTTATATCTATAAACAGGTGAGAGTCCTGTACGGATAACGTAGTTATTTTACTAATGGTGCATGATATCTATAAACAGGTGAGAGTCCTGTACGGATTTCATGTGTGTTTGAATAGGGAAATTTTCTGTTTGAAAGTGCGTGATTGTTTTGTAAGGTATGTTCAAGTTGAACTTTGAAATGTCACTTGGTTGTGCATTCTGAGGGAGATGAGTTCATAATTACTTGTTTGAAGGGTAGAGTAAAAGGATTACTGTACTGGCAATTGAAAATTATTCTATGAGAATAGGGCCGACTATTCCAAGCTGAGAATACTTGAATGCATGTAAAACTATTCTATTTAGAGAGAAGAGAGCAGATGAGTCTGTTTTATGTATTTACTAAATTGTACCAAAAGTAAGGTACTTAGGAAAGTTCAGAGTAAAGTCTATACCATTCTAGGACTTTTTAAGATGTTGTGCAGTGTTTAAATACACTTAAAAGCACTGCGCGCTAATTAAATCAATTGAAAAGAAACACGATCGAAAATTGTGAAGGAGGGGCTATTTTAGAGAGTGAGATCGTGTGAGGAGAGACTGAAGCTGCAGCAGCTGCATGCGTCAGAATTGCCGCGCTCTGATTGGGTAAGGCATCCGGAGCGTCATAGTAAAGCTAAGCTCCGATTGGTTAAAAAGCCTAAAGCCTCACAACAAAGAAGTGAGAGCATTATATTAATCTAAGTGGTCTTGCAATGATTGGTTGTGCAAACACAATTATCAAAATTGTTCATAAATTAAAGTGTCCCCGTTTTTAAATTCCTTATTTGAAAGCAATTACGCAAATAAATAACGCCAATATCATAACTAAATAAATTATTTCAATTTAAAAAGTGTACCCGATTTGTTCTTTCTTCGTTTTAACAGTGTTAAAACAGCTGAACACGAAGGGAAAAGATTAAGACAAAAACGGAGTTGTGAGCGAAGGAGCCGCCTTTCTATTGGCTCAGGCCCCGACTTGTCATAGAATAACCGCGCACTCATTGGCTGGTGACGCGCAGCGTCATAAGGGAGCCGCGACCGGATTGGTTAAGGCTCGAGTGGGCTTTATATTGGCCGATTAGAGTCACCACTGTCTGCCGAGAAAGTGTCTCACTACTCTTAATTTCCCTCGCTACAATAGCACTGTTGTTTAGAACAGGGTTGATGCGTGTGGCAAATAAATTTAACAAGAAGCACATTCTGTAGGGGAGGGGCTGTTTGCTGAGTGGAGCGAAGGGGGGAGCTGCCAGCTGCAGCGGCTGACTACGTCACAGCCGCCGCGCTCCCATTGGACAGAGTGTCACTGCATCATAACGGGGCTGCTCTCTGATTGGTTAAGAGAGCCGTAGTGTCATAGTAGAGCTGTAATGTGATTCGCTGTTAGCGCTTCTATGTTTGGAATGGTTGCCTACAGAAAATAATATTAAGATTTAATAAGTGTCCCCAAGTTTACAAGAAAACACTTGAATTAATAGATAAATTCCCGTTTCATGTTTCCTCCTTATCGCGCTATTGTGTATTATTAAAGCGCGAGGGGAAAGGGAAAGACTGTAGGGCAGCGTAAGTCTCGGCAAAATGGTAATGTGATTGGTTAAGACATATACCGTGCTGTGATTGGCTAAATATTGTAAACACCACATTGTAATTGACTGGAGCTGCCAATTTGTTTATAAATGTCCCAGATTTGGTTTACTTTTAATTACTACAAATGATGTACATATCGAGTGATTACACACTATGCTAAAATTTACTTTCTAAATTGAGGCAAATTGCAGAGAACTAAAAGCCACAGAAGTTCCGTGTTTCAAAGCAGCTGTGCTTTGATTGAGCAAAACACCAAGTACGTCATCGTGGAGCAGCTCTCTGATTGGCTGGAGCTGTTTACAATTGTCCCCGCTTTAAATTCATTGTAGATGCGCTATCGTTTCAAAAACGAAATGTGTCACAACTAATACTTTATTTGGTTTTTGGTAGTGAGCCGATGTGCTTCAGTGTTGTGGTTTTGCTTTTACAGTGCGAGTGCCGTAGTGTTTGATAATTACAATTGTGGGTGTCCTTATTATTATTGTAGCCGCATTGTTGACTTGAAGAAAGGGGTTTTGTGGAAGCTGTGTCGTTCAGAGAGGGAGAGAGAGAATGTGCTGACGGCGACGTGCATTTCAATTACAACAGTGCTGAATTAATTAAGTATCGCGAAAACTGTGATCTTATTGGTTGAGGCATTTGTGATGTCACAGCAAAGTCGCGCTGTGAATGGGTGAAACGCTATAATAAAATTTTTTGTTATAAAAGTCCCTGTTTTTGATTCTTGTTATCGCTACAACCACAGTGTTAATTAAAAGAAAGTGAGGTAAACGTTGTGTGCATTTTATAAGGGAAATAGTTAAACATAAGGGGAGAAAGTCTGCAACAACAATAAAATACGTGTCAAAGCAAAGGCTGCACTGTGACTAACTGAGCTTCGTGAAACTTTGTGATTGGCTGAAGAATTTTGACAGTTTGTTTATATTTCACAATAATACTAGCTTTAGGTTTCCTTTTCTGCTTCAGCCTCGTTATTATCACAGCTGATGTGTATTTTGGGTTTGAAACAACTGGCTAGTGTCAAGTGCTGTAATTGAGCTAAATTTTACTGTAAGTGTTTTAAGTTTTGTTCTTTCTTTGATGTGAGTACTCAGAATTGATTTAAACGATAAATTTTATTACAGAGGTGTGGTTCATGGTTGTTGGAGTCATTGATCACAGTATAGCAAATACCAACACCATACTAAAGACAAGAATAGGGGGATATACGTTGTCAGTAAAGCATTAGCAGCTGACAATAGTAATGAAAATACAGTTGTAGAGCCTACCAAGGAAAGAACAAGATTTGGCGACATCAGCAACATTGTATCAAATTTGGTGATTTGTAATTTCCAAGTCAAATTAAATTATTATTTTAAAGAAATTAAAAGGAGTCTAAAGGGTTTTTGCAGTTAAACATTTTATTTAAATAGAAGGCAATCAGATTAGGTTTTCTTTTTCCACAGGTGTTGATGCAGAAAGGTGTGTAAGTGCAAATGAAATTATTTTAAACATACCAAATTATATTTAGGTGTTTGTTGTTGCAAATTAAATATTTTACATTGTGTTTTTGCAAATTGATGTTTTTCTTTCCAGGTTTATAAAAATTAGTAATACAGGTAAATTAAGAGAAAAATTCAATTGACCGAGTTATAAAGTTTTCTACACCTGATAGAGTTAAATTAATTAATTAATTGATCAGCAAACGCTGCAAGACAAATTTAGA
Source organism: Lissotriton helveticus (assembly GCF_964261635.1). Taxonomy (NCBI): domain Eukaryota; kingdom Metazoa; phylum Chordata; class Amphibia; order Caudata; family Salamandridae; genus Lissotriton; species Lissotriton helveticus. The sequence continues at coordinate 1,617,366,485 of NC_136069.1, forward strand.
GAGTGCATTTACCAAATTATCTAAAGAAAATGTCTTCTTTGTATAAGAAAATGAAAAAGGTTGTTGCCAAATGCGAGAGCAAATTCAAGATTCCCAAATTAGTGAAAATAAATAATAAAGGTGTCAGAGTAGAAAATGTTGATCAATGTAATATTGATGTTCTAAAAATGGATCAGAACAGAAATTCAAGAAGACCCCCAAAGCAGATTAATGTAACGCCAAAAGTCCCAGATCAGATTGATGGAATGCCAACTCAGACATTTTCTAAAAACGATGCAACAGAAAAGCATGATGAAATGCCTGGTATTTCTGGAATTAATATTCCTGATCATGTACAGTCCATGAAAATTATGGAAACAGAGACATTCCATGTGCTTGGAAAAGAAGAAACTAGTTCCACAGCTTTAATGGTCCCATTTAATTCTGAAACTAAAAATTTTACTGAAAAGGTTTATTCTATTGTACTTGAAATTGAACTAGTAGGGATTGCAACTCAGCAAGAAACAGAGATGACTTCAGTTCTAGCAAGTGAGAAGTCTGATACTGATCTGATTAAATTGATACAGTCTGATGAGTCAAAATTTTGGTCAAAAGAAAAGGAGATCGAGAAAAATGAACTGAATGAACAGCTACAAATACAGCGACAGGTAATGATTCAAGAGATTGAGATGGCTTCACTGCCATTGCAAATTTTTGTTAATGAACAGACAGAGAAAACAGATACAGGATTAAATAAAGAAAAAGAAAACAGTCTAAACAGAATAGATGCACTTCCAGAATATTGGAATGAAAATGATGGTCTTTTGAGTGAAGACATCAAAGTAAAGGATACAATTGATCAACAGATTGAAACATTGACTTCTGCAGGTTCACTTAACAGAAATGCAAATTTAATTAAAAGGTTGATTGATGACATTCAATTGGCAGAAAGGTTTGCTGTCGTGATATGTGCAGCATACGAAAAGAATGATGAACATGCTTTAAGTTCACTAATACTAACATCTGTAGTTGAAACATGGCAGGGAGTCAAAGGCTTACAAGATGAAGCAACTCATGAGGAGAAAGGTACATGGTTGAGTACAGATTATAGACAGCGAGATGAGGATGAAATTTTGACACACAAAGATGGCAGAGTAGTTTTAGCAAATAACATGATTACTGACATGGACAGAATGTACCATAGAATTGTAGAATTTCTTTACCAGAGGTGTCTGACTTGTCAGCAAGTGAACTCAATTAAGAGAACAGTTGTGGGATTGGGAACAGAATTACAGGAGAGTGGTTCATTGACCAGATTACAAATGGATTTCTGTGAGATGTCACTGCATGACAAACGGTGCTACATTTTTGTGATTTTCTGTTTGATTACAAAATGGGTTGAAACATTTCAGATGCGACATAATGATGAAATTACTGCTGAAAAGTTATCAGATGGCAGAAGACATATTGAAAACAGACTGCTCCATTGTACAGATAGACTAGAAATTATAGATGTTGAGGAGCATGAGAATGTTACTATAAAAGACAGAGATGCAAAAATGTGCCTAGCTGCAGGTACAAAGTGGACAGATGTCTTTCCACTTGTTTTGATGTTTCTGAGAAGTACTTCTGATAAAAAGACAGATTTAAGACTACATGATATTGTTATAGACAAGGTCATGAGACAGACATTCATACCGGAGAAAAGAATGATGACTATCAATGATAGCATCAATTTGGAGAACTGCAGGAATTTATCAGATGAAATGATCTCTGTGTTTGATGAAGATGAAACTGAAGTGCAAACAAGAGAAAAAGAGCAAGCACTTGATCTGTTACCAGGAAAAAGGATCAGGAAAAAGGTTCGTCTAAAAAGAAATACTCTAGTGCAAAGGTGGCAGAAAGGGAGGCCAGTCAGTCTTGTCACAACAAATGCAGAGAAGTGCAAAAGACTGAAGAGGTGGATTGACACTGGCCTTACTTTTCGTGTATTTACACCTGAAAATCCTGATGAGAATAGTGTCACAACTGCTGATTCAGATTCTGAAGAAGAGCCTGAAGAGAATTCAGATCTTGAAGATCGACAAGTTGGTCGATAACTGGAGAACACGAAAAGAAAACAAGCCTTCAATAAAGAAGACTTGAAAGTTGTGATTGAAGACTCAGAAAATGATGGAGATCTGCCAGAAAAAGGAGCAGAAGAAAAATCTGATCGGATTCAGATTGTGATTGAAGACCAGGAGAGTATTGAAAAGCAGAAAAGAAGCTCTGAAAGCAGGAACAGGAATTCTGAAACTGGGAAGTTGAAGGTAATGGAAGAAGAAAATGAATTGCCAAGTACCAGCTACAAAGATGATGTTCCTAACGGGGTGAAGCTGCTGAGTAAAGAAGTACCTGAGTCCAGAATGAACATTTCTGACACTGAAACTGATGAGAATGATGAAGATTCTCAAATAAGAAAATTCAGAAAAGGAGCTTGGAGAACAGAATGTAAAGTGACCAAGCAAAAGAAGAAATTACCAAGAAAAAGTGATAACTGGCCAGAAGAAAATGAAGGCCTAAAATTCAAATTGGTAAACAGATCAAAGGAACAGATTGATGAGATATGAAATCAAAAAGATTCTGAAAAGAAAAGTGAGGCAGGAAAGAAAATAGAAGTGATACCTGTAATGGAGGAAATAATCACAGTCAGAAAGAGATTGAAAACAAAAGTGACAATGATTGAGGTACATACCTGTTACATTTTTGGTTTTTGTTTTTGGCATAAGGCTGAAGAAAATGTGTTAGATGACACAAGGTCGAAGAAATTCTGTTAGCTGAAAAATTAATTTGTGACATTAGGTCGAAGAAAAACTGTTAGAAGGTTTAAAGAGTATAAAAAAAAATAATAATAATTTGAAAAAGGGGGGTGTTAGAAATTTTTAGAATATTGTGTTAGAAATTTTTAGAAAATTTAGACAAATTTTTTGTTTAAATTTTGTTTTATTTTTCCTTGCAAGCTTAATGAAATTACTTTCATGTTTTTGTAAAAGCAATTCAAGATGCTTAATTTTAAAGAGATGTTGTAAGATTTCTCTGATATATATGTTCCTAATAATCGATACTTTAGATTATTTTAGGTTGTCATTTTTCCTTTAGAAATTAACAAAGAGAAGTTTAAGGTCAATAGAACAAGTAAAGCTTCAGCTAGTTAAGACAAACATAGTATAATACTGACATTTTTTATTAGTTCTAGTTTTTGCGATACTTTTGTTGAAGCTCAGTTGCATGTTACACAAGAGAAAGAAATAGAACTGGAGAGGTTTCTTAAAACTCAATATGAGAATTGTAGATAAACTGATGAGATAAGTCTTTAGAACTACTAACACAGGTGAAATTGAATCATGTTCATCTTAGATAAAATTTTTGCTAACATTTTTGGTGTGGTTTGGTGATTTTAAAATCACCAGATGGGGGAGTTGATGAAGCGAGATTCAGAAATAATTTTTATTTCAACTCGCGAAGTCACACTTCCATAAATTAATTAATTATGCTAACAATTTGTGCTGTGTGTATGCTAATTCAATCTAGTTTAAAGTTGCATTTTCACAGAACACGCGGGAAACTAACATGTGTGCTCATAAATGTGCATTATGTTGCATTCTCAAGTATGTGGAAAATAATAAATTAATCTTGTCTATTGTCATGTCATAACTAATAGCAGCTGTTTTTTAATAATGGCATGTGCTTATTTTGCTTTCCTTGTCTATGTGGTGTCACTATATTCTCACAGAACAAACTGTATTTCTTGCATTAATTATTCTTTGTGTTTGTTTATATAATAGTTTTACAAATGAAGCTTAGAGATGGCTGCAGGAAAATAGTACACTTTTAAAAGTGGCGCAGGAGAGGTGGCGCAGAAAAATGACGCTTTCTGAAAGAGGCCTATTGATGAAAATGGCTCAAGAGAAAATAATTCTGAAAGGATGGAAAAAGCCTCTGAGCTTTTATTTTGAAAGGTTTTGGAATGAACTGCTAAAAAGATGACTCTTTGGAGAAATTTTGCTAACGTTTGCTAATGTGCCACGGGAGTTCAGAGCGGACAAGCTCAAGGTTGAAAAGAAGGGACGTGACAAAAACTGCATTGCTTGAAATTCCTTCGATACAAATTGTAGCAGCCTAAGGAAATGCTGCCAAGACTTCTACATGAACAATGAACTAGTGAATTTGCCCGGGCATGTAAGAAGGAGGTGTCACAGTTTACTGTGGTACGAGGTGGCTCAGCCAATGGAGAACTAGAATTCGTCTGCTGGAATGTGAAAAATAGTTAGCTCAGCTTAATTTAGGGTATAAGAATGGGTTCAGAGAACAGATAGTTGGCTTACGCTCGAGAATTCTGGAGGACGTGTTATGCTGATGGACTAATCACGTGAGGAAAGCAGTTTTATTAATTACTTTATTTCTAGGTGATGAGAGTAGAGACAAAAAGATAGTTAGGATTTTGGAAATGCTTAATTTTACTTATTCCTGCTAATGAATAATAATTCTTGACTCATGCTCTTTTTATTAATTCTGAATAAACCTTTCTTTATGACATTTTCTAATGCTTGCTTAATAAAATACCAAAACCTGAGTTTTTCTAGATGTGTTTAAATAAACTTTTTAAAATGACAAGCTGGTCTTGATTATTGTGGATAGTTTAAAACAACATATTTAGATCTTATCGCCTCATGATTCAGTCGCTCTATTGTTGATATGGGCCTAGTGTTGTAATGTAAGTTTTGTGGTAGTAGATAGTGTCATTTGTGCAATATTTTGGTGAGAGCGCTGGATCACTGCAACATGGCCGGATCTGGATTGTCAAAACTTGGCGCCAAGAGGATGCGTAACCCCCGAGGAACGCGACCAACCTCCTCATATTTGCTCAGGGATATATATATATCTTGAAACTATGTCAGAGCACAAGACAAAAGAGTACTTATTGCACAACACTGACAGTGTGTTATTATTGTACAATCATGTTCTAAAATAAACCTATTAATAAAATAAACTAAGATTGCAGAATTTTAGGGAAACTTTCTTATTACTAATAAAAAATGTTCATTCATTAGATAGTCATTATCCTTGGAATTCCAGATAACGACATCGAACATGAATTATCCCAATTTTTGCCTTTTTGTATGTATGTAAATGCTTGTAAGTATTTTTTTCTAGAACTTTGCTTTCAAAAATATGACATAAGAATTTTGAAGTTTCCAGGGTAACCTTTGCTTTGCTGTAAGAGATTTGTCATTACAGTCGGTGAATTTTTAAAGTACATACAGCCAGATTGATGAAGCCAAAATCGGCTCGCAAAGGGCCAGATTCTGCGAATCTGGCCCTTTGCGAGCGCTTTTTTTGCATTTGGGATTCATCATACCAAATGCAAAAATCGCAAAATTTGAAATCTCTAAATTGCGAAGAATTGCATTTAAGGAATCTCAATTAGAGATTCCTTAAATGCAATTCATGAACCATTTTAGAATTGCGAATTCGCAATCTGGGGCCGCTATTTACCGCGAAGTCTGACTTCGTGGTAAATAGCGAAAACTTAGAAAAATGCACTTTAGTGCATTTTTCTAAGTTGGATGTTACACACACACATTTCCTTTAAACATGTGTGTGCGCAACACCAGTGTAAATCACCATTTCAGGGATGCTACAGGATGTCCTTTGGACACCCTGGCACTCTTGAAATCGCTTCCTTATTTGCGATTCGCTAATTGCTAATCGCAAATAAGGAATGACTCCCCATTCGTTCCTATGGGCCTTTGGCCAATACATTTTGCGATTTCTACATGCATCCCGTTTTGCGAGTCTTTAATAGCAATTCCTTAATAATCTCTATTAAGGACTCGCAAAAGAGGAGCATGATGAATCTGGAGGATAGTGTACTAACCAAGGTTGATCGACTGCCTGTGATGGAAAATATTGGCAACAGCAGTGTATGTTTTCCTGTAAATTGATGTCCGACCAGATTTGAAGTTGGTGATATCAGTGTTTAGTTTACTGTTGTCTGTTTTACACTTCTGTCGCATACAAATACGATATTTTGAACTGTACTTTAAGTTCCACAAATTGCTCTGAATGAGTTCTTCCTGAATAGGAACAATTAATAGACAAATGATTTCTAATATAACTTGCACTAAGTAAGTCATTTATTGCAGTAATCTCATTTTCTAGCACATTTAGCACATTAAAGGTTCCTGTGCATCCTATTGCATATTCAAAGTGAACAGAGCCACCATTAAAATGATCAACAATATTGTGTATAAATACATTTGATGAACACACGTTTTTCAGTCTGTACTAAACTGAGAAACGCTGTGAAAGCTTGGCTTAAAGGTTTGTGTTTGTTTTCTTCAATATTTTCAACCATGGTTGTAGGTGGAATAGTACATTAACTACTACAGTACATTCACATGAAACTCCTAAACTTTCTGAAAGTGCAAAACCTATTACATTCTTGTCTTCATTACTTTTGATCTTTTTAAAGTCTTTGTAGAGACTTCAGTTTGTTTTGAAACGTTTGAAAAATCTCCTACCTCAGCACTTTTTTGCCTCCTATAACTTTCATGTTTCTCAACAATGGGATATAACCTTAGATAAGGAGCATAACACCCTCTTGAATGATTATATGCTAGGGTGAGTCAGCATTAACTTTGCTCTCATCAAAAGGGAGAAGATGCAATCCTGACAACAACCTAACCTGTGACTAAGCAACATAAGACATGCCTTCTTTGAAGACTGTTATGACCTACATTTATCATTGCTGCATCCAAAGTTAATTCTTGAGATTTGTGAATGGTGACAGCATAGGCCAAACACAGAGGAACCGGCTGTCTTCTCAAATAGATATATTTTACCAACAGAAATCTGGCATTTGTTTTGCTCTCTTCAATATGATCAAAATATATATCCATAATCTGATCTACTGGGACATGTAATGAAATCTATCACATTCCTCATTACACTATTTGCTAATCCCTCCTGGACATTGAGATTTTGTTGCAAAACGATTTGCAATTTTTATAGAGATTTAAAATCTAGTCTAAACCAGCAGTATATGAAACTGTTTTGTCTAGGGATTCCTGTTTCTTTACCACTGATTGACATAGTGGTGTGTTTAAACCTTGAGGTTCCATCTTATCTTTACTATGAAGACAGACAGGGATATGTTTACTAAGATTTTGCGCCGTGTTCGTGTCACAAAAGTGCCACAAAATGGTCAAAATCTTGTTTTCCCAATTTTTCTTTCCTGTGCTATCTTGTTTTGTTCTGGAAATTCCCTAGAAAGTAATGCAAAGCACTGCATAGCACATCTTTGCTTAATTTAGCCCCACAGGGTTGTTTCATAGGACACACATGACGTTCCCTTGCAACCATCCATGGTTTTTGATGCAAAACCCTATCTACTAAAAAAAAAGTAGACAGGGTTTTGCGTTAAAATAAAAAGCCAATTTCAAATAGCCGCTATTAAAGAGAAATACATGTATTTCTCCTTTCTGTTCTAACTTTGCAAGTGTGCAGCCCTTTACAGCACACATACAAAGTGGGAATAGTTTTAAAACTAGTCTGAGCATAGTATTGTATACTGGAAGGGTATCCTTCTAGTACGAAAAATATGCTAGACTCACGCAGACTCCTTTGTTCTAAGGTGAAAAGGTATGTGCATAGCGTTCGTCAGCCTGATTCTTCACTAGCACTAGGGAGAGGGGAGGAGAGTGCCATGCCATATCCCTGTAGACATGGAGCTTTCCTGCTCTCTCCTTCTCATGCAGTGCAGCATACATTTTTTTTGCTGCCCTGCATGAGAATTTGGAAAGCAGATCCCACGATCTCCTATTTTTTCAAATGAAGCATTTCTAAGTGAAATGTGGCGCATTTGTCCAATGTTGGCATGAGATCAACAATCTGTTTGTGGCTTTTCAACAGATGTTGCGTCACAGAAGCTTGTGAGTCATTGTGTACTAACAGAGATCTAACGATGTGAGAAGCAAAAGCTTTCTTTGCTTCTGTCCTGCTAATTTCTATTCTCATGTCTTTTAATATATTAGCATACTCCGCATGTGCAGCAACTCAGCACACTGAAAAATGAGCTATGTGTTAATATTTTAATTACTTCGTAACAACATTTTGCTATCTTCAAGAAGCAGTTTGTTAATAACTGGGGGCTCTTTGACTGGATTCAACTGTAGACGGTCACCGAGACTATGATGTACTTACCACCAACGAGAGCACTGTAGTCAGTTTTGAGGACTTCTTGCATCCTCAGATGAATTAAAGATAGCATTAGGTTTGATACCATGCTAATCTCATCAATAACAAGCATTAGAAATGCAATAGGTCTCGGATTTTTTTGAGTTGGAGCTAATGGAATTGTAAATGGCAATGTGTTTTAGCCATGTGTTATGGAGTGTATGCATGTGGTGTGTAGTGGAAAATGTGTGTTGGATTGGAATAGTAGGAATGGTGGCATGCTGCACTTTAGATGAATATGTTTAAAAGTAAAGGGCATCATATTGCGATTGCTACAATAGTTAATTGTGGATGCGTTAACAATTGATGTGTGCACTTATGGGTGGTGGTGTGTGCCTGTAGAAATTGTGCACTGATGGCTGGTGGTGTGTTTGCTTGTTAAAAGCGTGCAGAGATGGCTGGTGGTGTGTGTGCTTGGTGAAAGGGTGCACTGACAGCTGGTGGCGAGTACGCTTAGTGAAAGCATGCACTGACGGCTGGTGTTGTATGTGACTGGTGAAAGTGTGCACTGATGACTGGTGATGTGTGTGTGTTTGGTGAAAGCATGCACTCACATTTGGTGTTGTGTCTGTGGTGGAAGCTTGCACTGACGCCTGGTGGTGTTTGTGCTTGATGAAAGCGTACATTGATGGCTGGTGGTGTTTGCGCCTGGTGAAAGCGTGCACTGACGGCTGGTGGTGTGTGGTTGTGTGAGTGGTTGTGTGTGTAGTGGTGAGTGTGTGGTGGTGAGTATGTGGTGGTGAGTGTGTGGTGGTGAGTGTGCAGTGGTGAGTGTGTGGTGAGTGTGTGGTGGTGAGAGGCTGGTGTGTGTGTGGTGTATGGGACTGTGGTATGTGTGTGTGGTGTATGTGTGTGTGGTGTGTGTGGTGTGGTGTTTCGTATGTGTTCTTATGTATGTGTGTGGTGGACTTAGTTTGAGTGTTCGTCTCCTGCTCTCACACAGTGCCCCTACACACTCATACACTGCTCTCCCTGCACACTCACACTGTTCACCCTGCATAGTTTACACTGTTAATCCTGTACACTCACACAATGTGCACCCTGCACACTTACACACTGTTCACCCTGCACACTCACACACTGTTTACCTTGCACACTCACACACTGCAGTCACTGTCACTCTTCAGTCACTGTTACTCTGCAGTCACACTCACTCTGCAGTCACTCTGCAGGCACTCTGCAGTCACACTCACTCTGCAGTCACTCTCCAGTCACACTCACTCTGCAGTCACTCTGCAGTCACTCTGCAGTCACGCTCACACTGCAGTCACACTCACTCTGCAGTCAATCTGCACTCGCACTCACTCTGCACTCACTCTGTACCTGCACTCACTCTGCACCTGCACTCACTGTACTCTCACTCTCCAATCACACTCACTCTGCAGTCACTCTGCAGTCACTCTGCAGTCACATTCACGCTGCAGTCACTCTGTAGTCACACTCACTCTGCAGTCATTCTGCACTTGCACTCACTCTGCACTCACTCTGCACGTGCACTCACTTTGCACCTGCACTCACGTTGCACTCACTCTTCACTTGCACTCACTCTACATGCATTCTGCACTGACACTCATTTTGCATTCACTCTGCACTTACACTCACTCTGCACTCACTCTGCACTCACACTGCACCTGCACTCACTGTGCATTGACTCTGCACCTGCACTCACTTTGCACTCACTCTGCACTCACGCTGTACTCTGCACCCACTCTTTCTGCACTCACTCTCTGTGCACTCTGCACCTGCCCTCACTCTGCACTCACTGACTGTGCACCTGCACTCAACCTGCACTCACTTTGCAACTGCGCTCACTCTGCCCCTGCACTCACTCTGCACTCACTGTCACTCTGCACTCATTTTGCAAACATTCTGCACTCACTCACACTCTGCAGTTACTCACTCTAACTCTGCAGTCATTCTGCACTCACTCTGCACTCTGGACTCACTCTGCACTCTCTCGTATTCTGCACTCACTTCCCTCTGCACTTATTCTGCACTCACTCTACACTCACTATCACTCTGCACTCACTCTCACTCTATTTAATTCTGCACTCACTCTGCACTCACGCTGCACTCACTCTCTCTGCATTCGCACTCACTCTGCAGTCACTCACACTCTGCGCTCACTCTGCAGTCAATCTCTCTGCACTCACTCTCACTCTGCACTCACTCTGCAGTCAATCTCCCTGCACTCACTCTCACTCTGCACTGACACTCATTTTGCACTCACTCTGCACTTACACTCACTCTGCACTCACTCTGCACTTGCACTCACTGTGCACTGACTCCTGTACCTGCACTCACTTTGCACTCACTCTGCACTCACGCTGTACTCTGCACTCACTCTTTCTGCACTCACTCTCTGTGCACTCTGCACCTACCCTCACTCTGCACTCACTGACTGTGCACCTGCACTCACCCTGCACTCACTTTGCAACTGCACACACTCTGCCCCTGCACTCACTCTGCACTCACTCTGCACTCAGCACTCTGCACTCACTCTGCACTCACTTCCCTCTGCACTTATTCTGCACTCACTCTACACTCACTATCACTCTGCACTCACTCTCACTCTATTTAATTCTGCACTCACTCTGCACTCACGCTGCACTCACTCTCTCTGCATTCGCACTCACTCTGTACTCACTCTGCGCTCACTCTGCGCTCACTCTGCAGTCACTCACACTCTGCGCTCACTCTGCAGTCAATCTCTCTGCACTCACTCTCACTCTGCACTCACTCTGCAGTCAATCTCTCTGCACTCACTCTCACTCTGCACTCACTCTGCACTCACTCACACTCTGCACTCACTCTGCAGTCACTCACACTCTGCACTCACTCTGTACTCACAGTCACTCTCTCACTCACTCTGCACTCACAATCACTCTCGTACTCACTCTGCACTCACTGTCACTCTGCACTCACTGTCTCTCTGCACTCACTGTCACTCTGGCAGTCACTCTGCACTCAGTCACTCTCACACTCTCACACTCACTCACTCTCGCACTCACTCTGCACTCACTGTCACTCTCGCACTCACTCTGCACTCACTGTCACTCTCGGACTGACTCTGCACTCACTGTCACTCTTGCACTCACTCTGCACTCACTGACACTCTCGCACTCACTCTGCAATCACAATCGCCCTGCACTCACTCTGCACTCACAGTCACTCTGCACTCACTCTGCACTCATAGTCACTGGCACTCACTCTGCTCTCACTCCGCACTCACAGTCACTCTCGCACTCACTCTGCACTCATTGTCACTCTGCACTCACTGTCACTCTGCACTCACTCTGCACTCACTCAGCACTGACTCTCACTCTGCACTCACTGTCACTCTTGCACTCACTCTGCACTCACTGACACTCTCGCACTCACTCTGCAATCACAGTCGCCCTGCACTCACTCTGCACTCACAGTCACTCTGCACTCAATGTCACTGGCACTCACTCTGCTCTCACTCTTCACTCTCTGTCAATCTGCATTCACTGTCACTCTGCACTCACTCTGCACTCACTCAGCACTGACTCTCACTATGCACTCACAGTTTCTCTTGCACTCACTCTACACTCACTCTGCACTCAGTCACTCTCGCACTCACTCTGCACTCACTGCGCCGTGAAACAGATGGAAGTGTTATGACAGCCAACAAGTTGTATACAACGTGGCGGCTTACACAGATGGCACCCGAAGAACAGAATTTATGAATAAAATTCCACATTATGCTTTAACCACTTGGCTGCTAAGGGGTTTTCCCCTCCTGCGCTGAGCTTTTATGTTTCCCATTATACATGACGAGTTGACCTTGTCATGAGCACAGCTCCAGTGTGCCTCATGACGAGTTCACCTTGTCATTAGCATGCAAGTGGTTAACAAGACGCATATACAGAGATGTACATACAGACACAAAAACGCAGATAAAAAAGTAAACACAGACACGCACATACAGACACGAGATGTACATACAAAAACAGAGATACACATATATAGAGAGACACGTACACACTGAGACACAAACACAAGCAGAGATGCACATATAGAGACTATAGAGGCAGAGGTGCATACACATAGACACACACAAACACATTCATGCACTTTTAGAGACATATTGCACATACAAAGATAGTAAAACAGATACACACCCTGGGCTCTAGAGACGTGGGAAACCCAGTGAACCTTGATAATTCCTGTACTTTACTGTTCATCCACTTGTGAATGGGGGACCATTTTCCTTGCTTGCTCTATGGCCCTTGACACACTTGGTATTATGATCGACATTCAATCAATCATGTTTCAACTCGCTGTGTCTTGTGACTTTAAGAGGCATCCAGTGTGTGAAGATACAACATAGCTCAAAATGCCAGCAGACATCTTCAAACAAAGAAACACTCTAGACTGCCTGATGCTGGCGATTGCCACGTGCTGGGCTGAGTAAAGGGACTTAGAGCAGACATCATCAAACTGTGGGGTGTGTCCCCCTAGGGATCCGTGGCTGCGTTCCCGGGGGAATGCGAATGTCTCATTAAATACTTGTAAATTAAGATGGCGTGAAAAGCGTGACCGTGTTTATTTGGTGTGTTTTCAGGCTGTCTTCATGTACATGCAACCATTAAATGTAAGCATAGAAACTGCGATCCTAAGTTGCATGAGTGCGGGAGTCACCCAGGCTGGAGGCGGGGTCAGTGACCTGCAGAACAATTAGCAGGCATTTTTCTCATGTAAATCGTCGTAGGACTGAGCTGGCTACATTGCGCTCCAGAAGCGGACTTTATCGCACCTGCTAAATACCAGGTGGCCACAAAATCTGCCAATTGCATAAATGTGACCCCTGTACAAGCATATTCTGAGGGGCTGCATATTGTAGGTCACTCGAAATGACAGCCCAAATAACTGGGACATTTACGAAGAGAGCATTTTATATGTTTGTACGACAAGTGAGCACAACTTTCTAATGTTCGTTTTTTCAATGCTGGCCCTGTTTTTAACGTATATTCATAATCCGTGCTGACTTTGCCCGTGTTGCAGCTGTAGTGCCACTTTTTCTAAAGCGCCAATGCCCTAAAGGCATGGTATTAGTTTACATTGCCTGTGAAATGTCAATGAGGCGTCTCACCTGAGGATTCAACGACTCTTGAAACCAGCACAAAAGCATCTGATGTTCTGTTCCACATCACTTACACAATATCCACCGTTTGGTGAACTACCTCGCCAGTGCTTTGATGTGCTGTCTACCTGCCTGCTCCTGCTGCGTCACTGACAGCGTGCCTTTCAGCCATTCTCCCCTCGGAGTCATAGCTGTCTGTCACTCTCTCCTGGGCTTCAGACGTCTCCATTTCATGCTCAGCTTTGTCGGCAGTATCTGTCTCCTCATCGCATCCACAGCGCACTCTGTTGTGCGATAAAAGTTAATTAGCCAATTATCTGTCACCCACCGGGAAACAACTGATAAGAGACCTGTGGTGTCTGCTCTCGCGACCCTTAGGCGCTGTTACCACAGGCCGCCATCATCAGCAAAAACACTGCAAATGTCACCACTACCGGTCAACTCTACCCTTGAAAAAGCACAGTTGGCTTTCATTTAATGTATGTATGTTTACATTCATGAATCAAAGAGGAGTGGGGGCAAGGGAGCGCAAGAGAGGCGAACGTGCAGTGCTGCTCATGCGAGGAATGGTGTTTACTCTGTGGGGCTGACGTGAGCACGCGCGCCCACCATCTGTCTTGCGCGCCCACCATCTGGCTTCAATTACCGCCAGCCATGACAGCTGGTAATTGAAGATTTATTCCCTTCTGCTGCTCGTGTCTGCACGGAATATGCAGGAAGTGGAGAAACTCTACAGACTATGGCCTATTGCAGGCTGGCTTGTAAAAACACAGCCATGCGAGGGCAAATTGCCATGCAGCTACCAATAATGACGAACAAAATTCACGCGCTTCTCTGGAATTCGTAGGTTAGCTTGTCGGAGTCCTCTCTAGAGGACTTTGAAGCCACACCCACTTCATGGGATGTAGGCCAGCCCTAAAAAAAGAACCTTTGAGTTTTTTCAGAACCTTGAAGACATTATGACAAGCATCACCAGATACCTCCAATTACTCCTGCTTGTTATCATGTTATACAGGCAACATAAGTGGTAAATGCAATGTGATTCTTTTAAAGTTGTGAGTAGCTAGTCCAGTAGGAGCAGTCACAACACATGACAGATCCCAACAAGTGTTCCTGCAAACACATGCAGTCACCACTTTAATGAGAAAACATTTTCCTGTACCTGCCTGACCACTAACATAGAGAAGTTTAAGCTTGCATGTTGTACATGAACATTCACACTTGTCATGTAAAAGTCCATGCTCTACCGAGTTACTTATTTGTTAAAAATATCTAGCTGTTCTTGACTCTTTTGAGATATCAACATTTCAAAATCAATGCTCTCACTTTTCACTTGGCTCATAGCATTTTCCACTTTATTCATAGCTATGGATGCCTCATTCTCAATGATAGGATAGCCAAGGGCACCTTGATTTTTATGATTTTTAGGGCTGGAGCTCTGGCTGCCTTGTGAACTTCCATTGGCAATCTATAGAGCAATTGTTTCCACTCGTTGAATTTCTTCATTTAACAATTTCAGATACATAGGAAGCACAACACAATGAATATTATCTTTAGCTGCATTGAAAGCCTCTTCATAGCCATCATAGTCACCTAGCAACTTATTCTCAGAACGCCAAGGTTTAAAAAGTTGCAAAAGAGCCAAGTATAAATATTCTCTTTTCTCAACTGATTGACAACTCAGTTTACAGACAGTAATCAGGCTTGTCTTTGAGGGTTTAACTAAACATGAATTACAGCCAGACACTTTCCTAATTCAATATTTTCCTCTACATTATTTCTGTATGTATAGAACTGCAGTCCCTTCATACAGATAAATGTTTTCTAAGTGGACATTCCAATAGGGTAATAAATGTCCATCATATTGTTTTTTGTGTTGATGCCAGAGCAAAAATTGCCCAAAATATTTATTTGGCCTTCCTGTATAAGCTACAAGAACTGAGCTTATTGCAGGCTTCATAAAATAGAATTTCTTTGTAGCAAAGCATCTTTAAGCTAAAACTTTAAAGCTTCCCATATGTCATTCATTTCAGTCTTTTCAGATTCAGGAATATACATAGGTACTGATTCATCATCGGCGTGTTTTGCGAGTCTGTAATAGCGATTCTTAGGAATAAGGAATGTGTAGGAATCGCAATTTATTTTGCGATTCCTACACATTCCTTATTTGCGATTAGCAAATTGCTAATCGCAAATAAGGAATACTCCCCATTCATAGGCCCATAGGAATGAATGGGGAGTATTCCTTATTTGCGATTAGCAATTTGCTATTCGCAAATAAGATAGCGATTTCAAGGGTGCTAGGGGTGTCCAAAGGACACCCTGTAGCACCCCTGAAATGTAATTTACAGTGGTGTTGCGCACACACATGTCCGAAGGACATGTGTGTGTGCAACATGCAACTTAGAAAAATGCTTTTAAAAGCATTATTCTAAGTTTTCGCTATTTACCACGAGATTTGACCTCGCGGTAAATAGCGGCCCGAAATTGCGAATTAGCAATTTAAAAATGGTTGATGAATTGCATTTAAGGAATCTCAAATAGAGATTCCTTAAATGTAATTCCTCGCAATTTAGCGAATTAGCAATTACCGATTTTTGCATTTGGGATGATGAATCCCGAATGCAAAAATTGCGCTCGCAAAGGGCCAGATTCTCAGAATCTGGCCCTTTGCGAGCGCAATTCGGCTTGATGAATCAGGCTGATAGTGACATATTGTTGTGTTGTAGGTAAGGAGTTCCAGTAGACTTGGTTGGGTTACAGATGATAAGTTTATTGTTCTTAGATGGTTAGATAGATTTTCCAGTAAAGATGTCATTAACCCCCACCAGGAGCAGCCTCTCTGCTGCTCAGCCCTGGATCCAACTGACAGTCCCACTCACAGCATACCAAACATTCCAAGGAGATCAAATTTACACTAACATTCTACTCTCACTGGCTGAACAGCAGAGGCAGGGAAACAGGGAAGATGTAAGATAGAAACCTTAGATAGAACACACCTTCCCTCTTTATCAAATGAACAAAGAGAAAGCAAATATAAATACTAACATTGCATTAACATCACAGTAATACTGAAGAAACTTGCCAGAAGAAGTATAGCAAATTGCACATAAGGTATTAAAAAAGGAAATGAAAATGCGAAATATAAACAGTAATGCAATGAGTAAACAATAAGATAGAGTAAAGGAAATCGAAAACTAGAAAAGACACACATCTTCTTCCTTAGCAGAGCAAAAACATTGAAGCAGGAAGTTTCAAAAGGAAGAAAATTGTAAAAGAGCGGAAAAGCAAACGGCGAAAAGAGAAAAAAATATATATGAAAAAAATAGGTATACCACAAAAACTAACAAAGCATTAGTGCAACAAATGTAACCATCACAACCACATCAACTGGCCAGACTAGTGAGGAGGATGGAAACACTGAACACGGCAACAGAAAGAAGGAAAATGACACAAACAATGTAAGAAATGGGTGACCAGCACCCAAAACAGAAAGCAAGCTAAGATGAATACAAAAGCAAGAAAAGAAAACACCCAACCTTAAAGCAAGAAAAGAGTGACATACAGCCAACAAGAAGGAAGTATGGGGTGAAAAACACCCAAACAGAAATCAATCATGAGTAAATAACGGGTGACTACACCCTACCAGAAAGCAATCATAAGTAAATAACGGGTGACTACACCCTAACACGAAATCAAGCAAAGGGTGGAAGCACCCAATAAGAAGGCAAAACAGGTGGTGTACACCTTACACATCATCCCAAAAGAAAGGCATGTAGAGAAAAGTATAAAATGGTGAATACACGTAATAGAGAATCTCCAAACAGTAAATGCAATACAATGCGATCTGGGTAAACTGTACAACACAGAAGATAAAAGTACAATCACACCTCAAATTAGACAAAACAACTGCACAGGAGCAAAACGAAAACACAGAGAATAAAAGTTAAAGGCAGCAAAGAAAGTTCAATCTGGGTGATCTGCACCACACATAAAACAAAAGTACAGTCACACCTCAAGATAGACCACAATTGAAAAGGTAGAAAAATGCAATCTGAATGAACTGCACCACACAGCAAATCTAAAGTACAGTCACACCTCAAGTTAGACCACTTATGAAGTAAAAATCATGTAAATAAGAGGAATCAAGGAAAAATGCTCCACATTAAGATACAGACAGAAAGTGTATGAAAACCTGCATGCCAAGCAAGAAATGCATTAATAACACAATAGCAAGTAACTTGGCAAAAATAAAAAAATAAAAATCAATGCAGGTATAAGTAGAAACATGAAAATGCATAACAGTAAAACACCATAGTAATTGGAGCCACGAATGAGGCTGAAAATATTTTGTTTAAATGACAGGATGATCTGAAATACAGCTTAAGGTGAAGCAACTAGGAAAAACGACAAAGCATCTCTAAAGTAAGGTGGTAAAAACTGGAAACAGTAAAATATTGTCTCAGAAAGAACCTCAGAAACATGGCTCCTCGGATGTGAAAACAGAAATCAATGCAGGTGAAAAACAGGTGGAATAATAGGTATGACGCCGTACAAGGGGAGCATGTAGATGAGCAAAACAGCGTTGCTTAAGTTACGCAACATAACTTGAAAATTACTTGAGGAGACAAAAAATAAATGCAGCGACACAGCCTGCAAAGCTTCTCTGTAAAGATGAGGATAGGGCTGGCGGCAGGAAGACAATGTACCCCAAAGTACATAAGGCTCCATGGACATTGAAGAGAAAAATAGCAAGGAAAATCCGGAATGAAGTATGAAGAATAGTCCCAACTAAAATGGCGGCACGTAGAAGTGACGCACTCCAGATGGCTCAAGACGCGTGAGGGTGAAAAACGTCTTTGAGCAGCATAAGGAAGCAACGATCATCTGGTAGCATCATCATGAGAGAGCGTGCACCTTCAGCGACCATGAACTCCTCGCGGACCATTTGAATGGTGCGGTAGCTAATTGTAAGAGTGCGCATGCTGATAAACTTGTATAGGAGTACAGACTTGTAAATCCCGATCCAATGGGAGTAGATTAGAAATCAAATCTGTAAAGTTCCTTAAACAGGAAACACATTGCAGATCTAGGGCAATGCACAGCGTAAAACTGCACAAGGGTCAATTAAAGAATCCATATGAGGTGAAATGCACAAAGCACGTCAATTAATTCAGCTAGTTAATGAGTATAGCTGCTGCAACTGCTGTAAAAGCGCTGGTGCACCTACTGTAAAAAGGTATGTCTCTTAAATGGGAGTGGAGCTGACAATAGCAGGAATGATATTGGCTGCAGGGTGTCCAGGGCAGCAGGAATAAGTGAGAGGAAAGTTACGCTCTGTCAATGGCATCAGGGTGTAAAGGCAGCAGGAAAAATACACCCAGCCAGAAGCAGGCAGTAGAAATCAGGCAGGAAGAAGAAGATAGCAGGAAACGTGCGCCGTGTCAATGGGCTGTCCGGTGAAGGTGGACACGGGTGGGGCAGCAGGGCGCAAAATCCTTAAGAGGGTAATTTATAAGTTTAATATTGAGTGAAAGTACCTTTTTGAAGCTTAAAGAAGATCCTAACGCATAGTTTTGATCTACCTCGTTGCCAATTTATGTTGTGTCGTAGGTAAGGAGTTCCAGTAGACTTGGTTAGGTTACAGATGATAAGTTTATTGTTCTTAGATGGTTAGATAGGTTTTCCAGTAAAGATGTAATTAAACCCCACCAGGAGCAGCCTCTCTGCTGCTCAGCCCAGGATCCAACTGACAGTCCCACTCAAAGTATACCAAACATTCCAATGACATCACATTCACACTAACATTCCACTCACACTGGCTGAACAGCAGAGGCAGAGAAACAGGGAAGATGTTAGGTAGAAACCTTAGATATAACACATATCTAGCAACAGCTATAATATTGTCTGCTACAAACTAAATTCAATGTTGGTATTCACTATAGACTGAATTACTGATTGTAATCATTGATGAGTTTTGATGCCTCACTTCACCTCCAGTTGTATATGTTTTTAGGTTATTTACAAGCAACAGTTTATCTGACTGGAGACAAAAAACTGCTCACTCTTCTTTTTGAGATAACATGCCTAAGGAATCCAAACCAACATTGAGTGTAGAATTTCCTTTCTGTTCTATATCTCTGTTGACAATATTTTTCCCACTTATGGGACTGGAATTGTAAAACTTGTTGCCTAAGAGTTCTGCTGTGAGATTCTTCTGGAATCTCACAAGATACATACTGCTCATTGAAAGATAACACTGATTCATCAGTATCTTGACCAAACGTTGGTTCATTTGTCAGCCCATTAACATATGTATGTATAGAGCACCTTAAGTTTAATATTCTTTTCTCCAGAAAAAGTCCACAACCTCACCTAGTGCTGGAATCATTTGTTACAGATAAAATAGAGCTTGACTTCAAATCTGTGCTTAAAGAATTTACAAACCTATGCAGGATCAATTGAACGCAATTCAGTTCTATATTTCAGAGTTTTAAAATTAGTATCCACAATGTTTGAATTAGCCCACCGGAGAAAGTCATGAAGATCATCCCACGCATAGTCTGCACAGCACAAAGTGACAAACCAGGTAGGCACTAGATTAGCTCCCCATGACAATGGACCATTAGTCATCGGTACCCCATTGGCAAGCCATGATATTCATCAGATTGCTCTTTAGAACCTCATCTTTTCTGTCCACATTTTCCCAAAAACCTGTGGCAGTGATATCATTGAACTGTGTCCCTGTTTTCATAAAATGGCCTACAGCATAAGAGATCACTTTCAAACAAAGGTGGAAAATAAATGCAATGCTCTGCTTAAGCTGATGATCTTCAGAATATATTTTATAATTTGTACTGGAAGTTCATCATAACAATCACATTCCGCTGTTGAAAAGTACATTTGAAAGCACTGTGCTTCTAAGCTCTTTTCTCACACACTCTCTGGTTCTCCTTTTGCATATTCATTTGTTAGAATTCTAAACCATCACCAATCCTGTCTCTTGAGTGTCGAGAAGGACTGCTGTAGTGTTCAATTATTTCTTCTGCTTTACCCAAGTGAACATTTGCAATAGTACATTTTTGCAACTGTTTTACATACTACCTAATATCTCCTGCACTGGAGGTTTGTAGAGCCCAGGAAAGTAATGGAGCAATTTATTGAGCCGAACTCTGGGGTCATAGATGTTTCACCCTTTGAGAGTCCTTTCATAAGATTATTGTTGAGTTTGCCACACAGTAATCCTTTGCTGCCTTGGTGCTAGATTTAGGCCTGAGATTAATAAACTAGTGTACAACCCTAAAACCTGTTTTATACTGGATTACAATCTGGTGCATTGAAGAACTAGCACATTTTTTAGCAGAACTCCAAGATATTCTCACTAGGCAGCACGTATTAAAAATCCCACAGCTGAAGTATATTAAAGAGTCCCTTGTGAACCTTAGGCTGGAAGGTTACTGGTCTAACCTGTATTGCGCACAATGCACCCTTGATTGTGACGAAGACCTATTGGTTTCAGGTCTAGCTCAATAAAGTAAATGTATCAACTGTTTGGAGTTTAACTGCATTCTTTTCAAATTTTAAGTCCTCGTACAATTTTGAGGACTTTTTAGACTGCCTTCAAACTCTGCCTCTTTAGAAATTGTATATTCAACTTAGGTTGGGTACTTTCCCACTTGTCTCTTTTACTCAAAACTGGTCTGCATTTAAGTCAGATCATGATAAATGTCCCACATACACTTTTGGCAGCAAGAGCAGTGAGCATTTTTTTTCATTGCCCCGTGTACAGGCAATTACAATGGGCCAGACCTCTCTGTCTTTCTCTGAGGCTTAAACATTATTGGGAAGCAACAAGGATTTGCAGACCAGACCCTAGACTTGTGGTGATGCTTGCCAAGTGAAAATTCCTCCAAGCAGTCTGGTACAATAGATACAAAATTACTTAAGCACTTATTATTACGTGGCTTTTTTCGCTTTTGCACATGGATTAACTTAGTATTAGTTATTTCTATTGTTTCATTAATGTTTACCAGTCGCTACTTGATGCTAAAAGCTTGGAGAGATTTTTTTATTAAAATATAAATTCAGTCCTTAGCACACGCTTAATTAAATAAACATTTCATCAGTAATGATCACACAAAGAAATTTTTTCTGGTCTTTGTCTTTAATTTTTCAGTGCCCAACCAACACGTGTTTCGTTGATGGGGGAATATTCTGCGACTTTTTCAGGGCTATAGGAATGTAATGAAACCATTTTCATTTCAGATCCACATACAATGTATCATACAGTACATTCATACGTGGTGAAGAACAAACCACCACTGTGAAGTACCACTCCAAGTTCAATATCCAAATGAATATAACTTTCACTAAGAGGAAACCCATGCAAAATGTAAACTAACATGATTTATGTGAATACAATTTTTTGCAAATATTTTTTAAGAATGATTTGAACCACCTGCACTCTCTCTGCTTGTGTGCCTGAGAGCGTGGTGCCCATACTATCTAAGTGCCAATTCTATCGAATTATATTGTCTGTATTTATATGAGCTGCCGTGTCTCTGCCTGGGACAAAGCTGTGCTGTTGTTCCGAGACTAACTGATGGATAAAAGGAGCCAGCCGAGAATGTAGAATTTTAGAGAAAATGTTTGCTTTGGCATTGATCAATGATATAGGGCGGTATAAGGCCATATCCTCTACTGAGTTCCCCTTTTTAGGAAATTCTATAATATTGGTGATATTCCAAGAGGAAGGGACATCTTTCCCTTGAATGATATTGTTAAATAGTGTAGTAAAGATATCTCTGGTCAATTAAATCAGCTGGACACCAAGAAGACCTATGATTGAGTTGCTTGGAGAGCATTATGGCCGATTATTTCATCATTCGGCCTTGGCCAAAGGTTTATCCCGGTGGTTCAGAAACTTTATAACAACCCGACAGCAGCAGTAAAGCTGAACAGCCTTTCTTCTGCCCATTTCTCTGTCCAAAGGGGTACGCGGCAGGGTTTTCTGCTATCCCCATTATTGTTTGCTGTTTATAATGAGCCTTTTATAAGGCATCTGTTACAAAACGTTAGAATATCTCCAGTATTGCCTAGTGGTTTGGAACTAAAACTAACTGCGTATGCGGACGTCATCACCATTTTTTCCTTCAGCCCAGCAGAAGCCATAGTCGAAATCACACAAGAGCACAATGTTTTGGCTCTTTTTCTGGTAACAAATTAAATTTGAATAAGACACAAACAATTTTTAATTTTCAACCTGAAACTGCTCCAATAATATTAGGGATTACAACAGCATCATATCTGGGAATTTGTATCAATAGCAGAGTGGACGATGTGATCTCTCTGGACTACGAACCACTACTTAACACTGTCAGGGAAAAATTACGTAATTGGCACAGACTCCCTCTCAGCATATACGGAAGGTGTAATATAGTGAAAATTAATATTCTCCCCAAAAAATTGAATTTATATTGTACAATCCCTCTAAGGGTCCCATGGACATTGTGTAAGCACCTAGACAGTGTTGTTGACAGCTTTATTTTGGGTTATAGACGCACGAGGAGTGCTCTTCAGTATGTTAAATTACCATATAAACAAGGGGGTTTAAGCTTCCACATTTTAAACTTTACTTTTGGGCCGCATTTGATGGTCAAATCGGAAGATTGCATAGTGGGTGTGACACTGGCACAACTTGGCTTTCATACCAACTGGCCTGTGGACCAAACACTGGGTTCCTTCTCTATGAAACGGCTGACCCTAACTACTACAAACGGGTCAGGTTTAAGATAATTAGGGACATCACTAGGATATGGCAAGATATCTCTAAGGAAGACTCTTTGCCAGGGACTCACTCATATATGAAGTTGTGGGGCAATCCCATCCTGCCTGACATGGTTCATGATCATATTGGTAGATGCTGGCAGCGTAAGGGTATTTCTCAACTTGGTCAGCTTTTTGATGACAGTGGTTCCGATCTTTTGCAACCCTGAAAGATGAGTTTGGCCTACTACTGAGCACATCCTTAAAGTATCTGCAAGTAAGGGACTATTTCTTACGGTGTCCGACGTTACTAGAGATGGTGAGTCCCTCCGACATACTATCTGCACTCTTTCAGACTGTAGGCCGAGGAACTATTGATATAGTTTTCAGAAAATGCTAACAGCCGCTAGCGATGACGGGTTACAGGTATCAGTGAAACTAAGTCGGATTTTTCAAACCAATATAACTAATGAGGAAATACAGGACTCACTGGAATCTATAGATACAGCTGTAGCATCAGTTAGTTTGAAACTCCAACAACTTCGGATAGTATATATGCTGTATTATACTCCTGAGCTTATTTCCAAATGGGCTATGACTCTACCATCAGCCAAATCACTCTGTCCAAAATGTCAAATGTATGCTGCAGACCTAAGACATATGTTTGTTACCTGCACAAGGCTGCATCTAGTCTGGACTGAGGTAACTTCTGTACTTACAACATTGGTTGGCAACGATGTCTAGATCGCAGAGAAGAATTTAGTTTTAGGGGACGGATTCAAAATACGAGTCCAAGTATTCATGAATTTTGGGTCTTATTTAGACAAATATTTGAGATGGAATTAGCACTAGCCAAAGTTAGAGGTCCACGATCTTGGTTTAAATTTAAAAAGGTGTGGTCTAGTCTACATTAGGGCAAATAACTTACTGTCTCTCTGTTTTGGATTTGTGTATTATTGATTCCTTGATCATTCCCTCTTTTAAAGAATAAGGTGTTACCGGCCTTGCTGATGCTGTTTTCTCCCAGTATGTTTGTTGTAACTATATTAAGACTCGACAGATGCTATCTCCCTATTATAACCCTTTTTTTCATTTTTCTTGGACTATGTATGTTCTACTCTCTGTTATGGATTGTCTGTAGCACTATATAAGTTTGTTTTTGCATCTTTTGTCGCTATATTGAATTATACCTATGGCTAAGAAAACCATAAAAAATAATCAAATAAAAAATAATATTTATATTTTTTGTAATGTAAGCTAGAAACCACCATGGGATATGACTATGCATCCCATTCATATTATAAATGAGCCTACCTGTCAGGCTCACCGTTTTCACCTTCTTATTCCACCTGAAATGAAAAGCAATTCAAAACAGACCGAATATTTGAGTCTATTCATACACTTGCCTCTTCAAACATCTACCCCACACATCAAAATCCTACTTTTACTTTTAAATCCAACTCATTACATCTCTGCCGGTTCTACTTCCGTCCCAGCTGTGTGAATAATTATCCTCCGTCGCGTGCCGTTTCACATAAATAAAGTTTTCTCCTGTCAATAAAAAGTAAATATATCACTCTCCATATTCATATTTTCACTGATATTAGCATCCAAATATTATAGTTTTCTTTATCCCATCTTACCCGTGACGTTTAGTATCCTGATTTCCTATATGTCCAAATTCCTTGACCTGCAAATCATTGTACCATATATAGCCGTATTAGTACCGCGCTAAACTTGATTTGTTATCCCATGCCTCGTTTCAGCTTCAATCACATACCTGTCTACTAGTACGCTAACAGTCCGACTCCCTGCAGTCGTGTTGCCATAAGTGTCGATCCGGAAATGGAGCTCACTTCCTGATCCGGTCTAAATGAATTTTCTCCTATCTCAACCACTAGACCATCTTCCCCCTTATTTGTTGTGTAATCAGTCTTGCATATAGGCAAGAACATTCAATGTGGCGGTTTCTATCGACTTAAACTAAGTCATTCTTCGTTGTGCCATGTATCCATGTATATCTTTAGGGCACCACGTTATGACCTCATACTCCATCATCTGCTGAACTCCACCTTATCATATTATCTGTAGTGTAGTGTGTTGAATTTACCGCATTCATAAGCGTTTCATTACATTTCTGGTCAAACATCCTCATTATGAATGTATGCATCAGTTATCATAACATATTCATCTTCGTCTCACATTACAGATTCCACTATCACCAATGTTTTATAACAAAATGCATCAGCTAATATTATATATTTATTTTTTTTATCTCACATTTCAGAACCCAATATTACCAGTGTATTACATGATAATAGCATACTGTATTCTTATTACCATCCATTGATATCAATTTTGAAAAGAAGAAATTCCCTGGGAAGTATAACCAAAGATATGTTGAGGCTCTCAGAAAATTGGGTGACAAGTTAGAGCAAAATGTTATACAAACCGTAGGTGACATTGTCATCAGATTCATTCACAATCTAATATCACTAACCATAACCATGCAAATGTCCCGTAGTCCCTTAAAAAATATTGTAGTTCATGGTCTGTATTGAGACCTCGTTCTACCGCCTTAAGACGCATTATCCATAATGCTTCTTTTCGCCTCAAATTTAGTTTCCTATTCCCCCTCTGGGCTTTTGTGTCAATAAGTCAATACAGTAGAAGGCACACTGTTTATGCTGCCCTTCTGCCTCACAACCCATTGCAAGGATTACCATTGGATATCTTACATCCTGTTGTTTGAGGGCTCTTATGTGTTCACCAATTCTCTCCTTCAGTGCCCTGATGGTACTGCCCACACATATATATATATATGCTTACACTTAAATTCAATTATGTAGACCACGTTTTTAGAGTTACAGTTTATATTGTGTCTTATCATATACGTTTTCCCATCTAGTCCTCCGAAATCTTTCTTCTTATCAATTTCCCATCTACATACCCCACAAGATCTGCATTTGGGGAACCCCAAAGAGTGGTATGTGAGCCAATGTCCTGTATTTTTGTTGTAAGGGAAACTAGGACTCAATATTGATTTCAATGTCCTTCTTCTTCTAAATGAGATACCCAGTTTGATTTTGGTGCATGGCTCTAGTGCTTTGCCCGTCCTTAAGATACCCCAGTGTTTGTTCATACTCTTTTGGAAAGACTGTTATAGTTAGTCACTAATCTCACTTCTTGTTCCTCTTTCTTCATTGCTAGTTTGTCCTTGCCAATATTCTTTTTGTCATATCCCCTTGCAGCAAAACGTACCTTCATGTTTTCTATGCACATTTTGAAGTCACTGTCCTCACTGCAATTTCTTCTTGCTCTAGTGAATTCACCATGTGAGATAGCCTGAATCTGATGTGTTGGATGTGCACTAGTTGCATGTAAAACTGCATTGCATGCTGTTGGTTTGCGATGGAGTCTGCTTTGTAATTGATTATCGTTCACAAATAGTTCCACATCCAAAAATACTATGTTTGTTCTACTATATTGATAGATGAATTTAATCTCCATCGTGTTTGTGTTTAGAACATTACAGAACTATATGAGGGTCTTCATGGTCCCGGACCATATCATCAAACAGTCGTCTATGAAGCGACCCCAATAAATAATTGAGTCATTACATTCACTCCCCTTGGTGCCACAGATCCACTCATCCTCTAACCAGCCCATGAAAAGGTTGGTGTGGGATGGGGAGAATCTGGAACCCATGGCTACTCCCTGTATTTGTTTCTTAAAAAGGAAAACATTATTGGTCAGATTAAAATCAATAATGGTTAATAGCATTTCCGTGTGTTGCCATTGGGTAGCTGTTCTCGTATTGAAATACTGTTTTATTGCTAGCAGTCCCAAATTAGACTTAATGCTTCTATAGAGCGACACCACTTCAAATGTCGCTAGGATCCTTCCCTATTCCCATTTCACATCTGCAAGGAGACTCAAGATATGATTGGTATCTTTGATATAAGAGGGGAGGTTCCAGGTTGAAGGAATAAATCCACACACTGGCATAGTCTTTCTGTTGGGTCCCCAATGCTCGACACAATTGGTCTACCTGGTGGAAAGGGTAGGTGCTTATGTATTTTGGGTAATGTGCATAGACATGGAAATGTAGGTGTTAACATCTTCAAATACATGTATTCATCCTCATCTAGAAGACCCTTATCATGCGCTTGAAGACTGCGTGTGCGATCTACAGTGGTTCGTGCTTCAGGATGGCGGCTCCAACAGGACTGGGTTTCCACGAGATGGGACTGGAGGATCGACGGCTTAAGGTGCGGGCGGAATGGAAGTGGAGAGAAATTGTAACGTCGTCGCTCCACTTTAATCCTGTCATGCGGGGCACCCGAATTGAAGTTGTCCCTGGGGCCACCCCTTCTGATCTTGCCATGGGAGTTCTCCCCCTCTTGTCCCTGCGGTGCGTGCTAGTGACTTGCCATGACTGTGCCCCCTTGGTTCACGATCGACACTAGACTGTCACTTGATTGCCCCTTATAAAATTCCGGCCAGCTCCCACATCAGATCTCTGACTTTTTATGAATGTGTAGTGAATGAAGGCAGTGCATAATGTACACATTGCACAGGTAATACGTACTAACTCCCCTACCCTTCTACGCTCCTTTTATCTCTTCTTCTATGCTTTTTCAATGTTTTTTTGCAACAAATGTAACTTGTAACTGATGTAACATTGTGGAACCTCATGTAAAGCGCTCTGATACCTCTGGGTCTAGCCAGCGCTATATAACACTCATCAAATAAAAAAATAAAAATGCCATTCCTTTAGATTTGCATTTATCTTAATAGTGAGTGCCCAAATCGGATTTGACTTCAGTCTCTCATAACAGGTTGAATCTGTCAATTGTGTCATTGCCTCATGTTCATAATCATTCTTATTCATAGGCATGATGTTGCCCCCATTGTCCGCTTCCAGAATCATGATATTTGTGTCTAGTACTAGTTGTTGAAGCTCTATGCGTTTCCCCCTTGTTCAAATTATCCTTCAATCTGCGCTTATGTGTTATCTGCTTCCGGCTGTACTTGTCCAGGTCATCTAAGACCAATCTATGGAAGGTATCTATCATGTTACCACCCGGTAGGACCAGAGTCCATCTTGATTTACTTTTCAAACCACTTGCGATTGTTAGATCTGAGTCCATGTTCAAGTCCTCCAAAAGCCTAGTCACATTACTCGGCGCTTGTTCTAAGTCTGTATTAGAGAGTAATAATTCAGTGTTATGTACATCTTGTATAGTTAATGCATCAGAAACAAAATGGATGGAGTGTTCGCTTTTGTTTTATTTGGCACATGGTTATGTTAAAGAATTGTTTCAGTTTAAGTCCTCCTACAAATTTGAATAATTCAACTTTCAGTTTACAAACATCCCCCTCTTCACTTGGACAAAAGCACAAACCTTTTTCCAATAGTGTGATCATTTTGGGGTGAGTTCCTTATTTGAGAAATTATTAACCTCAACCTCCATCCACTGGGTGTCCCTCAGTTTCCTTTGGCCCAGGATCTGAGCTTCATCCCTCGCTGTCTTAGCCTGTTTTTTTGTAATGCCTCCACGTCTGGGTTGGTCTCTGTTGCTGCAGTTTATCCTTTAAACTTCCCTTAAAAAGAATTCTCAGTCATAGTGCTTTCTGCTGCACCAGCGCTCGTCTCAATCTCACTATCACATGTGGGTGGAGCACTCAAAGAAGTGGAACTCAAAAAGATTGATGTAGTCCCACGTATATTATTTCTATTCATGCCACTATCCCATTGCAAAAATTGGCTGTATTTCTTTGCAAATGTGAAAATACTGCCATCCTTATAATCAATCTCATCCCTCCTGAGTTTGCACACTTTCCTTTATTTAATGTCATCCTGATGTTACTGAAGTACTACCTTCAGTATGACATAATTTTTTCTGTGGCCTCCTTTAAATTTAGGTCCCTAATCTCCATTTCTAAAGTCGAAATTTCTGCATGCAATTTGGTTGCCTTCCTTTCCGCATTCTCTATAGGAATCCCCATTAATTCATTAGAGTTCGATGTTAGTTCCTCCTCCCACATTTTAAGGCGATCGTCATCTAGGTCGTCATATGTGGGAACAATTTGCGACCTGAGACCTCCGGGGATTCTATTTAACTTCAGATATTCTTTGAGTGTTGCTCCATCCCACCATTTTGAGTTTTCATTCTTTTTTAATCCCTCTAATTTGATAAATGTTTCTTTTAATCCTTCCTCATGTTGTGGGTTCCCACTATTAAGTAATATCCCTACTGTATTGCTTTTAGCTAAACTGCCAAAACGTTCTTCTGCTACTTTGTCTCTATCCATTATATCGATACCTAACTTTAAATCTTGAGTGTAATGTTGGAGCTGCCTTCCTTAGTTCTCTTATCCAAAATTTACCACACAAATGATGTACTTTTTTTTTTATGTTTCTCTTATTTGCCGGAATATTCCTTAGGAACATGCACTTTTGCTTTAGCACTTGCACACCTGCAAAAATTGTGCACCTGTTAATTTATCAATTAATGTCTACTCGCAGTTAAACGTGGCTTTGAAATTTTGAGTTTTCATTCTGTTTCTTATGTGCTTATAGCAAAACACACAAGATGATGGACAGGATGTTGCTCAATGGGAAAACATTCACCCCCAGTCACAGACCTGGGTTTAATCCATCGTTATTTTGCTCACCACGCCACCCCAGTTCAGACATGGCCATATGCAAATCAGTCTTGACCCTCTGCCTCATGGGAACAGCCCAGCCCGAACTGCCAAGCCATGTCTTCCCTGGACCGGAATCAAGCATCCTAGGACCAGTTTCTGGCTATCAGCCGTCATCAGCCAGGATAGCTTGACTCCAGTGGCGCAGTGAGCACGGGACCCACGTCTGGGCATACCCTTCCCACATAGGGCGAACAGCAAAACACACAAGATGAAGGACGGAATGTTGCACAATGGCAAAACATTCACCCCCAGACACAGATCTGGGTTTAATCCATCTTTATTTTGCTCACCAAGCCAACCCAGTTCAGACATGGCAATATGCAAATCAGTCTTGACCCTGTCTCTCATGGGTACAGTCCAGCTCGAACTGCCAAGCCATGTCTTCCCTGGACCGGAATCAAGCATCCTAGGACCGGTTTCTGGCTATCAGCGGTCATCAGCCAGGATATCTTGACTCCAGTGGCGTGGTGAGCACGGGACCCACGTCTGGGCATAACCTTCCCACATAGGGCGAACAGCAAAACATACAAGATGATGGACGGAATGTTGCACAATGGCAAAACATTCAAATGTTTTGACTTTGTGCAACATTCCGTCCATCATCTTGTGTGTTTTGCTCTTATGTTCTTATTAGATTTTATTACATGTATGTTGTCAATGAATTTAAATAATTAGAACTGCTGAATAAAATGAATTGAAATAAAATGAAATTAATTAAATTGATTGAGTAAAGGTGCTTTAGAGGAAATGTCCAGCTGTCAACTTAAAAACTTTCTGAAATACAGTATCAGTAGTGGCACAGTGGTTAATGATTTGTTGTTGTATTCAGGGAAAAGGAAGTTGGACATTATGATTTCTACATATAGTGAAGCACAACGTCAGGATTCATGTTATCCTGTTAAGGAATGGCAGGGGAGAGATTAAACAAACACATGTAGCAGATTCTCTGTCTTTTGGAACATCTTCTATTCAGCCCTTTGAAAAAGTCCTTGCTGGGATGCGATGCAGAGATGAAGATGGTGAATTTACCAGGGAAGCAGGCGATTTCCTATTAGGCAAGTGGCAAAAATGTTGCAAAATTGGTTTACTATATATTTTTTTTTGCAAAAGTGTCAAATATTTCATAACACATATCACTTTTACAGGAAGAAAATGCATTTGTGTGTTACTTATTTTAAAAATGGAGCTGAAGTCCTTTCATATAAATATTTTACACTAGGACAATATTTGAGCATATACAATGTCAATAATTTGAAAAACACACGATTGGTTTGGTTATATATTAGTCTCTGTGCTGTGCAGAGTTTTACTGTGAATGCACTTGATTCTTGAATGAAATAAGTAAAACACGAAGTCAATTGATTCCCACCCATCACCTCCCTAGCAGTACCTGAGGATACTGTCAGCATCAGTAATTGCAATGGGCTTTCTGCTGATGGTAAATTAAAGGGATCATCTTTTTTGCCCGGTGCTTCACCTGCTGTGAGGCAGTGACAAGCAGATCACAGTTTATTTTCCCATAAAGATCCCAAGGCCACGGAGACATGGCGCAGGCACTTCAAAAACACCATCACACACGCTTCAGTAAATCATTCATACACACCATGTTCACCTTCATGTAAAAACAATACTCATTTAAGTCTTGCTCAGTGGATAACCTGCCAGGGGTTGTTGTTTTGTTCAAAGATTCAAATAAGACTTTTGTTTTGTAGATTCTTACAATTAGCCAGTGCTTGGAGTGTTTTAATTGCTGTGAACCTGCAGGGCATGATATGTGACATGCAAGCTCACTGTTCCTCTAGGGACCCTAAGAATAGAACTCCTTGCAAGGATGATGTTATCTCACCTGAGATACCCAGTGAATTAGCAGCGGGCCAGGGATGCTCTAGAGTCTCCCAGGAGTGGCTCTGAGCACTTCTTAAATACCCCTGCACTGTGCACTCATAGATTCACCATCTGTGAGCTGCACTGAGAGGCCTGTTCTGCACAACACTGCTGGGTCCTGGTGCACAGCACAAAGCTGATAATCAAAGCACTATAAAATTGTGCCAGACTGGGTCGGTATTCATGTAGAACCTGCTGCATGTGGACGCATTGTGTCTGTTTTTTTACATTGTAGAGACATAGTACAATACTTCCGGTTCTGCTGCGGACTCATATTAATGACCTGGCTTCCAGCTTCTGAAGACTCCACATCAGGGGTGGTGAGTTCCTTAGTGCTTGAGTTGGGGTCTGTGAGTGGCAAGTGTTGATGACACTCTGGAGCATATGTTCAAGAAGATCCGCCACCAGAACGTCACTTTTTTCGATCCTCCGGTGACGCAGTGCCGTGCAGCATATTTACAAAGCAGCGTTAAGCCACTTTACGTGGCTTAACGCTGCTTTCTTCATACTGTACCTTTCACACCGGAATCTGTGTGAAAGAGGCGTGTAATGGGTGTTGCTGCAACACCCATTGCTTTGTGATGCTGCCCCCAATTTACAAGGATGTGTAAATCTGAAGGAGCTCCAAAAACTGACACCATGCAAAGCAGGCGTTAGAATGGCACAGCGAGGAGAAATACTTTATTTCTCCTCGTTTTTGCTTTTTCTATGTGAGCTGATTCTATAGCACAAATAGAAAGAGCAAAACACCTTTTGAGATGGTTTATGTGCAGCAAGGCACACCCTCCTGAACATGAAGAATCATCCCTGCAATGTCTGTGTTAGCGCACGGCAGGTATTTTTGGTGCCACCACTGAGGAAAAACACTGGGGTGCGCCATATTCTTGTAAATACTGTGCATCCCTGTATTTTGAAAATGGTGCAGTGCGGCACTGCCAAACTTGCTGCAGCGCTGCAATGCGCCATTTCTTTGTACATATGCCCCTTTGTCTTCTCCCCTCTCACTATGATGACAGAGTGAGGAGTCTCTGTGCAAGTAAAATAAAGATCATTTAATGACTCAGTGCATTTAATTCAATGAATACCGCAAATAGAGCTTAATTCAAAACGAATATATGCCTACTAGAGTGGTTCAGCTAAAATGTGCAGTGTACAAAATAGGTTCACAAAACGTAAACTCATTTTAAATGCATGTGCAATATGGCATTAGTGGATCTCAAATTGAAATATAAGTAGATCAATGAAAGGCAGATTCTCACGTTAAGGTACATTTGTAACTTCTCCAACCGACATTGAGGATTGAAGTGTGAACGGCGTATTATGATGATGGCGGTTGGAGTTTAAATCGGTCGGGGAATCCGACACGGTTCTGACGGGCTCAAGGAGCCCATCTGCCAGTCAGAAAGGCCTTGTAACCCTTAAGGATGGCGTTTCTGTCTTCAGGATTATGAGATCGGTTTCCGACAGCCAATCCATGTCCGCTTTTCCGACATGGATTGGCTGTTAGAAACTGATTTTGGAGGTCCCTAGTAGGGCCCTCTTTCCCCTTGGTCCTCCACATTTGGCACAGGGTGGCACCTATGGGGCCTGCTAAGCATGCCAGGATTGTGTGGCAGGCACCTACAACTTGGTGCACGGATGTTTGGAAACATCCAATTTATTACGGGAGCTTATGCTGCATGATTTCTTCTGCTCACCGCACAAGATACCATAAAAAATTGGATGTTTCTGACTACATTGTGTGCGGTTGCACCCAAATGGCCACCGACCTGAGATCGGTCGCTTCCTATTCGGTAACGGTGTAGGTTGGACGTTAGTTCACCCGGCATCGTAATCAGGGCCATTGTGTAATGAAGCTTAGATGGGCCTGAATGAAATGAATGTAGCCACTTACAGGGCAGACTATGCTTAAACACAATACAGAGACCTTGTAATGTCCGAGTACCAGCGAATGAGTTGTTGTATAGACCTTAGAGGCACTCTCTGTAGGTCAGTCTGTTAGTTTATTGTCTAGGCACCTAGGCAGATTTGTTTTTAGTTTGTGTTACTATAGTGAAATGTCAGCGCAAAAGGTGTCTAGGCTGATGTGCTTAAGTATGTTATGCAGTATATTATATTTACTTTATTTATTCTGTGGCTTGTAATGGAAGCTGGAGGGATTTATTAAAGAATGTATTCAACAGAGTCTGCTCCTTCACTGCTGGTGGCAATACCTAAAAAATAAATTAATACTGGGGTCAATGTGTTTCTTTATTGTTCTCATGAGCTAATGGAGGTTCTGTAATCTCTAGGCGTTTGCATTTCCCATACATCAGCGAGTGGAGTTTTTTAGTTCTTATATTGGGACAGTTGAATTTTTTTTAAGGTGCTTTTTTCTTAACGGGCTATACATTGAGGGTGATGCAGTAATTCAGAGGGTGGGATATGTCTTCTCCCACGTCCGATGCTTGTCGGATGGTTGGGATGGCGAGCTTTGCGCTTAAGAAATTTTCCCTGCCATTTTGAGGGACGGAGTCAGGCGGCTTGGTGTTGCTGCCTGCCCCCCCTGCTCTGAGGCTTCACCTCCCTGGCCTCACTTGTTCCTTGAGGGTTTGGAGGAGGTAATGATCCGCCAAAAAATTCACTTCAAAGTATTGAGCTTGACTCATAAAATACTTTATGGCACTGGCCGTATCTACCTTGCAAAGAAATTGGCATGGTATCGGCCCCAAAGATTACTAAGATCCTCCTCTCAATCCCTTTTGATTCAACCTCGTGTGCGTACTTCGCACAATGGAGAACGGGCTTTTTCTTATCTTGCCCCTCATCTGTGGAATAAACTCCTGCCCCATTTATTGCTTCTCACTGATTATATATCTTTTCGAAAAAAATTAAAAACTTGTCTCTTTCCTAAATAAGCATCTTTAGCTCCCTTTGAAGTCTGGTTGTTGTCCCGTGCTGCATAGCGCCTTGAGACATTGCGGTGATAAGTGCGCTCTATAAGAACCTTTAACATTTGACATTTGACAATGATGTTTGGGGGGTTAAGAGTTGTCCTCCTGTAGCTGCCCTGGATCGTCTCCAGCTCCAGTAGGCTCAGCGGTCTTCATGCTGTTTGCTGAGGACGTGTCTGGAGCAGCACAGTAACAGAGGGATTCCTTTCTGCATCTTATCAAGCTGAACTGCACCTGTGTTGGAGGACTGAGACGGCGCTCTGTGCTACTGCTGAAGCGCTTTTTTAAGTGCTACTTTCCGCCGGACCCGCTCCGCGGGTCCCGCTTCACCGGAGGCGCTTTCTGCTGTGACTGCCAGCTGAGGACTGGGGGCTCGAGGCAAGTAGGGCTGCGAGCGGGCAGACTGCTGGACTCCAATTCCCAAGAGTCCCAGCAGCTGCCTCACCGATCTCACCTGGTGACGCTCTCCCTCAAGGCCACGCCCCCTTCTCTCCAGTAAAAGGCGCCGGATTACCATCAATAGCGGATTCCTTTCTGCATCTTATCAAGCTGAACTGCACCTGTGTTGGAGGACTGAGACGGCGCTCTGTGCTACTGCTGAAGCGCTTTTTTTAAGTGCTACTTTCTGCCGGACCCGCTCCGCGGGTCCCGCTTCACCGGAGGCGCTTTCTGCTGTGACTGCCAGCTGAGGACTGGGGGCTCGAGGCAAGTAGGGCTGCGAGCGGGCAGACTGCTGGACTCCAACTCCCAAGAGTCCCAGCAGCTGCCTCACCGATCTCACCTGGTGACGCTCTCCCTCAAGGCCACGCCCCCTTCTCTCCAGTAAAAGGCGCCGGATTACCATCAATAGCGGATTCCTTTCTGCATCTTATCAAGCTGAACTGCACCTGTGTTGGAGGACTGAGACGGCGCTCTGTGCTACTGCTGAAGCGCTTTTTTAAGTGCTACTTTCTGCCGGACCCGCTCCGCGGGTCCCGCTTCACCGGAGGCGCTTTCTGCTGTGACTGCCAGCTGAGGACTGGGGGCTCGAGGCAAGTAGGGCTGCGAGCGGGCAGACTGCTGGACTCCAACTCCCAAGAGTCCCAGCAGCTGCCTCACCGATCTCACCTGGTGAGGCTCTCCCTCAAGGCCACGCCCCCTCCTAAGGTCAGTCAATAATTAGAGTACTTCTACTCCGCTGCGCGGGAGCGCGCGGGTAGCGCCCGGGAGAAGCCCGGGCAAAGGGCGGGCCGTCTGTGGCCGTCCGGGGACGACCGAGGACGGGACGGGCCACCCTACTAACACCGGCCGACGAAAAGTAAGGTCTTTTTATACTCGACCATATCCTCATAGTTCCTTCTGTCTAATATTTACACGAGAAATAAAGCTTGCAAACAATACCACTCGCGTGAAAGGAAATGGGGCTTAAAAAATTACGTTCACGGACCATCTTCATGAAACGTATGGGCACAGAGGATGCCGTACGGAAAACAAAAGATACTTCGGTCAAACAAGGTCGCATACTGCGGACCCCTGCCATCAGTGAATATTTCTCTGGTCTCTCTACTAAGGAAGTCACTGACAAAATTATCACAGATCCAGAAATTACAGATATCTCCGTAGTACCTACAGGGCCTAAAACGCTTTTTGAAATAACATCTGGACCCAACTTGAAGTTTCATCTCAGTAATGTGGCCCTTGACAATAAGCAAAAATCTATCAATTCCTTCAATAAATCAGATATCCAGGATCAAGAAGAGTTTCATCTTGTATCGTCTACTCCAAAAAATAATACTGGAAATAAATGTCAATTACAAGAACTCTGGGCAAATAAATCAAAGATAACAGAAAAACTATCAGAGCCCAAAATATCTAACAGTTTTCCTCAGTTACTAAACCCATCGCAACCTATCCCACTTGAATCATCTGTTGACCCTTTTAATATAAAAACTAACTATTCAGCCAACATTGCTACTCCTATGTCAAAAGCCCTCTTTACACTGCAAGAGATACTTGAGTCAGTGCTCTCCTTTTTGAGAAATATACTAGAAAACTCGGACCAAACCTTGGACGTTCAAATTGGGATCCTTAAGCATCTAGTGGAGGAAAAAAAGAGAAGAAAATCATCTGAAATGAAAAACAAACATCCGGAATACAACAACGACTTGCAAAAGAATAATAGTATAAGGAATTGCAACATTGAAAAGGAGACACAAAAACATGATCGTGGTACCCAGACATCAAATGCTACAAAACGAAAGAAAGGAAAGCCGGAAAATCAATCTGAAACTTCCATAATCTCTTTAAAAAAACTATTTATGGAAAAACCTCCAAGCGATAAGGAATATCCAATTTTCAAAAAAACTATCAAATCCAATAGACTAAACAATGATCTTTCGACTGAAAATATCCAAGTAATTAATTCCAATAGTACGTCTGAGGAAAAAAAGGGCGGGAAATCCTGTAGTAAGATAGAACCTGAGCAAGCAGAAGGAAAAAAAAAGAGGAAAAAGCCATTAAGACGTTTCCATAAAAGAAAAAATCGTAAGTTGAGATTTCAAAAGCCCACATTTGTTAATGAAACCAAAGAAGTACAAGAAGCTGAACCTGTCAAATCAGGATTGATTGAGAATATGGAAACTAGTAATAAAAAAAAGGAAGAGAACTTACAACTACTAGACCCGGTTGCAAAAGAATTTTATCCATACAAGCTTTTTGAAAAATCAATACACCACGACATTTGTGAAAGAAACTATGAAGGAAAACCCTTTTATGGAGCAGAAAAACGATACTCTAAAGTATTACAACTTGAAGAACTTTTCCCTACGGATTCGGTACTGCTCAACAGAAGTAGGGTCGTCAATCTCCTTCACTACATAAAGTCACTAGAAAGTTTAACTAGCAGTGAAATCGATTTAGTAACCTTCCCGCAAAGAGACAATACAAAAAAAGTTATAGTATCGTTTTGGTCATATGTTATCCCTGAAATCATACTCGAAGAAAAAGAGACATTGCATAAACACGGGTATGATGTTATCCCAGTAATAAACCCTGAGGAAGACAGAAACTATGCAGGGTACGATGAGCAAATACGATCAATTGCAAATTCCCAATATAAAAATCAGTTTCGACATACTGACTTGGCTGGAGAGTCGACTTCAGGATTTAATTCCATAGGGAAAGACTTTCTACAAATAAAAATAAAAGTGGAAAATGGAGGAAGGGCAGTATGGCACCATGACTCCAACGGAAGAGACTTTAGCGAAAGTATAAAGTCTTGGTCACGGGCTTCAGGGAATCGTAACAGTAAGAGATTCTCTGCATGCCTTGGGCAACCTGTTTAACAACGGCCTAAAAATAACATCGTGGAATATGGCGGGGGAAGATACGATCAAACTAAAGGAGGCTATAAGTAATCATCCAGATATCTTGCTGCTACAAGAGACTTGGGCAACTGACTCTTTTTCTTTGAAAAACTATTATGTCTATGTCACCCCTGCCATACCCACAAATCGGGGCCACGCAAAAGGTGGTTTGGCCACTCTACTGTCAGAGGAATATCTGTGGGGCCAAGAAGTTATTCAAACTAAATCTTACCACCTGCAATGTATAAAGGTCTCATTAAAAATACATAATACGGCAACCGAAAAGGCAATTTTGCTCTTCAACATATATGCCCCTCCTGGCCAGAATGAAGATCAAACGTTTGTGGAGATAATGGAAATTATTGCGCAGATAGTAGAGGACCAATTACATATTCCTTATATAATAGCTGGTGACTTGAATGGCAAAATTTCTAACCTTGAAATTAGAAAATGGGCTGAATTGTATAAAGAGGAATCAGTTGAATTTTCAGCCCCGCAATTCCCTAAAGGTGCGAAATCCGATAAAAGAGGAAAACTACTATTATCAATATTGCCAACTTTAAATGGTGCAATCTTGAATGGCAACCTGGAAGGCGATATCCCGGCGTCTTTCACTAGACGGGGTAATGGAAGTCCATCCACTATAGACTACATCATCTGTAGTATGAATCTACTGGAGACTGTTACCCACCTACAAGTAAAATTAAGCCAAGAGAGTGACCATGCGTTGATGAATTTAACTACGGAATGGAACCCTCAAACTGCATTAGATGCACCATTAATTTTTCATAAAAATTCTGTCCTGATAAATGGAGATCAGAGAAGAATTTTTTGGAGCTCTAAAATTATGGACAGAATATCAATCTTGATTGAGCACACTGACCTCCTAACAACAATTTTCTCGGAGGACCCAATAGAGAATTTTGAATACGTGATTAATGAGCTTAGGAATTTTTTATGGGATAAATTACTCCTTTTGGAGTTAATAGGTGGAAAAATCAAAACTTCAATAAAAACAACCAAAACTCCATTACGAAGAAAAAACTGAACAAACTCATTCGTGGTCATTACATGAATGCCTCTATATCTACTGAGAAAGAAATGAACCGACTAAAAAATAAACTCAGGAGAGAGAAGTTAAGAAATAAAAAAGATATTCAAGACCGTAATTGGATTGACATTCAGGTAGCAGCAAAAGACTCTAATCAACGCAAATATTGGTCCCTCATAGCAAAATTAACAGGGACAAAAAAGAAATTACAATCAATACCTGTCCCCCCAAAGGAGTGGGAAACTTATCTCACTGATTTGTACAAAGCAAATCTGACTATATCAGATGGGAAAAGCCTGGAAAAAGGAAATAGCAAAGCTAAAGTGGACTTACAATTTCTTTCTGCTACTTCAGTGGAAAGGACAATCAAAAAAGCAAGAAAAACAGGTGCCTCTGGTCCAGATCAGATCCCTATAAAGATTTATCAAACAAATCCAAAGGAATGGGGTAAATCATTATCGGATCTATTCAATTTTATCCTCAAAATCGGCCAAATACCTAAATCCTGGCAGGGGAGTACGATTATCCCAATATATAAAAAGGGGAGCAGGACAGTTGCCGGAAATTATAGGCAAATTGCGTTAATGGACGCTGCGGGTAAAATCTTTGCAGCAGAAGTTCTACAAAGACTAAAGGACTGGGCTTTTTCACTGGATAAAATTCCGATGTTTCAAGCTGGCTTTAGGCCAAAACATTCGGTCACAGATAACATTGCTGTTATTCAAACGATACTAGACAAATATGTAATAGGAAAATCACAGCCGGTATATGCAGTGTTCGTTGATTACACGACTGCGTTCGACCGTGTCGATCGACCAACTCTATGGCATAAACTCAGGGAACTTGGAATTCCAGAACAACTTCTACAAACCATCGTGAATCTCCACACCAATACCTGGTGTCAGGTGCAAATGGGAGGAGAAAAGGGCCTAACAAAAAGGATACAAACAGCCAATGGTCTGAAGCAAGGGTGCTTACTGGCACCATTATTATTTTCCCTGTATCTCAGCGACCTGCCTAAACAGTTACAGCAGGGTTTATGTTTATCACCTAAAATTGCCAAACAAAACATACAAGTACTAATGTACGCTGATGACATAGTAATGCTTGACCTAACCCCTTTTGGGTTACAAAACTCCCTGGATATACTTCACGCATATTCAAAAGCAAACTTTTTAACCCCGAATTTAAATAAAACACAGATTGTGGTTTTTTCAAGGAAGAAACGTAGAAATAATTACAGTTGGAACTTAGGTGGAAGAAAAGTAGAAATAGTGAACGAGTATCCCTATCTTGGCAGGATACTATCAAAGAACATCTCCAATGCAAAACACATTGAAAATCTAATTAGGAAATCTGATGTACACACTGAGGCTCTTTTAAGACTCTATCGCTCCACCGGAAGTCGGCACTTCTCTTCCTTAATCAAAATTTATAAAGTAAAAATTCCACCTGTATTATCATATGCAACAGAGTACATCCCGATAAAACAGTGGACCTACATGGACCGTAAAGAGGGGAAAATTTTAAGAAAATTAATGAAGGTCTCTGACTCCGTACCTGTTCAGGCTTTACGTTTGGAGTTCTCGATTACAAGTTCTTTTGCCACAGCAGTAGCCAATGTAATCAGGTGGAGCTACAATCTACTTAAAGCTAAGGAGGGCACATTAAGACACCTATTGAAAAATGAACTTCTTTATAGTGAAACAAAAAACCAGACCTTCTCAAACAATATGAAAATTATATTCCAAATGGCAGAAATCACCTCGGATATTCTATGCAGTTGGTCAGCAGCTCAACTGAAATTGTTTCTAAGATGTTACACCCCGAAACTAAGCTACGAATTAGACTATGAACACTGCAAAAAACTGAAAACATATAAATCCTTCGTGGACTCATTGGAATATAAGCAAATTCAACCATATATCAGGTATTCCCTGACTCATGGTGTAAGGAGGACAATCACCATGCTAAGACTGGGTATCCTACCAGTATTAACTTACACAGCAAGGTGGTCGACTGGAAGATCACTCCTATGCCCCCTGTGTGAAGGGGGAGACCAAGATATTGAGCATTTGCTGTTTGTGTGTCCCAATATAAATGTAACTACTGCACGCACCAGATACCTTGCCCCGATCTATCAAACTTGTAGAATTGTCAAAGTGAGTGAACTTTTGCAGCTATGTAAATATCCGTCAAATGAATTTGTTTGTTATAATTTTTTTAAGTTTCTAAAATCTTTTTTACCATTGTATTGATTATATGTAAAAATTATTTTTCCTTTATATCTGTAAATTGTATATTTGTGGTCCTCTATATGAGTACCAATACAAATAAAATCTTTTTGACTTTGACTTTGACTTTGTAACAGAGGGAGCAATTAAAAAAAAAAAAAAGACTTCATCTGTTCAAGGATTGGGAACTGCTGCAGAAACCTTATTTTGGCTTCATCCATCGGATCCCCAGGTTTCCAACCGGGAAGGGTAAGTGCCTTTTTTGGGGGGGGGGGGGATTAGGTTAGTGTTTTTTCTTGAGGCACTTAATTACCGCCCATTTGGGGTTGCTGGCTGTGTCTATAGAGTTGCTAAGAAAGCAACTATGAGGAATCACTCTAAGGCATCAGGGGCCTGGCGAAACCGGAGGCCGCAGCATTAGCGCAAAAGGCTAAAAAACAAGGAGGGCAAGCAGTAGCTCGAGCTAACCATACCTCCCTGCTGTGTAAAGAACCAATGATGGCTACAAATACAGGCCTAGGTATGGGAGACAACAAGGATAATTTGACATCACCAGATGCTGCTGAAAATTCCGATCCGGAGATGCCAGAATCTATAGAGCAGACAGAGTATACAATATTGGTGGGCACAGGGGCTTGCAATTCTAAGCGGAGGACTAGTGAAGATACAATAGCAGTGCTACTAAATCGTAAATTAGATCTAGAACAGCACACAGCTATACTCAAGGAGTATCCCCTGTTTCAGAAAGCTAAGCCTATTATTGCTGTAGATACTTCTGACGTTTCTCAGACAGGAAGCTCACTAAAGTTACTGCTGCCACTTCCTTGTGATATACTGGGAGTGCAGGCTCATTTTCAAAATTCTTCACAAAGCCCTCAGGCAGGGGCTTTCAGGTTTCTGCAGCCAAAATATCCAGATGGTCAAATAGTGGGTACGGGAGGAGATAGAACGCAACACTGGGCTCACAGGACCTTACGGTAGCCCCTCCACTCCAAATGGAAGTCAAGGACATGCTTAATCTTATCCTTGAGGAGATAAAGAAATGTAAGGTCTCTCAAGCATTGGAAACTGCTGCCCTCCATGCGAGTATAAATAAAATTAAGGAAGCTATAGCGCAGCTTCCTGAGAGAGTAAGGGCCATATGTATCAACATTCCGTTTTCCGTACAATAGTGATTTTTGAGGAATCGCTATTGAGAAAACACAAAATGGTATGTATGTAGAAATTCGCTTCTTTTTAGCGATTCCTTAAAATTCCTTAATTGCGATTAGCAAATTGCTAATCGCAATTAAGGAATAATTTCCCATTCATTTCTATGGGCCAGGAGGCCCATAGGAATGAAGGGGAAATGTGCAAGTAGCAATTTGCTAATCGAAAATTGAGAATATTTTCAAGGGTGCAGGGGTGTCCAAAGGATACCCTGTTGCACCCCTGAAATCTGCATGGGTGCACATGTGGCGCACATACATGCCCTAAGGGCATGTATGTGCGTCACATGGCACTTTGAAAAATGAAAAAATATGCATTTTGAAAGGAATTCGCAAATTTGCGAATCCTTAAGGCCAATTGCTATTTTATTTGGCTTCTTACATTGCATTAAAGGAAGCGCAACATTTGCGATTCCTTAAATGCAATTGCAAGATAAGAAATCGCATAGTTTGCAATTCCTTATTTTTAAAGCAGATTTCCTTGATGCATACCATTAGTCCAAATTGCATTCGCAAACGCCGAAATTCACAAAGTCAATTTGGCTTGATACATATGGCCCTAGAAGAGGCTGAATGTAGGTTTCGAAGCTATAAGATCAGCTCACTATGACCCAGAATGAAATTAGCCAATTTCTCAAGCATCAGGCCCCACTACAAAATAAGATTGAGGAGATAGAAAATTACTCACAACGTATTGTTGGCGTACTAGAGGGCTTTGAGGGCCAACACCCACTTTCGTGGCTGCAGTCATTTATTAAATCCCAGGTTATGCCAAGTTTTTCTGGTCACTTAACTTTAACAAGAGCTCATCAAGTCCCAGCACAGCGTCTGGCACATTGAAATATCCATGAACAATCCTTATTAAGTTTGGGGATTACCAAATTAAACAGATGGTTTTGTCAAAGGTGATACAGCAGAGACAGTTCTCATCATCAGAACTGCCCCATGTCGGATGTCGCAGGTAGGAATTTGTTAAAACGTTTCATCTTTATAAGGCACAAGGGGTACAAGCTAGCATTGCCCAGCAGTCAATGTTTTCTAAGGTTTCTGATGCTCAGAAGATTTTGCCAAACAGTAGGGGTTTCTCCCTTTTTTTTCTCTTACTGGATGGGGTTGAGGGGGTGGAGGGTGAAAGGGGACAAGAAGGCTAGGGGTTAAGGTTAAGGTTAAGGTCGAGGAAACAGTGATGCATTTTGTGAATTACTATGGTACCATAAAAGATGAAACCATAGCACTCAAACAAATCTATGAAACAGCAGAGAAATTGGAAGGTATACTGATTATGGGGGGTGATTTAAATTTTATTCAGAATATGGCACTTGATCCCTCGAATAAAGCAAAACAACAGTTAAAGCCTAAAATGGAAAAAGCTAATAAAAAAAATGACAATGGATTGTACTTTAACAGATCCATGGAGCCAAATGCACCCCGGCTTCTCTTAATTAACTTGTTATTTTTCTTGATATAGAACAGCATCTTGATTGGACTTTTTTTTGGTAGATAAATGACTAACTAATGGCAGAACAGAGATACTGGCCACCTATATTCCGATCACTATGTAGTTTCTTTTACATTAATCTTAGGGATTACCCCAAAAAAGAAACTAAGGTGGCAGCTCAATAAATCTTTATTACAAGATAATACTTGGCTGAAGGAAACTAGAATTTCTATTAGGGATTTTTCCCAATTTAATGGAAATACTGCCTCAATCTTTATGCTTTGGAAGGCATTTAAAGCTGCTTTCAGAGGGCAAACTATTTCTTATGAGTCTAGGCTGAGTAAACAGTGTAAGCAAAACATTCTGGGGTTACAGGCCACTGCGGATAAAGCCAGACAAGACGTAAACTTAACAACAATAGAGGAATACACTTTTAAGGTACAACAGCAAGAAATATTAAAAGCTAAGGAGTAATTGAAGTAAGGTATACAAACAAAAACTTT
The DNA here is from genome assembly GCF_964261635.1 of Lissotriton helveticus. Classification (NCBI taxonomy): domain Eukaryota; kingdom Metazoa; phylum Chordata; class Amphibia; order Caudata; family Salamandridae; genus Lissotriton; species Lissotriton helveticus. Next base: position 1,617,410,922 of record NC_136069.1, read on the forward strand.
ATGAAGAGAGTCAGAATATTGGCAGATTTTTGGCCTGGACCGCAAAACGTCAGAAAGCTGGACAAATAATAAGTCAAGTTAAAAATCCAATTACTAGCCAATTAGAAGAAGATAATCACACAATTGCAGATGTCCTTTTTACTCATTTGAACAATATTTATACGGAATTACAGGTTATGGACTTGACATCATACTTTGAATTATTAGTTCTGCCTCAGTTGTCTCAGCAGTTTACTGAGAAGTTTAATAGTTCCATAGAAGTTTAAAAAATTTCAACAATATTGAAAAGTATGGCAAATGCCAAGGCCAGTGGCTCCGATGCAATCCCAGTAGTATTGTATAAAATGTTTCAAGAGGAATGACTTCCTTTTTTAACTAATCTTTTTAATCTAATAAAAGATGGGATAGATATCCCCAACAGTTTTAAGGAATCAGTGGTGGTAATCTTCCTTAAAAAGGATAATGATCCTCAAGATCCCAAGTCTTACCTCTCTATTAGTCTGTTAAATACAGGTTACAAAATATTTATGAAAATCTGAGCAATGAGAATTGCTCCATGCGCCGAACAGGTAGTTCAAATAGATCAAAATGGTTTTCTTCCAGTACGGCTTTTGGGCACTAATACATATTTGTTAATGCAAGCTATTGGCTATTTTACTGTTAATAAGATCAAAGCAGCAATTCTGATGATGGATGCCGAAAAGGCTTTTGATTTGAAAGATTGGCGTGCTTTATTTTTTATTTTGGACTAGCTTACCTGTCGCGCGTTGCTGCGATCTCCGAAGAAAGGAAATTCAAGGAAACTCGTTATGATAACATTCAATTTACATTGTGTCATTTTTATTGAAACCTATTTATTTTAATATGGAAAACATTTCAAAGTGTCGTTTTAATTCTATTTATTTATTCGAGTGCTTGTGGATATATGATTTTTTGTTTTTCCATCTGGTGCGTACATCAGTTTTCAAAAGATTATGAGGGCACTGGGGGGCCAATATTTAAACATTTTCTATGCCAGAAACCTTTGCGGGAGTGTACTCAACAACTTCCCAAAGTTTCCTGGTGATCGGATGAATGCTGTTTTAATTCTATTTATTTATTCGAGTGCTTGTGGATACACGATTTTTTGTTTTTCCGTCTGGTGCGTACATCAGTATTTGAAAGATTATGAGGGCCCTGGGGGGCCGATATTTAAAAAAATGAATGCCAGAAAACTTTGCGGAGTGTACTCAACAACTTCCCAAAGTTTCCTGGCGATCGGATGAATGCTGTTTTAATTCTATTTATTTATTCGAGTGCTTGTGGATACACGATTTGTTGTTTTTCCGTTTGGTGCATGCATCAGTATTCGAAAGATTATGAGGGCCCTGGGGTGCCGATATTTAAAAAAAATGTTCTGCCAGAAACCTTTGCGGGAGTGTAATCAACAACTTCCCAAAGCTTTATGGCGATCGGATGAATGGAGTAGTAATGCATAAAGGACAAACAGACAGACAGACGGACATACATTTGTTTTTATATATATAGATAAGTTTGGTTTCCCTCAACAGTTGATACGTATACTGAAAGAAGTATATAGCCAGGCGGAGGCCAAAAATTATTGTTAATGGAGTAGAAGCTGGGATAGTAAATATCAATCGCGGAACTCGATAGGGATGTCCGCTATACCCCCTTCTATTTTCCCTGTTTATGGAACCCCTAGCTGCACAAATTTGTAATAATTTACTGATTTTGCCTCTCTTTGAGGGGATGGTAATAATTAAATTATATGCAGACAATATATTCCCGTAGCTTAAAGCCTGGGGTTCTAATATACTGGATGCTTTGGACTAAATCCAGAAATGTATGCATGTGGGGGGATACAAAGTGAACCAAGTAAAAACGGAAATCCTCACATTAAATTTGGAGTTTTCCGAGATCCCATGACATCGGTCACCACACCCAATTAGATACCTGGATATCTTTGATACAAATAAATATAATCAACTGTTTTCAATGAACTATAGTAATATGCTTGCAAAAGTTAAAAAATGACTAGATAAATGGACACTTTTGCATTTATCACTGATAGGACGGATTTCAGTATTTCTATTGTGTTGTGCCTTTTTAGTAATCTCGCCTTAAAAATTCCCAGTTCTTACACTAAAGAATTGGATGAAATGATTCCGAAGTTTGTTTGGAATAATAAGTAGCCCCGGGTAAAACTACAATTAGATGTAGCGTATGAGGGATTGGCACTCCCACATTTTGCAACATACTACCAGGCCTCTCTGATTAACTTGTTATCACAATTAGGAGAGGAAAATTGAGTTTTTGATAGCTTCCTTTTAATTCGTATGTAGAAAGAAAGTGCCATTAAACTGCCAGCTTTTTTACGGTCAGCAAAACTTCCCATAAGGACCAGATATAATTGTTATTGGTATTAGTGCTGAGAACTCAGTTGTTTTTTAAATCTCGAGATATTCCAACATACCATGCTTATACTCCTATTCAAGATTGCGCTGCAGGAGGTTTGATGTTGTCCAAAGGAATCTATCAAATATGGCAAGAATTAGGGTTTGTTTGGCTTGGGGGTTTTTACAATCATGATAGATTAATTACATGGGAATCAATATGATTGCAATTTAGCAACCCAAGCACTGCCCTTTATATTAGTTTCCACCATGTGGTGAATTTTCTCAAAAACAATTATAGTATGCTGAGCGAATCGGCACGTCAGATCACTTGGCGGATGTCAAACAAAATGGGGAGAGTTGGAATTTGGTATCATTTGCTACATCAGAATGCTAATAGAGAAGAGATTAATATGATATGTCTTCAGAAAATTGATTCTGAGATAGGGTGTAAAAACTAGAGAATGGCAGAAGCTTAGTGAGATGAGTCATAAAGTGGTGCGATGTGTTAATTTCAATAAAATACATTTTTTATCCAGATGAATAGCATATTACTTCCCTTTGAGACTGGATAAGGTGTTGCTAACAAATCAGAATCAATGTTTTAGATGTAAAAAAAAAGATGAAAGGGGTTGGGTACTTATATTTTTTTAATGCACTAACTTACAGCAATTTTGGAAGGATGTTTTCATCTCGATTACTTGCTGTTTGTCTATTGCAATTGTTCCATTCTTTATGCTGGTTTTATTTGGTTCAACTGGGGACGTAAAATGTCTGAAAAAATACTAGCAGTATTTCATAGTAATATCGATAGCAGTTGCAACGTCACTTAGTTTACAAAACTGGAGAACAAATAAACAACCAATGATTGGACATTGGGTTAATAAAATGTGCATGACTTATTGATTAGAGGAGGTCTATGCAAAGCGGGTAGGAGGCACTTTAAGATTGAGAGCTATGTGGGCAAAGTTTCTCTTCTTATTTTAGAACTTAGAGCATCATATTCAAATTGAATAGCACTATCTTTAGGGATTCAATTTTTGCATTTTATTAAAACATGACAAAGAGAAGTAGTAGTTGTATTGGTTTCTGAATACTAATTAGGCATTAAATGCTATTAGTAAGCACAATATATATGTTTTCCCTAAATACTACCAGTGGGAAGAAAATATCTAGTAGAATATGAGAATACAGTTTAATGTGTGCCAGTGAATAACATATTTTATATATTGTATTCTATTCATACATTTTGGAACTGGCTTTTATGAATTATTCAACAATGGATGATAACTCTGGTCTTTTTATACTACGCAGCTTAATGCATTTTTCGTCACTTGATATTTGGTATCTTCTATTTTCATCTTTTTATATATTCTGTAATGTAGTTTGTTTTATATATTCCTGCTCTAATGAATATATTTAAAAAAATAGTGACACAAAGATAAGCCTGGAGAGGCACTGTATCGTGCACTAGGGAAAGAGAAGCGAGAGATGTAAGAAAGGGAGAAAGAGAGGAAGAGCAAGTGAGACTGTGCCAAGGAGCAACCAAGGGGCAGGCGAGGAATAAAGACAGCAGGAAGTGTATGATAGAGGGACAAGACTGAGAAAGTAATAGACACATGTTGCCATTGGGGAGGAAGCTAGAGAGACAGATATGCCTCAATTACTCAAAACCTTCGACTGCAATTCCTTCATTGATCTTTGAGCAACCCTCTCCTTTCCTTCCATGTTCTGTATGCTTCTGCTCTCTGAATACAGCCTATTCTAAGATGTATGCATGTTGCCTCAATCAATATTTTAATATTTCTATAAATTGATCGCACATCATCTCAAAGATCACAGCTCCTCCTTCTTTGATATGCATAGGCTGCAAACAAGCAACCTAATCTCCTCTAGCACATCTATTGATCCCACCAAGTATCCGCATGAACTCACATACCCCTCACTAATAATCAAATTTAACTCCTATCAATCTAATCCACCACAAAGAAACTAGAATAAACTTAAAGAATGCTAACTCGCAATATACACTGAGCTACACACTAACCTTGTGTTCCCTGAGCAGCATGCTGCCTTGCGTAACATACTTCAAAGCCTTTTCTGGTGTAGTAAGCACTACATAAATGATATTGGAAAAGTAAGAAGTAAAAAATATAATTGTGGTACAGCAAATTTAACTATGGATGTATCCCTGTAACTAGCCTCACTAAGATATACCCCACTAAAATCTATACTACATGCAGCAGCTCGCTGATGAACGCAAAAATTACCTTATCACTCCAGCCTTTACACCACCAAACTTGCTGCCTTTCCAGCTCATTAAAAACAATTATCTTGATGTCCAAAGCCCTTCACCTAAACATCCCTATGTATCTGCAGCAGGTACTGAATTTATCAGCCGGGTCCTAATTGCTCAGAAAGCAAGCTCCTTCTCGACACCCACTCATCAAAAAGAGCTACACAATCAACATCGTTTTTGAGGCATGTGTCCCAAAAAAAGAATGCCCTTGAAATTATATAGCAAACTTCTCGTCCTTTGTCATCTACAAATACCTGAACATACAGGCCTGGTTTACAAAGATAAACTTACACTTTTGTGTAAGTTTATGTTTGTTGTGGAATTTGCAAACTCCAATTCAATAGCAAGTTTACACCTGTGGAGAGTCTGCAGTCGAGTTTTAGAACTCCACACATAAAAAGATAGGACATGCCTGTTTTTTAAGTGCGTAGTTCTCTGCCCCAACTGTAGAGGCTTCAGAGTCGTAAACTTACTTTTAAATCGGAGTTTGTGAATTCCAAAACACATGTAAATTTACACAAAAGTGTAAGTTTACCTTTGTGAATCAGGCATGCAATTTTTATCCAAAATTTTTCATTAAATTTTACAATAAAGCCCCAGAAAAGTGTCTTCATAAAACTACTGAATTTAATTTAGTCATTTTATACATTCTATGAGATATGAACCTTCCCTACAACATCATGAAGCTATTTCTATGAAAATCCACTACTGTTCTCTTCAAATTGTGTATCTTAGTCTGTCATCCTTAAGGTGATCTTTCCCCAAACATTGTGCCTATTTGCCTCCATTTTTAATGCTGAAATACGTTTTTGTTGGCCTTAGGATTATGTGTTCTTGACCACTGCTATCCAGTGATAAAGTGCATGTTCTCACACCCCTAAACATGATTTGATTTGCTTACTCATGGTTGCTGTATCCATCCATTGACAATGCTACTTCCTCGAACACATCCTGCAGCCTTGCCCTGCTATACTTTACCATTAAAATACATTTTTCTTAAATACTTTTTTTAAGTCCAAAAGTAAGCACTGACCAGGCCCAATCCTCTTCTTGTATCCGACCGTGTTCCATTGTAGTTGGCCATATTTTTCGACTTGATCCTTTCTTGTGCAACTAGATGTCAGCAGTTGATACTTTGATCTTTTAGGTGCTAGTTTTCACAAAAAACTTGAAAATTCCATGACTCCGATCCTTCTGTTTGGATTTTCGTTGCTTTGGTGTCTACTTTTTTGTTTCTAAATGGGTTTCACATTTTTCTTGTGTTGTGTTTTTACTTTATTACTATTTGTGTGCTGCATAAATACTTAATTTTTTTACCAGGCTGTTTTGGTTTTATTCTTTTGCAGGTTCCTGCTTTCTCCCTTTTTTAGTTTCAATTTTTTTTTTTTATTTAGCAGTAAAGGGGTGATCATTTATAGTACATGTGATTAATCATCAAATACTACATCGTAAAAGTATTCCAGCATAGATATACGAAGGAAACATAAAGAATAACAAATCATAGCAATGATAAAATAAGAAATAACATAATACAGATTCAAGTAATAATCATAGGAATAATTAGACAAATCATGGGGGTTTAAGTACTTCTTGTTGGGAAGGATTAAGTAAGGAACATTGCTTGGCACAAGTATCAAGGAACATTGTAACAGGTGACCATAATTGAATTTGTTTTGTGATCATAAGTGTGGGTGTGGTGGAAATCGTATCTAACCTATGGTTGTGGCATATATCATACCACCATGCCTTATATGAAGCTTTTGTGAAATCTTTCCAATTTCTGGTTATATGCTCAAAAGCAACCGCTATTAATAAATCAATTATTTTGAAGTTAGTACCATTACTGTCCCACATTGGTGAAAGGCTGCCTAAAAAGATATTTGTTACAGAAAATTGGGCACATGTACCAAAAATGGAGTTAATTTGAGACCAGACACATTTCCAGAAGTTATGTACTGATGAACTTGAGAATAGGATATGAAACAGATCCGCATCTGGAGATGTGCAGGACCAACAGGTATCTGGTGTATTAGTGAATCTTTTGTTTAGGGCCTGTGGGGATTATCGGAGCCTATTATATAAGTAAAATAGTGTTTGTGTCAAACTAGCTGCTCTTGAGGATTTGCGTAATTTAGTCCAAATATTATTCCAAAATGATACCGGCCATACTGTATTCAGATCTTTCTCCCATGCCATCTCAACACTAGATTTCTGTCTTAAATGTGCCTGTAGATTTAAGAAAGGTGTATAAAACTGATGCCTTAGGTTGGGTGCGTAGCTGAGTAGATAAATCCCTATGCAAATGAAAGTTTGGGGAGTTTTGCCGGATAATTGAGTGTATATATCAAGTATGGTTTTGCAAACTGTGTGATATTTAGAAATTAATGAGTTGAGTAAAGTGTATAATTGTTTGAGTGAAGAAAACGAAAGAGAGTCCTTATTAGAGAATAATTGGTGAACCCATATTAAGCCACGTTGTCTCCATGTTTTCCAGTAAAAGGGTTTGCTACGTATTAATAAAGTTTTATTGTGCCATATAGTTGAAGTTAGAAAAGAATCAAGAGTATCATGAATTATGGGATATATAGGGCTCAATAATTTGGATGTTAGTTTAAATAAAGGAGTGGATAATGTTTGGGGTTTACGGGAGAAGGAGAGATATTCCTGAAATGAAAAGGGAGATAAAAAAGAGAGTTCAACTGATGTCCACAGGGGATAATCATCTGTAGAGTCAAGTAACCAACATGAGGCATGTCGCAATAGAAAAGCTTTATGATAAGCTGGAAAATTGGGGAAATTGACTCCCCCTTCAACCTTAGGGCGCGCTAGATTGGAGATAGACATATGTGGCTTCATTTTGTTCCACAAGAAAGAGGATAGTATTGAGTTAACAGATTTAAATAGTTTAGTGGATATGGGAATTGGGATGTTGTAAATGGTATATAAAATTATGGGGGAGAGCATCATCTTAATAGTGTCCAGGCGACCCCACCATGATAAATAGAGAGGATGCCATTTAGTTGTGAGAACTGAAAGTTTTTTAATACAATTATTCATGCATAATGAAACTGTGCCTTTAATTTTCGGCATAAAATTTAAACCCAAATATTTGATACGAGATGACTTCCAAGTAAAATTGGTTGGAGTGAAATCAGCTTTAAAAGTATATTTGATCAAAGGCAGGATCTCACATTTATCACTGTTATGTTTGTATCCCGAAATAATGAAAAGGATTGAACTCCCTCCAAGAAGGCAGGGATCGATTCAGTGGGGTTTGAGATAAAGAGCAGAATGTCATCGGCATATGCTGCAAGTTTAATATGAGTTGTGGGGATTTGAAAGCCCTTTATTTGTGTGTTTTGATAAAAATAAAATTTGATAAAGGGTTCTAGGGCCAAATTAAAGAGAAAAGGAGATAAAGTACATCCTTGACGCACCCCTCTGCCTAGATCGAAAAATAGTGAAATTAGACCATTAGCGCATACAGCGGCGTGAGGGTTGGAGTATAGTAGTGAAATTAGGGAGATAAACTTTGGACCAAAACCAAATCATTTAAGGGAGTAAAATAGATAATGCTATTCAACCCTGTCAAATGCTTTTTCTGTGTCTAGCGCTATAGCTGCAAGTGAGTGGTTCAGGTGTGACGCTTTAGATAAGATGTTGAAAAAAAGTCTTGTGTTATCTTGGATGACCCGTCCATTTACAAAGCCGGATTGTTCCTTCCCTAATATTTTCGGAAGGTAGGGGTCTAAACGTAATGCCAGTGCCTTGGAGAAAATCTTATAATCTATATTGACAAGTGAAATGGGTCTAAAGTTTTTTTTACAATAGTTTTTGGGTATTATTCATATGTGGGCATCTGAAAAAGAGCCGTCAGATTGTGCTAAAGAGTAAAAATAGGTAATCAAGAGATGCAGTTTGGGCATTAATAATTTGGAAAAGTGGAGAAAGAATTCAACAGTGAACCCATCTGGCCCAGGTGCCTTATCTTTATTGAGATGTTGAAGTGCACCCAGGAGTTCTTGTTGTGTTATTTAAATCTCTAGAAAAGTTAAATCAGCAGATAACTGTTGGGGTTTCTGTTTAGTGGAGACAAAATATGGGAGGAAGTGATCTGTAGAGTGTGTTTCGGAAGAGTATAGTTTTTTGTAAAATAATGCAAACTTATTTCTGTGTCTTTGAACTTTAAGGTAGAGTTATCGTCATAAATAGAGTCAATATTCAGTTTGTTATGCTTAGTTTTTAAATAGTTGGCCAAGAATTTCCCTGCCTTATTTCTATCACCATAGAACTTTGCGCTAAATTTCAGTAAATATAACGAGGAATTATGAGTTGACTCGTTATTAAATTGTAGTTTTGCTTTTATAAGGGCATTAAGAACATCTTTTGAATTGGATGTGTGAAAAGAGTGCTCCAGTCTCTTGATATCTTGGAATAATGATCGTGTACGTGTGCAAGCAGTTTTGCATTTTTTGACACATAGTTTATGATAAAATCTCTTACTGAAGCTTTGAAAGCATCCCAAACAGTTAGGAAAGATTTATGGAAAAATATTCAGCAAAAAAGGTATTGAATGAGGATAAAAACTCTGGATCCAGAATGAGTGAATTGTTAAATCTCCATTGTCTTGGGGCATTGTATTTGGGCAAAATGTCTAAGTCAATTGAGGTGGGAGCGTGATCTGATAATAATATAGGTCCTATTTCTGCATATGTGAGTGCTTGCGAGATGTTGTGAGATACAAAGAAATAATCAAGTCGTGATTGTGAGTGATGCACTGGGGAGTAAAAAGTATATTCTCTTGTAGTCGGATTGCATAATCTCCAAGCATCAAGGAGTTTATGCTGTGTAATGGTATGTGTAAAGGATTTGTGTGATTTGTTGGGAATGAATGAGACTTTGGAATTCCGATCTATGAAGGGGTCAAAGATCTGATTGCAGTCCCCTGCCAATATGAAGTTATCATCTATGCATAAGGTAGTCTGCCTTGCTACTGAAAGCCAAAAAGAGGAGTCACCACCAGTGGGGGCGTAAACATTAAAAAAAGAGACTGGAACATCCTTCAGCATCAACTTAACATTTAGCCAGCGGCCATCTGTATCTGATTCTTGTGAAATGAATTTGAAGTGGAGTGATTTGTGACAGAATATGATAACTCCATTACGTTTACCATCACCACTAGAGTAAAATATTTCACCTACCCAACCTTTTTTTAGCTTTAATGACTCATTTTCTGTGAGGTGAGTCTCTTGCAGAAATACAATATCTGCATTTAACTTGGCCAAATGAGATAGAACCCTTTGTCTTTTTTCTGGGGGAATTCATCCCTCTAACCTTCCATGATACTAACTTTATTGGCATAGCGATTTCAAGGGAGTTGAAAATGTTGAGGATGAACAGTAGTAATGTGGGTTTGTCAAGCAATGTAAAATTAGTCACGACTGAAGTAAGGACCACAGAGTGTATAGAAAATAATAGAGGAAGAGGAAATGTTTGATAGGAAAAGACAGCAAAATGGAAGAAGGCATAGTTGAGGCTAAGATTTAAAGGGAAGAGGTAAAACAGTAATTGCAAAATGACTAAGATGATTAACAATATTAGCTGGAAATTACCATTATCAGTAATAAGTTGAACGAAAGAATGAAAGATGACTTGATGAGGAATATCACAAAGAGAAAAGAAATCAATGACACACAGAGAAAAAGGAGTGAATATCAATAGGAAGAAGAGAAAAAAGAAAGTTAGGGATAAAATTGAAGATGAATGTAGGAGGGTATCATACCTACATGAGGGAGGATATAGGTAGACATGGTGGAGGGGTGGAACCACATGGGATAGACGACACATCCAAGGTCGGCTGAGCAGGGATCCGGGAAGACATCATGAGACAAGGATAGGACATCTGTGGGTGCGGGAAGAAAAAAGAATAATAATAGGATTAGGACAATAAACTAGAACAAACAATGACAATAGTAATAATAGTCAAGAATAACAATTAACAATTTCATGAAACCTTAAATTGTAATAAGAATACCAATAAATGTAGCGCTATCTACGAGACTCTGTTCTCAAACTCTTGAGGATCAAAACAAAAAGAACAGAGTTCAAACATCATATTCAGAGAAAATGCAGATTCAATCAGGAAATGAAGAAGAAGGTCCGGAGGAAACTGTAGCATTCACTTTGCATGAGTTCATGAAACTTTGCAGATGTAGCAGGTCTTCATACGTAGTTGTCCTGTTGTTGTACATAACTTTAAATAAGCAGGGATGGAAAAGACCATATCTTGCTCCTTTTAAACGAAGATCCGCTCTCATATTCAAAAAGGCCTTACGTCGGTCAGCTGTAGCCTTAGCATAGTCCTGTGCAAAGAACAAGGATGAACCTAACCATGTAATTTTCGGGGAGGATTTGACCGCTGTCAATACCTTCAGTAAGTCCGTGTATTCTAAGAAATACAGAATAACTCCTCTCGGTCTTTATGAGGGCGAAGCTTGAGATGACATACGACCTAATCGATGTGCTCATTCAATATTTAGTACTGTTCCTTCTTGCATGTTGAGAACCTTAGGAAGGAATGACTTGAAAAAAGTAACAGAATCGGAAACTTCGAGTTCTTCTCCCAGGCCATAAATACGTAGATTGTTTCGTCTATTGCGATTTTCCAAGTCTTTAACCTGTTTTCGAAGTGTGGAAACTTGAGAATGGAGATGGGAAATATTGACACAAGTTTCTTTTAAGGAAGTGACACTTTGTTCAACTTTTTTCGAGTTGAGACCAATTGTCTGTCAAGATTTGCAGTTTGGTATTCGTCTCTTCCATGAAAGGTCGAAGGGCTCTGATTTCCTCCAATAATAACTCCATAGACACTGATGAAGTTGATTTGGCAGGTGAGTGGGAATCTTTTTTTAGTCTCTTGGTGTTAGACTTCCCTAAAGTTGCAGGAGAGGATTCCATTGTTAGTTCTGAATTCTGAGAGGCCTCTAATTTGGAAAATGTAGACAACATTTTTGAGTTCTTTACAAAAATCTGCGTGTGTTTCTCCAGTGAAGAATGTGATGGTCTTGTCCTGTATTATTTACAAAAGAAGGGAGGAGGTGATCCAAATCGATCCAGGAGAGCGTGGTTACCACTCACATGGAGTGGAAGGTCCAGCCTTAGTCAAGGCCCTCAGTCAAAGTTATGCAAACAAAGTTGACGAGGCTGTTCCTAACGGGGGCGGGGAAGTGGGGAAGGGGGTGCGGGGTTGGGTTATACAGATATCCTGGTCAAGGAGACAGTGGTGGTAAAAAAGTATTGACCTCCCACTGGGTATCCATTAGGTTGGACATGTTGGCCTCACACACCCTTGCGGGTGTCATGCTTCATCATCGGCGGTTGCTCCTCGTCGGGTAGGCGGTGCAATTCCCAACGGGCTCACCTCATAGAGGGGCTCTTTGTCGGAGATCTTTTGAGTCCAACTGCCTATTGGTGAAGTGCGGGTATGGGGCCAGTAGGTTTAGTAGACAGCAATGTGTGGTTAAAATGTAGCATAGGGTACCTGAGACTATTTTATTCGGGCGGTCCCTAGTTACAGTTAAAAACGTGTATCTAGACTAGAATAGCTAGAAAATGATGTTTCTTTATTCTAGACTAGGCTAGAGATTGGAGAGGTTGGTCGACATGTTTCTCGCTATGTACAGTGACTGCGATTCATCAGGACCTATTATTTGTTGTCTACCTTAGGAGTTGCCTAAATCAATAGTGTTGAATTATTAAACAGCATATGGGTAGAAGTATTACCTCACTGGTGATAAGTCCTTGCCTAAAGGTCAAGAATTAACTGCCTCATCAAAACTCGGCGGGTAGTATAGCACGTGAGCATGCCTCTGTCATAGGAGGCTATGTGTCTCCGCGCGAGCTCGGCGGTAAGAGGGGTAGGACACACGCCTACCGCGCGGAGACACATAGCCTCCTATGACAGAGGCATGCTCACGTGCTATACTACCCGCCGAGTTTTGATGAGGCAGTTAATTCTTGACCTTTAGGCAAGGACTTATCACCAGTGATGAATCGCAGTCACTGTACATAGCGAGAAACATGTCGACCAACCTCTCCAATCTCTAGCCTAGTCTAGAATAAAGAAACATCATTTTCTAGCTATTCTAGTCTAGATACACGTTTTTAACTGTAACTAGGGACCGCCCGAATAAAATAGTCTCAGGTACCCTATGCTACATTTTAACCACACATTGCTGTCTACTAAACCTACTGGCCCCATACCCGCACTTCACCAATAGGCAGTTGGACTCAAAAGATCTCCGACAAAGAGCCCCTCTATGAGGTGAGCCCGTTGGGAATTGCACCGCCTACCCGACGAGGAGCAACCGCCGATGATGAAGCATGACACCCGCAAGGGTGTGTGAGGCCAACATGTCCAACCTAATGGATACCCAGTGGGAGGTCAATACTTTTTTACCACCACTGTCTCCTTGACCAGGATATCTGTATAACCCAACCCCGCACCCCCTTCCCCACTTCCCCGCCCCCGTTAGGAACAGCCTCGTCAACTTTGTTTGCATAACCATGGTCTTGTCCTGCCCATAAAGTTTGTTCTAAACACTCTTTTTGTTAGCGTGAGAGTGGTATGAGTAGAGTGGAAAACAGTGAAAATCATGTGGAGGAGAGAAGACTCATGAAAAAAAAAATTGAGAGGGACTGCATGTAAACAGATCAATGATTCAATGATAATAAAACACAAAGGTCTCTCTTATTGAAATTAAGCCGGCATAGCAAAAGTGCATGCTCCCCTTAAAACTGAACTGAGTGTACAATAAAGTTGAAGACATATGCGCGCCAAGGAAAGATGGTTGTGAGTCTACAATGTCTGCTTCACAACTTGCCTCGTTGATGCTGGAACTATATTACACAGTGGAGGACTAGTTGAAAGTAACATCAATAAAGAGTTTCAAAAAGTCCCAAACCTGGAGGCAATAAGGGCAGAGCAAGCCGCTATCATATATTAAGGCAACATTGCGGCAATAATTTAGAGAAGAGATTGGAGGAAACAATGGTATTCCTAAAATGGCTGCCACTCTTTCTGCACTGACAATGCTATTCCAAAATTCAGTCAAGAAAAACTTAGCGCCTGGTTACTTCAAGAAAAACATTCACTTGCCTCTTTAAACACACTGAAAATGCAGTGAAAAATATTTCATGGCCGAAGTTTGCAGTTGGGAAGTTTTGTGAAGAAAGATCGCTATCGAGCTGATGAGACAAAATGGTTGCCACGATAGAAACGGGCAACAAAATCTTATAATAAGCAATAAAAGTCTGTCTATGAAGTGTGTCAGAAAGGTTGCCGAGCTCTCGATGAAGGTCTTCTCAGTAAGCCACGGAGCCTCACTCGTCTGCCGCCATAACCCTTGGGCGCCAAGCCACGCCCCCCCTGCATAAATACTTTAAACATTGCCTCTAAGTTAACCCTGACTGCTTTAGTGCAAAGCTACCCAGGGTTAATCACAGGTTAATTTAATGACTTTTTGTGTTCACCACACATGGGTTTGTGGCTGTTGCTTGAGCAGGGCTAGCACCTCAATCAACCAACAACCCAATTTCTTACATAATTTCTTTGGTATGAGAGTAATAATGTGCTTGTGCTTTCTCCCACCATCAACTCTGGTTTATTTATTTTCCCTATAATTCTACTCTAACTTCCAAAAAAATCATCTATGACATAGACTATAAAATGTGGGCTGTAGTGTACATTTACACTTCCTACATGTATGACAGAATTATATACGTCCACTTCAATTGTCATGCAATAACACATGGCAAGAAAAAATAGAAGACTATTTGTATATTCATAGGTTAACACTAACATGTGACTTGTAAGTCCACAAGGTAGGTGTTAATATATACAAATCGGGGACAAAACTTATTGAGGCAACTCTTTTTTCACAAAAATTCAAAAAAGCATTTTTCACTGGTTGGTGCTGCTAGTTTTTCACTGAACATGCTTAGCTGAGCTTAATATCTTTGTTTCCTATTGCTGCCTGGGGAAAAAACTAGAAAATGCTTCAGTTATTTTGTCACAAGCCACTTACCTGAATTCCAGGTAGTTCTGACTTGAACTCAACACCCTTTGGGAACTAACCTCAGTAGCAATGAAAACTAACTACATTGCACCGCTGGAAGTTCCCAAAGTGAAAGGTGGAATGGAATGAGAGAAAGAGAGACAAACCTCGCTGGACTGCAGCTCTTGTTGTCTGGGAAAATTTTCGATCAGAGCGAGTGGCAGGGACTGGACTGGTTTGCGTCAATTACAGGTAGAGGTACCAAAACCTGCCCCTCCACAGATTGTGCCTAAGTGACTCACATGGTAGCACAGGCACAGTTAGAACATGATACCCCCAATGCAACATTGAAGTGCATAAACACTGGTTTCGTATCAACACATAGAGTATACCACAGTCTTTCTGTTGGTGGGCCTCAATGAATGTTAATACTAAAGTTGTAAACTGGTTAATCCTAGAAGTTATCTTCCAATTTGCATTAATGCCAAAATAGCATTTGTTCCAACAATAGATCGCTCCTAAAAGCAATGTCCTATACATGCTTATTCCAAGAACAATACTGTTCAGACTGTTCCAGGACTGGCTAGCATCTACTCTCAAGGCGAAATGCAGGTAAGTGTAAAGTCTGTCACACCAGAACCTGGACTTCTATGGGAATTCACAAGGGCATATTATCAAGCCCCTTATCGTCGCTTTAGCTGCAGTTTCCTGCCGCTAAAGCGGTGATAATGTTATCGCCGTTCCTTGATAATATGGAGCTATGTGCCATAAAATACCAGATTCCTTTTTTATTTTCAGCACATCAGCACCTGACTGCGGGAGAAGCATTGTTGAACGTCACCAGCCAGTATGAGAGCAGGAGTATAGGGCAGGTGCAGAATTGCTGTGGAGACGATGAGGCTTTTTTTCTGACCATGTAGTTGCCAGAAGATACGCCGGGGAGCTGCAACGTGAAGAGTACGCTGGTCTGGAGTCAAGGTGAGCAAGTAAGATGAGGCCAAGCACTGAGGTGTGGTCTGGGCGGCTTAACCCCTTCGCTGCTAAGACTGCCCCCCTCCCCCCCCCCCATGTGCTAAGCCTTTTTTTGGCTATTTGGGGTAGTTCGCACTTAGGCCCATGCAACTTTTTGTCCACATATGGTATTAATGCCAAAATCGCACACTTTTTTTCCAACACACTGAGGATTCTAAAGGTACCCAGGTATTGTGGATTGCCCTGGCAGGGCCCAGCAATTAGCCAAAATACAGCTTATTTATTTATTAAATTCGAAAACACTGCTGCAGAAGAAAGCATCTGTTTTTGTCTCTGCAAATGGCATCAACAAAGGGTTTGTGGTGCTGAAATAACCATCTTCTCAGCTGTCAGGGACTGGAAGACTTTTGTTAGAAAACCAATATTTTCTTTACAGTTTTGGCATTTTACTGGGACATAGACTACTTTTCCATGTTTGTTCTTTCAACCTCCTTCCAGTTGGTGGTAGAAATGGGTATGAAACCAATAATGGATCCCAGAAAGCTATACATTTCGGAAAACTAGACAATATCCTGAATTCAGAACAGGGCATTTATTTAGATCCTTCAAGGTTTTGTTATAAAAAATAACAGTTGAAAATAGAAAATATTAAAATTGAGTTGAAAACAACCTACCATTTGTGATAACATATTCACCTGTATCTTCTTCTAAGTATTACAGTTTTTTTTTAAAGCAATATACCATTACATCCGCTGGACCCATCAAGTTGTGGTGATATATAGGACTTGTAGGTTCAACAAGTACCCTAGGAAGCCAGAGCCAATAACTGAGCTACATCATGCTATGGTTTTTCATTGTGTACCGGTTATATCGCAATTCATTTGGTAAAATATAAAGAGTGCGAAATAGGTACCAATACAAACCAATATGTTTCCAAAATAGGAACAAAATATAGAGTTTATAAGCAGTTGTTTTCTGCACATCTCCACCCAGCATTCCCCAAAGTGTCCTTATAAAAATGGTACCTCACATGTGTGGGTTGGTCTAGTCCCGCGACAGGAAACGTCCCAAAAGGCAACTTCGACACACCACATTTTTAAAGTGAAAACAGGCCCATTTTTTGGAAAGTGCCTAGCAATGGATTTTGAACCCTAGGTCTGCCAGCACATAGGGAATCCTAGCAAACCTATACATTTTTAAAACTAGACACCCAGGGGAATCTAGGATGGGGGTGACTTGTGTGACTCTCACCAGATTCTGTTACCCAGAATCCTTTGCAAACACCTCAAACCGTGTCGAAAGAAACCCATTTTCCTCACATTTCTATGATAGAAAGTTCTGAAATCTGCATGGATCCACGTAATTCCACCCACCCTGCATTTCCAAAAGTCTCCCGATAGAAATGGTACCACACGTGTGGGTCGGCCTAGTGCCTGTGACAGGAAATGGCCCAAAACGCAACATTGACACACCACATTTTTACAGTACGAACTGACCCTTTTTTCGGCAAAGTGTCTAGCTGTGTAACTTTTGAATATTAGCTCTGCCGGCACCTAGGGAAACCTAGCAAACCTATACATTTTTTAAAACTAGACTCCCTGGGGAATCCAGGATGGGGTGACTTGTGTGACTCTCACCAGGTTTTGTTACCCAGAACCCCTTGTAAACCTCAAACTTTGAAAAAAAACACATTTTCCTCACACTTCTGTGAATGAAAGTTCTGGAGTCTGTGTGGATCCATGAAATTCCACCCCTGCATTACCCAAAGTCTCTTTATAAAAATGGTATCTCACTTGTGTGGGTAGTCCTAGTGCCTGCTACAGGAAATGGGCCAAAATGCAACGTGGACACACCACATTTTTACAGTGAAAACAGACTCTTTTTTTGCAAAGTGCATAGCTGTGGATTTTGAACCCTAGCTGAGTCAGCATCAAACCTAAAAAACCTATAAATTTTTTTAAACTAGACACGCATGGTAATCCAGTATGGGGTGACTTGTGTGGCTCTCACCAAGTTCTGTTACCCAGAATCCCTTGCAAACCTCAAACTTTCTAAAAAATGAGATGGAAAGTTCTGGAATCTGCATGGATTCACAAACTTCTACCCATCCCGCATTCCACAACGTCTCCAAGTAAAAATTGCATCTTACTTGTGTGGGTGGGCCAAGTGCCTGCGGCAGAAAAGGACCCAAAACTTATTGAGGAGACATCAAATGTACCTACCACAAAACAAGCTGGCTCCTACCAAACCAACACATTTCTGAAAACTAGACACCTGGAGGGGTCCAGGGATCCATGGCTTGCGTAGACTCTCCTCCCCCCAATATTTTCCCACCCAGAATCCTTTGCAAACCTCAAATTTGGCTGGAAAAATCTAGTTTTTCTCAAATTTCTGTGTGGTAAAGTTGTGGGTTCACTGGGCTGACACAAATTTCCTACCACCCAGTATTCCCACAGGTCTCACAATAAGAATGGTACCTCACTTGTGGGGGTGGGCCAATTATCCGCCACAGGCAATGGCCCAAAACGTATTGTGGAAATATCAAAATTAACGATCACAAAACGACCTGGTTTTACAAACCATACCTCTCTGGACTCCCCTAGGTGGGTTTCCCTAGATGGCCGCCAAGCCCGGGCCCAAAAACCCAGAAGCCCCCTTGCAAAACCAGATAATTTTGTGATAGGTAATTTTGATGTCTCCACAAAACGTTTTTTGGCCGCTACCTGTCGCGGGTACTTGGTCCACTCACACCAGTGAGGTACCATTTTTATCGGGAGACCTGGGGGAACACTGGGTGGTTGAAAATGTGTCAGTTCAGTGATCCCACTACTTTTTCAAACAGAAATTTGAGAAACAATTGATATTTTCAGCTGAATTTGAGGTTTGCAGCAGATTTAGGACTCCTAAATGCCTTATGTGAATACCGAAAGTCTTAAAGTTAGAATTTTTCTCAGTTTAAGTGTAGTAAAGTTAGGAGTCCTAACTTTAGGACTCCTAAATGCCCTCTGTGAATACCGAAAGTCTTAAAGTTAGGATTTCTCTCAGTTTAGGAGTAGTAAAGTTAGGACTCCTAACTTTAGGACTCCTAAATGACTTCTGTGAATACTGAAATGAGTAAGGGCCTTGTTTGAATACCAAAATGAGTAAGTGCCTTCTGTGAATAACAAAATGGTAGTAAGTTTAGGATTTTGTCTTAACTCAGTTTTGTGAATCGGGCCCAATGTACACCCTGGGATAGAAAGACAGAAAAGACAACTATTACTTCATAACAAACTATTCCTTAAGTACACACACATACTGGTTGGATTTGGCACGAGGGTGAGTGAAGGTTCAGAGCGTACATTTTAGTAACAGGAGATTTCCCAAAAAAGGTAATGCAGTGTTAATAATTAAAAGGTTAAAAGCCTGAACCAATGACTCCCAGCACGTAAGCTGTAAAGCCACGGCAAGGCACTAACCTCTTTACAGGTTATTCACACACCTTTCATAAGTAACACAAGACCATTCACCCCACCAGCAATGGGCCCAGCACATTACAACATTCGTATCAACAGACATCTCCATTCAAGGGCCCATCACTTTCATACACCCACATGACTGACACAGCAATAACACCGGCTGGTGGTTGACATAGTGTGTGCAGTGATATTTGGCTAGAAGTGAGTGTAATGACCATCAGCAAGTCACTACTCATATACTGTCAGTCAAATGCCAGCCCATGCACAGCGCCAGTCAAGTGCCAGTCTAGGCACACTGCCAGCCAAACTCCAGTCCGCCAACACTGCCAGCCAAGCACCAGCCCACGCACACTGCCTACCAAGCGCCAGTCCTTGCACACCACCAGCCAAGTGCCAGTCCATGCACACCACCAGCCAAGTGCCAGTCCACGCACACCGCCATCAATTTATTTTTAAAGAGAAAGATAACACACACCAAGATAACACACACCAATTGGAACTAGATACAAATCTATAACTGTGACCGTCCTGACTCTGTTGGATACGGTCGCTCCCTTCTGCCCTGCTCTCCCCTGACCACGCTGGCTGGGTATCGTTAGCGCTGCTACAGTGCCTGCATTGATTATTTGATTATTTCACAGTGCCTTTGCTCGATCCTGCATTGATTGTTTAATATATGTAGAGTGCCTTTGCTAGATCGATTTTACGCTTTATTTGCCTGCGTGACTGTGATAATATCATTGCTCCTGCGCCCCGCTACCCCCCACAGAATAATTAATTAACTTAGTCTCCCCAACCCGGTCTGCTATTCCCTTTGTGCCGCCATTACTCGTGCTGTTGTTGTTGTTGTGGCCAGAGCCCGCCCCCTACACCACGCACCCGCCTCCCAGCTGCTCCTCCCTCCCACTTAGAGGCAAGGCTTCTCCAAGAACATCGAGACGCTGTGACCGTCCTGACTCTGTTGGATACGGTCGCTCCCTTCTGCCCTGCTCTCCCCTGACCACGCTGGCTGGGTATCGTTAGCGCTGCTACAGTGCCTGCATTGATTATTTGATTATTTCACAGTGCCTTTGCTCGATCCTGCATTGATTGTTTAATATATGTAGAGTGCCTTTGCTAGATCGATTTTACGCTTTATTTGCCTGCGTGACTGTGATAATATCATTGCTCCTGCGCCCCGCTACCCCCCACAGAATAATTAATTAACTTAGTCTCCCCAACCCGGTCTGCTATTCCCTTTGTGCCGCCATTACTCGTGCTGTTGTTGTTGTTGTGGCCAGAGCCCGCCCCCTACACCACGCACCCGCCTCCCAGCTGCTCCTCCCTCGCCCCTCCCCTCCACTATCCACATATGATAGATGAATACTAGCGCAGCGGTCTCGCGCAGCGGTCTCGCCGAAGGTGCGCCAAAGGTAAGCCCGTCTTCGCCCGTCCGCGCCTGGACCGCGCCCAGCGCCCGTCCCCCTGCTCTATGCCGCTCCCAACCCCCCAGAGTAACTTATGATACCGCTACACTCCTCGCCCTCAACGTCGGACGCACTCCACTTTGCTGTGAAGCCACCCCAGGACGTACCCACGGCCCATTCTCCTGCCTCTCCTGTAAGTTCAACTGCGTCAGGACCCTCACCAAACACACTTCCTCCACACACAGCTCCGAACCCAACGACTTGAAATGCATCCTACTGAACACCCGCTCGGTCCACAGACATGCAACCGAACTCTGGGACCTAATCGACACTGCGTCACCTGACATCGCCTTCCTTACTGAAACATGGATGAATGCATCTTCTGCCCCCGACATCGCCATAGCCATACCGGACACTTACAAGATCATTCGAAAAGACCGCACCAATAAAAAAACTGGAGGAGGCATCGCCATCGTCCATAGAAACACCATCAAAATTACAACCAGCTCTGACGTCAATCTTGCAACCGCCGAACACCTCCACTTTCAGATCCACACCGACCCCAGGACCACACTTAGAGGAACTCTCATTTACAGGCCCCCAGGCACCCGATCTCAATTCAGCGACGACATCACTGACTTCGTCAGCCCGCACGCCCTCGCCTCCGAGAACTACATTCTTCTAGGAGACCTCAACTACCACCTTGACAACATTCTCGACAACAACACCACTACCCTTCTGGACAACCTGTCCAATCTCGGACTCAAACAACTTGTTGACACCCCCACTCACATAGCCGGACACACGCTCGACCCTATCTTCACCTCCAGCAAGCACATCTCCTTCGATCATACTACAGCCCTCCACTGGACGGATCATAGTTGTGTTCACTTCAGCTACAAAACAACCCTGACCCACAACCATCTACAACCCATTCCCCGAAGAAAATGGAACAAAATCACCACCGAACAACTCCTCACATCACTCAGCCAAAACACCCCCACCATGGCAACGGACCCAGACCTAGCGGCCACCAACCTCAGGCAATGGATTACCCACAGTGCGGACGAACTAGCACCCCTGAAAAAACACCAGTCGAAATCATCCAGCAAAAAAGCTCCCTGGTTCAATGATGACCTTAAAAAATCCAAGAAGACATGCCGCTCCCTGGAGAAGAATTGGAGAAAAGAACCAACTTCAGACAACATGGCCTCCCTCAAGACAGCCTCCCGCAAACACCACCAACTGATCCGATCCGCCAAGAAATCAGCACTTAAGGACCGTCTCGACAACAATTCTCATAACAGCAAGGAACTCTTCAATATCGTCAAAGAATTCACCAACCCTCCCGCAGCATCCAACGACATCACTAACTCCCAAGTCCTCTGCGATGCGCTATCCTCCTTCTTCTACAACAAAATTGCCGACATCCACAACAGCTTCAAGAATACTCCCAATGACCAACTCACCCCACCCACTTCAGATCCCACCCCTCCAACTAACTACCTCAACTCCTGGAACCCAATCACCATTGAAGACACCATTCGCCTCATGAACTCAATCCACTCTGGTTCACCTTCTGACCCCTGCCCCCACTTCATCTTCAACAAAGCTGCCTCCATCATCGCTCCCCAACTCCGCGAGGTCATCAACTGCTCCTTTGACTCCGCCACCTTTCCAGAAATATGGAAACACGCCGAACTCAGCGCCCTTCTGAAAAAACCAACAGCAGACCCCTCAGATCTGAAAAACTACCGACCCATTTCCCTCCTCCCTTTCCCGGCCAAAGTCATCGAGAAAGCCGTCAATAGCCAACTAGCAGCCTTCCTTGAATCCAACAACTCCCTGGATCCCTCACAGAACGGCTTTCGAGCCAAACACAGCACCGAAACCGCCCTCATTGCGGCGACCGACGACATCCGAGCACTCCTGGACAACGGTGAAACAGTGGCCCTCATTCTACTCGACCTCTCCGCCGCCTTCGACACTGTCTGTCACAACACCCTCATACAACGCCTCAACAACATTGGCATACAAGGAAAAGCCTTGGACTGGATCATCTCATTCCTAGCCGGGAGAACACAGAGAGTCCGACTCCCCCCATTCTACTCAGAGCCCACCGAAGTCATCTGCGGCGTACCTCAAGGCTCCTCACTCAGTCCCACCCTCTTCAACGTCTACATGAGTCCCCTCGCCTCCATCGCACGTCAACACAACCTCAACATCATCTCCTACGCCGACGACACCCAGCTAATCCTTTCCCTCACCAAAGACCCCAACACCGCCAAAAACAACCTTCACGAAGGTATGAAAGAAGTAGCCGAATGGATGAAACAGAGCCGCTTAAAACTCAACTCAGACAAGACGGAGGTGCTCATCCTAGGATCCTCCCCCTCAGCTTGGGACGACTCCTGGTGGCCTGCCGCTTTGGGATCTGCGCCCACACCCACAGACCATGCACGTAACCTTGGCTTCATTCTAGACTCCTCCCTCTCAATGTCCAGACAAGTCAACGCCGTATCGTCCTCCTGCTTCAACGTCCTTCGCATTCTCAAAAGGATCTTCCGCTGGATCCCCCTCGAAACAAGAAAGACTGTCACCCAGGCACTGGTCACGAGTCGACTGGACTATGGCAACACACTCTACGCCGGAATTACAAAAAAATTGCAGAAAAAACTCCAGCGCATCCAAAACGCATCAGCGAGACTCATATTAGACATCCCGCGCCAAGAGCACATCACCGGTCACTTAAAAAACCTCCACTGGCTTCCCGTCAACAAAAGAATTACTTTCCGCCTTCTTACCCACGCACACAAGGCCCTTTATAATCTAGGACCCGAATGCCTCAACACCCGACTGTCCTTCTACTTTCCCACCCGCCAACTAAGATCATCCAATCAAGCCCTCGCCGCAGTCCCGCGCATCCAAAAAACCACCATGGGTGGCAGATCCTTCTCCTTCCTGGCTGCCAAGACGTGGAACTCACTCCCCACCCACCTCCGCCTTACTCAGAATCACTTCTCCTTCAGAAAAGAACTGAAAACATGGCTATTTGATAAAAAGTAAACCCCTCCCTCCAGCGCCTTGAGACCCTCTGGGTGAGTAGTGCGCTTTATAAATACATGAACTTGAACTTGAACTTGAACTATAACTACAAACACAACAGCGGTAACTAAAGACAACATTCTAATGTCAACCGTGAAACTGAATAAGAAATATAAAACCATACAGACCAAGCAGTACACTATTAGACTCATGGTTTCTCCCAAAAACACTTTTGAGTGTGATACAATCTGAAACATGTGGGCACAAACCACCCATGAGTAGAAGGACAATCAGCACAGTGCATACGACTCTCCTTTCGCATACCTCTTTGCAAACAGACTCTACATCTCTTACCGGGATTGTTTTTTTGGGGTTAGGAGGAATTAAGTGTCATGAAACCACTCTAACCTAGTTCCGTTCTGAGTTATTGATCCTTAAGGAAACCCACCCCTGTCCCGTGCAGCCAGCACTCCTGTGACCTAAAATTAAAAGGTACATGTTATTATTAGAAATTCCTTATTTATGACACTGTATGATACTTTAATACTTTGTTTGGAGAATGAATACTCTGGAAGGGATTTGTGAGCGCATGTTACAACTGTAAGTGCAAAAGGAAAAAAGACGCGCGTTTAAAATTGACACGCTTGTTTCCTGCGCGCTAAAGAGAGATTAATTCTGCAAGGGTGCAAGCGCTTCTCTGGTGAAGCTTGGAGCGGCTCAGGGCGGGGCACGTTGGGGCACGTTGTTCTCCAGAAACTTCCTGGGGTGTGGCAGCTCTATAAAAGCCACACCCGGGTTTCTGGAAAATGCTTAGTCTTCCAGACCCGAGACTCAGGGACATCGCGTCTGGAGGAAGACGCCGGATCCAAGACTCAGGGACATCGCGCCTGGAAGAAAACGCCAGAAGACATCCTTCAAGACGTCGCAGAAGCTTCAGAGTTCAAGGGACCCTCTAAAATCACCTGCTGGACAGAGATAAGACAAGCTAAGTACCTTTAACTATTAAGGCGCCCAACGCTAGCTCAAAGAACAAATTATTGGACTTCTGAAAAGAACTTGGACTTCAAATTATTTAAGGAATCTTATTTAATGTTGAAGGATTGTAATGAGAGTGTTATTAATGTAAAAAGATGTTGAATCTTATGATGTAAAAAAAAGGTTTTTGGAAGTGAGTTTAATTTTTAGAAGCAGCCACAAGAGAAGTCGTCGAGCATTACAAGTTTCAAAGAGAAGTGAGTAAAATAATAGAAAGTTTGTTTCACAGGGAAAAAACAAGTAGTAGGAAAGTGCAAATAAATATTGTTGTTTATTTTAGAACAAATAAAGACCAACGGTGGAGGCGAACAAACCAATCACCTTCATCACAAAAGCGGCAGTAATTCGACCACGCTTAGACGACGACGACTTCCTGGACGCGAAGCCTTGACTAGTAGTTCGCAGGTAGGAAATAATTTCTAGATAAGAAAAGACAAGTAGATAGTGAAGGAAACTAGAGAGAGAGAGAGAGCAAGAGACAAGGTGAGAACCAGTTTTAAGGAGTTTCTTGTTGTTTGCAGGTCGACTACAAGAACACAAGTAGCGTCAGATCCGGCCTCTCTCCCTGACTGCTATCCATCACTCTAGTGTATGTAAAAGAACCACAGATTGTAAGGTAGGGTTCTGGGAGATTGGTCCATAGCGTCTCTGCAAAACCGATCAAGCACCTTACAGGTAAGGTTGGAGTTCACCCCAGGTAAGCGTGCTTGGTCTCCCCTGACATTAAGTCGGGAAAGTGGCGATCTTTCAAACTAGCCACATCCTCCACCACTCCAACTCTAGGACCACTTGCCTGTTGCACTTCAACAAGCCTGCCTATCACAGACTCCTGAAACTGAACAAAAGTAATCTTTGATGCTGGCAAACACTCCTTGAACAAAAGCATTAAAAGTTGCTAAATTGAAAAGATGGATGGCCAACTTCTTATACCAAATGTGAGCCTTCCGAACAGCAGTGTAAGGTTCCAATTTCTGATCTACTCTATTGACACCACCCATGTGCTTATTGTAGTCTACAATGCACACAGGTTTGCACACTTCAGCAACCTGACCCAAAGCAGTCTCAGGTGAAGTACTGTCATCATGGATTGTAGTAAGCATGTTGTCACGATGTCAATGGCTATGTACCACTAACCTCTGAGAGATGTCAGCAGGAACGATGGATAGAAGTGATTCCCCCCTCTTCTCCAGAACGCACAACACACAGTGCAAAACAAAACACAGCTATGTATTTATGCCCCCTGGGGAAAAGGGAAGTGGATAAAAGAATAAAGGCTGTCCAATAGACTTCTGGACGTATGTTCAGTTTTCGTCCACCCACACTCACGCTGGTCTCTCAGAACCCCCAGTAGTACTGCAGATGAGGAAAGAACAAGAAAAGATTGGTTAGGGACTCGCTAAGCTCACAGGAGTTAGATAAATAAACATTTCCTCATCAAGATACTAACTGCTGTGGTAGGTTTAGAACTCAGAAAAGTTTCTTCTGGGTTAAATCCAAATTGTTCCAGAGTAAGCAGTGGGGATTCAAGGCAATTCTCAAAATCAGCAAGGTAAGAACAAAAGGCAAAATCAGCAAGGTAAGAATAAAAGGCAAAATCAGCAAGGAAAGAATAAAAGGCAAAATCAGCAAGGAAATAATGGGAACAACACACTCCGTGTGTGAAGGCGCCTATTCTTACAACATGTACCGGTACCGGTACTGAAGGGTCCAAACGAACGTATGTGTTCGCCGTAAGGTCAAACAGAAATAAGGTACGCAAGAAAACACTCCAGTGACGGAGACGACAATGCGCTCCTGCGCGGGTCTCACAAACGTCACGGAGTGTGAGACAACCCGTCTTATATGGTGCGGGTACTCACACGAATACTTGGAAGTAGATGTAGTCTCTGTAGCTGTATCTCCATGGGCAGCAACAGACAAGGCTGGGGATAATGATCAAAGTACCTGGAATTTCTCGAGGGAAACGCGAGATGGCTCCGTGGCTCATTCAAAGTAGATCCGGATTGACAAGCTCAGAGCCGCTACCTCGGAAGGGTTTTGTCGACACAGCGCTTCCGGGTCCGTTCTCTCTGCGCCTCTGGGAACTGTAGTTCCGCATACGCCAGGCTCCCTCCGGTGGCGGTTTGCGGATACTACGTCTTCTGACAGACATGACACACGCTGAGAATCCCCTTCCTTTCCTTGTCCCCTACGTAATCGCTACACATGTACACATCCCTCCTTTCAACAATTTCACAGCTAGCAGTTCATCCCTATGCCAGGCACTGCACTATCCCCTCTGAAGTTTTTTTAAAACACGCTCTTTAGTGTAACCTTTATGGTTAGAGCAGATTGTGCCACAAGCAAAGGGCGTCCAATTTGAACAATTTCTTAAACAATTGCACACCTGCGTAGAAGTTATCTAGGTACAAATGTTGACCTTTCTTAAAAAGTCCTCTAGCAAGTTCATACACAATTTTTTCTGAAACTCCTAATGTGAACGGACAACCAGGGGGGACAAAAGTGGAATCCCTACCAGTGTACACCAGCAAATTATTGACATTTCCTGCCCTACTCTCAGATAACATATACATCTTAATTCCATATATATTCATAAATCCCTCTATTAGGAATGTCCTGCCTAAAAACCGCCCTTGAACAAGACCAAAGTCTTATCAATATCTTTTTCTTTCCCTGGAGTATATATCTGAAAATCGATCCACAAAATGATCAAGAGCAGGCTGAATCTTAAAAAGACTGTCACAGTCAGGGTGATCTCATGGTAACACCAAAGCCTTATCAACAAAATGCAACATCCGAAGCGAAAGTAAATACTGAACACAACCCATAATTGCAAGCATCCATATTTAAACAATTGCATGATTTGTACTGTGAAAATAATGGAGGAAAGTTACTTTCACTTGTGTAAAAAATGTATAAAAGGCACAATGAAAGACAAAATCTTTAAAAATAATCACACATGAATGGTCCATTGAAAAGCCACAAGAAATAATAACACAACTATTAGTATACTTTGGTACGGATCATCATCAGGGCACATATTCTCCTAAAAACACCCTCAGCTCTGTAAAAATAATTTAAAGAAAGTAATTTTCACAGAGTTGAGTATTTGAGCAAAAGACCAATCAAATAACCAAAACAATCCTTCTCTAAATCTGTGCAAAATAAGTTATCAGTCAAGTAAATGAAGCCATTATATCATGTAATCATGAGCAGAAGAAGACATGCTTAGTGAGATTAAAGCAACATGCCCTATTTGTAAATAGTAGAAAATGAAACTAGTATACCGACCTGAAAACATGAGCAGATGTATTAGTGTCTTTTCCTTTGCTGGTTGCTTTAACTAATCTTCAACCTTGATTTCTGGGGCTTTGTTGTGTGAGTGCTTGTCTTCCGTACATCTCTTGTACATCTTTCAAATCAGACCTTTGCTCAAGTGACAGAAAATCATTTGACATGTAATTTGGTGATGTTTTGGGAACCAATAGTGTCTTAACACCTGCTGCCATTTCATACGTTGATCAATCAGACTCTTGGGGCTCGAGTGTCCTGGGTTGCAACATGCATGCACGCTCATTGTCTGGGTGCCCGGGTCACTTTGGTATTACAAAAGTCGATGTAGATTTTGCATATCCCCTCATGCAATACAGATTGAAAATAAACCAGGTAGTAGTGTTTCCCTGAAAGGGAAAGGAACCGCACAATCAAACAATCAGAAGTTTTTTCTTTTTCTGTCTCTACATCAATAATAGTACATTGTGAATCAATGAAGGCAAAATTCTTCAATTCTTACTGGGGTGCAAGTTTAGCTCCAATGAACCTACTGCCAAGAGATGCAATGTACTCAACAGACACCTGTTGGGAATACAAACTAAATAAAATGAAAGAGCAACTCATGCTCACCTTCCTATGTTCCTATAGCCCACAATTTTCAGTTAGCGAGTTTTGTTTCTGACCCAAATATAGTGATCTATTCCTTAAACAATTTGGCCACTTCATGAAGATCGTTCCAAATTCCAAGTTCATGCAAGATAAACATCTTACAAAGGTCCCGGGAGTATCCCGTATTCGTGGCGACACTAATACGGGATTTTCCCGGGACCTTTCTGTGGGTCCACAGACAGAATTGGATACTTCTTACCTTGGACGTTTACACTCGATTTTCTGAAGCAAACTGGAATGTATTAATATATCTTTTGATTCAATGACTACTGAATATAATGACTAGCCTTGAGAAAGCCCTGGTTTAACTTGCCACTTAGGGCAAAACACGTGTCGGCTGTTCCTTTTTTTTTTTTAAAGTGACATTTTGTACAATGGATTTACAAAGCATTGAATGCAAATAAAATAACGACCTCCATTTAAACTACTCTGGACTATAGTTCTGTGTCATAAAAAGGAATTCTCCTATTGTATTGATATTAAACTTGATTTTCTGGAAGGGAAGAACATATGCTCACACTCCCATTTTTACTTGACAATACGAGGCTGCAAACGTCCAGAGCTTCGAGCAAAGTTTCTCCAGCATTATAGGAATTAATATCCAGAATCCGGATCTCTGGACCCTCCTTTATTGCTCTGTATTTGACTCCGCATTTCCTTGTGAGTCAAGAAGGCCACCATGGATGGAATACACATTCAACATTGAAACAAATCGTTTGGAGTGAAATATACCCATGGTCCGGGTTTCCAACTTTTTGCAAACTAACTGGTTAAAATACTCTTACAATGGTCATGTGAAAGTGCATCAAATACATACTGCGAGCCCTGAAGAAGTCCGCTTGTGGATGAAATATTTCGGTGGTTGCAAAACGCTTTTAAAAACAGAAAAATAAAGGATGAAGTTTAACATTACAACATAACATCGACTTTTCTTTGGAAAAACAACTGTGCTTTAAGATTGTGCACTGTTTGATATTTATAAGTGTGCTGGGCTATCTTCTTTGTTGTAGTTTTGGGGAAACCGGGTGCGTAACTACTGGCTTCCCCATTTTGAGGTATAGAGGATTGTGCCTCAAGCACTTTTGCACCTTTTGCATTTAACAAAAAGGCATGTCAGGACTAGTGCGGGTATCTATGCTTTGATCCTCAAAATCTTTGTAATGAAATAAACAGAGCCCACTATATGCAGTTTCTTCAAATTGAATCCTTTTATTTCCTTGTTGCTGGAACATCCATCATAAATGGTTGCCACTATGCCAACACGTGTTTCGTCATCACTGAGACTTTATCAAGGCAATTGGCAAGATGCTCTTTGTCCTATTCTTCATCAAATACAAGAGATTCCTTGTACTTCTGGTGGTGTGAGATCAACAGCCGTCATTCTCAAGACTGTTCTTCAAAGTCTTCCAGGGCACCAGCAATCAGTCCTATTATTGTGTATGGTAGGGCACCCCACAATAGCTTTGATCGGTAAAATCCCTCCAAATTCAAAGGAGAGACATACGTGTCCTCTCAGTTGAATATTCAGTGCAAGAGAAGGCAAACATCCCTCTGGCAGCGACTCGATAGCGAATGCCGCAGCTCCTTGTTCAAAATATAACATATTTTCGACAAGAAGCTGTAGCGTTCACTATCGAGTCGCAGCCAGAGGGATGTGAGGTCAGTGGAGGACGCACCCTGTTGCATCTGTGGGTGGAACTTATTAAGGTTCCTTACCGGCGAGTTTGGCAGGTCAGTCTTTTGTGGCTAAAATGAGCCTTTGTCATAGTACTCCCAGATACATGTAGGTTCTTTCTTGCTCCAATTGACAGTTTTGTAGGTACCATTGATTTATTTCTCTGTTGTGTTACTAACTTCCATCACTTTTGTTTTTTTCTCATTAATAACCATGCCATTTGCCAGAGAGTAGTTTGATATTCTATTTATAAGGTGTTGTAACCCGGTCTTCATTGAGCATAGTAAAATAAATTGTCAGCATATAGTACCTTTCTGCTAACTTAGGAGGATGAGTGTTCTCCTTGTCCAGGGCATGTGTTACATCCAACAAAAACAAATCAAATAACTATGGAGCAAGTACACACCCTTGCTTTACCCCAGGGAGGTTTTAATATTCCTTGATAAGTGTGAACTATCACCTATTCTCACTCTGATGCAAGTGTTGAAGTGCAGTAATTGAATTGCTTTTAGAATTCCAGCTGGTAATCCTTGTTTTTTCATCTTTTGCCTAAGAGTTTGCCAGTGTTTACAGTCAAAAGCGGATTTAAAATCCACAAAGCATAGGCATAGTGGTAGCTTCCTGGATTTATGTTTGCACAAACAATGACTCTGCACCCTTCTAATAGTTCAAATTTAAGTGTATTTTCAATTATCAGTCGTTATACATTGCCAATATACAAATTCAAAAGGTTCACATCCGTTTTCCCAAAGTGAAGTCAATCACAAACTCTTGAAGCTTAAAACTTGATCTTTATTCATTTTTCTTATAGGAGAAATAGCCAACGCGTTTTGTCCTTTACCGGACTTCTTCAGGGCTATAAAAAATATACACACAAGTTTGTGGGGTCTGCTGATTTTTATTTCCCAGTTTAGAAAAGTTTCATATTCCTGGAGGATTTGTCCGACTAAATGAGTAGATTCCAAGTCACCATTGTGAGCTCTTGACTGTCTTTTTTTTGGATAATAATTCAATAGATTCAATAGATTCTATATTTTTGCTTTTTATTTTTTAAGGGGAGGGAATTGCTTTTAAAATTCTTAATATATTCCCCCGATTTAAGATGTTGCGTTCGCCCCTAAAACTATAATTGGGTTCATCTAGTGCAGGAGTTATGTAAGCTTTTTTTTATGCTTTCTTCAACAGGGACTTTAGCAGAGTTCTGTTTGGCTATGATTAAGCATGGGCGTAAAATCCGCTCCGCTCGCGGATTTTTCGGATTTTCGGCAAATTCGCAATCCGCGAACGCTCGCGAATTTGTCAAAAATCCGTGAATCCGCTCGCGGCGGATTTTTTGCTTGGTTGCGGCGCGCGGCGTGGTGCACGGTGTTCACTTTCCGTCATTTTAGCGTTTGCCGAGTTGTTTTTCTTTGCGAGTGACGCGCCATTTTAGATCTTGCTGCGTGTTCCCGCGGGAGTTTGTCGCCCGCGAATACGTACTCGCGGCTTGCCACCTTGCACAGCACACCTCGCGAGAGTTCGCAATTGCGAACACGTAGTTGCGGCGGAAAGGAACAATCTCGCACTTGCGAAATAGAGATTTTGCAATTTCGCACAAGAAAATCACCAGCAAACAGGATAAACCTTCAGAAAATTATGATTTTTATCAGAATCACTCCTCAGGTTGACATTTGCATGGCCTTTTTTTTTTGCAAGGAGTCCATTTTGGGGGGGGGGAGTAAGGAAGTGCCCCACAGTCTCCAACTTCCTGTTCCTGTCCAGCAGGCTCCTCCCAGTGCTTTGTCCATCTCCTGGTCACTTTCATTTGGATCTGGAGCTGGAAGGATTACTTTTTGTGGGTGCTGCTGGATATTTGGATTTGAGGCCTTTTTGACTGTCTTTGGATCACTTTTGGATTAGAAATCAACTTTCACAAGTAAGTTTGTTTGGGGCATTACAGTTGCTGCAAGTACAATTTTTGAACTTTTTCAGAAAATTAAATAAATTATATTGTGGGTAGCCACAGTATCCAGTAGGGCCAGGGTTGGTTATGGGTGCATGATACAACTGTTTTGTTGAATTTAAACACCATTGAGGCCATGGATGGGCTGGGATTGTGCAGATTTTATTGTTTTTTGTGGTTTTTTTGGGCCTGCTGGTGTGGCCCTTTGCCCAGGGGTGGTGAGTGTTGCATGGGCCTAGTCTTTCTGTGGGGTGTCTTCTTGAATTTAAACATAATTGAGGCCATGGATGGGCTGGGATTGTGCTTATTTTATTGTTTTTTGTCGTTTTTGGGGGGCTGCTGGTGTGGCCTTTTGCTTTCCCAGGGGTGGTGGTGGTGCATGGACTGAGTGTGCCTGTGGTGTGGTCTCACTCTCTTTGATGTAAACATCATGGATGGCATTGGATTGTGGTGATTTCTGGCTGTTTTTCTGTTTTTTGGGGGTGTACTGTTGATGTGGACTGGCCATGTGGGTGGTGGTGGTGGCCATCTTGAGTGCTGGCTGGTACAGGCAACATGTGCTTGGGGTGTAAGGGGGCCATTTTGAGGAGAGGCAGTGTCTGAGGCCTGCACTTATTTTGCCTACTTTTCATCCCTTATGCCCAGGGGTAGTGAGTGTTGCATGGGCCTAGTGTTTCTGAGGGGTGTCTTCTTGAATTTAAACACCATTGAGGCCATGGATGGGCTGGGATTGTGCAGATTTTATTGTTTTTTGTCGTTTTTTTGGGCCTGCTGGTGTGGCCCTTTGCCCAGGGGTGGTGAGTGTTGCATGGGCCTAGTCTTTCTGTGGGGTGTCTTCTTGAATTTAAACATAATTGAGGCCATGGATGGGCTGGGATTGTGCTTATTTTATTGTTTTTTGTCGTTTTTGGGGGGCTGCTGGTGTGGCCTTTTGCTTGCCCAGGGGTGGTGGTGGTGCATGGACTGAGTGTGCCTGTGGTGTGGTCTCACTCTCTTTGATGTAAACATCATGGATGGCATTGGATTGTGGTGATTTCTGGCTGTTTTTCTGTTTTTTGGGGGTGTACTGTTGATGTGGACTGGCCATGTGGGTGGTGGTGGTGGCCATCTTGAGTGCTGGCTGGTACAGGCAACATGTGCTTGGGGTGTAAGGGGGCCATTTTGAGGAGAGGCAGTGTCTGAGGCCTGCACTTATTTTGCCTACTTTTCATCCCTTATGCCCAGGGGTAGTGAGTGTTGCATGGGCCTAGTGTTTCTGAGGGGTGTCTTCTTGAATTTAAACACCATTGAGGCCATGGATGGGCTGGGATTGTGCAGATTTTATTGTTTTTTGTCGTTTTTTTGGGCCTGCTGGTGTGGCCCTTTGCCCAGGGGTGGTGAGTGTTGCATGGGCCTAGTCTTTCTGTGGGGTGTCTTCTTGAATTTAAACATAATTGAGGCCATGGATGGGCTGGGATTGTGCTTATTTTATTGTTTTTTGTCGTTTTTGGGGGGCTGCTGGTGTGGCCTTTTGCTTGCCCAGGGGTGGTGGTGGTGCATGGACTGAGTGTGCCTGTGGTGTGGTCTCACTCTCTTTGATGTAAACATCATGGATGGCATTGGATTGTGGTGATTTCTGGCTGTTTTTCTGTTTTTTGGGGGTGTACTGTTGATGTGGACTGGCCATGTGGGTGGTGGTGGTGGCCATCTTGAGTGCTAGCTGGTACAGGCAACATGTGCTTGGGGTGTAAGGGGGCCATTTTGAGGAGAGGCAGTGTCTGAGGCCTGCACTTATTTTGCCTACTTTTCATCCCTTATGCCCAGGGGTAGTGAGTGTTGCATGGGCCTAGTGTTTCTGAGGGGTGTCTTCTTGAATTTAAACACCATTGAGGCCATGGATGGGCTGGGATTGTGCAGATTTTATTGTTTTTTGTCGTTTTTTTGGGCCTGCTGGTGTGGCCCTTTGCCCAGGGGTGGTGAGTATTGCATGGGCCTAGTCTTTCTGTGGGGTGTCTTCTTGAATTTAAACATAATTGAGGCCATGGATGGGCTGGGATTGTGCTTATTTTATTGTTTTTTGTCGTTTTTGGGGGGCTGCTGGTGTGGCCTTTTGCTTGCCCAGGGGTGGTGGTGGTGCATGGACTGAGTGTGCCTGTGGTGTGGTCTCACTCTCTTTGATGTAAACATCATGGATGGCATTGGATTGTGGTGATTTCTGGCTGTTTTTCTGTTTTTTGGGGGTGTACTGTTGATGTGGACTGGCCATGTGGGTGGTGGTGGTGGCCATCTTGAGTGCTGGCTGGTACAGGCAACATGTGCTTGGGGTGTAAGGGGGCCATTTTGAGGAGAGGCAGTGTCTGAGGCCTGCACTTATTTTGCCTACTTTTCATCCCTTATGCCCAGGGGTAGTGAGTGTTGCATGGGCCTAGTGTTTCTGAGGGGTGTCTTCTTGAATTTAAACACCATTGAGGCCATGGATGGGCTGGGATTGTGCAGATTTTATTGTTTTTTGTCGTTTTTTTGGGCCTGCTGGTGTGGCCCTTTGCCCAGGGGTGGTGAGTGTTGCATGGGCCTAGTCTTTCTGTGGGGTGTCTTCTTGAATTTAAACATAATTGAGGCCATGGATGGGCTGGGATTGTGCTTATTTTATTGTTTTTTGTCGTTTTTGGGGGGCTGCTGGTGTGGCCTTTTGCTTGCCCAGGGGTGGTGGTGGTGCATGGACTGAGTGTGCCTGTGGTGTGGTCTCACTCTCTTTGATGTAAACATCATGGATGGCATTGGATTGTGGTGATTTCTGGCTGTTTTTCTGTTTTTTGGGGGTGTACTGTTGATGTGGACTGGCCATGTGGGTGGTGGTGGTGGCCATCTTGAGTGCTGGCTGGTACAGGCAACATGTGCTTGGGGTGTAAGGGGGCCATTTTGAGGAGAGGCAGTGTCTGAGGCCTGCACTTATTTTGCCTACTTTTCATCCCTTATGCCCAGGGGTAGTGAGTGTTGCATGGGCCTAGTGTTTCTGAGGGGTGTCTTCTTGAATTTAAACTCTATTGAGGCCATGGATGGGCTGGGATTGTGCAGATTTTATTGTTTTTTGTCATTTTTTTGGGCCTGCTGGTGTGGCCCTTTGCCCAGGGGTGGTGGTGAGTGTTGCATGGGCCTAGTCTTTCTGTGTGGTGTCTTCTTGAATTTAAACATAATTGAGGCCATGGATGGGCTGGGATTGTGCTTATTTTATTGTTTTTTGTCGTTTTTGGGGGGCTGCTGGTGTGGCCTTTTGCTTGCCCAGGGGTGGTGGTGGTGCATGGACTGAGTGTGCCTGTGGTGTGGTCTCACTCTCTTTGATGTAAACATCATGGATGGCATTGGATTGTGGTGATTTCTGGCTGTTTTTCTGTTTTTTGGGGGTGTACTGTTGATGTGGACTGGCCATGTGGGTGGTGGTGGTGGCCATCTTGAGTGCTGGCTGGTACAGGCAACATGTGCTTGGGGTGTAAGGGGGCCATTTTGAGGAGAGGCAGTGTCTGAGGCCTGCACTTATTTTGCCTACTTTTCATCCCTTATGCCCAGGGGTAGTGAGTGTTGCATGGGCCTAGTGTTTCTGAGGGGTGTCTTCTTGAATTTAAACTCTATTGAGGCCATGGATGGGCTGGGATTGTGCAGATTTTATTGTTTTTTGTCATTTTTTTGGGCCTGCTGGTGTGGCCCTTTGCCCAGGGGTGGTGGTGAGTGTTGCATGGGCCTAGTCTTTCTGTGTGGTGTCTTCTTGAATTTAAACATAATTGAGGCCATGGATGGGCTGAGATTGTGCTTATTTTATTGTTTTTTGTCGTTTTTGGGGGGCTGCTGGTGTGGCCTTTTGCTTGCCCAGGGGTGGTGGTGGTGCATGGACTGAGTGTGCCTGTGGTGTGGTCTCACTCTCTTTGATGTAAACATCATGGATGGCATTGGATTGTGGTGATTTCTGGCTGTTTTTCTGTTTTTTGGGGGTGTACTGTTGATGTGGACTGGCCATGTGGGTGGTGGTGGTGGCCATCTTGAGTGCTGGCTGGTACAGGCAACATGTGCTTGGGGTGTAAGGGGGCCATTTTGAGGAGAGGCAGTGTCTGAGGCCTGCACTTATTTTGCCTACTTTTCATCCATTATGCCCAGGGGTAGTGAGTGTTGCATACTTGCATGTCCGTAGTCTTTCTGTGGGGTGTCTTCAATGTAAACATCAAGGATGGCATGGGATTGTGCTCATTTTTCTGTGTTTTGTCGATTTTTTGGGGTGTATAACTGAACTGATGTTCCTCTGTCTTCCATTGCTTTTAGGTGCACAAGAAGACTCAAGAGAACCACCAGTGCCAGGAAGAAGTCCTGCAGCGGTGTGTGCAGCATAACGTCACGCGACGTCACGTCTGGACACAGAACCCTCTGCAACTCGTGCAACTGCTGCCTGCTGACCTGCTCTGAAGAGGATGGCCCCAAAAAAAGTAACCCGTAGCTCCTCTAGCAAGAAAGGTGCCAGTAAGGAGCAGAAGAAGCAAGTTACCAAGGAGACTGGTGTGCCGCCCGCCCCTTTTTTTGGGAGTAAAAAAAAAAGTATGCCTGCAGCAGCAGCAGCGGGATCTGCTGGGGACCAAGCTGGCAGCAGCACCCCCGCTCCATTGGGCTCAGTGCCACCACCACCACCACGCCAACTTAAGTCCAAGCCCTTGAGTGCTGCAGAGGCAGCCAGTATAGTTCTTCAATCACCATCGACCAGTGATGTTGGCTCATCGCAAGAAAGCAGCAGCAATGTCCCTCAATCAACACAGGTTGTTGTAGCTCATCTGACGAGTGTTGAACAACCACAGCCGCAACAACAATCACATGTGCAAGTACAAGCCCAAGTACATGTGGAAGGAGAGGCAGCGCAAGGAGATGCGCAAGCAGAGGTGAATGGAGGGTCACAAGTGCCCACAATAGTTGTTCCTACCGAAGTAGGGGCACATCAGGAAATCGACAATCAAGGCGAGGTATCATTTGAGGAAGCCACTCCTCCTGATGATCCTTCATTGTCTTCCACACCCCTAGCAAGGAAGAGATCAAGGGTGGTGTCTACATCCTCTTCAAGCACACCTCCTTCTGATGATACGGATCAAACTTGGGAACCAGCACCACAGCCGTCTGAGAGTGAGGCACACCATGATCCAACAAAGGTAGTTAAGCGTAAAAGGAAGCTCGTCCAAAGTCTCAGAGTTATGGAGTGTGATGAGGCTCAACAAGAAGTGGCGGATACTGCTGCTGATGAAGACTCTGCCAACGACGACCCAGTCATCATAAAGGTCACTGCAGCCCCAGCGGGCATGCAGCAAACAGACATTTTGACCCTAGCCCAAAGAGCTGCTGCGCGTGATGATGATGATGATGATGTTGTCGATGAGGAGGCAGTGGAAACACCACAATCATTGGAGTTAAGTAGTACACCAACTCGTCCCGCTTCCATATTTCTTTCTGGCAAGAAGAGACCTCCGTCAACCTCGACCTTAATTAGTGGCGGTGAAAGTGCAAAACGTACAAATGTTGGGCAATCCAGATCCTCCACTTCATCTGGCATTAGCTTCATGACCACCACCACCAGTATCGCCGCCTCCTCCAGGTCCCACAGACACTTCAAGTCCCCAGTTTGGGACTTCTTTACTGTTTGTCCCAAAAATCCAAAGTTTGCCATTTGTACCCTTTGTAAGCTTGCAGTTAGTCGTGGTAAGTCAGGTACCAACTATGGTACCGGCGGCCAGAGTGGTCATCTTGAGAGAAAGCACGCTGTCAAATGGTTTGCGCACCTAGATGCGATCAAGAAAGGCCAAAATCAAGGAAACGTTGATGTTTCATCTGATGATGACGAGCAGGAAGAAGACGTGTCAAACACGTCCCTTACACCCAGTACCCCTGTCAGCAGCACACCCAATGTGAGGCACACTAAGAGTGTTGGAGCGAGTGAGACACCAACGCACAAAAGTTCACCAGCGAGCAAAATTGGGTCAACGAAGTCATTATCAGCCCGTAAATGCTTGGTCCAGGCCAACATTAGAACAATGCTTACTTCAGACGTGCCATATGAACGCAACCACCCACTGACGCGTCTGTATAACACTAAGCTGGCTAAAATGCTAGCTGTGGACCTTCTACCTTTTTCTTTTGTAGAAGCGGTAGGTTTTCTTGAATTAGTGGCAACGCTCTGCCCTAAATGGAAAGTTCCGAGCCGGTTCTATTTTGCCAGAGTTGCGGTTCCAGCACTACATGAAGATGTGCTGCAGGCGATTGGGGCAGCTTTGCAGAAGAGTGCTGTTCACACAATACATCTGACAACAGACATGTGGACCAGTGGCCCAGGCCATGATTACATGTGCATCACTGCACACTGGGTCTCTTTTTCAGGTGTTAAAGCAAAGCTAAACGCAGGTGTTGACCCGGACCAAGTTTTCAAAGCTGCTCGGAAACATGCAACACTAGCCATGTTTGGCTTGGAGAAAAGTCACACAGCAGAAAACCTTTTGCAAGAGTTTAACAAAAAGGTCTTGACAATGCTATCCCCCCTAAAACGCAAGATTGGTTATGTTTCCACGGATAATGGCTCCAATGTAGTTAAGGCCATGTCGGAGGGTGGCTATTTCAGAGTGCCATGTTTGGCGCACTGTATCAACCTGGTAGTTCAAAAATTCTTGAGTGATAGAGACAGTGCAGCGTTCGCGGTAATGGCCACCTGCCGCAAAATGTGCAACCATTTCAGCCATTCTTTTAAGGCCCGGAAGCATCTGCGGAGACTGCTACTTCAACGTAGAATGCCAGTGAAAGCACTCATCCAGGAGGTGGCAACACGTTGGAACTCAACCTTCTACATGCTTGAGCGTCTGTATGAGCAGTATACGGTACTCGATCACTATTTCTTCACAGAGGGTACATCTCAGAAGGAGGACCTGCGGATGAGTGCGGCGCAATGGGACATAGTTAAAAGCCTGACAGACATGCTTCGTCCTTTTGAGTTCTTCACGCGTGCAGTCAGCCAGGAGGACTGTAATTTG
Source organism: Lissotriton helveticus (assembly GCF_964261635.1). NCBI lineage: Eukaryota > Metazoa > Chordata > Amphibia > Caudata > Salamandridae > Lissotriton > Lissotriton helveticus. Next base: position 1,617,450,163 of record NC_136069.1, read on the forward strand.
GGAAAAGCTATCCCATTGTTGTGCATGCTGGAGCACCAACTGATGGCGGTGTCTTCTGAGTTTGAAAAAGAAGATGAAGAAAAAAAAAACCATTTCATTTTGTCAGAGAAATTATTAGAGCGCCTACGTGGTGATGAACGTCTTCAAAAGATCAAGTCAGATCAGCATTACATTTGTGCTACTATTCTGGATCCACGCTACAAAAAGGCGCTGGCAGGCGAAGCATTCTTTCCTTTTGATGATGCAGATGTTCAAAAGTACAAACATTGGTTAGCCTTGTCAGCCAAGAGGTTTGAAAAAGAATGGCAGGTTATTGAAGGAGAAGCCAGTACATCAGCATCAGCATCAGCAGGCCATCCCCAGTCACAAGAATCCACTTCTGCACCTGTGGCTGGGGCACAAGTGACCTCTCAGCCGTTAAAGACACCGGCAACTGGATCATCTGCACCACACACAACAAAAACAGTGGCTGTTGTAGAGGATTGGCTAAGTTTGCTTGGGTATGGTTCTCGAAAAAATGTCACAGCCACAGCAAAAAGTAAGCAAAGTGGAGGAACCGTTGATGACCTTGAGTCGATGGTGCAGGACTATATGAATGACTCAACAGTGGTCTTTCTTAATGAGGAGCCATTGCAGTATTGGCATGGCAAAAAACAATTGTGGCCACAGCTCTACAACCTGGCTATAAACTATTTGTCTTGCCCACTCGCAAGTGTGTCTTCTGAACGTGTTTTCAGTGCTGCTGGTGGCATTGTAACTCCCAAACGGAGCCGCCTCTCGCCCAAAAATGTGGAGCGGCTGACAATGATCAAGATGAATCAGCACCTCATACCACCAGATTACAAAGTACGAGAAAGCACGCCGCATGAAGACGAGGAGGACGGCAACATAGATGAGGGGATTTTTTCTCTGTTCGGTGGCACTGACCTCATCCAGCCTGAATTCGCAGAGTATGATGACGAAATCTTGTTCTTATTCCCTGACACCGAGCCCTGAAAATGAGACAATCAATCAAGAACTTTCTTTTTCGTCCTTATTCACTTTTATTCCTGTGTGCTTTGTGTCTCTCTTTCTTTGTTTTGCACAGTTAATTAAATTCAAACTTTAATCACCTAATCCCAAAAACAAGACCATCATCAGAACTGTCTTCACTTGTTTGCTTATTGCTTTGAAGGTGCCGCAGTCTACATTCCTCAGGTTCACAAGTTCCGAAGAACATGCTCCTCTATCCTCCTCCTCCAGACTGCGATTTCCCTCCAAGCAGAGTGCTGGATTACGCCCAATGAAGAAAGACTCAGCACTTGTGGGGGTGTTGTACTTCTTTGCGGGTGAGTTGACGGATTTGGGCCCATTGCTGTGAATCTCTAATAATGGACAAAAGTGTTTTGGACCAAATATGAGGTGGAAATTTCTTGCCGTTTTTGCTGACTTGCTTGCCTTTGAGGTGCTCTTTGGCGGGGTTCCGGGGGTTTGTGGGTAATTTTTGGTGTCTGTCGAAGCACTGCTGCGACAGTCTAATCTTGATTGCATTTGCTTTTCAGGAAATCCGTGGTGGAAAACAGGAGTTATGATGATTGATGATGACATTGATGACCTAACTGAACAGCGCCGCATTTGGACCGAAGGCCGAGAGATATTGTAAGTATGAGATTTAGCTTTTTCGCTGTTTGGGGGTGTTGTCGGGTGGTTTTTTGCGGGTGGGTTGGCGCCGGCGGGTCTTGCCTGGGGCATTCCTGGGAAGGTCTAATACCGGATAGAAGTGTTTTGGACAAAATCCATAAGGAACAGCCTTTTTTTTGCTATTTCTTCTGACATCTTGCTCAATGTAGCGTTTTGGGGGGCTTCCTGCTGTTCGTGGGTGGGTTGCGGCCGGGGTCTCTGTCGAAGCACTGCTGCGACAGTCTAATCTTGATTGCATTTGCTTTTCAGGAAATCCGTGGTGGAAAACAGGAGTTATGATGATTGATGATGATGACCTAGCTGAACAGCGCCGCATTTGGACAGAAGGCCGAGAGATATTGTAAGTATGAGATTTAGCTTTTTCGCTGTTTGGGGGTGTTGTCGGGTGGTTTTTTGCAGGTGGGTTGGCGCCGGCGGGTCTTGCCTGGGGCATTCCTGGGAAGGTCTAATACCGGATAGAAGTGTTTTGGACAAAATCCATAAGGAACAGCCTTTTTTTTGCTATTTCTTCTGACATCTTGCTCAATGTAGCGTTTTGGGGGGCTTCCTGCTGTTCGTGGGTGGGTTGCGGCCGGGGTCTCTGTCGAAGCACTGCTGCGACAGTCTAATCTTGATTGAATTTGCTTTTCAGGAAATCCGTGGTGGAAAACAGGAGTTATGATGATTGATGATGATGACCTAGCTGAACAGCGCCGCATTTGGACCGAAGGCCGAGAGATATTGTAAGTATGAGATTTAGCTTTTTCGCTGTTTGGGGGTGTTGTCGGGTGGTTTTTTGCGGGTGGGTTGGCGCCGGCGGGTCTTGCCTGGGGCATTCCTGGGAAGGTCTAATACCGGATAGAAGTGTTTTGGACAAAATCCATAAGGAACAGCCTTTTTTTCAAGGTCAAATTTTGTTCTAAAACACAGTAGTACACCTACCTTGAGGGGAAAGATCCGCTATAATATTTTGGCCATACTTATTGATCCTTAAAAAGGTGACTCAGACAGAGCACGCAATTTCAAAAATATTGTACTGTCTATTAGGGAAATCAAAGTGTGACTTTTTGCACCACACAGCGTACATACCTTTTATTTATTTATCAGTGGTATTGTAATAGCACTTCCTGTTTTCCGTTCAATAATTACAGGCCGGGTTTCAGTCAACATCCGCCAGGCAGGCAGTGGACAGGGTGTCTTCTGTCAGTGGTCACCACATTGATGGACGAAGCGTCAGCTGGAATGGAGGAGTGCCGCCAATAAGAGGAATTGTTTGCTGCATGCTTATTACTTACCAAATTCAACAGGACAACTCCAACAACATACGCAATACAGATACAGTATCCATTGTTGTCTTTTATTCTATGAGTGTGACTGCATGTGCTTACCTTTAGTTTGTAACCAAAGATTGTCTGTATCTTCAATTATTGTTTGTCCATGCTCTGCTTTTTTTTCTTCTCTCAACAAAACCTACCCAAAAAGAAACCCCCATTCCCATCCATTTTACAAACCCTAACCCTCTTCCCCCGGGCTGTGTTGTTTTGCTTGATGTCTGACTAAAATGACATCAATAATTCCACACACTTGCTGGGGAGGATAAGGTCATAGCAGCAACAGGCTGGTGAAGGAATACGAGGATATCTTCTAGACTTACTCAGCTTCAGTACTATATCTTCTAGTAGTAGTAGCCAATGTCAAATAAATTCAACGCAAGTACTAGTTATACTTGCAAGCAAATACTTTACCATTTGTTAGGCTACATTATGGCACTGTTCTAGTGTACTGTCACCTGCTATTTTCTCGATCGTACCGTAACCGTTGTAATGCTACAGTAAGGAGGACAAACAAGGTTTCGTTTTCTTTTTTTCCATAGGCATGCAACTGCCACTGTGTCACACCACTAGTACCACCGCAATGAGGAAATGTCACCCGCCCAGGATTGACAACGTTAATCCCCATTTCACCTGGAGCCAGCCCTGGGCCTAGCCCTAATTTCTAACACAAATTACAGGTAAGATAAGCGTTTGGTGGGAGGTAGTATAATGGAGTATTATTTCGGAGTAGACAAGAGATTGACGGTTGTACTACTAAAGTCCTACGACTGTTCAGGAAAACAAAGTTACTGTTACACCCCCGCCCCCCACCCACCAGACTGAAAAGCAGTAAAAAACAGGTATGGTCAGATAAAGTTGAAAAATATATTTATTTAGCCCTAACAAAATAATCTCCCTCACCCACCCTAACCCCAACGATTGTCTCTGAAACGTCCCAAAACGATCCCAACTCCCAAATCCCACCCCCCAAAAGTCTATAAAAAAAGGGCAAGGGACACTCCACTACTGGAGGGTGCTGGTGCTGGTGCATGATGCGGCATGGGCATCATACTCCTTGCGGAGGGTGGCAAGCTCGGAGCGGAGGCCCTTAACCAAGTTCTTATACCTCAGGACCTCCTGCTCCAGGTTGGACATGCGGACTCGTAGGCGGCGTTGGCGGTCCTTGCAGCTCCTGTGGGGGGCAGCTGGTATTTCGGTTGCTTGGCGGTGGCGGTCGTCTTTCTTAGCCCGGCTCGGTCCCGCTGGCTTAGTCACGGAGGAGGATGCAGTGGTCACAGTCGAGGATGTCGTTGTTGCACCCCCGCTCGACTGTGTTTCCTCCTCCTCCTCCAGGGCCACCAGCCGCCGATATTCGGCGACTGTGGCCTCCAGCCTCCGTTGCCGGGCCAATCTAGCCTGCTCCCTCCTTGTTGTTGATTTGGAAGGAGCAACTATATGAAGAAAGAAAGACATAGTCTGTAACCAATGCTCCTTATTAATAACACAAAGTGATCGAGCCGAAAGTTGGGTCACAGAGTACAAGTAGCAAATTGAAAGCACAGTACATAACTATTGAGGACAGTATCTATGTAACCTCCCACTTCTGCATCCTTGCTCTAACAGTAGTGGTAGTTTAATGAACTAATTCTACGACCACTATGGACTTCCATTACAGTCGACTATGACAGTACACCAGTCTTATTCTTCTTCTTCTCTCTTGTTTAGGGAAATGGGTACGTTATCTTATGCAAGCCGGCAGAATGACATGGACAGCACAGTGAACTTGCACCCGAGAAAAAAGTTGCACACCATGATGAGTGAGACAGACTTGCGTTACTGTACCGGTCCAGTACATGCAGGTGGTGAAGCTATTACTTTTCTATTACGGGTGGCACTGAGAATACTCTGTTACAAGGGCTACTGCTTAATTAATTTACCTTTCACCCTACAGTGCAAATGAGTACTAGAAAAGGAAAATGAAGAAGCTAACTAATTTGATTATCTATCACTTCACATGGGACGTATTTAATGACAGATGAGATGACTTTAGGTGCTTTGCTTAATATTGAGTGAACAGTGATACACCCACACATGAATGACGTACTACAAGTAAACTAAAGTTATTAAGAGAGGTACGGAGTGTCCACCGTAATAACCAGATATATGCTGTGAATGCAAACGCAATACAAAGTACTGCTACTATTCATGGTAGTATTGGACACATTTACAATTTCTTTTCCTTGCCTTCCCTGCACTGGAACGGACGTGCGGGTGCGGTGGTACATGCTCTTCAAGGTAACACTTACTTCACCTGGCGACCATCTACTCTCTCTAGATACACATGTGCTATCTAAGAGTCAGAGAATACCATGCTCCAGGCATCCATTCAGTCAAAGTATACGCACACATACAGTTTCTGTTTCACCCACCCAGGCTGCTGTCCTTCCACCCATCCTTGCTTCATCATTGACCCAGCCATGCACCATACCATATTCTTTCCTTCCCAGCCACCTCGGGGGCCAAGCAAACACATATCGTTCTTCTTTGCCAGCCATCATACAAGTTCGCGTCCCACTTACTTACACCCTTCTTTCGCTTTTCGTTCATCCCATCCATCACGTTCGTCTAAGAACTTATTGGGATTCTTCTCACCAAAAACTTCACAGCTAAGTCGAAGTACATTTCGAGGAGGCTACTACCTGGTTGATTTGTAATTGTAATACACCCGTGCAGAAAGCACACTATGCAGTCTTCAATCTCAATAAGTAAGGAATATATAGCTTACCTGTTTCCGCCACCACCGTTTGATCCCCCACAGGAACGTCCGCCGGCTCTTGTACCGCCTCCTCCCCAGAGGCCTCCGAGTCCTGGTCCAACACAGCCACCTCCGCGCTGGCCCCGTCACCAGATGTTACACCTACAAAGTACATTTAAGAATGTTAGAATACACCACTCACTACTATATAATATTTGGTCTAGGAGAAATGTTAAAAAAACAGAATACAATGTAATAATTTGTGACTGTCTACTCCATAGTAAAAATGTCCCATTTTCCAGGGAAGGCTGTTGTCTTGCTGCACTTTTATGCACAACTGATGAATGCTTGCTTTTGATTTTTAACACGCACCACTTTTTCTCCTAACAGACAGAAGCTTGACTCCTGAGTCCTAAGAACACGACCAGGATCAAGTTCAAACCAGGTGAGAGCTCGGCTCGACCACAAGAAATGTGTCCAATTAATCGTCAGCACTAACCACTTTTCCGTTTTCAGTTAAATAGTTTTATGACAAAGTAGATTTTAATAAATGTGTTTACTTTTAATAAAGCTTTTAAACTTAAATAGACTCTGTGGTTTTTGTTCCTCCAGACTAGAGTGGATGAGCTAAAGGTTTTGGAATTTTTGCAAGCATGAGTGCCTCTGACACTTCTTGACTGTGCTGTGACTCCGTACTACTCTCTTGTCCTGCGTACGATAATCTAGAGATCATTGGGGATCTATAATCGGTGACTTCGGGAGCTGAATGACTCTGCCACACTATCTAGTCAGTAAGGAGACAGTGCATAGAGGTATTGCTGAATATAATGGGAGTCCAATGGAATTGCCAAATGTCCAATCTTAGTTAGCTACACAGACAGACTAATAAGAATAGTCTAGTAATACCACAGGGAGTCATATTCGAGGCAGGATAAGAATTTATATCCAGTCTACAAGAAGATCAAAGACGATTTAGAAAAAATCGAATGAGGAACGCTAGGAAAAAATAGGTACTGTTTATTAAAATGTAAACTTACTGGGGCCAGCAAAGGAGCCCTCGCCTGCCCGATCCTGGCCTGCATCCTCAGCACCCTCGTCTTGTGTCCTCTTGCCCTTGGGGGGAGCTGATGTACAACATGAAAGAAAGAAAAACCAGAAAACATGGATGAGATTTTTCAACCAAATCAAACATTTCAAAAGAACAATAACAACATATTTTGGAAAAATAGGAAATAGATAGACAACTATTCCACGGGATCTATCTCATGTGGTATACTACGTTATTCGTATTGCCTGATTTGCGGAACGTTGACTTAGAAAGTTCCTATGTAACTCAATAAACAGACTACTAAAGAGGTTTGCCTAGGCCTGGCACTGCAGGCAGCAGTGCGCAACACGTGACAGACAAAGTCCATCCTGCTTGCAGATCAGTGAATACTCAAACTATCAATCCACCCGCCACCACCGCCACTATTTCTTCTTATAGCCATGTGTCTAAAGGAAGGACTGGACTTCAGTCTGTTGGGGCTGATAGAAGTCCCTTGCGGAAGTTGCGGCTCATTTTCCTCCATTGTTGCGTGCCTTTTCTGACGCAGCGGCAGAACAAAAGACTCGCCATGGTGTTGGTGCGGCGTATATATTAAAAAAAACCACATATGGGCATATGGGCGATGCATCACGTTGTAAAGCCCTGCGCCATCAGGGGGCGTTCCGGCGCAAGGGAGGGCGTACCTGCGCAGGAACGAATCCTAAAAGTGGCTGAGGGAAATCTACAAGATGTCAATCAGTCACTTTTAGGACAATGATGCATGACTCAAACCCTGCGCGCTTGAAGCCGACGTACGGCTTGATGCAGCATTGGGGAGATAGGGTACCCCAGAGCATTGCTGGAGCTGCGCCATCGTTGGCACGCAACTCCAGCAATGCGCTGCCTTTACGGCACAGATGCGTAAGGCTTCTGTGACGTTTTGGGCCAATGGGTGGTGGTGGCATGGCACACAATTACTGCCGCATCCCTGCTACTTTGCAGGGATGCGCCGGTAATTGAAAATATGACCCTTACTGTCTAGCATTACGCAGTTCTTTTCTTTACACTACACTCATACATAATTTCTCAGGCCAATGAAATGCTTCTGAACACAACATACAAAACAAAGAAGCATAGTAGCAAGCAAGGCTACTGAGAAGGAGAGCAGTGCACCTGAAATGCATAGAAGATTTTGAAATATAATTTACCTCAACGTAATCGGCAGCATTATTGCTCTTGGTAAAGAACAAAGATTTGCAAATAACAGAGCAGGATAAAACAGAGTAGTAAATGTACTACTACTACTACTCACCAAGCCCGGGGACCTCTACGCCGAGCGCGTCCAGCAAGTCCCGCTCCCGGTCCATGACATCGGTCCAGCGGTGGGTGGCCTGGTTATATGTGCGCCGGACCCCAGAGATCTTGTACATGGCCCGGCACACCTTCTCCCACCGCTTGCGACGCTCCCGGATGCCATAGCCGGTCGCGATCTTGCCGCCTCCCAGGATCGTCTTGGGGAGGCGGCGCTGGACATGGAAGATCAGTGCCGCCACTTCCTCCGCGCTGAAGATCTCCCTCGGGACCACTTGCTCCCCCCTTAAACGCCCGCACGGGAGCCGGGCACGGGGTGCGGGACCCTTCCCCTTCTCAGGGTGCTTCCCGGCTCCCTTTACCATGGTCTGGGCAGAAATAGAGTTAAATGATAAACAAGAAATAGAATAGTGAAGAAGAAAAGAAAAGAGTTTAAAAAAGTAGTTTAAAAGTAACTAAAAGCTGCAGAAAACACAAAAATATAGAGCTAGAAAAATAGAGGGATAGATAATAAGTAAAATTAGATCAAAAAAACTTCAAACAAGCAAAGGATGGCAGAGATTGAGAGAGGATAGAGAAAGCATGCCCAGAACCATAGCAATGAATGAGAAACAAGATGGCCGCGCCCGTTCACGACCGCGTGGGTAAGTTCGCGCGAGATTTTCCTTGCGAGTACGCGCGAAATTGTACTAGCGAGCAGCACACTTTGCGAGATTACACATAGCGGGCGGAAACGGAATTACGTCACGCCAACAAGATGGCCGCACCCGTGTACGACCGATAGGGTAACTTGGCAAACGTATAGCTAGAAGCGCCTCGCGAACACGCGCAAGATCACGCGAACATACACGTCGCAAAAAAAACTATTTTGTATTTGCACGTATTCGCGGCTTCCGAAATCGATCTCGCACGGATTCGCGCCCCAAAAAACGCGCGAAATTGCAGAAAAAAACGATTTTAGCTAAACTGAAAGCAATGAGCAGGTGCAAAAGTTCAAACTTAACATTAGTAACATTCAAGGTAGTGCTTCCTGATGGGCCCCTCCAAAGTTTGCAACTATTCTATGACCCTGCTATGACCCAAACAGCAGGCTCATAGAATAGCTACAAGTAGACCATAAAGGTCCTGTGAAAAAAAAATTTTCACTGCAACAAAAAGCAAATTACAGATAAGGAAGGAAGCAGGTGCCAGCCAGACTGGAACTTTCTAAATAACTGACACATTAATGAAACACAAATTAATTGATGGCAGTTGAAGAAGGGCAGGTGTGCTTGCTTTTTTCAACCACCATAATCTACAGTGATAAATAAACCTAATGGGTGGCAGTGAGGATGTACCAGAGGGTGGCATGGGTGTCCCAGAGGGTGGCAGTGGTGAAACAGAGGGTGCTGTGAACCTGTGATGATAAACCAGACGTTGAAACAACATAGTCGCGGCCGTTGCGAGCTGAAAAGTAAGTTCGCAATTGCAAACTTGTCCCAAAATCGGCGCGAACGCGCGCCAACACAAAAAACGGGAAAATCCGCAAATCCGCTAGAGTTCGCGGATCTTCGCGGATTGCGAATCCGTAAATCCGCAAGTTCGCGTACGCGAGATCCGCTAGATCCGCCCATGCTTAGCTATGATACGTGTTTTGACTAGTCCGTTGTTTGGGTGAATTTTTGGATCATAATTTTCCTGTAAATTAGGATGTCTATGTTGTATCCTTCTGGGTCCTTGTGCTGCCAGTCCTTGCTTTGTTGCTGGTGTTTTAATCTTCCTGATTTCTATGGTCAGGTAGAGGTACCTTGGTTCGAGTGAGTTTCCCTTTCTGTTATTAATTTACTGTATTCAGCAGGAAGGATTTATCACCTAGTTTCCCTCATGTTTTTTTTGTCTGATACAGTCTCGATACTTTGGCGTTGTGTACCAGTTTCTATATATTTTGGGGAAACATGGATTTGTTGCTCAATTGGTTCTGTTATTTCTGCATGCTCCTCTGTAGGGATGGTATCGCATTTTTTTTTATTAAATAGAGAATAATTATTTTTTCTTTTTTCTAATGCTATACAGGACTGGGTTTGAGAAGTTCCTGGTTCCTGATTGACCCTAGTTATGTTGTCCCCTGTTTTGTTGTAGTTATTTTTTGGGGTGAGATTCCTACTATACTGTTTTCTATCTTGCTTTTTGCTTTTTGTTGTTTTTTTCCTCTGTTTTTTCATCATTGTGAAGGGAGGAGAAGTTGGTTGCATTACTGTAGATATTTTTTCACCTAAAGGCTCAATTATACTTTTATGAAAAACTGAGCTGTTGTTCATGCTTGTTGCTTTGCCTATGATGCCCTTTTCCACCATTATATGGTTTGTGGAATTTTTGTCACTCCCTGGGTTTTGTAAGTTTCCTTTTAAATATTCAGTTATAGTGCTCAAGATTTCAGGAATCGTACCCAATTTGTTGATCAGTGGTGCACCGGTACAGTCTATATATGAGGCTGTTGATTGTGTTTGTACTCGTATTATCAAGTTGTTTAGGGAAGCCAATTTCTGGTCAATGCATGCCACTGAGTTTGCCATGGCGTTAAGGAGGACTATTTGAACTTCAATTTTAATTGATTGCTACATGGGAGCTTCTAATGTCAGTTGTGAAGTTTTAAAAAAGATGCCCCAGATTGCCCCCAGATTAGGGATTGATGAAGCGGGAGCGCCTTGGTCTTGCACACACTCAGGGTTGTGTTGTGTTGGGCTTTTATTCAAAGGTCTTGGGTGTTCTCTCTCTTTTGGTTTTGACTGTGTATACTGATTATTATTTTGACAAGGCATACTCAAGAGTTGTTAATTGTCAGGTTTTAATAAAGATTCATCCGTTTGCTCTTAATTCCACTTCTCCTGCATAGGATTATTATTTTCTTGCCTGGCCTAACTTCTGAGTATAATTGAGGCTAATTCATAGCTCCACTACGGTTTTTATGCGAAAGCTGCAGGTTCCCTCTTGCCATAAGGAACATTTGGTTTGTTTGATTTATTTGAGAAGTACAAGGTGTTGGTTCCATTGTAATTGTACAATATTTTATATTTACTGTTACTCTGAGTGGAGGTGAAACCCCTTTTGACTGTAAATGTGGTGGGGTGCCGCTCGAGGCATTGGATTGTGCTGAAGCTGTTTGTTCCCTGACTCCGGGGCTTCCCTGCTGAATCGTGACGAGGGGCTGAAGAGTGTTGCTGTAAACGGGACAGCGAGGGCCAGGCTGCTTAGCGGCGTGTCATCAGCCACACCTCCCTCCTCTTCCCGCCCCGCCTCTCTCCACCTTATAGCGCCTCGCGGCCCCCGCTCCGCAGGTGCCGCTCGAGGCATTGGATTGTGCTGAAGCTGTTTGTTCCCTGACTCCGGGGCTTCCCTGCTGAATCGTGACGAGGGGCTGAAGAGTGTTGCTGTAAACGAGACTGCGAGGGCCAGGCTGCTTAGCGGCGAGTGATCAGCCGCACCTAGCTCCTCTTCCCGCCCCACCTCTCCCTATCTCCATTCCTATTTAGTTTCATCCACCCACGCGCACGATGGACGCGCACGGGTGTGCGCCGGGCGAAGCCTGGGCCAAGGGCGGGCCCGTTTGTGCCCGTTCGTGACCGGGCCTGACCGGACCGGGCCCCCCCTCTTGCATTTGTCTTCACTGTTAGCAACTCTAGTGTGAGGTGATGTCCTGTCGCGAAACAAGGAGCAAGTCGTCCCTAGCCGGAGGCAACATAGCTGGAGGTATGGAAATTTTTTTGATCAGAGCCAATACCTTAATCGACACTGAAATAATCGTTCTTGAAAAACGCTTATCTAAGGAACTATTGGCTATAAAGAGATCTTCCCTTGGAACATTAGCCAATGCCAAAACCCCCGAGCGGCCTACTGAGACTATTAATAATGATGCGGTTGGCCAAATTTCAACACTCATGAAGGCTAATTCGGGGGCCCTTGACTCGAACATTTTGGTTAATGAAATTCTCCCAGAAATTGACATAGTTCTTGACAATAATGTGTCCATTTCTTCTGAGCCCGAAGTCCTCTGTAACAATACATCAAATGTGGTCAAAGAAGGGGCCGCAACCAAACGCAAGAGATCCTATAACACGAAATCAGGTAGAAAGCCTAAATCAGCCAAGCACAAACATGATATCCCCAACCCCACTTCAGGTTTAACCCAATTGCTGCCCAGGATGGAGTTAACATTGGAAAACCTGGGAGCCCTTTTTAAATCTATTCTGTTCCCTCTTGAGTCCAAAATGGAAAGGATAGAACTCCGACTTGCTAACATTGAGAAATCCACAGTTGCTATTCTGGCTAAATCCACCAAGCCCAACACTCAGTGTAATCCCCAAATCACCCCTAGTATCTCTGGTCTCCCTTTAGTGAAAGACACCCCTAACCCGCCCCGTCCCCCAACAGGCCCCTCAGTCCCAATTTCCATCCATCACAACATTAATAAAATTCCCCTCTTGCTACCTCTAGGGCCAGTTCAATCTACGGCTAATACCAATACCAACGGGGTTACAGCTGATGGCCAAATAGTTTCCACAGCCCCTGACCTGATAGCCCCTAGACCGCGATGGCCTGATCTGCCGCCTGAGGCCAATCGCTTCATGGTAATTTTGGCTGGAGCTCCACTGTTGGAAGCCGGGGAAGCTGAGAACTTTCAATCCCTCAAAAGTAAAGTTGTTAGATGGCTGAACTGGAATAGACCCCTCCCGGCCCACCTTCATAACGAAATCATCATGGTTAAAAGGGTACCCTGGCTGGGTAATACTAGGAAATCTATAAATGGGGACTGTATAACAGTCAGTTTCAGAGATCCTAGAACGGTCTCACATATCTGTGCAGGCTTTAATAGATCCTATGATTCCACCATTCAGACGCTACCAGTGTCCTTTTTCTTTCCCCCTAACCATCTGTACCATGACCGAGGTAGAGACGACTGGACCAGGGTTGAGCGGAGGGGTAGATTTAGGAGATTTAGTGCAAGACCGGTTATGATGCCCCCGGATACCCCATTCTGTGATTTTAACCGGTTTAGCTGTCTAGATGGTTTAGATGGAGTTGATTGACTACCTATGACTCATGTTTTAAGCCCTCCCCTCCTCGGTACTGGTATTAGTTTACGTGAGGCTAAGGGTAATGGTATACCAACGGACTCAGTCTCTACAATGTTCCCTACCTCTAACCATTCTGTACCCCGGGATATGGACCCATACGCTACTCACCTCTCACCAACATCTATGGTTACCCCTGATGAAACTACACCGTTCACTGAGCCCATTAGCGATCCTGAGTCTATTGATCGTACAACAAGTTTTCCTGAGTTCAAACGTGCTAGCTGGAACATCGCCGGCTGGAGTCGAAAAACGTTGTCGCTGGGTTGGAGTGAATCCCTTTCCCAGTTTGACGTCCTATGCTTACAGGAGACCTGGGCTACGACTGATATATCTCATGATGGTTTTGTGTCCTATAATAACCCTGCACAAAGGTCTAACATGGGTAGGGCTAAAGGTGGGCTTGTAATTCTACTCTCCGTGAACTTCCCTGTACGTGTGAAACTGCATCTGACAGTGGGTTTCCATTCACAAATTTTAAGTCTGGAATATAAAAGGGGTTATGAAACATTGTTGATCAACCATTATAATAACATGTTTGACGTTACAAACACCTCTGTTGTGGTTGAGCTTGATTCAGCAGTGAGGAAAATTTGTAAAGACACTCATAAAATCTATAATATCATTTGGGGTGGGGATTTCAACATCTGTACTTGTCCTCACTCCTTCACTAATGTATGTGGGTTTGATGGGGATAACGGGGAAAACCGGGCACATTTTACCCATACACCCTAGGGCGACTCTCTTAATTCCCTTATGCTTAACCATGATCTTCTGATTCATTACCCGGCTACTGATAATGAGGGTAATATTATTCCAACTTTTGTAGGTAGGAATACGACGTCCGTTATTGATCATATACTGGTATCTGCACATATTGCCCCATATTGTTCTGTCCCGACTGTTGTAGATTTTGGTAACCGACCACAATGCCATCACTATGTTGATCTCTATCTGGGGGCGCCCGCCCTGCGATCAGCGCACGATAGTAGAAGATATAATCCCATGCAGGCAAAATGGTATTCGTATCAAATGGCGTGGAGACAATTCAGAGAAGCTGTTGCGTAAAATTGTGGAAGCCGGGTCGGAAGTGATATTTAAATGTCTGGATTATGATGCTACCGCCCGGTGCATTATCGCTGATTTTGAGGAACTTAGCACCATAATAAAAAGGTCCCTTACCATCACCAAGGGCATATCCAAGAGGGCTGCGGTAGGCTGGTTTGACAGTGCTTGCACTAAATCTCTTCAAGAACTCAAGCGGGCCCTGTCAAAACAACCCAGAGACAGGGAGGCTATTACACACCTTAAGTCGACCTACAAAAAGCAACTTATCTGTAGAAAAAAAGAGTTAAAGGAGCAAGCCTGGGACAACCTGACAAAAGCAGCAGCCCTGCATGACAGTAAGCTTTTTTGGAGCACGGTCAATAGTCCCTTCCTTCAAAAGGAAGATTTCCCTACACTTACAGCCCAAGTTAGCGAGGAAAACTGGGTACAATATTTTACAGGAATCTTTGACCCGGTTAGGGAGGCCCATGATATTTCTTTTGCCACCTCTATTAAACCTAAGCAATCCCTGGCGATTACCGTTCAAGAAGTTGAAATTGCCATCAGTAAGAGCAAAGGTGGGAAGGCACCGGGAACGGATGGGGTCCCGGTTGACCTGTATAAAACCAACCAGGCACTTTGGAGTCCACTCCTGACCCAGGTGTTCAATGCATCCGTTAGTGATAGTACTCCATCCACATGGGGTGAATCCATAATCCTGCCGATCTACAAGAAGGGAGATAGAGGAGAGGCTAAGAACTACCGCCCTATCTCCCTCCTTGATTCTTCACTCAAAATCATGAGCAGGGTTTTACTAGCGCGATTAGAGGAATGGGCTGAGGACAATAAAATTCTTGCGGATTCTCAATTTGGCTTCCGTAAGGGCCTTGGGACAATTGAGCAGTCCATCAACCTTCATCTCATCATAGGGAAATATACTAAAGCGAAACGGGGCTCTTCATTCCTCTGTTTTGCTGACCTTTCAAGTGCATTCGACCTGGTGGACCATACATTGTTATGGTCCACTTTACTTGGAATGGGAGCCCCAACAGCAATAATCTACTTCCTGGCCAGACTATATAACAAGCTTTCAGCCCAGATTCGCTTTGGCCAGACAGGGGAATGCACTAACAAGATTAGGGTCAAATCTGGCATAAGGCGAGGCTGTGTGCTGGCCCCGTTACTTTTCTCCCTTTTTATAAACTCTATGGAGTCCGAACTTAAGAGGGTTCAAGCTGATTCCCCGCAGATTGATGGCCACCCAGTTCCGGTACTGCTATATGCTGATGATACGGTCCTTCTCTCGAGAACCCCAAACGGTCTCCAAAATCTTATGAACTATTTTTATGATTTTATCCAGGGGAGAAAACTAAAAATCAATAATTCTAAGACCTTCATTATGGCCTGTGGGAAAAAGATGAAACAACTTAAACCATTCAAATTTAAAGAACACAGAATAGAGGTGGTGGATACATTTTGTTATCTTGGCGTAACTTTTAATAGTAGTGGGTCATGGGCATCCGAGATTTTAAATGTGAAGGCCAAGATGGGCAAAAGCTCCTCGCGAGTATTTCGTTTTGCCTCAAAACTCGGCAGTCGCCGCATCTTAGATATGTTAAATATCTACAAGCATAGATGCGCATCCATTGCCCTATATGGTTCAGGTGTATGGGGATACTGTAACCATGGGGATCTGCAAGTTACAGAGAATCAGTTCCTTAAAAGACTTCTGTGCCTCCCTTCCTCGGCATCCACCGAACTGATTCATAATGAGGTTGGACTAGACTATCTGACAGATCTAACGGGCATGAGACCTCTTTTGGTCTGGAGGTCAATTTGGGCAAAGGACGAAACAGAATTCAACAGGCGAATTATCCTAGACTGCCTTCGGTTGGATAATGTTCGCAAGATCCCTTGGTTAAAATACGTTCTTACGTCCTTTAAATAAATTTGTAACCTGGACATTCTTGATGACCCTTTAAGTGCCGTTAATATACCCAAACAGGAGGTTAAAAATGTTTACTTGGGAACTAAATCCAATCTGCGTAGAGTCCAATGTAGCCATTTTACAACCTATGTTTTTACCATTCTAACAAGGAGGTTGGCAAGGACATGCCCATGTATCTAAAAGAAATCTCCCACCAATCCCACCAGTTTGTTCTCACTAGGCTGAGACTAGGTATTGTCCATAACTTGGTGGCATTCCCACGGATGAAAATATATAGTTCAAGTCCTTGCCCGTGTGATGGTTCCACCAAGCAAAGCACACTGTACTTTATGCTAATCTGCCCATTATACTTGCACATCCGACTATGTTATCTTAAACCTGTTTTTAAGAAATATTCTGTGTCCACTATTGCCCATGCCATGAATTTACTATTTGCACTTGACACTTTGGATATCTGCTTTTTTACCGCTACTTTTATTCTAAAAGCTGTGTCCCATAGGAAAAGTCTGATTTTTAAGTCTGACCCATTTGTAGAAATTCCTCTGTATGGTCGAATATTTGTCTCTAATCGTGTTACTCCATTTATTGTGATCTATGTTCTTACTGTGTATTTTATCCTGTAATTTTTTATCGCTGTATGCTTTTATGATTGTTTATAAATAATCGAATACGGTTTGAAATTTGAATTTTTGACTGTAAATGTTGAGAGTTTCCTGGAGATTTTTCAAATGAGTTTGATACTTCTTGGTGCAAGTAAAAATTAGTGTTAATATCTCTAGGTCTCCTATTTTCAACCATTGAGTGGCCATGATATGTTCCACCTTATTTTTTAGTCCTACAAGAGGCTGTTCAATTCCACTTATGTCTTCGTCGGTGTGTGAAGATTTTTCCATGCTCACTGGTTTACTTGGACTTACATGTTTCTGTTCATGTTGCAGGTTTAACATGGCTCCAGTCGGAGCTTCCATAAAGTCAAACTTGAGCAGTATGTTCTTTGATTTTCAAACATCCGTACCGTGGGTGAGATTAGTGGTTGGTTTGCTCCTGCTATTTTTGCCTTAACTTATTTTGAGGTTGTCGATGATTGAAGTTTTTTTATTCTCCTTAGAGGGGGGATTGGAATTCTTTCCCGTCCTGATTGCTTAACCCCATTCCTTAAGCTGGTCTTTAGGTGAACCTAGGATGTCTTAGTGGCATACACAGCTTGGAGGTTACTCTCTGGGGGAGAGGGTGCAGACTGATGCAGGGCTAGCACAAGATCTGGACAATTAGCAAAATACAATACGATTATGGGAAGCAGCGTGCAGGGGGGTAAATTCCACACTCATGGAAGCCACACCAGCCTGATGCTGGCCGCTTCTGCCTCGGTACATGTGGTAATGCTGGAATAGACTTGTCGCTCCTCCACCATTTTGTCTCTGCCACTGCCCACCATCTTCCCTCAAGTCTGGAAGAAATGCCGGGACTTGAGGACAGCAGCGGGCAGGTCCTATCAAGTCTGGTCCAACCTGAGCAGGGGGGCTGCAGTCAGGGGCGGAGTCTCCTCGCTCCTCTCGCCTTACTCTCCACTCTCTTTTCCTCACACTCCTTGGCAGGCTGTCTATGTCGGGTGTGATGATAAGGTACAAAGGGTATTGGCACAGGCAGCCTTACTGTGCACAAGCTGCATCGGCCTTGTGCTGGCCACTTCTGTGCAGCAGGGGTTTTTACATTCTGCAAACCTGGTGCTCCCTCTCTCTCCACTCTCTTTCAATGTCCACTAGTAATGTAAAAGCAGATACTCCACCTGGACCCTGCTTACCGCAAAGCCCCCAGAGTTGACAGGCCAGTGAAGGCAGGATCCCAGCTTGAACCTAGTGTCATGCTCCGGGCATGGTGCAGTGGTGCAGTGGGCGGTAGAGTCCAGATTAGTCAGATCCGCTCCACAGACTCACACTTCACACCACTGCTGATGCTGGTTCCATACAACAGCCTCTCCAACCAGGGCCGGAGTCCAGAGTAAGGGGACAGGGGCCCAGCTCAGCGCAGCAGCAGCAGTGACCTCCACTGGGTGTGACATCAGTTCCGCTATGGAGTTCCTTTTCCGATTTCTATTTCGATTGGTACGCATGAAGAAAATCCAGCCAACATCATGATTAACAATGTCTTGATACAAAGGTAGTGCTGCAAATAAAAGTGTCCCTAAATTGTAATATAACAGAACTGCGGACAGTGGACCACTCCTGTTCCAAGCACCAATCCTAATATCACCAATATAATTTGTGTTACTGATTTCTAAAGTACTGGCGTGCAATTTTCAAATGCCCCCCGTCCCCAAGGGCATATCCAAAAAGGTTGGAAATAGTCTATATTTTTTATAAATGAAAAAGCACCGCTGCAAAGTTAAATGTCCAATAATTCGTTGAAGAGTATTAACTCGTTAGGCCGTTCACATTCATACAGACGCTGAATCGTGAGCAATGATGAAAAGGTATATGGAATTTAATGTTCCTTTAATAGTCCATACAAACACCAGCCAACGCGTTTCGCGTTTTCATCCTTAGTTGGATTGTTACTGACGCCGGTGATCCGAGAAGTTACCATCGAGGATGGTTTATTGACCATACGGGCAACTACCATAAATCTATATTACCTTTCAAAATTGAATATTGAGCTAAGGGGAGACATTCTTAATTGAAGACAAGGGACCCTGCACATATTGAAAAGGTTAATACCTGGTACAATATCGGATATATATGTTCTCCTAATGGAATGGAATAGGACCATTAAGATGAGTCCAACATAGCGAGGTAATCCGAACCCAGAAAAATATATATATACTTATGGATGAGGATTTCGGATCAGAAACACCTAGCGTCTGGAAAATTATTTAGCCCTGAAGAAGTTCCGGTAACGGAACGAAACGCGTTGGCTGGTGTTTGTATGGACTATTAAAGGAACATTAAATTCCATATACCTTTTCATCATTGCTCACGATTCAGCGTCTGTATGAATGTGAACGGCCTAACGAGTTAATACTCTTCAACGAATTATTGGACATTTAACTTTGCAGCGGTGCTTTTTCATTTATAAAAAATATGTCCCTAAATTGTCTTGACTTACCTGCTTACTAAATTACAATATCCCAGTTTATAAACTATAATGTAAAGGTAGTCACAAATACATGTCATAATTGTTATTCCTTCATACCACTTTATCCTACCTCTGCCCAATTTTTCAATTTCTTACGGAATTTGTGCTGCTGTGAATACACCTTTGATCGCATGTTTCCTCACGCAGCTCAGGATGAGTATGTTTTCATATAACTCTTGGTTTTAAAATGTGCTATAAAAATTGTATCTCATATCTCCAAGTCGGTCTTTTTCACACTACTCGCTGAAAAAGTATATATTTATAAAATTGTAATGAATTGGTGCTGCAAATAGTTTGCAATGTAAAAGTGCGAAAGTGTCTGCCAATGCAATAAATGATTTGCAGTGTTCATAGTAAATGGATTGAGTGTCTGTGTCGATCACTTTGCGATTTTGTTTTCCCTTAACTTCTCAGAAAAAACATCATCTTCTACCGCAGATCACTACTGATGCATGACACTCTGTTATGTTATTTTATTTTGTAGCACGCTCAGATACTCCAAAGAGTGTCCCGGCGCGAACCAAGATACGTGAAAGAGCTAACACTACAAAAAAAAATACTTTTTCAGATTTTTCCTAAAAGCCAAGGGGTCTTGAATATTTTGAAGAGCAAATGGAAGAGTGTTCCATGCCAAGGAGGCTTTCAGGAAGAAAGAGCAGCCACCCAGCCTATGGCATTTGAAGTGTGGAACCTGGGCTAAAAGTTGAGATGTAGAGCACAGTTGACTCACCGGGGCATAGATGGAGAACCATTTCCGCAGGTAGGTAGGGTCCTGTCTGTGGAGAGCGCGGCGGGCGATAACTATTGATTTAAACTTGACCCGTCCAATCACTCCCGAATGGCTTCCGAGACCTCGACTCAGTACTGTGAAGGACCCTAAACCATGACTGGGTCAAGTGCGAAAGCCCAGAGCTTTCAACAAACTCAGTTAGTTGTTTATTCACCACCTTTTCACACACTTTGGCCAAACTAGGCTGAAGGGAGATGGGTTGATAGTTCCATGGACTGAGGGGATTGAGGGAGGGCTTCTTTAGAAGAGGAAGAATCTTGGCCCGCTTCCAAACCTCCAGAACATGTGCCTCCTGAAGAAACATATTAATGATGCTATTAACTTCCACATTAATAGTCTCACCAGCTGCTGCCAGCAATCTGGCTACACAGGGGTCAGATGGCGAGCCTGATTTCAAGCCCTTCAAAATTTTGAGGGAACCAGGCAGATCAACTGGAGAAAAGGCATGTAGGGAATGAATACAATCGAGAGGTGGTGACACCAAAGGCAGAGGGACAACTGTAGCACTATGGCAGGAAGTAAAGGCCATCTGAATAGTGCAAATTTTTTCCATGAATAAACTAGCGAGATTATCGCACCAGGCATCTGTAGATGGAGATATAGTTGATTGGGCAGTAGGGGACCTAAAACTCTGGGCAATGGAAAAAATAGTTTTTGGCAGAGACAATGATGGCTGAATAGAAGCGCCTTTGCGCCTGGGCTATTGCCGCATAGTACATTTTTGGTTTACGCATAAGCTTATGTATAGCTGCAGGGCAAAAATCTCTAGGACGTCAATCCCACCCAAGTTTCTTGCATTCATGTTTAAGCATTTTAAGGTCAGGTGTGAACCAGGGTTTGGAGGGTGACTCCCTAGAAAACCTAGGGGAGAGGATTGAGGATAATGTATCCATGGTGTTACACAGCAAGCTTGTAAACCTGGCAAGTTTCCCCTCAAGATCTGACGGAAGGGCAGGCCTGGAGGCATCCATGGCCTGGTTAAACATCAGCAGATCAATTTTGCTAAATGATGGTTTACAGAAACAACAAGCTGGCAGGTCGGCGTTGGCAACTTACCACGAACAATAAGTTAAAAATAGTTCAGACCGTGGGACCGGACAGGGAGCTTCCACCGAGCATATTGGGTCAAGAATATGACCCCCTTGTTGGGTAAGGAGGCTGATTCACTGTGAAAGTTGCGCAAGATGTAAAGTGTCAAGAAAATCCAGTGAGTCCCTAGCATCAGCCTGGTCAAGATGAATATTAAAATAACCTAGAACAATATAGTGGGAGAAGCAAAGATCCCGAGCAGTCACAGAATCATCCCATGTTTTAAGAAAGGCCGCTGCTGGGCCAGGAGGCCTATAAATCAAGGAGCCACCCAGAGTACAGTGGGTTGAGAAGCGAATGCTGAAGTCAGGGGCTTCCCAGTTCCCCCAGGCAGTAACATTGCCCCTATGGAGGTCCCACTTATTATTGAAAATATTAGCCACACCACCCCCCTACCCTCTGGACGGTCTGCTCTAGAGATCTTATCGACCTCCAGAGTAGCCTAGGCAACAATGGGATCAGACATGCTATCTTGCCACGTTTCTGTGATAAACAAAAGGTCCACAGGTCTACCCACTAGAGAGTGCGGATTAATCATGGCAGCCAAAATAGGGGATATCCTTAAGGCCCTGTCAGGTGAGGTGCTGATTTGGGCGCCGTTAGGCAAACCCAAGCCCAGTCTAAATCTGCACGTCAAACATATGCTGCCTTGACTCATAGGTATAGCCCTGTTGCATTGATGAAAACAGGGGAGGGGTGCGGAGTAACCGCAGAGCATCACTGGCACAGATGATTTCCCTGTTGTCAGTGGTTTTTCATTGCCTTGTAGTGGTCAGTGTGTAGTGTGGCTTCAAGTAAAGCTGCATTTATACTGTTGCACCCTTCAGATCAGTGGATCAAGCCTGCAATTCTTCATTTTTGGACTGGGACCCTAGCATGAGAAATGTCTGTGTTTTGAGCCTTAAATCAATAGAGAAAATACAGAAACAAGTAATAGACACATAAAAAGGTACAAACATAATGAAATATTTTATTAAATTCACAAACAATAACAACATTTAAATTTTAATGGGAAGGTTTAAACTATTTAACTGAGGCAACTAATCATCCATACTAAATTCTATTAATGTACTTATGTTGCTTTCTCGAATGAAGCCACACTGACCCTACCCACCTCTATTATTTGTTTCAATATCTTCTTATAGCCAGTCGTAATACAACAATCAGTATTGATAATACATGAAAACTCACCTTAGACAGTAGCGTATAAGAATAATAGAATTGCCAGTATACTGTTTCAATAAGAGAGAACATCATAAACAAAACCCTGTAAGGGATACAAGTATGTCAGTTTGAAGGTATAAAGTGAGTTAAAACTAAAGTGCAAGATCATTGGTAGTGTGCATTATTAGAGGGAGAATCTATGGGTGCAAGTGGGCGAGGTATATACCAATGTGTCACAGTCATGTGTTTCCGCAAACCTTCTCACTGCTCCCTATGGAGGTGTAAAATCGGAGATGTCAACCAAGGTTGAACTGCTCCTCTCCAAGTTTGGACTCTTGGCACATTTGTACCTTTCCAATTGAAAGTGATGTGTCTTTTGGCCAATAGCAGTGATCAGGTCTCTGAATGTCATCTTAGTTCTACTCATGGTTGGATGAGGTAATAAGGCACAGTATCAACGCTTCTAGGGAAGTTTCCTGTCTCCTATCTGTAACCTGTTGAAGTGTTGAAATTTTTTTGTTAAGTAGTCCATTGTTGTGTTTCCCTGTGCCTAATTTCACATGTTCTAGGTCGCTTTCTCTTTGCACACGTTATCCATCAGCACATTTATTTTTGCAGCATTGTCTTTCTACACATAGCCAGCATATATTTTTGTATTCTAATCCTGAGATTTAGTCAGAACAGCTGGAGAACAACGTTTACAACGCAACTTTTACAACGCACTTCCATTACAACGAAAACTTTTACAACGCAACATCCATTACAACGCATGTCATTACATCGCAACCATTACAACGCATGACACTACAACACATACCATTGCAACGCATACCATTACAACGCATACCATTACAACGCATAGTACCCCTACACTATCCAACACTTACCCTTCTGTTGCACCCCCTGGAGTTAGAATAGTAATTTTTACCCCTACACTATCCAACACCTACCCTACTGTTGCACCCCCTGGAGTTAGAATAGTAATTTTTACCCCTACACTATCCAACACCTACCCTACTGTTACACCCCCCTGGAGTTAGAATAGTAATTTATACCCCTATGCTATCCAATACTTACCAATTATGCGTTGTAATGGTATGCGTTGTAATGGTATGTATTGTAAAGGTAGTATGCATTGTAATGGAATGCGTTGTAATGGTAGTTTATGGAAATTCGTTGTAATGGCATGCGTTGAAATGGATGTTGTGTTGTAAAAAATGCGCTGTAATGGCATGCGTTGTAAAAGTATGTGTTGTAACGACATACAACCGAACAGCTTATGCAACAGCTTAGGCAACATAAAACAACATTGCTCCTTGTTATTGTCTGTGTATGCTAAGGTATGGGCTCCACCACTGCAACAAGAGAACTATGATATATAGCACTTACCTTTTGTGGTGAAGGTGGGTTTAGGCAAAACTGTCAGATAATATGCATTTCATTGTATATGGTTTAATAATTATGCTAATGACATTTCTTTCTTGTGTTTGTTTCATAGTTGTGGTGCATTTATTGCATATTAGAGTACAACAGTTTGTAAATGCACTTTTATGGTTTTTCAAACACATGAAAACCGAATAAAGGATTTATGAAGAGGATGATGAGTACAACAGTTTATATAAATATTGTAAACTTGCTTTGTGTTTTTTTTCTATTCTATTGTCGACAGGTACAAGTGAGAAAGCAGAAGGTTGTGACCTGTTACTACAATCTCTGACAGTTTCAAGAGTGTTGTGTTCTAAGGTGCCAACTCACTTGTTTCTCTGGATAGGTTAGGAGAACAAGTGAGGCATTATAGCTGGTCAGACTTGGACCCATACATACTGAGGGGGTATGGCGACTCAATCGCTACCTGCTGAAGTTCTATGGTCCCAAGCATGGTTCTATTCCTGATCAGAATTCCTGAAATATAGTATGTCTATGAACCCAGACAACTACCAGAAAACATGAGGTGTGGCGAGCCTCTGCAGAAGGACGGCGTGTGGAAGTGTGGGCAAAAAGCAGCAAAAAAAAGAAAACAGTTTGGGCGCCTAAATCCACGTTCAAACTTAAAAATCACCGAATTATACAGTAAATCAAGATTTCTTCCTCTACACTTAGCTACCAACAGGTGAAACCCGAGGCATTCGATTGATCATTCTTTCAATGAACCACAACTAAGGCGGACCTCCGAGTCCTTGACAATTTTCGTGCCTTCAAGAACCCACCAAACCTTTGTCTTGAAGAGGACCCATAATAGACATCTTGGGTTCGAAATGCGTAGACGGCACAGGAGTTTGGGCGCGCCATGGGGAGCAGCATTCACTTTTCCAGACATCAGCCAGCCAAACGTGGTTCCACAAACCCCAGTGTGTCCCACAGAAAGAAACCTCACCGGAGTGGGTAGTCTGACATGGCGACCACTGTTGAACAATAATAACTGACAACTCCAGCAATGTAATGCTACGTAATAGGAACCTCAGATCTTTAGCCTAGCCTTTGAAAGCCGGATTCTCACTGCTATATAGGCCGTAGGGAATGCCCAAGCCTGCCTGATCCTAGGATGGTGCATAATATTGAATTCCAATGGGGAGACATCAGCTTTAGGTCAATAGGAGAGATTAGTAGTGATGGACGATGGCCCTGACACACAGAGGGTATAAATACAACAGCACGTGGAGTGGTCATCAACCAGATCTCATGCATTTCCTCCACCCCCGACCCCTATGAGGCTTACCCTTCTGGACAATAAATCTATGAACTTGCCACCGACAGCGGAGACCTAGGATTGACCGATGCCCGATGAAGCTACCTTGATAGCTACAGAGGAGATGGGTGGTGGATTTCCCCCTCAGCCGTCACCTACCCAGCCACACATTGGGCAGACACTTTCCTTCGTCTCCCTGCCGTATCTACCTCCTCCTTTCCCTTTTTACCCTTACCCTCCTTACCCTTCCTGGCGCCATTAATCTTGTCTTATATGCTATTTAAATGTTTTGAGCAACCAATGTAACCTGTAATCTGCTGTAACCTAGAGACCTAGCGATCTTACCGATGCCCGATGGAGCTACCTGAAGAGCTAAAGGGGAGAGCTGTCACCTACCCAGTCGGTCATTGGGCAGACTTTCCCTTCGTCTCTTCATACCGTCTACCCCCTCTTCCTCTCCCTTCTCATTCCCCCTCTCCCCTACCCACTCTGTTTGTCTCCCCTTCTCGCTCTTTAATGTGTCGCTAATATGTATATATACCCCCTTACCCTGCTAAGCTCCATTTATTTCTTCTTCTACTCTCTTGAAATGTTTTTCCAGTAACTGATGTAATTGTGTAACTGATGTAATTTTGTAACTTCTGTGGAACCTTATGTAAAGCGCTCCGATATCTCCGGGTCTAGCCAGCGCTATATAAAACTCTCAAAATAAACAAAAATAAATAAATGTCTGCATCCTGCACATGGCAACAAGACAAAAGGAAGGTGCTACCAGGTATATCTTGGAAATTCTGAGTGGTGTAAAGAATACTCTATTGAGGATGCTGAACTGATTGTATTTGAAGCAGTGATTATGAGAAATGATGTGTGGGTACTGCAGTCATGGAATGGTCTGGCTATATTGTCTTCTATCGTCTTGTTTATAAGGATCCTCTAGTCTGGTCCCAGAGCTGAAGGTGGGCTCTATAAAGTCAGCGGACCAATTTGTTACTGCCTCTCAAGATATAAAGTGCTTGAGTTACCGCGTTGGCAGGGGAATTCTGAGCACTGAATTTGAAATAAGGTGTGCAGCGATCTTTTGATCCGAATGTAGGTAAGAAAATGAACTGGGGGAATGTCAAATTCAGTCATAAGGACTATAAACATGCAAAGTTTCCAAGCATTAAATAGGTCCACCAGCGGGGAGGAGAACCTATCGATTGGCATTTTGAAGAAGGAAGTAGGCCTGGTCGGTAAACTCTGCTCCGCTCAGGTTTTAAGCACCCAGCAGCATAGCTAGGTGTTTCTGGAATACGCCATCAGGGCATGAAGCAATGTGCCACAATATTCTCGGGCCGCTAGCAAGCACCTGTGAGACTTTGCCACAGCTTACACAGCTTCAGGCTGCGACGGTGCCAAAGGTGTGCTGCTCGCGAATGCACCACTTGAGTTGCTAATGTGCTCGAGAAGTAGCCAAATCTACAATAAGAGGTTTTTGAGTCGATTTGCTTCTCCAGCAAACCTCTGGAGTTGTTTTTTTTTTTTTGAGAAACCTTTCTTTTTTCCTTTTTTTTATAACATGAAGGAAGTGCCCCGGAGAGTCCAACTTCCTGTTCCTGTCCAGCAGGCTCCACCAAATGCTTTCTTCATCTCCTAGTCACTTTTCATTTGGAGCTGGAAGGATCACTCTTTTTGTCTGCTGCATTATGGCATTGGATTCAAGGAATTTATATTTGAGATTTCACAACCTCTTGTATAAGGGTATTGTTTGTTTGATAGAAGGCATGACCCAAAATGAATTTGAACCTTTTATAAAAAAAATTAAGGGTATTATGGTGGGTGGACTGCTGTGTCAGTAGGGCCCTAGTTATATTTCTTCATTACATTTCTCATCTTTTGTAAAGGAACAATGTTGCACTGTTCAGTAAATTTCCTCCATATTTGTTAAGTTTGCAATATTTATTAATTTTACTATGTGGCCTAGTTTGTCAAGGGCCATGCAGACAGTAGTCCTAGGCCATTGCTAGATATGGGTGAATCAATCAACTGTTTCTGTGATATTTGTTATTTCAAAACAAACATTTAGGGTTGGGATTGCATTGGATTAAATAAAAAATGTGGTGGTTTGTTTAGTATTTCAAGTTTTTTTGTGTGTACAAGAAGTATATATGGTGGTAATATGTGATGCCTTGGGAGGATGTGTGTAATTTGCGTTTTTGGCATTGCTGAATTAATGGTAGTGTTTTCTTCAGTGTTACTTCTAGAAAGTCATCCTTTTGCCCCCTTCATCCCCATTTCTTGCTGAATGATACTGATGGTCACTGACTCTGACTTTACCCTGGGCTCTGGTAACAGGCCCAGTGCCATTGCTAAGTGTAAAAAGGTACATGTAATAAGGTACACTTATAATTGGCAATGACAGACCCAAGTCTGTAGTAGATAATAGGGCCCGATGGTGCAATTTACCTATCAATCCCTAGTATATATTGGGGAATGTACTTTTAGAGGGCCAGCGATTTCCTGCTCTTGCATGTGTGCACTGCTGAGGGCCTGCTTTTATGTTAAAGGCAGCCTTGCTTTGCAGACTGTCCTTAAAAGTAAGTTATGTGCAAACTCAACTTTGGTGGTATGGGCACTTTAAAAGTGATAGTCTACCTTATTTATTCATATTAGGCATCCCCAAGGACTTCCCCAGGTGTCCCAGAGGCTTGGGACCATGTAAGTAGAAGCAGGGACCTTATAAAAGATGTCTTATATGCCCTGGTGAGGATAAAACTGCACCTTTCATTTTTCCCCATTGTAGATACATAGCTCCATAGACTAACATTGCAATATTTTGTTTAGGTAAAACTATTGCTAGACAAAGAGAAAATATCATTCAGGGACTTAAAAGATTGGTAATGATAAAGTCAATAACTTGCCACTGTTGAATTTATCATAACTAGTACAGAAGAGAAGTTCTAGAACAGTCTCTTCCGTAAGCCAGACTCAGCCTTCTAGTGACCTATGCTGATTTGTCAGCCTTAGCAAGCTTAGCCAGGCTGCTTTGATTAGGTGATAAGTGGCCTGGCCAGAGAAGAGGTTATCTGATGGAGAGAGGTCTGGAGTTGAGGAGGATGCATCTTGCAGAGGGGGCTGGGTAAATCACACTGAGTTCATAGAGAGAGCAGATCAGTAAGGAATGACAGGCACCTATCCACACATGCTGTGCCCCAGCCAGATGGCAGATGTAGAACAAGAATTTGCAGAGATCAGGGGGAGAAAAGCTAATGGAAATGAGCCACACTATGGGTTGGTTTAGATAGCTCCTACTCCTCTTGAGAGAAATCATTCATGTTGGATTTTGGAAGTGCAGTGCTTTGTGATACAAAAGGATGTCACAGTTAGGAAGAAGTGGTCATGCTTTTGGTTGGTACCCAGCACCTCATTGGACAGAGGTGTCCCCTGCTTGTTGCCCCACAACACTGAACATATATGTGAAATTTGCATAGTCTCTCAGATCTGCTGCCGGAAACTACATTGAGAAGAAGGGCTGCCATGCTGGAATCTGCATTTGCTCCCAAAGGCCTGCATTCTTACAGACCGCACCTGCTGCACAATCTAGTGCTACAGACCTGGGAACAGTACCTTGCTTCTAGCAGGATTAAGGAGGAGATTCCCTGCAAGCTACAGGTTAGCAGAGCCCACCTGCATCATCTCCACCCAGAGTCCCGATCTTGGAGTGTGTCCAGTGGAATTTTGAGAATTTAGCCAGATACATTGTGGGAATTGTTGTCCGTGCATCCCAAAGACAACCTAGGAGATTTTACAGACCTTTAGAATTGTGTTTTAGACACTTGGAGCCTACAAGGAATGCTTCGGGAAGCACCTCCTGAAGTTTGGAAAACTTTTGTGAAAAAGTTCCCGGAGGTTACTGACCCGACGTCAATAGTCAAGCTGACTACCTTCAACCGTGACCCAGCCAGGATTTCAGGTTTGTCACGCTGAAAGCTCCAGACCTCCAGAATTTGATTGGAGCCTTGCAGAAAGTCCAGCTGGCGAACCCTTTCTGAATCCAGCCTGCTGTGGAGTGTTGAGTGATATCAGAAGAAAGGTTTTTAAGTGTGACGGTAACGTTTTGACAGGGGCCTTCCACTTAGTGTATTGGATAAGGGTTCCATCGGGGTCAGCCTCAAACTTTGCCTTTGTCCCAGTCATGCATCACCAGATGTCCCACAGTAGTGCTATATGTTTTTAAGCACTATAAAGTTGGGTAATCTTAAAAAATCATACCTCCGGGTTCCCTACATTTGATTTTATTTGTTTCTGTGTCTATTTGTTCTTATAAATATTTCCTATTTTTTATAAATATATTTATTGCATGTTGTGTCTTATGTGATTTATTAGTGTTTTTAAATGCCTAATACTCCTGTCTCCTATGTTAGGCTTGACTGCTAATTGTCAGCTACCAAGGGTTGAGCAAGGGGCTAATTCACCTTCACGGTCCTAAACCATGCTGGTGGCCTTATTACTAGTGGGAGGTGGGTGCATATTTGCCCCCAACAATAACCTACTTTCCAACAGTTACCATGCCTCCTTTGTCTGTCCAGTGTGTGTGTGTGTTTGCCATTGGCCACCAAAAACAATGCCACATTGTTTTATCTTTTTTCTCTATGCCATGTGGCCGGGGGCCATTCTGTGGAGTCTGTGTCCATAAATCTGAATGAGTTCCCTTTGTTCCTCATGTCTCCTGTCCCACCGTTGTTGTTTGGCCATGTGACTGGCAGACATTTAGTTCATCTACCCAGTGTGATTTTGCCATAGGCTTGCATGTGTTCTTTGTTCCCCATGCCTCCTTGCTTGTTGTTGTTGTTTGACTATGTGGCACAGGCTTGAAGAACATTTTATACATTCAGCCAGTATGCTTTAGGTACTGGCTTGCATGCGTTCTTATTTTTCAATGTCTCTTTCTTGCTGTTGATGTTTTAGCATGTAGCACTGGCTGGCAGCCATTACATGCATCCTACCAGTGTGCCTTTGCGATAGGCTTGCATGTGTTCTTTGTTCCCCATGCCTCCTTGCTCGCTGTTGTTGTTCGCCCATGTGGCTAGTTTTTGTTATAATATGTAGCATTCTTTTCTCTGAGGTGTGATGGTGTTAGTAGTCTGTTTTTAGCCTTTCTAAAGTTGTAAAATAAATGTTTATGTAAAATCTACCAACTCTCTCTAACTTTGAACTTTCTGTGACGCTTTTCATTAATCCTCCAGTTGGGAAACACCTAGGTGGAAGTGGGACATCACTTTGAAGTCTTCACTGTTAGCGAACTACCACTACCATAAAGAAGGCACCTTGGGAAACCCTCCAGGTGCTGGGAATGCCCTACCTCGGTCCCATTTGCAGCAGTTTAATCACTGTTGGTTGATTTGCAATTGCAAACAGGAAAGGGGACATAATTGGTGTGCCCCCTGCCTACCATGAATGATGGGTAGAAAAATTGTCCTGTTGCATTACCGCTACCATATAATGCCAAAGAAGGAAGTTGAAGGTGTTAAATGCTGGGATAAAACCTGATTGATCCGCATGAATCAGATGTGGTAAGTTTTGGTAAACCTGTAAACCAGTAGCTTAGATAAAATCCACAAAATAAGAAGACAACTCAGTGGGGTCCTTGAGTAGTTTGAGCATTGTAGCGATATTGGCCTCATTCTACGATTGTATTATTATTATAAATAAATAAATAATAATAAATAAAATAAAATAAATAATAAATAATATTGGCCTCATTCTACAATTGTGCGATGTGGCCTTGTTTGAGGGAGGATGTGTGGTGTATGAGTAGGCAGGGCGACAACTGTGGCGTGAAGAAGGTATAGAATTCTGATTGGATACCATCAGTACTGGAGGCTGGGGTAAATCATGCAGGAGAGCTCTAAGCACCTGCATTTTTAGAAGAAGAATTGGGACTAAACCTGTAGTGTTTGGAAGATGGGGTGAGGGATTAACGTGGCTATGGAGGCTGTAGTGAGTCAGTACATTTCTGCTTAGTAAGCGTAGAACATGTCATTAATGGCTGATAGGGCAGTCATAACGTCTCCAGTAGGGGAGTCCAGATGGAGTGGGGTAGAGGTCGTGGACGAGGGGATAGTCAGGTGCATCAGTAACCCACTGTCTCTTTCTCCTTCATTATACATTTAGGCTTGATATGTACCATAATGGAAACAACATAATTTCTACAAGACATCTAGGGAGGAGCATTTCACCAATGGGAGCTTATCTGCCTTGTCTGGGTGTGAGGGTGATAGCTTTTCTGAGGATCGTATAGAGGTTTCAGATGAAGCCAAGTCTTCAAAAAGCACCCTATGTGCTCTCATTACAGATTGAATACCAAACTCCCTAGTAACTACCTTAAATGCATCCCATTTCAAAAGGTGGGGATGTCATACCTTTGTTGATTCAAGAAAATAAATGTTTATGGTCATGTAGGGATTGGAAAAATGTGACACCCTTGAATAGTGTCTGTAAATATTATGTGAGAATTGGGGCCAGGAGCGTTCCCCATGTCAATGCGATGTATAGAGTATTCTGTTCTGTGAGGTGGAGAAGAGTTGCTGGAGAATAGAAAGAGTAATTCCTCCTTAGAAGGCGTTTTATATTTTATATGACAGATATCTCACAAGTGCCATCCCTCCCACTAAGCCTGTAGCATGGCCAAAATAGTTGGGTACTGGGGAATAGGGAGTGAGGAGCAGTCTAAAGTCATATCTAGTACTCCTTTAAAGTCTCCCTTCAGTACCCAAGGGATCACAGTCCAGTTCAGTAAACACTGAGACAAAGAAGCCCAGAAGCCCACTTGACCCACATAAGATGCATAGTTTATACCTTGAGCAAATTGATTTCCATCTCGCTGACCCTTTCACCATAATATAATGACTATCAACATCAACATTGGTCATCTCAGCCTCAAATGGGACTTCAGTTTTCATTCATATTACTAACCTCCCTGGTGTATGCTGAGAAACTAGTGTCAGACAAGTGACCCGGCTATTTCTTTTTGCAATTGAACAAGCTCAGGGTCAGTATAAGAGTATCTTTGAGTGTCGCTATGTGTACCTTCCATCTCACTAATGATGAATTGATCATATAGCATTTAGGAAGAGATTTCATCTCCCTGACATTCCAGGTCACCAACTTGTACTTAGGTATGAATGGTATAATGAAGAAAGCAGCCCCAGTGGGCTGAGCTCTGCAATATGGAGCAAGCAGACCATGACCTTCAAACTCTTATGGCCATTACCATGACCCTTTGAGTCACAGTAACTTTGAAGACAGGTTTTGAAGAAACATCAAATATAACAAACATCAGCAAAACAGAGGGTGTATGCCCAAGCCCCATAAAGGTTAGTGTAAAGACGAGGCGCAGAGGAAATGATGGTTTCCACACAAAGTATTTATCCTGGGGTACAGAGAGCCGTCCCAGCTGGTGCAGCCACAGCTCAGATAGTAACTGCCACAAAGAGAACACCAGGGCATGAGCACTCAAGATGACATCACAGTCTTATCATGATTCTCTACCAGCATCATCACATCACCACATCTTCCCCCTTTTTATCAATAGATACTAAGATAACAGAAAAATACAATGGAATAAAGAAAGAAAAAGGGAAAAATAAAACTATAGATCAATATCAAAGAAACACATTTGTACTTCAACATAATCTTGTAATCTACTTGGTCTAACATGAATTCTGGTACTTTTCCTGACACCACCATCCCCTCCTAAAATATTTTTGTCATTTCCACATTTCTGTGAGAAGAGCAAGGATCCTTTGCCACACAAGAAGTATTCCACCAATTTCCATTGGACAACTTAACAGCATTTTTCCGAAATTCTACAACCTGCTGACAATCTAGAAATTTTGAACGGCCTTTTCTAACAGACACCGGGTTTTTTACTCTAACCCAATCTCCAACTCAAATTTTGTGAGATTCTTTCCCAATGGTAGATTCAATCTTTCTAGTGCTGATTTCAGAAGATTTTTTTGTTGGCAGAATCCCACATACTCCTCATGTCACAACCATGGGGTAAGATTTCACTATCCAAAAGGGGTAGACTTGTGAAGAGGCCTTTCTCCCTCTCATGAGTTCAAATGGGCTAAAATTGGTGGCCACATGAGGAGAAGTGCGATATGACCAAACAAGATCTTTCACTGCTTGGAAAATACATGTCTTTGATCTAAAAGCTGCCTGGACACATTCTATTACAACTCTATTAAACCTCTCAGTGTTACCATTACTTTGCGGATGATAAAGAGGAGTTCTGGTGTGTTTGATGCCACAAGAATTCAAAAAAGTATTCATCTCTTGTGAAATAAATTGGACGCCATTGTCCATACGAATTTCCTCTGGGTAACCTTCTCTAAGAAAAATCTTGTTCAGGCAAGTGATAACACTTTTGGTATTGGGAACACTGATCGGTTCGACTTCAACCCATCTAGACAAATAGTCAACAAGAACCAAAAAATACTTTGAGTTGGCAGGAAGAACGTGAAGAGACCCAAGAAAATCCATACCTAATTACTGCCAGGCCCTCCCAGGAGGGAGTTCAACAGAACCCTCTAATACAAGAACTTTATCACTGGTACTACATCGCACACACTGTTTAACCAACTCATCAACTTAGATGTCCATCCTAGTCCACCAAAAATCTGATCTGAGCTTTCTTTTAGTGATGGTGGCACCCAGATGGCCAGAATGAGCAGCCAAGATGATTTTTTCTCGGTAACACGTGGGAGGGACAAGCTTGTCACCTCTGACAACTTTTCCACCTTCAAGGGAAAGTTTACTATTGACTTTCAAGAATATTTCATGATCTGGAGAAATACATTTCTCTTTGGGCCAACCTCTTTTGATCAACAAAGCAACCTCACTGAGAACAACATCCTTGTCAATTTCAGAGGCCCAGCCTTCTTCTGCAAAAGAGGGGATGTCATGATAGACACAAGCTACAAAACATTCTTTGACATCAGTTTCTCAGTCCGGTTCATCTATATCATGAATAGGGAGCCTAGATAAACAGTCTGCTCTGCTATTCTTTCATCCAGGGATGTACTCTACATAAAATGTAAACTCTAACAATTTTGTTGACAACCTGGCCAATCGAGCAGTAGTGCGTTTGACCTTCTTCCCCAACAAGATGTTGATTAAAGGTCGATGATCAGTTTTGAGAATAAAAGATTTGCCCCACAAGTACGACTTAAATTTCTCAACACTCCAGACACAAGCTAGCAGCTCTTTTTCAATTACAGATTACTTCCGTTCAACAGGACGAAGAGTCTTGGAAGCAAATAGCACTGTGTACTCTCTACCCTCAGAAAATTGTGATAGAACAGCACCCAAATTGGACTCGCATGTATCGACTGTAACAACAGTTTGTCTACCTTCCACAAAGGATTGTAGAGCTGGTGCTTTGACAATATGACTTTTGATGGATTGAAAACCGTTTTCACATTCTTCTGACCAGATAAATATTGCCCCTTTTTTAAGTAGTGCTCTGAACACTCTGTAGTTTTAGCAAAATCTTTCATGAATTTTGCATAAAACTCACAAAGGCCAAGGAAGGACATAAGTTGTTCTTTATTCTGGGAAGCAAGTTTGATTAAACCAGGACTAGGCTTTATACCTTGTTCAGAGATTATATGGCGTAAATATTCAAACTCCTTTACTATGAAAGAACATCTACTTTTTTTGTAAAGTCACCCCTCTACTTTCTAACACAGTGAAAACTTGATCGAGAACTAAGTCATGTTCGGCTTCATTTTTAGTAAAGATGAGACTATCATCCTGGAATACTACAACATTGGGATTGTGTCTAAACATCTCAGTCATAAGTCTCTGAAAGACCGCAGCCGCGGAAGCCAGTCTAAAAGGTAGTCGGCAGAACTGAAAAACACCATCAGGACTAACAAAAGCTGTGAGGTGTCGGGACTGAGGGGGAAGTTCGACTTGATGATACGCGGCTTTTGGTCCAATTTAGTAAAGCATGAAGAAGACCCAACTTTGGCAATGAGATCCTCAATGCGTGGAAGGGGAAAACCGTCAACCCAGATGGCCTCATTGAGACTTCTCAAGTCAACACACATCCTCAAGTCCCCAGACCTTTTCCTTGCCAAAACGATGGGTGAAAGCCAAAGAGTGGACTCAACTTTTTCAATTATGCCTTGGTCACACAATGTTTGTAGATGTTTTGAGAGATCATTCCTGATGCTTAATGGCATGTTGCGCAACGTGTGTTTGACAGGAATGGCATTTTCTTTAACTTTTATGAAATACTGAAAATTGGTGATTCTGCCAAGACGATTTTCAAAAACTTTACTAAACTCGAGTTCCCAATCATTGTGCGTTTGGGGGCATGAAAGAAAGTGAATGTCATTTGTAGAATTAATGTGACTACAATCAAATCGATTTTCGATCAAAACAGGATTCTCCAAAGCAGGTCTGATAGTTGAAACAAATTCAGCTTGATGAATGAAACCAAGAACATTGATCCCTCTCCTAGCAACATATACTTTGCCTTTAACTGTTTTCCTGGAACACTAATGGTGGCCCAGAAATACCCTAGCAACTCAATTTTGCTACCTTCAAAGGCTACAGTAAGGATATCAGGTGGCAACAAGCTTTTTTGAGACCAAAACTTTTGATACTTTTCTTGTGACACAATGGTGATACGAGCCCCTGTGTCAATGAAAAGTTGAATTTGACTCATTTCAATTATAACATCAATTTCAGGATGAGTAATTTGTAGAAGTTGTTTTTCATTGCAGTTTTTAACTACCACAACATATTCCTGATTGGTAACATCCTCATTAAGCATGGGCGGATTTTGCGGATCCACGATTCGCGGATTTAGCGGATCCACGGATCGTGGATCCGCAAAATCCGCGGATTTAGCGGATTTGCGGATTTGGGGGCGGGGCTTCATCGAGTGTGTGGGCGGGGCCAAACGGACGGGGCTTCCACGCGAGCGCACATGCCTCTTGTGTGTCTAAAAGGTCAGAGACCGATCAGAGCAGCATCACAGCGGATTTTCGATGATATATTTGGGAAGAAGGCACATCTGCCCAGCCTCCCAACGCTCACGATTTTTTTTGGGCTGATTAATGAGTCACTGCATTTGCGCTTCAACTAGTTCCAGCGACCAAGTGTGTGTTACTATGCAATCGCGCCGAAGTGCGCAGGGGTCCCTTGAGTGAAATGTCCATCATAGTGGGTAAATGGCGGGAAGACGGTGCACACCTCGAGTGTGTGGGCGGGGCCAAACGGACGGGGCGTCCATGCGAGCATGCCTCTTGTGTGTATAAAAGGGCAGAGACCGATCAGAGCAGCAGATTAATTTTTGGGCTGATGAATGAGTCACTGAATTTAAGCTTCAACTAGGGCACATGCTTTATTGATATCTGCAAGTGTTTCCTGTTGAGGTTTATTTTTTTGTGCCAGGACCGTCGTGCCCGAATGAACCCTGCCCTTCATATTTATTCAAGAAGACACCACCGTTGAAATAATTTACGATGGCGCCGGCAAGCTGCCAGCGCCATCCTGCAATAGTTACTTAATTAGCTTCAACAGGAAGCTCCAACTGTTAAAATAAAGCAGGCGCTCGAGCCCCTGCTGTATCTTATCTATTAGAGCTTCCTGTTGAAGCTAATTAAGTAACTATTGCAGGATGGCGCTGGCAGCTTGCCGGCGCCATCGTTAATTAGGCTCGCTTGAACTTTTGACCGCAAAATCCGCTCCGATCGCGGATTGCGGATTTTCGGTAAATCCGCGAGAGTTCGCGGATCGCGGATTCACCGAAAATCCGCAAAATCCGCGATCGGAGCGGATTTTGCGCTCATGCTTAATCCTCATCAAATACATTATCACTTCCATTAATAACACATTTAATATTTCTTCTCCTGCTACTCATGCATACTTTTGCAAAATGTCCCATTTAGCCACATTGCCCACAATGTTGATTAATTGCTGGCCAATTTTTGAAAGATGATACATGCGAAGGTGAAACACACCGAAAGCAATACTTTCTGGGATTAGATTGTCTATTTTGCATGAAAGCTCTTTCACCCCTAAAAGTACCCGGTCTTCTAATGTTGTCATGTAAGACGTTACCCCTCAAAGCATTGTCATGCATGGGAATAGGAGGTTTAGCAGAAGTAGCGTTGGGATGCTTGTTGGAAACAGCACCTGAAATGGAAGAGTTAGATAGGGCAGTTTCAAGTTGTTTTGCGTCATCAATAGAACTTTCAATACTTTTAGCAATGTCAACTGCTTTGTCTAGAGTAGGATCTTTACATGTAAGTAGTCTTTCTTGTATTTTTTATAATAACATCGAGCAACCAGTTGATCTCTCCCTAGTTGAGAGGTGAAGTTCTCAAACTCACATTTAGAAGCTAAAACTTTTAGAGCTGTAATAAAAGTGTCTATGCTTTCATCAGGTTTATGCATCCTCGTAAAAAAACTTGTATCTGTGCACTACGATATTCTTTGTTTTAGTAAAATGTTTGTACAATTGTGCTGCTGCTATTTCAAATTTGTCAGGGTCTTCACCTTCGGTGGATCATACGGGGGTAAATGATCAAACACATTTGTCCTTCGACCCCTAGATGGTAATACATTAGGTTCTTTTTCCTTTCAGGTCTGTATCTTTGAACGTCAATCGCACCTAGGTATGCTTTAAAAGATCTAAACTATAACTTCCATTCTAAAGGTGAATCTCCAGGTTCTTGTAAGAAAGGCGCCAGTGCAGCAACACTCTGCATGTTGAGAAGGAGAAGAGAAAAAAAACAGTGTAATGAAAATGATTAAGAAGAAGAAATAAGCATGAAGAACGAAGAAGAAGAGAAAAAGCAAAATAAATAAAAATGTCTGAAAATTCACTACTTCTGCAAGGGAGCAGAAAATGAGAAAGTTAAGCCTTGTTATGAACAGAAGAAAAACAAAACTAACATTTCTCACAGTTAGCAGCGAAAACAGAGACAATAATAAAAAAATAAATATGTGTGTATATCACAGATGGTAATATACAGAAATAGTTCCACTTGTTAAAAACATAAATATAATATTTAGTCACTAAATGGCAGCGTTGTATCAGCGTGATGAGTTTGCTTTGGAAAGTGACTTGAATGCTTGGAGCAGTGATACTCATCCAAAGACAACTAGTAGGTTTTTCTTTTTAAATGCAGTGCTTCGAAAATTAGTGTGCAGGGACACAAATGTTAATTAAAAGCTGTGCACATCAGCAAATGTTGAACTCAGCTGTGTGCACTTGAGAATCCTTTTATTGCGAAAGTTGTATCGGTAATTGAATAGTATGTGTAGATTCCAGTATATGACCATACATTCTCATTCTCTGTATGACCAATCTAAGATGGATGCCAAAGAAACGCGATATAACGCGCTGACAACAGATTGAAATCCAGTGTGCTGAAAACGCTTCAAAACTAAAGCGGCTCTCACAATTCGTTCCTTGTGACACGTGAACCTCGATCGCTGAGTCCTTTGCAAGGTCTTACAATGTCATCATTAAGAGGAGACAGCAGAAAGGTGAGCACCTCTGATTCCAAGGATTTTGGTAGAGGTAGACAAGATTTGAAAACGGATCAGGTGTAATAAAGTAAGGCATTTCCATTAATCATTTTTTAATTCCGTTTTCATGAGCTCGCGTCGGTGAAACTCAACTCAAACCTCAATTACTGAGAGTTGAGACATGACGACAGGCTCCCACAACCCGAAGTCTACGAATTTTGTATTAGAGCATATCGGGCGAGTCAAGTACTCCTAGAAATATGGTAGAGAGACGAAATGGGCACGGCTCTCTGTATAACCCCTCATAGTGAGATTAAAAAAAATTACTCATGGTTGAGTGGCTAAGGTGCCAGAACAGCAGGCAAGACGCAGCTGATGTAGATGAGACAGCTGGCAAAATAGTATCCCGTCACCACTGTAAAGACGAGGCGCAGAAGAAATTATGGTTTCCACAAGAAGTATTTATGGGGTACAGAGAGCCGTCCCAGCTGGCACAGCCATAGCACAGAGAGTAACTGCCACAAAGAGAACACCAGGGCTTGAGCACTCCAGATGACATCACAGTTTTATCATAATTCTCTACCAGCATCATCACATCACCACAGTTAGTCCCTCAGTTAACTGATAGCAAAGGAAAATGGTGGTAAGTATGAGGAGACCAGTCAATCATGTGCTGGGCCAACTAAGGAATAGGTTCCCTGGACCATGTCACACAGTAGTTAGAAAGAGACCAAATACCTAGAGCATGAACTGGATCTCGGGCTTCAGCTGTCAATAGAGTTACATCCTATAACTGTATAGTCTACCAGCCATTACTCAGGATCCCTACATCCAGATTCAAAGGTATATCCCGAAGTTGGAGCAGGAGCTGGCCACGGGGATTCACAGTAATGCCCACCTTCACCTGGGAAGTAGGGAGTTAGTCAGATCAGGTCCCCAACAGATTGCACCATCATCACCAGGTTTGCCTTTCTTTCCTGGTCGGCCAGCTCAGAGGACAGCTCATCCCAGGAGACACTAGAGTCCAAGAAGAAAATTTTGTGGGAGGCAGAGAAACCCCACAATGATACAGTCTATTTTGTGAGCCTGGGGGCAATACATCGGTCCACCACAAAACAAGAAACTGCATGGCCAATATAGGAGGTTGTGCATGCACTGAGTAAGATCTCCAGTGCAGGGGTTTAAGCAGTTAATGACCTTGGTGTTGAAGGCAACTTACAAGCATTTGAATGAAACTATTTTGTCATTACTATTTTAGGCCAAAGCAAGTCACAGTACACTGAGTCATAATACAAGTAAGAAATTGAGTTCAGAAAAAGGTGAACATTATTGGGTAAACACACAGAAAATGTAACTTTTCTGCAGAATTTTAATGAGTAATGTGTCTATTTATTTTATAATAGTCCTACTGACTTCTTGTGTTTTTACAGCAGTATGTCACAAACTAGTGAATGTTCTTTGAATAACCTTGGAAGGTGCAGTGCCTGTGCATGTTGTTTTCTAATCCTAACTGTCCACACCAATCACAGCTTTTGACCAGTTATGTTGACTTTACACTACCATATTGCACTCTTCGAATGTCCAGGACACCAATGTCTTGCCCACCAAATAGAGTGAAAATTTGCCAACCATGCTCAATATATTGAACTGCTATAACAGTTAATTTTATCATTTCTGGTTGTTCTGTAAATTAATTAATTCCTGAGTGATAATAGCAACAAATCTCATTGCGGGAGTGAAAGGTTGGTCTTATACTTGCCAGTGATTTCTGGATAAAACCAATGGATTCCACCATGGTGTGAAAAACATATGCATTTTCTGTCTATCTACTGACCTGTGCATTTATTCCTCAGTTTGCTTTGATGTCAACCTCTCTATCTTTTAAACAATTACAGGACTGATAAGGACACTGCTTCCAAGAACGTGACAGATTTAGGAGTTGCAGGTTGGGCAATGTTTATGCACCATTTGTCATAGATGTATTTAAAATACAAACTGATAAACTTAGGTTCTGCCATTAGTTTATTTCTTATGCAATGGTTCTATCAACTTTGACTGCTTAAAATAGGCGGTATGCATTCCCACATACATCGTTGCTGATGATATCACTTGTGTAAAGAAACCTAAATTAGATATAGTATGCAGATATTCTAAAGAAAGTAAGGACCTAAGCGTTCCAAGAGTGTTAAATGCATACCAGAGTTTCAGGATGTCCACATTAGACGTATTTGCATATAATGAATGCAGCTTGAGTTAAAATACACAGTCAGTGAGCACACTGAAAATCTGACATGTATCAGACTCTCCTGGACTAACAGTGAGCATTCCAGGTTCAAACACATTGTCACTGCATTGTTAATGCATTTGTATACTGAGAGAAACTACAGATTTCTTTTACTAACTATACTTTTGAATACTTTAAATCATAGATCATTCTTCATTTGTACCCAAGGCCATCATGGCATCTGTCAACATGAGCAATATTCATCTTACATCCTTTCTTCTGATGGCCTTTCCAGGGGCAGATGCTGTAAAGAACTACATTTCTCTTGCTGCGTGCCTTGTGTATCTTCTCTCTATCATGGGAAATGGCTCAATTTTGCTCATCATAAGAATGGACAACCATCTCAGAGAACCCATGTACCTGTTACTGTCAATGCTTGCCACCACAGACCTGAGCCTCTCTCTTTCTACTTTACCCACATCGGTCAGCGTCTACTGTTTCGACTACAGGAGAATACACATCTATGCTTGTTTCACTCAGCTGTTCTGTATGCAGACACTGTGCTCAATAGAATCCGCCATTTTAGTGGCCATGGCATTTGACCGCTATGTTGCTATATGTATCCCTCTAAGATATAACTCAATATTGCAACCACTCATGTCAAAAATAGGGCTGGTTGCTGTTATCAGAGGGGTGCTCATTGTGTTGCCTGCACCGTTGTTGCTAAACAGGCTTCCCTACTGTGGTAATGATGCGCTCTCCCATGCCTTCTGCTTCCACCCAGATGTGATGAGGCTCGCTTCTGCAGATACCTCCATTAACAGTAAATATGGCTTGGTTGTGGCACTATCCACTTTCCCTCTAGATTCATTTTTTATCCTGCTTTCCTATGTGATGATCTTAAAGACTCTCCAGGGCAGAGCAGGGAAATCAGGAATCTTAAAGGGGCTGAACACTTGTGTGAGCCACATATGTGTAGTCCTTCTGTTTTATATCCCAATGATGGCTCTGACTTTGGGCCACAGGTATGGGCAGCATGATTCACCTCTTCTGCTAGTCATGATGGGTGGGTCCTTCCTTGTGATACCACCTGCACTGAACCCAGTAGTTTACAGCATGAAAACTACACAGATCCGCAGGGCCATTTTTAAAATGTATGGGGCAAAATAGAACACTGAAAATGTTTTGGGGCAAAACAGTAGGACATTCAAAACTTCTATAATAGCTAAGAGCTTTAGTGGATTATGGAATGAAAGCAATATTAGTGTGTAACCTAAAACTCTGACTGAAAAAGACCCTTAAATGATGATATGAATGTTAATGTTAATGTTAATGTTAATGTTAGTCAGTATTTGTTGAGCGCTCGTACGCCCGGAGGCTTCATGGCGCTATAGAAAGGAGCAATACGCGACAGTCAATTAGTGGAGATGAAGCAGCTCAGTAATGTGCCTGAGAAAAGAGCAAGGTCTTCAAGGAGTGTCTGAATCTGAGGATGTTGTCACTCAGTTTTAGAGGGAGGGGAAGAGAATTCCAGTAGGCCGCTGCGAGGTGGTCGAAGCAGCTGCCTCCGAGACGTTTCCTCTTGAACGGAGGTACAGTCAGGAGAGATTTGTGGATGGACCGGAGATTGCGGGAAGGACTATATCTTTTAAATAAGTCTCTAATAAACAGGGGGCCAGTGTCATGCAGAGACTTAAATATAATGCACCCAGCTTTGAAGGCCACACGTTGCTCAACCGGCAGCCAGTGTAGCTGTTTGAGGCCAAGCCTGACTGACTGCCTCCTAGGAATGTTCAAAAGGAGTCTGGCCGCCTGGTTCTGAACCAGCTGGAGGCGTTTAAGCTCTCCCATTTGGAGCCCAAGGTAAAGACTGTTGGAAAAGTCCA
This sequence comes from Lissotriton helveticus, assembly GCF_964261635.1. Lineage (NCBI taxonomy): Eukaryota > Metazoa > Chordata > Amphibia > Caudata > Salamandridae > Lissotriton > Lissotriton helveticus. The sequence goes on from NC_136069.1 coordinate 1,617,492,838, forward strand.
GCCTGGACAAAACCAGGGAGATGACGATCTGTGTGAGGGCCGCTATGGAGAAGAAACGAGCTATTTTTTTTATTTTCTTCAACTGAAAAAAACTGGAGGACACCACTGCTCCAACCTGTTTTTTTAAAGAGAGGTCCTCGCTGATGAAGATACCTAAGCTCTTAACCGAAGATGATTTGGATGGGGGAGCGCCCATGCTGGAGGGCCAGAAGCTGGGGTTCCAACTGAGTGTACTCTGTCCAGGCAAGACCAGTTCGGTCTTGCCTGGGTTGAGTTTCAGATGATTGCAGCTCATCCAACTCAAAATGTGGGACATGGTGTTTTGAAATTCAACCACAGAGTCCTTGGTGTTTAAAGGAAAGATGAGCTGCAAATCATCAGCGTAGTTGAAGATGGTTGCCTTTGCATTCCTGAGGGAGAACAGAAGGGGGCGGAGGTACAAATTAAAAAGCAGGGGAGATAACGAGGAGCCTTGAGGTACTCCGCAGGTGGTGGGTATAGCAGGAGCCGTAAAGGAGCCCAGTCTGACCGATTGTGTTCGGCCAGTGATGAATGAGCGGATCCAGCTCAACGCAGGGCCCCTGAGACCTGCCTGCTCGACACGGTCGACCAAGATGGTGTGGTCGACCGTGTCGAACGCAGCAGAGAGGTCCAATAGCCCCAGAGCCTGATGGATCCCCACATCCGCGTTCCGCCTCAGAGTATTTTGCACCGAAAGAATGACCGCTTCGGTAGAGTGGCAAGGACGAAAGCCAGCCTGATTAGGTGCAAGATACTCTGATTTCTCCAGGAATGCGGAAATGCTGTCACAGACGTGAGACTCCAGAAGCTTGGCGCAGTATGGCAGCAACGATATCGGTCTGTAATTGAGCGGATCAAGCGGGTTGGCTCCTGCCTTTTTTATAAGGGGAATGAGAAGGGCTTTTTTGAAGTTGTTTGGGACTTTACCCTGTATAAGTGATCCATTCAACATGGAGAGTAAGCCCCCGGGGAGGCTGGTGCCCACTTCTTTCAAAATGTGAGGGAGGCAAATGTCATCAGGGGAACCGGATTTAACCTTAGTAAGGAGTTTGAATAGATTGGCGTTTTCAATAGGGGGATAAGAATCCAGGGTAACAACATTGTGACAAGTGTCTGCGACGAAAAAAGAAGGCTGAGTAGTAAGGATACTTTGTTTAATGGTGCAGATTTTATCGAAAAAGAAGGAATTTAGTGAGTTGCAGAGCTCCTGTGTGGGGACCATCGGGAGAGAAGTTCTGTCACTGGTGCTAAGGTTCTCCACAATATTAAATAATTCTCTTGATTTATTTTGAGCCTTGAGAATTTTTTCCGTAAAGTAATTAGTTTTGTGTCTCAGAATGAGCTTTTGGTAATCCTTACGGGCCTTGTAGTAGTTAGCCCTGTCCTGACCTGAGTAGGCTGTCCGCCATTTTCGCTCCATTTGACGAACTTTAAGTTTAACGGTTTTCAAGTGAGGTGTAAACCACCTGTGAGCGTCGTTGGGGCGAGAGCGGGGAAAGTTGGTGCGAGGAGCATGAACATCAGCCGCCTGAAGTAGCCATTCAGAGAAGGCTTCTTCCATTCCTTCAATGTCCTGATCAAGTGAGGGAGCAAGGGATGTTAAGGATCCTATAAAAGCGGGAATGTCAACATTCTTCCACATTCTAGTCTTACCTCCTATCTGGGGCAAGAGCTTTCTACTTCTTTCAGTGGTCATGGTGAAGTTGATCAGAAAATGATCTGACCAAATACAGGGCGTGATGGACTTAATAGCCAAAGAGATGTTTTGAGACCAAATTTGGTCTAGGCTATGCCCTTTCTCATGAGTTGAAAGGTGAATGTGTTGGAGGAGGTTCATATCTAGGAGGGTCTCTTTCAACATGGCTGCCTGGGAGTCAGACTCAACCGAGTCTAGCCAGAGGTTGAACTCTCCCAGCAGCACAATTTTATTGTGGGAAATTATCAAAGGGGCAACCTTCACATTAATTGTGCTGCACAAGTTTCTCTATTGTTTGTAAAATCTCCAAATAATGAGTCACCTCTTGGCAACAAATCACCTAAATAATGCATTTTTTGGAGAAGGTAAAAACAAATACAAATTTCAATAATGAGATGTAGATGATTGTGGATTTCCAGACTTTGGAATGTACCATGCCCTCAAAAAAGTATTTGGGGCAAGATTCACAAAGATTGGTGTATCAGTAGTTGTCACTTACTTTTCTGGTGCTTGTGAATTTCTCAGAACAAGAGAAAGCTACAGCAAGTCTTTCTGCATCTGCTCCATCAACTCAATTCTAAAGACCTCATTTAAGGTGTACGTTAGCAGCAAATTCACCAAAAATCCGCGTATTTCCTCATTTTTTTGCATGTTCCCCCTGTTCAATTAGATTGTAAAACAAAAGAGTGGTTCCCTTTTTCCTCACTATGCCATTTGAGACCTCCTCCAAGAAGTCCTTCCACCATGTTTAAATCCCACAGAGGGGCCCCCTGTTAGGAGCAGCCTCTGTGCATCATCCCAGTTCAGGACCATCTTTCAAGATTGCTATTGAAACAATGGCATTAATGTACCAAAATACCTGGAAATGTCCCCAAATGAATATGAGCTAACTCACAGTGCAGGATGGCAGTATTATGTCAGTCTGGGGTATCCACCACCACTTCAGGTAATGCAATGACATTGCAGAAATGCTGTGAATATAATTTTCAACTAAATAACTAACTAAAATAATTACACTGGTAGTAAATATTATGAGGTTTATTGATAAGCTAAATAGGTAGTACAGGACCAAACGTATGCTATACAATCAGCTGTCCCCGTTGACACAGTAAGCACTCCCAGTTGCCCTGTGAAAGTTCTATAATTCAAAAGAACACAAGTATCTTAAAGTTAAAGAGACACATCAGAATACATGAGAATACAATACACCTCACCTCCTTTATTAAACGAAAAATGAAATTAATATGAAAACAATGCATATATATCAATATCAAATACTTTGCATTACAGTAAGAATCACATATCACAAGAGGCAGAAATATGCCGGTTAACTGACTCAATCCCTTAACCAGCATGGTTTCACCCTTTTTGCTCCAGATGTTTTGTATGCTTTGTCAGTTTCATCTCTTGCCAAGAAATCAGCAATATCCTTTCCTGCAGCAACTTCCTTTCCTGCTCCTAAAGATTTTCCCGTATTGCACAGAACCAATTTCCTTACATTCTATTTCTTTTCACCATCCAGAAAAACTGTTTTACCAAGCACCTTCTGTACCTTCTGGATGAGAATATGTAGACTCACCCTTCCTCACAGCAATGCCCAATTTTACACATACACAATCTTCTTCTTTAAACAAACCAGGACCTCTGATTATCCTGGCATTATGTCTTATGCTATGTTTGCCGAAGGGAGATACGTGCACACCCTTGTTATGGTAACGAAGTTCGACAATTAACTCTGTGTTTAGCGTGCGACCGGGGTATCGCTGTCTGATCAATCAGCGTTAAGGTACAATGGTGAGAAAGCGTTGCCCAGCTGGTTAATGACCCCCGATGGCTCAGCTGGTCTCCAACTAGGAGGTTAATCCACTTCTACATCAAGATAATAAATGTGCAAATGGTCAACAAGGAAATGAAATTTCATTCCACTGTCATTATGGATTTTCCAATAGGTCTTATCGAAGAACTGTAGCTCAGACCCAATGGTTCATCAAACTCAGTGCATTTCGGGTAAAACCCTTCATCAGAGGGAATTCATGTCTATAACACAAAGAAACAGAGATGACGAATGTAAGAAATGCTCTTTCCATGTTGATCTAAAAAATGCAATGATAAAAAAACCTGTGAGTGCACAGAAAGTAAAGAGAACCATATAATACCTCACACAGTGGGGGACTGAGGGTTAAACTGGTCCATAACGGGAAAGTGAATGGGCATGCCGGAGATACTATTGTGTTTTGTGAGCACACCATAAAAACTGGAAGAATTGACGTGCAATTTATGAGGCCATGTGGAGTGTGCAGAACGTGGTCAATGGCATGTCAAAATGATAAGGGTGTCTCCTGGAATGTAATGCGGGTGAAATAAGAGAAAATAAATCGACTGCCATGCAATTAATCTGATAGGTCAGTATAGGTGAAACAAAAAATCACTGTTCTTATAGCGCAAAGTTGTGCAATAATATAACACGGGGAGTGAACGAGCGTATGAAAGTGCGCCGGCTGTTAACTGGCTAGTGACTTCCGACAGGTGTGCATCCCGTGGATGATGGCCAAACACTGACGAGTGCGGGTGCGAGGGGATGTAAGAATAGAAATAGAATAAGTCACTGACACGAAAGAAGGCGGGACATTCGCCAACAGGAGCCCTTGTGATTATGGACTCACGATATTACCAACAGAATATTCGGGAACATACCCATGATTCTTCGCCCTATATGAAACTTGATAACAATCCCATAGATACATTCATAGCTATCCTCAGAAGGATCTTGGATACTGCAGTTTCCAAGGGGACGATTACGGAAGGTGACAAGCGATTCTTACTGCTCAACAACCCAAGGAGTCCCAGCTAATACATGCTGCCTAAAATTCATACAAATCCCTCAACATCTCCATATAGACCCATTGTCTCAGCCCAGGGATCCATCCATGTACCAGTGGGGAAATACTTAGACAAATACCTCTAACCTCTGGTCCAACAAATGTCCACTTACATTAAGGATACCAATGACTTTTTGTTGAAGATCCGATCTATCAACACTACTGATGTACAGAGTTTACTGAAGTGTACCATAGACGTTAAGTCGTTATATACGTCTGTCCCCCATGACTTGGGTATGGACGCAGTTGAACACTCTCTAACCACCATGGAGTGGGATGAAGACTTGAAAATGTTTCTTCTTGAAATGCTTCACTTTACTCTATAAACAAAGGGAATTGGTATGCAGTTCCTACAGGGTTGATACAGTGGCTAGAAGGTGAACACCTACAGAGTGGTATGTCCAAAAGGGGGATGGAGAATCCCTCCTTTCGTATAGAGTGCCCTCACACACCCACCCTGCTAGGTGTCATGCTTCATCATTGGGCATGCTCCTCATCGGGTTGGTGGTGCAATACCCAACGGCCACCCTCAGTGGGGGCTCTTTGGTGGAGATCTTTCATCCTTGCCGTTTGGCAAATGCGTGTGTGGGGACCTAAGGTGTAGAAATGTAGTGTATGGAATAGGTGAATTAAAACAGGGGACTGTGGTCAGGGCCACTACTTTAATAATCCTGCCTCCTACCCTGAATAAAAAGGTGATGGCGACTAACTACAATAATGTTGTAAGTAGTTGCTCTTATGTGGTCAACATGTCTCTTGCCTTGTACTCCCAAAAAATGTAATCGAGCGGCACTCTTCAGGACCGAAAACAATAAAGTAAAAATTAATTCTACACTAATAGCTGGTTGTGTGGTTCGATGACCTACGTCAGTGTTGCCGGTTCCAGAACCGGCAACACTGGTTAGGTCCTCCGCCGAGTGAGCTCAAGTTTTTGAAACCACGCGTTGAATTTACATGCTCATTTGTTGTCGCTGACCGAAGAGGCTAGTCACGAAATAAACTTAGATTGATTGCAGCACCGACGGACACCCCTCGCCGATGGTGAGCAAGAACTGGTAATACGTAGGTCATCACACCACACAACCAGCTATTAGTGTAGAATTCCTTTTAACTTTATTGTTTTCAGTCCTGAAGAATTGCCGCTTGATTCCATTTTTTGGGCAGCAATTTCATGGGCCTGATCAAATAAGCAAAATGTTTGACAAATTTGGCGAATATTCAGCCAGGTCAAGGAACGATTTTAAATGATCCTTCTTCTCTGGGCTTGGTCACTGAAAATTATTAAATACAAAATCATTGTTACAATATGTTTTACAGAGAACATTTGAAAATCTAAATAATATGACTTGAATTAAGCCCAATTAGACATGTACACTCTTACCCTAGTATTGCACATGAAACTATGAACATTTATCTTCAAGAAAACAAGAAAGATAATGAATTCTAATAAGTGTCACCATTACCAACCAAATGTGCAAAGCTTCACTTTCCTGCCCCTAGTTTTAGTTATTAACCTCACACTCACACCTTAAGCAACAAGCAAAACAAACATAATCAGTAGTACATCATTCCTCCCTACCCACTATTTAGTTTTTTGCCTTACTCACACACCTTAAACACCTAGCAAATCAAACACTAGATCTTACACCATTTGCTATTACCCCAACGCTCATGCTGATATCAACTAAACTTCATCATGCACATCCTAAGTTAAATCATATTCCATTTTAGCTCCACTCTAACACGCATTAACAAAAATGAACCAAACAAATCAAACGAACAAAAACCACACGTCCTACATATCGCGCCGTCCCCACCTCCAACAAACTTAAACTGGCCCACTCTAACCAATCATTCAAACTTCCCACATATACAATTTCTCCCACTCGTACAACATTTTTCTTCACATACCTGTGAACGCTGCCTGCTCGGTTTCAACTCTGTTAAAACTGTCATGGTAATGTTTCCCTGCCCCTTGTCTCAACTCCTTAATTTAAGCTATCAGTTGACATTCAAATCCCTCCTGTTTGATTGGTGCTTGCTCATCAATGCACTGGCGCTATCTTTTCAGCCAAAATCCTACAACCCTCATAATGCGTCACAAAAACCTACTCCACACCACGTGCATGGTAATGATACTCATAACGGTAAGAACTTCAAAACCCGGCTTCGTCATATTAATAAATATATCAAATGCTAGAAAGTAAACCTAAATCATTCGACAATAAATGCAAAAAAATAATCAAAATGAATAAATATTGCTAAATGCCACATTTCAAATGTGCATATGAATTCTGTAAATGAACCGCCTCAATTATTTCCAGTGACATGATGACAATTCAACTTCTATGGACATGTTGTTCCGCCATATTTGCAATCTGACAATGCTTATGTGCCATTAATATCTTTATTACTCCTCGAATGCAAAACCAGTGGTCACTCAAATAGGTGCTTGACCATGACCTCTCTGGCCTACAGTATCGAACAGGCACCCACCCTTGTGCTCTCTGCCGTTTGTCTCAGAACCCGGGCTGAGACACCCTAAGCCCTGGCATTATATAGCCCTAGTAACCAGGTGGCCCCTTCAGCCAATGGGAACCGTAGCCCTAAACAGTCACAACACTAGCCCTAAACCTTAGAACCAATAGGAGACCAAGACCTTACAACCAATCGTAGTCACAGTCCAAGCGCACAATCAGGCATAAAACCCTAAACCCTATGTCCAATAGAAAGCCTAACCCTAGCCCTAGTCGCAGCAGCCAATCACACAGGAAACCCTAAACCCTATGTCCAGTGGAAAGACTAACCCCAGCCCTAGTCTCAACCCTAGTACTATCCGCCAATCGCACGGTAAACCCTAAGCCAAACATCCAATAGAAAGCCCAGCCTCAGGAACCAGTTAAAAACCCTAAACTTATCAACCAATCAGATCACTGACCCTAAGCCCTACATTATCTGAATCACTGACCCAGGAACCAATCAGTAACATGGACAATATTTTAAGGAAGCAGGCTCTCTAAATGCCACACACAATTTGATATAGTGGCAGTGCATTTTCTGGCACGACTTTCATGTATAACTAGCTCCAGGTAAAAAAAAGTTGCTTTGACATCAGTTTGGTGCGCCCTTTCAGTGCCAGTATTGGTGTGCTCCTTTGTGCATTTAGATCACAGATCTCCAATAATCCGATGTATTTTGTATTATAAAAACTTCCTTCAAAATCGCCAATTTACAATATTCATTTCAACTATTAAATTTTTCTGCAGATGCTCACTTATGTTTTGAGATGGCTGTACTATAGCTCCTCAGGGCAAACAAGTATTTAAATGAAAGTTAGTACAAGAGATTCCGACCAGTTTGAGATTTACCTTTAGTAACCACTCACTAGTGGATAAAGTTTCATCGTAAAATAAGAAGGTGCAAACTAGTTCCTTAGGAGATTGTTCCAAATATCCCTTTACAGCGTGATGCAGCAGGCAGCATGTTAACAGGCGACTCAGTGAGGGTGTTGTCCAAACAACCCCTGCTCGGACTGCTACTTACAAAGACTGACAGCTGCAGCAACCTATGCCCTCCCACCAAGTCATAGCTGAAAACTTGCATTTTACTGCTTGTAATAAAAGTACAGAATACAGACAGAAGGATTCATGCGGCGGACGGCTACAACACAAGTTTGATTAACAGATCTCTCGTAACCATTTGTGGGGCCAGGGCCAACGAATACCTGTGGGGCCCCATTCTGTTTCTGATTCCTGGAATTAAAAGCAGACACTGTGACAGATGGTACATCTTAATGCAAATTGATTCTGTAAATATAGTTTGAAAGGATGAAACCACTTTAATACAGAGGATTCCTGGAAAAATTACTAATATTTTGTATCACATCGGCACTCTGACAATTGTGGAAAGAGACTACGACTAGAAAGCAGGTTTATGTGGGGTCTGTAAAATCTCTCCAATTAATTTCAGATACTGTTTTTGTTTGTCAAATGATACATTTGAAAACGCCTGTTCTTGTGGCAATTCTAAAAATTAAAAATAAAATTTTACAAAACGTTCTCGTCAAGGGATTTATCGTAAACATGTATGATTGGATACACATATAACCTATGAATGAAGTGAAAAAGACAGGGCATAAAAGAACTTTACCAGACGGATGGGGATATTCTACAAGGACATTTTTGTGAATATTAGGAGCCAAGTCTACCATTAAAACCACATTAAGCTTGTGACAGGGGAGAAAATAGAGAGGGCTGCAACACAAATGTATTATGTGGCTTTAGTCTCCCCTAAGGGATCAATCTCGAAATTTAGCTAAATAAGTCGTTTCAGCTGGTAATCAATGTAGTGCAATGCAAATATTTCACTGTTGTTTGCATTTCATTTACATTTGCACTTCTCACTAATATTCCAAGACCGGTGCTTGTGTTTGTAATGAAGCTCTGGAAATAATAATAATCCTATATATTATATGGCTTTTATATAACACTGATTGAGAAGCATTATAACTCAGTAAAAACTTTATTGCAATTCACCTCAACCCTAAATCCCATGAAAAAGATGTAATGTTTAACCAAGCAAACTTGTTTGACTCGTCTTCTGATGGGGTCTAAGAGCAGCTCTAGGTTTAGTATGCATCATATGTTTATTCTTGCAGCTTCTGGTTCTCACAGACACAGAGTTTTAGACCACCTTAGTTCTCGACAAGGAGCCATGCTGTACAATAGGCTTCCAGAGGGACAAGCATGGCCCTCATCATTCCAGCCAGGAAGATGCAATGGTTGTCAGTTGTATAACAAAAGATGTGGGGCCCCCTACAAGATCTGCTGCAGGGGCTCCTCACACTCACATCAGTGGGAGTTGAGGGGGATCCTCCAATATGGGTAAGCCTGGGGCCCCACTGCAAGGGCCTTTGTTATGCCCCTGATGGAGGTGTGGACATTACAGGACTTGCCTTACCACATTTTTCAGAAACCTCAGGGACTTACAGGTTGGCACTGCCCCCTTCCTAGAATAGCACTTTGAGGATCTTTAAAGTCACTCTTTCTCTTTTGAACGTTTTTGTGAGGGCGCAGGTGGGAAACTCACAAATTAAACCTTTCTCTTTGGAAGATATCAATGTTCTACTGCTAAGATAGTGTGGTTGGGGACAGCCTCTGTCTGTTGAGTAGAAGTATGTCTAATTAGGTCAGCTTTCAGCTTGGTCAATTCACCTATTTACAGATGACATATTAACCCCACTTAACCCGAGCAAGATTTATCCAGGATGGACATCAAGTTGTCAAAGATGCCCTGAAGTTTCGGCAAACATTTTGCACATGATCTGGTACTACCTGATGATTGTTATTTATTTGGGGAAGTGGTACACGCACTCCAGATGTACACTGGGAGAACATCTTTGTAACCATATAAAACAATGCATGTTAGGTCTGATTCCAATAAGAAAGAATAGAAGGACTACCATGAAGATTAAATTTGCATTGCTAGGCACGTTGTTGGCTAAGAGGAGCATCAAGATTCAGTTGCTTACCCTACACCCACCCACATATGAAAAATGGGAAAGAGACATGTTTGAATGGGCAGCAGCTGAGAACACATATGGCAAAAGTGATAAAGAATGAAAAACTTGCAGAGGAACTGGTAGATTGCTAGACAACTGTATCAAAAGATAGCAGCAATGGATCAATGTTATGTAAAGTAAAATGCTGATCAATTGATGAGTAAGCACTGTCAGTGGAATGGAAAGTTCTATTACCACCAAGTCAATATGCTAGCTTTTCACTAAAAAATACACTCCACAGATAAGATAGTTAAGGAATATGTTACCAGGGTGATTAAGTATATTGTAAAATGCAAACGTAAATAATTTACAGACCCTGGGTATATGGGAATATAAGTAAATTAAGGAACAATAAGCAAATTAAATATGCAAATTAGGTGCATGCCATTCAAACTGTGTTTAGAGGAGTGAGTACAAACACTAAACCACTGATTGGTGCACAGAGTCCTAAGGCCAACAAAAACGAAATCTAGCAAAACTTGGAAGTAGGTAGGCTAAATGTTTAGGGCAAGACCATCCTAAAGCTGACAGGTCTAACACTCTGAAATTGCGAAGTGAGCAAAAGAATGATGATGGATTTAAGCAGATCTAATATTATTATTTATTTATTTTATTTTAGAAGCTTGTAAAGCGCGCGGCTACCCCCAATGGGGGTGTCCCGGCGCTGCAGATGACCGGCAACCAGAGGGTTTCGATGAGGGCTAGATCATGGAGAAGAACCAGGTCTTAAGTTTCCTCCGAAACAGAGGCTCAGATGTAATAAATCTAAGCCACATCGGTAGTTGATTCCAAAGTTTGGATGTGACCACAGCAAAGGCCCGGCCCCCAGTACGTGCAAGACGAAAATGTGGGGCATGCATCAGGCGAAGATGATTTGATCTGAAGTCCCGTGCCGATTGCGTAATTTTAAGTCTATGCCTCAAGTATGCAGGACCTCGTCCGTTAAGAGCCCTGAAGGCAAGAACCAGGGTCTTGAACTGTATGCGGTAGCTCACTGGTAGCCAGTGCAGTTTAGCCAAATAAGGTGTGATGGAGTGGCGATAAGGAATATTACAAATGAGCCTGGCCGCGGAATTCTGCACTGTCTGTAGACGGTTAATGAGGTACGCTGGGGCTCCCACATACAGACTATTTGCTTAGTCCAAGTGGGACGTAATTAGGGCATGAACTGTAGTGTAGTTCCTATTATCCCAATAGGCTCTGCGCATTGGAATAATACCTTCAATAGTATAGACCTAGGGCAGAGGTTAACTAGGTCTTCTACTGACGATATTAGACTTAAAGTTTTGGGTTTGCCAGCTAGCTCAGAGTTCACTAGAAACTTTCTCGAATAGGCAAGGAGGAGTTTAACCTCCCTGGATAGACAAGAAGGGATTTAGTTTCTGACAACCATAGAACATGACAACTTTGCTCTCCCCTAATCAAGAGTGTATCTCTAGAGTCGTGTGAAAACAAAAGACAACTTATTTTACTCAGTCAGTTCAGTGCATTCTTAGTTTCACCAGATTGTAGAGAAAAGGAAGAGACGGGCGTGTTCAATAAAAGATGTTATTTATTGATCAGTCTCTTTTCTCGTACAAGAGAAATGAATCGATATTATTGCAATACTTATGGTTAAGTAAAGTGCATACAATAAAAGCAGAATTATAAAATAATACTGTAAAAGCATTGATATGGTTTCTAAGCCATAAGATATTTAAAATGGATAAAATAGATACATACATATATACATTTGACTAATCGTACTCAACTGGTGCTTCTAACCACGCCTACCCCGGTGTACCTGACCTAAGCCTAATACGTGGGCGGGAGTAGAGAAGTAGCAGTTTAAGTTAAGTTTGTTTTGCCAAGTGACTGACTCAAGAATTCTCTGCAAGGGGTTATTCAGTTCTGTACCTGAGATCTAGAATGGTTGAGGGCTTGTATCTCTCATCTTTGGTCTTGATATTCCAGCTGCCTGCAAGGGCTGCTTGGAAGCGCCGGAGCTGGATTTCTCGGCAGGAGAAAGGCAGCGTCTCCTTCTCAGCGCGCCAGGAAGGCGGGGCAGCGCCAGTGGGCTTCGCTCTGTGCCGGGCTCTTCGGCAAGTCTCGCTGCTCCGATCTCGTCACCACCGCGTGTGTTTGCTTAAGGCAATGTCGGTAATATTTATACCTGTAAGGTGCCGAGATTGACGTAAGGATGGACATATATACGTCAATAAGGATGTCATACCAACTGGTCGTTAGCACATTCTTTTACTGAAGTTCTCGGTGAAATCAAAACAATGGCTGTCGGGATTTTCCCAGGTTGTCATAGGTTTGATTTGTTTTGAGAACTCCGTATGCCTTATCAGGGGCTGGAGGAATAGTGATTGCCTAATTAGATGGCATGCGTTATGACCTAATCAGATAACACGTTTCTGTGCCGTGGTGTGGCTTAATCAGATAACGGTTTTTGCACCGTGGGATGGCTGCTAGTTAATTATTAACCAAACCAGGGTCAGGAATAGGGGGATCGATACAGAACCTATAGGAATACATCACAGAACCACCGTCCTTCGTGAATCGAGTGGGAGGAAGGGAAAGATTTTTTTATCATTCGGAGCTTTCCGAAGCAAGGTGCCGAGACTTTGTTGATTTGGGTTTTACAGGATAAAGCTGTATCAAATTGGAAACCCAAATTGTGGGCAGCATGTACTGGCTCCGGGGGGGGTATTAAGTTCAGACGGCCACCAAGCATTGACTGGAATTGGAGATTTCTGATTAAAAAATAAGACCTCCGTCTTATCTGTATTCAATTTATGATTGTTGGTGGACATCCAAGAGGCGATGTTCACCAGCAGTGGCGAAAATTGGCCATGTAGCTATCAGAGTGGTCTTTAAAAGAAAACACAAGCTGAGTATCATCAGCATAGAAGACCACTCTGACGCCCCAGGATTTCACCACTTTTGCTAGCGGAGTCAGATATACGTTAAAGAAAAGAGGGTTGAGTGCAGAGCCCTGCGGGACCCCCCATGTCAATGGTTTCTCCGTGGAGACAAATGGCCTGAGAAAGACCTATTGCGTTCTGTCCTTCAAGAAGGATTTCACCCAAGCAAGCGGGGTCCCTCCAATGCCCACATCGCAGAGACGATCCAGCAGGATATCGTGCGAGACTGTATCGAATGCTGCGGATAGGTTGAGGAGGACCAACATGGCCTCCTCTCCCCTATCCACACACTCGCGAATTGACTCAGATACTTCCAATAAAGCCGACTCTGTACTGAAGCCTGGCCTGAAGCCCGACTGGGAGTCATGTAGCAACTGGTTAGATTCTAGGTATCCAGACAGTTGCTCCTGTACCACCTTCTCCAAAAATTTTGCTGGCTTGGGGAGGAGTGAGATTGGCCGGTAGATACTGAAACCTAATGGATCAGCATCTGCTTTTTTTAAGATCGGTATCAACATTGCATTTTTCCACACAGAGGGGAAGAGGCCAGAGGGCAGGGAGGTATTCCATATTTGCAACAAAGGATTAATCAGTAACGGGGCCATATCACTCAGAATCTGTGCCGGGGCCGGGTCAAGCGCGGAGCCCGATTTACATTTTAAGGACAGAGACAGAGCATATTCTTCAGTCAAGGGTTTAAATGAGGGAAGCACTTCATCATGAGTAATACCCTTATCTGCAGTAACCGCTGTCCGGTTCAGATTGATTATTGCCGTGATGTTAGCGATCTTCTCGTGGAAAAAATCTGACAGACCATCACAAAGCGATTGACTCGGGGCAATGGAGCAAGCCAAGGCAAAGGGGTTAGCAAATTCTTTAATAATATTGAAAAGGGTCTTAGTTGAATTTTCCGCCATTTTAATTTTTTCTGCAAAATGATCTTTCATAGTACTGTGCTTGAGTTTATGGAACTCTTTAAGAGCCGATCTGTAGAGGGCTTTGGCTGCCGGGTCGTAAGTCCGGCGCCAAGCACGCTCCAGTTTTTTACATCTGCTTCTATCCTCCCGTAATTTCACTGTGAACCAAGGAGCCGAAAGCTTGGATCTTAGGGAGGCAAGATACTGCAATGGCGCAATTTGATCAATAGCGGCGGAAAGATCATTGTTGAATTTGGATACCTCCGCATTCAGGTCACCCGACAGTGGTCCTAACCTACTCATATAAGTTTGTTCCAAGGCCTTACATGTGACCTTAAGCCATTTTCTGCCCTGTTCTCTGATTTTAGATACCAAATTGGGTGACCAAGGTGAGGTCACTTCAAACGGGATCAAGAAGTGGCCAGACCACGTGAGAGGCAGAGAGGGAAGCACCTTGAGGTCAACCCAGTTAGAAAAGACCAGATCAAGGGTGTGGCCTGCTAAATGTGTAGGACCCCTGACCCACTGGATCAAATTCAGACCTATCATAGAGTCCAGGAATTTGTTGGCACGCAAACAGCTGCTTACATCAAAATGAAGGTTAAAATCCCCTAATACTGTGAAATGGGGATGTGACTAGGAGTGAGAATCTGTGCATCTTGCTCACGTTGCTACTGGATTCAAGCTAGCATAAATGTTATCTCATGGCCACTTCATGTCAATAGATGATTTTAAGAAAGTTGAGTATTTGTTCGGGGCTGTGGGCCTCCACAAATAACAATAGTCCTTCTAAGGAGGATGGATTGGGTCCAGTCTAGAGGAGACATCGATGCCAGAGAGTGCTCCGCCCCATGCCACCCTGGCAGAATAGCCCATCCTGCCAAAACCTAGCCCCTTTTGTCACACTGTATGGGAGGAATACACAAACCCCAAACATAGGAGAAATTCAAGGTACATGACCCAGGACAGTGGCAACATGCACTAAATGGTTAGGACAAGAAAATGGAAACGTTATAAAAGCTTTAACTTATAATCTGACTTAAGGAGAATTGTTAAATGTAATTTATTTCAATCAAAACATAACATTTCTACCTGCTACCAATCAAAAGTTAGCACTTGTAAGGTAACCAAATGGTATCCTGAGGGTGGGGGTAGACCTTACAGTAGTGGAAAACTAATTGAGATGTTTATCACTACCCGGACAAGTAAAAGCACATGTCCTACTTTTTAAACACAATGCATCCTGCCCTATAGGCTGTCTGGAGCCTACCTTATGGGCTTATATGTATTAAAAGCGAAGGTACAGGCCTGGGGTAAGGTTTATTTTGCCAGGACTAACTGGCAGTTTAAAACTGAAAAGGCTGCAACAGCAGGCCGGAGGCATGGTTTGAAGTGCTACTTTAGTAGGCACACGCTGAGTACTGCAGGCCCACTAGTACCATTTATTTTGCAGACCCTGGGTACATGTAGTACCATGTTACTAGGGATTTATTAGCAATATGGATGATCCAATCAGGTGGGGGGCAATTTTACCATGTTTAAGGGAGTGAGCACAAGTACTTTAGTTCGGGTAAGCAGTAGTAAAGTGCATTGAGTCCAAAAAAATGAATTTAAGGGAATAAAAGGGGTGAAAACAAAAGGTTTGGGGAAGACACAGCAAATATATATAGATACACACAATTTATTTGTAAACAAAAGCTAACTATGATTTGTGTGAGCTTGCACAGAATGTATCCACAGACGAAGAGAGCACTAGGACTTACACAAGGAGGAACAATAAAAGCATACCATCCCTGGGCATTCATTGCATCCAGCATAGCACATGAGCTCCTCTGAAGGTCTCCAAGAAGCCTATCAGGACACGTCATAAATACCTTCCCAGTAAGGAACACTGGTCTGCTGCAGAATTCTGTCACTAGCAGGGATCTCCTTCCAGCAATGGACCAGGTTGGATAAACAAGAACTGATGTAGATTAAACACTGTCTCAAACTTCAATCAGTATTGTCCTAGAGAGAGGATATTTTGAGTATTGGCATCAAGAGTGCTTATTCTAGCTATTTTCAAAATCATGTTTTCTTTTTAAATGCTAATGGTACAATACCAGCATTTTCCCATCAAGTAGTAGGACTCTCAAGTCACTTTAAACTTCCTTCTCTGAGGACTCTACACCAAGCAAAGTGCATTGCCATCTGCATGAATTGGTGACATTAAAAAGTAAGCTTTCGTAATTCCAGGAACTCAGCTGCATCCTACGGTGAACATAGCTTCCATCAAGCACTGATGAAGAATATATTGTAGAGTGTCTTACTGGACTGTTGGACTATGAAAAATGAATGCTGCATTACACTATGGCAACTTGTGACATCCTTAGTTCTGTTTAATAAATGATATAGCTAGTAAATGGTATTAAGGTATTACAGAGGACTAATAATGTCACAATCACTGCTGCCAGAGCAGGCAGCCAAGAGGAAAGGCAGGTCACAAAGCACAATGAAAACAAAGTGTGGCTTTTTCTTCTTCTACTCTGTTTTTCTTTTCTGGATGAACAGTAAGAAGCAGAAAGGAGAGTGTTAGGCAACATGCAGACACAATCTCTCTGCATGTTTCTATGCATTCTAAGCTACAGCATTTTACTTTTTCAATCTGACTTGTGCTACACTGATGATTCAAATATTTGTTTGTAACAAATATCTAACTGCTTTTAGGTTTGTTTATAAATAGTATGTAAAAAGCACCGCTAAGGGTATAAGTTGTATTTGTGGAACGGTTATGATGTGACCATGTATTATGAGGAATAAAGTACCCCCTCTCTACATTTAAACGACAATGCAAGTCACATCAGAGATCACCTTAGGCCTCTTTCTTTTATGGTCACAGGATTCCTGAGTACATTTCAATATCCTGATATTGTACAGAAGTGGGTACTTTATCCCATATTTGTTCAGATGTGTGTAGATTAATTTTAAAGAAGATAGAAGTGACATCAAGTTGCCTTCTGGCTCAGGCAGCAGGCACCTGATGAACACCTTTTCTCCAAAACAGTTAGACAAGAAATGCTGGTGGCACACAAATTTTCAAACTGGAAGAAGGGAATAAAATACAACCTCATAACACTTTCATCCACACAGAGAACCTCTGTTGCCTTATAGGAGATGGGCACACTTTTCCTTGTCACTGAGAACAGGTTCACATTACCATGACTAAAGCAGCAGCACCTGAGAAGCCTATGAGCTGAAAAGAGCAAGTGCACCTTTCAGGCTGCACTAGACCAATATTGTGTGGTGCAGTAGAGTGGAAGCGATTGTTGTAAATTGTAATGTTATAGAATATAGTGCCGTAGAGTAGAGTGAGGTACAGTGGAGTTGCCTACAGTGGAATAGAGTACAGCAGAGTGCTGTGGAGTGGTGTAGAGTGGATTGCTGTTCAGTGAGGTGTTGTACAGTGGAGTGCTGTAAAGTGAAGTGGCATAAAGTGTAGTGGCATATATTGCAGTGGTGTACAGTGACTTGGCGTAGAGTGGAGTGAGGTACAGTGTAGTGGCCTAAAGTCAAATACTGTAGAGTGGAGTTGCGTAGAGAGGAATAGCATAGATTTCAGTGGTGGACAGTGGAGTAGCATTGAGTAGCGTACATTGGATTGACGTGGGGTGGAGTGAGATATACTGCATTGGCATATAGTAGAATAGCCTAGGCTGTAGTGGCATAGAATCAAGAGGCATAGAGTGGAGAGTTGTAGAGGGGATTATCATAGAGTGGAGGGTTGTAGAGTCAAGCAGGGCAGAATATAGTGGGTACACTGTAGTGGCATACAATGTAATAGTACCCTGTAGAGTAGCTGCAGAGTGTAGTGATGTACAGTGTAATAGCATAGAAAGGAGTGGCGGAGAGAGGAGTGGCATATAGTGGAGTAGCACACAGTAAAGTGATGTAGAGTGGAATAACAGCAACTTTAGTGGCATACAGTGTAAGGATGTAGAGTGGAGTGGCAAATGGTGGAGTAGAGTGGCATAAAGTTCAGTGTTGTAGAGTGGAATAGAGGAGAGTGCATTAGCTTAGAGTGAAGCGATGTAGAGTGGAGAGGCATGCAGTTGAGCAGCATAGAACGTAGTGTTGTACAGTGTAATACCATACACTGGATTGTTGTAAAGTGGAGTGGCATATAGTTCAGTGGCGTACAGTGGAGCGGAGTACAGTGACAAGGCGTACAGTGCAATAGTGTACAGTGTAATGATGTACAGTGAAGTGGTACTCAATGGGAGTGCCACAGAGAACTATAGAATAGAGTGTATTGTTGTAGAGTGGAGTTGCGTACAGTGTAGGGGCCTACAGTGGAGTGGCATAGACTGGAGGGTCATACAATGGAGAGACATAGAGTATAATAGTCTAGAGTAAAGTGGTATAGTGTGGTGTAGAGTCGACTGCAATGGATTAGCATAGAGTTGAGTGCTGTATATTGGAGTGACGTAGAGTGGAATGGTGTGGAGTGTAATAGTTTAGAGTGGAGTGTGATAGAGTGGAGTGACATAGAGTGAAGTGTGTTAATTAAAACAGACGTCACAGGAAAGAGTGCAAATGGATGTAGCTGTAATGTGGCAGAATATACATTATGATGTGTAAATGGTAATTGTTGTTAGTATGTGTGAACAGTGTAAGTAGGGTTAGAGTTATAAGTTTTGCAAAACTGATTTATATATTTTGCCACTGAATACTGTTATGTTTACGCGTTAAGTTTGTAGTACAATGCAGTACATGTGGATGAAAAGTCAGTATGTTATTGGCTAATGGCTGTATTTAGGAAAGATAAAATGTAGTCATGTAGCTTTTATGACAGATTTGGTGTGTCTGTGTTTTGCTGTGCTGTAAATTAGGGTCTTAGATATAGGTAAGAAGTAGCTTTCATTGTTGTGTCCTTACTATCACTGTATTAATGAAGTAATAGAGATAGAAATGTATTTCTATATATTTTTTATTTTATCAGTCTAGAGAGTACATCACAGTATTTTTATCTAGCGACTAATTTGTGTGTATTAGTACTCCACTAGATAGATGTTTTTATGTATGTTCAAATATGTTAAAAATTTAAAATACAATTTAGTACACTATATTTTCAAAATATAATGTATTATAATGTTTTAACATTTTTTTATATTTGGTGTTGGTACTGCAGTACTCTCGAGGCAATAATGTGGTAATCTGTACTTTAAAAAAAAAAGAAATATAGAAACATATAAATATTTTTCCCTACCTATTACCAGTTTACTAAGGTGGTAATAGATAGGGGAATAATACAAACCTAATACTTACTTAGACACAGCCAAACGGTAGCTAAAACATCTTGGCATCCTCTAACTTCTGTAAAGGCAGTTATTAGTCAATAACTTAATGACTTGTCATAGCTATGTGCTGCTGTACTTCAGCAAAATACCATGACATTTTAATGAAAATACAGTGACAACAGATATCATTAAGATTAACTTACTTACCTGTAGTACCCAAAGGGTTCAGATGCACACCGTAATGTCTAATTCTGCCAAATTTAATTTACAGCCATTGAAAAGTGTTTATGCAAAATGCATTGGGGGGGAGGTCAAAGCCTAATTTGGCACCCTCTTTTTTTCTTTGCACTCTTTTGACCAATCATCCCAAATCTTTCCATCATCCTCCAATACAGCAGGAAGAACAGGTTTGGAATTTTTCAGAAAGTTTAATAAAATTGGTGGCTAAGGGCCCGAATACAATGGCGTTGGGACCACCTCCGACAGCCCGTAAGTGGTGGTCCCACAGCCAATGCAGAAGAGAATACCACCTGCTAAATTAGGAATGTCGGGGTGGAAGGACCATCCGGCAGTAATCCAATGGGCTCAGGGAGCCCATCAGACAGTCTGTAGTGCCTATGGCACCGCTATAGGCAGTACAATGTTCTTTTCCACTGGCCCTTTCATGGCAGTGAACCTGCCATGAAAAGGCTGGCGGAAAGGGACATTGGAGGCCCCTGGTGGGCCCACCTTACTCCCTGGCCCCCAGGCATGGAACCTGCGGTGCACCTCTGGTGATCCCCTACATATCATTGCACCAAGTGGCAGGCACCTCATGGTGCCTGCCACATAGGGCAGGCATATGTTAAGTGTCCCTTTTTTTCATTGCGTTGGGTGCTGCAGCCAGCAGCATCCACCACAATGCATCCAACACCGCCGTGGTGGTGATCGCATCCAACACCTACTGTGGGACCGCCAACAGCCTGTCGGACAGTCCCAATCCCCGATAGGGTGGATGGCTTATACTATTCCTTCTCCTACTCAAAACATTTCTGCCAAAACAAAAAGGTATGTGGAGCATAATGAATTCAAATCAACTGTACAAATTCTCTTCTTTGATTAAATATATTATTGACGGATCATTTGGATTTCAAATTGGGCCACTCAACTCCCGACATTTGATCCTACTTAGGGAGAGCCCCATTGTTATGTTACATATTACATGCAGAAATTGGAAATATTGAATATTCCAGAAATACGGTACAATGAACTTTTAGGTTGCATAATGTGTTCCTTTTTCTTTAGGTTATTTGCCCAGGGATATATTTTTCTACTCGAAGGTCTACTGCAGTTTCAGGCTAATCCCACTCTTAGGATGTCACTTGAGAAGGGCCCCTTGAACATCACCTGATTTTTTCGAGTTAATGTTAGAGCCTTGTGCAATATGTATGTAAGTTCCACAGACTAGTGCATCTATTGATTGTAGTTTTTGCTAGATATTGGTATCTACATTACTCATCATTTATTACATATATTTTGAGGTTTTTCGTAACTTTGTTATCAACTGTATTTGGTTCCAGGGCCTTCCTCCAGCATCTTTACATGCTATTTCCTGGTCTCTACCATATTGAAGTCACCAGCTCTAAAAAACATTTGCGACCTCTTTATATTCTTTACTAGGTTGGTTGTATAGTACTTACTAGCTCCATACTTTTTGTTTCATTTTTGGGATACACTTCTCTAACTACTTAATCCTTTGTTTCTGTACTGTATTTCTAACATTCCACTCATGGCCCACAAGGATCTAAGGACCAGATGTACGACCGCCAACTTGTGAGTAGCAAATTGCTTTGTATTTGCGACTCCCAATTCGAGACTCGCAAATTGGGATGCAGAGCATTGTGTAAGACACTGTTTGCGATTCCCAATGGGGTCACAAATTGCATGCCTCATGCATATTAACGAGGCAAGCACAATTGACGACCCCATTAAGTATGGTTGGCACTCCCAGGGCTGGTAGCCTGCTGGGGTCAGCAATTGTGGCCCCAAAACATTCTTACATACCTTTTAGAGTCGCTATTAGGAAGGGAATGCCCCTTCCTAATAACGATTCGCCAATCCTGTTTTGCAAGTCGCAAATTGATTTGCAATTTAGAAAATAGGATTAGTACATGGGCCACAGGTTTTTTGCAGGCGCAAATGGGTCTAAAACCCTTTTTCGCCTGCAAAAACCTTAGTACATCTGGCCCTCGGTTTCTTGTCACAAATTGACACTTTGGGTTAAATTATACAGAGTTCCTTCCTGGTGCTACGCTGTTGATCAGATTACACATTGCACTGAAATTTTGTGGCCTTTAAGAAGTCATATGCTTGATGAAACTCATGTTTGCTGTTGATTGTGACGACGTGTATGCTGTATCTTGCTGAACACTTCATGTGAAAATAAAGATCAAATTGGACTCAATATACAAGAATCCTTATTTTTTTAGACATGACATATGTCTTTCTTGGACTGCCTTATAAGTTCTTTTGTATATATTCATATTATTGACTTTGCTGTCAGACTAATATATGAAAGTAACAATTGATGGACGTAATGGTGAACAATGCAAACATTCATCCCCATTCACAAGGATCTGAGTTTGATTCATCATTCCTTTGCTCACCACGCCACCCTAGTTGGGACCCATCCATATGCGAATCAGTTTTGACTCTGTTCCTCATGGGAACAGTCCAACCCGAACAGCCAAGCTAGGTCCTCCGTGGACCAGAAACAAGAATCCTGGAACTGGTTTCGGGGCACTGAGTAGCTGCAGATTCAAAGTAAAATTCTTTCCGGCAAAACTCACAGCTCAATCATTGAAGGTCCCATCCAAGTGAAATGTTTAGAAGCATTTTTCTGGTGCCAGGATTCTCTTCCTCCAAGTTGACAATGGCCTTTTGTTCAGTATCTATTGCACTGTGTGATGCAGTTAAACTTTTTCCAGAAATCAGTCTAAACTCTAAACTGGTCACTACTTTGCAATTGGGCAAAAGGAGCCTACATCCACTGTACTGTCACTCAAAGATATATATATTTATGGAACCTTAGCTAAGTAACAGCTGGTCGTGATTCAAATATTCCTATGGCAGGGGCACAGACAGGGAATGTACGAATGGATACACATGTTTAAACAATTTCTATAGACAATTGAACTTCAGAGTAAGGGAAAATACACAGTCAATTTTTAACAGGTATAGAGATGATTAAATCTGTTCTGCAACCATTAAGAAAGGCTCGCAAAAACAAGCCTTGGCTACATGTCTGGGTGTGCTTGTACTGAACCTCCAGGCATTTCTGATAGTCTAATGGACAATTACCCAGGCATTACGTATGCAGGTTGGTTGAAAATTGTGCTGTACAATGATTTCACAGGAATATATATGTGTGGTAAAACCGAGGATGTCATCTTTTGTAACATTAGGAGAAGAATCATAGCATCACTACATTGAAGTGTTTGCAGTAACCTATTTTTCATAACATGGACTTGATGTGCTTCTTGGAAGCAGCCATATCATAATAAAAACTATGTTTTTCAGTGTTATTTATATTATAATGATATTTTTTTGCCTTTTTAAGACACCTCCCACATAAGCGCCCAATCACTGGTGGGTGCAGTCAGGCTGTGAGTTCTTTGGTCATGCATTATGCCTGACATTATATCATTTTTAGCTGTCTATTATCTGCAATTTTGCCTTGTTTTAGCAGGAACCGGCTGTTATTATGCCCTGTGGTTTATCCTGCAGACACTAAACAAACAACATGTACATTGTCCAAACTGTTTACTTAGTCCACTTGCACGCAATACTGCTCTGACCAGTATTTGGCCATGCCCGGTATGCATTGGCCAAATGACATGACAAATCTCCAAGTCTTGTCCCAGACCACATAACCTCCCAGTGCCCCCATAACATGGCCTTCAGTGGACAGTAGGACTAAAGCTGGACTATCATACCTGACCTTTGTTCACACCCCTATATCCAGTTCATGCTTGCCTTGCCTTGAACGATGAGCTGCATTTGATGAAGCTATGGCCATGACCTGTGCCGGAATCTCCTTTGTTTCAGTCTTGGGCATGCTCAAAGAGGGCTAGGAACAAGCTGCGGTTTACAGTGAAGTCTGTCAAACCCTGTATCCAGGTTTCTTGCCCCAGTGCCTGAGAGGAACAAGGGGTGACATTCAGCCACACTTTGTCTCCCGCGGCACGGACCCAAGGATCATGTAGCCAGTTCTATGTTTATATTTTTATGAAACTTTTCGTGACCTCCTTTTTGAAGCTAGCCATAAATGTGATATTAATTGGCAAACCACTCCTCTCAGTTTGTGTACTCCAGACCTTTGATGTGACTCTTTTAAGAAGGTATCTTGAAGTTATCCCCAGAAACAGTACTTTTTATTCTTTTGGATATCCTTATCTTGGGGTTGAAAATTCTGTTGAATATAACTCGAGAAGATGTCTAATTATTCCGACTAACAACATATTGTACTACTATAGAATGTCTGTGATTGACAGCGATTTTTTAGGTAACATTTATTGCAGGGAAAGTATGATTGATTCAATAGACCAGAAGAATCGACTGCTTTTACGACTTATACGTTGGTGATTTTCTTGTCATTATTTGTTTTATGAAGTTCTGAAAATCATGCTCAAGATTTATGGATATTTATTAATAAAAAATACGTTATTATAAATCACATATATGATAACAAGAATCACAATGGTTTTGTTTCCACCACAAAGATTGATGGACTGAGTCTATGTTATCTGATGACCTATGTGCTTTGTTATGGTATAGAATGCACATATAGTGTTTGAAAGAAAGAAATTAGGAACTAGTGTTTGAAAACCATGGACATAGACGGACTAGTGACAGCACAGACTATAGTGAGACAGGAAGCATGATACAAAATTATTTTATTAAATTTTCATTGTAATAAAAAGCACAGTTGTCATTTGGATATACATAGTTATTGTGTGCATGCCTTCATTAGATATGTGACTAGTTGTCTACATATATAGACTACTGTTGTCAGATCCTATACAGTTTTTATAATGGTGTAACTAGAATTGGGATCTATACAAGGCTGATTTTAGAGATATTTATACATTAAAACATGGCTGAATATGTCAACTATGCACATATACACTTTTTGTGGTGGACTTTGTGTACAAGTTGAGTAAATTGTTTACATCTCATATTGCACTTCATCTGTAATATGGTAAACCTTTCAATCTATTTCCCTACAGTTGGCTGCAGTCAGAAAAGGAAATCCCATCTAATCTTCGGCTGCATGGAAGGCTTTCGGATGCACGGCACCCAATAAGAGCAGAAGGGGAGAATGAAATAGGGAAGAAGCCTATTCCTCATGTGGACAACTACAGCTTCTTTAAAACTCAGATGGAGCCACCTCTTCCAACTTTTCTACCAGAAGCAGTATTTAAACCATAGAAGAAGGCCAGGGTTTAAGACTGACATTTTGTATTTGGCTTTCCCAAACTGTCCTTTGTTTATTCTGCCCTTGCGAAAATCAGCTACTTCCAGAAGGCAGTACTGAATTGTATGATGCATTTCTTGGCTGGGCAGGAAACATTCCTATTGTCTCTAGTGAACTGACAAATGCCTTTTGGGTAGTTAACTCAGAAGGTGAAAACACATTTTACTGCCCTGCTATAATCTCAATCTGCCCACCATATTGATACGACTTGCCTACTGTCCTCCTGGATTTCCTCTTTTTCCTCAGGCAAACACCCCACTCTTACCTATAGTATTTTATTTGTTCTCTCTCCCCATACAACTGCTCTCTTCCATGAATCATCCAAATGACGAGGTGCCAAGGACTTGAATTATCTTGTCTGTGCAAAGAGGTAGTATGCCCTCCACTACACGTGGTCTTGAATCCATCTCTTCAGCCAGTAGGCCACAATATAAAGACTTGAGTAGTGGTTATTTGACTTTCACCTGTTACTTCTTTATTGTGTATTGTACTTCATTAGCTTTCCTTGGAGTGTGTCATACCATCCCACACCAAGTTTATAAACCTACCATGCAGTAAGGAATTATTTTATCATATGGGATCACTCTGAAGAGTGTGCATGGTGAAGGATATACTCCAACACATGCATAACATTACATTCAGAATTTACCTTGTAAATTACACCTTATGTGAGAAACTGAGGTATTAGTTGAGGGGGAATATTTCTCTTCTCTTGACTTTTCGTATTATGGTGCACTATTAAGGAAATACACCTAGAGACTGTTTTCAAGGCAGTGCTCCAAAATAATATATTGCTTGCCATAAATTGGGGTGTGATATCACGAGATTTACATCTAGTAGCCGTTTGCTTAACCGAATGGCCCGCATAACGTCCATCTAATCGGGACAGTAGGAGGCCCAGCAGTGTCTATGGGGCCGGTGGAGGTCCTGGTTTTGGAACAAGGCATAGCCGAGTAGAGCCATTGACTTTTGTGTGTGGTCCATGCTCCATTTGGCGCACTTTCGTTCCCCTGGCTGATGGGAGCCTGTGGTGTACATGAATAAAGGAGGTGAGGCGAGCCCTGAATTCTATCTCTAATCTTTATTCAGTCAATTCTCCATATATTGTGAATATTTTACCCACAGGTTCCCAGTCGCTTGAGGGAGAGGACTCCTACTGACGATCTTAAATACAGATTGGGGACATTAATAATTCAGGTATCAGGGGTCCAGAACAATTACCCATTACAATTGTTTTTTTAAGTTTTAAAAGAAAAAGTTTATTGAAAAATGGATTGCAATACATAAATCATAATATTCGTAATGCAAAGAAAAGCAATCATGGCAAAATAAGAATAGAAGTACAATATAAAGGGAAAAAAGAGAAGAGGAGAAAAAAGAAAAGAGGAGAAAAAAGAAAAAAGAATAAAGGAGACAGAGAGAGGGGAAAGCAGGAAAAAGAAAAAAGAGGGAGGAGGGAAAGAAGAAGGAGTCACAGAACAAAAATTCTAATAAAAAATGCAGTAAGAATACAAAATAAGTAGAACTTCAACCAAAGCTGTTACATAATAAAGAGAAATATCCATGAAAAATATGAAACTGGAAAATGTAAACAGATCATGGAGGTTTCAAAACATCTTCACGAGAAGGGGTATATAATGGATAAGATTTAGCAGTAATATTCAAAAATTCAGTAACAGGTAACCATAATAAATCTCGTTTGATGGCAAGTTGAACAGGATAAACGTAAGCTCTGTCAAGTCTATGGTTGTAGCAACTACCATACCACCAAGCCTGAAAAGAGACATTTGCAGTATTCTTCCATGACTTAGTGATTTGTTGAAAAGCTACTGCTAAGAGAAGATCTATAATGGAAACATTGGAAGTGTGGGAGGACCATATATCTGCTAAACTGCCCAGAAAAATGTGGGAGAGGGAAAATGGAAAGTGAGTGGAGAAAATCAAATTGATTTGTTGCCAAACTTTAGACCAAAAAAGGTGAATCAAAGGACATGTAAAAAGCATATGTTTAAGATCCGCAGATGTATGAGGACAGGACCAACAGGAAGAGGAGATAGATGAATCAATAGTATGTAATTTGGAAGGAGTAATAAGAAGTTTATTATAAACAAAAAATAGCGTTTGAGTGGTGTTGGCTGCTCTAGAGGACTTCCATAATTTATTCCATATATCATGCCATAAAGGGATATCAAAGGAAACATTCAAATCAGATTCCCAAGCAAGCTCAGTTTTAGATTCATCACGAAGAGGAGAAACACTCTGTAATTTCGTATAGATCTGAGAAGCTGAAGAAGAAGATAAGAGAAATGGAATAGTAAGAGGAGAAGATAATGAAGGAGGGGGAGGAGAGGCAGAGAGAGAATTATAACC
This sequence comes from Lissotriton helveticus, assembly GCF_964261635.1. NCBI lineage: Eukaryota > Metazoa > Chordata > Amphibia > Caudata > Salamandridae > Lissotriton > Lissotriton helveticus. The sequence goes on from NC_136069.1 coordinate 1,617,519,981, forward strand.
AGATTGAAGAGCCACACACAATTGGTTATATTTAGGAAGGAAAGAATCAGGAAGAGAAAAGCAAGAATGGAGAGAAGAAAAAGGAAGACAGGAGCCATCCTGAAAAAATTGATGAATCCAAAAGAGACCAAGAGAATGCCAATCAATCCAGAAGACCTTTCTATTGTTTATTTTAATCAAGGGGTTATACCAAACGGAGGATTGTAAAAAACGATCACAGACATCAAGACCATGGAGAAAGAGAGGAAGAAAGATTTTTCTAGAATTTTTAAGAATAGGTAGAGACAATTTCGGTGGAATATTTTGTAAAGAGACAAATTCTTTAAAGGTAAAGGGATGAAAGAAAGAAGATTCAAGTGTGACCCATAAAGGAAAAGAGGAAACATCAGCGGAAGAATGTAATAGACAAGAAACAGAATGAGAGAGAAAAAAGGAAGCATGATAAGACGAAAAATCTGGGAAATTAACTCCACCGAAACATTTAGGGCGTTTCAGTTTGGCAAAGGACATCCTAGGTTTTTTATTTTGCCATAAGAATTTTGACAGAATAGAGTAAATGGATTTATAACAAGTTTTAGGGATATTAATGGGAAGATTAGAAAGAAAGAATAAAATAATTGGGACCAACATCATTTTAATAGAATCCAATCTACCCCACCAGGAAAGAAACAAAGGATACCATCTATTAGTGGAATCAGTCAAAGTAGTCAGCAAATTTGTAATATTTAGGGCAACGGTGTCTTTAATAGAGGGGGTAAACCAAAGACCCAAGTATTTTATTTTAGAAGAGTTCCAATGAAAAGATGAGGTTGAAAAATCAGTTTGAAAACAATATTTATTGAGCGGGAGAATTTCACATTTGTCAACGCTAAGCTTATAACCTGAAACTTCTGCAAAGGACGATACTTCGGATAAAAAGGATGGGACAGAAGTTTGAGGATGGGAAATAAATAAAAGAATATCATCCGCATAAGCATATAGCTTCAATTGCTTTTCACCGTATGGGAACCCAGAGATGTCTGTGTTTATTCTAATCCGGGATAAAAAGGGTTCTAACGCTAAAATAAAAAGAAGAGGAGAACGAGGACAACCTTGCCGAACACCGCGAAGAAGAGGGAAAGAAGAAGAAACTAGACCGTTTACAAAAATAAAAGATCTAGGAGAGGAATAAAATAACGATATATAAGAAATGAATTTAGGACCAAAACCAAACCAAGATAAAGTAGATAGCATAAAAGACCAGTTGACTCTATCGAAAGCTTTCTCAGCATCTAGTGCGATAGCAGCCAAGGAGCGAGGAAAGGAGGGGGATTTACTGAGAACATTAAAGAAAAGACGAGTGTTATCTGAGAGATGACAACCTTTTATGAAACCACATTGTTCTCGACCAATGAGCTGAGGAAGAATTTTATCTACACGTAAAGCTAAGATTTTTGCCAAAATTTTATAGTCTAAATTAATTAAAGAAATAGGCCGATAGTTTTTGCAAAGAGTGGGATCCTTATTATCCTTGGGAAGAAGACAAATTAATGCTTCTTGAAACGTACCCTCAGATCTTTGGGAGGAAATAAAGGAAGAAAATAACTGATGTAATTTAGGGATAAGGAAAGAAGAGAAATGAGAGTAAAATTCTATTGAAAATCCATCCGGACCAGGAGCCTTGCCTCTTTTAAGAACTCGGATTGCCTCTAATATGTCTTGAGGAAGAATATCTTTATCGAGGGGCGAAAAATCAATATCGGACACTGAAAGGGGAGGAATGGATGAGAGGTAAGAGTCAATAAGGGTAGAAGTGGGAGGAGATTCAGGGGTATAAAGATTTTGATAACATTTAGAAAATTCTTCCAAAATATCGTAATTTTTATGTAAAGATACATTAGAAGAAGACACGATGGAATCAATTTTCGTGCGCTCTTTTTTAACTTTAAGGTAATTAGCAAGACCATTACCTGCTTTATTTTGCGAAGAATAAAATTTGGCACTAGATTTAAGTAACATCAAATTGGCAGAATTGGTAGAAAGTTTATTAAAGGAAAGTTTTGCAGAAATAAGTTGAGTTAGAACAGAAGAAGATTTGGATGAAAAATAAGAATGCTCAAGACGTTTAATTTGAGATGTCAGAGAGGAAATAGAGTTAGAGACCAGACGACATTTCTTGGCAACGTATGAAATAATGAAGTCCCTAGAGGCAGCCTTAAAAGTGTCCCAGAGTAAATAAGGAGAAGTGTGAGGAGATTCATTTTCAGTAAAAAAGCGGGAGGCAAAATCAGGGAAAGCAGTAGTGAAGGAAGGGTCTAAAAGAAGAGAATTATTAAATCTCCAACGTTGTGTACCCGTAACAGGAGGGAGTAAATCAAGACCTAGGGAGACAGGAGCATGCTCGGAAATTAAAATAGAACCGATGTCTGAGTGAGTAATGTGTTGAGTCAAAGCTTTAGAAATAAAAAGGTAGACAATTCTAGATTGAGATGAGTGAACGGGAGAGAAAAAAGTGTATTCTTGTAAAGTAGGCTTACAAAGCCTCCATGAGTCAACCAGAGCTCGCTGGGAAATAGTGTTTGTAAATTGAGTGTGTGCATGAGAGGGAGAAAAACGTGAGGAAGATTTCCTGTCAAGAAACTGGTCCATAACCATGTTGCAATCCCCGCCAAGAATAAAATAATCATCCGTATACTGCATGGAGGAGGAAAGAATTTGGGGCCAAAATAACTTATCAGGAGCATTGGGAGCATAAACATTGAAAATAGTAAGAGGTATTTTATCAACCAATAAAGATACAATCACCCACCGACCCTCATTATCCGAATGTTGGGAAATCAATTGAACATTCAAACGTTTATAGCATAAGACTGCAACCCCATTACGTTTACCCGAACCAGGGGAAGCAAAAACATGGCCCACCCAATTACGACGCAGTTTAGGGATTTCAACATCTTTAACATGAATTTCTTGTAACAGAGCTATATCAGCTTTCAAATGAGCTAAATGGGACAGAACACGTTGTCTCTTAATAGGAGACCCCAAACCTCTAACGTTCCATGTAATTACATTAATCGACATTTAAAGTAAATAAGAAACATATGCAAAATGCAAGAACAATGAAATAAGAACATGAGCATATAATAACAAGTTAACCACAATAAAGGAAGGTAAAAGAAGTAGAAAGAGATAGGAGAAGATGGTGAAAGGAAGGAGAGAAAAAACTGAGGAGATAAGTTAGAAAATACTGCAAAGGGAGAAAAGTGAGAAGAGAGGAAGACTGAAGAAAGAGAAAGGAAAGAGAGAAAGGAGAGAGAAGAAAAATACAGAAGAACAGACGGAGAAGAAAATACAGAAAGAGAAAATAGAACATACGTGGAGAAAAATAATGTAACAAAAGACATACCACAAGAAAACAGAGAGAACAGGGGTGGTGGAACCACATAAGGGAGACGGAATGCTGAACAGGGAACTCCAAAGCGGGATCATGAGGAGGGACCACAACACATCTTACCTAAAAAAGAGAAATATGAGGAAAAAGAACAAGGTGAGTATTGAAACGCATACTGCAAGGGAAGACAAGAAAAATCAACAAACGAATAATACAAAAATCACCACACCGTACAACAGAGAGAGAGAAACAGTGATAAAAGATGACAAAAATTTGTAGAGAAGAAAAAGTAAGTCTTCATGGTCGAGGAACTTCCATAGATTTGCCATTGCAGTTGTCCAAAAATTTCTGAAGAAGAGCAGGGTCGTCATAAGTAGTCGTCTTATTATTGTAAGTCACTCGGAAGAGGCAAGGATGGAACAGGCCATATCTAGCATTCAAACTGCGCAGAGCAGGTCTCAGGTCCCAAAACTTTTTTCGACGATCTGCAGTGACTTTAGCATAGTCTTGGGCAAAAAAGAGAGTAGAACCATTCCAAACCAGTTTCCCACGTTGTTTCACAGCATGCAAGACTTTGAGTAACTCTGTGTATTCCAAAAAATAAAGAATAACACATCTGGGTTTCGAAGAGGCGGAAGTTGACGTAGAAGCTGAACCAAGACGATGAGCGCGCTGAATATTCAAAGGAGGAGTATCAGGAAGACCCAAAAGGGTTGGTAGGAAAGACTGAAAAAAGGATATTGGGTTCGGACCTTCAAGACCTTCAACCAAACCATAAATACGCAGGTTGTTGCGTCTATTACGGTTTTCCAATTGCTCAATCTGCTGTTTAAGATGAGATATCTCCTTAGACATGAGAGGGACCTGAGTAACAAGTCCTTGAACTGAGTCCATACGATGTTCCAAATCCCCAACTCGTTGTTCAGTAAGGGACCATGAGGACTCCAAATTTTGTAGACGGGTATTCGTCTCTTCCATATGTGGCTTAAGGGCACGAATTTCCTCTAGAAGGAGCTCCATCGATATTGAGGAAGAGAAAGTAGTGGGAGATGGCGGGTTAACTTTCACTCTTTTGCCCGGTGCAGTCGGTGACGTCGGGAGTGCTTTAGTATTTGATTTCGAGCTGGTGCGAGAACTAGAAGAGGATGCGGAACCCTTAGACACGGGTTAAAGTCCTCCAATCCAGCTTGTTTAGAGGAAAGAGACGAGCCTCGAGGATTTCGAGACGCAGCCATGAAGAGACGTACAAAGATAAGTCCGTCAGGAAAATTATGAGGAGAATCTCAAAATTGTGAGGTAACAATGAAAAAATGAGGCAGTCAGCAGAGAGCAAAATAAAGAGTCAATGAGGAGAAATAAAGGTCAAAAGTACCCAATATAAGAAGAAAAGAGTTGTAAATGCAGAGAAAAATGTTTCCTGAGTGAGAGAAGCATCATGCACAGACTGGAGCGAAAGTCCGCGGTAACGCCGAAAACAAAATGGCGGCCGCAACGTTACGCTAAAGGGAAATAACAAATTGAAGAAAAGAAGGTCGTTGAAATCACCATCAGAGCAGAAATTCGCTGCATTGGAAGCAGCTCAGGTTCCAATGTCCGGGAAGGAGAAATTCCTGGTCCGGAGTGAAGAAATAAGTCCTGGAACCGTGCCGAAACCTCACGTCTCGGCGGAGCTCCCAAGGACAGCGGCCATCTCCGAAGGCTCCGAAGCCACGCCCCCCCTACCCATTACAATTATAAAGCTGGAAGAAGACTTGTGGTCTAGCTACTTGGATCCTCTGTTTATTTACTGCTACATATCCGGCCTACTCCTGACCTCATGAAAGGGTAGCCGTATTTTCTCTGTCCACAAGCAAGGCTGAACAAGCCTCTCCAGTAATGCAGGCAGTTGACACTTCTTGATTCCATTGGGAAAATATTCACCAAGAGTGTTTTCATTCACAAGCAAAGCTGGGCTCATGAAAATAACATAATACCACTATGGGAATCTGGGTTTAAACCAAATAGCGCAAATCTGGATAAATCTCAGGGGCAGCTTTACTGAAGTGTCACCGAACGCAGCGTGACAGAAAGGGAGCAGGGAGCGCCACATCTACAGAGAATTGGCTCTTGCCTTTGCTCTTCGTAGCTCCGGCGCAGAACTTTGCTGCCATGTGCCATGCGCAAACCTTTGCACCATAGTGCAAGAATGTGTGCAAGAGTCTAGCACAGGTTTAATACTGTAGAATCCTCCAAATGGAAATTAAGAGGAAGGCAGGTTTGAAGTTGAAGGTTATTTTCAAGTTTATTGCAAATGAAGATGAACCCATCCAATACCACATCTAAACCAAACAACTGCTCTGTCCCAATTGAATCGTAACATTCCTGCACCATGGCAACAGAATAGCTTGGAGCCACACATGAATGATGTCACTGAGCTTAAAGGAAAACACTAACACATATAACTAATATACAGAATATCACAAATACTAGAAGGATTACCTTCTAGTGCAAAATACTACGCCTAGACAAGTTTTAAAACTTTTCCTACTTTGTATGTATGCTGTACAGAGCAGCCAAAAGTCGGAAAAGAAAGGAGCATGACAACATTTCTCCTGTTAATGCCTGGTTTCAAAAGACGTTATTTATTTTTTCCCACAGACCCTGTCTCACATATTTGCTACATAGGGTTTTGCATCAAAAAGAATGGGTGGTTGCATGGGAAGGCTCATTTAAGACCCCCTTGATGATAAGTAAAGCAATGCGACACTTTGCCCAACTTTGCGGTACTTTTACTCACTTTCCGGTGCAAAGCATGTTTTGGATTGGAAAGCATATAATAAACTTTTTGAGCAGGTTTGCATCACTTTTATGATGCAAATACAGCGCAAAATGATAGCGAATCACCCTCTTAGCATTAGATATGATTCTAGGAAATATGCATCTACATGGGTTATGCCTGTATATGTGGCCTGCATTGATGTTTTGACAGGGTTTGAATGCAAGGATAGACCTACTCTGTGGCAAAAACTTTGCAATTGAATATCCCAAGCCTCTCCTTACATTTTAATTGCACTCTCTATTCTTCTACCCGGTGGAATGTGGAATGTTTTGCTTGAGAGTGATCTTGGGCTTTCCCTGAAAACTGATTTAAGCAAGGTTGTCTGGTCGCTCCATTGTTATTCCCCTGTGCATTCACCATCTTCCAGCTGCACTGAATTAATTGGGAGGAGACGCACTGAAGTCAGGCTCTCGAAACATTCCATCGATGATATAGAGCTTGATCTGACCCCCCCAAAATGTTTGCAACAACTATTGGATTCTTTGCAAAAATATGCCTCCAGTCATTACTTGAAAATCAATACAAAAAAGGGAAGTAATTACGTTTCTGCTCAAGAGCCGTAGAAAGATTAAGACATATAAGTGGTTTGTGGGGAGAGAAGAGATGGAAATTGTTGATACATAGCATTATGTAAGAAAAACCTTTTCCACCAATCTTTCAGATAGAGAGCACATCTCCCACCAGCAGTGTAACGCGCAAGACCAGGTGGTACCCGGTGCTGAACAATTCTTGTGGGAAAAAATATGTGTTTCAAACACATATTTTTGCCATTTTGTCACCCCCCCTCAGTGATGACACCCGGGGCGGCCCGCAGACACCGCACCCCCTTCCTACGCCACTTCCCACCTCTCAAGCAAAGCATTGACCCATGTAAATGTACGTTTATGTTTATACCGGGCCACTGGTTGAAGAAACTTCAATTATTTCCTGTCGGTACACTGTGCAAAAGTTCCCCCAGCATGATTATAAGACATAGAAGTCATACACACAAAATACTGGATTTTTGGCACAAAATGGAGGGAAAACTTTTTAGAAAAATCTGTAATTTACATATGTTTGGCCCCGATTGAAGCTATTCACCTTGAACTGGGCTTATCAAGGAGTTATATATTGGAGTTGGCCGCAACCAGTGATTTAAATGGGTCACTACTGTCTGGTACTGAGTATCGGCACTTTTTTATTTAGAGATGGAGGGTTCCTGCACTTCTCAAGAGTGACGTAATACTTAAAATTGGAGAATACCTGCACTTCTCAAGAGTGAGTAGTGCGTTTAGTTGGAGAATACCTGCACTTCTCAAGAGTGAGTACTGCGTTTAATTGGAGAGTTCTGGTACTTCTCAAGAGTGACGTAGTGCGTTTAATTGGTGTGTACCTGCACTTCTCAAGAGTGAAGTACTGTGTTTAATTGGAGAGTACCTGCAATTCTCAAGAGTGAAGTAGTGCATTTAATTGGAGAGTACTGGTACTTCTCAAGAGTGACGTAGTGCGTTTAGTTGGAGAGTACACGCACTTCTCAAGCGTGACGTAGCTCGTTTAATTGGTGAGTACCTGCACTTCTCAAGAGTGAGTAGTGCGTTTAATTAGAGAATACCTGCACTTCTCAAGAGTGAGTAGTGCATTTAATTGGAGAGTTCTGGTACTTCTCAAGAGTGACGTAGTGCGTTTAATTGGAGTGTACCTGCACTTCTCAAGAGTGAAGTAGTGCGTTTAATTGGAGAGTACCTGCAATTCTCAAGAGTGAAGAAGTGCGTTTAATTGGAGAGTACTGGTACTTCTCAAGAGTGACGTAGTGCGTTTAGTTGGAGAGTACACGCACTTCTCAAGCGTGACATAGCTCGTTTAATTGGAGAGTACCTGCACTTCTCAAGAGTGAAGTAGTGCGTTTAATTGGAGAGTACCTGTAATTCTCAAGAGTGAAGTAGTTTGTTTAATTGGAGAGTTCTGGTACTTCTCAAGAGTGACGTAGTGCGTTTAATTGGAGTGTACCTGCACTTCTCAAGAGTGAAGTAGTGTGTTTAATTGGAGAGTACCTGCAATTCTCAAGAGTGAAGTAGTGCGTTTAATTGGAGTGTACTGGCACTTCTCAAGAGTGACGTAGTGCGTTTAATTGGAGTGCACCTGCACTTCTCAAGAGTGAAGTAGTGCGGTTAATTGGAGAGTACCTGCAATTCTCAAGAGTGAAGTAGTGCGTTTAATTGGAGAGTACTGGTACTTCTCAAGAGTGACGTAGTGCGTTTAATTAGAGTGTACCTGCACTTCTCAAGCGTGAGTAGTGCATTTAGTTGGAGAGTACACGCACTTCTCAAGCGTGACGTAGCTTGTTTAGTTGGAGAGTACCTGCACTTCTCAAGAGTGATGTTAATTTGCACCCATCACCTCCCCAGCAGAGCCTGAGGATACTGTCAGCATCAGTAATTGCAAGGGGCTTCCTGCTGATTGTACATTAGAGGGAAATCTTGAGCAAGAGCAGACGGTTTTGCACCAATTCGTCCGCCTTTCATCTTTCTCATTCAAAGCTTCACCTGCTATAAGGTAGTTACAAACAGATCACAGTTTATTTTCCAATGAAGAACCCTAACTGAGGAGACATGGCTCAGACACTTCAAGAACACATCACACACGTTTCAGTAAATGATTTATACACAACTTTTTCATCTTCATGTGAATAACATTACTCATTTGACTATAGCTCAGTGGATAACCTGTCAGGTGTTGATGTTTTGTTTAAAGCTTCAAAGAAGATTTTAGCTTTACAGTTTCTTACAATTTAGCCAATGCATACAATGTTTACATTGCTGTGAAACTGCTCGAGATGATGTGTGGCATGCAAGCTCACCATTGCCTTAGAAACCCTAAGAATAGCACTCCTTGCAAAGATGATGCTCTCTCTGCTGAGACACCCAGTGGATTAGCAGAGGGCCAGGGATGCTTTAGAAAGTCTCCCAGGAGTGGATGTGAGCACTTGTTAAATACCCCTGCACTGTGCACTCATAGATTCACCATCTGTGAGCTGCACGGAGAGGCCTGTTCTGCACAACAGGGCTCTGGTGCACGGCACTGGGCTGAGGACCAGTTTATTATAAAATTGTCCCACACTGGGTCGGTATTCGTGTAGAACTACTATTTGAACCTGCTGCACGAGGAAGGATTGTGTCTGCTATTTACATTGTAGAGACATAGTACAAGTACTTCCGGTTCTGCTGGGGACTCGTGTTAATGCCCTGGCTTCCAACCTCTGAAGACTTCACATCAGGGACGGTGAGTGGCCTTAGTGCTTGAGTTGGTGTCTGTGAGTGGCAAGTGTTGATGACACTCTGGAGCTTATTTACAAGCCCATTGTGCCGCTGGTGCATCGTTTGTTTGACCGCACCGGTGGCGCACTGTGGCTGCCCGTAATTACAAGCCAGGTGAAGCCATCCTGCACGGCTTTTCATGGCCTTGTAAATATGGCCTTGTCTCACGCATTACTCTGCATGTAAGGGGCGTTCCATGGATGTTGCTGTGGGTGTTCCCACGCAAAAGAAATGGAACTTGACGCATTTCCAGATTAGCAAGGCTTCGTAAACTGAGGGATGCATCAGATTCATAGGCCTCGCCAGGGGAGGGGTAAGGGAGACGCAGCACAGAAAAAAGGCTCAATTCTCCTCGTCTTTCCTTTTCTATGTGTGCTGCATTCTGAAGCACACATAGAACGAGGCAAACACATCTTGTGATTGTTTGCATGAAGGAAGGTGTCCTTCCTACACAAAAACCATCATCCCTACTACACAGGCGCCCTTGCACCATGGCGCAAGGGTGTCTGTGTTGGCGCATGGCAGCCCTTTGTGTGCCAGCACAGGGCAAAAGGACAGGAATGGCGCTGTATCTTGTAGATAAGGCACATTCCTCCTCTTTTCTTTTGACGCACAGCAACGCAGCAGGGAGGCTTGCCACACTGCTGTGCATCAAAATATTGTAAAGGAAGCACTTTGTCTTCTCCCCTCTCACTACGATGGTGAACTGAGGAGCCTCTGTGCCAGTAAAGTAAAGATCATTTAATGGCTTTGAAGGTCACCAAACCTTTCTGCATTTGCAAGCACTGTACATCACAGAATTGGGTTGTTTGCAAGTGCAAAAGGGCATTTAAGGGCCATATGCATGAACTAATTTTCCCATAGACATAAAATGGGCAAAACCCTTTGATACAACTGGCCCTAAAACTTCACATTTTCTGTTGTAAATGCATCCTTCAAGAAAAATTGGACTGCGTTAAAAAAAGTAATCGCTTTATTTAAAAGCAATCGCATGCATAGTGATCTGCTAACCTCAGGAGGCCACCATCCCTGTAATGGAAACAATTCATAGTGGGTCGCTGTTAACCTACGTCATTAATATTCATGAGATATGCTAAATTCAGACCCACTACAAATGTTTGCAAACCTCCCTAGTAGTACATAGGCAGGTTTGCAAAATCAGATTGAATTTTGTAAAAGTTGGTGCACAGTTTGCAAAGACTTTTAACAACTACATTCCTTATAAATCTAGAATACATTCTTTATTGGGGGGGGGGGGGGGTTGATCATGCATGGCAGTCAGTGGTCAGGCCTGAAAGAGTGCTTATATTTATGTATTTAGTACAGATACATATACACTAAGATGTAGTCACAGGAGCAGCAGAGCGCAGTGCATTTAACAACACCATTCATCTGAGAACAATTACAACATCCTCTCTGTTGGACTACAAAATGGTATCCTGTGATCTTCTACAGAGGGTACACAAGTTCATCAAGGAACGTATTCAAGAATTTGGAGACTTGGCATGAGAAAGACCACTTTTTGTGGGATTTAATAGTTTTTTTGAACTTTTCCAGTCAAAAGCTGATTTGTTTTTTATGTCTCTTTCTCCCCCTGTGGTGCTTAATTTACTTCAGTGACTTGGAAGACCAAGGTAAAGGTCTCAGTGGGTGCTGCATGCCTGCATTCTATTTATTAGGCCGTATATCTCTCGCCAGGCACTACAAATGTACTCTAATTTATATGTACCCTGATCCGGTGAGCTGCAGCATGGTGACTGGAATTCAGAGGTAAAGGTTTGTCTTCAGGAGGTTGAAGTGGATGGTAGAGCACTCCTAGGTGCAGCAATTCACAATAATATAACTATAATAAATTATGAAGGGTCCAAAAGATTTAAATATAGGACAGTAAGAGAGTGAATGAGGTTGCAGATCATGAGTGAAGAGTTTCAACAGCTAAACTCATTGTGGTGGGTGGATACAAAAAATACAGCGTCTCGTTGCTCAAATCTTTAGTGAAATGGTCAAGTTTTGTGCAGCCTATGGTGCAGCCTGTAGTGAATCAAGGTCTCTTGTGTGGAAGGCGCCTGGATGCATTTGTGAGCAACATGCCATTGCAAGCACTTCCTTGCACCTTCTGGAGAAGAGACTGCTATTCATGCATTGTAGTACTCAAACAGGTGCTCTGATATAGGTATTTTTTCATCTCAGGAATATTCATTTAAGTTCTGATGATGATCCCCATATTGTAAAGCGGGATTGAAACATTGTCGACAGATAGTATCATGACTACTGTAAATGTTTCTTACAAACTACAATAGCATTGGTACTTTAAACTGACATGTGACATAAACTCTTTATTATTTCTACAGTCACTAGGAAACGTCTGAACTTTGAAAGGTCTAATTCTTTCTTTTGCTGTTGCTTCCCACTTTTATTTTTACTGTGTGCATTAAATGATTGAATACATATTTGCTTATATCCATTTGTATTTTCTGACATAGAATTAATTGTTCTTCTATGGCTTATGCAGACTGATATTCTGCAGTAAGGCACCTCTTGTTCCTTTATAAATACATCTAGAATTTTGGCGATTTCCTTCTGTACCTTACGGACGAAGGGCACCTTCAGACCCACTCTTCAGTTCACTACTGAACCCCTGGAAGGACTCTCAGAGGACTGACTGCTACTTTGACCTGCTGTGCACTCTGCAAGAAGGCTTCTGCACCTGGAAGGACTACTTTGCCATCTGGAGCATGGCTTGAACCCTCAGAGGCCAGCCCTACTGTTGAACCCTGCATCTTCACCTGAACCCCGCACTACCAGAGTTGCTCCTAGGGCTAGTTTGCTGGCCTCCTGTTCAGAGCCACAGACACAAAAGCCTCAAACCATCTTGAACCTGCACCTGGACCCACCCTGAGTGAGTCCTAAACCTTCAAGAAGTGTCAACAAGTGCTCAACCCTTGGTTGTGGTGATAAACGTGCCCAGATGATCAAAACCCCAAACTGAGGACTTAACAGAAACTGCTCTAAGAACCAGAAGGAAACTGGGACCAACCTGCCCTCTTATTCACCTGAGGTGCATCGCCAGTCAAGTTGACTTCACAGCTTCTCCCACTAGGTTTGTCTTCGCAGCAGCAAATCCTTTTCAGTCGTCCTTCGCCATAGGAGTATCCAACCTTGTGGAACTGTCTTCAGCTACAGCCCATTGCCTCATTCCACTGGACATTTTCGACTACCATTTCATTGACTAAATCTAGACATAGAAACCTTCACCGTGGCTTCGATCCAAGGTCATCCAACGACAACGCTCCCTACTCGGACACCTCCTTCAGCCTTGCCCTGTTGAACTACACGTTTTCTCAGTCCAAAGGTAAGCACTGACCGGGCCCAATCCACATCTTGTAACCGAACCGTGATCCATCACAGTAGACCATATTTTTCGACTTTGGCCCAGTCTCGCACGACTAGATGTCCGCGGATGATACTTTGATATTTTAGGTGCAAGTTTTTACTAACAACTTTACAATTTCATGACTCCTGTCCTACTGATTGGATTTGTGTTGCTTTGGTGCCAAATAATGTATTGAAATGTACTTTATGTTTCTAAATCGGTATGGGATTTTTCTTGTGTTGTGTTTTCACTGTATTACTATTTGTGTGCTGCATAAATACTTTAAACATTGCCTCTAAGTTAAGCCTGACTGTTTTTTTGTGCCAAGCTACCCAGGGTTAAGCACAGGTTAAGTTAGTGACTTTTTGTGTTCACCATGCAAGGGGCTATGGCTGTTGCTTGATCAGGGCTAACACCCCAGTAACCCAACAACCCAATTTCTCACATAGTATCCTTGGTATTTTGCTTTTCTTTCTTCAAACAAAAACAGATTAGCTTAGAAGGTGTTTAAAAAAACTTTGAATAACTATATAAATGGATCCAATCCCTCTTCAAGGTTATACCTGTGTCAATGCAGCATACTGCTGACTGTACTTGAATGTTACGTCTTTATCTACTTGATTGCACAGTACACATGTATAAGACTTTTTTTTTTTATATATTACCCATATAAACCCTCAATGATTGTTTTGTCCTGATGACTAAAGACTCACAAAGTGTTAATGAAACAATATATTCTAGATGGTTTATTGATATATGCAAAGTAGAGAAATTCAAAAATAGGAATGGCAGAGCACAGACTCAAATATCGCATTAATTTCATAAATTTTATGATATTAAATGAAATTACCCCATTTTGTCATGGTCCCCCATTTTTTCCTCTCTCATTTTGCTAATTTTTAAATTCTGTACCCTTACCCTGCTAACAGTAGTAAAGTGCCTGTGTTTTCCCTCTCCATTGACTGGTTAATGTATTATCCCTATAATTCCACTGTAGACACCAAAAATGTATCAATGGCAACGACAATTATGCATGGCTGCAGTGTTCATTTATATCTACAACGTATATGACAAAAGTATCTGTTTGCCTTTAAAATTCCATGCAATTTCAAATGGCAAGAAAATATCTCTTTACAAAATAGAAGACTATTTGTATATTCAAAAGCCAAACCTAACATGTGTCTTGTAAATCCTCAAGGAAGGGTTTTAATATATAAAAATAGGGTACAAAACATAGTGAGGCAACTCTGTTCTCACACAAACTCAAAAAAGCTATTTCACTGGGAGGTGTTGCTAAATTTTCCCTGAAATGCCTAGCTGAGTTTAAAATCTTTTTTTCCTAATGCTGCCAGTGAAAATGCTAGAAAATGTGGGCACTTTTGTAAAAATCGCAGCATTTTTACAAAAGTGCCGATTTCGCAGCAAACCGCGAAATTGCGAAATCCTGGAGGGTCTGTATATAACAACACCAACGATCTAATGGCTAATGCAAAGAAAACACAAGTTATGATCTTTGGGAAATATGCAAACAAACTTAAACAACATTGAAGATTGGACACCCTGAAAATATCCACTACGTCTAAATATAATTACTTCGGGGTTTGGCTCATGAGTAAGGGCAAGCCCACCGCACACATTACAGCTGTAGAAGCAAAAAACAAGGTGGGACGTATGCCTTGCACAGTCCATCAATGGAGCCAATTCGTAAGGTCGTAAAAGCCAACTACTCCCCTCAATCTCTTATGGCCAATTTGTTTTCCCCGGGGCACTAGTCAATACCCTGGAGTCTGCTCAGTGTCAAGCATTTAAACGTATCTTCCAAATTCCAGCCTACACACGGAATGCACTTGTATGTTTGGAGTTCGGCTTAAGCAAACAAACTTATGAACGCTGGGCATCAATTGTCCGTTACTATTGAGGAACCTGTGCAGTGCCCCCAAAGTCAATGAAAGCAATTTTGAAGTAACTTTTTATAAAAGGCAAAAACCCCTGGCCAGATTTATCTACCGCCTCTATTAAACTATATCTTCATTTCAAACTGGAGTAATCTTATTCACCAACTGGGCATTTTAAAATCTATATTAACCCCTTACATGCTGGGCCGATTCTGCTCCTGTGCTGCAGATTTCAGCGCGGGTGCGGTCATGACGGCCCCCAGCCGTCATCAGCACACGAGCACTGTAGTGCATGATGGCTGGGGGCCGTCATCAGCATGCAAGGGGTTAAAGAAACAAGTTAGGGCCAGATGTAGGTAGGGCAATACCGGTCGGAAATACCGATTTTCGGCCGTTTCCGACCGGTATTTGGACATTGACATGTAGGGGTGTTTAAAACATACATATTCGGTAATTTTACCGATTCGTTAATTTTACCGAATCTGTAAAATTACAGAATTGGTAAATTTACCGAATTGGTGAATTTTACCGATTCGGTAATTTTACAGAGCAGTAAAATTACCAAATATGTATTTTCAAATGTAGGTAGCACTGCTAACAGTGCTACAGGGCTTTTAGGATTCGGTATTTACCATGTAATACTATTACATGGTAAATAACGAATCCCTGTGTACATGCACATCTGTGCATGTACACCTGTGCCATGTGGCACACAGACATGCCCTAAGGGCATGTATGTGTGCCACATGGCACACAAGCCTGAAACAGGGGTGGAACAGGGTGTCAAAGTGATACCCTGTTCCCCATGTCAATTCTGTAATTTTACCGATTCGGTAATTTTACCGATTCGGTATTTGCTATTGATTCCTATGGGCTTCAAGGCCCATAGGAATCCATGGCAAATACCGATTCGGTATTTACCGAATCGGTAAATACCGAATCCTACCGAATCGTTAAAAATTACCGATTTTTTATCTACATCTAATTTACCGATTCATAAATACCAAATCGGTAAAATTCGGTATTTATGAATCGGTATATTAGATTTACCTACATCGGGGGCTAAGACTTTTATCAAGACAGAAAGATTTGGGGCTTATAGAAAAATCTGGAAGCAACATTTGGGTCCTAGCTAGCTCTTACAAAAAGCCAGCCGTATTTAAACGCAGCACTGAACAAACAGATTCTGAAACAAATGTTGTCAGTCATGGTTCTGCCAATAAAAGATTTAAACACCTGCTGGAAATCTCTTGAGAAGGTCTCCTCTTGCAGACTGTGCCACCAGTACGACGAAACCTTGGCTCAGCTATTCTGTATCTGTCCAAAACTGATGCATGCACGTTGCACTTTATTAAAACCACAGGGGCATATTATCAAGGGCTTTATCTCCGCTTTTTTGGCTTTAAAAGCCAAGAAAGCGGAGATAAAATTATCTCCCTATTACCTAGCTGTTGCTAACACCAGTTAGCGACAGCTAGTAGGAGATAGTGACCATCTTGGACCCCACTTTGCATGTCAGTGATATTTATCACTAATGACATGCAAAGTGGGCGAGCCAAGATATTAGCGACTGGAAACAGTCGCTAACATCGCTATCTCCTATTACCAACTTATGGACATATTCGCGCTAAGCGCGAATATCTCCAAAAGCTAACACCTGCCCTGAGCAGTTCTTGGCCATGTTATCCAATGAGAGGTGGATAACATGGCTAAGAGCATTAGCTCGGTAATGCATGAATATCGCTGACTTTTCAGCGATATTCATGCATTGCGGCCGATTTTTATCGCATTTGCGATAAACCTTGGTAATACCAAGGTTTATTTGCGATAAAAATAGCCGCAGCTCAGCGGTTAAATGTTGTCTCTAACCAAGCAATAGCAATAATTATCGCTATTGCTTGGTAATATGCCCCACAGTTTTTAAAATATGGCACCCGCACTTGCTCAGAAACAATGGAACTTTTTTAAATTTGGAAACCCCTATAGAACTGGCAAGGCTAGCAAAATCTGCACAACAACTGCAAGGACTCATAAGTAAAGTCCCAGCTCCAGACTAGGGGGTCGATTAGGATGGCGGACGGAAATGGGTACTGTCCGCCATGGTTGGGCAAATTTAACTCCCGGCAGCGCCGCGGAGATTCCGCGGTTGGGATTAGGATAATCATGTCACGAAACTCCGACCGCGGCGGACGGATCATAACAAACACCGTCCGCGGTGGACGGAACACATCTAACTCCGTCCGCGGCGGACGGAGCCCAATGAACAACCACCGCCGCGGACGGAAATGACCGTGGAAAAAAACACATGTACCGCCATACCTCTGAATACTCCGTGTCCACTATTAGGATAAATCCGCCTGTACCACGGAACGCACAGCCATCCACGTCCGCGGCGGAAAGAATGCAACGATAAACACTGCATCACTGCGGAAGGCCAACACGCACAACATCCCTAACGTCAAACAAATGTTAGAAAGTGTACCGCAAGTCCAAAGCAAACATACGAACATTGACAACGCCCCCCCGATACACCAACACCAAGCACAAGCCACCATGACACGTCCCAAGTACCCAACAATGCACACTAGTCAACACGACCACCTACCACCTGACTGTCAACAACCATTGAGACACGACTATAAAATTACACCCACACACTACCACAATCCTTTGCTAGCAAGAGGCCCTAATCGAGATACAGCTAACTCACATAGAAGACACACAACCACCACCCTACCACACCCACCACACAAACACCCACCACACAATTCCTACACATCACACACCACACACCTGCACCCCCCAACTCACTCAACCCACACACTGAGCACCACACACCATGGCACCCAAAAAAAAAACTAAATTCACGGAGACCGAGTTGAAGGTGATGGTAGATGACATCATCCGTGTTGAGCCCCACATCTTCGGGGCCCAAGTCCAGCAGACGTCCGTGGCGCAAAAGAACCACATGTGGGACAGGATCGTCACTCGGGTGAATGCGTCGGGGACCGTGCCGAGGACGAAGCATGAAATTCAGAGGCGGTGGCATGACCTGAAGACCAGGGTGAAGGGCATCCGAGCTAAAAACTATGCAAGAGCCAATCATACCGGCGGTGGAACACCCCCGGAGCCCATACCCTATACCGATTGGGAGGAGAAGGTGCTGGTGATACTACACCCAGAGAGCCTAGACGGACTTGACCAAGGAGAAGAGGCTGGTAAGTACAAACCAAGCACCACGATCAGCACGACATGGTCAGGCGCACACAACTGAGAAGACACATCTCCTAGGCCCCAACCCATGCACGTCCGACACCTACTCACAAACATGTACATGGCTACCAACAGGCCCCCATGTTCACGGGGCGGGTGGTTGTGGTGGAGGGTGGGGTGTGTGAGAGGTCCAAACTACAACTCCCAACAGGCCCCCATGTTCACGGGGAGGGTGGTGGTGGTGGAGGGTCGGGTGTGTGAGAGGTCCAAACTACAACTCCCAACAGGCCCCCATGTTCACGGGGAGGGTGGTGGTGGTGGAGGGTGGGGTGTGTGAGAGGTCCAAACTACAACTCCCAACAGGCCCCCATGTTCACGGGGAGGGTGGTGGTGGTGGAGGGTCGGGTGTGTGAGAGGTCCAAACTACAACTCCCAACAGGCCCCCATGTTCACGGGGAGGGTGGTGGTGGTGGAGGGTCGGGTGTGTGAGAGGTCCAAACTACAACTCCCAACAGGCCCCCATGTTCACGGGGAGGGTGGTGGTGGTGGAGGGTCGGGTGTGTGAGAGGTCCAAACTACAACTCCCAACAGGCCCCCATGTTCACGGGGAGGGTGGTGGTGGTGGAGGGTCGGGTGTGTGAGAGGTCAAAACTACAACTCCCAACAGGCCCCCATGTTCACGGGGAGGGTGGTGGTGGTGGAGGGTCGGGTGTGTGGGGTGTGTGCGACAGGAAACAGAAATGTCTACAAATCTATATGAACATGTAATGTCCACATTACTGACCAGCTCTATCTTGTCCCTCAGGTGATCGTAAACTGACTGGGGAAACCAGTACCCGGCCGCAAGCCTCGCCTCCCACACATACCGGACTCTCTGGTGACGATGACACAGGCAGCTCCGGTGCGGAGGATGGAGCGGGACCAAGCACACAGCCAGGGCCATCTGGCTCACAGGGACTCCCGGGCCCGACAACCGTCGCATGTGTGACTCCAGCGACGCCTGCCTCTGTGATCTGCGGAGTCCCCACCACCACCACCACCACCACCAGTACCACCAGTACCACCAGTACCACGACTCCTGCCTGTGCCACCCAGCCTAACCCAGCGCACGACGCAGGTCCATCGGGCTCACACCCAAGCAGGGTGAGTGGGCCACAAAGGAGAGAGGCAACGGGACATCAGGCAATCAGGCGACCCACACACCGCCGTACAGAGGAAGGCCAGCTACCCCATCCTGTGGCAGAGTCCCTACAAGCCCTTGCCAGGTGCCAGGCGTCATACGACCGGTCCCAGGAACATGCAGATCGTGCGCACCAGGACTCAGTGGACAACACCAACATGTTGCGCGAAATCTCGGGGTACCTTGGCCAGATAGTGCACATCATGGGCCAGCAGACAACAATGTGGAGGGAAAGGATTGCCCGGAACAACCCCCCCCCCTCCACCAATTGTCGTAGCGCCACCGTCACCTCCACCTCCACCGCCACCGCCACCTCCGCCTCCACCGCCGCCACCACCACCTGTGCCCCTGGCGACGGATGTGGCCCATGAACAACCTGCACCCCCAGCTGACTCTGTTCCACCTCAGAGACGGAGGGGCCGCCCGAGGCTGGAAGTGGGTGAGAGCAGTGTTGGAGCGCCATCCACACGCTCCAAGAGGGGCCGCCAATGACTTTGTCACTGCCTGTGCCAGACATTCACCCTGCAAAGTATCCTGTCCCACATAGACAATCATTGCCACTGGCCTGCTGGACTAGCCTGACACCCCCCAATGTGGTGTCAGCACGGACATTTCATCTGCCATTACCTTCAACTCCAACTCCTTCCCCCCCACTTACTTGTAAATATTCACCAGCACAAAAGCACAACCTGTAAATAAATTTCACTTACACACTCAATTATGTTTTGCCTCCATGTTTATTCACATGATTGCCTTCAGAAACAGACGTAAACAGGTTCAGGGATCCTAGTCGTACATGATCATTGCGCTGCGGGAGTGACCTAGGGAAAATCAGAGACAGCAAACACACGTCAGGAAACAGATTCACACACATCACAACACAGCACAGCAACATTACACAAACTACACTCATCACTAAAGCATGGGATGAGAGCACACACATCATGGAGAGTTGTATGTCCAAAGAAATGAAGACACACATATGCAACCATCACAAACAAGAACACACAGCTGATGCACCCCACATCCGCAATCACGATCCTGCATACTTTTCCTGGTGAGTAAGGCAGGGCCCCTTCCGTCTTATCGAGGCACCGAAACCTAGACTTTAGCAGTCCAAAGGTACGTTCGATCACTCTCCGTGTCCTTCCATGTGCATCATTGTAGCGCATTTCACCCGCTGTAGTAGGATTACGTAGGGGACTGAGGAGCCAGGGCCGGTTTGGGTACGCCGAGTCGCCTATGTAGGGGGATGACAGACACAAACATCACAACAAGATATGGTGGGTACCCCATGCCACACAGAGATCACAAGAGTCCCCACTGCACACTCACCAACAAGTCACGCTTGACCGGGTCGCAGATTTGCCATTAGTTGGGGGACAATGCTGCTCCGCATGATGTCGGCGTCATGTGCGGAGCCAGGAAATCTTGCACACACATGGGAGATGATGTTGTTTGCAAGGCACACCACCTGCACGTTCAGCGAATGGAAGTGTTTGCGATTCCTAAAAACCTGCTCACGTGCCCGTGGTGGAATGATAGCGATATGTGTGCCATCAATTGAACCCACAACGTGTGGTATGTGGCCCAGTGCATAGAAGTCAGCTTTGACTGCTGCCAACTCTTCCGGCCGTGGGAAATGTATGTAGTCATTCTTGTACAGCATCATAGCTGTTAAAACATCCCGAAGTACCGTGCTGAACATAGACTGTGACATCCCCCCGGCATATCCAACTGTGTACTGAAAGGTGCCAGTAGCAAAGAAATGTAGTACCGCCATAACCTTTGCAGTGGGTGTAATCGAACCAGGATACGTCCTACGTGGCTGCAGATGAGGAGACAATTGTGCAACAAGCTCCAGCAACCGACGTCGATCCAGCCGGAATTTCCTAATCACCTCCTCGTCAACCATATCCTCCAGCACAGTGTATGGCCGATGAACATTTGGAGCCCTCCTGTGTGGGAGAGAGATGTAACTTGGGTCAACTTACAAACGACGCATACGTGTACAACTCCATCACATGTGAGCCAACATTAGCAACAACAAATTTCTAGGGAGAATGGTCATATGTGTGACATCTCTCATAGTCAATACAATACGGAGTGCCCCTTTAACAAAGTGCAGCCACTTGCAACAGGAAGTGTGTCAACGCAACGTAGTCACATGTGAACCTTACTGACAATACGTGTGTCTTCACCCTCATGTTTAGTAGCCACATCACAGACACACATGCAAGTGCATGCACACAAACGATAATGATACACACACACCATGTCATCATGCACCAATGCCAACACCAATAATGTTGTGCATACGGTAATTACATGCATGGTGACACAACGTCCAAAACACATACACTGAATGCATGTGTACCACCCCCACTGTAGTCACCTCGCCAGAACCACACACTGACAACAGAAGCATAATTTGGCCATACAGCTGTGATGTACTGTGTAGTTGTGAAGATGTAATAACGTCTGTAGGGTCACACCCGACGTCAACACGTCCAAATGCACATCTGTTGCCCATTGTGTGCCCACCGATGGGCATAGTATGGACACACATGCAATAGTGTATGACATATGACCTTTCCCTATCACGCTCACAACCCTCTTGACGCAACTGCACACAACACATCACGGTGCAGCGTCTGACAAGATAACAAAATTGGCGCCGCCATGGCGGTGCACAACTTCCGCTACTTCCCAAATGCCATATGCGGCCAGCGTCCCTCTTCCCATTGGCTGCATGTGCACGGACCGTCACGGGCACACATCGGCAACCACACGTGCAAGCTTCAGGCACGGATGCTTCAGTTGCAACAATGTTCTATCACTGGCGCCACCATGGCGGTGCACGTACTCAGCGGGGGAGGTGCAGGCCTATACACCCTTTAGATGTACTCAATGGACATGCCAGTTCATGTCCCCTCTTACAGTCACATTGCATCATCCACCGTACACCGGCCGGAGCTGCCGGGCCAAGGACGGCCGTGGCGGCCATGTCCACAACCGCCGTGCCCGACCATGTCCACAACCGCCGTACCCGGCCATGTACACAACCGCTGTCCTAGGCCCGGCCGGGCACGGCGGTTGTGTTCATGGCCGGGCACGGCGGTTGTGTTCATGGCCGGGCACGGCGGTTGTGTTCATGGCCGGGCACGGCGGTTGTGGACATGGCCGCCACGGCCGTCCTTGGCCCGGCAGCTCCGGCCGGTGTACGGTGGATGATGCAATGTGACTGTAAGAGGGGACATGAACTGGCAAGTCCATTGAGTACATCTAAAGGGTGTATAGGCCTGCACCTCCCCCGCTGAGTACGTGCACCGCCATGGTGGCGCCAGTGATAGAACATTGTTGCAACTGAAGCAACCGTGCCTGAAGCTTGCACGTGTGGTTGCCGATGTGTGCCCGTGACGGTCCGTGCACATGCAGCCAATGGGAAGAGGGCCGCTGGCCGCATATGGCCAATCGCAAGTAGCGGAAGCAGTGCACCGCAACAACAGGGCCAGTCATTGGCCCATTTCACGAACACGCTTCCAGGGCTGACCAATTGCTGGCGACGTATGCCACTGACACGTGCTGAGGGCCCTTTATATGTGTGTTGGCCAAAATGACACTTCCTACCCTGGGGACCAGTGCTGCCTGTTCACCTCGACCTGCTGCTGCTGCTGAGCTGACCACCGACAGCTGCCTGTGACCATCACCTCGACCTGCTGCTGCTGCTGAGCTGACCACCGACTGCTGCTCTAGTGCCATACTCCGTGATCTTGCCATGTCGAGAGGCAAAGAGATCCGGTCTCGTCCCTTCACCGCCGCGGAGCTTGATGTCCTCGTGGACGGTGTGCTCCGCAACTATGGACGCCTCTACGGCGCACCCGGACGGGTGGTAAGTGCAGTGTGGGACATGTTGGTGTGCATGAGGGGGCCACATAATCATGCATACTGCAATCTTAGCTGTGTAGTGTGGCCTCGACATATGTTCCTGATTGTGCAAGGCTGCTGACAGATACGTGTTGCCCCTATGTGTGTGACAGGCCAACTGTCCACTGACTTACACCCTTTTGTCCTCCATCATGGTAGGTCAAGCTGCACCTTCGCAAGGACCTGTGGAGGAGCATTGCACGGGAAGTACGGGCATTGGGGGTGTGCAACAGACGACATACACACTGCCACAAACGCTGGGACGACATTTCCAGGCTGAGCAAGAATGTAGCGGAAGTGACACTGGGGATGATTCCAAGGACGCCCCGTCTGGCCCGAGGCTCCATGACCCCTCTCATGCACCGTATCATTGCAGTGACGCATCCTGAACTGGCCGAACGTCTGAGTGTCGATCAACAGCAAACTAGCGGTGAGCATACTGTCTGTGTAGGAAACTTGTGAGTGCAATGCATGTATTGGTGCACAGACACAGTATTGAGTTCCGTGTTGCGTATGTATCTCTGTGATGCCATGTTGGTCCCATTGGGTGGGTGTCATTTGACATACAGGTCCGCCATGTTGACACGCCACTTGCGTAGTAGTTGAGTGTTGAAGCACATCCCCTAGTGGTCCATGGACCCATGGCAGGAAATGTGTGCAGATGTACGTGCTCCTGCCCTGTCCGCATGCTGTACATGTGTCACGGCCACCAACGCTCATGTAATGTGAGGATGACTGGTAGAGGTGGGCCGTGTGCAGGATGGGGGCTACAATAACTGTGTCAGCTATGGAATTTGGCAATCCTGGTCCGTCTGTACGTGAGTGTGCCCATGACTTACACCTCTTTTATGTGCATTTCAGCTATGACAGAGGACACTCAGCCACAGACGGAGGAGATTAGTAGAGGAAATGAGTCCGGGTCAGACTTCGCACACACGCAGACTGACACAGAGGAGGGGAGCGCCGGAGAGGGGCACAGGACCGCACCTGAGGACTCGCATGTGGAGACACCATCGTCCTCATCTTCGGAAACTCTTGGTGAGCCTGCACTGTTGTCACAGACTGGGAGTGGGCAATCATCACCTTCTGTCGGAAGACAGCACACAGGGCCCACACTTCCGCCAACTGCACCATGTACTGTTCGTGGCCGCAGGAGTAGGGGGAGCAGAGTGGCGTTCGGTGCAGGCACCGCTGCCCCTACCACGGTGAGCCAAAATGCACTGTGTGCTGAGGCCGTTGATCTGCTGCGACAGCTGTGTGTGGGGCAGACCAATATGACAAATGCTTTCCAGGACCATGATAGGAAGTTGGGGCAGGTGGTGGCATTCATGGAAGGGATGCATGACGATCTTGCAGGTCTACACAGGACAGTGCAGTCATTGGCAAGCAGTGTGTCGTCTGCAATAGTACAGTCGCATGGACAGGGTGCTACTTCTGTTTCCCCATCTACACCACTGGATGTCTCAGGGGGTAGTGAGTATTCTGAGCAGGACTCAAATACAGGTTATTGCACTAGAAGCAGCGTCAGACAGCACGTCAGGGCACGCAGGGCACATACCCCATCCCCTATATCAGCTAAATCTGTTCACGAAGACAACGTCAGATACACTGGAGTACACACACACGATCCACAAGTGTGGTTGGGGGACATGCCTTCAGGAGCTACACAGGCATTCAACACAAAAGGTACTCCCAAGGCAAGGGATACTCACAAGTCCATGGACTGTCCCTTGGACAAGGCCACTCAGAAGACAAAGGCACCTCCTAAGAGCAGGGAGACTCCCAAGGGCAGGCCCACAACAGAGGAAAGGGACCCTCCCAAGGACAAGGACACTCAAAAGACAAAGGCACCTCCTAAGAGCAGGGAGACTCCCAAGGGCAGGCCCACAACAGAGGAAAGGGACCCTCCCAAGGACAAGGACACTCAAAAGACAAAGGTACCTCCTAAGAGCAGGGAGACTCCCAAGGGCAGGCCCACAACAGAGGAAAGGGACCCTCCCAAGGACAAGGACACTCAAAAGACAAAGGCACCTCCTAAGAGCAGGGAGACTCCCAAGGGCAGGCCCACAACAGAGGAAAGGGACCCTCCCAAGGACAAGGACACTCAAAAGACAAAGGCACCTCCTCTGAGCAGGGAGACTCCCAAGAGCAGGCCCACAACAGAGCAAGGTCCATCTCCCAAGGGCAGGGACACACACAGAGAGCAGGTGTCTACTGGAGACAGGTACACCACAGACAACAAGTCTGCTGGCAGGAACAGGGCGGCGACCAGGGCACAGGCAAAATCCAGAGACAACACTCCACCTAAGGATAAGGCACATCCTACGGACAAGGCTTCTAGCATGGACAATGGCGCTATCAAGGACAGGCATACTTCACCCCTGGCTGCATTGAGGCTGATGTTTTCAACTGAACGCCAAACAGATGTCTCCGCGGCGGAGTCCCCCCATACCTCCACTCCCATCCAGCACAGTCAGAAGCGGAGGAGGGAGTCCCCTGTTGTTGCATCCCCCATTACACATGAATCTGAGTCCAGGCGGCAGGCACACAGCAAACGACAAGCAGGCTCCAGCACGTCCCCAGAAACCCGATCCCCGGCTGCAGATGCTCACCTATGGTGTGTGATGATTCTTTAGAGTCCCCACCACTTGGCAGTCCTGTCCTGTCCAGGTTGCACTCACACATCCCTAAGGAACGCAGACACACACCATTGACACCTGCCCACCCCGATGTGGCTCAAGGTCAGCTATCCCCAGCTCCCAGGCCCACCCTGCCTCCTGGCCCATACAGCCCTGTGGCTCATCATTTCAGTGGTCCCAGTGGCGCAGGTGCAGTTGACTCTCATGTATCAGATAGTGGCACTGTGTCTGTTGTTGGCTGTCATGCATCATGTAGTGGCACAGTCTCTGTTGTGCCCTCTCCTGTTGCAGGTCCTGGCAGTGTATCTGGGTCTATGGCTCACGTGTCAGTGAGAAGATCTGTGGCTGTGTTGCACACTCCTGTTTCTGGTGCTGGCAGTGTGTCTGGGTCAGTGGGTCACGTGTCAGTGACTACATCTGTGGCTGTGTCTCACATTCCTGTTGCTGGTGCTGGCAGTGTGTCTGGGTCCGTGGCCCATGTGTGTGTCACTCGGGCTGTGGCTGTGTCTCACACTCCTGTTGCTGGTGCTGGCAGTGTGTCTGGGTCCGTGGCCATGTGTGTGTCACTCGGGCTGTGGCTGCGTCTCACACTCCTGTTGCTGGTGCTGGCAGTGTGTCTGGGTCCGTGGCCCATGTGTGTCACTCGGGCTGTGGCTGTGTCTCACACTCCTGTTGCTGGTGCTGGCAGTGTGTCTGGGTCCGTGGCCCATGTGTGTGTCACTCGGGCTGTGGCTGTGTCTCACACTCCTGTTGCTGGTGCTGGCAGTGTGTCCGAGGCAGGTAGTTCACGCAGTCCCCCTGATTCTGTGATGTGAGGTGCTGATCACTGCACTCAAATGTAATTTCACATGGTGTGTCCATTGAGAACTGCGTTACACTCTTGTGGTCCCTGGGACGGGTTGGTTGGGACACGTACTTGTGCTGCCTCTGATGTACCTGCTCTGTTGGGCACAATGCACTGTTGCTGTTCTGATACTGCATTCTGCCCTCTCGTTTACTGCTAATGATGTACCTGCTCTGTTGGGCACAATGCCCTGTTGCTGTTCTGATACTGCATTCTGCCCTCTCGTTTACTGCTAATGATGTACCTGCTCTGTTGGGCACAATGCCCTGTTGCTGTTGTGATACTGCATTCTGCCCTCTCACGTGCTGCCTCTGATGGACATGTTCAGTGCCATGGACTGTTGATGCACTTAGCCCCTCTCATGTGCTGCCTCTGATGTACCTGCACTTTTATGGACACTGCCCTGTTGCTGTTGTGATACTGCATTCTGCCCTCTCACGTGCTGCCTCTGATGGACATGTTCAGTGCCATGGACTGTTGATGCACTTAGCCCCTCTCATGTGCTGCCTCTGATGTACCTGCACTGTTATGGACACTGCCCTGTTGCTGTTGTGATACTGCATTCTGCCCTCTCACGTGCTGCCTCTGATGGACATGTTCAGTGCCATGGACTGTTGATGCACTTAGCCCCTCTCATGTGCTGCCTCTGATGTACCTGCACTGTTATGGACACTGCCCTGTTGCTGTTGTGATACTGCATTCTGCCCTCTCACGTGCTGCCTCTGATGGACAAGTTCAGTGCCATGGACTGTTGATGCACTTAGCCCCTCTCATGTGCTGCCTCTGATGTACCTGCACTGTTATGGACACTGCCCTGTTGCTGTTGTGATACTGCATTCTGCCCTCTCACGTGATGCCTCTGATGGACATGTTCAGTGCCATGGACTGTTGATGCACTTAGCCCCTCTCATGTGCTGCCTCTGATGTACCTGCACTGTTATGGACACTGCCCTGTTGCTGTTGTGATACTGCATTCTGCCCTCTCACGTGCTGCCTCTGATGGACATGTTCAGTGCCATGGACTGTTGATGCACTTAGCCCCTCTCATGTGCTGCCTCTGATGTACCTGCACTGTTATGGACACTGCCCTGTTGCTGTTGTGATACTGCATTCTGCCCTCTCACATGCTGCCTCTGATGGACATGATCAGTGCCATGGACTGTTGATGCACTTAGCCCCTCTCATATGCTGCCTCTGATGTACCTGCACTGTTATGGACACTGCCCTGTTGCTGTTGTGATACTGCATTCTGCCCTCTCACGTGCTGCCTCTGATGGACATGTTCAGTGCCATGGACTGTTGATGCACTTAGCCCCTCTCATGTGCTGCCTCTGATGTACCTGCACTGTTATGGACACTGCCCTGTTGCTGTTGTGATACTGCATTCTGCCCTCTCACGTGCTGCCTCTGATGGACATGTTCAGTGCCATAGACTGTTGATGCACTTAGCCCCTCTCATGTGCTGCCTCTGATGTACCTGCACTGTTATGGACACTGCCCTGTTGCTGTTGTGATACTGCATTCTGCCCTCTCACGTGCTGCCTCTGATGGACATGTTCAGTGCCATGGACTGTTGATGCACTTAGCCCCTTTCATGTGCTGCCTCTGATGTACCTGCTCTGTTGGTCACAATGCCCTGTTGCTGTTCTGATACTGCATTCTGCCCTCTCGTTTACTGCTAATGATGTACCTGCTCTGTTGGGCACAATGCCCTGTTGCTGTTCTGATACTGCATTCTGCCCTCTCGTTTACTACTAATGATGTACCTGCTCTGTACTCCACAATGCCCTGTTGCTGTTCTGATACTGCATTCTGCCCTCTCGTTTACTGCTAATGATGTACCTGCTCTGTTGGGCACAATGCCCTGTTACTGTTGTGATACTGCATTCTGCCCTCTCACATGCTGCCTCTGATGTTCATGCTCTGGTGGCCACTTTGCCCATGCTCACGCATACACTGTGATTATACCCCTATTATGTGCAATAAAGGTAGTCAATCATGTGTCGTGGTTTGTCGTTGTCATTAATGCTTGCGTACTACAAATGTGTATTTCTATTTGCTTCTCATCAGTGGTTTCGGTAACATGACACTCCCCCTCCCTACGTCACAACCCTTGCTGCTATTCCCCTCCATGCAGCCAATGGTTTGTTCCTTACCTGCGTCGGCGTCGATGGTGGGCCATGACTAGGACGTGGTGGATCGCGAAGAGCATCGGGGAAGCGTGTAGCGCTGTGTCCATGGTGGCGAGCAGCTTGTGGTTGGTCTCTCTGCTATGTCTCTTTTCTTCGCTGTGGGGAATCCGCCGTGTTCAGACAGGTTGTATTTCCGCTGCGGTTTTATGTGTATTTTCCGCCATCTTGATTTGGGGGACGGTCTTAGACGTCAGTACGTACGGCGGAGCCTCCGGATGTGTTCCGTCCGCCGCGTGGTCGTGTGTAGTTCGACGGCGGTACGTGCTTTTCCGCCGCGGACGGAAATTAGACACGTTTTCCTATCCTGATATGGCGGACGGAGTATCCGCGGCAGGCGGACACGGAAAAGGGGTTTTCCGCCTACTCCAGGGCCGCGGTGGCTCTTCCGTCCGCCATCCTAATGAGCCCCTAGATATGTATCTTAAAGGTTTTATATATATATGTACTTTTCTCCTTTAATTGCAGTGCTCGGAAATCAACCCAATGAAATGATTTGTTGATGTTTTAACTAAGAATTAATAATGCTTTTTAATGGCTATAATGCGCACAACTTTGTAACAATTTTTAATAATTGAAAGAAATAAAACGTATTCATTCATTCATGCTTCAGAGTTATTTCCTCGTAGAATTAATGAGATTTAATGGTGAAATCAGATTTTTGACAACTTAAGTGCAAAAGTAACTTTATATAAATGACCTTTGTGATACCTGAGCAACACACAGGCCTAACACTAGTTTTGTAAAACATGCTCTCCAGAGCTGTAATACATATTTTGGGCTGGGAGAATTAATAACTCTGACTCTGAATACAATAGCCTGCCTCTGGGCCACAGAGCTGACTATGTAAAAGAGATTAGCTATCTGGGTGGGGAGAGGAGCAGATGGGAATAACAGGAATCATTCACACATTTTCCTTTGATTTGGAGATGCCTAGAAGAACATCTCCTATCCAATCCCATGATCCTCATCACCATTCAAGGCTTCAGTCAAGGTGGGAGTGATAACAAGTGAGAAAAGCTTTTTTTTTGGAGTTATTATTATTATGGTTTTTTACTCAATAGGGTTACATAGGGGAACTCTGTAGTTGGGACAAGAATCTCTACAAGGTATAGTTTATGGAAGAATGAGAAGGTTTATATTCAGAACAAAGTAAAAAAAATGCTGCAGCACTATTAAATTAATTTGAAATAAATCTTCAATTCATTAAATGAAATTACATTAAACTTATTTGTTTAAGGGAATGCCTCTTTTTGCATGGTCACCCCCAAGTGTTTCGCTAATGGTGCCAGACTTGGCAGAACTCCAAGGAGCAGGGGGTCCCTCTATGGAAGATCTGAGCAATGGACAAAGGGCCTGTCTCTCTCTCTAGAAGACCTGTGACAGTGGCACCCATAAGGCATGCTGGGAGGATGGGCTCCTGAACAGTCAGCCAAGGGCCCTCAAACCATAGCCATGCCGGAGACTGGTAGTCTCTCAACAGTAAGGGAGGTCCTCCTTAACCTAGCCAATGATATCCTCTTGGCTGTATACCTGGGGCAGACCAATACCTTGGAAAGGCTGGTC
Organism: Lissotriton helveticus; assembly: GCF_964261635.1. Taxonomy (NCBI): domain Eukaryota; kingdom Metazoa; phylum Chordata; class Amphibia; order Caudata; family Salamandridae; genus Lissotriton; species Lissotriton helveticus. The sequence continues at coordinate 1,617,550,288 of NC_136069.1, forward strand.
AATCACTTCTACTATCCCTAGATGTCTGAGAGAGTCAAGATGGTTTGTCACTCCTGAGTGATCTTCCAAGCCAGTGGCAGGGCAGGCCAGGAGCCATACTAAAGGCTCCCCTGATACAACTACCAGTGGTTCGGACCCCCTTTGAGAGGATGGGGAGAGAAATTGTTGGACCCCTCGGCCCACCCTCAGCTTTAGGGAACAGGTCCATCCTGGTGGTAGTGGGCTCTGCATGCCACTAGGTATCCTGAGGAAATCCCATTTAAGACAGTCACTGTAAATGTGGTGTGACTTCAAAGTTCACTGCCCCATATCATCCCCAAAGAAATAGTTTACTTGAGAGCCTCAGCAAAACCATAAATGGCATGATCTTGGGTTTACCTCAAAAAGACAGGAGGAGAAGGGAATTTCTTTTGTTGCAGTTTTATATAGCGCAAACTTGACCTAAAGGTTACTTGAGCACCAGCTGCATTACAGACAGACACATTCATTTTTCAGGCAACAGGGAGATTATGTGATTTGCCCTGAATCACAGGATGCTTGAGCCTCCTGCAAATGACTCAAACCTGGTTCCGCAGCTTCAAGGTCGGCTACTCTGGCTGTTATGCCACATCCTTTGTTTCCCTCTGCATTTCTTTGTTTCTCTTGGCTGCAGCTTTGCACCATGGTTTTACTCATTTTGGATGTCCGAGAGCAGCTTGAGAGCCCACCCCCAGCTGCTCTCACCAGCTCCCCACTCAGCCAGCACACTCATGTGCTGCCACAGGAGCCGGCTCTTCTCCTGTGGGCAGACGCACGTGCTGCTGCTGGCCTTTCACCTCCAATGCCTATTGTTCACCTACAGATAGGTCCCTCAAAAAGAAGTTGGCTTTGAACTCCTTTTTGGACACCCTGTGAAAAGTCCACTAAGCTTGCTTAAGGAGAGCTGGGAGAGACCTCTCAAGGAACCTAAGCCGGACATAGTGGACTATGAGCTTGGCCTTTGCTCCAAAATGGCTGACTACATTAAAAGTCAGACAGGAATTTGGTGGACAACCAGGACTTGATCTCTGAAAAGCAGTACAAACGATTTATGTGGACTGAGAAGTTTCAAAAGACTTTTGACCTTTCAGGGAAGCTATGTGTTCAGGACCTGAATGAAAGGCTCTTGACTTCGGCAAAGAGTTTGTTTTCCAGACAGCTGCCTCTGAAAATAGAATGTCTGCAGTGTTGTAACATGTGATTGATTTGGGCCAGGATCAGCCAGTTGCCTTCATCAGCAGGTGACTCCTTCCTAGGGAGTAGCGTTGGATTGCCATTGAGAATGAAGCCTTTGCTGTGATTTGGTCCCTGAAGAAGCTGAGACCCCATCTATTTGTGACTAACTTCAAGGTTCAAACCGACCACAGACCCCTAAAATGGCTGATGCAGATGAGAGGAGAGAAACCCAAGCTGTTAAACTGGTCCATTTACCTACAAGCTATGGACTTCACAGTGAAACACAGACCTGGGACTGACCATGCCAATGCAGATGGCCATTCCAGGTTCTTCCATGTAGATGATGAGAATCACCGGGAACAAGGTTAGTTGCTCTTTACCTTTCATCTGGTGGGAGGGGCATATAAGGAAATGCCTCTTTTTGTATGGTCACCACCAAATGTTTTGACTGAGCCTGCTGGTTTTTCAACTCTGTGAGTGTACTGAGGCCTGCAAATCAGACCTCAGTGACAGTGCCCTAACCCTAAATTGTATGATGAATTGGCGGCACCCATGTGGAAATTGCTAACTTACCTGTGAGTGGCTAGTATATGGTATCCTGGTACTCAGGGAATGTAAGTTAGAGGGGTACCCCAGGTTTTGCAGTACTGATTGTGTCACTCTGGAAGTCCTCCAAGTAAAACAAGCTCTCCAGTCTGCCACTGCAGACTGGGAGGACAATCATGCACTGTCAGCCCAACTTTGCAATTGAAAGCACTGGCAAAGTCACTACTTCCCTGCTTGAACAGTGTATCACTCCTCTGGCAGCCCTACTGAGTCCCAAGGTAGGGGGCAACATATGACATGGGCAAGGCATGTAGTTTACATGTCCTGACAGTAAACACGCAAAACACTAATTTTATTGCGGAAAGACTTGGATGCTCCATTGGTGAGTACAGGATTACACGCTGACCCCCTCAGCTGTGTTAACTCCTGAAGGTGCGACCAAAGTTGGCACTTCAATGTATCAAGCGACTTGTTACATTAGGCCTGACTTGTATCTCAAGTCAAAATTGATGTAACATGTTGCAGTGTGCAGTTTTTACAAAGCTGCCACCTTGTTGCTTTTATAAACTGTTGTGCTTTCCTGGACACACAGGGAGCCTGTTCCATGAGACAGCTTTCTGCTCCCCTGGAGAGACATGCCAATGACTCTCAGGAGAGCAATGAGGAATTGCAGGCCAAGGATGTGTTACCTCCCTCCTGCAGGAAGCAACTTGGATGTTAGCTCCGAAAGCAAGGCTTCAAAGGAGAAGAAGCTTTTGAAGGGCAGACCTATCACACTAGGGAGGAGGCCAGCCTTGGTGTTCATGCAGACAGGCTGGCACGGGTAGCAGAACAGGGAAACCAGTTGCCAAACTGGTTTCCAGAGGGGTATGTAGCCATGAGATAGCCACACCCCAGAGGGGGGCTAGTTAGGTCTGAACACCAAGAGCGAGGTCTCGCCATCTTGGGAGTAGGCAGAATGGTGCATCTGGAATAGCAAGGTGCCACACTCCACGGGAAATTGTCACCAGGTGAGAGGGAACCAGGCAGCTCATTGGCAAGCAACCCTATCCTGTCCTGAGGGCGTTTTCTATCATGAAAGGGGCACCCATGGCACCCAGACCTCAGTTTGCTACAGACTGGAATTAGTACGAAAGAAGGACTGCCCTGCTGCACCGAGGGGCCAGCAAAGAAGGGCTGCACTGAAGAGGACTGCTCCTGCTGCACCTGGTGGTTACTGAAGGAAGGGACCGTGACTGCTGTATCCTGTTCAGGGTGAAGTTGTCTCCAGAGCCAAGCCAAGAGCCTCCAAAGGCCAGCCAACTATACTCCTATTCACAGAACAGGGACATAGCAACTGAAAAAGACTACAGGCGCAGGTTGGTAGCCCAAACTCTGCAAGCCACTTCCACTGCCACCGTGCAGCACCAAGGACCAACACAGAATGCACAGAGTTGCACTTCAGCTCTCTGAGCCCAGGAGGGCTGTCGGAGACTTGTTGGAACCTCAGAATGTGAGTTATTAACCCAGGAAGGATTGGCGTGTGACGCTGATTGACTGGTAGTCCAGTAGTGACTGGACTTCTGACAGACCGGAGAGGACCCTGTGGGAAGTAGTTCCAGCAACCAGGACTCCCGCACCATCTTTATGGACTGAGGGGTGCCTGCAGGAAGACCCCCCATTGACTGTGTCATAGATACGTCATCCTTAGGGCACTCAAAGTGTAACTTAATTTTATGAATCAAGCCTTTCGCGTTTTGATAAAGGCCCATATGAAGATAGTTTGGTGCTTCTGGGATGAGACATTGATAAAAGAGGGTGGCATGTAAGAATGAGGTCTATGTAAAACCAAAGACATTGTCCTTTGTACTTCTGTTAGCTTTGATTCTCAGAGGCATTGTCACATCTATATGACAAACAGGTGTGCAGCTATCATCTTTTATGTATTCATTATTTTTTTTATTTGTATATCAGCGCACAGCTACCCAAAAGGGTTTCCCGGCGCTGTACAAGAACAGCAAAGAGTAGAGCAGCCTATTGGCTGAAAAGCCATGTTTTTAGGGATCTGCGGAATGAAAGAAGGTTGGGTTGCATACAGAGAGGCAGTGGCAGGGTATTCCATAGGGTAGGGCCCAAGTAAGCAAAGGAGCGCCCCCCATGCGAGAAAGCTTGATTTTAGGGCTCAAAATTTTTCTTGGGTGGAGGATCTGAGACTACGGGAGGGAACATAAGGGCAAACTAAAAGTTGCAAGTAGCTGGGCGACTGTAAATGCTTAATGCGGAACATGTAGGTTAGGGCTTTGAACTTGACCCGTTTTTCCACACGCAGCCAGTGGAGGTCAGCCAACAGTCCGGATGTGGGTGAAAATTTGGGAGCGCGGCAGAGTAGTCTAGCCGCGGAGTTATGAACTCGCTGTAATATTCATTACCAAGTATGATAGAATTTTCTCCGATAGTAAATGTTCTCACTCAGATGATGCTGGTCTGTGTTACTTCCCAAAATACTATTGTAGCACATTTCCACCTTGCACCTGCCTGCTCAATTAATCTGGTAAAATTGGCATGAGTAATGTTTTATCCAGGGTGAGAATGGCAAGGAGATACCCTTATAACTGGTAAACGACAGAAAATGTTCATGAATGCAATTGTACTTTCGTATTTCATTTCTGCATGCGGAAAAATAGACTTGCTACACTTGAGTATGTGTAAATGTTTATGCATGTGAGTACTCCTGGGATTTGTGACAGTTACCATTAGTACTCATGAAAGTCTTAGGATTTACAGGAAAGTTACATATTTACCGAAATTTTCAAAAGGGTCTTTTGACAATATATGCCAATTCTTTAGAGGTAGTCAATGCAGATCCTGTTGGATTTGTGAAGCGTGATCACATTTTGGGATCACACATCAGCCATACAATAGGGCTACCCATTGAGATTTAAGTTGCTAATGAGGGATATACTCTGAAGTACCTGGAGCTAAAACAAGTAAAGCAGTTCACTTAAATGGGGACTAGACATTTGTGCATGGAAATTTCCGGTGCGTATTAAGACTTTGTGACAGCGTTGGTTCAATATAGCAAAAGTCTACACCATCGGCTATCTGATCATGGGGAGGATTGAGTTGAAAGTCATTCCATTTTCTAAGAAGTCTGCAACTGAACTGGGTAACACCACATGGACAACCTTATACATGAAAAAAATCCAACAAATGGTTGCATGTAATAGGATCAGTGAAAGAAAAGGACAACTGACCACTGAGGGTACCTCATGTGATATTTAATGTTAATTAAAATGTAGAACCACATTTGGCAGCTGCTTACGAATCGGCTGATAGTATAACCATATGTACAATTTTATCCAGAATTTTTATATAATTTTGCTACACTAATTAGAGAATTCTAGGCTAGCGGAAGACTTAAAAAGATTAAGGGCCTGATTATGATCTTTGTGAATAGGATACTCCGTCACAAATGTGACGGATATCATGTCCGCTGTAATATAGGTAACATAGGATATAATGAAATTGAAGTTTGGCAGATGGGATATCAGTCACATTTGTGACGGAGTAGCCCTGTCTGCCAAGATCGTAATCAGGCCCTAAATGTGAATTTGTTTGATATGTACTCTTAGACAGTTATAACAGTTGTAGGTCTAGCTTGACACAGTAGTTTTTATAAATTAGTATTTTGAAGCCAGACTTATTGGCTTTGACAATGTTTGTTTAATGACATTTCTCTTGAATTGGATGTGTATGTATCTAAGTTTGGCGCATTTCACCATTATTCTATAATATTCCTTGGTTTAAGTCAAATGAATATGCACAATAACCATACTTTTCAGAAATAGAAGTCACAATCTAAGTTCTGTAAATTCTGTGATATATATTTTATTAGGGACGTTTAATGAAATAAGGGGCAGTATGGTCATGGCAGTAATTTCAGTGTTGACTGTTTAAGAATTATGTTCAATAGGATGTGATAGCAGAATTATACATATTATATGATTACAGTACAGCTCTCAAAAGTGAACTAGAACAAACCATTTTTGTCTGAAGTCTTAAAAAGGATTCTATACATAAGAAACGGTTGACCATCAACAAATGGTGAATGAAATTACACTAATTCTTGGAGTGACGTTCTAAACAGTCGTGTTGGTTGGGAGTACTTTAAGTATCTGATTTAGAATATGGTGGTCTTTACTCTGCTAGTCTGAGTGATGAAGGACATTAAGTGCACCACACTAATGGACAGAAGACCACTACATGTAAATACCACCATTGGCTCAGCTGGGATCACTGTGCCTTCAGAGGAATCCCCACTATGGAGGTCCCTCTGAAGACCCTGCAATTTTGTCCACACCCACCATCTTTCAGGCCGCTACACACCAAACTTTTTTTTTCTAAATAAAATCCAAAAGTAGGAGTTAATTATTGAAATAAAGTAATTGCCCCCACACTCAGAGCATGGGGATTATTTTTCTTTAATCTGTTTGAAATTGACATGTATTTCAAACACCTGACAGTAAAAAAAAATCAGACTGTCTCTTAGAGCGAGTGGTCTGATGGAGCATAAGCAGGGGTAAATGAGGGCCACGGAGTAAACTCCAACCCCATCTGCCTCATGACAAATGAGGAAGTAGATCACACGAGACCTAGGAAAGAGCACAAAAAAACAAACAAAGCAGCCCAAGGTTAGCCCGAAAAGAAGTTTCTAGAGAAAGGGTTGCATCGAGATATCTGACGCGACAAGGGAGGGTCATGTAGCACACCACATGCAGGGAGCTGAGAGATACACATACACATTATATTGGGGCACAATGCATCCACTAACATCACTCAATAGCGACATACCACCTCATCACACAGTCAAGCACACGTAGGCTGAAAGATGCAACTCACAACAATGGCACCTCTTGCTGGTAAACATCCTTTACAATGACTGCGTTACACTGCAGTCCATTACCCCACATTTTTTACTACTCAAAATCATTTGCAGCGCAGTGATTTACACTGCAACCATTACATTAGAGCTTGTCTTTACTCAGCTCATTCAGAATGGTGCAGACTCTATTCCCTAGTAACCAAACACACCCCTACCCTGGTCATTTCAGGAAAAGAGCTGTCTGACTTTTACTAGCACCCTTTAAGGAAGAAGATAACTTTGCTCCAACAGGCTCATGAGAAAATTCTGTGGAGTATTTTGGCTGGGTTCAATACAAGGACATTCCAGCAGAATTCAGGCTGTTCACAGACACCGATATATAGGCAGGAGGGGCTATAACTTTAGTTACAGTACAGACAAAGGGGAATGCCATCTGGTTGTAGATAACCAGGCGAGAGATGTTTAAAATGATGAACAGAACTGAGCTTGGCCTTCATTCAATCAAGAAAGAAATGAGAGCAATCCGCCTCATGGTGATTCAAAACCGATATGTGTTAGACTTAATGACAACGATGGAAGGAGGGGTGTGCGTCAAGATCGGTGCGTCTTGCTGCACGTTTATCCCAGGGAATGATATGGACAACAGGAGCATTTACTCTTGTCATCCAAGCTCTGCACCATTTACAAAGAGACATGTGTGAGAAGGGAGGTGTCCCTGACAGGAGTAGTTTTCAAATTGATTCTCCTTGCTCCCCCAGTGGTTATCCATTCTTTGCACATAATTGTTGACAGTTTTCTTTATGTTTTTGTTTTAGATTGGATCCATTCAATTGGGGATTTCCTGCTGTAAAAATGCAATCCCCAAACTGGGAAAAATGTAAGTAAGTAATGGTTGTCAATAGCGAGCGTAAAGAACAACATGCCCCAATAAAGTAACTGTCATGAGGTTTGGGGTAGATAGTGTAATTGACAAATCAACTAGAGGGGGGTATGTTAATATGGGAAAAGTCATTGCTGACATGAGAAATTATACATTCATTTATGTGAACAAAACTGCATCCTTATTAAAGAATTCACCTATTGTGAACTCCACATCAACTCGGAATTGCGAATACGCAGTCAGGCAAGCACCTAGACCCAAGGTTATTGATTGACAGGTCACAAGTGGGGTGACAGGTAGCCACAGACAAATACATGGATAGGAAACCTCAGATCAATCCAATAGATCGGTCCAGCAACACCACAACGGTCAAGGGAGATTGGCCTAAATAAAAAATACATGCCCATAAGACACCATAAAGTCAGATGCCACATAAGTTAGGAACATATAGCCAATCAGGACACACACACGTGCTTCCCATGCCAGACATCTGGGCACATTACCCACTGGCCACGTTGTGTCAATGCAAGATCAAGACCCATCTGGACTATTCATTGAACAATTAATTTATGATTCAAAAGGCAGCGACTACATTTTGCACCATACAAGGATTACCAGAACTCTTTATGGCATACAATAAACTGTATAAAGGAACATCTCAGATCGATGGTAAATTGAGACAGTCCTCAGACCCTGAAACTGATCTCCTGACCGCAATGTTTAATTAAAAGAAATGTTCCTGTTTTGCCAAACTCCTCTTGTCTCTTGTTTTTCAAAGGTATTTCATGTTTTAGCTACAAACACATCATGTAAATGAGGCACAGACTAGAATTTCTAACCTCATGCTGACTAAAAATATCATCTATATGTAAACATCATAGATATGTAAGGAGTCATGAAATCAAAATGAGCCTCTTCCCCGAACACACATGAGCATATATAGATGCAGCTCATTGCTAAACAGGCATGGATGTACAAAATGCTGGGTGAAAGTGTAAAATATATAACAATCATCGGTATGGAACAAAAAAAAAACTCACTATTCCTTGAAAAAAGTTATTTTGGAAAAATGTATTTCAGGCATGAAATCTATATTTAATTTATTAACGAATAATGTATCCCCCTTTCATTCAGACAATACATCTTATAGCTGCTTCCCTGACAACATTGCCCAGCCCTCCCATCACTGTTCAGAGAGAGAGAGAGAGAGAGGGAGAGAGAGAGAGAGAGAGAGAGAGAGAGAGAGAGAGAGAGAGAGAGAGAGAGAGAGAGAGAGAGATTATTGTCTCACTACTGGCCTGAACCTCAATTGCAGATGAATATTTGACGTTTTTTCGCGTACAAATACCCCGCATACCAACTCTCCGCAAAAATGATCCCGCAAATACTATCACTCCGTAAATTAACACAACGAAAACTTTTACAACGAATATGACTTTACCACGCATGCCTTTACAATGCAAAGGCATGCATGTTAAAGGTATACTCATTGTAAAATATTAAAAGGTAAGTAAGAGTACCCTGCAAAAATCACTAACCTACACTACACATACACTACCCTACACTACACAAACACGACGCTAAAACCTAAGACACTACCCTAGAGTGGTGGAGTGGTGTGGCTCACTGGTTAGAGGCGGCAGACCCGTAAGCAGAGAACGGCCCAGGACCAGGGTTCAATTCCCGACACGGCAGGGTCGTGGACCAGGGTCAAAACGGACTCGATAATTCTCGCCTCGGTGCCTACTCTAACCAGGGAACACACTCGGCAACTCTGGGCATTAAGCTTGCCTCATCTCTACAACGGCCCCCCACAGACGCCGGGGATGCCTGGTTTCACCTTGGAGATACCCAGAAAGGGACCATCTCACAGGGAAAACCAGGACGGGTTCCCCAGCGGTCTGCAGCGCCAGGATCCTCCATGGAGTCGCTGTGCGCTTTACAAGTACACCCACATTTACATTTACACTACACATACACTACACAAACACTACCCTACACTACATCCACACCACAACACTACCCTAACCCCTAAAACACTACCCTACACTACACAAACACGACCCTAAAACACTACACTACACATACACTACCCTACACTACACAAACATGACCCTAAAACCTAAAACACTACCCTACACTACACATGCACTACCCTACACTACACAAACACGACCCTAAAACCTAAAACACTACCCTGCACTACACATACACTACCCTACACAAACACGACCCTAACCCCTAAAACACTACCCTACACTACACATACACTACCCTACGCTACACAAACACGACCCTACGCTACACCCACACCACAACACTACCCATACCCCTAAAACACCACCCTACACATACGCTACCCTACACTACCCAAACACAACCCTAAAAACCTAAAGCACAACCCTACACTACACATTCACTACCCTAATCCCTTAAAAATTAACGCCCACCCAGGCCCATTCCCCCCTACCTCTCTCTCCTCGTTGTTTCTCTCTTTTTCTTCTCGTATTTTCTCACTGCTTCTGCTTCCTGCATCACGTCCTCTCTCTGTCAGGGGTGGTGCATGTCGATGTGAGGAAATGGAAAAGCCTGATTCCTCACAATGACTTTGATCGCCCAAATTTTTTTTTTTTACATCTTATGTGCATTTACCATACATACCTTCACAAAGATTATCGTTGTAAAGGCATGCGTGATAAATGCACATAAGATGTAAAAAAATGCGGAGTAATGGTATGCGCGGGAGGGGACAATGCGGAGAAAAAGTATGCGGAGTCATAGTCTGCGTTATAAAAAAATCATTATAAAGAATATTTACCATTGCAGATGGGGTGTTAGGTGGGCCCACAATTTTCAGTATTAATGCACTGTGAAGTCATAAATATTTCTCCTGGTCATGGCATTTCTTTCATTTGCAAGACTACTGAGCTTCATATCATACTCATTGACCCAAGCATCTTCCAAATATCAGAATATATATGAGTTATTGCATCCTGCATTTCTTTTGACCATTTGGCCACACAGTTTTCCAGTGCTTCAGACCTTTTCCCAGGGTCTTTTTGAATGATTAACCATCCATTCCCGTCAAGAAGGTTTGGTTGTTTCAGAAAAGCATAAAACCTAAAGGCCCCCACACCCTGGGAGTTTTCTCCAAGGGTGTGGCAGTCAATTGGGGGTTTTTCCTATCCCTCACTGAAAGATTTTTCTTGACAATGAAAGACATGAAAAAAAGCATTACACCCTCCACCCTAAATTGGTCAGACAGTGTAATGCCGTTCCTCTGACGGCCCCTACACTGTTGGGCCACTGAACAAAGTATTCTGTCGACAAAGCTAACAAGGGCTCAGTTGACAAAATACTTAAAGTTCTCCCATTTCCCTAGATTAAGCTGGTGAACTTAAACTCTAAAACCGAACCTCAATCTTTTAATTTCCAAATGAGAGAAAAAAATGCATAAGTCATCCTACTGATCTGTATAGGCAAACACTCCTGATTAGCACATAGCTGTCTTTGGAATTTCAGAAATATCTCACATTTTGATTGAATGCATTATGCATCAAACCTTTAACAGTTCACCATGCTTCCCAAGCAATATCAACAAGAACTGCTTCTTGCATCTAAATGGAATTTACATGACCTCTTAGAGGAAGCCAAACAGAATGTTGGCCCAAAAGGCGAGCTTCAAATGGGAAGACACCTTTGGTAGGCAAATGGTGATCACACTCATGTAGGGTTACCCCTTTGTTCAGGTAGAAGGGCTGTCGGCGGGAACAGAGAAGGGAAAGCAGTGGCCAGACTGGTTTTCCTGTGGCTGTGTAACCCACAGGTAGCCACACCGCTAGGGTGGGCTATCAAGCTTCTGACATCCAAAGCAGGGTTCAGACAGCTTGAGATTGGGCAGAATAGTGCACACTGGGATTCCTAGATGTCACACATAACCAAAATTCATCAGAAGGCATGAGGGATCCTGGAGGCCCATTGTTTAGTGACTGCATCATCCCCCAGGTCACTTTCTGGGCATAAATGTGGCACCCCAGGCACCCTGAATCTCAAATCACATCCGGACTAGAGAAAGGACTGAAGATGGACTGCCCTGTTAATCACTGGACTGGAAAGAGGGGCTGCACCAGCTGGCTGCACCTTCTGCTCCTTGGGGTAGCAAAGTGAGGACTATGCCCAGGGTGCATCGCTCAAGGAAAAGTTGCTCTTGAGCCCCAGACCGAGGTTGTGACTCTGAGGGTCAGCCTGTTGACTCTCTGTTCCAGTACCAGGGCCAAAAAGCTGAAACCCTCTGTCCGGGCCTTTCAGTAGACACTCGCATGGAATTGTCACTGACCGCCAACGTGGATCCAAGAAGACCTCCAACCCAGACTCAAGTGTTGCACCTATGTCTGCTGGACTCCGCATAATCATCAGAGCGTGGATTGGTCTCCAAAGACAGACACTAGCCCTCACCAAAGAATGTTACTGGAGCCACTGATCCCGAAACCTGGAGCCCAGCTGCAGCTGGGTTTCTACTGGCTCAAAATGGATTTAGAGGGACTCCGACCTCTGTGGCCAAAGTCACCACACCTTACTCGTGGACCGAGGGATAACCCAAGGAAGACACCTGTTGACCGCACAGCACCCAGAGCATCTTTCAGCATCCTCAGCATCCTGCCTCCCCAGAATTAGGACCACTCCATTGAAGTCAATGGTGGTCTTGATGTAAAGTGTGGAATTTAAGTTTAGACTGCTTTGGTGACCATATAGCTGTCCAAATGCTCCTTATTGTCCCCCCTGACCTTCTCCAAGTTAGAAATGGCTCCCCATAGATAAATAGACTTTTTTTCCCGAAGTAATACTCACGGATATTGTCCGTGGTGACTCACTGAACTTCACAGGAGTGTTCAGTGAGTCACCACGGACAATATCCGTGAGTATTACTTCGGAAAAAAAGTCTATTTTTCACACTGAGATCCTCACAGGAGGGTGTGCCTTCGCGAGCGCATACCGCCGGAGGACCCCTTGAGGTTTTTATATTTAGGTCCTGACGAATGCTGAGCGAACTAGCAATTCTAACAGCAGAAACATGGTGACCAATTGAATTCAGGACACGGGTTTCTTAATACAGAACCTGGGTTTGTCCGCCTTGCACTGATTTTCAACTCAATACTGATTGACCTTTATTAAAAGTTTTTATGGGTTACAACCATGTATTTTTTAATTTCACTCACAGTTTAATTCACATATCAGTTAGAGCACTGTTGCACACACCGTCATCCCGCTCCGCTGTAATTCAGGCGTTGTAGCACGCTGGGGAGGCACTCTGTCACCCCAGAGGGGACCCTATGATGAAGCATGTCACCAATTAGTGGTGAGTTTGGGTTTGCACAAGGGCTAAGGTTGCCCTTCTTGGGTGTTTTCATTATTTCTGGTTTGCTTTTTTAGGGGGTTAAAGAAAAGAGAATACGCGGATACGCTTTTATATATTTTTCAAAAACTTATTTTCAATTTTTCACAAAGTCACTCTTTAGTTGTTTACCAAAAAGAAGTTTAATGAGTACCATGTTTATTATATTCCTACTACTTTCTGGTATTTTAAAGTAGAATGTCATAAACTAGTGTATGTTCTTTGAATAGCTTTGGAAGATGCAGTGCCTGTCTATGTTATTTTCTAGTCCTAACTGTCCACACCAATCACAGCTTTTAACCGGTCATGTTGACTTTATATTACCGTACTGCACTCCTCTAACGTCCAGGACCCCAATGTCTTGCCCACTAAATAGCGTGGAAAATTGCACAACTAACCTGAATATATTGGTGTACAGTCTTAATATCGAGTTATTTATTTCGAATGGACATAATATCGACTACAGAATATCGAGATGGCATTAATATCGAGGTAAGTAATATCGATGTAATTTTTATCGATTGTTATGTATGTAAAAAAATATCGATAGATAAAATATCGAGTAAGTAATATCGTTAGTAAAAAATATCGATTTGTTTAGTAGTTTAAAAATATCGAAAGTTGTGTTATCGACTGTCATGATATCGACTGTCATGATATCGACTCTTAATATGGATATAAATAATATCTAATAGTTAAATGTACACTGTTTTAATGTTTAATAAACACATTTTTTGTTAAAATATATTATTATTATTTATTTATTTATATTGAATTAATTGAAAAAATAAATAATAATTTTTAAAAATTATTAAATTACTATAATAATTTCTAGGAGCGGGTAGTGGGTTTTTAGGGGAATAGGGTGGGAAGTATTTTAAATAGAATTAATTAAATATGTAAATATATTAATTGGTATGCATATTTAATTAATTGTTAAATTACAATTTAATTAAATAAATAATATTCAATTGGTAAATATTTTAATTTAATCGATTTTTTGATAATTATGCTTATTTAAATAATTTATGTCATGTAGCGGGTTGTGGGTTTATAGGGGAATAGGGTGGGAAGTAATTTAATTATAATTAATTAAATATGTTAAATAATTAATTGGTATTAATAATTAAATAATTGTTAATTAAATAAAATATGTTAATTGTATATAATTTAATTGGTAATTTATTTAAATAAATTGAATAATTGTTCATAATGTAAAATGTAATGTTTTATGTCATGTAGCGGGTTGTGGGTTTATAGGGGAATAGGGTGGGAAGTAATTTATTTATAATTAATTAAATATGTTAATTAATTAATTGGTATTAATAATTAAATAATTGTTAATTAAATAAAATATGTTAATTATATATAATTTAATTGGTAATTTATTTAAATAAATTGAATAATTGTTCATAATGTAAAATGTAATGTTTTATGTCATGTAGCGGGTTGTGGGTTTATAGGGGAATAGGGTGGGAAGTAATTTAATTATAATTAATTAAATATGTTAATTGATTAATTGGTATTTAAAATTAAATAATAGTTCAGTAAATCATATATTTTACTTATAATAAATTTAATTGGTAATTAATGTTATAGAATAATAGCTAATTATGTAATATTATTAAATTAATGTCATGTCGCGAGTTGTGGGTTTATAGGGGAATCGGGTGGTAAGTAATGTTATTATTATTATTTACAAAAGTAAACAATTGTAATTGGTCGTCATATTATAATAATTGTTAATTAAATAATGTATTTTATTTATATAAATTATAATTGGTAAATAATATAATTTTATTGAGTAATTGATATTTATGTTATTTAAAGTAATTTATGTTATGTAGGGGGTTGTGAGTTTATAGGGAAATAGGGTGGTTAGTAATTAAATGATAATCAATTAAATATGTAATTTTATTAATTGGTAGTAATATTTAATTAATTGCTCATTAAAAAAATTAATGTTCATTATTTAAAATATATTTGATAAATAATGTAATCTAATTGATGAATTCTTAATTATGTTACATTTAATTTTTCCTTTTCTGGAGTGGTTTGTTTTTTTAGAGGGGAATAGATTGGGAAGTAATATATAAATACATAAGGAAATAATAATATTTAAATAATGTCTAAAACGTTTAGCACACAACGTTTAAAATGCACTACCTTTACAATGAAAGTTTTACAACGCCAAAAGCATAGCAAGGCATGTATTTACATGAAATGTTTTTACTAGGCAGGTATTTTTGCATTGCATACTATTACAACGTAAGTGTTGGTAAGTATATAAATATATAAAAAATGTTATAGCTTTGTATTTTTGGGTAAAGGGGTATTTTTAGTGTTCTTGGTCAGTTTTCAGTATTTGGGTAAAGGGGTCGTTTTAGTGTTCAGGGTTAGTTTTCAGTTTGGGAATTAAGGGGTATATGTTGTGTGCAGGGTCAGTTTTCAGTGTTTTGGTAAAGGGGTATTTTTAGGGTTCAGGGTCAGTTTTCAGTTTGTGGGTAAAGGGGTATTTTTAAGGTTCAGGGTCAGATTTCAGTTGTTGGGTAAAGGGGTATTTTTAGGTTTCAGGGTCAGTTTTCTGTTTGTGGGTAAAGGGGTATTTTTAGGGGTCAGGGTCAGTTTTCAGTTTGTGGGTAAAGGGGTATTTTTAGGGTTCAGGGTCAGTTTTAAGTATTTTGGTAAAGGGGTATTTTTTGGTTTCTGGGTCAGTTTTCAGTTTGTGGATAAAGGGTTATTTTTTGGGTTCAGGGTCAGTTTTCAGTTTCTGGGTAAAGGGGTATTTTTAGGTTTCAGGGTCAGTTTTCTGTTTGTGGGTAAAGGGGTATTGTTAGGGGTCAGGGTCAGTTTTCAGTTAGTGGGTAAAGGGGTATTTTTAGGGATCAGGGTCAGTTTTCTGTTTGTGGGTAAAGGGGTATTTTTTGGGGTGAGGGTCAGTTTTCAGTTTGTGGGTAAAGGGGTATTTTTAGGGTTCAGGGTCAGTTTTCAGTATTTTGGTTAAGGGGTATTTTTTGGTTTCAGGGTCAGTTTTCAGTTTGTGGATAAAGGGTTATTTTTTGGGTTCAGGGTCAGTTTTCAGTTTTTGGGTAAAGGGGTATTTTTAGGTTTCAGGGTCAGTTTTCTGTTTGTGGGTAAAGGGGTATTTTTGGGGGTTAGGGTCAGTTTTCAGTTAGTGGGTAAAGGTTTTTTTTTAGGGTTCAGGGTCAGTTTTCAGTATTTGGGTAAAGGGCTATTTTTTGGTTTCAGGGTCAGTTTTCAGTTTGTGGATAAAGGGGTATTTTTAGGGGTTAGGGTCAGTTTTCAGTTTTTGGGTAAAGGGGTATTTTTAGGGGTCAGGGTCAGTTTTCAGTTTGTTGGTAAAGGGGTATTTTTAGGGGTCTGGGTCAGTTTTCAGTTTGTCGCTAAAGGGGTATTTTTAGGGTTCAGGGTCAGTTTTGAGTTTGTGGCTAAAGGGGTATTTTTTGGGTTCTGGGTCAGTTTTCAGTTTGTGGGTAAAGGGGTGTTTTTAGGGTTCAGGGTCAGTTTGGGGTTTTAGGTTAGAGGGGTACAGGGTACAAATAAGGTACATTTAAATTTTTATTAAATTAGTTAATTTTTAATACATTTAATAAAAATTATTTCTATTAATATACATTAAACACAATATTATATAATTATAAATAGTTATGTTGTAATGTTATGCGTTGTAAAGGTATTTATTTTGTAAAAATATTTGTTGTAAATTAATGTGGTGTAATGGTATTTGCTTTGTTAAAGTTTCGTTGTAAAGGTACGCGTTGTAAAAGTATGTGTTAAAAGTTTATACATGTTTTATTTAATTGTATTAAATAGAAAATAATTTAATTTTTTTTTAAATTATCTCATAAATTATTGGTAATTAGTTGTAAATTATTATTAATAGGAAAGTAAGATAAATAATGATAGTTAATTACTAATTTTAAAATATTAATTATTATGTTAAATTGAATTGTTAATCATTTATTAAAAATATTATATAGAGATGATTTTTTCATTAATTTATTAATATATGAAGTATTTACTTTCCCTACTCTTGCACCCACTGGAGTGGGAATAGTAATTAGTATGGGTTCAGTGTCCAGCACCTTCCATGACTTTACAATTGGTGAAATGGTAATAGTAATTTGTATGGTTTTAATGTGTAGTATGGTTTTGTGAGTTTATAATTGGTGCAGTGGAAATAAGATAACAATTTTTAAATAAATACTTATTATTGGTAGGATAATATAATAAAGTTTTTACATTACATAGAACTTTTATTTTTTCATTATAATTATTGTTATTGTAGTACTTAAAATATTAATACATTTTTAAAAATATTAAAATTTATAAGGCATTTTTAAATTGAATATTTCATATGCAATTAATATTTTTATACAATAATAAAGAAGGAAACATACACAGGGTTAAATGCAAAAAATGAAAAACAGTTTATTAACATATAAAAAAATAATTGCAAGTAGAGATTAATTTTTTATTTGTATTGAAATTTTTTAATACACAGTTTTTATTATCCCAAAAAATATATGAAGTACATATATATGTTTTTAACACATAAAATATATTAACATAATTTTATGTTTTTTTACATATATTCAAATTTAAATAGTTAAAGAAACAAATTGGTAATATGTACTTTTTATTTAATAACAAACATTTTATTCACATACACATTGAATATATTGTCATAGAAAAATATGTACATTTATTTTGTCACAGTAACATTTTTGTTTTTTACCAAGTCATGTTATTTTTTTTTAATTATTATTATGAATATTGAACATATTTATAATAAAAAAATTTACATAGATAAACACATTTTTTTTTATATACATACATAATGTTTAAAATAATATTTCCAATTTTTAATAACAATTTATTAGTAACAAAGTTATATATGCAATTTTTTTTTACATATACATTATTTTCTAAATGTATTTATAAATCATCAAATATTATTTAAAGTATCACATAACAGATGAATAATTATTTCAAAGTAATGAATATTTATGAAATAATTTAATACAATTTAAATAATTATTTACACTTAATATAATACTCTGTGTATTTTTTTAAGTGTTGGAATATAGAAATTAAAGAGGATTTTGCTGTATACAGGGACTACTTTTTAACCGCGTAATGTTACTTAGGCTTATTTGGTGCTTCAACAGATCGCGGTTGGATGCTGCTTCGCGTTAGAGAGGGTAAGTATGTTTTAATTGTTTTTTACAAGTTAATGAAGTTATTGTTAGTGTATGTGTGTTGTGTTTAGGTTTATGTAGATAGAGTTATTAAGAGAAGATTGTGTGTTCGGTGTTAGGTAGAGTGTACGATTTTTGATTTTTACCGCGTTTTTGTTGTAGGTGTGTGAGGTGAGGTAATATGTTTAAATGTTACTAAGATAATATGTTTGGTGTATAAATATGTGTATTTATATATGTGTGGGTGTTTTTGTGTGGGTGGGTATGTATTTTATTTTTTCTAGGTTATCGTCGCGTTTCGCTGTTTTGGAGGACTTCCTTCTTTTTTGATCAGAGCTGTGTGACGAGTATTATATACTCTTATTTTTGCACACAAATTTTTGGGATTTCAAGTTTTCCTGGAGCGTTTTTTTTTCTGCATTACTGTTTTTCGGGTTTTCTATCGTATCTCGTGTCTATTAAAGTGGAAAGGAGTCGCTATGGATTTGCTTGTATTTTTGCATTTTTTTTTGGGCTTCCATGGATTGTATGGGTTTTTGCAATGGTGTCGTATGGATTGCTTGGAATTGGATTACGTTTGAAGCTGCAACAGAAATGTAAGTATTTTCTGAACATTTAATGGGTGGGGAAACTGTTTTAAATGTTGCTTTACTTACGTTGTATGTAACATTTTGTAAATACATTATCTAAATAAATTTTATATATGTTAATATTATGTATTTGATAATTTAATTGCAAATTGTTACATGTTATAATCAAGGATTTTAGGAAAAAAATGCATAATTTAACGTGTATAGTTATGTAATGTTTTAAAGAATTGTTTTTGCTATCATTGATAGATATTCTAGTCCTTTGCTAGTTGGATAGAGGGTAACTTGACTTTGGAGTGTGTTATACATTTTTTTAGTTTCTTTGGTGAGTTTAGGTCCGATCAAAGTTACTGATTGCTCCATTCGGAGCTCCTGGTAACTCTGTTCTTTTTGTAAGGATTGTATTAATTTGTGAAGGGTAGGCGTTCCTCGGCCTGTAGTTGCTTGGAAGGCATTGTGCCATCCTTCAACTGCATTGTTTGTTTTTGCTTCCTTATTTAGTGTGCTAAGGTAGACATTCCACCAAGCTATTTGGTATTTGGGTTGTCTTCTATGGCCTGATCTGTGTAGCCTTCCTACCCATGTGTCTTCGAAGTAGTCAAGCATAGGGCTGAGTTAATCTTCGTTTCTTTTATAGTAGGGGCTGTCTATTAATAAGTTATAGTGCTCAGTTACATCTGTTAGTGGAACATAGGCTAGGGCGATGAGTTTTTTGATTTGATAAGAAAATGTGCTATCAGTGGCGTATTGGATACTCAAGGTTGATTTTTGTAGATGTCGCCAGATACATTGATTAAAGTGGTAATAGCAACCTTGTATTGCTGTGTGTGGGTATGTTTTCAGGATGCTGTTTATCATTGCTTTTTCAAAGTCAATGATAATTTTTTGTGGAAAATAGTTGTTAGTATGTTGAATGACTTCAGTTAGTATTTCTTGATAGGTAGCTTGCTGTTTGTTTGGTAGAAGGGCATAAAGGAATGGAATATTTGCATTTTGGAAATGACCATGGATGGTGTATAATTGATAAAAAGGTTTGGGGCATACAGAAAAAGTACCGTCCATCATCCAAGTTTGGCATTGGGTAAGTTTAGTCATGTTGTTTGCTGTGGCAAACAGTATAATTCTTTTATCTTTAGATTTGTTGTCATAGAGTATACAATTTTCTTTATTGTGATTTACAGAGAGTTCAGGGGGAATTTGGACTTCTTCTAAAGTTTTTGGTGTGGGAGGAGTAGTGCATGTTGCTCTTTTTTGTCTAGCTACAGTTCTTTTAAGGGATTCGATAGATGGTAATTGGCTAGAAGCATGCTGGGGAAGTACACTTAAATGGTGTTTCAGAATAGCAGTTGTTGGTTGATCAGTTCTAGTACTAGCTTCTTTAAGGGAATCTAGCATTTGTCTAATCTCTATTCTGTTACATTGGGTGGGTGATTATGTTCTTTAGTATAAGTAACATTAGTTTCCTGAGTTATAGCTCTACCATAACATTTGTTGGCATAATATTTCGTACACTTCCAAAACACTTTCAAATCTTTTTGTTTCTCTTGAGTGTAGACATATCCCATGTAACAAAGAAGCCTTTTCCCTTTTTGTGAATAAATGAATTTACCTCCTTCAGTCATGATTGTATTGTAGTGCTAGGAGGTAATTAAAAGAGAATGTCATTACATTTTTAGAAAAAATAATGTTCTAATCACATTATACAGTTTAGTACATGTTTATTTTACCTGTAAATCTTTTGATGATTTCAAGTCGTTATTTCCAGGTGTTGATGTTCTTCAAACTGTTATTTTCTGTGTATATCTTTTTGTACCTGTGGAAGTTGAGAAAATGTGTCCAAATATTTTATTACTATTTATGATATTTTGATAGACGTTTTTAGCTACATTCTATTTAGTTACCTATCTATTAAATGTCGAATTTACATTTCTAATATATACTTACTTATTTATATGTAACTTTGGATGTCCAGGTGTTGTGTAGGTCTTCTGTATTTTCTTTGTGTCTGTAGGATGACTGGTAAAAAAAAATACATATATTTGAGGTATTTGGCTTTTAAACATAGGTGTGAGGTTTGAGAGTTACATTTTCGCTGACTAATAATGTAGTAGTACTTACTTTAGATATGTGTAGCTCTCTTTCTGTTGAAGTCAATCAGTTTTCTTTCTGAAATCCTGCAGAGTTTCGTCTTCCTTTAGTTAGGAGATGTATCCTGCATTTTTAGTTTGCTGTGATCTCGTTTATATAGTATTAGTTTAATTGTTTCCAAAATAGGATTGGTTGTTTAAATTGATAGTCTGTTTTTATTTGTGGATTTGAATTTTTTTATCTGTTATGCTAATTGCTTTCCTTATATGGGTGACGCCAATTAACGTTTTTTTAATGTGTAAGGCCTTATTTAGTATAGGTAATGTTATCTTGATATTTGTAAAGTGGAGGAATATATATAATTAGCTGTAAGAAATGTGTAGTGGTTCGAAACATTGTTTATGTATTATAAAATGTATGTTTGTAATTTTTGTGTGTTGTAAATGTTAGGAAAATATATCATATATTTTATCTATTTATATTAACAATATCTGAATAATTATGATTAGTATGACTCAATTTATAAATAATAAAGTCATTTATTCTAGGATGTATTAATGGCGATATTTTTAAAAATCGATCACTTTGCTATCTATATTTTTGTATTCGATATTTTGACTGTTTTAATATAAATATGTAATAATCGATGTTTTAGAAATCGATAATGTTGTTAGTCGATATTGTTGTAGTCGTTGTTTTTAGTAGTCGATATTGTGGAATCGATATTTTTGATGTTTGTTGTTTAAGTATAGTCAATCGATAATTTTGTTGTCGATAATTAGTCATCGATATTTTGTCCACTCGATATTCGGTCTGTCGAGGTTATGTCAGTGATCCGAATATATTGACTGGTTGTGATAATTAATGTAATCCTTCTCCATTGTTCTTTAATATTATAAATCCCTGTGTGCTCATAGCAACAAATCTCTTGATGCAGTTAGAAGTTGGGTTTATACTAGTCTCTGATGTCTGGATAACACCAGTAAATTCCGCTGTGGTGTAAAATAAAATAAATGCATTTTCTGCCTAGCTACTGGCCTGTTTATCTGTTCATCTCTCTGTTTTAATGTCAACCGGTTTATCTGTTCAACAAGGACTAATAAGAACACTCTGCTTCCAGAAACATGACAGATTCAGAGGTGTCAATATGCTCAATCTTTATGCACCGTTTGTCAAAGCTGTATTTAAAATGGCAAACTGATAATGTTAGGTTCTGTCATTAGTTTATTTCTTATATAGTGGTACAAACATCTGTGATTGCTCTAAATAGGCTCTATACTTTCCCACATATATTTTGCTGATGATACCACTTGTGTAAAAAAAAGCCTAAAATAGATATAATGCAGACACGCCAGAGAAGATGAGAATCTAGAAGTTCCAAAAGGGTTAAATGCATACCAGATTTTTAGGATGTCCACAGTAGACATATCTGTATGTAATGAATGCAGCTTGAGGCTAAAATACACATTCAGTGATCATCCTGAAAATATGACATGTATCGGACCCTTCTGGACTTAAAGTAAAAGTTGCAGGTTCAAACACATTGTCATTACATTGTTAATGTATTTATATACAGCTAGAAACTAAAGATGTATTTTACTAACTATACCTTTTAATACTTTAAATCATAGATCAGTCTTCATTTGTACCAAAGGCCATCATGGCATCTGTCAACATGAGCAATATTCATCTTACATCCTTTCTTCTGATGGCCTTTCCTGGGGCAGATGCTGCAAACAGCTACATTTCTCTTGCACTTTGCTTTGTGTATCTTCTATCTATTATGGGAAATGGCTCAATTTTGCTCATCATAAGAATGGACAACCATCTCAGAGAACCCATGTACCTATTACTGTCTATGCTTGCTGCCACAGATATGAGCCTGGCTCTGTCTACTTTACCCACAGTGCTCAGCGTTTTCTGGTTTGACTACAGAAGAATACACATCTATGCTTGTTTCACTCAGCTGTTCTGTATACAGACACTGTGTGCAATGGAATCTGCCATTTTAGTGGCCATGGCATTTGACCGCTATGTTGCTATATGCATCCCTCTGCGGTATAACTCAATATTGCACCCTATCATTTCAAAAATAGGGCTGGTTGCTGTTATCAGAGGGGTGCTCCTCATGTTACCCACGCCTTTTTTGCTAAACAGGCTTCCATACTGTGGCAATGATATGCTCTCCCATGCCTTCTGCTACCACCCAGATGTGATGAAGCTCGCTTGTGCAGATACCACCATCAACAATAAATATGGCTTGGCTGTAGTACTCTGCACATATCCTCTAGACTCACTTGTCATCCTGCTTTCATATGTGATGATTCTGAAGACAATCCAGAGCAAAGCAAGGCAAACTGAAATCTTGAAGGGACTGAACACTTGTGTGAGCCACTTATGTGTTGTCCTTCTGTTTTATATCCCTTTAATTGGTCTGACATTGGCCCACAGGTATGGGCAGAAGGATTCACACCTTTTGCTTGTCATGATGGGTGGGGTCTTCCTTGTGATACCACCTGCACTGAACCCAGTAGTTTACAGCATGAAAACAGCACAGATCCGCAAGGCCATTCTTAAAACGTTACGGGCAAAATAGAAGAAGAATGAAAATGTTTTGGGACAAAACAGTAAGAAATTAAAAACCTCTATATTAGCTAAGAGCTTACTGGAATATGAATGCCACCAATATTATACATATATTCGTGCTAAACCTAAAACTCTCAATGAAAAAGAACCTTAAATGATGATAGGAAACTAGTCCTTACAATAATTGTGCTGCTCAAGTTTCTCTATTGTTTGTAAAATCTTCAAAGTAGTGAGTCACTGCTTGGTAAACATGCCACTAAGCAATGTCTCTCTTTGGAGAAAGCTTTAGCATATTGGCATTATGTGCTTTAGAACGCTTGTGGTTCTTGGGCAGACTCGAGATAGGAACTGCATAGTATGCTAGGAGGTGACAGGGTGTGGTTATCCTGAAAGTATTATGTAGTGCGCAGTGCATGATTGTATGCTGAAGAATAAAGAAGTGTTTAACTACAGCTCTTGTGTGTTGTACTTTATCTGCATGCTCCAGGGGTGAAATATGCTACATCTGGTGAGGAGGGTGGGATATGGTACCCAAAGAAAACAAGTCTGCTCTCCCTGAGAGTTTGCAATGGTGTGGAAAACTGCATGTGCATGCCACGTGTGCCCGAGACTCATGCAAAGCAGTCTGTGACCAGCATAAGTAGAGTTAAGGCCCTGCTCTAGTTCCTACATGGCCAAAGAAGAAATTGAAGGCACTGCATAAGAGCACATTCAAAATTCCTGCCAAACCACCGATGAAGCGGTCAACGGAGACGCTGTGCTATGCCAAAAATACAGAGCAATTACTCATACAAATCTGAAAGATAATAACAGCAGTGAACAGGTACAAGAAACAGAGAATTTACTCGGGAAACATCACTTACAACGCAACTTTTACAACGCGATGCTTTTACATCGCAACTTTTACAACGCAAACCATTACAACGCATTGCGCTGGGGGGCGCTCTAGGATAGGGAATATATTTAATTTACTATCCAACACCTTCCCTACTATCCACGGGGACTGGAGTTGGAATAGTAAATTAAATAATTCACTATCCAGCGCCCCAAAGCACTATGCGTTGTAATGGTATGCGTTGTAAAACTCACGTTGTAAAAGCATGCGATGTAAAAGCATGTGTTGTAATGTCGTACATCCAATTTACTCACCATTAAAGATAAGCGATGCATTCTGCAACTTCGGCTCAGGTGTTGCGAGCCAAGTGCAAGTGCAAGGGCTGTGTTTGTAGAAGTTACGGGCAGCAGGTACCGCAAACACTGTCCGAGGAGCACATGCTCTCAATGGAAGAAAAAGAGAGTGTGAAATACAATGCAGCACTGTTTCTGAAGCCACCATCACATTTTGACACTTCTAAGATGCAGAACATTCTCTTGCAAGGTGGGCTGCATGAATTAAAGCATTCGTTGAATTCATAGATGCACTAGGATAAAAAGATTCAAAGAAGTTGATCAAGTACTTGTAAAACATTGCAGGCGATGGAGTGAAAGGAGTGCTAAAGAAAATCTCACAGACTGATGTAAAATCATATCAAAAGGTAAAAGAAGTTTTAGACGCCAAGTTCAATCCAATGCCGAAAGTCGACTATGACAGGTATATCTTCAGCCAGGCACGGCAACAGGTTGGTGGAACAATAGATGTATTTGTCGAAAGACGAAAACGTCGTTAAACAGCTCATCTCATCCCATTATAGACCTACTAGTCCCCCCAGTCACAAGATCATTCGACTGCATCAATATCTTTTGCAACAATAAACCCAATTGTAATATACACAACTCTAGGAAATAACTCACTGCTCATTGAAGAGATCATGGAAATCATCACAACTAGTGAAAATCTTCAAGGGCCTCAGATCTTCCTTGGAGATTTTAACTTACACTGAAATGATCTGAATGACCAGTCAGTGAACAGCCTACAGGCCTTCCTATCAAACCATGAGTTGTCCCAAATTTGTGACAGACCAACAATGGTGAGACTCTGGACCTTACAATCTCAAAGACGGACAACATCACCTTGGAGTACATTAGCCCCTGTGACTGGACAGACCATTATCGCATCACCTTCCTCATCAATTTAAGGGTGAGTCAGAAGAGAGGGTACCAAAGAAAATAAAACAATGGAAAAGGAATCTTCGTAATATAAACCACAATGAACTAACAACCCTCTACAACAATACTTTGAACATCAACGACATCAATGACCTCAATGACCTCACAGACTTCTACAATACTTTCATATTGGAAGTCATAGCTCCCCTTCAACAAAAAAATATATCCAATAAAAACTATAATCCCTGGTTCAACGACAACTTGTACCAAGAGAAGGGAGGTCTCCTTATTGGTCCAATTTGGGACAAGGAGGAATGACTTCAAGAATTTAAAAAGTCCCGGTATTCAGTCTTTGAAAGGACCTCTTATATACACCCCTCATAACTCAAGAAACCAAAATTGATAACAACCTCACAATCAAAAAGTATACAATTTTAAACATAGAGTAAAAACAATAAATTCAAAACACAGTTTTTTTTTAAAGTTAACAATTTATTACAAATAATTAAATTGAATATTTGAAAACAGCAATGCAGTGCCATTCATTAAAAAGTTTAAAAATGTGCCAATACACATGAAGAACATTTAAAATTACAAAGTTCAAAGTTGTCGACGCAGCGTTTCGGTTTATTATGATAGCACCTTCATCAGGACAAGGTTCTATTTCAAAAAAACATACAGTTAGAGACAAGCATTAATCTTTGAAAAAACTTTCTTTTTCATATTCTAAGGCACAGAAATGCACTAACATATTTTTGGGTTGTACCACACAGTATTTTTTACACATTTATAAAATTCTGTTTTTTATAGTTATGGTTATTGAGTTACGTGAGGTTATACTTTTGAGCTCGAATAAGAGTGACCTGTGTCACTCTGTGGTAGCATATAAAGATGATTCATTATGCATACCTACGATAGTTCGTTCAGCCTCTCGTTTAGATTAGAGGTTTTTTTGGTACGTGATGCCTCAAGGAATAAAGGCTCTGTTCAGACAATGATGCCACAGTTTCCTTGCTGAAAGGAAGATAAATTAACAAATAACATCTATTAATTAGATGGGCAATTTTTTCAATTTCGGCTTTTTACTTCACTTTGGGTGGCCTCAGTTTTTAGCTTGCCCACTCATTTGGTATTACCTTTAAATTTCGGGTGCTCTGTGGTGAGGATGAGACCGGAGGGGGGCCACCGTATTGTTTTAGATGTATCACTATAGGGAAATACGTATATACATTAGGATCTTTCAGGTGGTTCAATATTTACAATCCTTCATATCTTCTAGATTGTGAAGCCTTACTAACCTATTGTATTGCGTGTTTGTTCATCGGGTGCTAGTCATTCACAGCCAAAACTCCGCAATTATCTGTAACATCAAATTAAAGATCTGATGTTAAAATATTCGAGACATTACGGACCCTACATGATCTAATGGATCCACAAGACATGGTACTTACCCTGAAGACAGGGACATGGAGCCCTCAAAGCAGCGTGACTGGATTCCTTTTAATTCTACCAGTGCTGTATTTTGGGTTGCGGTCTTTTGTTCAATTGACCTGCATTTAAATAAAATATACATCTCTTCACAATTTGTATGACCACCAGGTCTAATTATCAGAGGCTCAATTTGCATTGTTAGATATTACCGCGTTCATTTAATACATCGTTTCATGATACACTCCTCGATTGTAATTATAAAATGTATAATTACAATCGAGGAGTGTATCATGAAACGATGTATTAAATGAACGCGGTAATATCTAACAATGCAAATTGAGCCTCTGATAATTAGACCTGGTGGTCATACAAATTGTGAAGAGATGTATATATGAAATATATGCCTGCTTTTCCACTAATATAAAACCAGCGATCGAATTTACTGAAAATGACAATCTCATAAGCACTTCAGAGTGCCTAGGATCTTTCCACGTTCCCCCCCTTGAAGCACTGGCTATAATGTGCAAGAACATCAAATCAGGATCGCCTCGAGACCCTGCGCCCCCCAAAATTCTAGCTGAAGCCTTCCCTGTACTGGAACCCCACTATAGACACTTGCTGCAAGTCTCCTTCTCCACGGCTTGCTTGCCCATGGAATGGAAACAGGCTGTAGTGCTACCAATTAAAAAAAAGCCGAACTTGGGCCAAGACATATTGGAAAATCTTCGCCCAATATCTTTGCTACCTTATCTTGCAAAGCTAGCTGAGAAAATTGCCAATGCCCAACTCATGGATCACCTAGAAACCCACTGTATCTTTCATAGATCTCAATCTGGTTTTAGATCCAATTTTTCCACAGAGACAGCTCTCCTGAGGGCTGCTGAAACCCTTCGGGAAGGAGCAGATGAGGGCAAGACCATGGCTCTCATCATGCTGGATCTCAGTGCCGCGTTTGACACTGTAGCGCATTCCATCCTGCTACAGTGTTTAAACAGAGCGGGAGTCACTAATAAGGCACTGGGATGGCTGAAGGCCTTTCTGATCAACAGGAGCTTTCAAGTCCAAAGAGGGACTTTTCTCTCTGACAGTGTGATGCTTGAACAGGGGGTACCTCAGGGCTCTGCCCTGAGTCCCACCCTGTTCAATTTGTACATGGCTCCCCTGGCAGAAGTGGTGCAATCGTTCGGCGTGGAGCTTGTCTCCTACGCCGACGACACACAACTTCTTATATCACTATCACAAGCCCCTTCTCTAGAAGCAGATAATTTCAAGGCTTGTATGAGTAAGCTGGCCACTTGGATGACAGAGCACTGTCTAAAACTAAATGGCACGAAAACGGAGGTTCTTATAATTGGAGGCAATGAGGCAAAATGGACAAAAGAATGGTGGCCCAACTGTTTGGGTCCTTTGCCTACGCCTAACCGGGAAGCAAAAAATCTAGGTGTCTGGATAGACAATAAGCTGTCTTTCGATAGCCACATCAAGAAAACAGTTGGCAAATGTTTTGGAGTAATGAAAACGCTCAACCGCACCCTTGACTTGCTGCCTCTGAACTCCAGACGCACCATGACGCAGGCACTGATCACATCCCGCATTGATTACGGGAATGTGCTGCTCCTGGGCACAACTGCCAAAAACATTAAGAGATTACAGGTTCTGCAAAACTCTGCAGCACGCCTGGTACTAAGGCTACCTCGGAGAGCTCCTTCTAGACCCTCTTTAGTATCCCTCCACTGGCTCCCCATTAGTAAGAGGATTGTCTTCAAAGCTCTACTATGGTGCCATAGGATAATCCACCAAAAAGCGCCGGCTTATATGTCAGATTTGGCATCCCTGTATGAACCGAACAGATCTCTCAGATCGAAGGGAATGGGCCTGCTCAGAACACCTCGCCCCAAAAAAGCCAGAATGGGAGGCAGATCCTTCCGTTCTATGGCAGCCAGGCACTGGAACCTCCTTCCCACGGAAATCAGGCTAGAGACAAATGAGGCCTCTTTTAGAAAGCGGCTAAAGACCCATCTATTTATTGCATAATGGTACTCCTCTCTCTCCTCAGAAGATGCTCTCTCTACAGCGCGGGGACACGCCGGGAGGCGTCACCAGGCGCTCTATAAACCCCTTTAAACTAAACTAAACTAAAAAGAAAGTTTTTTCAAAGATTAATGCTTGTCTCTAACTGTATGTTTTTTTTAAATAGAACCTTGTGACACAGGTCACTCTTATTCGAGCTCAAAAGTATAACCTCACGTAACTCAATAACCATAACTATAAAAAACAGGATTTTATAAATGTGTAAAAAATACTGCGTGGTACAACCCAAAAATATGTTAGTACAGCTCTGTGCCTTAGAATATGAAAAAGAACGTTTTTTCAAAGATTAATGCTTGTCTCTAACTGTATGTTTTTTTTAAATAGAACCTTGTCCTGATGAAGGTGCTATCGTAATAAACCGAAACGCTGCGTCGACAACTTTGAACTTTGTAATTTTAAATGCTCTTCATGTGTATTGGCACATTTTTAAACTTTTTAATGAATGGCACTACATTGCTGTTATCAAATATTCAATTTAATTATTTTTTAATACATTGTTAAATTTAAAAAAAACTGTTTTTTGAATTTATTGTTTTTACTCTATGTTTAAAATTGTATACTTTCTGATTGTGAGGTTGTTATCAATGTTGGGTTCTTGAGTTATGAGGGGTGTATACAAGAGGTCCTTTCAAAGACTGAATACCGGGAATTTTTAAGTTCTTGAAGTCAACGACAACTTGAACACTGAAAGACACAATCTAAGATCAGCAGAAAGAGCCTGTAGTTCAGTGAGGAGCACATACAATAGAAGAATAAGGCAAGTGAAAGCTAATGTCTTTATAGCACAGCTTGACTAAGCCAGAAATAGACCGCAAAAACTATTCGAAATAGTCAAGCAACAGTCATGCAACATATCACATCTGTTAGGCACCGGAACCAGCACTCACCGAAACTGCAAAGAACCGGCTTCCTTCTTCATGTAAAAAGCCACAAAGATTTAGAGTGAACTACAACTAGCAAATGAGCTACTACCGGCTGCCTCACTCAGTTTTTCACACACCACCCAGTATACTGAAGGGAGTGATCCATCCAGGCACCCCTCCAAAAACAAGCCTCTTGTCACACCTTCTCTTCAATCAACGAAAGTGACATTTACAGCATTCTTTCATCATTAAACCCATCTATTCACTTCAATGGCCCTCTACCTCCATCTATATTCAAAAGATATCAATACCTTTATTCTCCCCCTATGGTCTAAGATTGTAAATGCCTCGCTACGTCAAGGCACTATCCCGGATTGTCTAAAAGCTGGACAAGCAACCCCCAATAAAAAAAAAAAACAATGCAGACTGCTCTGATCCTAATAACTTCCGACCCATCTCCAACATCCCTACTCTTGGGGAGCTCCAAGAAGAGAAGAATGTGTCCAGATCCAACTCTGCAAACACATAGACAACTTTCAACTCCTTGACGAACACCATTCAGGTTTCTGTCAAGGTCACGTTCCAAATTCTGCACTCACTCATATAGTGGACGACATATTAAAAATGCTAGATCAAAATGAATCATGCCTTCTGATACTGCTTGATTTATCTGCCGCCTTTGACACGGTCTACTGAAACTACTGGAACAAAGAATGGGCTTATCAGGGTCATATTGCAATGGTTTTCTTAAATCCTACAAAACAGATCCCAGAGAGTCAAAATAAATCAATCCCTGTCTAAGCTCCATGCAATCACTCTTGGCGTTCTACAGGGATCTGCTCTCTCACCCATTCTCTTCAATCTATTCCTGGAACCATTGGCAAACCACTTAAAATCTGCTAACATCCACTATCATATGCACGCTAATGACACTCAACTGTATCTCAAAATCACCTCCCACAAGGACATTATATCCCTCAATTATACCTTGCAAAATACACATCTCTGGCTACCAGATAACCATCTCAAACTCAATGCTGCCAAAACCGAATACCTTCTCTTATCACCGCCAAACAACATCCCCAAGATCGATCTTTGGTTGAAACATCTTACAGTCCTCAACTACTCTCCTCATATCATAGACTTTGCTAGATACTTGAATATTACATTAGACAGACATCTGAATATGCAGGATCACATTAGAACAGTCACCAAAGGAGTGAACTACCAGCTGATCATTCTGTGGAAAGTTAAACCCCACCTCCCACAGGAAGAAAGTGGTCCAAGCTCTTGTATTGCCCAGACTGGATTATGATAGCGCCACACTATGTGGATTACCTTGATACAAGTTGCCCCCTCTAAAAGACTCCCTCAAAGCAGCCGCCAGACTCGTCTCTCTAAGAAAAAGAAATACACACATCTCCCCGGCTCTAAAATTCCTGAACTGGCTACTGTACAGAGCAAGAATTCAACTAAAAATTGCATGCACTACTCTTAAAGCGCTACATTTCAATATCCCCAGATATGTGGCCAAAAAGCTGGAAAAATGAGGGGGCTGCAGACTTTCGCGAAGTGCGCACACCCTGCTTCTGAAACCCCAATGAACCAATAAAAAGAAAATGGGCTCCAGAGCTTTCTCAGTTGTCGCACATAAGATATGGAATTCTCTTCCACCGGATGTTCGTCTAATCGCATCTACCGCCTCCTTCAAAAAAGAAGCAAAATCTTTTCTCCTGACTAAGTTTTGACCCTAAGACACCATATCTATGTAACCATACTAACTACTCTTTATGATGCTTAACCATGTTATTGCTGACTATTATTTGAGAACAAGCTTATCACACTGTTTACTTTCATTGCTGTGTTTGTCATTCACACACGTGTCTATTTTACCAGTCCAACTGATACGCTACCTCTCTTCATGTAAAGCGCTATGATACCCACTAGGGTCATGTTCACGCTATACAAAACTTTATGAAGAAAAAAATAAAATAAACTTGTTGCACTCATTAAATAATGCAAATTCTGTGACTTCACCGATGAAGAAGCCATGAGTCTCAGAATCATCGACAGAGTTCTTTCAGACTTGTTTAAAAGATGCATGTTGAGAGACACACACAGTTTGGAGAACATGCTGATGGCGGTTAGAGTAGAAGAAGGAACAGACCAACAAGCTCCTGACATGGAAGCAGGAACAACTCACAATGAAACAGCCCTGACTGTGAAAATCAAGCACATGCAGAAAAGTGATGCGCGTAAGTCAACATCTTTAAAGAAAACAAAACTATGCTTTCGATCTGGATTTTCATTAAGATGGATGGTAGCGGGGAATCCACCAAAAATCAATGCATTCCCCTCTGTCCATTTCCGTGTTTTCGCAGTTCATTTGGAGTGTGAAGCAAGATAGGTATTTCCCCTTGCCTCACTCTGCCATCTGAGACCTCCTCTATTTTGTCTTTTCTCATTAACTTTATTAGGATGATAATTTTTCATTCTTTTGTAAATCTGATTATTAAACTCTTCTAATTCAAGCTCTTCAACATTTCTTTTCACTCCTCGCTTATTCACAGAATATTTCTTTTGGTGTATTTGACATTTGCAGCAAATTATTATTATGAACACTAATATACCTATTCCTGCTACTGGCATCAGTATTTTACTCACATGACTCTTACCTAAATTAGAAAACCAATTACCTACAGTGGAGAGACCATCAGTAAGTCTCTTCCATGCACTGTCAACCTCCAGTGGTTTAAGCTCTTTTTCCAAATTTGTAATATTTCTCACATA
This sequence comes from Lissotriton helveticus, assembly GCF_964261635.1. NCBI lineage: Eukaryota > Metazoa > Chordata > Amphibia > Caudata > Salamandridae > Lissotriton > Lissotriton helveticus. Next base: position 1,617,582,868 of record NC_136069.1, read on the forward strand.
CCCTTTAATTTCCACACTTTTGTCTGGTATGTAAGTGCAACAATGTTGCGCTTTCAACATTCTGCAGACTCCGCCCTCTTTTGCCAATAACGTGTCAAGAGCAAGTTGATTTTGTAAAACCATTGATCTGATCGCAACCAATTCAGTATTGACCATTAGGAAACCTCCAGCAGTGTCAGTTGATAACCGATCTACTACTGTGGACAATTTGCAAATTCTGTGTGAATTCAGAGCCATTCCCACTGTAGGTATCAATGCACTAAAAATATCACCTACTATTTCACCAACACTTTCTCTTTTATTACGTACTAATTCATTAGTTCTTTCAGTGCTTCCAGTGATTTTCCCCACATGGTATATCTTTGGGAAGACGATACCAAAGTAACAGCTCCCGTACCAATGGTCGGGTAGTTTGAAATAAGCCTTGTTCCCACATATGTAATAAATTCCAGGAAGCTAAGGGTCTGACCCATCTTTGAAACCCCAACCCCCAATTACTTTGTAATTGTGTTAGCATTCACTGGAACCAATGAATATATATTATTATAGTAACTGGTTCTTTCTCTTTGAAAACAAACTTTCCCCTTCTTTTCGAAGTCCAGCAACATAGCAGAATTAGCCCCACCATTTGAGGTGCTCCCTAAGCTTTCAGCACATTTAGGTGTTTTCTGATTCTTGTCTTTTGCTTTCCTATGGAAACTTTCCCTTCTTTTCTCTACCATATTTAGAAACATTTTCTCTTTTTCGTGTAATGAACAGGTCAGTTATCTTTGTGTGCGTCATCTATATTTATTTTACCTACAGTTAGGAAATATTCACTCATGTATTTTGCTACATCTCTAGTTGTATGTACAGGGTTTAGGTTTCTTCGTACAGGAAGTTCACAAAATATCACATCTAAGTTTGAATAATAATACTGTAAAGGTCCTCTTTTGTAAAATAAACTAGCTAAAACACTACCGGAAATTCCATAGGTTAAGGGAAAATGGTGGTACGTCACACCTTCAGCAATCGAAGTTGGCAGCTTCATGCAGACATAACAGTCATCTATTTCCATAGCTTCTACATAATGTACTAACAGGTTTGCGAAAACATTTAAATGAGTTTTGTTCTAGATTTTATTATAAAGTAGTCCTTCCTCATCTGGTGCTTCTAAGTCTACCTTTGTTTGCTTAAGGCTAAGTGCCTTTTCTGGTACATCTACTCTTTGTGGTGTATTTCTAGTCTGTAATTCTTCAGTGTCTTTTGGCAATTGATTAGTAGGGTACAGGTTTGTGTCTTTAATCATCATAGAAGGAATAGCTATTGTTAGTCCTATCCAAATTTTAAGTACTTTTGGTACACTACATAAACATACTTTGCAGCATGTTTTTAAACAACCTCGTCTCGGTCTCCCATTCACAGAGGGATCAGACATTTTGAATCAAAAGAAGCTTCAACCCCTCTTTGTAACTCTGCACAGCTTGCTTACTCGGGGCAATTTTCAAGTTGGTTTCGCTTCTTCGTGGGTCTGATCAATAATCAATTCTTCATCACTTTCGTCACTTATTTCCAGGTTTTCAAAGTCTTCCAACACAAAATAAGTCCATTCAGGACTCTGATACTTGTTATTCAGTCTCTTTATACGGGCACTCCTTCTCTTGGTTTTTATCACAGCCGGATCAGTTTGACTTGAGACTTCATTAATCTGCTCAGGTTCTTCGTTTATTGTCTTTAGTCGCAGTCTCAGTCTCTTTACAAATCTAGGTACTGCGTCTCCTTTTCTGAGTCTTTTAACCGGCACTGTGTCTTGGCTTTCTTCAAACACTCTTTTTTTTTCGTTCAGTTGTGGCACATTTGTTTCAAGATCGTCTTCTGGGTTTCTCCCTAACTGGCTAGGTCCAGGTCTATGTCAATTTCTTCCGCCTGGTCACTAAACTGGCCATGTTCAGGTATATGCTGAGTTTGGCTTTGATTTGTTTTGTGTTCTTCTTCCTGAACACAATTGTCTAGCCCTATCTGGTCCTGGTCAAGCACTTCGAACTTTTGATTTTCTTCCGCTTGAACCTCCGCCCTAATTTCTATCTGCCCCTCTTCTGGCTCAGGAGTTCTTGGGGGAGTGTCAATTACCTGTTCTTTCCCTATCTGGTCCTCCTCAGTATCAGATTTGATTTGAATTTCGATGATCTGAGTATCTTCCTCTACACCTGTCTCTTCCTCACTATCCCTCTGTCTATCTAAATAGATCAATGGGATATCTCACCTGCGCTCCAATATATATATATGAACAGAGTTAACTGGTAATCAACTACAATCTCACAAAGACTAAAGCACTGATGATATATCAAGAAAATAAATGCAATGATGTAACCATAAATCATTGGTCACAAATACACAAAATCCATTTCTCAAGTCTAACAATATTAATAACTGTGCCAAAGATAAGTATTCACAAGTAGTTGGGTCCAGTAGAATTCTTCTTTATTTTCTTATCATAGTTCACAACTTCGGTATATATTCAGAAAACAGCCACGGTACATTTTCAGAAAACAGCCAACACGTGTTTCGTCTGGCTTATCACATTTGCCAATGACTTCATCAGGGCTGTATTTAAAACATCCCAAAAATTGTATCAAGACTAAGTAACATAAAATAGATTGCTCGTAAAAAAAGAATCTAGACAGTAGGAAAAAGGTAGATTGTGGTACGAGAGAAATGGAAAAGAAAAGAAGAGAATAGAGATAAAAGTGTCACCGAGGTCCTAGGTTATCCACTGTGCACACCTTATAACCCAAAATATTAGAAGTAAGGCGATGTTCACCGTCTCTAATTGAGATTAGTACTTGGTCGTTTCATATCTTCCTTTTAAAGAGAAAATCAATCCTTCATAAAATCTAAATAACAAAAGATCATCCAATTAGTAAACATTCTAACTATGCTTCATACCTCATCTCATAGTCATCATTATATAATATATCCTTGCCATGAAAAGCATGGTCAATACACCACACAACCTCAACATCATCTCCTATGCCGACGACACCCAGCTGATCCTCTCCCTCACCAACGACCCCGCCACCGCCAGAGCCAACCTACACGAAGGGTTGAAAGAGGTAGCCGAATGGATGAAGGACAGCCGCCTGAAACTGAACTCGGACAAGACAGAAGTCCTCATCCTGGGATCTTCACCCTCCACCTGGGATGACTCCTGGTGGCCCCTAGCCTTAGGCAGCGCACCCAAACCATCAGACCACGCACGCAACCTGAGCTTCATCCTGGACTCCTCCCTCTCCATGACCAGACAAGTCAACGCCGTCTCCTCGTCGTGCTTCAACATCCTGCGCATGCTACGGAAGATCTTCCGGTGGATCCCCACCGAGACCAGGAAGACGGTCACCCAGGCCCTCGTCATCAGCCGTCTGGACTACAGCAACTCCCTCTACGCCGGAACCACCGCCAAACTCCAGAAGAGACTCCAGCGGTTCCAGAATGCCTCAGCACGACTCATCCTGGACATCCCCCGCCGCAACCACATCTCCGGACACCTGAGAGACCTGCACTGGCTCCTGGTCAACAAGAGAATCACCTTCCGCCTCCTCACCCACGCACACAAAGCCCTATACGACCAAGGTCCAGGATACCTCAACAGCCGCCTCAACTTCTACGCCCCCAAACGCCAGCTTCGATCGACCGGCCACGCCCTCGCCGCTGTCCCCCGCATCCGAAGAGCCACCACAGGGGGAAGGTCCTTCTCCTACCTCGCCGCCAAGACTTGGAACTCCCTCCCGACACACCTCCGCCTGACCCAGGACCACCTCGTCTTCAGGAAGCAGCTCAAGACCTGGCTGTTCGAGCAGTAGCGGATCCCCCCCCTTCCCCCAGCGCCTTGAGACCCTCTGGGTGAGTAGCGCGCTTTATAAATGCTTTGATTGATTGATTGATTGATTGATATGGTGTTAGACACCTCAATCATATTTAGTGAACATTATATTACACTGTTCCAACACCAATACGCTCTAGTACAGCACATGCTAAAACTCACCACTGGAGTATATCATCCTCGCCTCCAATAATAGGTTGAGATAGCACACTTCCTGGTCGCACGCGAGAAGATCAAATAATATTTTTATCTGTGGTGAATAAGTTATACCGTCAGATACATAACGATATCATCACGATCATTGAAATATCAACAACCAGTTTATCTTACCCTATATGTGTAATAATTCCTTGCTTCAGTATAGCACTCTTATTAGTACTGGGGTATTATATATAGAATCACCTCATATTCACCAATGTCTGTAAGTAAAACAAAGGTGGTAATACAGTACCCACTGAACCGGTTTTAGATAAAATGATCAGAATTCATTTTTCATAACGCTTACCTCATTGTTTTCTTCAAGTTATCAAAACCTATAAAAGTTTTAAAGAAACCAGCACTAATTAATCACACATTAAACATTTTTAGTCCGATTATCGTAACCTGCAAAACCAGTTTTCAGCTTACCTCGCTATTTCTCTTTATCCACGTATCCGATCAAAAAGACAATGAGGGGAAATAGAGAAAAAAGGCGCATATCAATATGCGCTAAATGTCACTTAATCAGAATTTCTAACTACATAACCTCCCCCTCTCACTGTTGTACTATCTAATTCTCACCATGTCAATAAGTCTTCATGATCGTCAATTTCGGCGTGCAAGTTCGTCGCCATATTGGTACGCCCTTTTATAGCTATCAGAGAGGTAGCGCCATCTTGTAATGTGCAAAATCCTAATAGATTCCCAAATTCCAATCATTAAATATCATAAAACGTAGACTTCCTACTAAAAATCTCATTCATTTCTAAGGTAAGATCCTACATTGGTCATAAAGTAAATCTCCTCTGCTTTTACTTTCACTCAGAGTCGCGTGTTTCCCTTGCAATGATCAAAATACCGTAAAGAGCGCGATATAAGTGCGAAGGGAAAAAGAATAATCGAAAAAGACCTGCAAGTGTCCAAATATCCCCCCTAAATCTTCAGGGTGCATATTTATCTTCAAAATTATGTTCTAATATCGAAAATATAAAGATATAAATGTTGCAATGAAAATTCCAAAATTATTTGTAAACTAATCTATTTGGGTCTCGAACCAAGATTCTCCTCGTATGTAACCTAGCTCCCTATTACTTCTGCTATCTGACAGTCACATGCAAAACGAGAATTCCGCTCCTATGTATCATCTAAAATGAATATATATTGCCACTGAGTCGAAAAAAGAAAAAAAGTAAAGATCAAGATGAGGTGGAGTTAAAATTAGAATCTATATGTAAAGAAGAAAAAGGACAAAGTACAATGAAAGTGAGAAATTATATAAACCTTCAGACCAAGATATAAAGGTTACAAAGGCAAAAAGAGACATATATATTATTTTCTTACGATAGATTCATAATATCTCTTCACATAGTTTTAAGTACTATTATAGAAATTGACAGACGAATATTGATATAATACAGACATAAATTCCTGTAGGCATTTTGCAGTAATCATACATTGTTGATCTCTGGAGGATAAAATTGTTATTACCATACAACGTATCCTTACAAGAATTACACATATTGTAATTAATGGATTCCAAATATCGACCCAAATAATACTGTAATTCAGAGTCTAAGTTAAGACCATCTTCAACTGCTCTCAATCTCAGTATTTCTTGAGGATACCAAATAACTGGTGATTCCCTTCTCCAAAATTAGTTACCAGCCTCACCAACTTATTAGTATCCTCACTGTTCGGCGGGCTCGGTTTGGGTCTCAGTGTGTCTGATCTTGGTATATTTCTGACTTTCCTTTTAGCTGCAATGATAACCTTGTCTGAATACCCTCGAGCTTTAAACCTACTGGTCATGTCCACCAGGTTATTCTCAAAATCCATATCCTCTGAGCAGTTTCTACGAGCTCTCAACATTTCCCCATATGGGATGGAATTAATCTGACATGATGGGTGGCAACTTTCTGCTGATAATATTGCATTGCAACTGGTAGTTTTACGGTACATCCTGCTACATAGTTTGTCATCTTTAATAAACAATTCTACATCAAGAAACATCAATCTTTCATAGCTGAATTCAGTTGCAAATTTCATGTGTACTTCATTACTGTTCAGGTGATCAAAAAACTCTTGTAATTCTATTACTGTACCCCTCCAAATCATCAGGCAGTCATCAGAAACGACCCTAATAGTAAAGGTGGTCGATCCATTTACTGCCCTTTGGGCCCCAGATCCACTCCGCCTCAAACCAACCCATAAAAAGGTTGGCAAAAGACAGAGCGAATCTAGAACCCATCCCAGTCCCATGTCTCTGCTTGTACCACATATCTTTAAACAGAAAATAATTGTTCTCTAAAACGAGTCTTGTCATCTCCAATAACATCTTAGTATGGTCATATTGTTCAGCTGGTCGTTTTTTCAAGAAACTCTCAATTGCTAATATTCCCAAATCATGGTCAATGTTGCTATATAAAGAGACAACATCTAATGACACCAGAATCATACCATTCTCCCAAGTGATATCATTCATTAAGTTTAGAACATGTCTGGTGTCGTCAATGTGGGATGGTAAGTTATGAACAAATGGTCGCAGATAAATATCTATAAACTGTGACAATTTCTCAGTTGGTCCTTCGATACCAGAAATGATGGGCCTACCTGGTGGCTTCTCCTTATTCTTATGAATTTTTGGTAAACAGTACAAGTAAGGGGAACGTGGGAATGTGATTTTCAAATACATATATTCATCAAAGTCAAGTAGTGATTTCTCATACCAAATTTTCAGTTTGTCATTAATCAATGATGTTATTAATTGTAATGGATTAGATGCCACCTTCTCATAATAATGTTCATCATTCAGTTGAGATAAAACCTCTTGTTCGTAATCAACGGTGTTCTGAATAACAATATTGCCTCCCTTATCCGCCATTTTAATGACTATATTTGGATTCGTTGCTAGTGTTTTTAGGTCTAAGCGTTCTTTAATAGTCAAGTTGTTACGTCTTGGATATCTCTTATTTTTCCTAATATCCTTGATAATTAACCTATCAATATCTAAATTAACTGCTTTAAAGAAAGCATCAATCACATTACCCGAGGATAATTGTGGGGTCCATCATGATTTACTTTTCAAACCGCTTGGTTCAATAACATTTTGGTTAATCTTCAAAGCATCAAGCAGTTATGACATGGTTACTGGGTCCTCTTCACTCTCAGTCAGTGATAATATCAATTTGGTATCATGTATTTCTTGGATTGAAAGGCAACTCAATTCAGGTCTAGTAACAGAACTCAATAGTTTGGGATGATTTGCAAAGTGTTTCTTTATTTTCAACATTCTAGTAAATCTACACAGATCAATTTTAACCAAATTCCAATCCATTTTATTAGCTGGACAAGAACTTAAGCCTTTCTTAAGTAAGGATACCATGTCAACAGTCAAATCAAGTGTAGAAAGATTAACAATCTCAATTGCATTCTTGTCATATGTACTCTCTATTTGTTCTTCCAAGACAGAGTCTCCCTTTGCCTCTGGTTCCTCTCCTGGTCTTGTATTTCCTATATCTCGCCTGTTCCCAATCCTTATCCGACGAACTTCCTCTAAAAAACTATTGCCTGCCACTGCAGTCCCTGTTGTATCTGTTAAATCTTCATTCTCACTAGTAGATATATTACTTGAAGAGGAGTAAGGGTCACTAACACTTGAGTTATCTCCCTTCTTTTTAGTTAATACATTCTTCCCCATCAAATGGTCAAAGCACCGAGCAAAGGTGAAAATACGACCTGTTCGGTAGTCATTCTCATCCCTTTTCAATTTTTTGGCTTTTCTTCTCTTAATGTCAGTTTGTAATTCAGCTAGAATTTCATCCAAAATCACGTAATTCTTCATAGTAGATTCTGGAATATTCAGTCATTTAATTTCATCCTCTATTGTTTCAATTTCCATTAGTAGTTTTTTAATTTTTCTCTCTGCATTTTCAATCAAAATATTGATGAGATTTCTCGAGCTGCTAGTAAGCTCCTCCTCCCATGTGTCCAATAAGTCAGGCTCAAGATCTTCATAGGTGGGCATAATTTGAGACCTTAGACACCTAGGAATTCTATTCAAAACTAAATACTGCTTCAAGGTGGCAGCATCCCACCATTTCTTAAGTTCTGCTCTTTTGAGCCGTTCCAATTTAATGAACTTGGCTCTTAGACCTTCATGTTTCTGCTCCTTACTCGCACCCACAGCTGTACCTATGGAGGAGCCTGCATTAAGGTTAGTAAATAGGTCCTGAGCTTCTTTGTCCCTATTCATTTTAATCCCTATGGCTGCTCCTAAGCTAGATTTAAGAGATTCAAAGATTGATGGCTGGTAACCACGCAGATCAGGGCACTCAAAATCTATCTTCAGGGATAATAGTAACAAAAGAATATTTGTAATAAGTGGTGCAGCTAGGTGAGATAAGGGTGGTTACCAGACTACCCTAGAGCGCCATACCTAGGTATGGTCGTTAAACTATTCAATGGGATATCTCACCTGCGCTCCAATATATATATGAACAGAGTTAACTGGTAATCAACTACAATCTCACAAAGACTAAAGAACTGATGATATATCAAGAAAATAAATGCAATGATGTAACCATAAATCATTGGTCACAAATACATAAAATCCATTTCTCAAGTCCAACAATATTAATAACTGTGCCAAAGATAAGTATTTTGTGAGAAGTTGGCCTGGTATATGCTGCTCACTAGTTCTAGTGATCACCTTGTACCATGCCAAGCAACCCTTATGATGATTGGTTGTAAGTCAACATTATAGACCAGCTATCCTAGTGGTAGCATGGGCAAAGCAGTCTTAGGCTAAACTCTGTAAAGGCATGTGAAGCAAGCTGTTTTACCATACACAATCCCCTTGAATACCAAATTAAAGGACACCACACAGATATATATTGAAAATATAAATATATTTATTATTACAAAATATCCCCTATACTCTTTCTGAGCACAGACGCAAATGCGTTAAAACAAAACAGCTCTCTGAGGTGGTCTGCTGTAGGGTTAGGACCCGTTTTGATACCTCTTAAGGTACACAGCTGCCTCGGTTCTTTAAAGTTGAATATAGCAAATTTGGATTGTGCCCTTGGAGGGTCACTCTCAACAGGGATAGGTCCAGTGGACCCCTCTGCTCCAGACATTGCTCTTGTGTGGGTGGATATGTTGCAATCTACCTACACTGGTGTTTAACTACTAAACCTATCTAGTATTTGTAGTCAGGGTGTGCTACTCCCTATCCTCTACAACAACTAAGTTCAGTAGAACTTAAGTATACTAGTCTTGTTTTACATGTACCTAACAGGTACCTGTATGATCTTTCAAATGATACTCTCAAAGATTGTAATGGTAAAACAACAGCAAGCTCAAATCCCAATACGCTGCTCACCAATGTGAGAAGTTGGCCTGGTATATGCTGCTCACTAGTTATAGTGATCACCTTGTACCATGCCAAGCAACCCTTATGATGATTGGTTCTAAGTCAACCTTATAGACCAGCTATCCTAGTGGCAGCATGGGCAAAGCAGTCTTAGGCTAAACTCTGTAAAGGCATGTGAAGCAAGCTGTTTTACCATCACAATCCCCTTGAATACCAAATGAAAGGACACCACACAGATATATATTGAAAATATATATATATTTATTATTACAAAATATCCCCTATATTCTTTATGAGCACAGAAGCAAATGCGTTAAAACAAAACACAGTTTAAATATACAAAAGTTGCACAATATGGATGAGCCCTAGGGGCCACTTAAACCATATACTAAAATAGTGGTGTAAGAACCACCAATGGGAAAGGAAATAGGCCTAGGGCCTGGGGAATCGCTGGAGCTGTTCGGGACTAACAGTGAAGAAGTCGGGAAAGGCCCGCGGGACTCGGGTGCAGCGCTTAAAGACCATGCATGCACCAATGCAATGTCAATGGTGCGTAAAAGTTATAAAGTTACTGTTTTAGGAACCTTCCGACTGACCTAGAAGGACAAAACTTTAGATCTAGGCACTAGAGGTGTGTACCAGTGTAGGAACACCGGCGTTGCTGAGTTACCTCACCCACAGGAAGCGGGTGCATAGGTGCATAGGTGCCAAGTAGTGTTGGGTTTCGTCAAGCAGGTCGGTGGTGCCTGGAGATGAAGATGCTGCAGGCGGGTCGTCGAGGAGAGCTCCGGTGGATCCAAAGGTGGATCTGAAGAGGTGAAGACCTGAAAGCAGAGGGGACAATGTTCAAAGTCACTAGCCAGTGACTAGCGTGGAACCAGGACGGAACCAGGCGATGTTGGGTGCAAACAGGTGAAAAGGCGAAGATTGTCTCTGCAGCCACGTGGACACGAAGAGGTCAAGGACGTCCAGGCATTGGTCACGAGCTGTTCCACGAAGGCTCTAGCTGATGGCGGTGTCGGCTTCTTGATCGGAGCAAACAGGCCTTGGCTAATGCAAGCCACGCAGAAATCGATGCAAGCTTCTCACTCGGACCAGCAAGGTCAAAGCGGGTGCTCCTTTTCAGGGGAGTGAGGGCCAGTCTGGAGCAACCAGACCAGCGGTGTTGGTTGTAGTTTTTGTCACCAAGATGGCCGCTAGCCACGTGGCAAGTGGCCGGGATGGCGCATCGAGTGGCAAAGTGCAAAAGGGCCCCACGCAGATCGTGGAGATGCTGGAGGGCTGATCTTTGGTGCAAATGCTGCTCGTTGGTGGGGCTTCTCAAACCCAAAGCACAGCATCGAGGGTGCCTCGGGTGCTGAGCAGTCAGCTTCTCGGGGGTCTTTCAAGGGGTCCGGTCCGACTTCTCTCGGTGCTCCACGGGTATCTTCTTTTCAGGGACTGTGGATCGGGCTCTGAGATGTCTGGGAGTCTGGGTCTTGTCAGGCTCTTGGCTCGGGCCCCGGCGCGAGGCGGCGGCAAAGCAGACGTTGAGTTGCTTGTTGGTGCCTGTATTCACAGGGTGGTCACTCCTTGGCCACAAGGGAGATTCTCTTCAGTCTTCTGTGCAGCAGAATGTCGAAGTCCAGTTTTCTTCTTAGTTTCAAGTCGAGTTCAGGATGATCTGAAGTCTTGGGACACAGCTCCTACTCTTATTCCAAATCTAGGGGCCGGATTACCTGCTAGGTCCCTCCTCTGGGTGGGACCAGGAAGGGGGGTGGTTACACCCCCTTTCCTTTGTCCAGCTTCACGCCAAGACTGGGGCTGGAGAGCCCCAGCACCGGTTTGAACTGCCATATGCACAGGGACACCTTGTGTGCTCCAGGAATGTCTCATTCTATTCAGCCTTGTCCCACCCAATACACAAAATCCTGTCTGGGGTGGTGCTAGCACCTCCCAAGGCAGGAAACCATTTGTCCAAGCCTCCCTCGCTGGAAGGACTCCCAGCAGCAGGAGGTCAGACTTGTGTCTGGTGTGGCAGCATCCATTTTGTGATGCTAAGGCTCACGTTTAACTTTAACCGGGGTTCAGGTTAGGTACATGTCGTGTCCCTCTAAAAGGGTGGAATGCTACCCCCGTCACCAGAACTGGCGAGGGGGTAGTATTCCAATTCGTATGACACCTTACTCGACATGTTTTGATAAAGCCAAACCAAAGATAGCATTTAACCGCGAGGTTCATAATGCACTTAAGAGTATATGGTATGGCAGTATCATGGAGCAGCTAAAGGACGTGGTTCCGAAAGCTGCAGACAGGCACAGCTCATGCCAGAGCACCATCTCACATATTTCCAAGCACTCTGCTTCCAGGATTGATGAGGCCTTCCATAGGAGTGGCTGATAGGAACATATGTGTCCATTTTAGGTTAGATATAGGCATACTATACCTAAGTAAGGGGTGATCACACCGACATACCCCAGCTGAGTGATCAGCCAGTTGTGTCAAATATGGAGGCCAGGCCAGGGGTGGCACAATATGTGCTGCAGCCCCTGGTAGGCCTTGGAAGCACCTATGCCCTGGGTACCTGGGGTACACTGTTACAGGGGCCTATAAGGTGAACCAATTCCAATTGTGTATGTACCTAAGGTACATGGAGTCCATTTTAAGGAGAGAGCAATTAGCCTGGGGCCCTGAATAGCAGGATCCCAGGCCAACTAAAGTAAAAAACCAGCTAAACACCAGGCAAAAAGTTTGGGGGTAACCATAGTCAGATATCCACCTTCCTACACCTATTACTTGTGCTATCTGACAGTCACATGCAGAAGGAGCATTCTGCTCCTATGTATCATCTAAAATAAATATATATCGCCACTGATTCGAAAAAAGAAAAAAAGTAAAGATCAAGAAGAGGTAGAGTTAAAGTTAGAATATATATGTAAAGAAGAAAAAGGACCAAGGACAATAAAAGTGAGAAATTATATAGACCTTCAGACCAAGATATAAAGGTTACAAAGGCAAAAAGAGACATATATATTATTTTCTTACGATAGATTCATAATATCTCCACATAGTTTTAAGTACTATTATATAAATTGACAGATGATTATTAATATAGTACAGACATATATTTCTGTAGGCATTTTGCAGTAATCATACATTGTGGATCTCAGGAGGATAAAATTGTTATTAACATACAACGTATCCTTACAAGAATTACACATATTGTAATTAATGGATTCCAATTATCGACCCAAATAATACTGTAATTCAGAGTCTAAGTTAAGACCATCTTCAACTGCTCTCAATCTCATTATCCACATACATTCCCTACGTCGTAGTTGTAATGTCCTGTCACCACCTCTTTTATCAGCCTTCACTACATCTATACCGTGGTAATGAAATTGGTGTTTAGTCCTCTCATTCTGAGTCCTTATATAATGTGTAGCAATTAGGTACCTCGTATCACCATTTTTAAGAGCTCTAAAGTGTTCAATCATTCTATCACGCAATCTCCTAGTTGTGCTGCCAACATAAATCTTGGTACATGAACAAACAATCACATAGACCACATATGTAATTTCACAGTTGATAAAAGAATTAATCTTGAAGGTACCCATATGGTTATAATTGAATTCCTTAATCCTCCTGACAGCCCATCTGCATGAGCTGCAATTCCCACAATAATAAAAGCCCTGTGGTTGGCGACTAAGCCAATTAGATTTGTCCGGCATGCTGAAATAACTAGAACAAAGTTTATTGGAAAGGGTATTACCCTTCCTATAGGTGATGTTAGGTCTATCATTCAACACAGGCTTAATATCAGTATCACTTAATAGCAAATGCCAGTATTTCTTGAGGATACCAAATAACTGGTGATTCCCTTCTCCAAAATGAGTTACCAGCCTCACCAACTTATTAGTATCCTCACTGTTCGGCGGGCTCGGTTTGGGTCTCAGTGTGTCTGATCTTGGTATATTTCTGACTTTCCTTTTAGCTGCAATGATAACCTTGTCTGAATACCCTCGAGCTTTAAACCTACTGGTCATGTCCACCAGGTTATTCTCAAAATCCATATCCTCTGAGCAGTTTCTACGTGCTCTCAACATTTCCCCATATGGGATGGAATTAATCTGACATGATGGGTTGCAACTTTCTGCTGATAATATTGCATTGCATCCTGCTACATAGTTTGTCATCTTTAATAAACAATTCTACATCAAGAAACATCAATCTTTCATATTGTAGGGATACGTTGTATGTTAATAACAATTTTATCCTCCTGAGATCCACAATGTATAATTACTGCAAAATGTCTACAGAAATATATGTCTGTACTATATTAATAATCGTCTATCAATTTATATGATAGTACTTAAAACTATGTTAAGAGATATTATGAATCTATCGTAAGAAAATAATATATATGTCTCTTTTTGCCTTTGTAACCTTTATATCTTGATCTGAAGGTCTATATAATATCTCACTTTTATTGTCCTTTGTCCTTTTTCTTCTTTACATATATATTCTAACTTTAACTCTACCTCATCTTGATCTTTACTTTTTTTCTTTTTTCGACTCAGTGGTGATATATATTCATTTTAGATGATACATAGGAGCGGAATGCTCCTTCTGCATGTGACTGTCAGATAGCACAAGTAATAGGGAGCTAGGTTACATACGAGGAGAATCTTGGTTTGAGACCCAAATAGATTAGTTTACAAATAATTTTGGATATTTCATTCCAACATTTATATCTTTATATTTTCGATATTAGAACATAATTTTGAAGATAAATATGCACCCTGAAGATTTAGGGGGGATATTTGGACACTTGCAGGTCTTTTCCGATTATTCTTTTTCCCTTCGCACTTATATCGCGCTCTTTACGGTATTTTGATCATTGCAAGGGAAACATGCGACTCTGAGTGAAAGTAAAAACAGAGGAGATTTACTTTATGACCAATGTAGGATCTTACCTTAGAAATGAATGAGATTTTTAGTAGGAAGTCTACGTTTTATGATGTTTAATGATTGAAATTTGGGAGTCTATTAGGATTTTGCACATTACAAGATGGCGCTACCTCGCTGATTGCTATAAAAGGGCGTACCAATATGGCGACGAACTTGCACGTCGAAATTGACGATCATGAAGACTTATTGACACGGTGCAAATTAGATAGTACAACAGTGAGAGGGGGAGGTTATGTAGTTAGAAATTCTGATTAAGTGACATTTAGCGCATATTGATATGCGCCTTTTTTCTCTATTTCCCCTCATTGTCTTTTTGATAGGATACGTGGATAAAGAGAAATAGTGAGGTAAGCTGAAAACTGATTTTGCAGGTTACGATAATCGGACTCAAAAGCTTTAATGCGTGATTAATTAGTGTTGGTTTCTTTAAAACTTTTATAGGTTTTGATAACTTGAAGAAAATAATGAGGTAAGCGTTATGAAAAATGAATTCTGATCATTTTATTGTAGCTAAAACCGGTTCAGTGGGTACTGTATTACCACCTTTGTTTTACTTACAGACATTGGTGAATATGAGGTGATTCTAGATATAATACCCCTGTACTAATAAGAGTACTATACTGAAACAAGGAATTATTACACATATAGGGTAAGATATGCTGGTTGTTGATATTTCAATGATCGTGATGATATCGTTATGTATCTGACGGTATAACTTATTCACCACAGATACAAATATTATTTTATCTTCTCGCGTGCGACCAGGAAGTGTGCTATCTCGACCTATTATTGGAGGCGAGGATGATATACTCCAGTGGTGAGTTTTAGCATGTGCTGTACGAGAGCGTATTGGTGTTGGAACAGTGTAATATAACGTTCACTAAATATGATTGAGGTATCTAACACCATAATATATTGACCATGCTTTTCATGGCAAGGATATATTATATAATGATGACTATGAGATGAGGTTTGAAGCATAATTAGAATGTTTACTAATTGGATGATCTTTTGTTATTTAGATTTTATGAAGGATTGATTTTCTCTTTAAAAGGAAGATATGAAAGAACCAAGTACTAATCTCAATTAGAGAAGGTGAACATCGCCTTACTTCTAATATTTTGGGTTATAAGGTGTGCACAGTGGAGAACCTAGGACCTCGGTGACACTTTTATCTCTGTTCTCTTCTTTTCTTTTCCATTTCTCTCGTACCACAATCTACCTTTTTCTTACCGTCTAGATTCCTTTTTCACGAACAATCTATTTTATGTTACTTAGTCTTGATACCATTTTTTTGATGTTTTAAATACAGCCCTGATGAAGTCATTGGCAAATGTGATAAGCCAGACGAAACACGTGTTGGTTGTTTTCTGAAAATGTACCGTGGCTGTTTTCTGAATATATACCGAAGTTGTGAACTATGATAAGAAAATAAAGAAGAATTCTACTGGACACAACTACTTGTGGATACTTATCTTTGGCACAGTTATTAATATTATTGGACTCGAGAAATGGATTTTGTGTATTTGTGACCAATGATTTATGGTTACATCATTGCATTTATTTTCTTGATATATCAGCAGTTCTTTAGTCTTTGTGAGATTGTAGTTGATTACCAGTTAACTCTGTTCATATATATATTGGAGTGCAGGTGAGATATCCCATTGATTAGTTTAACGGCCATACCAGGGTATGGCTCTCTAGGGTAGTCTGGTAACCACCCTCTTCTCACCTAGCTGCACCACTTATTACAAATATTTTTTTGTTACTATTATCCCTGAAGATAGTTTTTGAGCGCCCTGATCTGCGTGGTTACCAACCATAAATCTTTGAGTCTATCTAAATAGGTTTGTCTTCTTGTTCTCACAGGATCTATAGTCATGTCGATTATTGGGACCCAATCATCTTGACTGGAGCTCGGTTGTTCTTCTTCAGCTACTTCAGGACCGATATCTTGAGACCGCTCAGCTGCACAACCTTCAGCCTCAGTTTCTTCAGGTTCAGTCACTTTCTTCGTATGGCTCGCATGGATCCACCGTGGTACCCATGCACATTTCACAGCTGTGGTGGTAGCCAGGATTACTTGTCGTGGTTTTCCCCACCTTGGTGCAAGTCAACTTTTCCGAGTATGTTTCTTTATTACAACCCAATCACCTGGGTTCAGGTCATGTGCTGGAGTTGTTGGTCTGGCGACAGCGTCTTCCCCAACCTGGTAAGAGATAGAACTCACTTGGTCAGCAAGTTCTTTGCAGTATTCCAGTACCAAATCATCAGATATGCTTATCAGTTTGTATCCTGGCACCCATGCTTGCCGCATTGCTCTTCCCATCAGTATCTGATGGGGACTCTGTTGTATCTTCTCCTTTAATTGTGCACATTCCTTGTTAAGAATGTAACAAGGTCATGGGTTGGAATGTGATGTGGAATGACTTGCCTCCCTGTTGCGCGTTATTAAACTACTTATCAACTCAACTGAAGAGTGTTCATCTTTATATTAGACGCAAACCCGTGTTCCGGTCTGGAATACTTCTAAGTCCCATCAAAACAAGGGGTAAAGCATCTGGCCATTCCATTTGAGTGGATTCACAAATGTTTCCCAATCTTGATTTGATAGTGCCATTCAGCTGTTCTACCACTCCAGAAGCCTCTGGGCGATATGCGCAGTGCAGTTTTTGCGTGATCTTGAATGCTTCACAAATCTGTTTTATCACTTCACTATGGAAATGTTTTCTCTGTCTGATTCAATTGTGACTGGAAAGCCGTATCGAGGTATAAGTTCCCTAAGTAACAACTTGGCTACAGTGAGGCTATCATTCCTGCGTGCAGGGTAAGCTTCTACCCATTTTGAGAATAAGCATACAATGACAAGTATGTATTTCATTCCTTGACAAGGGGGTAACTGAATAAAGTCAAGTTGTAGTCAATTCAATTCAAAGAATCTTTATTCGGTGATAAAAAAACACCATAAAAGCACACTCAAATATACATAGTAAAAAGTCATTAAACATTTCAAGGTTCTTTGTACAGTAGATTTACAAAACATAAATACAACAATATAGCCATATTTAACACTTAAAAGTTAGAATAAAAACATTTCAATCTTCTCCTCTAGTAAGCCTTAAACGAAGTGCTACCTTGATAAAATTCATAATGCTACACAGTATTAAGGGTTCCGCAGCTTTCTGTAAGAATACTAGTGCCTCCCTAGCGTGGACCAAATTAGCTTTTTTCAAAAGGTTTTACAAGATATCTGCATCTGGGCATTGAGTAAAAGGGGCAGAGTAAAACAAAGTGAAGGGAGTCCTGCGGAGACCTGTTGTCGCAGCCGCAGGGCCCCTTCTGTTCTACTGATGTAGCAAATCCCGCTGGTGATGCCAACATAAATGGGAGTAGGTTCAATCTGAAACGGCACATCAAGAACCTATCCTGTGCATTATGCATGAGGTACAAGTATGGCTCCATACCTTCCACGCTCTTCACTAGGCGATGGGCCCTCACTGTCTTTTTGCACCCTTCAGCCTCATCTCTGCATAGGTTTTTCCGCTCTAGAAAAATTCTCCCTACCTGCAGTTTGTTCTGGGCTACAATAGTTGCAGGATGAGTAAAGAGGTTCCCAAAACCTAGCCCCTCTAGGGTGTTCTTCACATAAAGGAGCCAGGGGATGCGCATACACTTGTCCCTCTCTAGGCAGTCTGATAAGATTTCTCTACTCAGTGTCGCATCAGGGTTGACCCAGATTTTTAACCAAGCAATAATGGGCCTCAGTTTTATCAGATCTTCTATATATAGTCTCCCTAACTCCCTGTGGGCAATCAGACCAGCAGTACTTTGTGGTGCCCTTAAGAGTGATTTCAAATATTTATTTTCTTCTCGTTGGATACTAGTGGTATTGACAAAGCCCCATACTTCTGCCCCATAGATTACCTTGGAGCATGATACAGAGCTGTACAGGTTTATCACCTGTTCCGGGGACCATCTTCCTAGCCTCCTGCCATAGCTAGCAATTGCCCCGTTAGATGCAATCATTTTACCACAACGTTCCTCCACCAAGGTATCAAACCGCAGGGCACCATCAAATGTTACACCAAGGTAGGGAAACGTTTTAACCTCTTCCACGATGTGGCTCCCTATTGTGTATGTAAATTTAGAGGTGTTTTTTTTCCCCGCCAGGAGCACATAAGATTTACTCAAATTAACAGAAAGGTCCAGGGCACCCATGAACCTAACAAATCCATCAATCAAGATTTGTAGGCTCCTTGGTGTGCGTGCGATCAGTACCGCGTCATCTGCATAAAGCAGAACAGGAATATGACGCGACCCAACCCTTGGGCAATCTGCCTTCAGACCTAACAAAAACTGCTCCAGATTATTAATATAAAGGGAAAACAAAAAGGGAGCAAGAATGCAGCCTTGTCGGACTCCACTCATACAAGGAAAAGAACTAGTCAGTTCCCCCTCCCTATTAAAGCGGACCTTAGCGGTGGTGTCACTGTGCAGTTCCCTCAATATATTAATTAGACCACTCTCTATCCCCATACTAAGCATCATACCCCACAATTTTTCCCTATTGACGTGATCGAATGCTGCTGCCAGATCCATGAAACCCATATAAACGGATTCATCACTAGCCATGGTATACTTGGCAGTCAGCATATAGAGGTTCAGGCACTGGTCGCTAGTGGACCTCCCTGCCCTAAATCCGTATTGAGTGTCCGAGAAGATGTTTTTTTCCTCGGTCCACTCGGACAGTCTATTAAGAATTGCCCTCCCCAAAAGTTTTGCTGACACATCGATCAGGGAGATCGGGCGGTAGCACTTTGGGTCATCCCTGTTGCCCTTTTTGAAAATCGGCACAATTACTGCCGTGGACCAAGACGGGGGCAGGCCACAGGTAATAGCAGTATTAATAACCCTTGTCATTAGAGGAGCCCAAAGTTCGATTTTACTCAGGAACAGATCTGGGGGGATTCCGTCAGGCCCCGGGGCTTTATTTTTGGTCAGGCCCTCAATCCCTGCAGTGATCTCCTTAATGGAGAATTCTACCAATGGAGCCTCAGTTGGAATGGCCGGTAGCTCTACAGTAGAACCAGGCTCATGATTATACAGGCTCCTATAGTGGGTAATCCACTGCTCTGGGAGAATGTTGGCCCCTATATCCGGGGTATCTTTTTCCTGGAAAGTTGGATTATTAATTATTTTCCAGAAACCTGCTAGATCCTTTCTTTCCCCTGCTTCTCGTAAATCTGCCCACGCTTCCGCCTGCAAGGCAAGTTTCCTCCTCTTAATCTCCTTTTTGTAAATATCTCTACACTCCTTAACTTTGTGGGGAACCCTTGGTTTAGTTTTAAGGCAGCTTTTCAGCTCCCTCAAAGCTTTGGAGCAGTCTTTGTCGAACCATCGGGGATTCCCGTGGTTCTTGAGTGGCACACTGGTCTTTAGTAAACCATCGACCAGATTAGCAATCTGGTCGAAAGCTTCCATTATCCTCGACCCGTGGACTTCTGTGTCCAGACAATCATTGATAGCAAGTTTGCCTGCGTCCACCAGGCCCTTGTAAAACTTTTCCCCATCTATTTTAGCCCATTTTAATCTCCTGCCCTGGTCTGTTGCTCTCTCAGTAAAGGTGCGTTGGACTCTGATACTTAGAACCACCCTGTACAACAGCTCCAGGACAAGAGGGTTATGGTCGCTAAAGCCACTCCATTCAATCCCTGCACTGGTTGTCTTATTAATTAGGGACCTTGAGACCAGAATGTAATCTATAAAGGAAGAGCATCCTCTACCCTTAAATGTAGGGGGGAGTGTGCCATCCTCCTGCGTCCCTACCATGTTAATGGTGTGTTCAAGGTCATACTTAAGCCGTAACGTTCTAAAAGCTGAGCCTAACGGCGTGTGAGAGAAGTGCGGTCCCTTCTCCATGGGGCATCGGGACCAATCTGTATTTGTTTGGACCAGTACCGGGCACAAGTGGCAATTATAATCTCCCATGACCACCAACCCATATGACTGCCCCTTTTTTTGGCCTGTTATAACCTGGCCCAACCTATTATCTAATTCAGTGACAAGAGAGATGATAAATCCCGCTGTCTCATTGTTGTAAAGATTTACTGCAACAAATCTAAGACTTTTCCTAGAGAACATGACTGCCTGAATCCTGTGGGAATTCCAATCAAGACAAGTATAACTTCCCGGAAGGCACAGATCTATATAAATAGCTAAACCTCCCATGGCTCTCCCTGATCTTGATTTTTAAGCGGGTACAAAGAAACACTTGTACCCTTGCAAATGAAAGTTATTCTCCTGGGCCCAGGTTTCCTGCAGACAAATCACATGGAATTTTCTGATATAGTCAAGCCACTCTTTATTATTAAATTTTCCAGTCAGGCCAGCTATATTCCATGAGATGATTTTTATTGCCTCACCCCCCTGGACCCCTCCTCCCTGGGGCCCTCCTAGTATTTCACGCCCTTGTTTTCCCCTTTCCGGTCCCTGTGCATCTCCTGTACATGCAATTTCTACAACCCTAGGTTCATCCAGCGCATGCATCCGGGCACAACTCGATGACATTTGCATTACCTCAGGGCTGTGCTTCTCCAGCTCATCATTTAAAACCCCTCTACCCCCTGCTCCCCATATACCATTATCTGTTTGTCAATCTACCCCCTCAAGACCATCCAGGCAGTGAAACCGATTAAATGTGTGAAAGGGTGACTCTGGGCGGCTAAATAATGGCCTGGGATTGAACTTGTGATGAACACCCCTCCGACTCACCCTTTCCCAGTTGTCATATGAACGGGTCACGTGTACAGGGGCTGGGATGGGGGGAAAGAAGAAGGACACATGAAGTGTTTGAATTGTTGACACCTGTGATCTATTCTTTCCCTGGCATATATGAGCGACTGTTCCAGCATCCCTAAAGCTCACCAATATGCCATCCCCTGTAATGGATTTGCGTGTTCTCCCTACCCAAGGCACCCTTTTAACCGTTATGATCTCATTATTTAAGTGTGCTGGTAAAGGTCTATTTAGATTTAACCACTTAATCACCCTGCTTTTTAGGACACAGAAATCCTCAGCTTCATCTACCTCTAGCGGTGGAACACCCGCCATGACTACTGTAAAGTCATTCGCCTCTGGTGGTAAATTGGGTCTGCGTGGCCTAGGGGGAAGCTTCATTAGTGGGGTTGGTGCAACACTATCTATAGGCTGTACTGGGGGAGCAGCGTTTGCAGGAGGGATAGGTCCTATGGGGTTAGATGGCTTATTTGGGGCAGGGTTATTCCTCTGAGTTTGTAGTGTGGCGGCCGCAGTTGCAACCTGTAAGGGAGCGAGATGCGTAACACTTTTTGGAGCTGTTGGGGTGGCAGTAGGCTTAGGAGCCCTTTCGTGAGATTTGGCCGGAATTTTCATACTACTTAGTGTAGCCTCAAGAATGGTTAATCTAATTTCCACTTTTTTGATGCTTTCACTAATTGGTAACAAAAGTTACCTGAGCAGAAATTCCAAATTGCCCAACGGGGCAACAGAGAGGGGGGCATTAGCAGTGTTGCTAGCCGGCTCTTTAGTCAGGGCGGGGGCCACACCATCCTGTGCAGCGGGTTTAGGATGTAAGTCATCCACTGTTGTCACAGTCGGTATGGAGGGTTTACATGACTTCCCGAAGTCAGAATGGAGGATCTTGGGTTTGTTTTTTGCCTGAGCACACCTCAACTTCCTCCTACGTTTGTTTGGGGGGGGCCCAAATACCCCTTGTGCTCCAGCTAGTTTAGATTTGATTTCCTAGGCTTCGATGCTGGGAGAGGTTGAGAAATTAGATCAATCGTCCCCCTACTTGGGCTTGTACTACTGACTGGGGTAGAGCTCATAAGTACCACTGGGGGCGTTTTTGTAAGATCCCTAAGCAGGATCGGAACATCTTCAATTAGTGTCAAATCTTCGCTGGGTGTGGGGGGATAATCTCCTAGAGGTCTACCTTTCAAGTTATCTATAGAGCGTCTCCGCTCAGCTCTGAGCCGATTTAGTGTGTTCTCCTTGTCCCCATCTCCCCCAGCCCGAGGAAAGTAATTCTCTAGAGTCATGTTTTTTGCTCCTCCCTGCCTTATGGGGGTACTTTCCCTTGCCGGGGACGGCATGGTGTCTTAGAATGTAATAATTACTATGGGGCAATTAATCAGCTTATTGTACTAGGGTCCTGATGGCGAACAGCAGAACCAAGAAGGTAGGCCCAGCCCAGCCTCCTTCGGCCCCTGACGGCCACAGACGGTCCCGCCCTTGTCCCGGGCTTCTCCCGGCCCGCTCCCGCGAAGCGGTAACCCTAGTGACTATTATACACAATGCCGTTCTATGATAGGTTGATAGGCAGGGGGCGTGGCCAGCGGGGAGAGCAGCCCAGGTGTTGCTAGTTGGGCGCGCAGGGACTCCTGGACACTGGAGTCCTGCCAAGAAGCTCGCAGCCCCGCCGACTCACTTGCCTGCCCCGCGCTGTCCTCTCCCAATGTCCAGGCACTCGGTCACAGTTCAGGGCGCTCCACAAGCGCTGCGGGACCCGCGGAGCGGGTCCGACGAGGCACTAGACGGCTCCCTCACAAGGAGCAGGACACAGCAATCCGCAGGCTTCCCACAAGCAAAGGTCAGTTCCACACGGCTCCCAAAGGGTCCCCTTTAGTCGAATAAAAGGGCCCTCTGCCTTTCCAATCCTTCGTGGCAACACTACAGTTTTCTTTCCTGGGTTAAATTGCTGACAAACCAGACACCTTTGGCAGAGTGCCTCTGCTATGTTTCTGAATTTCGAGTTGAACCATGCCTGTCTGAATATGCGTATCATAGCATCTCTTCCCAAATGTGTGTCTCCATGTATCAACCTAGCCATAGGAGCAAGCAGACAGTCTGGCAACACAGGCATACCATCAAGGTAAACAATGACACCATCTTCCACCCTCCTCTGACAACCACATTTTTTCCAATTTTCCTTTTCCTGTTGCTCTGCTGTGTCCTGTAAGTCACTCACTTCCTCCCATGTATTTATTCCTTCTAGCATCATAAGTTGGCAGCTGTATCCGTTCACCACAACTTTCTTATTGATAGCCATTTTGTACTTTGCACAATGCTGGGCTAACTGGTCAGCATATCGATTACCTGCTGTCACTTTGCCATTGATTTGTGAGCAGCACACTTGACCACAGCCAATTCTTTTGGTAACTGGATTGCTTCCAGTAAATCCTGTACATAATTTCCATTTCTGATAGGGGTGCCTGAAGAAGTCAGGAACTCCCTTTGCATCCATAATTGGCCAAAGTCATGCACAACCCCATAACCATACTAGCTATCAGTATATATGGTTATTTTCGAGTTTTTCCCAAATTTACATGCTCTTGCCACTGCAACCAATTCAGCTACCTGTGCAGACTTGACTCCATGTAAATAGGATGCTTCCACTGGACCTCCCAAAGTACACACTGAGTAAGCAGCGCTTAGACCTCCCTCCTCATGTCTTATGCATGAGCCATCTACAAACAGCTCATAATCTTCATTAGTCAAAGGCTCTTCTTTTATGTCTGGGCGTGGTTTTGTAGTAAACTCAGTCAAATCAATGCAGTAATTTTCAACTTCACCTTTCACTTCTTCTGAGAGTGAATTAGGCAGTAAGGTAGCTGGATTCAGAATATTACATCTAGCAATAGTCACGTTTCCTACACCTACAAGGATCCTCTCATACTTAATCAGCTGACTAGCTGTGAGATACTGAGTTTTGGTTCTCGTCAGCAAAATCACAACAGCATGTGGAACATATAAAGTTAAAGGATGTCCCATAACAATGGATTCACTTTGTTCAAGACTCATGCATGTTGCAGCTACTGCTTTCAGACATCCGGGCAATCCAGCTGCCAATGGGTCCAATGTGGAAGAAAAATATGCCACTGGACGTCTAGTTAAGCCATGAATTTGGGTCAGGACTGAAAGTGCACAATTGTTTCGTGTGTCACAAAACAATGCAAACTCCTTTGAGTAGTCAGGCATTCCTAATGCAGGAGCTGTACACAGACATTCTCGCAATTTCACAAAAGCAGTCATGCTTTCGTCATCCCATTCCACTTGATCTTTAGCTCCTTTCTTTGTCATATTTATCAATGGTCTTGCTAAGACTGCAAATCCCACAATCCATTGCCTGCAGTATCCTACCACTCCTAGAAACATTCTGATTTCTTTCTGGGTATTGGGCAGCTCCATATTTCGAATTATTCTAATCCTTTCTGTGGTAACTTTCCTGACACCTCTCTCTACCTGGTGACCCAGATATTTCACTGATGTGCTACAGAATTGTAATTTTTCTGGCGACACTTTATGTCCTCCTTCACCTAAATGGTTCAGTAAGGCAATGGTGTCAACAACACAATCTTTCCTGCTTTTAGATGCCACCAAGAGGTCGTCTATATAGTGCACCAGGACTGATTTTCCGGGCAATATCAAAGTTTCAAGGCATTTTTTTCAGAATTTGATTAAAGATCAAAGGACTTTCTGTGTACCCCTGAGGAACACGATTCCAGAGGTAGACATGACTGTTGAATTCAAATGATCAAAGAAATTTGCTATCTGGATGCAATGGATTCGAAAAGAATGCATGACATAGGTCAATGACGGTAAACCATCCAGCATTCCATGGTATTTGGTAAAGAATCACTGCAGGGTTTGGCACGACAGGACAGCAAGGAACAACAATTTTATTAACCTTGCGCATGTCCTGTACGACCCTGTACTTACCACTTGGTTTCTTTATGCCAATTATTGGTGAGTTACAAGGACTGCTCAACACTTCTTGTAAAATGCCTGCTTCTAGCAACCGTTTGATTTCTATAGCAACCCCTGCTTTTACTTCTGCACTCATTTTATACTGTCGAGTATTTGAGTAGACTGCATCTTCTTTTATGGCTATTTTAATTGGGTCAACATTTGCCATTAATCCTACATCTTTCCCAGTAAAATTCCATACCTCCGGTTTCACTGTCTGTTGGAGCTCTTCAGGTAAGTCTTGTATTGTCAGTATTTTATTTCTGTGTCTGGTCTTGCTAACATTAACTTGTAAATTCCGTCTTCATCTGGGGTCTGAATCTCAACACCATTTGGAGTGCAAAAGATGGTACAGTTCATTTTACACAACAAATCTTGTCCTAACAAGTTCACAGGACTTGAATCATAGACAACAAATCTTTGCATCTCTTTAGAATTCCCTATTTTAATTTCCATTGGTTCTGTAACTGGGGTACTAATTAGTTTATTAGAAACGCCCACTACTTGGATCGCTTCTCCTGAGAGGGGTAGGTTTGGAACGTCTGCTGTTCTCACAGTAGAACAGGTAGCCCCAGTGTATAACAGAAAGGTTATGTCGTTTCCTTCAACCTTTCCTTCAATGCATGACTGGTCCACCGGCAAGGAGGCGCCAAGCACGCACTCCTCGTCCTCCCCCCTCAGGCACCGTCAGTAGGTATCGTCACAGAGGAATATGTCATTTAACAGAAATTGTGAAGTTGCTGCATTTCTATCCTCCCTTCCTTCCCAAACTTCGGTGTCTTCACCCTGTTGTGCTTTGCTCCTATAATTTGGCCTAGGTACAAGAGGCAACTGATTCTGTTTTACCTGCTGCTGGGTCTTGCGTGGTATCTCATTCTGCATCTGTGGATTTAAATCACTAATTGCACATTACCATTCTGCACAGCCTTACACTCGTCCCTCCAATGATCCACCTTTCCGCACCCGTGGCAGGGAAATTTCTTCCTTGCCTCTTCTCTGCTCATTTTTTACCCTCGGCTTTCCCCCACTCCCGGGTCCTTGACTTTGTGTACTAGTCATTTTGCTCAATTGCTGCTCCTGGTGCTCTGCCAATTTTACCTGTGCCCACATGACTTTTTCTTTCAACTCTTTTCGTTTATTTTCCAGCTCATCTTCACAGTATTTAGCATATTTAAGGACTTCGTCAATTGGCTTAGCTTGCCAGCAGATTTTATTGTCTTTGATCCACTGTGAGATCTCAGGTCATAACCCTAACACAAATCGAAATATGAAGTGGGTCATATCTTTCATTTCTATATTGTCCAGGCCACTGTATGTCTTGAACACCTGTAACAGTCGTTCATAGTAAGAATGTACAGTTTCATCTCGATTCTGAGTAGTTGTATCTATACGGGTCTCATCAGTCTCTTTTGCAGGCACCTTTCCTTTCAGATACAACATCACATGATTGTATATTTTCTCATGACATCTTCTGAGGGAGCCCCTGTTTTTGGGTCTCTAGGGAATTCTTCACTGGGCCAATCAACAGCAGTTTTACATTCTGTCCACAAGTCTACGGGAACTACAATGTCAAAGAAACCATCCAAATCTTTCAGAAGGCATTTTGAAACCTTCACAAATCTCTCGACCTGTCTGTACCATTCTAAAGGTTTTTCTCGCAATTTTGGGAAGTCATTTGTAAAGGACACAATATCCTGTCGGGACCACGGAACATGTACATATCCTCCACCCGGTACTTCACGCATAGGATATCATTTTTCCTCCTTTTCTGCTTCTTTTACAACATATTCAGAAGACATTTGTTTTGATCTACTTTCTTCCTTTTTCTTTGCCCACCGGGCTTTCCATTTTTCTAAATCTCCCCATTTTTGTAAGAAATTTAGTAATTCTCTTATCTGTACCTTTTTCCCTGACACGTTCATATTTTCCAAATCTTTGTCTGAGAATTCGGCTCTGTAGGGTTTTTTGCAACACTTTAGATCCGCCAATGTCTATTCCCATACTAGCTGCGGTGTCCATTAATTTCTCATGGTATACTCTGGTATTTCGGGTGATACTTTTGCAAATGAATCACAATTCATCTTCACTAAGGGTGTTCAGTCTGTCCAAACCCACATTCCCAGCCATCAGTTCCCCCAATTCTATTCTTAGCTTATATATATCTAATGGTTTTGGCTGGGGGGTGAACAACCATTACAACGCAACTATTACAACGACATACCATTACCACGCAACTATTACAACGCAAGTCATTACAACGACTTGCGCTGGGGGGCGCTCTAGGATAGGGAATAGTTGAATTTACTATCCAACACCTTCCCTACTATCCACGGGGACTGGAGTTGGAATAGTAAATTAAACTACTCACTATCCAGCACCCCCCAACGCAAGTCGTTGTAACGACTTGCGTTGTAAAACTTGCGTGGTAGAGGCATGCGTTGTGAAAGCATGCATTGTAATGACATACATCCGGCTCGGGATTTGGTTTCTCTAATTCTCGAGTCCAATGGTCTATTTCTTCAGGAGTCACTACCGTGGCACTTCTGGTACCAGAAGATGACTCAATTTGAACTTCTCTTGAACTAAAAGGAGTGTTCTTTCTCTGTTAACTCCCTTCTGGTTCCCTTATCGGTAAATCCATTAGGGAAATCACAGATTCACATTCACTTGCCTGATTGTCTATTATCATGGGCTCTTTTCTCAGCTGTACTACAGATGGGGTTATAATTGGAGCTTTAGGACTAGTTTGCTTATCCCCGTACAAAGGAACAACTGGGCCAATAGTTACTGGGATCGTCAGAGCTTCAGGACTGGTATTTAATTGGGAGATTTTCTGGATTAGTTCAATTCTTTGTTTAACCAAAGCCTCTCGTCTCTATCCTGTAATACCTTTTCCATGGAGGTTTCATGTACTATCTGCGGAATTAAAGGAGGGTTATAACTCGGGGCACTTGGATTTGCCATACCTGGTCCCTCACCATAATTAGGTTTCAGGAATGGGTTTCTCGTACTTAAGGATCTGGGTTCCTCATTATAAGGTGGTGGATTCTTCATTAACAAATCTTCCAGATAATCATCGTCTGAATCACCACTGGTCATTAAATGTTTTGTTTTCTCTGTCCTTTTCCCTCCCATAGGCTCTTCTACTGGTAATACAGGGTATAGTCCCTCTACCATCATGTTCTGTCTCCACTGTTTCATTCTTTTCTCTCGGGTTTCTTTCTGTACCTTCAGATAAAATTTACTTAACCCTTTGTCAATTCTGGGTCTGTCTCTCTCAAAAGCCTCTATTTCCCATTCTTCTAAGGCCTCATTTTGCGTCAGTCTAGGTCTGGGAATGTAAATCATACATTCGGGTCCTTAAATTAAACAAAATCCTCCCATTAAATGTACCTTCTAATGGAAATGCTAAAATTCCATCATCTTTAGTATATTCCACCCAATTTTCTAACCATACACAAGCATGGTAGCCTCTGTCGAATAACATAAATGATGGGGGAGTATTAGGTGGTGGAATGATAACTCCTTCTCTAGTTTTGATGGGCTTGTATTTCTTGAAATAATTCTTTACTCTGTCTACAAGTGTCATTTTCCTCTTACTTCCGTACATAATGTTAGGTCTACCTGTTCTCCACTGTTCTCTCACAAAACCTTGATATCTTGGATCAGGTCGAATCTCTGGATGACTTGGGTACCACATATATTTTCACAAAACCGCTCTGTTTACAAAATAACTTCCAATACTAGCGCGTCTTTTATTTTTCTGCAACCAAGCAAATATATACGCTTCCAAACAATTTCAACCAATGAGTGCGCGGCCTTTCTCGTAACACGAGTTCCCACGCTCCTGTGCTCACCCCTCCTTTACAATGCTATCTCAGCTATACACCCGCTGTCTCGACCAATACCAGCGCGGCTCAAAGTGACGTCAGTGCAGCTCCCCAACTGACTCCCTCCTTCACAAGGTATCATACAATTCAATTCTTTATTTAAAGTGCAAGTGCTCTGTTTAATTTACAACGAAAAACATTCGCCACTGTACTCGAGTTTCTAGAAAGAAAAGATTTGTTTCACTGCAAGTAAATCCCTTCCGTTTACTTTTCATTCACTGCGGATAGATCTCTTCTGACGAACCCTTCACACAAGCATTAGAGAACCTGCTACTCCTCCGGACTCAACCACTCTGGGATATATACTAATGCCAAAGGTTCACCAGTGAACCGCTTTGCTGTCAATCAAGCTTAGACAAACCTGCTACTCCTTCCGTGTGACCCTTACTAGGTGATATCACAATAGAAGTTTTGCCAGCAAATTCTTTGCTATCATTTATTCATACCTTCATACAGAAAACCCTAATTAGTGTTTCCAGTTCTGCCCAACCATGCACTAACTTTCCTGCAAGCAAGTGACCTCGCTGCGACGTGGCTTCCACTTACCACTCACTATTCTGCCCTCGGGGATTCCAGACAAACATATAACAATCACAGACGGATTTTGTCAATACATTAAATCAATATAGCAGCATAAAATTCAAAACATTTCAATAAATTTCAAACAATTAACATTTGATCGATCAATACTTATTTAGCAGCAATTTTACTTTTCACAGTTAGCAGCAATTTTCCTACCTGCCTATCTTAACTAGTCACTAACCATAGCTCTGCTACCAGAAAAATACTGATAGAGCGTGCAGGTCACCCGACTATAATTTTACCATATGCACACTTGGGCTCATAATTCAAATCACCATATTTACTTAATCGGGTAACCTACACTCTACTAGCAGTCTTTTAATTCTAACTGTTTCCTATACCATTGACTTACCAATCCTTGTCACTGGTACTTATGACCACAATGGATCAGGGACCTAGCTGTAAAGATAAGCAGTCAAATAACATTTATAATATTTGCACTCTTTTATAATAACCACAGACTCAAGAAGTTTTGAAAACCTTTATCTAATCTTCATCAAGGTTTGAAAGCATAAGGTTTACAGCAAGCAAACTATCAATAATCAGAATCATAAAGAGTGTATAACTATGTAAGAGATATATGATGCCAACCATTTAGAAGTCTAAAGGGTAGGTAAGAACAGGGGACATGCTATAATGAACTCACAGAATTTTGATTTAGAAAGGTGTTTCTAAAGGACAGAAATAGGGGTCATGCTAGAAATCACAGTTTAGTCACTCTCACCGGAGGGGTAAAGGAAAAAAGAACTCAATTTGTAATGACGATAAATAGAGTAACCATGTAGCTATAGGGCAGGTAAGAAATGGAACACGCTAATAGTTCAGAGTAACCACTTTAATTCGGCTAAAGGAGGATAAAGAAAAGGAACATCTATATTTTCATGTACAGTTCTATATCTTTAATTCTAAAGGATAGGGAAAAAATGGGTCATGCTACATTAGCAAGGATCACGATTTATTAATGACTCATAAGGGAAAAGGAGAGTTAAAAAAGAACATATGCAGTTATGACTCTAGCAAGATTCAGAAAGGGTAAGAAAAAGGACGCAAGTGTGTTTCCCTCACAGATTTGTATTTACCTAGAATGGTGTGGGGACCAACCCTGGCCACGGGTCAGTTAAGGACAGAAACACCCAATGAAATGCAGTTACCAGTAGGCCAGCAGGTGCAGTATGGAAACCAGGACAGGATAGACCAGAATAGTATCAGGACAGGACCACCAACGTTGAGACTAGCACCCGCAGTTCAGTTGCAACGCCTGCGCTACACCCTCTCTGCAGCTATTAGTCAGAACCCCGATTGGGATATCGAATTCCCAGTAAAGTGCTTTGCCAGCACTTAAGGTCCCCGAAACCCCGATTGGCTCGGCGAGTCTGTCTGACAGAGGGCTTCGCAGCACCTCTGTTCTCGATCAGCTATTGAGTGCGTTGGGTCAGTGACAGGTCGCTATTCGGACAAGTCGGACAATTTCTCTAGCTAAACCTAGGCTAGTTATACTGTTTTCCAGGTCAGTGTACCACCCCCCAATGTTGCAAGTGTAAGAATCCCCAATTTCGATTGGAAAAAGGAAAAGGACAGGTCATCACACCACCTAAAATTTTAACTTTCTCATGCTCCTCATTTGCATTGCGTACACGCCCCTTGAATTTTAGGTTCTCATGACATATGCTTTATGCATTACAATGGTGAATTTAACTTTTTATACATTGTTAAAACTTCAGTACAGTTCAGCTTCTTCGACTAGGTGAGAGTTTTCTTCTAAGGCATGTCTTGGCTGGAGTTGCCATCTGGCAAAGTTTCAAAGGTCACTGCTGTGGAGACGCGCAGATCTCGCGCAGACTCAGTTTCAAGCAAGACGGAGTGCAGCAAGGGATAACAGGCCATATTTCGTAAAGTACCATGAAATGGAAAAGAAACAGTTTTAGAACACGGGGAAAAAATGAATACACTGTATACCATGAACTTCTACTCTATACTCATTACTTTATAATAAACTATAGCATTAAGGTTAAGCAGAACAAACAACTTAGCAAAAGCAGCAATGCAAGCTTCTTGCATGTGAGAACACAAAGCAGCCATTTTAGCTCTAATGCGCTGATACGAACAGATTCCCTCCAGAACGGCGAGTACGTCACGTCACATGGGTATGACCGACGCATGCGCAGTAGAAATTCCCGCGTAGCAGCAGCCATTTTAGGTTGCAAGCGTATTAGGATCAGTAAACACATAAGCAAGCTCCTCTCCGACACCCAAAAATTTCGAAAAAGGGGCAAATTAATAAGAAAAACATATTGATTAGTAAATTAACGTTATTTGAGGTTCATGAGTTCAAGCAAGTCGCTTTACGTGCGAATCCTTGCTCCATCAATCTGACGGACTCAGGGTGGTCTGTAATGCCTACAATGGTGGCGGTGCTTACCGGGCACCGCCGTAGACATTACACGGTTCTTTTCCACTGGCCCTTTCACGGCGTTGTTACTGCAATGAAAAGGCTGGCGTATAGGGACATTGTGGGCCCCTCTCACCCTCTGACCCCCAGACACGGGACCTGGGGACACCCATGGTGCCCCCATACATATCTCTGCACCAGATGGTGCCTGCCACGTGGTGCAGGGATATGTGAAGTGCCCCATTTTTCATTGCATTGGGTGCTGCCGCCAACAGCCCCCGCCGCAATGCAACATATAGGCATGGCGACTGCCGTTGTGGCGATCGCATCCAAACGCTAACTGCGGAACCACCAACAGCCTGTTGGGTGGTCCCAATCCCAGATAGGGTGTTGGCGTATACTATACTATGGATTCCTTCTCCTCCCAAAACAAAAAGATATGTGGAGCATAATGAATTCAAATCACCTGTACAAATTCTCTTAATTGATTAAATATATATTCAATGGATCGTTTGAACTTCAAATTGGTCTCCTCAACTCCTGACATATGATCCTACTTAGGGATAGCCCCATTGTTAGTTTAAATATTAAATGCAGAAATCGCAAATATTAAATATTCCAGAAATATGGTACAGTGAATTTTTAATTTGCATAATGCGTTTCTTTTTCTTTAGGTTATTTGCCCAGGGATATATTTTTCAACTCGAAGGGCTACTGCAGTTTGAAGCTATAATCTCACTCTTAGGCGATCACTCGAGAAGGGCCCCTTGAACCTCACCTGATTTTTTGATTTAATGCTAGAGTCTTGTGCAATATGCATGTAAGTTCCACAGACTAGTGCATCTATTTATTGTAGTTATTGCTACATATTTGTGACTACATTACTCCTCATTTATTACAAATATTTTGAGATTTTTGGTAAATTTGTTATCAACTGCATTTGGTTCTAGGGCCTTCCTGGTCTTTACCATATTGAAGTCAACAGCTCCACATATTTTTTGCGACCTCATTGTGTTCATTGCTAGGTTGTTCTTATAGTACTTACTAGCTACATACTTTTTGTTAAATTTGTGGGAGTCACTTCTCTAACCTCTTAATTCTTTCTGTATTCTGTACTTCTAATGTACCACTCATGGGTTCATGTTCCTGGGCCACAAGGATCTCTGTTTCATGTCACAAACTGACACTTTGTGTTAAAATTATACAGTTTTCCTTCCTGCTGCCACACTGTCGATCCGCTTACACACTGCACTGCAATTTTACAGCCTTTAAGAAGTCAGCTGCTTGACGAAGTACATGTTGACTGTTGATTGTGATGACGTGTATGCTGTATCTTGTTGAACACTTCATATTAAAATAAAGATCGAATTGGACTCAATATACAAGAATCCTTATTTTTATAGAAATGACATGTGTCTCTTTTGGACTGCCTTATAAGTTCTTTGGTATTTATCATATAATTGACTTTGCTGTCAGACTAATATATGAAAGGAACAATTGATGCAATGCAACATTCACCCCCAGTCACCATGATCAGGGTTTAATCCATCATTCATTTGCTCACCATGCCACCCCAGTTTGGACCCAGCCATATGCGAATCAGTCTTGACCCTGTTCCTCATTGGAAGAGTGCAGACCAAACAGACAAGCTAGATCCTCTGTGGACCAGTAACAAGCATCCTGGGGCCGGTTTTGGGGTTTCACCCCTCATCAGCCAGGCTAGCTTGAAACCAGTGGCACAGTGAGCATGGGACTCACATCTTGGCATACCTTTCCCACTTAAAGCAACAAAAGCAAAAGGAACAATTGATGGACATAATGCTGAGCAATGCAAACATTCACCCACAGTCGCAAGGATGTGGGTTTAATCCATTGTTCTTTTGCTCACCACGCCACCTCAGTATCGACCAAGCCATATGCAAATAAGTCTTGACCCTGTTCCTAAGGGGAACTGTCCTGCCCAAACTGCCAAGCTAGATCCTCCCTGGACTGGAGATAAGCATCCTGGGGCTGGTTTCGGGCACTTAGTAGCAGCAGTTTCAAAATAAAATTCTTTCTTGCAAAACTCACCACTCAATCATTCAAGGTCCCATCCAAGTGAAATGTTTTTCGGATGCCAGGATTCTCTTCCTCAAAGTCGACAATGGCCTTTTGTCCAGTAAATATTGCACTGTGTCATGAAGTTAAACTTTTCCAGAAATCAGTCTAAACTCCCAACTGGTCACTAATTTGCAATTGGGCAACAGGGGAAGTGAGCCTACATTCACTGTAATGTCACTCAAAACAGATATAGGTTGGGGATCTTCGATAAGGAGCTGCCAGTTGTGATTAAATTATTTTTTTGGGCAGGGGCACAGACAGGAAAGTACCCAATGGATACAAATGTTTAAATAATGTCTATAGACAATTAAACTTCAGAGTAAGGGAAAATTCACAATCAAATTTTAACAGGTAAATAGAAGATTAAAAATGTTGAATTGAATTGAATTGAAACAGCATTTCTTAAGCGCATGGTTACCCGAGGGCATCCCGGCACTACTAGCAGTGCAGTCAAAGAACTCTGAGGGATATTTAGGGAAAGAGAATGGTTTTAATTTGTTTTTGAAAGATCAGATAGCTTGGTTCAAGGCGGGTCTGGAGGGGAAGGCGATTTCAAAGTTTGGCAACATTATATGAAAAGAGCAGCCCTCCACTCCTTGATCTTCTTATTTTCGGTACTACCACCAGATGTTTATTGTCCGACCTCAAGGCCCTATTAGAACGGTAGGGCAGAATGATAGAGTGGATGATGGGTGGTCCCTTGCCTGATATTCCTTTGTGTGCCTTGCACAATGCCTTAAACTGGATCCTCTACTGAATAGGAAGCCAGTGAATAGCAGCAAAGGCAGGTTTAGCTGATAGGCGGTTGGGAATGTTCTTGAGCAAATCTGTAAATTTTTTGTGGTGCAGCAGGGAGCTCCAAAATAGAGGGCATAGTCGAGCCGGGAAAGAAACAATGCTTGCATCATCAGTCTTCTGATCGAAAAACGTAGCAGAGGGAGGATTTTCGGTGTCATCCTTAAGATCCCATAGAAACTGGCTGCAACCTTCCATGCTTGCACCTTGAGATCAAGATTTCGGCCGAGCCAGACACCTAAGCTCCTAATCTGGTCTTTGGATAGAGGGACTGACCAAGGCTACTTGGCCAGAGTGGTCCCACTTTCGGGGTGGCAGAGTTGCCAAGGAACATCAGCTCCGTCTTTGCCCCATTAAGCTTCAGATAGGAATATTCCATCAATATTGAGACCTTTTCAAGGCACCGTGTAAGACCATGTCCAGTACTGTCCAGCTGATTGAAAGAGACAACCAGCTGGGTGTCATTGGCATAGGTGACAATCTGGACTCCTAAAGGTAGAGCCACTTCAGCCAGGGACCTACTATAGATATTGAATAGTGTGGGGCCTAGGGAGGATTCCTGAGAAACCCCACTTCTAAGCGGCATTTGTTCTGAGGTGGTTTCATCATTGAAAACGTAGAAAGATCTATCCTCCAGAAAGGACTGCAACCATTTCTGGGCTGTCCTGACCGCTCCCACATTTCTGAGCTTCTGGATCAGCAGCTGGTGGTTACTGTGTTGAAGGATGCGCTGAGATCTAAAAAAAATAACAGCAGTGCAGCAGCCGTTATCTAAAAATGTTCTGGATTTCTTTACTACTGCCAGGAAGGCGGTCTATGTACCTTGTTGAGGTCTAAATCCCATCTGAAAGGGTGGAGACAGTTGTTAGTTTCCAAAAAAGCTGAGAGAGCAGAGTTAAAATTCTTCTCTGCAATTCTGGTAATTCCTGGCAGTAGTGAGATGGGGAAGTAGTTCCCCCACACTTCAGGATCCAGATTGGTATTTTTTAATAGTGCTTTGACCATTGCCCATTTCCAAGAGGGGGGACAAGTCCCATCAGTATTGATGCATTAATGAAGTCCAGAATAACTGGGGACACTGTCTCCGCGATTAGGTTGAGGATGGTGGGGGGGAATCAATGGGCGAGCCAGATTTGAATTGGCTGAGAATCCCTCGCAGGGTGGGCAGATACAGGGGAGGAATTTCTTCAAATAAGCATTCTCTATCTTGGGGTATAATGTCCATAGATAATGCAATATGTTGGACTATAGCCTGGGGGAAAGCCAAATATATATCCTGGGGTAGATTTACAATACCTGGCGCATCCCTGCAAATCAGCTGTGCGCGTCCCCTGCGCAGTCCCGTCATCCGCCCCTGTTCAAGTTGGACGCTGACCTGAGGGTGAAAATCCCTCAATGCCGCTCTGAGCCCCGTACATTGTGGTTTCCCGCCCCCCCAGAGCTATAACAGAGCTCCCAGCAGTACAAAGAGCAAGTTAAAGTGCAAGAGTGCAAAAAGTTAAAACAGCTGATCAATTTAAATTTTAAATTAAAAGCTCTTGTGTCTAATACTCCTCGAGTTGGATGAAAGCGCTACTGTTCTGGAATAATTATGAACGGCTCCCAAAACAAGCCTTGGCTACATGTCAGGGTGTGCTGGTACTGAACCTCCAGGCATTTCTGATACTCTAATGGTCAGATACCTAAGTCCTATGTATGCAGGTTGGTTGAAAACTGTGCTGGCTTGCCATGATGTAACAGGAAAATATATGTGTGGTATAAATGAGGAGGTCATCTTTTGTAACATTAGGAGAAGAATCATAGCATCACTACATTGAAGTGTTTTAAAGTAACCTATCTTTCATAACATGGATTTGATGTGCATCTTGGAGACAGCCATATAATAATAACTATGTTTTTTAATTTTTTTTATATTGTAATGATATGTTTTTTGACTTTTTAAGACCCCTCCCACATACACCTTCAACAACCTCTTGCGCCCAATCACTGGTGGGTGCAATCAGGTGGTGCGTTCTTTGGTCATGCTTTATGCCTGACATTACTTCTTTTTCAGCCGTGTATTATGTCCCATTTTGTCTTGTTTTAGCGAGTTATAGGCTGTCGCTATACCCTGTGGTTTGATCCTGGACACACTAGACAAACAACATGGACGTTGCCCAAACACTTCACTTAATCTAATTGCACTCAGCACTGATCAGTATTTGGGCATGCCCGGTACGCATTGGCCAAATGACGTGACAAAACTCTATGTCTTGTACCCAGATCACATAGCCTCCCTGTGCCACCTTAACATGGCCTTCAGTGCACAGTAGGACCAAAGCTAGACTATCATATATGACCTTTGTTCACGCACCCTACATCTGGTTCATGCTTGCCTTGTCTTGAACAATGCGCTGCTACTGAAGCTCTGGCCATGCCTTGTGCGGGAATAATCTTTGTTTGAGTCTTGGGCATGCTCAAAGAGGGCTAGGAACAAGCTGCGGTTTACAGCGATGTCTGTCGACCCCTGTGTCCAGGTTTCTTGCCTCAGTGCCTGAGAGGAACAAGGGGTGACCTTCAGCCACTCTCTATCTCCATTGGCACGGATCCAAGCCTCATGTAGCCAGTTCTATGCTTATATGTGTATGAAACTTTTCATGACCTCCTTTATGAAGCTAGCCATCAATGTGATATTGACTGGCATACCACTCCTCCCAATTTGTGTACTCAAGATTTTTGGTGTGACTCTTTTAAGAAGGTAACTTAAAGTTATCCCCGCAAACAGTCCTTTTTATTCTTTTTGATACCCTTATCTTCGGTGTTTAAATTCTGTTGAATTTAACGCGAGAAGATGTCTAATTACTCCGACTAACAACATATTGTACTACTATAGATGTCTGTGATTAACAGACATCTTTTTTGTAACATTTGTTGCAGGGACAGTGTGATTGATTCAATAGACCAGAAGAATCGACTGCTTTTACTGGTTTTCTTGTCACTGTTTTATAACATTATGAAAATCACGCTCAAGATTTATGGACATTTGTGAATAAAAATACTTGTATGTAAAGCACATATATGATAGCAAGAATCACAATTGTTTTGTTTCCACCTTTCAGACAAAGACTGATAGACTGAGTGTCTGGTATCTGATGAACTATGTTCTTTGTTATGGTATAGAAGGCACATGTACCCTTTTTGTGGTGGACTTTTTCTACAAGTTGAGTAAATTGTTTACATCTCATATTGTAGTTCATCTGTAATATGGTAAACCTTTCAATCTTTTTCCCTACAGTAGGCTGCAGGCACAAACCCCATCTGATCTTCTGCAACATGGGAGGCTTTCGGCTGCACGGCATCATGACCTCAACAATAAGAGTAAAAGGGGGAATGAAATTGGGAAGAAGCCTATTTCTCATGTGGACAACTACAGCCTCTGTAAGACTCAGATGGACCCCCTTCTCCCAACCTTTCTACCAGAAGCAGTAGTTATACCACAGAAAAATGCCAGGGTTTAAGACTGACATTTGTGTTTGGCTTTCCCAAACTGTCCTATGTTTTACTCTGCCCTTGCATAAATCAGCTACTTCCAGAAGGCAGTACTGAATTGTATGATGTATCTCTTGGCTGGGCAGCATAAATTCCTATTCTAGTGATTTGACAAATGTCTTAGGGTAGTTAATTCAGATGTTAATAACACATTTTACTGCCCTGCTATAATCTCAGTCTGCCCGCCATATTGATACCACTTCCCTGCTGTCCTCCTGGATTTCCTCTTTTTCCTCACGCAAACACCCCACTCTTACCTATAGTATTTTATTGGTTCTCTTACCCCATACAACTGCTCTCTTCCATGAATCATCCAAATGACCAGGTGCCAAGGACTTGATTTACCTTGTCTGTGCAAAGAGGTAGTATGTCCTCCACTACACATGGTCAAGAATCCATATCTTCAGCCAGTAGGCCACAATATGAAGACTTGATTAGTGGTAATTTGACTTTCATTGTCTACCTGTTACTTCTTTATTGTGTATTGTACTTTATTAGCTTTCCTTGGAGTGCTTTTGTGAACTATTTTTATGACTACTGTTTTTCATACCTTCCCACACCAAGTTTATCAATCTACCTTGTGGTAAGGAATTATTTTTTCATATGGGATCTCTCTGAAGAGTGTGCATGCTGAAGTATATACACCTACACATGCATAACATTATGTTCATAATTTACCTTGTGAATTAGACCTTATGTGAGAAACTGGGGTATTAGTTGAGGTGACTGAGTACTCCCCTTAAATATTAACACCAACCATTGTTAGGGGGAACCCTGAAAGTCACTAATTTTACCTTAGCTAAACCCTCTGGTAGCTTTGGTACAGAGCAGGAAAGCTTAACTTACAGGATATGTATAAAGTATGTATGTGGTACTCAAAGCAAAGCCAACCAAAAATCCAATAAGTAGAATCAGAGGTATAAATTAATTTAAGATTAAAAAAGCACACAAAGCATTTTTTGCCAAATGCAGTCATTTCGTTTTCCTTGACCAGAAAAAAGGAAAAAGTTTAGAGCTGACCGGGCTGGAGCACCGGTCAGGTCCAGTGACCAGGTTAGTACCTTTGTATTTAGTCTATGAAATGGAGGTCAATAATCCTTAGCAGGGAAAGGCACCAGGATTGGTAAACAACAATTTTGAGTTATGTGTCAGGAAATGTTTCTTTGCTGACTGGATACTTTTTTAGCTTTTGCCCTGTGAAAATGTCTTGCTTCAGACAGAATTAGTCACATTTTTGATTACTTCTAGCAGAGCAGGCTTCATGCAGTAGACAAAGATAGGTCCATGAGGTTGGGTGCCTTCTCTGCGAGGTCCTACTAAATTTGATTTGCTCCTTCACAGAAAAACATTGCAGGAGCAGCCTGAATGTTTGTCCCAGCTGCAATGCATCTTTGTTGGATTGGCTTGGCAGGTTAGTCCCAGTCCACCACTGTTTTGCAGCACAGAAACTTGGCAAAATGTTTAAAAGTCCCAGTTTAAAAAAAACCTTTACTAGGAGTACACTTGGTCACCAGCTAACTCTCCATGACCTACCTTAGAGCCAGCACTTAAGGGCCAGGACTCACTCCAACTGATTTCAGCAGTAGTGCTTAGGGGAGGTCCATTTACAACCTGTCAGCTGGAAATGCTGATAAAGGTCTCTTGAAGCTTGTTATGGCCCTGTGGCCCAAACAGGTTAAATATGCAATTTAAACCTGCACCACTGTGCTACACATGGGAGGCCTGCTTTCATGTTTGCCCTGTCACTTTAGTGGGTGGCACAATGTGTGCTGCACCCCACTGGTTACATGTAACGTATTCTTTAAAGTAATAACACTGTTGACGTGTTTATCGATAGCTGTTTCTGCGTCAGACTGTGAATGTCAGGCCCTTCACCCTCTTTTAAAATAAGCCTTTAGTGCTCACCGTCACTACTGGGGTTGCTGCTGGTAACGTCTGATCACCCACGTTGATTACAGCTATCTATCATGGCTCCTTATTGCTGCACTATGGCACTTCCAGTGCTCACCTGCTACTGCTGCGATCCACCTATTGGGCCGTTGTGGCCTTGGCTATTGGTGGCAGGTTGGGTGCTCATGCCACAAACCAGACTCTCCACACAGCATCGGAGAGGACTATTTCCCAAAGACTTGGCTTAGCTTTTTCTGTTGGTGGCAGAGGCGATGAGGTAAGTCAGGGAATGGTTGGGGTTGTATTTCAGTGTAACTTAGGGCCATGGTAGAAACTAAATGGTTCTATCAAGTGGCCTTATATTATAATCAAGCAGGACTGTTATCTGTGGAGTGCTGACACTGAGTTCTGCCTGTGGCCCGCTTATGTGAAGAAGAAGGAGGAGGTTTATACTACATCTAGTAGCCGTTTGCTCAACCGAACGGCCCGTAGGAGGTCCACCTAATCGGACCAGTAGGAGGCCCGGCAGTGTCTTATGGGGTCGGTGGAGGTCCTGGTTTTGGAACAAGGCTTAGCTGAGTAGAGCCATTGACTTTTGTGTATGGTCCATGCTCCATGCTCCATTTGGCGTCCTTTTGTTCCCCCGGCTGGTGGGAGCCTGTGGTGTACATGAATAAAGGAGGTGAGGTGAGCCCTGCAAAACAGGTTGAATCCTATCTCTAATCTTTATGCAGCCAACCCTCCATATATTGTGAATATTTTACCCACTAGTTCCCCAGTCGCTTGAGGGAGAGGACTCCTACTGTCCATCTTAAACACAGCTTGGGGACATTGATAATTGCGCCAGAGCTTTAGGTCTCAGGGCTCCAGACCAATTACCCATTATAATTATAAAGCTGGAGGAAGACTACTTGTGGTCTAGCTACTTGGACCCTCTGTTTAATTACTGCTACATATCCGGACTACTCCTGACCTCATGGAAGGGTAGCAGTATTTTCTCTGTTCACAAGCAAGGCTACACAAGCCTCTCCAGTAATGCAGGCAGATGGCGCTGCTTGGTTCCATTGTGAAAATATTCACCAAGAGTGTTTTAATTCACATGCGAAGCTGGTCTCATGAAAATAACATAATACCACTATGGGAAGCTGGGTTTAATCCAAATAGCTCAACTCCGGATAATTCTCAGGGGCAGCTTTACTAAAGTGTCACCCAACACAGCACGGCAGCCAAAAATGCTGCACTGCACTGCGTGACAGAGAGAGAGCAGGGAGAGCTACAGCTACAAAGAATTGGCTCTTGCCTCCCATATCCGTAGCACCGGCGCAGCACTTTGCTGCCATGCACCACGAACACACCCTTGCGCCATAGTGCAAGAATGTGTGCAAGAGTCTAGCATAGGTTTAGTACTAGAAGGATTACCTTCTCGTGCACAATACTATGCCTAGACATGTTTTAAAAGGATGTATGACGTTACAACGCATACTTTTACAACACCTACCTTTACAGCGCGGTTTTTACAACGCATACCATTACAACGCATAATGCTTTTAGGCGCTGGATAGTGAATAGTTTAATTTACTATTCCAACTCCAGTCCCCGTGGATAGTAGGGAAGGTTATTGGATAGTAAATTAACATATTCCCTATCCTAGAGCGCCCCCCAGAGCAATGCGTTGTAATAGTTTGCATTGTAAAAGTTGCGTTGTAATGGTAGGTCGTTGTAAAGGTTTTGTTGTAAAGGTTGTTTACCGTTTTAAAACATTTCCTACTTTGTATGTATGCTGTACAGTGCAGCCAGAAGTTGGAAAAGAAAGGAGCATGAAAACCTTTCTCCTTTTAATGCATGGTTTCAAAAGACGTTTTTTTTTCCCACAGACCCTGGCTCACATATTTGCTAGATAGGGTTTTGCATCAAAAAGTTTGGGCGGTTGCAGGGGAATGCCCATTTAATGCCCCCTTGCTGCTAAGTAAAGCAATGCAACACTTTGCCCAACTTTGCGGTACTTTTAGTCACTTTCCAGTGCAAAGCATAATTTAGTAAATAATAAAAAAAATTCAATCAATCAATCATTTGTAAAGCGCACTACATATCCGCGAGGGTCTCAAGGCGCGGGGGGGGGCACTACGGATCGAACAGCCAGGCCTTGAGTATCCTCCTGAAGTCAGCAGGTCTTGGGTCTGTCGTAGGCTCAGTAGGAGGGTGTTCCATGTCTTGGTGGTGAGGTGGGAGAAGGATTTTCCACCGGTGGTTATTCTTCAGATGCGCGGGACTGCGGCGAGTGAGAGGTCAGCGGAGCGGAGCTGGTGGTTGGGGATGTAGAAGGAGAGCCGTCTGTTGAGATAGGCTGGGCCTGTCTTGTGGAGTGCCTTGTGTGCGTGGGTGAGGAGCTTGAAGGATATCACCTTGTTGACGGGGAGCCAGTGCAGGTTTCTCAGGTGGGGGTGATGTGGCCGTGCTGTGGTATGTCGAGGATCAGTCGTGCCGAGGCGTTTTGGATGCGTTGTAGTTGTTTGATGAGCTTGGTCGGGGCTCCCGCATAGAGGGCGTTTCCGTAGTCGAGTCTGCTGCTGACAAGGGCCTGTGTGACTGTCTCTCTTGTATCTGTCGGGATCCATCTGTAGATCTTGCGGAGCATGCGGAGGGTGTTGAAGCAGGAGGAGGAGACGGCGTTGACTTGCTTGGTCATTGAGAGCATTGAGTCGAGGATGTTTCCCAGGTTGCGTGCGTGGTCGGTGGGTGTCGGGGCTGCCCCCAGTGCCGTCGGCCACCAGGAGTCATCCCAGGCTGAAGGGTTGGAGCCGAGGATGAGGACCTCTGTCATGTCCAGGTTCAGCTTCAGATGGCTGGTCTTCATCCAGTCGGCGATGGCCTTCATTCCTTCATGGAGGTTGGCTTTGGCAGTGATGGGGTACTTGGTGAGGCAGAGGATCAGCTGAGTGTCGTCGGCGTAGGAGATTATGTTGAGGTCGTGCTGTCGGGCTACGTGTGGGAGCGGGGCCAATGGCAAATGTTGAACAGCGTCGGGCTGAGGGAGGATCCCTGGGGTACGCCACAGATGATCTTGGAGGCTTTGGAATGGATTGTGGGAGGCGGACGCTCTGGTTTCTGCCGGAGAATAAGGAGGTGGTCCAGTCCAGAGCCTTGTCTCGGATCCCTGCGGCGTGGAGGCGTGCGCACTTTTATTATGCAAACACAGCGCAAAATGTTAGCAAATCACCCTCTTATCCCAAGATATGATTCTGAAGGCGAGATGGTCCTGGGTTCGCCGAAGGTGGGTGGGGAGGGAGTTCCATGACTTGGCTGCCAGGTAGGAGAAGGATCTTCCTCCGGCGGTGGCTCTGCAGATGCGTGGAACGGTGGCGAGGTTGGTCGATCGTAGCTGGCGGGTGGGCCTGTAGAAGGTCCGTCGGTTGTTGAGGTACTTGGGGCCCAGGTCGTGTAGAGCTTTGTGTGCGTGGGTGAGGAGTCTGAACGTGATCCTCTTGCTGATGGGGAGCCAGTGCAGGTCTCTCAGGTGTCCGGAGATGTGGCTGTGTCGGGGGATGTCCAGGATGAGACGCACGGAGGCGTTCTGGATGCGTTGGAGTCTATTCTGAAGTTTGGCTGTTGTTCCGGCGTAGAGGGTGTTTCCGTAGTCGAGTCGGCTGGTGACGAGTGCCGGGGTGACCGTCTTCCTGGTATCGGTGGGGATCCATCGGAAGATCTTACGGAGCATGCGCAGGGTATTGAAGCATGATGAAACCCAGGTTGCGTGCGTGGTCCGTTGGCTTGGGAGTGGTGCCCAGGGCGGGGGGCCACCAGGAGTCGTCCCCGGCGGTGGGTGATGATCCCAGGATGAGGACTTCCGTCTTGTCTGAATTCAGTTTCAGGCGGCTGTTCTTCATCCAGTCGGCGACATCTTTCATCCCTTCGTGTAGGCTGGTT
Source organism: Lissotriton helveticus (assembly GCF_964261635.1). Lineage (NCBI taxonomy): Eukaryota > Metazoa > Chordata > Amphibia > Caudata > Salamandridae > Lissotriton > Lissotriton helveticus. The sequence continues at coordinate 1,617,627,132 of NC_136069.1, forward strand.
CTGGCGGGGGCGGGGTCGTTCGTGAGGGAGAGGATCAGCTGGGTGGATCTACTCTTTGGCAAAAACTTTGTAATTGAATCGTATCGTATCGTAAGGGGAGCTTATATAGCGCACTGACACCATGGGTTTCCTGGCGCTGGTTGGAAATAGAGGAGACAGAGAGATTAGCCAGATTGGGGAAAAAGCCAAGTTTTTAAAGATTTACGAAAAAGTGTCAGAGAGTTGGAAATTTTAAGGGAGAGAGGGAAAGAGTTCCAGAGCTTGGGGGCCAGGTGTGCAAATCTCCGGCCTCCAGATCTGCAGAGCTTATAAGAGGGAACAGTCAGGAAGTGAAGATGGGAAGATCTCAAATTGCGGGACGGGCAATAGGGTCGGATGAGAGATTTTACAAAGGTGGGACATAAACCAGCCAAAGATTTGAAAGTGAGGCAGCCGATCTTGAAGGCTGCCCTAGAAGCAACAGGAAGCCAGTGGAGTTTAACGAGAAGGGGCCTGGCAGATTGCCACTTCGGGGTCCCTAAGGCCAATCTCGCCGCCTGATTTTGGACCACCTGTAGTCTGCCCATCGATGTTTTAGGCAGACCATGGTAGATCGAGTTGGAAAAATCTAGGCGGGAGAGGACGAGGGCCATGATGACCTGCAGGAGGGCATCAGGTGTCAGAAGATATGCCACTTTCCTGATCCTGCGTAGTTGGTAGATGCAGGACGAGACCACGGTCGCCACCTGCGGCCCTAGGGATAGGGCGGAGTCAATAGTGACCCCTAGGCGCTTCACCGAAGCCACAGGGGTGGGAGAAGGGCCCAATTCCACCGGCCAGAATTGGGGCCCCCAGAAAGTGGAGCTCCTACCAGGAAGGAGGAGCTCCGTCTTACCGGGGTTCAACTTTAGCTGGTTATGGCCCATCCACTGGAGAATATGGGACATAGCTGACTGAAAGTTAGAAATAGCAGAGGGGGAGTTAAGAGAAAAGATAAGCTGCAGGTCGTCCGCGTAATTAAACACGGTAACGTCCCACAGCCTTAGGGAGAAAAGAAGGGGACGAAGATAAAGATTGAAAAGGAGAGGGGAAAGAGAAGAACCCTGGGGGACCCCACAGGGCGAATGCTCTCTAGGAGCCCTAAAAGCACCCAGGCTTAGGGTCTGAGACCTGCCCGTCAGGAAGGATCTGACCCAGGCCAGAGCCAGGCCCTGGATACCAGCCTGCTCGACACGGCGGAGAAGGATGTTATGATCCACCGTGTCGAAGGCGGCTGACAGATCTAGCAATACCAGGGCCTGGGGGGTACCCCTGTCAACACCGTCCCTCAGGGCATCCAGCACGGCCAAGATCACTGTCTCCGTAGAGTGGCCGGGTCTGAAGCCAGCTTGATTGACCTCGAGGAAGTTGGAGCTCTCGATAAACTGTGAGAGACAGGTGGTGACGTGGGCTTCCAGGATTTTTGAGAAGAAAGGTAAAAGAGAGATGGGGCGGTAGTTTGCCGGAGCAGCGGGGTCAGCCCCCGGCTTCTTCAAAAGAGGCACCAACACGGCCTCCTTGAAGGAGCCCGGCACCGTCCCAGAAGAAAGGGAAGAATTTAGCAGGGGGAGGATACAGTCAGGTAGAGTATGACAGATGTCCCTAAGAATGGAGGGAGGGCAACAGTCATTCGGGGATCCCGACTTGATACGGGTGGCAAGAGTGGCCAAAGAAGTGGGGTCTAGAAGAGGGAATTGTGTAAAAGAAAAGGTGTTGTGGGGGGGGGGAACAGATCCAGCGCCAGGAACCGTAACAGGGATGGTGTCCTTAATCAGTGCGATTTTTTCAACGAAAAAAGTGCTGAGGGCATTACATGCTTCCTGTGTAGGGGCCTGAGTGGGAAGCGTCCTGGGGTCGGAAGTGAATTCGTTAAGGATTTTAAAGATTTCCTTAGACTGGCCGGGGGCAGATAAAATTTTACCCGAGGCATAGGTTTTTTTGGCAGCCAGAATAGCAAGTTTGTACCCATTGCGGGCAGCCACGTAAGCGTCTCTGCTCACAGGGCTGTAGTCTCTCCTCCACTTGCGCTCAAGCTGGCGAAGTTCCAGATGGAGGGCTTTTAGGTGGGGGGTAAACCATTTGTGGGAGTTACTGTGCCGGGATTGGGGAAACTTAGTGAGGGGAGCAAAGATGTCACTGGCTGTAGTAAGCCAGTCTGCCACGAGGCCGTGGAGCTCGTCGGTACCAGTGTCATTAGGAGGCAGAGTGTAGGTTTGGGACAGGTGAACCAGTAATTTGGAGGAATCGACAGCCTTCCACTTGCGAGCCCTGCCATTCTCCCGTGGGGGGACCTTGATCTGGCCGACCGCCGAAAAGGTGGTGTCAATCAGGCAGTGGTCCGACCACACACAAGGTGTTATTAGTGGGCAAGAGGACGTGACTCCATGGGTCCAAACATGGTCGAGGATGTGGCCACCCTTATGGGTGGCAGACCTGACTAGTTGGATAAAGTTCAGGTTTGAGAGACCCTCGAATAGATCGGAAGCATGTGGGCCAGCGTCCTCATGTTGAAACCAGTAGTTAAAGTCCCCAATGATGATGATACGGGGGGAGCAGGTAGCAATACTGGTTAGCTGATCGATAAAGGATATGGGGAAGGACGGCATGGAGTGGGGAGGACGGTATAATAGCACAAGAGTAACTGCACCTACCTCGGTCCCCAGGCTAAGAACCAGGGTGTCTACATCCGGTAAAGTCATGGCCGCAGAAGCAATAATCTTAAGATCCTTGCGTATTACCGCTGCCACCCCTCCCCCGGTGCGGCCCCCTGATCGGTTGTTGTTCAGTAAAAAGTAGTCAGGGGGTAGCGCAGCCAAGATGTCTGGGAGAGAGTCGTCGGTAAGCCAAGTCTCAGATAGCAGTAAGACGTCGGGGCTTTCAGACATGAGAAGATGCAGGATGTCGGTTTGGTGCTTAACCATTGAGCGGGTGTTCAAGTATAGGACCCGGATGGCCGACTCGAGAGGAGCCGGAACGGTAAATGATGGTTTTGGAGCAAGCTTAGGGGTTGAAATGCCTGCAATGCCAAGTGAGGTAATGCGGGCCCAGGTGTCGGAGGAGAGAGGGGAGGCCGAGGCGTGTAAGCGCCTAAGGGCGGGGGACGAGTAAGGATGGGAAGTGACAGCACTACTGGCCCCTGGGCCTGTCCGGCCGCGGACGGGCGCAGACGGGCTTAACTCTGGCGCGACTCCGGCGCGAAGCCGGCGCGCCCGCTGCGCTCGTCCGCTGCGCTCGTCCGCTGCGCTGACGCATGTAGGCGTTAAGTAGGCGGATGCGAGGGGGTGGGCGGGGTCAACAGGACGGGTTGGGAGGTGGGTTAAAATGCAAAGGCAGCCGCTCGTAGTCAGCGGGATGAGGGACAGGGGACTGCTTGCCTTCAGCAGTAGATCAGGAAGCGAGGTGAGCAATTAAAAAGAATGCGCTCGCAGCCTCGCGCTAGCCCTCTGCCACCGGGCTAGTTCACAACGCTGAGGCGAGAGAGAAAGAACGCCTAAATAGGCGGATGCGAGGGGGTGGGCGGGGTCAACAGGACGGGTTGGGAGGTGGGTTAAAATGCAACGGCAGCCGCTCGTAGTCAGCGGGATGAGGGACAGGGGACTGCTTGCCTTCAGCAGTAGATCAGGAAGCGAGGTGAGCAATTAAAAAGAATGCGCTCGCAGCCTCGCGCTAGCCCTCTGCCACCGGGCTAGTTCGCAACGCTGAGGCGAGAGAGAAAGAACGCCTAAATAGGCGGATGCGAGGGGGTGGGCGGGGTCAACAGGACGGGTTGGGAGGTGGGTTAAAATGCAAAGGCAGCCGCTCGTAGTCAGCGGGATGAGGGACAGGGGACTGCTTGCCTTCAGCAGTAGATCAGGAAGCGAGGTGAGCAATTAAAAAGAATGCGCTCGCAGCCTCGCGCTAGCCCTCTGCCACCGGGCTAGTTCGCAACGCTGAGGCGAGAGAGAAAGAACGCCTAAATAGGCGGATGCGAGGGGGTGGGCGGGGTCAACAGGACGGGTTGGGAGGTGGGTTAAAATGCAAACGCAGCCGCTCGTAGTCAGCGGGATGAGGGACAGGGGACTGCTTGCCTTCAGCAGTAGATCAGGAAGCGAGGTGAGCAATTAAAAAGAATGCGCTCGCAGCCTCGCGCTAGCCCTCTGCCACCGGGCTAGTTCACAACGCTGAGGCGAGAGAGAAAGAACGCCTAAATAGGAATATACCAAAGCCTCTCCTTACATTTTAATTACACTCTCTATTCTTCCACCCGGTGGAATGTGGAATGTTTTGCTTGAGAGTGATCTTGGGCTTTCCCCGAAAACTGATTGAAGCAAGGTTGTCTGGTCGCTCCATTGTTAATCCCCTGTGAATTCACCATCTTCCAGCTGCACTGAATTAATTGGGAGGGGACGCACTGAAGTCAGGCTCTCGAAACATTTCATTGATTATATAGTGCTTGATCTGACCCCCCCAAACGTTAACAAAAAAACGATTGGATTCTTTGCAAAAATATGCCTCCAGTCATTACTTAAAAATCAATACAAAAAAGGCAAGTAAATACGTTTTTCCTCAAGAGCAGTAGAAAGATTAAGAAATATAAGTGGTTTGTGGGGAGAGATGAGATGGAAATTGTTGATACATACCATTATATAAAAAAAATCTTTTCCACCAATCTTTCAGATGAAGAGCACATCTCCCACCTGCCACCTGTCAAGCAAAGCCTTGACCCATGTAAATGTACGTTTATCTTCACACCGGGCCACTGGTTGAAGAAACTTTAATTATTTACTGTTGGTACACTGTGCAAAAGTTCCCCCAGCATGATTATAAGACATAGAAGTCATACACACAAAACACTGGATTTTTTGGCACAAAATGGAGGGTAAACTTTTTCAGAAAAATCTGTAATTTACATACGTTTGGCCCCGATTGAAGCTATTCACCTTGAGCTGGGTTTATCGAGGAATTATATATTGAAGATGGCCGCAACCATTACTTTAAATGGGTCACTACTGTCTGGTACTGAGTATCAGCACTTTTTTATTTATAGATGGAGAGTACCTGCACTTGTCAAGAGTGATGTAATACTTTAAATTGGAGAGTACCTGCACTTCTCAAGAGTGAGTAGTGCCTTTAATGGGAGAGTACCTGCACTTCTCAAGAGTGAGTTCTGCATTTAATTGGAGAGTACCTGCACTTCTCAAGAGTGAGTAGTGCGTTTAATTGGAGAGTACCGGTAGAGTAACGTAGTGCATTTAATTAGAGAGTACCTGCACTTCTCAAGAGTGAGTAGTGCGTTTAATTGGACAGTACCTGCACTTCTTAAGGGTGAGTAGTGTGTTTAATTGGAGAGTATCTGCACTTTTCAAGAGTGAGTAGTGTGTTTAATTGGAGAGTACTGGCACTTCTCAGATACAAGCTGGTAATCTGGTACAGGGTACCTGCACTTCTATTTTCCATTTCAAGCATTGTCCAAAACCCTCTGCTGTGGACATTGGCTACTACATAGCACCGAGAACACCTTACGAGGTCTTTTATGCACAGCACTGTTTATGCAGAATATGTAGGGTTATACTCTTTTAAAAGACTTTAATCAAGCACTTATGCACTTTAAACTGAGTAAGGTCGCTATAGAGTGAATGTCCAGCTACCAACTTAAAAACCTGTTGTACATCATTATCTCTACGTGTAGTGAAGCACAGTGTCAGACGTCATCTTATCCTGATAAGGATGGCAGGGGGGACATTAAACAAACACATGTAGTATATTCTCTGCCTTCTGTGAGAACAATTTCTATTATGCACTTTGAAAAAGTCCATGCTGGGATGCAGGGATGGATATACTGAATTTACCTGGGAAGCAGGTAGTTGCAAAATTGCTTTCTTGTGCTGTTATATTTCAGAACTGGCAATTGACTCAAGAAAATGCATATACCTATTTTAGACTAGGGCAACAATTAAGCAAACAAAATTGTGAATAATTTGAAAAATATATGGTTGGTTTGGTTATATATTATTCCCTGTGCTGTGCAGAGTTTTACTGTGAATGCACTTGATTCTTGAATGAAAAAAGTAAGACACGAAGTCAATTAATTTGCACCCATCACCTCCCCAGCAGAACCTGAGGATACTGTGAGCATCAGTAACTGCAAAGGACCTTCTGCTGATTGTAAATTAGAGGGAAATCTTGAGCAAGAGCAGAAGGTTTTGCACCAATTCGTCCGCCTTTCATCTTTCTCGTCCAGAGCTTCACCTGCTGTAAGGCAGTGACAAACAGGTCGCAGTTTATACTCCCCATAAAGAACCCTAACCACGAAGACATGGCGCAGACACTTCAAGAACACATCACACACGTTTCAGTAAATGATTTATACACAACTTTTTCATCTTCATGTAAATAATAATACCTATTTGACTCTAGCTCAGTGGATAACCTGTCAGGGGTTGATGTTTTGTTTAATGTTTTGTTTAAAGCTTGAAAGAAGATTTTAGCTTTACAGTTTCTTACAATTTAGCCAATGCATACAATGTTTACATTGCTGTGAAACTGCTCGAGATGATGTGTGGCATGCAAGTTCACCATTGCCTTAGAAACCCTAAGAATAGCACTCCTTACAAAGATGATGCTCTCTCTGCTGAGACACCCAGTGAACTAGCGGAGGGCCAGGGGTGCTTTAGAGTCTCCCAGGAGTGGCTCTGAGCACCTCTTAAATACCCCTGCACTGTGCACTCATAGATTCACCATCTGTGAGCTGCACAGAGAGGCCTGTTCTGCACAACAGGGCTCTGGTGCAGGCACTCGGCTGGTGAGCAATGTACTATAAAACTGTCGCACACTGGGTCGGTATTCGTGTAGAACTACTATTTAAAGTCGCTGCACAAGGAAGGATTGCGTCTGTTTTTTACATTGTAGAAACATAGTACAAGTGCTTCCGGTTCTGCTGCAGCACTCGTATTAATGACCTGGCTTCCAGCTTCTAAAGACTTCACATCAGGGGTGGTGAGTTGCCTTAGTGCTGGAGTTGGTGTCTGTGAGTGGTAGGTGTTAGTGACACTTCGGAGCTTATTTACAAGCCCATTGTGCCGCCAGAACATCGCTTTTTTGACCGCACCGGTGGCGCAGTGTGGCTGCCCGTAGTTACAAGCCAGGTAAAGCCATCCTGCATGGTTTTTCATGGCCTTGTAAATATGGCCCTCTCTCACGCATTACTCTGCATGAAAGGGGCGTTCCATGGGTGTTACTGTAGGTGTTCCCACGCAAAAACCATGGAACGGATTTGCAAGGCTTCATAAACCTGGGAATGCGTAAGATTCCTATGCCTCGCCAGGGGAGGTGCAAGGAAGGCGCAGCAAAGAAAAAAGGCTTGTTTCTCCTCGTCTTTCCTTTTTCTATGTGTGCTGCATTCTGAAGCACACATAGAAAGAGGCAAGCACATCTCGTTTATTTATTTAAATTTATTTTAAAAAATGTATTTATTTATGTATTTATTTATTTTAAAAGTTTTATATAGCGCTGGCTAGACCCGGAGGTATCAGAGCGCTTTACATGAGCGTCAGATCATGGTTACAGGTTACATCGTTACAAAGAATTCACAGTTCTTAGAGCATGGCAACATAGTTACTTGTAAGGTCGAGATAAACATTAAGCACAAATACGTAAGGGGAAAAGAAGGCAAGGTGAGAGATTCAGGGGAGGGGGTTGGAGTAGGGGAAGTATATAGATAATGAAGGTGGAAAGAGGAGGGGAGGGTGAGAGACACAGCATGGGGAGAGGAGGGGAAAGGTGATGGGGATTGTTTGTGTGCAGGAAGGTGTGATTCCTGCACAAAAAACATCATACCTACAGCGCAGGCACCCTTGCAGCATGGTTCAAGGGTGTCTGTGTTGGTGCATGGCAGCCCATTGTGTGCCAGCACAGGGCAAAAGGACAGGAATGGCGCTGTATCTCGTAGATAAGGCACATTCCTCCCGTTTTCTTTTGACGCACAGCAACGCAGCAGGGAGGCTTGCTGCACTGCAGTGCTTAAAAACATTGTAAAGGAAGCCCTTTGTCTTCTCCCCTCTCACTATGATGGTAGACTGAGGAGCCTCTGTGCCAGTAAAATAAAGATCATTTAATGGCTTTGAAGGTTACTAAACCTTTCTTCATTTGCAAGCAGGGTAAATCACAGAATTGGGTTGTTTGCAAGTGCAAAACGGCATTTTAGTATGTAAGAAACCCAAATGGCAATTCAGTAACTCTTTACTGATTCCCAATTTTAATTCATGACTACACACTGAATCGGTATGTGGAAGGGGAGTGTTTACGACTTCTTTTTCAAGTACCAAATTGTAGTGGGATGTACTAATATTTTACCAATCACTGAAAGGGAGTGGTAATGCATTCACCAGGAGGAAGGACCCTTTCCCCATTGGTAATATTATTTTTTTTAAAACAGTAGGTGGTGATCTCATGCACCACTGCCTCCTCTTAAACAATGTTACTAAAACTTTAAATGTTCTGTTTTAAATGCATCCTTCAAGGAAAATTGGTCTGCATTAAAAAAGTAATCGCTTTATTTAAAACCAATCTCATGCACTGTGGTCTGCTAACCTCAGAAGGCCACGTTCCTTGTGATGGCAACAATTCATAGTGGGTCGCTGTTAACCTACATCATTAATATTCATGAGATTTGCTAAACTCTGACCCACTACAAATGTTTGCAAATCCCCCAAGTAGTACATAGGCAGGTTTGCAAAATCAGATTGAATTCAGTATTAGTTGGTGCACAATTTGCAAAGACTTTTCACAACTTCATTATTTATACATCTAGTTCACACTCTTTTTGGGAGGGCATCATGCATGGCAGTCAGTGGTCAGGCCTGAAAGAGTGCTTATATTTATGCATTTAGTACAGATACATATACATTGAGATGAAGTCACAGGAGCAGTAGAGTGCAGTGCATTTAACAACACCATTCATCTGAGAACAATTACAACAGAGAGGAGGATGGAATACAGAGTGGTATCCTGTGATCTTCAAGTTTACTTTTAATAGTCGAACTTTTGTTCTCTACCACAAGGTACACAAGTTCATCAGGGAACTCTTTCAAGAATTTGGGAACTGGGCAAGAGAAAGCCCACTTTCTGGGGGATTTGTTTAGCTTTTCTACTTTTCTAGTCAAAGGCTGCTTTGTTTTTTATCTCTCTTTCTCCCCCTGTGGTGTTTCATTTACTTTCCAGTGACTTGGAAGACCAAGGTAAAGGTTCTCAGCATGAACTACGTGCCGGCATGCCATTTATTAGGCCAGAGGTCTCTTGCCAGACACTACAAATCTACTCCAATTTATTGACCCCTTGATCAGGTGAGCTGCAACATGGGGCATGGAATTCAGAGGTTCAGGTTGGGGTTCAGGAACTGAAGAGGATGGCAGAGCACTACAGCTAACCTCATTGCAGGTGGTGGATACCAAAAATACAGCGTCTCGTTGGTCGAATCTTTGATGAAATGGTCAGGTTTTGTGCACCCTATGGTGCAGCCTGAAGTGAATCAAGGTCTCTTCTCTGGAAAGCACCCGGATGTGTTTGTGAGCAACATGCATTTGCAATTGCTTCTGTGCACCTTCTGGAGAAGAAACCACGATTCATGAATTGTAGTACTCCAACAGGTGCTCAGATATAGGTATTTTTTTTATCTCAGGCATATTCATTTAAGTTCTGATGATTATACCCATATTGTAAAGCGGGATCGAAACGTCGTCGACTAATAGTATCATGACTAATGCATATGTTTCATTCACATTACAAAAGCAATGGTACTTTAAAGTGACATTTGACATAAACTGTTTATTGTTTCTAGAGTCACCAGGAAATGTATAAGCTTTTAAATATCTAATTCTTGTTTTTCTTTTTGCTTCCCACTTTTATTTTTACTTTGTGCATTATATGATTGAATACATATTTGCATATATCCATTCGGATTTTTTAACATAGAATTCATTTTTCTTCTTTAGCTTATGCGTACTGATATTCCACAGTAAGGGACCTCTTGTTCCTTTATAAGTACATATAGTAAGTTGGCATTTTCCTGCCCTTTTTGCCTTCTGCCTGTCTTGGGACACATGACTTGGTATAAATGACAGTTCGACTTTTGAATTCCTCGCAGACAGTCACACAATAGAGGAATTAGGTGTGCCTCAATGGGTCATCCGCTGACAGGACGGGGGTGAAGTTGAGCACAACACCACTTCCAACTGAATAGGGTGTGGTCTGCCTTCACACAAAGGGCTTAACCTCTACATATTGTCACTTTAGCCAGCTTGAAGTTAGGGCAGAGGAGTCATGGAATTGTATGCACTTCAAATAAACTTTATAGAAGCTTCTGTACCTTACATACGAAGGGCACCTTCAGGCCCACTCTTCAGTTCACTTCTGGACCTGCGGAAGAACTCTCAGAGGACTGGCTGCTGCTTTGACCTGCTGTACACTCTGAAAGATGGCTTCTGCACCTGGAAGGACTACTTTGCCATCTGGAGCATACCTACAACCCTCAGAGGCCAGCCCTACTGTTGAACCCTGCATCTTCACCTGAACCCAGGACTACCAGAGTTGCTCCTAGGGCTAGTTTGCTGGCCTTCTGTTCGGAGTCACAGACACAAAAGGCTCCACCTATCTTGAACCCACACCTGAACCAAGCCTGAGTGAGTTGTTCCTTTATAAATACATATAGTAAGTTGTCATTTTCCTGCCCTTTTTTCCTTCTGCCTGTTTTGGGACACATGACTTGGTATAAATGACAGTTCGACTTTTGAATTCCTCGCAGACAGTCACACAATAGAGGAATTAGGTGTGCCTCAATGGGTCATCCGCTGACAGGACGGGGGTGAAGTTGAGCACAACACCACTTCCAACTGAATAGGGTGTGGTCTGCCTTCACACAAAGGGCTTAACCTCTACATATTGTCACTTTAGCCAGCTTGAAGTTAGGGCAGAGGAGTCATGGAATTGTATGCACTTCAAATAAACTTTATAGAAGCTTCTGTACCTTACATACGAAGGGCACCTTCAGGCCCACTCTTCAGTTCACTTCTGGACCTGCGGAAGAACTCTCAGAGGACTGGCTGCTGCTTTGACCTGCTGTACACTCTGAAAGATGGCTTCTGCACGTGGAAGGACTACTTTGCCATCTGGAGCATACCTAAAACCCTCAGAGGCCAGCCCTACTGTTGAACCCTGCATCTTCACCTGAACCCAGGACTACCAGAGTTGCTCCTAGGGCTAGTTTGCTGGCCTTCTGTTTGGAGTCACAGACACAAAAGGATCCACCTATCTTGAACCCACACCTGAACCAAGCCTGAGTGAGTCCTAAACCTCCGAGAAGTGCCAACTAGTCCTCAACTCTTAGTTGTGGTGATAAACATGTCCAGATTACCAAATCCCCACAGTGAGCACTTTTTCGCCCTAGGTGCATTGCCAGTCGAATTGTCTTCACAGCTTCTCCCGATAGGTTTGCCTTTGCAGCAGCAAATCCTTTTCAGTCATCCTTCGCCATAGGTTTATCCAACCTTGTGGAACTGTCTACAGCTACACCCTGCTGCCTCATTCCTCTGGATATTTTCAGCTTTCATTTCAGTGACTAAGTCCAAACGTAGAAACCTTCACTGCAGCTTTGATCCAAGGTGATCCAAGGTCATCCAACGACAACGATCCCTACTCGGACACCTCCTGCAGCCTTGCCCTGTTGAACTTTACCTTCTTAGACATTTTTTCTAAGTCGAAAGGTAAGCATTGGCCGGGCCCAATCCACATCTTGTAACCGAACCATGATCCTTCAGAGTAGGCCATATTTTTGGACTATGACCCAGTCTCGCACAACTAGATGTCGGCAGTTGATGCTTTGATATTTTAGGTACTAGTTTTTACAAAAAACTTTACGATTTCATGACTCCTGTTCTACTGATTGGAGTTTTGTTGCTTTGGTGTCAAATAATGTAATGAAATGTATTCTATGTTTCTAAATTGGTTTGGGAGTTTTCTTGTGTTGTGTTTTCACTTTGTGTTGCATAAATACTTTAAACATTGCCTCTAAGTTAAGTCTGACTGCTTTTTGTGCCAAGCTACCCAGGGATAAGCACAGGTTGAGTTAGTGACTTTGTGTTCACAATGCAAGGGGTTATGGTTGTTGCTTGATCAGGGCTAACGCCCCAGTAACCCAACAACCCAATTTCTCACATAGCATTTTTGGTATGTTGCTTTTCTTTCTTCAAACAAAAAACAGATTAGCTTAGATGGTATTTAAAAAAAACTTTGAATAGATATATAAATGGATCCAATCCATCTGCAAGCTTATACCTGTCTCAATGACGCATACTGCTTGACCATCACCTTCTGATTGCTTTATAGTCATGTTAGCGATGAAAATTACGTTTTTAATTTTCCTGGAAACCATCAATTAAGTACTACGTGTTTGATATCCACTGTTTTCTACGGATTACAAATTGATGACTGTACTTGAATGTTAGGTTTATAAATACTTGATTGCACAGTGCATGTGTATCAGAATGTTTTTATATGTTACCCATATAAAGAAAACAACTGATGAGAGGCAATACTCAACAAGACAATAATGCCCAAAAAGCAAAGTTCATTCCATAAAAGTAGTAAGTTTTGTTGCAAATCTTTTATTCTGCAAGATTCTTTTGCACATATGCAGAACACAGCCACCGCGTATCACCATACACAAGGGCTTATTCAGGGCAAAGGTAAGATGACCAGAAAAATACATCCGTTTGAATGGTCCAGAAATTAGTTTGAATACAACACGTCCTCGTTAAGGCCAAAAGCTAGTAATGGATATCCTATTTATCTAAAACTTGACCTAAAGGTTACATGAGCACCAGCTGCATTACAGACAGACACATTCATTTTTAAGGCAACAGGGAGATTAAGTAATTTGCCCAGAATCACTGGATGCTTGAGCCTCCCCCCAACACTCAAAGCTGGTTCCCCTGATTAAAGGTTGTCTACTCTGGCTGCTATGTGTTATGACACTTTTTTCCCTCAGCACATCTTTGTTTCTCTTGGCGGTGGCTTTGCGCCATGATTTTGCTCATTTTGGACATAGGAGAGCTGCTAAGGTAGCCCACCCCCAGCTGCTCTCACCAGCTCCCCGCTCAGCCAGCTCACTCATGTGCTGCCACTGGAGCGGGTATTTCCCACTGGTCTGCCTGCTCCTGCAGGCAGACGTGCGTGCTGCTGCTGGCCTTTAAACTCCAGTGCGTTTTGTTCACCTAAAGGGAGGTCCCTCAAAAAGAAGTTGGCTTCAGTCCCTTTGAGCTACTTTTTAGACACCTGTGAAAGTTCCACGAAGCTTGCTTAAGGAGGCGGGGGAGAGACCTCTCAAAGGACCTAAGCTGGACATAGTGGACTATGTGCTTGGCCTTTGCTCCAAAATCGCTGAGTACATTAAAAGTCAAACAGTATTTGGCGGCCAACCAGGAGCTTGTCAAGCACTGGGATGTCAACTTGTTGGACTTGTAAACAGGTACAAGCTATACCAAGAGAGGGCAGACATCACCATGTTGATGGAAGCAGGTGGGGGAGAAGAAGAAGAGATCAACCCTCTACCATATCACCTATCTACTAATGCCCAAGATGGAACTGTGGTTGGAGTATATCTCTCCCCCACGCTGACAGACCAGTAACAAAGGGCCTACTAACACCTTCCGAAATAGTTTGCTGGGCTGTTTTCTCTGGCCCCAGGTTTGGCACCATGGTGTACCCATGATGTGGACACTGGAGACACCTTGCCTTTTAAAAGTAAAATGTACAGGCTGTCTAGCTAGATCAAGATCAGCATCAAGGCTGAGGTTGCCAATATGTTGGAACTGAGGGTAATTGAACCCTCCAGTTGTCCATGTGCCAGCCCAGAGGTACTGGTGCCTAAACCAAGAGGGGAAATCTGAGATGAGGTTCTGTGTCTTCACTGGAGTCACTGAGACTAATGCCCACTCCATCCCAAGAGCTGATGAGCTCATCATCAAGTTGGGGCAGCTAGGTACCTGAGCTAAATTTACCGGTAACCCTACATCAAGTAATTTGCAGATTGTGTTCATTCCAGGAGCCAATGGAGAAGGCTGTTTTCCCCACACCTGGGGGCCACTTTCAATTTAACGTGATTCCTTTCCCATTGAAGAACACTCCTGCTGTCTTCCAGAGGTTGGAGAATCATTTACTGTCGGGGTTGGAGAGTTTCAGTGCAGCTGATCTTGCTGGTATAGTTGAATTTTGCTCCACCTGGTTGGATCACCTGGCCCACCTCAAGGAAGTACTTCAGACCCTGCAGGATGCAGACCTGACTATCAAGGCAAATATGTGCCAGATATGGCAAGGCTCTGTTGGGTACCTGGGCCTCCAAGTTGTCGCAGACCATGTACAACGCCTCCACCTCAAGATCCAGACCATTCTGGCCTGAAAGTCTCATATGACTCAGACCCAGGTCCAAGCCTTCTTAGACCTGACTGAATACTAATAGATATTAACGTAGGCTTATGGTACTATAGTGGCACCACTAACTGACTTGATCTCTGAAAAGCAGCACAGAAGATTTATCTGGACTGAGCAGTTTCAAAAGACTTTTGACACTTTCAAGGAAGCTATGTGCTCAGCATCTGGCTTAAAGGCTCTTGACTTCAGCAAAGAGTTTGTTTTCCGGACAGCTGCCTCTGATAGGATATCTGCAATGTTATAACATGTGATTGATTTGGGCCAGGATCAACCAGTTTCTTTCATCAGGAGATGACTCCTTCCTAGGGAGTAGCGTTGGAGTGCAATTGAGAATGAAGCATTTGCTGTGGTTTGGTCCCTGAAGATGCTGAGACCCCACCTATTTCTGACTCACTTCATGGTTCAAACCAACCACAGACCCCTCAAATGGCTGATGTAGATGAGAGGAGAGAAAACAAAGGTATTAAACTGGTCCATTTACCTACAAGCTACGGACTTTACAGTGGAACACAGACCTGGGACTAACCATGCCAATGCAGATGGCCATTCCAGGTTCTTCCATGTAGATGACGGGAATCACCGGGAAAAAGGTTAGTTGCACTTTACCTTTCATCTGGTGGGAGGGGCATATAAGGAATTGCCTCTTTTTGTATAGTCACCCCAAAATGTTTTGACTGAGCCTGCTGGTTTTTCAACTCTGTGGGTGTACTGAGGCCTGCAAATCAGACCTCAGTGACAGTGCCCTGACCCAAAAGTGTATGAAGAATTGATGGCACCCAATTGGAAATTGCTAACTTACCTGTAAGTGGCGAGTATATGGTACCCAGGTACTCGGGGAATGTAAGTTAGAGAGGTACCCCAGGGTTTGCAGTACTGATTGTGTCACTCTGTAAGTCCTCCAAGTAAAACAAGCTCTCCAGTCTGCCACTGCAGACTGGGTGGACAGTCATGCACTGTCAGCCCGACTGTGCAATTGAAAGCACTGGCAAAGTCACTACTTACCAGCTTGATCAGTGTAACTCACTCCTCTAGCAGCCCAATGGAATCCCAAGGTAGGGTGCAACAAATGGCATGGGCAGGGGATGTAATGTACAAGTCCTGACAGTAAACATGTAAAAACATTGCTTTTATTGTGGAAAGACTTGGCCGCCTGATTGGTGAGTACAGGATTACACGCTGACCCCTCAGCTGTGTTAACTCTTGAAGGTGCAACCAAAGTTGGCACTTCAAGGTATCAAGCAACTTGTTACAATAAGCCCGACTTGTATCGTAAGTAAAAATGTTTATAACTTGTTGCAGTGTGCAGTTTTCACAGAGCTGCCAACTTGCTGCCTTTAAAACTCTTGTGCTTTCCTGGACATGCAGGGAGCCTGTTCCATGAGACAGCTTTCTGCTCCCCTGGAGAGAAGTGCCAATTAGTCTCAGGAAGGAGAGCAATGAGGGATTGCATGCTAAGGATATGTTACCTCTCTCCTGCAGGAAGCCACTTGGATGTTAGCTCCAAAAGCTAGCCTCCACAGGAGAAGCTGCTTTTGAAGGGCAGACACATCACACTACGGAGGAGGCCTGCCCCAGAAATATTGCAGACAGGCTGGCATGGGTAGCAGAACAGGGAAAGCAATTGCCAAACTGGTTTCCCCAGGGCCTAGTAGCCCTGAGGTAGCCACACCCCAGAGTTGAGCTAGTGAGGTCTGAACACCGAGAGCGAGGTCTCGCCATCTTGGGATTAGACAGAATGGTGCATCAGAGATAGCCAGGGGCCACACTCCACAGGAAATTGTCACCAGATGAGAGGGAACCTGGCTGCTCATTGGCAAACAACCCTATCCTGCCCTGAGGGCACTTTTTTTATTACAAAAGGGGCACCCATGGCACCCAGACCTCAGATCGCTACTGACTGGAATAAGAACCAAAGAAGAACTGCCCTGCTGTACCGTGGGGCCAGCGAAGAGAGTCTACACCAAAGAGGACTGCTCCAGCTGCACCTGGTGGTTACCAACAGAGGGGACTGTGACTGCTGTGTCCTACTCAGGGTGAAGTTATCTCCAGAGCCCATCCAAGCCAAGAGACTCCAAAGGCCAACCAACTGTACTCCTGTTCATGGGGGCGTGGCCAACTGCCTAAGATGGTGGACGCTAACTGGTGAGGCTCCATGCAATTGGGGGATTTATCCTGCAAATATCATTGTTCTGTGGGACAATCTTACTGTCTGGGGGGTCCCGAGGACTGCCACTCATGCCCTGTCGGAGAACTACAGTCCCAGTCCGGCGGCAGCGAGAGACTGGATACTTGCGCCTGCCTGCATGCGCAGAGTGTGCATCCTGCCTGGAGGGCCCTGCTGGGGTTGGTGTCTGTGGCCCGGCTGAATTGGATCGGTGGAGCTCCTGCGACCTGTGGTTGATTGCTGCCATCATTTTGATCGGACTGCTGTGTCAGAGGACTACGGTGGCTGTAACTAGGTCAAAGTGCCGTTGGCTGGGCCGAGTATGGGCCACCTCGCCCTCCGCCACTCTCCCTTCCGGCGCCCTGTAGCTGATTAGGTGCTGAGGCCGGGCCCGGCTGGGTCCACGGGCGGAAAACAGTTGCAATTCTTTCCACTGCAGCCGCTGGTCTGCGAGGCACCTGTGTGCAGCATTACAGGGGCCCTACGAATGAAGAAAGGTGTCCACCGGTGAGAGTGGCGGAATCACTGAGGCTGCCCCCCCCGAGATCGGTGGGCTGTAGCCTCGCTGACCCCGGCTGGTATGGTGCCGCTGCTGAGTCTGATGACTGTCCCGTCTTCCCGGGGCACCCCGCATGGGTGAATGACTGGTGGTGGGCTGGACAACGTCGGTGGGACCTCTCGGCCCACTGAGCCCTGCCGAGCACAGAGAGAGTGCATAGGAGAGATGGACTGCGTGTGAGCCTACTCGAGTCTCTTGCTCCTTCTCTCGTGTGGACGCCCTGCTGCCGGATCCACACGCAGAGTAAATCTGATTGGGTTGGACACACACACAAGGCAAGGCTGGAGCTGTTTCCCATAGCCAGTCTGGGCTGTTAAGGGCCCTTTGAATGACAGCTGGTGTGCAAACATCAGCACATAATAGAAAGAGCAGCGGACCCCCTGTATTTGATCCTCCGGAAAGCGGCAAGGGTAGGGGCACAGTGGAGTTGGCACAGGATAGCGGTGGCTGCTGGCAACTGGCAGTGTGGGAGTACTGCTGATGGGCCCTGCACTAAAGTAATCATGCTTGTATTGCAAAGACACAGCTCCCGAGCCTGCTTCTGGCCGCCAAGAGTGTGGCAGGGTATGCTCAGACATGAGTCCCTTGCTCACTTTGCCACTGGATTCAAGCAAGCCGGGCTGAAGACCGCTGCAATGCCAGAAACCGGTCCTCGGAAGCTTGTTTCCAGTCCAGGGAAGGCATGGCTTGGCAGTTCGGGCTGGTCTGTTCCCATGAGGCACAGGGTCAGACTGATTTGCATTTAGCCATGTCTGAACTGGTGTGGCAGAGTGGGCTAAAGAACGGTGATGGATTAAACCCAGATCTTTTGACTGGGTATGAGTGTTTGATTGGTTCAGATGCTCCGTCCATTACCACCCCCTTTTGTACTGCTTCGGGGGGAGGCAGAGATATAGACCGCTGGTGGTCCTCCCCAGGAACACTGTCTACACACGCTATTGGCTGGCCTCCAAGTAGGCAGACCGAAGGGCAAGATGTTGGACACTAGCCTGGCTGCGGGTGACCTCCCTCGATCTGGCAATGGGGACCCGGTGCAGAATACCTCTGCTACTAGTTCAGCTGAGATCCAGTCTGACAAACTGGACCTGATATTAAAAGAAGTCAGGGACACAAAGAAAATAATGGAACATCAGATTGGCGCTCTCACAATGGGCCTTAATCTCCTGCGAGCGATCATGGGAAACTCGCTGACACGGTACGAGAGCATGAGAAGGCGTTGACAGATATGGACGCCCGTCTGTCGGAACAAGCCACACACATTAAAACAACTGCAGCACCAGGTTAGTGGCCTCCAGGACCGGATCGAGGACGCAGAAGGCCAAAATCACCGGAACAATGTCCGAGTCATTGGACTTCCTGAATGCAGCAAGGTTACTAGGCCTGCGGACTTCGTGGAGGCATGGTTCTGGGAGCATGTGGCCCCTGATGGTTTGTCCCCACATATCTGCGTAGAAAAGGCACACCGATTCCAACTGATGCACCAAAGGTCGGAGTGCTGCCACGCCCTTTGATTGTCAAAATCCTAAATTATAGAGACAGAGACGTACTCTTGCAGAAGGCAAGGAAAAAAACGCAAATTCAGTTTGAAAATCTGCGGATCTCTCTGTACCCGGACTACACTATAATGGTGCAGCGACAGAGAACTTCCTTCCAAGGAGTGAAGAAAACGCTACAGGCAGCTCAGCTTGAATATGCCTGATTATTCCCAGCTAGACTTAAAGTTATGCACAACAGGAAATGTCTTTCTTCGATAGCCCTATGGATGTGGAAGAATGGCTGGAGGTGATGGACCTAGAACAAAGCCAAGGGAGGTCTTTGGGTTCGGTGAGGCACAGCCCCTTCCCGTCTCAAAACCAACAAACCTGCGGTCATGGCCGAGGCCCAAGGACCCCTGCCAGAATGGGTCCGAATCCAGCTCAGAAGATGGCGGACAGGGCGGGGGCGCAGGCTGCTGCTGGCTCCTTCTGAGGACAACACGAAGATCACAACAGACTCATAAGACAGCACTGTTCAGTCAAACTCGGACCACAGCATTACTCTTTTTCTCTCAACAACGCCCCAGACGGGGCATGGTCTGCTAGATAACTGAATGTTGAGGGATTGACTTCCTCCATTGGGTGTATATATCTGATGGGACACTCGACACATCGGAACGATATCACAAACTGAGCAGTATCCTTTTTGTTGATGAGCGGTTTCGCCCATGTTCTATAATTCCTGTTTTATTTATTAATGTGATCCAAAATTGTATAAAACAACAAGAGAGGGGACTACCGGCAACAAACATCGAGACAAGAGAGATTGGATTGACAATCGTGGGACACAAAACAATACAAATTCAGTCTCACTGTGTTGAGATGAATCCCATTAGCCCGCCATACTGGCGGAGCACCGTCATCTGGGAATAAACATAGTTATACAAATTAGTGCAGCCCACACCTCTCCAGGGGGAACCAATCTGCACTGAATTCCCAACCAGTGATCGATCTGACCAAAATGAAATCTCAGACAGTGGTGCTGATGATTTGCAGTGCAAGAGAAAGTAAATGTGAAAAATGTTAAATGACTACTGGGACACAAAAATACATTTAATGGAAGCTATCCTAGTGTCAAGATTAAAAACATCAGCTGATAGTTTGAAAAAATACTCTATCTATAGCAATAGGACATAGGTCGACATGTTTCAGCCTTATAGGTGGCACTAACCTGGCTTTCGTCAGGACCGAGTGGAGTTAACGCTACTGCAAAAAATACTACAAAATTGTGTGAGAGAAAAAACATAAATATAATAGGAAACTATGGAAATAGTTGTTAGGCTACACCCTACCAGAACCTGTTTTTCACAGATGCACATTCATTTTCATTTTCACTGGAGGTGCATTTTCTTTCCTAAAAAAACAAATATTAAGGTGATTAGTATTATGCTCTGGTACACACTTATCATACCAAACTCTGTGTCTTTTCACATACTGTCTCAGATAAATTTACAACAGTAGTTAGCCCAGTCTGTGGCTAAAAGTGGGGCATTTCAAAGAACTATATACACATCATTTATTTAGTAGGTACTCACCCAGCTTTGTGTGGGAGTACGCCTCACCTCACCCGGCAACTGCTCGGTATATGAGGCCCGCTCTGTATATGGGTACTAAAGAGCACACAGGATTGAAAACCTCATGTGCCCCTATCTTCTTCTACATACATTTAAAAATTTCAATCCAATCTCTCTTGTCTCGATGTTTGTTGACCTGTAGTCCCCTCTTTTGTTGTTTCAGTGTTAGTTGGGGGTCGGAGACTACTGGGTCGTTAAATATTATCTCCCTAGGACCCTTTCTGGTAAATACGTGTTTTGGTGTTTGGAGCAGCTACGGCTGCCGGTCCCTTTTCTGTGGCTACTCTAGAATGCATTGAGTTCCGCGTTTCGCTGACCTTGTTGATTGATCTATTGTTCTGACCATGGCCAACTTTGCAGGGCTTGCTTTTGATGACAAAGTTTTACACTCCATATTAACAAATAATCCTAGCATTCTGGACACTTTACCAGAGGTTTCATCTAATACCCAGGATGATTGGCTTACTTTGCTTAATCTTAAAAAAAAACACTCACGTACCTCCATTCACGGAATTGTTATGGCTGAGTACCTACGTGGTAAATGTGCACCGACAGGTCGGATTGTGACTAACGCTTCTAGGCTCTTTTTGACAGACAAAGAGTTTTTACGTGACTGGTCTCTGATCACGTGGCGTGGTACACGCGACTGGCTCATTCTGATTATAAGTACTGCCAAAAGGGTGGCGGATACCATTCTGATTGAGATACAGGTTCTTGAGGGACAGATCAAAACAACTATCTCTAATACCCTCTACAAGAGGAATGCAGACGAGACCAATAAATCCAATAAAGAATACAGAGACAATATTTTGATAACTAAGATCGATAAGTTCAAGAAAGATCTTGCTCGGTTCTCACTAGTGAAGGTATACCCTTATACTAGTGAGACCTATGTAGCAGCAGAGTACAACAAAAAAGGCAAGCGGTATGGTTCAAACTATTCCACCTCGGGCTCTGAACAAGATTCTAGTGATTCCGATACATCTAGCTATATTACTTCCCACAAAAGAGGCAGGGGCCAACAGCAAAGGTTCAATAGGAGGCAAGGCACGCAGGGTGTTTATCTGAACCAAGGACAATGGTGGCCCCCAGTACCTTGGGGCCATCAGCAACAACCTTTTCCCCAACAAACGCCCCCTTTTCCAACACATCCACAATTTTTGGCCAACCAGCCTTTTTTAGGCCAGGGTTGTGGCCGCAACTGGATCAGGAGAAGAAGACAGCCCATAGTTCATTGGGAGACAGAACCATCATTCCCCAATACACGCAGCAGGAGAGGACAGCAACAACCAGCCGGCATGAGCTCGGACGGGACAACCTAATAGTGAATCTGAGCTTACGTGTCCTGTCTTCAGATGAGAAGATGGTGTTGAACAAAGGCACCAATAAGGGGGACCCTTTCCAATTGAGATGCGAACTGGAAACATTTTTTAGGAAAATCCGTCTCCATTTATTTTTTAAATCTAAGGAGGGAGATGTTGATTCAATTGACAGTGCTCTGACTAATACAGGTTTGAGACCCGCGTCCACCTTTACTCAGATGATCCATTAAGTACCTTCTCAAGTAGCAGCCTTTGAGAAAGCCGTTACCCATGATGTGACGGCCTTGTGTGACTCTCGCTCACGGAGCTATCAGAATTTGTCGACAAAAGAAAAAATCGCCTTGGATACATTGGCTAAAGATAGCTCCATTACAATAAAACACGCTGACAAAGGGGGTGCGACGGTTATTTTGGACACCGACACCTATCGAGCTGAATGCTTGGGACAACTGAATGACATCAACTCGTATTGACCTCTGTTGACAGATCCGACACCCAGACTAGCTGCGGAAATCAGTCAACTGGTAGAAGAAGCTAACATGGAGGGGTGGATCA
Organism: Lissotriton helveticus; assembly: GCF_964261635.1. NCBI lineage: Eukaryota > Metazoa > Chordata > Amphibia > Caudata > Salamandridae > Lissotriton > Lissotriton helveticus. The sequence continues at coordinate 1,617,649,319 of NC_136069.1, forward strand.
CCCCACAAGAAGCTAAATTCCTGGTCACCAGTCATCCGGTTATGCCATACTTTTATTGTCTGCCAAAAATCCATAAAGCGCAGAGACCACCTCCAGGACGTCCTATCATTTCCAGCATTGGTCCTTTACTAGAACCCCTGTCGACCTGTGATGATCATTTTTTGAGGCCCCTGGTGAAGGAAATGCCCACCTTCCTTCAAGACACCACTGATGTCCTAAGATTACTCCCTGGTATCGACTGTGACGTCACTACTGACTTCCTTTTTAGTTTTGACGTTGAGTCATTGTATACCTGTATCCCACAGGAGGAGACCTTGGAGTCCATCAGAAGTCTCTTGGATAGACAGGATTTGAACAGCATAACTACAGTGAACTTTATCATGGAGTGTGCATGTTTGGCCATGATGGAAAACTTGTTTAGATTTGAGGAGCAGATCTTTTTACAGATCTCCTGAACATCAATGGGCAGCATTTTTGCGCCTAGCCTAGCCAATCTTTACGTTCTTTTATTCGAACAGGAATATGTTCTCGACCACAGCAACCCCTTTTTCCATCAGGTGTTGCTGTGGAAGAGATACATAGATGATATTTTGGTAGTGTGGCGTGGCTCTATGAATGAGATCTTAGATTTCCACATATGGCTTAACAGCAAGAACAGGTTCCTTAAATTCACAGTGGAGTATAGCAACACTCAATTACCATTCTTGGGCATCCTGATCTTTCCATTGGATGGGAAACTAGGATGTGAGTTATTCAAAAAACCAATGGCAAAAAATTCATTGTTGAAGTATGGGAGTCACCTCCCCAAGGCCTTACGTGAGAACCTGCCTGTTGGGCAGTTCTTACGTATTTGTAGGAATTGTTCGGAAAGACCACACTTTGAAAGACACGCTAAGGCACTGTGGGCCCGATGTAGGTAGCCCTTTACCGGTCGGTAACGGCCCAAAATCTGTAAAATCGGCCGTTACCGACCGGTATTTAAAAAAAGAGATGTAGGAGTCAAAAATATACCGAATCGGTAAATATGAATCGGGAAAATACCGAATCTGTATTTACCGAATACATAATTACCGATTCAGTATTTACGGATACCTTATTTAGCGAGTCCTTATTCACCGAATCGGTAAATAAGAAATCGAAAAAAATGCCCAACAACATGTAGGAAAGGCCAAAAATACCGAATTCAATGAAATTCGGTATTTAAGAGTCGGTATTTACCATGGACTGAAAGCAGGTGGTAACCATGTGCAGCCTATAAAAATGGGCCCAAAATGCAACAGTGTTGCAAAAATGGCGGCACTCTATGTGATTGCGAGGAGGCGAAGGCTACAGGCTGCAGGTCTGAGGGTATGGCAAAGGGAGGAGCAGGTATACAGGCAGAGGATCACTCTGTTCCAATTGACTGAGCCTGAGATACTCCAGAGGTACAGGCTGCACCCCAGGACCATCATGGACCTAATAAGGGACCTCCACCCATACCTGGATCACCCAACACCCAGGGCCCATGCCATCCCACCCCATGTCCAGGTGCTGTGTAGCTTACACCTGCTGGCCTCTGGGAGCTACCAGAGTGTGATAGCTGCAGTAGGAGGTGTATCCCAGAGCTGTCTGTCCCATTTTTTCAGGAAGTTTCTGGATGCCATGACACAGAGAATGGGACATTACATCCGGTTCCCTGACACACCTGCGGAACTTACAAAAACAAAAACTGATTTCTATGGACTGGCACACTTGCCGCAGGTGATAGGCTGCATAGATGGCACCCACATTCCCCTATGCCCACCTGCAGCCACCGAACACATATACAGAAACCGTAAGTGTACGCACTCCATTAATGTGCAGGTGATATGCAATGCAGGCAATATCATCACCGACATAGTGGCCAAATTTCCTGGGAGCACGCACAACTCCTACATTTTCCTGAACAGCGGAATATGCACACGGCTAGTTGCTGGAGATTTTGGAGATGGATATCTGCTAGGTAAATATGTGTAACACACCCTGTAATGAATGGCAGCTGAATGTGCAATGTGATTGTAACGCATGTACCTCTCATTCCCTCCCAGGTGATAGTGCATATGCCCTGCGTTCCTTTGTGCTCACACCGTACCTCAACCCAACCAACAGAGCCAAAAGGCGATACAATGTGGCACACAGGTCTACTCGCAACGCAGTGGAGCGAACATTTGGACTCCTCAAGAGCAGGTACCGCTGCCTCAACAAGAGTGGAGGTGCTCGACAGTACACCCCCATCCTGTGTTGCAAGATAATAGTGACCTGTGCCATTTTGCACAATCTGGCTACCAAGGAAGGCACAGAGGTGGAGTTGACACATCACGAGAACATCGATGAGGACCAAGAACATGCAGAGGCCCAGGCAACAGGACCAGCAGCACTAGATGGTAGATTGAGACGGACAGAAATTACACGTCGATATTTCTAGGTAATGTATGACACATAGACAGGTGTAGTGATTGACAAGTGTAGTTTAATCTGCACTACATCATAATTGTCACATCTGAAAGGGCATCATTTATCAAAGTCAATGTCTCTGGCTGCTCCTGCTCAGTTGCCGTCACTGTGTGCAGTTCAGTAAATCAGCACCATAGGTTAGTGCTTACGTCCACGCACCACATTGCGCGATTGTTGTGCCTGGCTTTCAATTTCCCTACTGGGGCCTGATTCTGCATGGCTGCGCCTGCCTCTCCTGCGCACCTCCGGTACTGGTGTGCTAGCGCCACTCCTGCTGCTTGACGCCTCCGTCTCTTCCACACCTGTGTCACCAGCATTGCCAGTGTTGGTGTTGAGCATCTGCTCCATCGCAGACGTCACTCTACCCATGCCCCGTGTCAGGTCTGTGCAGCAGTGCATTACTGCATCCTGCATGGTAATAGAGCATCTGCACAGTAGTGAGGTACTCGTGGCAAATCTATTCATCGCCTTAGTTTGTTGGCGCATGTACTGTCGATCCCTGGCACGCTGCAGATGGTCCCTGTCCAGCTTATCCGACAGTACTCCCATGTAAGTGGAGATGTCTGTAATCCCCTTAGCAATTTGATCCAGGCTTGATGCAATGTGGCCTATGCCCTTGTCCATGTTGGACATTTTAGTGTTCATGCAGCGGACCTGCCTATGCATGGCTAACAGTGCTTTGGCCTGCTGGCGCTGCACCTTCACCATTGTACCCTCCAGGCCACAGAAGACACTCTCCCCTTCCTGCCCCTCCCCACCCTCACGTGCCCTCCTGCCAAGTACACTGGTGCGCGCAGCGCCTGCTGCTGTCGGTGGTCTTGCCCTGTCAGTCACAGGTGCATTCTTGTGGGGGATGACATATTAATCCTCCGATTCAGAGGTTTGCAGGATCCTCTGAGGGGGCTCCTCATGCCTACTTGCCCCTCCCAGGATGGACACCCTGGACATTGAAATGGGTGTGGTTGTCAGTTCAGGTGATCCGAACAACAGAGGGGAAAGTGGGACAGGTTATTGTGGGTCGGTCTGGTGATGAGGCTGCCTGGGTGGTGTCGTTGCCTCCTTCTGCCACCCTGTGACCAGATTGTCTCTTCTCTTTCTCCCCTCTCTTAGGTGCCGGTGCCCTCTCCTCCCTTGGTGGTGCTGAACTGCGTGAGGACTCTCCTGTGGAATGAAATTAACATAGGGTCACTGTTGTTGTTCATCTGTGTGTAGTTCTTAAATAAATAGTCTACACATCTTTGCCCTGTGCATATTGTGTGTTTGGTGATGTGTGTGGCATGCCTTGCTGGATCATGTGGTGGATGCTTTGCATCTATGTATGCATGACTACGTCTACCATGATGCATTGCTGACACCGAGTATGAGTTGTTATGCAGTATGATTAATCTACACAGTGGAGTACGGGGTCAGGTTGATGGGTGTGGATTAGGGTGCATGCCTCTTACCTTGTTGTTTTGTAGCTCTTGCTGTGCTGTCCATGTCGCCTATCCCATGGATGCATTCAGGCTCCATGGTGGTTTCCACTAGCTCCTCAATTGCTGTCAGCTTAGGGGCTTTGCTCCTGCCACCTCCAGTCTCACCAGCATCCTTTTTCTGGGCCCAAATCTTCTTTTTTGTCACGATGCGCAGGTCATACCACCGCTTTTTTATGTCCTCAATCTCCCGGTGGGTCACACCAATGGCATTCACTTTGCCCTGTATGGAGATCCAAATGTTCCTCTTCACAGTCTCTGCAACATGCAGAGACTGCTTCCCGAAAATTTGGCTGTAAAGGCTTACAATTTCCTCTACAGCCACCTGTAGTTCCCCTGGGCTGAATTTGATTTTTCGTTTTCTCTCCCCACCATCCTTTTGGCCTTCAGTTGACTCCATCCTGTAGCACTGCTTGCTTGTGGCTGCTCTGCTCCTCTCACCTCTGCTGTAATGTTTGTTCTGTTGGTTTGCACCTGCATGGGTGTGGCCACTCCCAGGTACTGGGGTGGAGTGCTTCAATCTGATTGGTTGGATTCTCAGGGCCTTGGTTGTGGGGGTCCCTGATTGGTTGGCAGGCTCACATGGCTGTTTTCAAACTCACGATTCGGTATTTACCGATTCGGTAAAATCCGAATCGGTATATTCCGAATCGGATTTTTCCGATTCGGTAATTCCGATTCATTCCTATGGGTCAGGAGGACCATAGGAATGCTTGGGTTTCACCAACTCGGAATTTACCGACTCGGATTTTTCCGATTCGGTAAATACCGATTTGGGCTACTGAGTCATTCCGAATCGGTAACTTTTACCGATTTTTTACCTACATTCCATTTACCGATTCAGAAACACCGATTCGGTATGAGTCGGTATTTATGAATCGTTAAATGGAAATTACCTACATCGGGCCCTATGTGAGCAACTCAAGGACCGAGACTATCCTAAACATCTGGTACGCCAAGCGTGGAAACGGGCTGCCAATAATAATCGAGACGCCTTATTGGACGTTAGGGTTGAGAAAGAACCTTTGAATAGGCTCACTTTTGTGAATACCTTTAGCACACTTTCCAACCAGGTACAGAAGACGGTACGGAGACACTGGAGGATCTTGAATGTGGCAACCGACAATATCCCCACTCTGTTGTTTTCCTTTAGGAAGGGCCCCAGTTTGCGAGACAGTCTGGTGCACACAAGGCCCATGACCAAGCTCCATGAGGCCAGCAACACACTTTGGAATCTCCCTGCGGTACATGGCCATTATCCTTGTGGTTCCTGTAGTGCTTGTCCACAAACTTAGAAAACAGAATATGTGGACACTGGGAACCCATGGATTCTGAAGACACACACTAATTGTAATTCTGACAGAGTCATTTATATGATCACTTGTCCATGTTCGCTTAGATATATGGGTTTCACCACACGGAAGATCAAGCTGAGGATCAGTGACCATAAGAGCACGACTAGATGCAGTAAGCAATCTTCACGTCTTACAAATCATTTTCTCACCCTCAAACATATAAGTATAATTTTTCATTTCATTTCCTTTAACTATTATAAACCCCTAATAGTCATACTGAATCACCAATTAATAAACAGTCATACAGTTGTATTGATATTTTTATATTTACATGCATGCGCGATATTGACTAAGGTGTATTTTTTCTTTCTCTTGATATCGCCTTTATCTTGATATCGTCTTATCCCTATGACACCGTTTTCTCTCTTTCTGCAGTGTACGGGTATTTGATATACTACATCTCCCATCAGGCACACAGAGTGTCTGTGATTGGGGCATGTGCCCTGACTATGAACAGTGTTTCACCTCCTTGCGCATGCGCAGACATGCACGCTTGCGATTCTCATACTGGAGCCACATGATGAAGGGCTCAGACGAAGAATAGTATTCACTTTTCGCGCATGCGCAGATGTGCGCTTGCGCGATTTACTGACTCAAACCTTATGACAAAAGGCTCACATGTTCCTAATCATCCAATAAACAGACCAATTTAAGGAGACTATTCCTGCCGCCTGGTTACCTCCCCTTCAGCTTCGTTCCTGCCAGGGGACAGGTCAGTCATTTAGGGACTCCTTGTTTGTTTGTTGGTGTATTTTGGTTTATTTCGCAGCTGTTCCTTGTGTGTACTATTGACCTCGCTTATTTTAAGAGCCACTTAGGACTAAGCACTATAGCGTTTTCTTTTAACAATGGCAGTGCCTGTTGATAGAGTGTATATGAGTATTGAGGAGTGTATAAAGTTGTACATGTTGTGATGAAGTAGAGAGGTTCTCTTGACAGGGGTCTGCAAAGGGTTTTCCTTATATGTTACTGAGTCCTTTATATCAACTTTGGGCCTTAACTGTGGGCTTATGGTCGGTTCATTTTTGTGTCAACAACAACGTTTTAAATGTATTTAGAATAAGAAAGGGGCATATGAGGTTTTCAATCCTGTGTGCTCTTTTGTACCCATATACAGAGCGGGGCCTCATTTACTGAGCAGTTGCTGGGTGAGGTGAGGCGTACTCCCACACAAAGCTGGGTGAGTACCTACTAAATACCTACTAAATAAATAATGTGTATTTAGGGGCTGATTATGATGGAGGATTTTCCGCATCCTCTGGGCCGGCGAAAGCAACCGCCGGCCCGGAAGATGCGGACAATCCTCTGCGGACCCACCAAAGACCCACCACCACATTAGGATGGCTGGTAGGTCCTGGTTTCAGTCCGCCGTTTTTCCGCCGCGGTTGGCTTACAACCGCGGCGTAAAAGGCCTAATATGGTGGGGGTGTCTCTCAGACACCGCCAGACATATTAGGATGGCTGTGAAAACATGCTTTTCCGCGGCGGATTCTCCGCTGAGGAAAAGCGTGCTGATCTTCAATGCAATGTATGCATTTGTAACATTGCGGCAGGTGCAGCTTGAAGCCGCACCCGCCGCAATATTACAAATGGAGGATGTGACCGCCAGGGTGGCGGTCACATCCTAATTGGACAGGAGGGAACTCCGCATGCCCATGCAGAGGTTCCCTCCTCCTCGGTGATCGTGGACGGACTCAAGTCCGTCCGCGATCATAATGGGCCCCATAGTTCTTTGAAATGCCCCACTTTTAGCCACAGACTGGGCCAACTACTGTTGTAAATTAATCCGAGACAATATGTGAAAAGAGACAGAGATTAGTATGATAAGTGTGTACCAGAGCATAATACTATTCACCTTAATATTTGTTTTTTTAAGGAAAGAAAATGCACCTCCAGTGAAAATGAAAATTAATGTGCATCTGTGAAAAACAGGTTCTGGTAGGGTGTAGCGTAACAACTATTTCCATAGTTTCCTATTATATTTATGTTTTTTCTCTCATACAATTTTGTAGTATTTTTTGCAGTAGCGTTAACTCCTCTTGGTCCTGACGAAAGCCAGGTTAGTGCCACCTATAAGGCTGAAACATGTCAACCTATGTCCTATTGCTATAGATAGTTATGTTTTTAATCTTGACACTAGGATAGCATCTATTCAATTTCTTTTTTTGTCCCAGTAGTCATCTTAAAGTTTTCACATTTACTTTCTATTGCACTGCAAATCATCAGCACCACTGTCTGAGATTTCATTTTGGTCGGATCGATCACTGGTTGTGAATTCAGTGCAGCTCGGTTCCCCCTGGAGAGGTGTGGGATGCACTAATTTGTATAACTATGTTTATTCCCAGATGAGGATGCTCCGCCAGTGTGGTGGGCTGATGGGATTCATCTCAACACAGTGAGGCTGAATTTGTATTGTTTTTTATCCTATGATTTTCAATCCAATCTCTCTTGTCTCAATTTTTGTTGACCGGTAGTCCCCTCTTTTGTTGTTTCAGTGTTAGTTGGGGATCGCAGACTACTGGGTTGTTACATATTATCTCCCTAGGACCCTTTCTTGTAAATATGTGTTTTGGTGATCCAAAATTGTATGCCTTTTCTTTTAAGACATATGGATGTACGTTGTCATAGCTGCTAGGATCTGACAAGGTCCCTATACAAGGCTGGGCTTTTACACTTCTTTAATGCTGGTTCCCTCCACTACTACTTATGGTGATCCTACATATAATCTGCGCAGCTAGATATATCGCACATACAAATCTCCCCCCGGGCCCCCTTAGAGCTGCCAGGGATTTGCACCTAAGCAAGCTATATTATGGTCGGCGGCGCTCACCCCCACACAGCGAATGCACCGTTCTATGGACTTTGTGTTTTCAAGTTATCTGCTTGGCTCAGCATTGTTTATTAGCTGTGCCGTATATGTTTTGTTTGCAAGGGTTGGGGAATTCCTGATCTGAATCCACTCATTGGCTCCACAATGTAAGGAGCATAGCTCAAATTGGGAACTTATGTCTGCCAGTCACGCCACTTTAGGGTCCTACAATTTGCTGACCTGGAATGTACGTGGGCTGGGGGCAGTGCATAAGCACCATAGATTCCATGCTTATCTTATCAGGCGAAGGGAGCATATTGTCTTTCTCCAGGAGTCGCATCTGATGGAGGCAGAGGTATTGAAGACTCGCAAAAAATGGAGGGGGTGGGTTATTACTACCAATTACTTGGCCGTCGCTAGAGGGGCAACAATCTGGGGTCTCGTCCACAGAGTCGGACAGTCGTACAGACGACCAGGGCCGTTATGCACTGTTAAGGGGCACACTGGATGGCCTACCTGTGGTTCTTGGGAGTATATATGCCCCAAACTTTGACCAAGACAAGTTCTTTTAGGACTTGGGCAGTGCCCTGGTGGGATGGGACACTATTCCCTGGTCCTAGGGGGTGATTGCAATACAGTCCTCGACGTGGACCTAGACAGATCCCATCCTCCATTACATGGGGCTGGAACTCGTGAACACCTGGGTTGGGGGTTGGAGACTCAAGAACGCGTGGTGTCTGTTACACCCCACACATAGGGAATACTCTTTTTACTCCCCAGTCCATCAACTCCATACCATACGCATCCACTTATCTAGCTAAAACCTTCTCGGACCATAATCCTCTGGAACTCACGCTTACGTGGGGCAGTGTTCCAACCCCTATCCCGTCCTGGAATCTCTGGCTGCAACTCCTGGAGGATGCCCCCTTCCGGACCACGATTTCTATCACCGCCGACAATTACTTCACCGAAAACTGACATACAGCTTCCTCCACTCTTATCGACTGGGACGCTTTTAAACTGGTGGTGCGAGGCTCTGCAATTAGTGCCATTGTAGGGGCACGGCATGAGACGCATAGGAGCCTTATGAGCGTGGAATCCCTAATGACAGAGCTGGAGCAAGCTGCGGCGACTGATTTAGATAAAAGAGAATCTCTGCGGGAGGCTCGTATTAAACATGCGGAGGTCCTGGAGACTCTTCGCTGTATAGATTATCAAACATTTATACACCAGAAGCATACTGAGGCGGATAAAGCAGGTACATTACTAGCCAGATTATTGAGGGACAGCCCGGAAGCACCAATTATTACATGCATACGTTCACCAGTGAAGGGATTAGTTAATTCCCAATTAGAGATTAATGAGGCATTCTGTACTATCGAATTTTATGTCACATATCTGGATATGTTAGTCCCTAAACTGGAAGAACTTTATAAAACCACTTGGGACACAGGACATTTACCACGCTCTACAATGCAAGCTCTAGTAGTCCAGGTCAAGACGGGACCCAATTGTCCAACTACAGACCACTGTCCCTCCTAGCCACTGAATATAAAATCCTTAGAAAGGCTCTTGCGAATCGCTTAATCCCCATTCTCCCCAATCTCATCCATCAAGATCAATGTGGGTTCCTTCCTGCATGCAGCACTTCCCTCAACATTAGGAAACTTCACCACGTCATGTTGGCTACCCCCAGGGAGTATAGCAATGCAGGCTGCATAGCGCTGGACTTGCTTCAAGCTTTTGATTCTATTACATGGGATACATGTTTATGGGTTTGCGGCGTTTTGGCCTCCCCCGGACTTCCTTCAATGGGTATGCCTGCTCTTCGTTAACCCCACTGCCAGAGCATGTACTGGAGGCCACATCTCCCGAGAGTCTGCCAATACACAGAGGCACGAGACAGGGGTGCCCCCCCCCCTATTTGTCTTGGCGCTGGAACTGCTGGCCATGGCACTGAGCCAGTCGTCGGAAGCCCTGGGGATACCAATTAAAGGCACCTCGTACCTAACTTCAATTTATACGGACAAAATCCTCATATACCTGCGAGACTTAGAGGCTGACCCAAAACCCATCCCCAGTGTCTTCTCCACCTACATTGGGCTTAGCTATCAGCGCAGGGAAATCCAACATATTTTATTTCCAAGACAGACCGCGCCCAGAGGCGCTCCAGTTTGGCACTGACCAACTACCGATAATTCACAATACATTCGAATATCTGGGTATTCATGTATATAGAGCACAGGCGGACCAGCTGGAGGGGAATCTCATGAGGGCCATTGCTGAGATACGCTCCAGTATTTCTTGCAATATCCAAGATGGTGGTGTTACCTCGCCTCTTGTATTTCTTTGTTAATCTACCCCTACTGGTGCTACAATCCATCTTTCGTACCCTGGATACACTACTGCTAGAGCTTATCTGGGGGGTGGGAAGATGTAGGGTTGGCCTGAAGAAGATGCAACTGGCAACGCACAGGGGAGGGTTGGGTGTTCCTGATTTCGTGCATACTACTATGCATCCCAATTGCAATGGCTGTCTTATTGGACAGCAGGCAGGAATCTACAGGAAATAGGTTATGACACCAACGCTCTATGCAGAAGTAACCTGCATAATTTGCTGCTTCCAAAAATGAAAATACCCGCAGACGGACCCCCATTGTTAATAACCACACTAAGGTGCTGGAAAAAAGCCTTACAGTATACTTCGAGTACAGTCCCCATGCGAGTTATATCTCATTACTGGGGATACCAACAGCGGGCGGTAGGCTCACCATGACCAGGCTACAGGACTGGATTGTCGCAGACGTGGAGGAGGTGGGTTCTCTGTTTGGTGACGGGGTTCTATCAGACCATGCCACCTTTGTGCGGAATACTGGCACACCAGACCGCCTTTACTTGCTTCACGCAACGATTGTGCATTATGGTAGGACTACATGGGCACCTCAACGTACTGAACCGCCACGTCACGATCTAGTTATTATTTGGGGGGGGGGGCAATTTGGTGAAATGGCTCTATAGAGGTATCAGAGCGCAATCGTCCACTACCCTGACTGTACTCCGCCCGAAATGGGAGGAAGACGCTAACACAGAACATACGGACAAAGCCTGGGAGAGCATCCTAGAGCACCCCAAACGGGTTATCCGGAATGTAAAATTAAAATTGATACAAATGATGGTGCTACATTGATCCTATTTAACACCGCAGCGGATACACCGCATGTTCCCTGATGCCCATCATTGGTGTCCGAGGTGCAGAAGAGAAAAGGCGGGCTTTGTTCAAATGTTATGGACCTGCCCACACCTTCGAGACTACTCGGGAAAGATTCGGACTACACTTAGGGAGATCACAAACCTCACCACCACTGACAATATCCTGGACTGCCTACTGGGTTTGCGCAAGCATACAAGTGCCCTTAAGGTCCACTTGCGCTTTTTAGAACTTGATTATTTATTGGCCTACAGAGCAATCACTGTGCGCTGGAAATCCCCTAGGAGCACCTCAATACACTCATGGCGGATCGAAGTAGTTAGGTGGGCAAGTGTTGAGAGCGCAGCACTCAGACGTGATGAAGCACGAGGCCTATGGAAGTATCCCATCTCTATGGAATGGGACATTATGCTGGAGGAGCTTAAACAATTAGATATCTCACTCACTTTTGCTAACCCTGACCTAGGAATGACCTAGAAACGATGCCCACGGATGGCGATGGCCTGAGCAGACAGCACAGACTGGCCCAATGCGCACCAGCTGCACCAATTGGAGTATGATGATAACCTAGGAGCACGAGGCGGAATGGCCGACAGAAGATAGACAGACCAGGAACAGGGGGATGGAGGGGAGGATGGGAGAGGAGTAATTTAATTCAGTTTATAGTTCTAGACTTAGATATGGAGCCATCATCCTTTAACCTCGCAGTATATATTATGAATGATTTGCATGGTCCTCATAATCATAATGTATGTAATGTGATGTACTAGATTGGTTACAGTGCATTCAACTGTGTAATGATTTATTGATGCTGACTGGACACATTTCAATTAAAACAAAAAAGCCGTGTGTACCCTCCATGATACTGTACTTAAACTGAAGGTTTAATAAAGTTTGTGTAAAAAAAACTGTACTCCTGTTCACAGAAGAGGAACACAACAACTGAAAAAGCCTGCAGGGACAGGTTGGTAGCCCAAAGTCTTCAAACCACTTCCACTGTCACTGTGCAGCCCCAGGAACCAATCCTAGATGCACACAGTTGCACTTGAGCTCTCTGAGCCCAGGAGTGCTGTCGGAGACTTGTTGGGACCCTCAGAAGGTGAGTTATTGACCGAGGAAGGATTGGCCTGTGACTGCGGTGCTGATTGACTGGTAGTCCAGTAGTGACTGGACTTCTGCCAGACCGAGAGGACCTTGTGGAAAGTAGTTCCAGTTACCAGGACTTCTGCACCATCTTTATGGACAGAGGAGTGCCTGCAAGAAGACCCATTGACCGTGTCATAGATACATCATCCTTAGAGCATCTTCAGCGTCTTTCATCCCTTGCATCAAGACCCCTCCCTAGGAATCCATTGCAACATGGATAAAGTAGCTAGGATTGATGAATTGCTGCTTCTCTTGTAAAGGTAACTGTTTCTAACAACCTTGTCAGTCCCACTGACTAGCTCCCCGAGGGTGTTGGTCACCCCAAGTACTTCTATCCTACTGCATTGACACTTAGCTAAGTTTGCCTTGAAAATGCCCTAAAAATTAATTTTATTAAATTTACCAAGTCTTGTTTAGGAAGGAGTGATAATGCTGATTTAATATTACTTATAAAATCCATATCTTCGGATCCCTCCAGAGGATCTTTTCTGTTCTAATTGTATACATTTATGTTGGATTTATTGAGTATCATGTCAAATTCTTCTTAATTGTTTTGGTGCAAGTTAAATACTTTACAAGAGTTTCTCTGTGTAATGCTTGCTGGCCAGTACAACAGCTACCCAGGGATAAGCTGCGGATGTGGCATATGAAACGCACTAGACCTAATGGGGTTGGTAAGTGTAATACATGGTGAGGTCACAAAATCACACCATATAACCCCCTCCATTTCCTCACAAGTTTTCTGAAGTTTCATTAAAAAAAGAATTCCCATCAAAAGAAGAAGAATATTATCCATTAATTATTCAAAGTAGTGTCTAGGAGTAACTTCATTTATTTTGGTTAGATTTCCATAAATATGATTGTTACTTACATTTTACATTCAAAATATTGAATACAAGTTACAGTGCTAGTGGTTGGCCATTTGTGACGTGCTACTATGTTTTTAATAGTAACTTACACTTGGATTTTGTGAATAGCCAGCTGTAGTAAACTTACTCAAAAGTGTAAATTACTCAAAGTGTAACTTTCTTTTATGAATCAAGCCTTTTGTGTTTTGATAAAGTCCCATATGAAGATAGGTTGGTACTTCTGGGATGTGACACTGATAAAAGAGGATGACATGTAAGAATAAGGTCTATGCACAATCAAAGAAATTGTCCTTTGTACTTCTGTTAGCTTTGATTCTCAGAGGCATTTTCACATCTATATGACAAACACGTGTGCCACTATTATATTTTATGTATATAATTAAATAACAAGTATGGTATAATTTTTTTGATAGTAAATCTTCTCACACTGATGTTGCTGGTCTTCGTTACTTGCCAAAATACTTCACAAACTAGTAAAAACATTTTGACGTCCATTTGTAGCACAATTCCACCTTGCACCTGCTTGCTGAATTAATCTGGTAAAATTGGCATGAGTAATGTTTTATCCAGGGTGAAAATGACGAGGGGATACCCTTATAACTGGTAAACAACAGAAAATGTTCATGAATGCAATTGTACTTTTGTGTTTCATTTCTGCATGCGGAAAAATAAACTTGCTACACTTGGGTATGTGTAAATGTTTATGCATATGTGCACTCCTGGGTGTTGTGAAAGTTACCATTAGTACTCATGAAAGTCTTAGAATTTACAAGAAAGTGACATATTTACAGACATTTTCAACAGGGTCTTTTGTCAATTTATGCCAGTTCTTTAGAGGTAGTCAATGTAGATCCTGTTGGATTTGTGGAGTGTGATCATATCTTGAGATCACACAGCAGCCATACAATAGGCCTACCCATTGAAATTTAAGTTGCTAATGAGGGATACACTCGGAAGTACCTGGAGCTAAAACAAGTTTAGCAATTCACTTAAATGGGCACTAGACATGTGTGCATGGGTATTTCTGGTGTGTATTAAGAGTTTGTGACAGCGTTGGTTCAATATAGGAAAATTCTACACCATCGGCTATCTGATCATGGGGAGGATTGAGTTGATAGTCATTCCATTTGCTAAGAAGTCTGCAACTGAACTGGGTAACATCTACCAAATGGACAACCTGATAAATGAAAAAAATGATCAAAAGGTTGCATGCAGTAGGGTCAGTGAAGGAAAGGCCAACTGACCACTGAGGGTACACCATATAATATTTAATATATATTGAAATGTAGAACCACATTTGGCAGCTGCTTACGAATCGGCTGATGGTATAACCAAGTGGACAATTTGTATCCTGAAGTTTTATATTATTTTGCTGCACTAAATAGAGAATTATAAAGAATGATTTATATCTGGAAAGTCTAGGCTAGCTGAATACTTAAAAATATTAAGGGCCTGATTATGTTCTTCGCGAATAGGATACTCCATCACATATGTGACTGATATCCCATCCGCTGTAATAAAAGTAACATAGGATATAATGAAATTGAAGTTTGGCAGATGGAAAATCAGTCACATTTGTGACATAGTAACCCTGTCTGCCAAGATCGTAATCAGGCCCTAAATGTGATGTGGGTAGGGAGGGTGTTCCAAGTCTTGGCAGCGAGGTAGGAGAAGGATCTGCCACCGCAGGTCGTTCGTTGGATGCGGGGGACAGCGGTGAGGGCGAGGCTGGCAGAGCGGAGCTGGCGGGTGGGGGTGTGGTAGCTGAGTCTGCTGTTCAGGTAGGCGGGTCCGGCGTTGTGGAGTGCTTTGTGTGCGTGGGTGAGGAGCTTGAAGGTGATCCTCTTATCGACGGGGAGCCAGGGGGTTGATGTGGCTGCGGCGGGGGACGCTGACGATCAGTCGGGTGAAGGCGTTTTGGATGCGTTGTAGTCGTCGTAGGTGTTTGGCTGGGATTCCTGCGTAGAGTGCTTTGCCGTAGTCCAGTCTGCTGCTGACGAGGGCCTGTGTCACCGTTCTTGTTTCGGTGGGGATCCACTTGTAGATCCTGCAGAGCATGCAGAAGGTGTTGTAGCAGGAGGAGGAGATGGCGTTGACCTGCTTAGACATGGAGAGGGAGGAGTCGAGGATGAATCCTAGATTGCGTGCATGGTTGGTGGGTGTTGCTGCTGTTCCCAGTGTGGTCGGCCACCAGGAATCATCCCAGGATGAAGGGGTGGGTCCAAGGATGAGGACCTCCGTCTTGTCCGAGTTCAGCTTCAGACGGCTGCTCCTCATCCAGTCGACGACAGCCTTCATTCCCTCGTGGAGGTTGGTTTGTGTGGTGTGTGGGTCCTTGGTGAGGGAGAGGATGAGCTGGGTGTCGTCAGCATAGGAGATGATGTTGAGGTCGTGATGGCGGGCCACTTGTGCGAGGGGGGCTATGTAGACGTTGAACAGCGTTGGGCTGAGGGATGAGCCCTGGGGGATGCCGCAGATGATGTCGGTGTCTTCGGATCGGAAGGGTGGGAGGCGGACGCTCTGGGTTCTGCCGGAGAGGAAGGACGTGGTCCAGTCAAGAGCCTTCTCTTGGATTCTGGCTTCAAGGAGGCGTGTCTTTAGAGTGCCATGACAGACCGTGTCGAAGGCGGCTGACAGGTCCCGGATGATGAGGGCTGATGTTTCGCCGTTGTCTAGTTGGTGCCTGATGTCGTCTGTGGCGGCGATGAGGGCTGTCTCGGTGCTGTGGTTTCATCTGAATCTGGACTGGGACGGGTCCAATATGTTGTTGTCTTCCAGGTGGCGGGCCAGTTGCATGTTGACGATTTTCTTGATGACCTCTGCCGAGAACGGGAGCAGGGAGATGGGCCGGTAGTTCTTGAGGTTCATGCGGTCCGCTTTGGGCTTCTTGAGGAGGGCGTTGATTTCAGTGGGCTTCCAGTTTTCCGTGAATTTCGCTGTTTCGAAGGAGATGTTGATGACCTCCCGTAGTTGGAGTGCAATGGTTGCGTCTGCTTTGTTGAATACGTGGTGTGGGCACGGGTCAGACAGAGATCCTGAGTGGATGGAGTTCATGACCTTGCGTGTCTCGTCGTCATTGACGTTGGACCAGGAGGTCAGGTGGTTGAGGCTGGTGGTGTTCACAGGGGAGGTGGAGTCTGGCGTAGTCGGGCAGTCATGGTGTTGAAGCTGTCATGGATGTCAGCTATCTTGCAGTGGAAGAAGATGGCTAGTGAGTCACACAGTTCTAGTGAGGGCGGGATGTCGTTGGCGCTGGGGTTGGAGAGTTCCTTTACGATGCTGAAGAGCTCTTTGCTGTCGTGTGCGTTGTTATCCAAGCTGTCTTTGAAGGAGAATCTCTTGGCTAATCTGATGACGTGGTGGTGTCTGTGGGTGGCATCCTCATGAATTGGCTCTTGTGTTTTTGAATCAAGTAGTGCGGTTGCACGGTTTTCCCACTGCCATTGTGTCCGATGGGGAGGCGCAGTTCGTGTCTCATTTTTGGATGGAATTGTCCTTTTCTTTGAAGATGGAGTTGCGTTTGTCCTCTGCTTACCATCCTCAGACGGATGGGCAAACAGAACGTACCAACCAGACAATGGAGCAATATTTATGATGCTTGTTGACCTCCTTAACTTGCAATTGGGTCATGGCACGCCCCTTGGCTGAGTTTGCGTATAACAACAGTGTGCATTCAGCTTTAGGGATGTGGTTTCATCCAAAGGCCATTCCTATACAACCTACTGGGTAAGTTTCTGCTGTGGACACCTTAAGTAACTCTCTGGTACATATTTGGGAAAAGGGTCAGGAACTGCCAAGCTAAGCATGAAGAGGCAGGCTAATAGGCATCGGGGTCCAGCTCCCTCATACACTGTAGGAGACGAGGTTTGGTTGGCAACAAACAATTTGAGATTGGGTGGTTCCTGGAAGTTGTAGTCTAGGTATGTGAGACCCTTTAGCATCCTCAAGGTAGTGAATCCTGTAGCTATTAAACTAGCCCTGCCTGAGGACTATTGCATTTATCCAGTGTTCCATACCTCTTTCTGAAACCTTATGTTAGAACAACTCAGGTGTTGCCTCCTCCTCCCCCTCTTGTGGTGGGTGATCATGAAGAGTTTGAGGTGAATGTCATCTTGGATTTCAGAAGAAGAAGAGGGAGGTTAAATTATCTCATTGATTGGAAAGGATATACTGCTGAAGATTGCACTTGTGAACCGGCTGGTGATGTTCATGCTCCCTGGTTGGTGCGTTTGTTTCATGTAAGCCACCCTACTAAGCCACGCCCAGTGGTGTGGCGCTTGGGGGGTACTATTAGGATTTGCGCTGCTTTTACCCGCTTTCCTTACCTTCTCTCTCTTTTGCATGCCTGATCGGGGAAACGTGTACAAGCAGTTTTGGTGCGTAGGCGGATGGTATATTAAGGGCCGCCTACCGGACGTCATTACTGGGTTTCTCTTCCGGTTTTAGTACCCGGAAGGACTTCACTGGCAGATTTCAGTGATGGGAAGTCGTCTTGCTCTGTTTTTTCTTCGTGGGATTCTGGTGTTTGGATTGGGGTTTGTGTGTTCCCAGGACCTCGCTCAAGTTTGTTCCAGCTGCTTCCCTATTGGAACTGAGTACTTTGCGCTACCGTAGCAGCCGCGTACCTGTAGTTCACTTCCTGGACTTTAGTTTGAGTTGTTAGAGAAACACTTTCGGGCATTTCTCTATAATGGGTCCATTTGATTCAGGAACTCTTTATTTCTTTTTACCGGTATCTAGTTTTTGTGGGGGGGTTTTGCGTGTCTATTTCAGACCTCCTGGGTCTTTGGATCTCTGGATCTAAACTTGTGGATATCAAGAATTCTTCAGATATCATCAATTGGCTTTCTTGTGTGGGGTAAAAGACAGTTTGTACTTGTGATACAGCATGCCTGATCATGCATGTAAAATTGTGTTAGTGAGTGTTGCTAACCAATAGATCTGTCTTTTGCTTTCTTCTCAGGTTAGATGATCTGTGTTCCCCACCCTCAACAGTCAAAGAAGGAGAGCCTTGCTAAAGTGTTGTTCCCCCATGTTTTCCTTGTTTACCACCACCTTCTCCCAGTGCCTATTGTAGCCAGCTCCGTGTATAACAATTGGCGGTGGCTGCCAGGGCAGGGGTAGCGGATTGGAATCATCTTCGCTCCTGATGTGTTGGGCGATATTGGCGTGATGCTAGAACAGTCTTGATGTAAAGTGTGGAATTTAAGTTAAGACTGCTTTGGTGTCCAGTTAACTGTCCAAATGCTCCTTATTAGCCCCCCCTGACTTTCTCCCAGTTAGAAATGGCTGCCCATCTTGTGCTTCAGTAGCCAATCACAACTCTTTCAAAATTTTCAAAAGGTTTCCAACTTTACAGTTACTAATGCGTGTTCTTGTGTAGTGTAGTTCCTATAGTCCCAATAGGCTCTGCGCATTGGAATAATATCTTCAGTAGTGTAGACGTAGGACAGAGGTTAACTAGGTCTCTACTGACTATATTAGACATTAAGTTTTTTGCCAGCTAGCTCAGAGTTCACTAGAAACTTTCTCGAATAAGCTAGGAGGAGTTGAACCTCCCTGGATAGACAAGAATGGATTTAGTTTCTGACAACCATAAAACATGACAACTTTGCTCTCCCTGAATAAGAGTGTATCTCTAGAGTCGTGTGAAAACAAAAGACAGCTATTTCACTCAGTCAATAAGTGCGTACTTAGTTTCACCAGATTGCAGAGAAAAAGAGAGACAGGCGTTTTCAATGAAAGGTGTTATTTATTGAGCAGTCTCTTTCCTCATACAAGAGAAATGAATTGCTACAATTGCAATACTTATAGTTAAGTAAAGTGCATACAGTAAAAGCAGGATTATGAAATAATACTGTAAAAGCATGGATATGGTTTCTTAGCCATATGATACTTTAAAATGGATAAAATAGATACATACATATATACATTGACTAATCATACTCAACTGGTGCTTCTAACTACGCCTACCCCGGTGTACCTGACGTAAGCCTAATACGTGGGAAGGAGTAAGTAAGTAGCAGTTTAAGTTAAGTTTGTTTTGCCAAGAATCTGACTCAAGAATTCTCTGTAAGGGTTTAGTCAGTTCAGTACCTGGGTATTAGAAGTCAGGAGGGCTGGTATCTCTCTCTCAGGACTCGGTATCCCAGTCACCCGCAAGGGCAAGCTGGAAACGCCGGAGGCTGGATTTCTCGGCAAGAGAAAAGACAGCGTCTTTCTCAGCGCGTCAAAAGGGAGGGGCAGCGTCCGTGGGCTCTCGCATCAGCTGGGCTCTTCTGAAGTAGATAGCTTCTCTGCTCCAGGATTACCACTGTGTGTTTGCTTAAGGCAGCGTTGGTATATTTATACCTGAGAGGTGCTGGGTTTGACGTAAGGATGGACATAAGACGTCAATAAAGATGTCACTAAGAACTGGTCGTTCTTACAGTGCTTTACAGGAGTTCTCGGACGAAATCAAAACAATAGCAGCAGGGATTTCCCAGGTTGCTGGAGGCTTGGATTTGTTTAAGAACTCGGTGTGCTTTCTAGGGGGCTGGAGGAATAGTGCTTGCTTAATGTGACAGCATGCGCTATGACTGAATTATGAAACAGGGTTTCTATGCCGTTGTAGGGATATTATTGATTTATAACCGGACGAGGGCAAAGAATAGAAATATAGATTCAGGTACCTAGATAAACACACTACACCCACTCTACGAATTCATGTCCATAATTACTAAACTAAGCAATAGTAAACATATCTAATGGTGCATGTGTATACCGATCCACCCCAAAATAAATTTTTTTGCATCTGAAATGGTATTGCGAAATACACGAAAAATGAGTATAGTTACAGTATTTCAAGCAGAGTAATCATTCATTAACTAGGATGTATATAACAGCGGAATGATTTTGCGAAATTTACACATGAAATGGCTCTTAATACAGAAAAAAAAATGCGAGACCACTTCATCACATATAAATACAGTTATTTGTAAATATGCTAGAGGCTGAGGTAATATTTTGTCTCTAGAAGCTCTGTTCTCTAAGAATAGTTCTACTTTAAGCAGTGGATGAGTGCCAAAAAAAAGTAAATATTTTGGAATCGGGGAAAAATTTTTTTTTTTCGTTTTTCAGGGGAAGAAGAAAAAACAGTTACAAATATTTCCAGTAGCTTTTGTTTTTCAAAGCTGAAGGCTAAATTCAGAGTTCAGGGAACGCTGTGTGCTCGTATGCTTAAAGTTATTCTTTCTGTTCATGGGAGAACATCATTTCAGACAGACTTTAAAAAAAGCAGTTTACCGCTTCAGGTGAAAGTTCGACCAAGTTGGAGAATGTCGCTACCATGCAGTCGTGAGCATGATCGCTTTCATCGATGTATTGATCAGCATTGCTTACAGAAGGTCGTACGTGGTTGATGCTGCTCTCATCTTGTACTTCACTACCCTTTAATCGCAGTGGTGAAGTTTCTACGAATGCCGTCATCAGGATAGGTAACCGCTGGGGACAACACGATGCATGAGCCTTTACGGGACTTAGCAAAGTATCTGTATCCAAAGGTACTTCTGATTGTAGTGTAAGACAGGTGTCCAACACGCATTCTTCTCCGCACAGCATACATCTTAACACAGGTAAGATACAATTCTGCCATATGGGTCTGAATGAAAGAAACCAGGTCATATTCAGATCTCTTAGCCGGGCTAATCCAAGGACTTTAGTTATGCGGTCCCGATAGCGTATAGCTAGGATCCTTTCTTCCATTGTTGCTGGAGTTTTGTCTGTGACATGGCTTGCCATAACGAAGCAGGAGTATCAAAAATAAAATGCCTGCTACGAGTCCCAACAGGAGTGGAAGGCCGCCAAAGACCGAATGGACAAAGCTAGGAAAAATGCCCAGGACTGCTTTGAAGGGTGTTAACAGTCCCGAAAAAATTGTCTTAAATACACTGGGGATACCATTCGTATCTGAAATGTTTAAGATTTGATTTAGCATTTCTGCGAAATGTAGGGGACAATTTGTTGATAATAATGCATGTATCTCTGTTGTTGTCCTTGCAACTTGGAAATCATACGTTTCTTTTGATGACGTCAAGGGCACAGGCGTCTGTAGAAGAACAGACTTCATTCTGCTTAAAGTATCAATTCGAACAGAAGAGATTTTCAAACTGGGCCAAATTTTTCCCTCCCTGTCTGGAGTGTCGTTCGGATACAATACTTGCATACAACAAGTGACCATGGATGAAACGCTTACGAGATAAGCTTTTCCTAGCAACAACCCACAACATCTGTGGTCCACAATAAGAACGCAGCTCCCGTTACAAAGCCGTCTAAAGAATGACTCTATTCGAGTTGCAGGTGTGCCAAGCTGGTGACATGAAAGGTTATTTGAAGTCCCCTCACAGGCCCCATGCAAATTTATACCCTGACACAGAAGTATACCACTTAGTGATTTTTCACAATTATTACCACTAAGAAATACATTCTGTCCTTTTTCACTATAACATGTGTGTGTGTAAGGTAATTTCCATGTTGACTAAATGTATCCTTTACCCAACCTTTCATACTGGCCTGCCTGTATATACTTTTGGCAGTATCGAAATTGGAAAGTTGTTATCGGAATAGTTATGATTCCGTGTATTATCCATTCAATGACAGGTCGTTCTGACATTGTCAATGGTAATCTCTAAAGTTTTTCAATGCTCAGAATTGTATATTCTGCTCCCTTTTGTGCCAAGCTGATTTGTGTATCAGTAAGGTTAAAGATAGAGAATAATGACGTTGTGTTGATTAAACGCCAAGGCACGTAGCCTGAACGCAGATTTTGTAACGTCCAGCCAAGCTGTACAATAGAACGCAATTGGGATTGACCGTGTTGTAACATTAGTAAGTCCTGCTCTATTATATCGATTGCAGATGATACAATACTGTCCAGTGAATATATTCTGGAAGACAGAGTCATTAACCCGTTGTCCACAACAGAAAGTGATTTTTCCAAATTAATACGGTCAATTTCCCGTATTTTCTCTGCTGTTTCAATTTTAGTTTCTTTCCAAGCTTCGTTGTAAGCTGCATATATAGAGGCCGCTATGAAATGTTTTTGACGCTGTTTGCGCGGTCCCATTATGAAATCACGCAAGTCAGCACCTTCTTCAAGTAAAGTCAAGTGTTGCTTAATTTCTGCCAGTGTGGATGTCTGTAGCCATTCGAGGCAGAGTTTTCCTACACTGTATGTTGTTACTATCCCTGGATGTTGTCTCTGGGAGTATCTAGGGTCTGGCCTGGTCAATTTGAACCCCTGTATTTTGTTCAGGAATCTATCTTGACAGGTATTTGTATCTGTGGGCCAGAGCAACCATTGTTTCCAATCAGGATGTGTTCTGTTTTGGTTTAAAATATGGGATACGTCTATCTCAACATCTGTAGTGCTATTACTGTCAGGTGTTGGCTTCGGAATAGACGGTTTGTTTAAGTCTTTAATTTTGGCTAGGCCAAGACAGGTTGTCTCTTGAATTTTGTCAATCAAGAATATAATTTGTTCTGGGATCATGCAGGCTCTGAATAATGATTCTATACCTTGGACCTGCCAATCTCTGGTACCCCAGATGGTTTTCGTCTCAATATTATTGTTCCAAAAATCAAAACCAAATGTATTCATTTTTTCAAAAAATGTTTCTGAATAGATTAATTTTGTGTTTGTCAGCATAGTTTTCATTCCTGTCTTATTTAACAGTTTGAAATAAAACATTTCTGCATCACTTGTGTTAAACCCTGAGAAGTATGGGAATTTATCATAAAATGTTTTTGAACTGCCTTTTGGTGGAGTTGCACAATGTTCCCATTGATTATAATTAAAAACATTTCTAGGTTGAGCAGATTTATGCAAATAATGGTTAGCATAGTGGTTGTAACAGTAAATCTGGTCATAATTAGACGAACCCTGTAAATAATCATGTTCTGTAAATTTTGCTGACATAACTAAGTCTGACATCATATCATTAATACTTTCAAAGTCCCAATCATCAGAGAATGTACTCGGTTTTACAAAGTCACTTAATGAAACCTTAAATTGACGAGGATACTTCAAGAGCTCGACCGGGCCATATATTTTGTAATCAGTTTTGTCCCATGCTACCCCACCGGGTATCGGATTGGCTGTGAAATTTACTGAAGAAAGTTCTCTTTTCTCGATATGTGAAGACTTGTGTGGCTTCAGGACCAAGTTGATATTCTGACTTGCTGTGTCCGTTGTAATATATTTTCCCTCAATGAAATGTCCCAAGCATAGTACCATGATGAGCCAAAGCAGGAGAAAAAATACACCTAGCACCACCCAAATTCAATCCATGGAGAAATCAGATAGGTTTCTTGAAGTTGATGAAAGAGTTCTTTGGCTTTGTCTTTAAAAGTCTTTGTTGTTGTTGGCTGTTCCTCAGGTTTGCTTGGATCCTCAGAAAAGTCATCAAAATTGATGAAGTAGCCTGATGCAGTTCTGTCAATTGTTGGAATTGCTTCTGGATTTTTCTTTGTTTCATTAGCATAGTCTGTGGCTACATCGTTGTAGACTGGTGTTTCTTGATGAATTGTTGCAATTTGGGTTTTAAGAGGCATAAGTTCCATGGTTTTGTTGCATAGTCCTTGTTGATTCACTGTAGGTTTATCAAATGTGATTAGTCTCTCAGTTTGAACCTCTTGATTTGTAGCAAACTTTGGTGTTCTGCTATTTCTTGGGAGTCCACTTGGCCTACTACTTATTATTGGCCACATGATTGTGGTTTAACCAGGTCGATGGATACAACTCGGTTCTCCTTTTTACCAGCAAGGGGCGGTAGTACAACTGATTTTGTTCCGTTGATAGCTAAGACAGGTACTGCTTTTATGTAAGAAGGCCCAAATTCCTTCTTCACCGCGATTTTCTCTCTGACCAGATCACCAATCTTTGGAATTCGGACAGGTGGTTTCTCTTCAGTGGCTGTTGGCTGTTGTTTCAACTTTATGTTGCTCAGGTCTTTTCTTTATTCATTTAAGTCCTGTAAAATAGCCAAACGATCTTTGATATCAAAGCATTTTCCTTCTACCACTGAAGTTTGACTATCGAGGTCCTGGATATGCATTCTAGTCCCGAACAATAGTTCGTACTTTCTGAAACCTTTTAGAGAATTTCTTGGCAGATTATTAAGACTACGTTGGACACTTGTTAAATGTTTGACCCACTCAACCCCCGAACCTAATACCTTTGCCGTTATAGATTGCTTTATGTCTCGGTTTTTTATTTCCACCGTCCCATTTCCCTCAGGAAGGAAGTGATAAGATTACCGCAATGCAATGCCCATGCTGGTCATGGTCTCCTTATAAGCTCGAGAGCTAAAAGCAGGACCCTGGTCAGAATGTAGCATGCCAATTGCGTCTATGCCGCTATAGAATCGCAAATCTTTTTATAACAGTTCAGACGTCAGCCGAGAACTGGGGTCTACATTTTAAGTGAGACTAGTCTCTAATGATATACAATGGGACGCATTTTTCCTGTTTGATCATGCGTATAGATCGCCTTATGCTTTCTAATATGTGTTCTGGCTCTAATTCGGCCGGTTCGCCACTGCGATCTCTGTTGCAGTCTGGGCAGTTTATTGCAAATTTGTGATGTTGCAGGCTCATTCCTGGCCACCAGTATATTGATTGTAATTCTTCCAGAGATTCCTTAATCTTAAGGTGTCTTAGACCCTCACCCATGTGTGCGTCTGCTATTAACAAGACTCTCCTGTTTGTGTTTGGAATTACCCTATCCCCCACTCCAGGGATTTGAGCAAAAGGAACGGAGTTTGCATCGATTATGTATGTATAATTGAGTGGATAGTTGATGGGTACCGCCAGCATCGTTTCCCCGTCTATGTATTTTCCTGAACGCTTTTTTGTAGCTACGGAAGCCGGCTTAGTTGCTTCCGCTGTGGCTGTCTCAGCCAATTAATTCCCTGTAACGTGAACGCCATCACGTTCATGACTCAATGAATGTATCACGTGAGTCTTTGGTAGTTCTTTCTTTAAAAGAACTTCTTGTTCCCAAAGCGATTTTTGCTTGATTGTGGCACCTGTGTCATCTTTGTAATCGTTTTGAACCCATTTCTGCAAGTCGTTATTGTATGATTTGACGCAGTAATGCGAATCGCACAGTATTAGTGTCAGGAATTCGCGATCGGCATTATCTAGCGCCATTTTTAACGCTATTACTTCAGTTTGATGATCTGAATTGTTTTCTACAGAGTGTGATTTTGTTACCAGAGGTCTCAATTTACCTCCGCGCCACACGTTTTTTACAATCTCGCATGTGGCGTTATAGGCTTGCTTTCCCCAAACTGAGGGTTGTGCATGTCCGTCTGTATATATTACACAGGCGTACTGTTGTATGGGCAGAATGTCGATTGGCAGAGGATATTCTCTTTCATATTCTAAATTTTTTAATTTTTTCATGTTCGGGCCAAAATAGTATTTCACTTTGTCTGTAGCAAGAGAATTTTCCCATTGTATCCATTTTGGATTTAATGCCACAGTAGTTAAATTACATGGGCTTGTTAATGCCTCAAAGGCTGATTCTGCTGTTATAACAGTAATCCGTCTGCCTTGGTCTCTTTCTTTTGCTACAGCTGTTTGAACCGCATGTACAATGTTTTCCTTAATACTGAATGTTTTTTCAGCTTCTGTGTACAAATGTGATTTGTATGCTATTGGTACCGTTTCTCCCTCATTAGAGGTTAGGTATGTGAATCCGCATCTTCCTGGGATGACTCGAATCACAAGGTTGCGTGTGTTATCGCGTGTTTGCAATTTTGTTTTAGCTAACATGTCTGTTTGCAATAATCTCAAAATTTCTGTGTGTTTTTGAGTCCAATTGCTTATTTTAAAATCTGGTTTTATTAGTTCATAGAGAGGTTTAACTCTCTCTGCATAATTTAGAATGTAAGTTCTTCCGAAATTCAGGAAACCGAGAATTGATTGTAAGTTTTTCAGCGTTCTCGGTGCTTGGATTATAGCACATTTCTCTAAGAAATTGTCTGCCAGGCTTTTGCCTTCACTTGATAATTCATATCCTGAAAACAGGACAGTTAGATGGGCAATTCGTGACTTTTTAAAGTTGAATTTGTAACCCTCTGCTGCGAACCCAAGTATTATGGTTTTCACTCTTTTCAAGTGAGTATCCAAGTCATCATCTGTTAGATAGATGTCATCGACATAAGATAATGCCTCATCATCATACATTTGTAGTAACTCTGTTACTCTTGTTGAGAATAATCCTGGGCTGTTCTTGAACCTCTGTGAGAGTCGACAGAATTTTTTGTGCGAGCCCATTATTGAGAAAGCGGTCAAATATCTGCTTTCAGGTGCTATGTTTTGACAAAAGAATCCATTAGAGATGTCTAATGTTGTTTTGTATTTTTCGCGCACGATGTTATTCATTAATGCTGCACTGTGTGAGTTTTGTACTGCAAAAGTTTTGCAACATGAGTTTAGATGTCTGTTGTCCAAAACTAGACGATATGAATCGTCTGGCTTGTAGACAGGAAACAAAGGATTGTTCATTTGTGAGGTGCATGTTTCAATCACCCCCTGGTATTCAAGTTGATATAAGATCTCCCTGACCTGTTTTTTAGCTTCTTGCTTAATTGGGTACTGCCTCTGTGCAGTTGGTTGAGATTTTAACTGGATTTTGTGAGGAGGAGAGTCCTCATCCCATCCAACATGGTTTTTATATAATGCAGGAGCTTGGGCTACTGCCCACTTTCTTGCAAGTGTATATTTTGTATGAATTGGAATGTGATTTGAGAAGGCAGGCATAATCATTTCTTCGTCATGAGGGCACTCCCTGACAAACTCCGGTGGCAAGTCCTTTTCAGCTAAAAGGATGTCATAGCCTTTGGAGAGGTTATCCCAAAATAGACACCTTATTTTCCTAGTCTTATCTCCCTCTATACGTAATGTTATTTCGTATATTTTATGAGGTTTGCTAACTCTGGTATCTGCAGTTTCCACCTGAATGTATTCATTCTTGTCCACTGTCTCCAGATGATTCATCAGGATCTTGCGAGCTATGCTCACTTCTGCTGCGCAGTCTAGCATTGTCTGAGCCCACTCTCCGTTTTTCAGTTGTGTCCTCAGTATCCTCGGCATGTTTGATTACTTTAATACTGGCTACCTTCTTTTTGGAAATTGTAATTTTTTACTTTGATGAGCAGGTTCCTCGTCTTTGGACTTGACATGCTCTTCCCTGTGTTCTGACCGTCCTCTTCTTTCCAATTTCTGCGAGGAAGTCTGAAAAGACCGAGAGGGACGTGTATCAATATCTTGATATCTATCAGGTTTCTTCAAATTATCCCTATTTCTAAGGTTGTATCTTTTCTCAGAGGGCTCCCTCTGGGGAGACTTGTTTCCTTGGTCCGGAGATCTTTCTCTTCGCCGAGGAGACCTTCCTCTGGACTGGAATCTTTTTTCTTTGGGAGTGGATTTATTTCCATCCCAGCTCTTTTTTGGAGTGTTTAGATTATTTTTAATAAATATCTTTTCAGGATTTTCAGTTAGTTGGGGTTTTACTGGTTTCCCACCCAAACTATCTCTTCCTAGCTCTTCATAGGATTTTTCTATGATTCTGGCAAGTTCAAATGGCTGTTCTGCTATATCTGTTTCTTTCAGTTTCTGGAGGAAAGTTATATCCTCAGTTGCCAATTGAACTAAGTCTCTATATGCCGGTGTTAATTCTTTTATTTTAACTAAGAGTTCTTCGCTTGACATTTTATTAATGTCAGGATGTGGTGTGTAGCTGGCTAGAACCGGCCATGTTGCTCCTGGTCTACCTAGTGGACCGAGCCTGGTGATGTGATCGGATCACTGAAATAATATCGAGTGACAAAATATCGACCTTCAAGAATATCGTTAACAAAATATAGACTGTCAAAATATCGACTTTCTATGTACAAACAGGTAAGTACAAAAATATCGAGTTTAAAATATCGTTTACAAAAATATCGTTGTAAAAAATATCGACTTTAATAAAAACAATGTTTAATTACATTAATATAAAAAATTAATTACTAAAATATACTTAACAATACTTAAAATAACTTTTAATAATTAAATAATTAATAAAAGTAAAAAAATAATATTTTTTTATTCATATTTCTTAAAACATATATATATATCGTAACAAAATAAAATTAAATAATAGCCAATATTATTAATGTACAAATACAAAAGAGTAAAAATTACTATTCCCACTCCAGTGGGTGCAACAGTAGGGAAAGCGTTGGATAGCGTAGGGGTTAAAATTACTATTCCCACTCCAAAGAGTGCAACAGTGGATATATGACGTTACAACGCAACTTTTACAACACATGTTTTTACAACGCAGATACCTTTACAACGCATACCATTACAACGTAAGTATTGGTAAGTATATAATATTTTTTTTTATTTAAATTATTTAAAAATTAATTTAATATATTTTAATTTAATTTAATTTCATTAAATTAATTTAATGTAAATTTAATTTTACTTTATTTTTACACTGTACCCCTGTACCCCAAAAACCCAAAACTGACCCTGAACCCTAAAAAAAACCCTTTACCCAAAAACCCAAAACTTACCCTGAACCCTAAAAATACCCCTTTACCCAAAAACTAAAAACTGACCCTGAACCCTAAAAATACCCCTTTACCCAAAAAACAAAAACTGACCCTGAACCCTAAAAATACCCCTTTACCCAAAAACTAAAAACTGACCCTGAACCCTAAAAATACCACTTTACCCAAAAACTAAAAACTGACCCTGAGCCCTAAAAATACCCCTTTACCCAAAAACTAAAAACTGACCCTGAACCCTAAAAATACCCCTTTACCCAAAAACCAAAAACTGACCCTGAACCCTAAAAATACCCCTTTACCCAAAAACTAAAAACTGACCTGAACCCTAAAAATACCCCTTCACCCAAAAATTACAAAAATTTACATTTAAAAAATTATTATATACTTACCAATACTTACGTTGTAATGGTATGCGTTGTAAAGGTATCTGCGTTGTAAAAACATGCATTGTAATAGTTTTTGCGTTGTAAAAGTTTCGTTGTAATGGTAGTGCGTTGTAAAAGTTGCGTTGTAAAGGATGTTTCCCGCAACAGTAGGGAAAGCGTTGGATAGCGTAAGGGTTAAAATTACTATTCCCACTCCAAAGGGTGCAACAGTAGGGGAAGCGTAGGATAGCGTAGGGGTTAAAATTACTATTCCCACTCCAGTGGGTGCAACAGTAGGGAAAGCGTTGGATAGCATAAGGGTTAAAATTACTATTCCCACTCCAGTGGGTGCAACATTAGAGAAAGTAAATACTTCATATATTAATAAATAAATTACAAAATAATATCAATATAAATGTATTTAAAAATGATTAACTATTTAATATAACATAATAATTAATATATTAAAATTACTAATTAACTATAAATATTTCAATTAGTTACCTATTAATACTAATTTATAACTAATTACCAATTATTTATTTGATAATTAAAATGTAATTTACAATTATTTTATATTAAATACAATTAAATAAATGTTATATATTTCATTAATTATTATTAAATTACTTCCCACTCTATTCCCCTATAAACCCACAACCCGCTACAGGAAATAAATAATTTAATTTAACATAATTAGCAATTAATCAATTAAATTAAATTAATTACCAATTACATTTTAATTAATTAACAAATATTTTTAATTAACAATTAATTAAATATTACTACCAATTATTAAATTTACATATTTAATTCATTATAATTAAATTACTTCCCACCCTATTCCCCTATAAACCCACAACCCGCTACAGGAAATAAATTATTTAAATTTACATAAATAGCAATTAATCAATAAAATTAAATTAATTACCAATTAAATTTTAAATAATTAACAAATATTATTTAATTACCAATTAATTAAATATTACTACCAATAAATACATTTACATATTTAATTAATTATAATTAAATTGCTTCCCACCCTATTCCCCTATAAACCCACAACCCGCTACAGAATAAAATTACACAATAATTAAAAAAAATCATTAATTATAACATAAAATGACACTTTTCACACATATTATAGCATGAAAAAACACTATAAATAATTAAATATTATTTAAAAAAACGATATTTTTTACTATCTAGATTATATACTTGGATATTTTCACTTTCTATATTATTTACAGTCGATATTACTTCACTTACCTTAAAAACGATAGTTTGGCTGTCTATATTCTGTCCTGTCGATATTTTGTCCAAACGATATTTCAAACTCGATATTCTGTCCAAACGATATTTTGGAGTCGATATTATGTCTGTGCACCGATGTGATTATTATGTTTTAGGGCGCCTTTAAACCAGAGCAGGTGCTCTTGGTATTTTAATGGGATTTCCACCTCCTCGAAAGGAGTGTAGTCATCCGGAGGTTCCTCTATTTTGTAATAGTGGAACTCACGTGTGACAGCGTTTGCTGCTGGAAAGTTTATCCATGAATAGAATACCTCTGTCTGCCGATATTCATGTGCCTCAATTACGAATATGACTGTACCACCTCTCGGTGTCAGTCCATTTTCTATAAGTTTAATAGTTATAGTTTTTCTTATGTTGACCGGGATGAGTATTGCATCCGGGTCAGTCTGCAGGAGACTTGCGTCATCCGCTAGGAGTTGAGCTGCTATTCTAGTTGCCTCCCTTTCTTCTCCATTGTCTGATATTTTACTGACAGGAAGGTTTTTGTTGCAGATCAAGTTTTAAGGAAACAAAGATTAGGTGCACAATATTTTGGAACACTGTATCCTTCAACGTTGAATAAGCCAAAAACCATACATAGGAGTCTCCTCCTACTAAGTTTCGGCGGATTTTAACCTTTGACCCACTCCAGACGTCTTTGGAGTATTTACGGGAAAAAGGGTCTGTGTGAAAAAGCACGACTGAGTTACTTTAATGTCTTGCGTTAGATTTATCGCCTTACCAAACGTTTGGGCGCCATGTAGTGTAGTTCCTATAGTCCCAATAGGCTCTGCGCATTGGAATAGTATCTTCAGTAGTGTAGACGTAGGACAGAGGTTAACTAGGTCTCTACTGACTATATTAGACTTAAGGTTTTTGCCAGCTAGCTCAGAGTTCACTAGAAACTTTCTCGAATAAGGGAGGAGGAGTTGAACCTCCCTGGATAGACAAGAAGGGATTTAATTTCTGACAACCATAAAACATGACAACTTTGCTCTCCATGAATAAGAGTGTATCTCTAGAGTCGTGTGAAAACAAAAGACAGCTATTTCACTCAGTCAATAAGTGCATACTTAGTTTCACCAGATTGCAGAGAAAAAGAGAGACAAGCGTTTTCAATAAAAGGTGTTATTTATTGAGCAGTCTCTTTCCTCATACAAGAGAAATGAATTGCTACAATTGCAATACTTATAGTTAAGTAAAGTGCATACAGTAAAAGCAGGATTATGAAATAATACTGTAAAAGCATGGATATGGTTTCTTAGCCATATGATACTTTAAAATGGATAAAATAGATACATACATATATACATTGACTAATCGTACTCAACTGGTGCTTCTAACTACGCCTACCCCGGTGTACCTGACCTAAGCCTAATACGTGGGAAGGAGTAAGTAAGTAGCAGTTTAAGTTAAGTTTGTTTTGCCAAGAATCTGACTCAAGAATTCTCTGTAAGGGTTTAGTCAGTTCAGTACCTGGGTATTAGAAGGCAGGAGGGCTGGTATCTCTCTCTCTCAGGACTCGGTATCCCAGTCACCCGCAAGGGCAAGCTGGAAACGCCGGAGGCTGGATTTCTCGGCAAGAGAAAAGACAGCCTCTTTCTCAGAGCGTCAAAAGGGAGAGGCAGCGTCCGTGGGCTCTCGCATCAGCTGGGCTCTTCGGAAGTAGATAGCTGCTCTGCTTCAGGATTACCATCGTGTGTTTGCTTAAGGCAGCGTTGGTATATTTATACCTGAGAGGTGCTGGGTTTGACGTAAGGATGGACATAAGACGTCAATAAAGATGTCACTAAGAACTGGTCGTTCTTACAGTGCTTTACAGGAGTTCTCGGACGAAATCAAAACAATAGCAGCGGGGATTTCCCAGGTTGCTGGAGGCTTGGATTTGTTTAAGAACTCGTGTGCTTTCTAGGGGGCTGGAGGAATAGTGCTTGCTTAATGTGACAGCATGCCCTATGACTGAATTATGAAAAAGGGTTTCTATGCCGTTGTAGGGATATTATCGATTTATAACCGGACAAGGGCAAAGAATAGAAATATCGATTCAGGTACCTAGATAAACACACTACACTTGCTTTGTACTAAAAAGCTGAGATTTACATTTTACTTAAAAATCTAGTTTATTTTGTGTTGCATGACTTTATTTCTTGTTTTTTGTGCTTTTGAATGCTTTCGATGAGTACCTTTGTTTAATACTTGCTGCTTGAAGCCAGAGATTCCCAGAGTTGAGCTAGAAGTTTTACAAATGAGCTTGACTGGTCCTAAAATGGATTTGTGAGTGTATCACATAAGAATGTCACACAACCATACAAAATATCACACCACAATCCTCTCACCTTGGCTCTCACAGCTGTTCCTATTACACTCCCTAAAAAACCCTGTTAAGTGACCACTTGGTGAAAACACACTTTCATTCCTGAGCCCAGAGGCAAAACCATCGTTCAACAGGCTCACGGTTGTTAACAGTCAACCAATGATATGTAATGAGACTCGAGATTGGGGCTGAAGGGCCACTGGTTCTAAACCAGTTTAAATCAGGCTTCACAAGGTATGCTTTTGTCTAAAGTTACTTTTGCACTAAAGATATCACCAATCTATTTTCACCATTGAATGAGACTTTTGAAACTAAGTGAAAAATGAACTTTATTCATTTCTATTACATATCCTTAGGCTGGTGTATTAAAAATGAGATGCTTTTCAGCAAGGACTGTACCTAGAAAATGCAGCTTAAAGTGCACATTGAATCGAGATTTGGGATAATTCTTCACTCTGAGTTATACTTTCCCTAATATGCAGTATGACACATATTTATACAGTAAGGACGCCTTGGCTTATAAGGCACACTTTAAGGGTAACGTATGAAAAGAATTCATAGACGATTGCCATATGTAACTGAAGTAATTACAATCTGCCACCCTGGACAATGACGCTCACTGGAGTCATACATTTTTGTCACATTCACCAACAACTTGGCAGCCAGACTCACCCATAACCATCCACACAGAACTTATATCACACCATACCTCAGCGAGCTACACCGTCTTCTGTAAAATAAATGCACTGAATTCAAACTCTTCACATACACATTCAAGTCACTACACAAATTAGTGCCCACTTACCTGAACAGTTGCATCTTGTTCAACCACCCAGAAACCTTCACTCTGCAGTACTCCTACTTGCGCACATCCCCGGCATATATAGAACCAGATCAGATGATTGGGCATTCTCTTACATAACTCTGAAAGCAGCAAACAACCTCCCACTCTATATCAGACCCTCCTTCTCTCTAATTAAATTCTGTAAGAAGTTGAAGACCTGGCTTTTCAATTAATCAACCAATCATAGGCAGCGCTAAGCATATATACCCACTAGCGCTAGGAAACGATCACTGGTGATAGTGTGCTTTGAACATACACATAACAAATGCGGCTTGTACAAATATCAATTGCACCAGATACAAGACATCTAACCTCAAAGCACTGGTGCAATTTCAGCTTACAATTGCCTAATTGCAAGTTAAAACAAGAATTTGACTGAAACTAGTTTGTCATTACTATCTTAGGCCAAAGCAAATACATTGTGGCAGTAGATAGCAGTGTCACAGCACACAGAGTCCTAATACAAGAAAGAGTAGAGTTCAGAAAAAGGTGAAACTTCTGGGGTACACGCAGAGAAGATGCAACTTTTCTGCAGAAGTTTAATGAGTACCATGTTTATTTATGACATAATATTCCTACTACTTTCTGGTATTTTGAAGTAGTATGTCACAAACTAGTGTATGTTCTGTGAATAGCTTTGGAAGGTGCAGTGCCTGTCCATGTTGTTTTCTAGTCCTAACTGTCCACACCAATCACAGCTTTTAACCAGTCATGTTGAATTTATATTACCGTACTGCACTCCTCTAATGTCCAGGACACCAATGTCTTGCCCAGGAAAGAGCGTGGAAAATTGCACAATTAACCTGAATATATTGATTGGCTGTGATAATTAATGTTATCCTTCTCTATTGTTCTTTAATATCATAAATCCCTGTGTGCTCATAGCAACAAATCTCTTGCTGCTGTTAGAAGTTGGGTTTATACTAGTCTCTGATGTCTGGATAACACCAGTGAATTCCGCTGTGGTGTAAAAGAAAATAGATGCATTTTTTGCCTATCTACTGGCCTGTTTATCTGTTCATCTCTCTGTTTTTATGTCAACCGGTCTATTTGTTCAACTATTACAGGACTAATAAGAACACTCTGCTTCCAAAAACATGACAGATTCAGAAGTCTCAAGATGCTCAATGTTTATGCATTTGTCAAAGCTGTATTTAAAATGGCAAACTAATCATTTGAGGTGGTACTAACATCTGTGATTGCTTAAAATGGGCTGTATACTTTCCCACATATATCTTTGCTGATGATACCACTTGTGTAAAAAAAGCCTAAAATAGATGTAATGCAGACACGCCAGAGAAGATGAGAACCTAGAAGTTCCAAAATGGTTAAATGCATACCAGTTTTTTAGTATGTCCACAGTAGACATATCTGTATGTAATGAATGCAGCTTGAGGCTAAAATGCACATTCAGTGATCATCCTGAAAATCTGACATGTATCAGACCCTCCTGGATTTAAAGGAAGAGTTCCAGGTTCAAACACATTGTCACTACATTATTATTGCATTTGTATACTGATAGAAACTACAGATTTCTTTGACTAACTGTACTTTTAAATACTTTAAATCATAGA
This sequence comes from Lissotriton helveticus, assembly GCF_964261635.1. Classification (NCBI taxonomy): domain Eukaryota; kingdom Metazoa; phylum Chordata; class Amphibia; order Caudata; family Salamandridae; genus Lissotriton; species Lissotriton helveticus. Next base: position 1,617,684,645 of record NC_136069.1, read on the forward strand.
TCAGTCTTCATTTGTACCAAAGGCCATCATGGCATCTGTCAACATGAGCAATATTCATCTTACATCCTTTCTTCTGATGGCCTTTCCAGGGGCAGATGCTGCAAACAGCTACATTTCTCTTGCACTGTGCCTTGTGTATCTTCTCTCTATCATAGGAAATGGCTCAATTTTGCTCATCATAAGAATGGACAACCATCTCAGAGAACCTATGTACCTTTTACTGTCTATGCTTGCTATCACAGATCTGAGTCTGGCTCTTTCTTCTTTACCCACAGTGCTCAGCGTGTTCTGGTTTGACTACAGAAGAATACACATCTATGCTTGTTTCACTCAGCTGTTCTGTATACAGACACTGTGTGCAGTGGAATCTGCCATTTTAGTTGCCATGGCATTTGACCGCTATGTTGCTATATGTATCCCGCTGCGATATAACTCAATATTGCACCCAATCATTTCAAAAATAGGGCTGGTTGCTGTTATCAGAGGGGTGCTCCTCATGTTACCCACGCCTTTTTTGCTAAACAGGCTTCCATACTGTGGCAATGACGCGCTCTCCCACGCCTTCTGCTACCACCCAGATGTGATGAAGCTCGCTTGTGCAGATACCACCATCAACAATAAATATGGCTTGGCTGTAGTACTCTCCACATATCCCCTAGACTCACTTGTCATCCTGCTTTCATATGTGATGATTCTGAAGACAATCCAGAGCAAAGCAAGGCAAACAGAAATCTTGAAGGGACTGAACACTTGTGTGAGCCACTTATGTGTAGTTCTTCTGTTTTATATCCCTCTAATTGGTCTGGCATTGGCCCACAGGTATGGGCAGAAGGATTCACCCCTTTTGCTTGTCATGATGGGTGGGGTCTTTGTTGTCATACCACCTGCACTGAACCCAGTAGTTTACAGCATGAAAACAGCACAGATCCGCAAGGCCATTCTTAAAACGTTACGGGCAAAATAGAAGAAGATTAAAAACCCCTATATTAGCTAAGAGTTTTACTGAAATATGAATGCCACCAATATTATACATTTATTAGTGTGTAACCTAAAACAGTCAATGAAAAAGAACCTTAAATGATGATAGGAAACTAGTCCTTACAATGGTTGTGCTGCTCAAGTTTCTCTATTGCTTATAAAATCTTCAAACTAGTGAGTCACTGCTTGGTAAACATGCACCTAAGCAATGTCTTTTTTTGGAGAAAGCTGTAGTTAATTGGCATTATATGCACTAGTGCCCTTGTGGTTCTTGAGCAGACTCGAGATAGGAACTGCGTAGTATGCTAGGAGGTGACAGGGTGTGGTTATCCTGAAAGTATTATGTAGTGAGCAGTGCGTGATTGTATGCTGAGGAATAAAGAAGTGTTTAACTACAGCTCTTGTGTGTTGTACTTTATCTGCATGCTCCAGGGGTGGGAAATATGCTACATCTGGTGAGTAGGGTGGGATATGGTACCCAAAGAAAAGAAGTCTGCTCTCTCTGAGAGTTTCCAATAGTGTGGAAAACTGCGTGTGCATGCCATGTGTGCCTGAGATTCATGCAAAGCAGTTTGTGATCGGCATAAGTAGAGTTAAGGCCCTGCTCTAGTTCCTACATGGCCAAAGTAGAAAGTGAAGGTACTGCGTAGGAGCACATTCAAAATTACTGCAAAACCGCCAGTAAAGCGGTCAATGGAGACGCTGTGCTATGCCAAAAATACAGAGCAATTACTCATACAAATCAGAAAGATAATGAAAGCAGTGAACAGGTACAAGAAACAGAGATTTTACTCACTATCAAAGATAAGTGACGCATTCTAGCCAAGTGCAAGGGTTGTGTTTGTAGAAGTTACGGGCAGCCAGGTACTGCAAACACTGTCTGAGGTGTGGAAAAGTACATTTTGCCATGTTCTGTGTCCCTACGAGTCCTCCATCATATGTTATCTGTGCATGATTAATATGCATATGTTATTCCTCATGTTCAATTAAAGACGCAATTACAGTTGTGTCCACCTTTAGTATGTCAGTTTCCAGTTCTCGTGAATACTACGAATATCAGGCCTATGTAAAGCTACGTTGCCACGTTTCTCAGTGTGCACGTTATTCCATTGTAAAGTCCTCGTTTCTAGGCCTCAGAAGGGCCTGGACACCAGATTCAGCTCCTGTCTCCTGTCTCCTGAAGCCTCGCTGAGGAGCGATACAGCCCCCACCTGTATCCTCGACCCTTCACTTACTTCCTGCCTCGCAGTGCCCGGTTCAGCCTGCCTCCGAGTCTGCCAAGAGTATGTTATGATTCTAGCTATCAGTCCAGCCCTCCTTCTCTGCATTCCTAAAGCTACTGAATCGCATCAATAGTTTCCGTCATTGTCTAGCCTTTACGTCTCCATGTAAGAGAAATACTGCATTTAATGGTCATTTAATATTCTTCATCACGCACTACATGTAGAATAATGCATGCTCCAGTCTTAGAGTCTGTTCGCCTTTACCCTGATAACTTCTAGTTTATATCAACATGTTCTCTAAACATCAGATACTAGATACTGCTTAGGTACATGTCGCCCTGACTCTCCAGACTTCAGTCTCTGCTCCTAGCACAGAGTTCGAAGCCCCCAGCTTCTCCTAGTAACACGTCATTGCCAAGTTTGCGCGCACCATCAGGTCAGAGGTCCCGGCTCCTTAGGTAGCCCCCTCCATGTTTCCGCCCCATTCATGACATATTCTGTTACGTTTGCATCACATGTCTATGTATACGCCCTGTTACACCTCTTTTCACCCTTATCTTTCGCGACTGCTACGCGTCACGCCTATTGCTCCTCCCACTGCTACGCCTATTGCGATGTAATGCTATGTGTTTGCGTTATGTATATATGCTCATGTACTGTTATTAAAAAGTTACTCCTTCCGAGCGTGCTCATTCCAGATCCAGCCCCAGCAGCTGCTGGGCCCTGCCATCCTATTCCTATGCAGGTTGTCCCGCTCCTGTCCTTTATGCTGTAATAAACCTGCAAAACTCCTACTACCTCGAATCTTGACTCTTATTTATTGAGCTACCTGTTATTCATTTATTCATTAAAAAATAGATCCGGTATTATTTATTTATATACCACATAATGGCGCCCGAACAGGGACTTGCCCTTTCCCCACGCGCCGGTGAAGCCACGCCGGCCCCTGACCCTCTGCAGCCGTGACGGAACCATACCGTGCACGTGCAGATATTTCTGCTTCAAGTATCCCTCAGGCCCACGGAGGAGACGGAGGAGGCGGTCCAGCATCCAGACGAGGCGGTGGAGGAACGCGGCGAGTCCCGACCAGAGCCCAAGCCGAGAGTTCAAGGTCCGAGGTATCTGGAGGTCCACCCGTAACTGAAGTCCGAAGTTCGTCGTCCGGCGTCGAAGCAGTCCAGTCCAGTCCGAGGCCTTCCGTTCTTGCTGCCCGGTGAGTACTGTTACTGGGGTAGTATCTAGACAGGGTCAATTTAATTGACTCTGGTCCGTGGGTTGGTGGTACACAGTCCCACAAACGAAGTGTCCACTCCGGTGGATACGGGTCCTGACGTGTCTCTGTATGAGACCGGTAAGTTTCGTACTGTTTCAGCAGTGCATCTAGTTACTGTTCTAGTCAGTTCTGTTCCCGAGAAAATTCATGTATTCTGTGTTCCGTATTCCAGGTAGTATTCTGTCCGAACTGTTATTTTAAATGTTCTTCATGTATTTTAATGTCGTGGTATGAATGGGGAATAAGTATCGTGTTCATTGTGTATTGTATTGTGTCTAGATTACAGTCCAGTCATGCCCTTGTTTTCTAAGTTACGTCAGTTAAAAACTAGAAAGGGTCTGCTGGAAGCAGCAGTTCCAGTTCCGCCTAGGGACAGTCCAGGTCATTTTATGTATCAGAAGCATGGCATAAGTGCCATATTATATCTAGATTTATGGGTAGAGTATACCAAACAGTTAGAAGAAAAGTATAGATGGCCCGTATCGGGTACATGGGATGCCGAGTGCATCATAAGAGTAGAAGAAGCATTATGGAAAAAGAAAGCCAGACAGTCACAGAAAGATGCCATTGAGTTATGGCGCAAAGAAGCTCATAAAAGAACCGAAAAAGAAATCAGAAAGTCAGAATTAAGTAGAGAATCCTTGGAACGAGCCCAAGAAAGGGAATTAATCGAGATTGGTGAACGAGTTAAAACCGAACAGTCAGACAGACAGAGGCATGCTCTTATTAAGGGTATGTATCCTCTCCTTGCCGAGGGCCTGCCAAAAGCGACCCCAGAGGCATCCAGTAATTTCCCGCCACCATTAGTTCCGACCAAGCTACGTCACAAACCGACCGCAGCTGATATTTTTATTTCGTCCTATTTGGACGACACAGTCCCAGAATATGCAAATCCTGTTCGCGCTCCGCCAGTCCCTGTAAATCAGGCACTTCCCGTTCCTCCAGACACCGGGGTACCCCTTGCAGTACCTGTTACGGTCCCCCCGGTCCAGCCCGCCATACCAGTTCAGCCCGCATTTCAATTTCCTGCCATACTAGTACGAAGAGGATCAGTCGACGATTCTAGTTTAGGGGCCGCAGGAGGAGGTCCTCCTCAAACCCCGCCGCCACACAAGCGTTTAACGACAGCCGAATTACATGCACAAGCGTCACAGCGTACGCCCAGACATCAGTCTGTAGCAGAAATAAGAAAAGCCCTTAATGAATGCGGCTATGATCCAGTCCCAGGCGAGGATAATATGGTTTTATATTCATTACGTGTAAGAAAGGTGACCGAGTATCTAGTCACCCTACCGAATATGAAAGAAGATCTAGACAGAATATATCGTTTCATCCGTACAGGGAATGATCCAGAAAGTATTAGTGATGTCATGTGCCAAAGAAAAGCTGAAGTCCAGCTCATGATATTAAAGTTTTTGATTAATTGTCTAATACGAGAACAAGATTATCCGACCAAAGATCAAGCCGAAATGAGAACCCTGACAAAGTGGAGTGATAATATAGCCGAGGGTAAGCACAGAACCATCAGTGCTATGGAAAGTATGTATAAGAAGATTCGTAAAGAAATAATAAGGATACACGAACAACGTAAAGCAGCACAAGTAAGCGAGAAAGAAAGTAACTCTGATACTGAAGAGGTAGACGACGAGAATCCCGACAGAATAGCGTATGTAGGAAAATCTAGATTTCCAGATCGCCATTTACGCCTAGAACACAAGTCTATTTTTCATCATCCAGCACCAGAACAAGGTTCTCTAGAACAAGTATTTCAAGCTACCGATCACATTCTGAAATCACGAATCGGTTATAGTGAGTTAAGTACTATGCATGAACAAGAACTAGTCCGATCAGCAGTCCGATGGATTACTGATTCTACCACTTTTCCAGACGAAATAGTGGCACAAATGTTTCTGAAAATGCCCCCAGCCGAGCAACGACTGGCGGGTATGTATATGATTCAGCACCTCATTACATTGTATGAGGGTCAGCATTCTGATCCAGGTCCGTTACATGATATCCTGAACGAGTTACTCCAGTATAGATGGAAAGGTTTAGGTACCGATTTAATTAGTGTCATTCTAGAACAGCGTCACAAATATAGAACGTTTTTGAACCCGCATTTTGTTCATGTCTCACCCCCAGAAAGTAAACCATTTTACATGGACAGACAGAATCCGTTACGAGAAGTCCACCCAGTTAGAGGAACGGGTGGCGAACTAGAACGAGTGTTTGTTTACACTCCGATTACCAAGATGGAACTCTTAGAGATGAAAAAATTAATCCCCTGTCATGATAAAGATCCAGCAGGGTTCCTTCGAGAATTAAAAGACATGCTCCGTATGGGAGAATACACGTATCCAGATATAATTAAAATGTTAAAGGTTCTGTTGCCCGCAGGGGTGTATGAAAAGCTCAAGGAAAAAGAATGGGAGGTGGGAGAGAAAAAGATCGATTGGGCAGTTCTAGAAGCTGAAGACAAGGCACGAGTACCAGGTACCGGTCTTGGAGCGAAATGTAAAGAATTACCTGAATTATTGATACAAGTTTTGCCCAGGTTATTGACAACCAGAAAAGAAGATTGGGATGCAATCTCAGCTTGTAAACAGAAACAAGATGAAGACATTAGTGATTTTTATTCTAGATTTGAGAAATGTTTTAGCATCAACAGTGGCCTCAAGACAAGTAGTGAGTCATACCCTCATCTTTTTGTTACTAAATTAGTCGAGAATTCAAGCCCACAAATTAAAAATCGAGTTTTGAAAGTCGAAAGTACCTGGCAAGCTAATACCCCGTCCCAGATGTTACAAATGCTCCAATACCACCAGAATAGAATCAGAGAAGAGCAAGAACACGAGAGAAAGCGTATGAAAGACACGAAAATGAAAGTACTAGTTGCACAATCCGTTCCTCAAGACAGTCAGAAGAGGGGTCCAAATCAAGCCAGTCATCCCGCAGCTCCCGTTAAAGGGAACTGCAATTATTGTAAACAGCCAGGTCATTTTATAAACGAGTGTGCAGTTCTGAAACACAACATAGCTACTGGTAAGACTAAAGAAAGACCACGTCCGCCTAGACAAGAACAAGTTTCACAGACTGCTCAGCCACAGAATACACAACAGACAGTTACAGCACCGCAGCCCATCGCTGCAACACAGCACGTTACACAGCAGATGTACCAGTATGCACAGTCTGAGTATCCAGAGTATCAGCCATATTCATGAAACAGCCTAGAGAGGGAGGTAGGCTTGCCTCTCATCGAGATACCTGTAGATCAAGAAGGTCCCTATGTTCACAGTCAAGTACTAGGGAAAGATAGAAAGTTTTTGATTGATACAGGGGCAAGTAGGACCACTATAAGTCACGCCGAAGTTCCAGGGGCTATGCTCTCAGGCTCAAGAAATGTTTCCCTTGGATTTTCAGGAAAACCCATTGTAAATGAAATATCAAAGCCAGTTACTCTAGAAGTAGGTCCATTGTCCCGCACTACTGATCTGTTACTTACTAAGTCATGTCCAGAAAATCTATTAGGTATTAAAACACTGAAAGAATTAGGTGCAGTTATATGCTGTTCCCCAGAGGGAATACGATTGTTCCTACGTGACTTTAAGGGTCACTATGTATTACGAGATTTTGATCCCAGATTGTCTAATGTTCCGCAGCATTTATGGGCGCAAGGTCCAACTGATGTAGGTTACATGCAAATCACACCCCATCGTGTGACTCTCAAGCCAGGTGTAGTGTTACCACGAATCAGACAGTACAGATTGCCACCTGAGGCTGTAACAGCCTTATCCAAAATTATTGACGAGCTCATCGCTCAAGGAGTGGTTGTAGAAACTGACTCCAATGTATGCAATTCTCCGATCATTCCAGTCATGAAACGTACTGATCCAAATGCACCCCCAGTATATCGATTAGTGATTGACCTACGAGAACTTAATAAATGTATTATTCCGCAGTACCCAGTTGTCCCAGATATCTCTTCCCTATTGACAGCCATTGATTCAGAAGCCACGTTCTTTACTGTAATCGACCTCAAGACGCATTTTTCAGTGTCCCCATTCATCCAGACAGCCAGTTCCTTTTCGGATTTTGTTTAAATGGAAGGAGCTATATGTTCACACGAGCTCCTCAAGGTTTCACAGAAAGTCCTAGTATTTACAGTCAAGCACTTAAGAGACAACTAGACAACATTCACATGCCAACTGACACTGCCCTGCTCCAGTATGTCGATGACCTCCTGATCACAGCCCGTTCTGAACGTGCTTGCGAGCGAGCATCCCTTACAGTTCTGTATTTCCTAGCCGAGATGGGGCACAAGGTGTCCCCTTCTAAGCTTCAATTCTGTGTCCAGCAAGTGGTCTACTTAGGACACTTACTGTCCAAGAGGGGTAGGCAGTTGACACCAGACCGTATCCAGTTAATAGCGAGTCTTCCTCAGCCCAAGACCCAGAAGGAGGTACGTGCTTTTATTGGCCTTACTTCTTATTGCAGACAATGGATTCCTCAGTATGCATTTCTAGCCAAGCCACTGATACAGTTAACGACACAGGAGGCAGCCGTATCGACTGTCCTCCCTTGGTCATCTGAACATACACTTAGTTTCAATGAGTTAAAGAAAGCCCTATGTCAAGCTCCAGTTCTAGCTACACCGAACTACAGTAAGCCTTTTACACTTTTCGTCACAGAACGTGAAGGTACAGCATTATCTGTTCTCACACAAGATCAAGCAGGACAATACAAGCCATGTGCTTATTTTTCGAGCACATTAGATCCTGTAGCCCAGGCTCTGCCTGCGTGCCTCAAGTCAGTTGCAGCCACAGCCCTAGCTATCAGACAAAGTGATTCCATAGTGTTAGGACACTCCCTGACAGTACAAGTTGCACACTCCGTGGAAGTTCTTTTAAACCGAACACAAACTCAGCACTTGACAATTGCACGTTTAACAGGTTATGAATTGACACTGTTTCAACCACACATAGAAATCAGACGCTGCAACATCCTGAATCCTGCTACACTGTTACCGTCAGTTACTTCGAATTCCGCCACACACGATTGTGTGGAAATAGTTAACATCATGACAAAGCCAAGACAAGATTTGATAGATATTCCATTTCCAGATCCAGACCTGACACTTTATGTGGATGGTTCATGTATGAGAACAAGTACAGGAGAACTAGTCGCCGCGTATGCAGTGACTACTGACACTGAAGTTATTGAGACACACCGTATTGACACCCTGTCCGCTCAAGCAGCAGAGCTAGTTGCTCTGACACAAGCCTGCATACACGCCAAGAACCGGAAAGTTAATGTTTACACAGATTCACGCTACGCATTTGGAGTTGTACACGACTTCGGAGTGCTCTGGCAAGAGAGAGGTTTCATGACTTCTCATGGAACCAAGATTCAGCATGGTCTCCTTATTCAAGCTCTGTTAGATGCCATACATTTACCGTCGTCCATTGCTATCATGAAATGTAAAGCACATACGAAAGTTACTGACACCATTTCCCAAGGTAATGATCTAGCAGATCGCACAGCCAAGCTTACAGCTCAGACACCAGACATTCCAGTAAATAAGACACCGACACACACTCCAGATCCGACTACATGTATGACAGTTAAAGACCCTACTCAAGATGTCATAGATATCCAGTTACATGCTACTCCCGATGAAATCAAGAAATGGTCTGAACAAGGAGGGGTACAGACAGATCAGGGATGGGTGACGAAGGGAAAAGCCACTTGGTTTCTCCCCGACTCTATGGTTCAAGTCATTATTAATACCGCACATAGTCCAGCACATTTAGGAGAAAAAGCTATGTTAGACAGTATCCAGAACCTTTGGTTCAACAAGCATTTACGAGCTGCAGCCAAGCAGAAAGTCCGTACCTGTATGATATGTTGTCAGTTCAATCCAGGTAAAAGTGTCCCGGTGGAACAAGGTGGATTCCAGCCCCCTGACCACCCTTTTGAAGTCCTCCAGATGGATTATATTCAGATGGAGCGATGTCGAGGTTTCAAGTATGTCCTTGTAGTTGTATGCGCTTTGTCCAGGTGGACAGAAGCATATCCAGTCCCAGATTACACAGCCGCGACCACTGCCAAGCAGTTGGTTCGTGAGTTCTTCCCCCGTTATGGACTCCCTAGAGTCGTATATTCTGACAACGGCCAGCCATTCTCCTCAGAGTTAATGAAACATGTTTCCCTTTTGTTAGGGTACCAGTGGAAGTTCCATTGTGTACGCCATCCTGAAGCAGCAGGTCTCGTAGAGAGACATAACCAGACCCTGAAAATCCGCATCGCCAAAGTATGTAAAGAGAAAGGTGTAGACTGGCTAGTAGCTCTGCCAGTTGCTCTGTTCTACATGCGCATGGTCGCACATTCCAGATCAGGTCTGTCCCCGTATGAGGTCGTATTCGGCCGCCCCCCTAACATGTGGGGTACACCCAGACCCCGAAGTATTACCGATGTTTCAAGTAATATGTTGACAGATTACCTAGCTTCCTTGATGTCTGCCCTCAACTCTTGTCGTTCACAGGTTGCCGCCGCATTTCCAGACAACACCGAGGTGGCACCGCATGAAATCGTTCCAGGATCCATGGTCCTTGTCCGGAATTTTGACCGCTCAAGTCCGCTGGAGCCTCGCTGGAAGGAACCCCGACAGGTCCTCCTCACCACCCGTACAGCCGTGAAGTTGGAGGGACGCAAAGGCTGGGTGCACCTTTCGCACATAAAGAAGTTTTATGGACTGAAACCAGTCTCAAAGAACATTTCCCAGGATTCAAAGGACTGCCAAAGTATTATTTTTAAGGACTGTCCCGCAAAAGACATTGCTACGAACCCTTCCCAGTTAGAGAAAACTCCGCAACAGGAGTATAAACTCAAACTCCGGTCTAGTAAAATAAGTCAGCCAATTTGATTGTCTAAGTCCTCCCCTAGGTGAAACGGTTAGACTGTTTCTGACATGTATAAAATAGACCCCCATAGTGAGAGAGTTAGTCAAAACTCAATCCGATGTATCGTTTTTCTATGTTTCATATTATTTCTCAGTATTATGATTTCCTGCACCAGTTATGCATTTTATCTGTATTTTTCAGTTTCTCATGTAAATAAGTCTGCTAATGCTACAGTAGAACACACGTTTAGTGATCTGCCTCCTCATGAACTCTCTTACCGCCTCGCTATGCGAAATAATTCTTTCATCCGCATGTTACATTATTCACACCAGACCAGCAATGCCACAAATTGTTGGGTGTGTGGTCGACTCCCCCCTTTCCAGACACCGAAGGGAGTTCTGCCACTCTTTCCTTATCCTTTTTCACATAATGGTTCGTGTGGAGCATGGTCCACGTTAACGTCATCCTCAACAGATATGTCTCTTCTTAACAGTACATGTTTCCCAGACAAGCAAGGTCTTCCCCACAGAACCGGGTTAGATCTAGAAAATGAAGTGTATAATTTAGGTAATTATTCTTCGAATTTCATGGTCCTGAATGTTCAGTCTGATACTACTCCAGACTTACCTGCAATTTCAGTACTACCAGTCAAAGGCGAATTATGTGTTAGAAATAATGGTTCCGTACATGTAGGACATAGTGATTGTACTACTATTGTCAAATATAGTGACAGTGGGAAATCTATTTTCAAAGCTTCACGTCATTCTTATTTTATTTGTGGTCAAACTGCATATGTTCGTCTGCCCCTCGATTGGGAGGGAACCTGTTACATTGCCTTCCTACTGCCACCAGTTTTCCTAGCCCCATCTGATTATCATAGAAACACACATCTAGTACACATTAGACATAGAAGGGAGATCGAGTCCCCAATTGTCGATTATACTGAAACTGCTCTAGAACAGTATACAGATTTCAATAGAGGTTTCTTCTTCTTTATAGGACCTATCCAGAATAGTAAGTTAATCCGTAGGTTAACAAGAACCCTTGAAGTAGTTGTCAATGAGACTGCCTCTGCTCTAGGTAACTTAACCGAAGAGCAATCTGCTATGAGATTTGTCGTTTTACAGAATCGTCTCGTCCTTGACGTCATACTGGCCGATAGGGGCGGGGCCTGTAGAGTCATCGGATCTAGTTGCTGCATTTTCATTCCAAATAACGCGCCGTCTGTTTATTCAGCTATAACCAGACTCCATAAAATTGCCCATCTGTTACACCAAGATCCAGGCACCTGGACATGGTCCGGTTGGTTCTGGAATATAATTTCCGCTTGGGGATGGAAAGTCTTATCCTTTCTAGGTATTGCAGTAGCGATCATATTCAGCTGCTGCCTCTGTGTACAATGTGGCCCTGCGATTTGCGGCATTTGTGCTACATCATGTATTCCTAGTCCCAAGCCCCGTTCTAGATCCCGTTCCCAGAAAATTCGAGACGAACAAATGATACTGTATGAAATGATAGATGGTATCATGAATATTGATGTTTCCTGATGGAAACGTAGTGACAAGGAGGGAATGTGGAAAAGTAAATTTTGCCATGTTCTGTGTCCCTACGAGTCCTCCATCATATGTTATCTGTGCATGATTAATATGCATATGTTATTCCTCATGTTCAATTAAAGACGCAATTACAGTTGTGTCCACCTTTAGTATGTCAGTTTCCAGTTCTCGTGAATACTACGAATATCAGGCCTATGTAAAGCTACGTTGCCACGTTTCTCAGTGTGCACGTTATTCCATTGTAAAGTCCTCGTTTCTAGGCCTCAGAAGGGCCTGGACACCAGATTCAGCTCCTGTCTCCTGTCTCCTGAAGCCTCGCTGAGGAGCGATACAGCCCCCACCTGTATCCTCGACCCTTCACTTACTTCCTGCCTCGCAGTGCCCGGTTCAGCCTGGCTCTGCCTCTGAGTCTGCCAAGAGTATGTTATGATTCTAGCTATCAGTCCAGCCCTCCTTCTCTGCATTCCTAAAGCTACTGAATCGCATCAATAGTTTCCGTCATTGTCTAACCTTTACGTCTCCATGTAAGAGAAATACTGCATTTAATGGTCATTTAATATTCTTCATCACGCACTACATGTAGAATAATGCATGCTCCAGTCTTAGAGTCTGTTCGCCTTTACCCTGATAACTTCTAGTTTATATCAACATGTTCTCTAAACATCAGATACTAGATACTGCTTAGGTACATGTCGCCCTGACTCTCCAGACTTCAGTCTCTGCTCCTAGCACAGAGTTCGAAGCCCCCAGCTTCTCCTAGTAACACGTCATTGCCAAGTTTGCGCACACCATCAGGTCAGAGGTCCCGGCTCCTTAGGTAGCCCCCTCCATGTTTCCGCCCCATTCATGACATATTCTGTTACGTTTGCATCACATGTCTATGTATACGCCCTGTTACACCTCTTTTCACCCTTATCTTTCGCGACTGCTACGCGTCACGCCTATTGCTCCTCCCACTGCTACGCCTATTGCGATGTAATGCTATGTGTTTGCGTTATGTATATATGCTCATGTACTGTTATTAAAAAGTTACTCCTTCCGAGCGTGCTCATTCCAGATCCAGCCCCAGCAGCTGCTGGGCCCTGCCATCCTATTCCTATGCAGGTTGTCCCGCTCCTGTCCTTTATGCTGTAATAAACCTGCAAAACTCCTACTACCTCGAATCTTGACTCTTATTTATTGAGCTACCTGTTATTCATTTATTCATTAAAAAATAGATCCGGTATTATTTATTTATATACCACAGAGGAGCCTGTGCTCTCAATGGTAGAAAAAAGAGAGAGTGAAATACAATGCAGCACTGTTTTTGAAGCCACCATCCTTTTGAAGCATTCGTTGAATTCATAAATGCACTAGGAGAAAAAGATTCAAAGAAGATGATCAAGTACTTGCAAAACATTGCAGGCGATGGAGTGAAAGGAGTGCTAAAGAAAATCTCACAGACCGATGTAAAATCATATCAAAAGGTAAAAGAAGTGTTAGAAGCCAAGTTCTATCCAATTCTGAAAGTCGACTATGACAAATATATCTTCAACCAAGGAAGCATGGCAACAGATTGGTGGAACAATGGATGAATTTGTCGAAAGACGGAAACAGGGTTAAACAGCTCATCTCATCCCATTATAGACCTACTAGGAGTACTCCAGTCACAAGATCATTCGACTAGATAGACCCAAGAAATCGAGTGGGAGAATAGCATGCATCTGCTGCAACCCCCTCTCGGTATTCCAATCGGAAACAATGACTGTAACTACATGTGAATATCTTTGCATCAATATCTCCTGCAACAATAAACCCAATTGTAATATACACACATTCTATCACCCTCTAGGTGATAACTCACTGTTCATTGAACAGATTATGGAAATCACCACAACTAGTGATAATCTTCAAGGGCCTTAGATCTTCCTTGGAGACTTTAACTAACACTGGAATGACCTGAATGACCAGTCAGTGAACAGCCTAAAGGCCTTCCTACCAAACCATGAGTTGTCCCAAATTTGTGACAGACCAACAAGGATGAGACTCTGGACCTTACAATCTCAAAGACGGACGAAATCACCTTGGAGTCCATTAGCCCCCTGTAACTGGACAGACCATTATCGCATCACCTTCCTCATCAATTTAAGCGTGAGTCTGAAGAGAGGACAACCAAAGAAAATAAAACAATGGAAAAGGAATCTTCGTAATATAAACCACAATGAACTAACAACCCTCTGCAACAATACCTTGACTCCACAGACCAACATCAACGATGTCAATGACCTTGCAGACTTCTACAATACTTCCATATTGGAAGTCATAGACTATGTCGCTCCGCTTCAACAAAAAATATATCCAATAAAAACTCTAAACCCTGGTTCAACGACAACTCGAACACTGAAAGACACAATCTAAGATCACCAGAAAGAGCCTGAAGATCAGTGAGGAACACATACAATAGAAGAATAAGGCAAGGGTAAGCTAATTTCTTTATAGCACACCTTGACCAAGCCAAATATAGACCCAATAAACTATTCGAAATAGTCAAGCAACAGTCATGCAACGTATCAAATCTGTTAGGCACCGGAACCAGCACTCACCCAAACTGTGAAGAACTGGCTTTGTTCTTCATGGAAAAAGCCACAAAGATTAAGAGTGAACTAGAACTAGCGAATGAGCTACTACCAGCTGCCTCACTCAGTTTTTCACACACCACACAGTATACTGAAGGGAGTGATCCATCCAGGCACCCCTCCAAAAACAAGCCTCTTGGCACACCTTCTTTTCAATCAATGACATTTTCACCATTCTTTCATCATTAAACCCATCTATTCACTGGAATGGCCATCTACCTCCATCTATATTCAAAATATATCAAAACCTTCATTCTCGCCCTATGGTCTAAGATTGTAAATGCCTTGCTACGTCAAGGCACTATCCAGGATTATCTAAAAAGCAGGACAAATAACCCCCAATTAAAAAAAAAATGCAGACTGCTCTGATCCTAAGAACTTCCGACCCATCTCCAACATTCCTACTCTTGCGAAGCTCCATGAAAAATGTGTCCAGATCCAACTCTGCAAACACATAGACAACTTTCAACTCCTTGACCAACACCATTCAGGTTGCAGTTACGCTCACGTTTCTGAATCTGCACTCACTCATGTCGTGGATCACATATTAAAAATGCTGGATAAAAATGAATCATGCCTTTTGATACTGCTTGATTTATCTGCCGCCTTTGACACGGTTAAACACAATAGTCTACTGAAACTACTTGAACAAAGCATGGGCTTATTAGGGTCATATTACAATGGTTTGCTTCATTCCTCCAAAACAGATCCCAGAAAATTAAAATGAATCAATCCCTGTCTAAGCCGCATGCAATCACTCTTGCCGTTCTACAGGGATCTGCTCTCTCACCCATTTTTCTTCAATCTATTCCTGGAACCACTGGCACACCACTTAAAATCCGCTAACATCCACTATCATATGCACGCTGATGACACTCAGCTGTATCTCAAAATCACCTCCTCAGAGGACATTAGATCCCTCAATTATACCTTGCAAAACACACATCTCTGGCTCCCAGATAACCATCTCAAACTCAATCCTGCCAAAACCGAATTCCTTCTCTTATCACTGCCAAACAACATCCCTAAGAACAATGTTTGGTTAAAACATCTTACAGCCCTCAACTACTCTCCTCATATCATAGACTTTGCTAGAACCTTGGATATTACATTAGACAAACATCTGAATCTGCAGGATCACATTAGCACAATCACCAAAGGAGTGAATTACCAGCTGATCATTCTGTGGAAAGTTAAACCCTACCTCCCATATGAAGACCTAAAACAAGTGGTCCAAGCTCTTGGATTTCCCAGACTGGGTTATCAAAGTGCCACACTATGTGGATTATCTTGATACAAGTTAGCCCCTCTAAAAAAGACTCCATCAAAGCGGCCACCAGACTCGTCTCTGGAAGAAAAAGAAATATACATATCTCCCCGTCTCCAACATCCATAAACTGGCTACTGTACAGGGCAATAATTCAACAAAAAATTGCATGCATTACTCTTAAAGCGCTACATTTCAATACCCCCAGGTATGTCGCCTAAAAGCTAGAAAAATGAGGGGGCTGCAGACCTTCGCGAAGTGCGCACACCCTGCTTCTGAAACCCCAATGAACCAATAAAAAGAAAACGGGCTCCAGAGATTTCTCAGTTGTCGCACATGAGATATGGAATTCTCTTCCACCGGATGTTCATCTAAACTTATCTACCGCCTCCATCAAAAAAGAAGCAACATTTTTTCTCCAAAGTTTTTACCCAAAGACAACATATCTATGCTTATTGAAATGTAACCATACTAACTACTCTTAATGATGCTTAACCATCTTATTGCTAACTATTTATCAAGCTTATCACACTATTTACTTTCATTGCTGTCTTTGTCATTCACACATGTGTCTATTTTACCAGTCGAACAGATACCCTACCTCTCTTCATGTAAAGCACTCTGATACTCACTAGGGTCATGTTCACGCTATACAAAACTTTATAAAGAAAAAATAAAATAAAATTGTTGCACTCACTAAACATTGCAAATTCTGTGACTTCACTGATGAAGAAGCCATGAGTCTCAGAATAATCGACAGAGTTCTTTCAGAATTGTTTAGAAGACGCATGTTGAGAGACACACACAGTTTGGAGAACATGCTGATGGCTGTGAGAGCAGAAATAGGAGCAGACCAACAAGCTCCTGACATGGAAGCAGGAACAACTCACAATGAATCAGCCCTGACTGTGAAAATCAAGCACATGCAGAAAAGTGATGCATGTAAGTCAACATCTTTAAAGAAATCAAAACTATGCTTTCAATATGGATTTTCATTAAGATGGAGGGTAGCGGGGAATCCACCAAAAAGCATTGCATTCCCCTCTGTCCATTTCCGTGTTCTCACAGTTCATTTAGAGTGTAAAACAAGATTGGCATTCCCCTTGCCTCACTCTGCCATCTGAGACCTCCTCTAGGGAATCCTTGTGCCATGTTTAAATCCATCATTGCAGTTCCAGACCATCTTTCAAGCCAGCCATTGAAACCTTGGTATGAATGTACAGAAAAATTTTTGAAATATTCCAGAAGAACTACAAGCTCACTCCCAGTACAACGTAGCCGTATTATGGGAGTTTGTGTCATCTACCACCATTTTAGGTAATGGAATGGCCTGGTTTCTAGGATTCCATTACAGTTCATAATATGGCACTGTTTGTGAGTGGTAGTAAGTAGCATGTTGATTGATGTTTTGTTGTAGATAATTATGTGTGCTATAAGTTTGTAGATTGTAAATGGTCAACTAGTCAAAATATTTACACAAATATTAACTCATTTGACTTGGGTGTTACACAGCAGGTTTTTATGTATGTGAATTAATTGAAGGTACTGGATGTGTTGTTGATGAATACTGGTTTTCACCTGACAGTTTATCATGCCTTTGTTGGGTGGATGATGTTAGTTTTTTTAGATGCATACTGTTATTTGATGTTGTGTGTTGGTGATATGGGAGGATGCTGTTTTGGGCACACTGATATGAATTTAAGTGTGGAGCAGTGTAATTTTGGCTCCACCGTTTAAGTTTGACTTGGCTACATATATGCTTATGTATGGCCGTATATATTCGCATGACTTAACATTATTAATGTAATATAGTGCACTTGAACAGTTACAGAAAGTGCTTTCACTGTGTAATCTTGACATTTATATGAGTGTGCATATTAACATGTCCCTTACAGTACTGATGAATTGAAGTTTGCGTATATACCTGCAATTGTGTGGGTTGAATAATATTGTTAATTCTTATATATTCACACATTTATGTCAATAATACTTTGCATATATTTTATAACTGGAAATGTTTTCATTTGAATAATACTCTCTATCCATTTTGTAACCTTATATGTATCGGTAATTACACATTCAAAACATGTATTGCAGAAATGTTGTCGATATTTTTTTCAACTACCTAGCTTCATGGAAGTAAATTCACCAAAATGTTAGAGGTAGCGGAAGTGACATCATATGCACTTTAACCCACCCACAATGAAATCACAGGAAATTACATCATACAATATTAGGTGCATTACAGGAAGTGATGTGATATATCCTTTGACTGATGACATCATGCAAATTAAACCTGCTGAAGCAAATAAAATGCTAAAATCAGTACAAAATTAAACAATGAGTTCAATATACTATAAGCAGAACAACCAATTGCTAAACTAAGTATGACTGTTTCTATCATCAAGCAGATAAGTGCTTCAATCGTGTATTGTCAATATTTCTATGAATACAAAAAAAGTTTGCTTTAGTCCCATGTTGCATTGTGTAACTTACCTGTTTTGAACACCAGGTTCAACAATCAATTGATCACTTGACTCTTTGAACATTAGTCTATACTTTGCTAATTGGAAAGTAAATACAGGTCTGAGAATAAATGTGAATTACAATCCAAGTATTTCTGTTTATACAGCAAACATACTTTCACCATAATTGGAAATTAGTGGGAGAAAACCCACCTGTCCAGCAAGTTATGTTGTGCTATATATATGGTGCACATTGTGCCATTGATATGGCCTCAGAGCACCAATTGGCTTCGGTTCCTTTTCAACATGGTTTCTAGGATTTCATTGCAGTTCATAATATGGCACTGTTTGTGAGTGGTAGTAAGTAGCATGTTGTTTGATGTTTTGTTGTAGATAATTATGTGTGCTATAAGTTTGTAGATTGTAAATGGTCAACTAGTCAAAATATTTACACAAATATTAACTCATTTGACTTGGGTGTTACACAGCAGGTTTTTATGTATGTGAATTAATTGAAAGTACTGGATGTGTTGTTGATGAATACTGGTTTTCACCCGACAGTTTATCATGCCTTTGTTGGGTGGATGATGTTAGTTCTTTTTAGATGCATACTGTTATTTGATGTTGTGTGTTGGTGATATGGGAGGATGCTGTTTTGGGCACACTGATATGAATTTAAGTGTGGAGCAGTGTAATTTTGGCTCCACCGTTTAAGTTTGACTTGGCTACATATATGCTTATGTATGGCCTTATATATTCGCATGACTTAACATTATTAATATAATATAGTGCACTTGAACAGTTACAGAAAGTGCTTTCACTGTGTAATCTTGACATTTATATGAGTGTGCATATTAACATTTCCCTTACAGTACTGATGAATTGAAGTTTGCATATATACCTGCAATTGTGTGAGTTGAATAATATTGTCAATTCTTATATATTCACACATTTATGTCAAGAATACTTTGCATTTATTTTATAACTGGAAATGTTTTCATTTGAATAATACTCTATATCCATATGGTAACCTTATATGTATCGGTAATTACACATTCAAAACATGTATTGAGATGCTTGCCACACTAAATTGAATAAAGGCCTTAAGCATTTGAATTTCACATGGTTTTAACCTTCATCGTCAACGTTTGCTTCAGATAAAATATTTTCCTCTCTTCTGCAGGTGCAGTTGAGTGATCTAGTGAATTGAGAATGCACATTGTGTGATTGGTATAGTGGGCTTTCGGGAGGAGTACTTTTCGCAATTAACACCAGCAAAACAAAGCTAATGATAATAAGCCCAGCAAAACGCTTTAGAAGTGGCATCCCCCTTAGTGATACCCCACTTGACACCGTTGAGTCTGTTGACTATCTGGGAATCCTGGTCACCAACTGCATAAAGTGGAGTTCCCATTTGGCCAAGATGCTCCTCAGTCATAAACGGGTGTCTGGGGCCATTATAAGAGAACAACAACTCTCTGTAAGTAGGCCAGTGGCCCCGGCCCTCGCGGTTTACTATGGCAAAGCACTACCCTCGGCCCTATATGGGTCCGAATTATGGGGCTTCGAGAATACCATCAAACTTGTAAGATCTGAAAACAAGTTCCTTAGAGGCTTGGTTTCTCTTCCAACCTCTACCCCATTGAAGCCCCTATATCAGGATATGGGAAGACGCTCCATTAAGGACATTGCACGCCTCCGCCCCCTACTATTCTGGGCACGCATAAGAAGGACTCCTGAGCTGGCCAATTATGCTGCCACCCTCAGTGAACTAATAGCAGCAGATACAGGCAATAAGATCAAATGGATTTTTAAACTTAGACAGCTTTTATGAAATATAGGGTTTGGGGAGGCTTGGGTCAATCAGATTCCGCCATCCAAGCAGGATTTAAAAAGTGCTTACTGGAAATAGGTACAGGTAAAAGAGATGTGCAATCGCAACCTGGGGAATCTCACTGAGTGGTTCCTGGAACACAAACCTGTCCGAAAAACTTGAACCCTTTCTTGATTTCATTCAAACTCCCAGGGACAGGGCACTCTATATGAAGTTGAGAATTGGGACCCTTCAGTTAAATGAAACGACAGCAGCCTGGAACAGGAGCAATCCATCATCTGCTCTTTGTCCAGGCTGCGCAGCTCCCACTGAGTCTATCGCCCACTTCCTCTTCGCGTGCCCAGCATACAGGATGGCTAGAACTAAATAGCTTAAACCCGTTTGCAAAAAGCTTGGTTCCAAGAACTATCGGGTGGTACTAAGTATTTTAAAAACTGACACCTCCTCCCTCACCTTGGTCTGTGGCGTAGAACATTATTTGGGGTGTGAATGGCTAATAATATTAAAACTTTCAGTGAAAAGTAGCAGCCAGGTAGTGCCCACGTTTGTCTTTTGATGCATTGTTTTTATGGCTACCTAATAGCCTTTTAACAATCCTGTCGTACATATTTTTAACATGTTGTATAATGTTTAACGTGTCTCACTTATCATGTTGTATTGTATTATGATTCTTTTAAAAATATGAATTTAGGATATGCATGCTTTTATGATACATTTTGTTTTATTGAATAAAGTACATACTACCACTTTTGGCAGGGACAAGAAGCCTTAACAAACAAAGGGAGGACTACTGTTTATGTGGAATAGGGAGACAGGAGGAATCCAAGGATTTTCTAATGTGTGGACCAAAGAAAAGAAATGTCAAGTGTAGTTGACAAGTTTAAGTGTTTGAAGATGGAAAATAATGAGACATATGACATGGAATTCTCAAAGGCTCTATTGTGGTTATAATTGAGGATCACATTTTAGCTTTATTCAGATTCCCTTAAGACTCTGAGAGGTACAGACGTCTTGGCAATATCTCTGTTGTGTGGCCTCATTCTATAGAAACGTTCTTTCCCATTAGAGATCGTCTACAGAGATTCTGCTGTGCTGACACCTTTTTTTGCTTCCCTATCTCAAACAGAATTCTCCTGATCTCCAGTTTAGAATAGAGCTGAGTTCATTATATTCAAACAGAAAAACTGCAGTTTTAAAGATCCAAAAACAGCACAATTCTGGTTCTTACCACCTTGTTTCTCTTTTGTTCACTGGGATCTGTCAAGTACATAGAGGATTGGGCTACAAGAGGTAGGTGGCTGTCTTGGAGGCCTGCACACACCTTAAGGGATACTTCTTGTGGGGGGGCTGAGGGTTGCTTGGGAGGTAGGGGGCTATTCATGAAGGCCCTGGTTGATGGCCAGGGAGTGCAGTAATTGGCTTCTGAAGAAGAGAATCTCTTTAGATACAGACAGGCTCAATCCACACTTTGCTGGTCCTGGCTCACCCTGAAGGTAGGCCCAAATCTAAGCAACTTTAATACTGCTTTTCGTGTACTTCAACAAATTTCTTTTTCTAGCAAAAAACGAGTGTTACAAACAAAGTCTCATAAAAACGTTCTGCTTAGTCTCTGAGGCTGTAATTTGCCTTTTTATCTTTTAAAAGATCACAAAGGAAGGGGCCTAGGGGGCTGTCCCTATAAGCCTAAGCATAGCACAGGGAGAACTAGGACAGATTAGGACCAGTATTGGTGTGCTCTTCTGCATATTTAGATCACAGATCTCCACTAATTCTTGTTTATTATCAAATAATTTAGGTGTATTTGTATTACAATAACTTCTTTCCTAATCACCAATTTACAACATTAATTTCAATTATTTAATTGAAATGACTATTTTCTGAAGATGCCAACTCATTTTTTGCTGTACTATTGTTTCATCAGGGCAAACGCGTAATGAAATTACAGTTGGTACAAAAGATTCTGAGTGGGTTACATACAAAGCAATTGAGTATTCACAACTGAGCATCTTGTACATTCTGCTTGTGATTTGTTGTGTCTGTTCTAATCATTGACGAGTTTGAGATGTATCTTTAGTAACCATTCACTCATGAATAAAGTGCCATCATAAAATGAAAAAGTGTGCACTAGTGCCTTTTACAGCATGACCCATATCGTACAAGTAGCAAATAACATGCCAACAGGGGGCTCAGTGGGGCTGTCGTCCACACACATGCTGCATACCCCCTGCTCTGACTTTTTCTTACAAAGACATTGCCAGCTGCAGCCATCTATGCCCCCCGCATCAATTCAAAGATAAATACTTATATTTGTACTCACCGTATGCTTGTAAGCTGACGGCTACATCACAGGTTCTCTCGTAACCATTTTTGGGGCCTGGGTCAACAACTACATGTGGGGCCCCATTCTGATTCTGATCCCAGGAAATAAAGGCACACACTGTGACTGATGGTACATCATAATGCAAATTCATTCTGTAAATATGGTTTACAATTAGAAGAATTTGAAGACCACTTAAATACAGAGGAGTTCTGGAAAAATTACTCAATTGTTATATCATATCAGTCTTGTGACAATTGTGGAAAGTGGATAGGACATAAAAGCAGGCTTGTGTGCGGTCTGAGAAAACTCTCCAATTAATTTCAGGTAATTTTTGTTGTCAAATGGTACATCTGAAAACGCTAGGTTCTAGTGGCAATGGGAAAAATAAATAAATCTGTACAAAAAGTTATTAGTTCTTGCCAAGGGATTTATAGGAAAAATGTACATTTGAAAACACATACAGGTACATGCATCATTGAAATTTTTTGTGATTCTTTATTTGCGATTTTTAAGGAATCGCAAATAAGGAATCGCAAATAAGGAATCGCAAAACGGTATGCATTATGAAAATTGCGATTCATTAAGGAATCGGTAAAAATCGCAGTTAATATTGCGATTCCTTGTATTTGCGAACTCGAAAATTGCGAAATCGCAATTTGCGATTTCGCAAAATGTGAGGTCGCACATTGATGCATGTTGATGACATCAGAACCAGGAAATGTGCTGTCCAAGCCTCATTTTCATTGTTCAAGCCTCATTTCCATTGCTGAGGCTCAGGGGGAGGAGGGAGCTGGCTCTGGGAGCAGAGGAGAGTGAGAGGGAGAGAGACTGAGTACACCTGGAAAGAACACCAAAATGGAACCTGACAAACAAGCACAGGACAGCCAAAGTTCAAGGAAGAGAAAACTTAAATTCTCTGAAAAAGAATTAGAAACTCTAATTGAGGGATCTAGTGCACAGCAATGACAAGCTTTTTGGGAAAGCCTCACTGAAGGTACCTGAGCAGGAAAAAAGGGAAAATATGGATCAGGATCCAGAACCAAGTGAATGCCATTGGGGTGACCCACCGTTCAACAGATGAACTGAAAAAAAGATGGTACGATTTGCGCAGTCGTGCCAAGGCTTGCACTGCAGAACGTTTGAAGGAGGCACAGAAGACAGGAGGGGGCACACCACCAGACACAGGAATCACTCCCATGGAGGAATTGGTGGAGTCAACTATCCAGCCTGAAGCTGTTGTTGGAGTCACGCAGCTGGACACCTCCGGAGCTGCACACACATCTGAATGTAAGAGAAATGCATGTTTAAATTGCCCAAAGTACATAAGTCTGGATGTCTGCTGAGCACAGCATAAGCACACACTGTAAAGCTTGTACTACTATTACATTACTAAGGGAAGTGCATCATGGGAGTTGTAGTCAGGCCAAGTACTTACAATGACACACACACACAGACATGCCAAAAAAGGTTTGAAATAGTGTACCAGATGTCCAAAAGTAAATGAAATGTATTAATTGTGTACTGTGACTTAACCTCACAAGCATACATTGATGCAGTTTAACCTCACAGATGCAGAACGTAATGAGGCCGGGGACAGTGATGGTCTGGAAATGCACCACAGCAGCGCATCAGAACATGAGGACACACCAGCTCTGCCAACTACCCAGTCACGTGTGCCTCATTCACGGAGTTCACCTGTCCCAACACTAAGTCCCATGGCGTCCGATGATGAGGTCAGTGCTGCACCTGCAGTCAGTGTACGCCAAACATCCATCACAACACCCACACCAACACTGATCCGGAGACGCAATTGTAGATCGCAAAGGAGAAGACGCAGAGCACGCAGACCACAGCAGGTGGAGGCGACAAATCCAGTCTGGGGTGGCTTGGAGGGACAGATGCTCCGTTCACATCGCCTGCAGAGCAAGAACACTCGGTTAGTGAAGGAGGAAATTGCTAAGATGTCAGGCAACATTGCACTACTGGCCAGTAGTGTCCAGGACTCACAAAGGTCATGCACGAGGGGCATGCATCGCACAACAGACAGCACCGCCAACTGATGCAGCAACTCAAACATCAAGGAAAGACCAACAATAGGCTAGCCACAGCCACAACACTGCTGGCGCGTAGATCAGTGACTATGCAAACGGAAATCTGTCATTGGAGTGGAGATGTTGCCAAAGCACTACATGAAGTGACAAATGCCGTCGACATGATGAATGCATCTGGTAGTCGAGTGAACATGACTGCACTGGATGAAAGTAGCGAGTGTGCCTCAAGCCTGAGCAGTACAACAGTGCCTGTTGCAAGTGCAGCGAGATGCAATACTCGCAGCTCCACCCCATCCACTACCAACGAAAGGCAAGAAGATGCTGCGGCAGACAGATGTCTGGGTGTTGGAGGGAAAAAACGCTAGGCTCCCATCCAGACATTTGCCTTGAAATGGTGACTTAACCATTGACACGCTGTGACCTAATCACTGACTCTCAAGTACATTTCATTTTACTTTTGGACTTTTTTATTTTACTCCAATGTGTCTTGTGACATTAGTCACTTTGGCATTGCTTCAGTTCCCTGGTCACAATTCATTCACATAAAGTTTACTTTGCATTGCATTTAATGTGTTTGTGTCTTCATTACTCACCTCAGAAGTAATTCTGTGTAATCTCCAATCTGCGCCTGCGCCCTTCTGCTGTGCCTTGTTGGGCAGGGTGGTGTAGCACTGGTTGGTTTCCATCCTCCGAGTCACTGTCAGACGTCTCCATTTCCAAACCTCTCTTTGTCGCTATGTTGTGCAGCATGGCACATGCTGCCACTATCTTGCAGCATTTGACGGGACTGTATTTCATTGCGCCTCCGGTCTTATGGAGGCATCTAAATCGGCTCTTGAGCAGGCCAAATGTTCGCTCTATCATGTTCCGTGTAGAGATATGTGCTGCATTATATCTCCTTTGTGCGGCTGTGGATGGATTGAGATTGGTGTCAGCAGGTAATTTCGCAAGGCGTATGCGCTGTCACCTACATGTGAGGGATGAAAGGCTGTCAGTGGTTGTTTATGTTTAACATTTGTACAAGGAATGGAATGATGTATTGCACATATTTACCTAGCAAATGTCCCTCTCCAAACTCTCCCCTTGCTAGAAGGGTCTGAATGACACTTTGCCTGAAGATATACGAATCATGTGTACTGCCAGGAAATTGTGACACAATGTCCGTTATTATGTTCTTTGCGTTACACACAACCTGATTTTTCAGGGAATGATAACTTTTCCTATTGAGATACATATATTCATGAGCTGCAGGGGGACATATCGCCACATGGGTGCAATCAATACAACCCAGTACTTGGGGGAAGACAGCAATTTGATAAAACTCCTGCTTGGTCTTAGCTATTTCATGGGCTGTGGTAGGGAAACTTATGTGTGTGTGTATCCGGACCATCATTGCATCAAGGAAATCTGCCAATATTCGTGACATTGCACTTTGAGACACACCTCCTGCTACTTCAATCACTCCCTGAAACGTACCTCACGCCAGTAGATGTAGGCAACATAATACCTGGACATGCGTTGGAATTGCATTGGTCCTATGAGTCTGTCGTTGCAGGATGGGGTCCAATTCATGGATTAAATCAATTATCATTTGGCCATTCAGCCTATACTTATCATATATTTCGTCATCCTCCTGTCCAAGCAAAGTTATGCAGAGTCTGAAAATGCGCTCATTAATTTGCCTCCCTCTCTGTTGAGCAGCTTGCAGCCTTATCCTCCTCGCCATCAGGTACAGACCAGCCATTTTGAAAACTGGGACCTCATTGTGGGTGTGTTTATGTAAGTTTCTGTTGGTCTTCAGCTGTTTCTGATTTGCACTCATTTTCAACACCTGGTTGTGTCCCTTCTTAAATTGTGATAGCAAATTTGGGATTTGACAGAAAATCGCTAATTGCGATTTTTCATGCATATGTATTGCGATTCCTTATTTGCGATTCTTTGTTTGCGAATCGCAAACGAGAAATCGCAATGGTTTTCGCAGAATATTTTTCCGATTCCTTAATTTTGCGAAAATAAGGTTGATGCATTTCTACACTTCAAATTGCGATCACAATTGTGATATTTTTGCGATTCGCAATTTTACCGACTTCTAAAACGCTTGATGCATGTGTCTGATTGAAGCTATAAAACAATTTAAAACGACAAGGCTTAAAAACAACTTTACCAGATAGATAGGGAAATTCCACAATGAATTTTTTGAATATTCAGAGCTAAAACTACAATTAAAACCACATTAAGTTTGAGTCAGTGGTGAAAATAGACACGACTGCAACACAGATGTATTTGGTGGTGCTAGTCTCCCCAAAGGGATCAATCTCGAAATTTAGCAAAATAATTAATTTCAGCTGGTAATCAATGCAGCTTAATCAAACCTTAGGTGGCAACATTCAATCCAGTGCTAATATTTCACTGTTGTTTGCATTTCTTTTACATTTGTTCCTTTCACTGATATTCCAAGAGCTGTGCTTGTGTTTTTATTAAAACTCTGGAAGTAATAAGCTTAACTCATATATATATTACATGTCATTTGTATAACCCAGCAACAATGTTATTGCACTTCACCTCAGCCCTAAATGCCATTACATTGTTGTAATGTTTAACCCAAAAACTTTGCTTGACACTTCTTCTGATGGGGCCCATGAGCAGCTCTAGGTTTAGTGTGTTTCATATGTTTATTCCTGCAGCTTCTGGTGCTCACAGTCAGAGTGCTTTAAGACCACCTTAGTTCTCGACAAGGAGCCATGCTGTACAATAGGCTTCTAGAGGGACAAGCGTGGCCCTCATCCTTCTAGCCAGGAAGATGCAATGTTGGTGTGGACAATATGGGACTTGCCTTACCACATCTTTCATTAACCACTGGGCCTTACATGTTGGCACTGCCTCTTCCTACAACAGCACTTTGAGGATCTTCAACATAACTCTTTCCTGTATTGAATGCTTTTGTGAGGGCACAGGTGAAACCAGTGGCGGCACCTCTGCTATGGCGGAGGAGCGTTGCCCCACTCCTTTTAAGTAACCCTGGGCGAAGCACTACGCTACTCTCGCGGAGTTTACGAAGTTTTCGCAACTTCGCACTACCCGAGCTGCACGTAGCACAGTGCGAACAAGCGTAGTGCAGCGTAGCATAGTGCAGCGGTCATTTTTTGCTTGTTTTCGGTCCTGAATGTCATGTTCGCAACCGCGAGCAAGCAAAATGACATCCTGGCGAGATTCTCAACGCGAGGAGGTCAGGTTTCTCATTGTGAGTGGTTGCGCATGCTCGCGACCGCTCTCACTGAGAAACTACCTGTTCGTGTTGAGAAAGCTGCCGCTCAAGTAATAATCTACTCGAGCAGCAGAAAACTACAGCTTGCACTGTGCAAGATGCCGTTTTCAATGCTTGAACAGTGCTGGATGCTTGTCCGCACTGTGCAATCATTGAAAACGCATCTTGCACAGTGCGAACATGCTACTACGCAGCTCGCGTAGTGCTACGTGAAGCTCGCGTAGTGCGAAGTGCACTTCGCGTAGCTTCGCGTAGCGCTACTTTGCGAACTACGCCCACCCCTACTTTTAAGCAGTGCGAAGAAGAAGCATACATGATATTAACTTTAAGTTGTTATCATTTTAGCGTTCCTGCTGCTTTGCAGGCGGGCCGGTGCGTGGGGCTGCTCTGCTCCGTGGTTTGCCCACTCCTAAGTGCGCAATGACTGTTTGGTCGGCCCTCTCTGGCCACCCAAACCAGTCATGCACACTTTCCCCAGAACAAGCCCAGGCTCCCAGTCTCTAGTTGAGCGTCCAATCAGGACGCTCAAAACCAATCACAACACTGCATCGCAGTGTTGTGATTGATCAGGGGAGCCTGGGCGTCTATCGCAGCATTGTGATTGAACAGTGCGGCCTGGCTGTGCTTCCATCCGAGACAGAGAAGAGCAGGAGCAGAGATGAGGGACCGTCTCAAAGTTAAGGTTTTTTTTGTTTGATTTTTTTTAAAAATATGCGCAATCCCAGTGTGACCCCTCCCTATGCGACCCCTGTCTCGCCCCACCACCCGCGTGCTATGCCGGCCACTGCTGGGTGAAACTCACAAATGCAAGCTGTCTCTTTGGAAGATATTATTGTTCCACTACTAAGGTAGTGTGGATGGGAACAGCCTCTGTCTGTTGGTTAGAAGTACTTCTAATAAGGCCCGATTTAAGCTTAAGGGTCAATACAACTATGTACACATGACTTATTAACCCCATTTAACCTGAGCAAGATTTATCCTAGATACATCAAGTTGTCAAAGATGCCGCAAAATAGTGGAAAACTTTTTGCCCTTGAACTGGTACTATCCCATGAATGTTATCTATTGAGAGAAGTGGTGCACATATAACATAACATGTCATATCATAATATAAAGTAACATATAACATAACATAACGTGTATTTGTAAAGTGCACGTTCACCCAGGTGCATCTTGGCGCTGAATAACAGATGTTTATTGGTACCCAACTCAATGGTTCACACTCCAGAAGTACACGGGGGTGGGACATCCTTGTACCATTAGAAAACAATGCATGTTACGTCTGATCCCAAAAAAGCAAAATAGAAGGACTACCCTGAAATTGTAATTTGCATCCATCAATAGGCTTGTTGTTGCCCAAGTGGCGCATCAAGATACAATGGCTTCGCCACACCCACCCAAACATGGAAAACAGGAAAGGGATGTGCTGTTATGGCCAGCATTTGAGGAAACACATACAGGTAAAGTGAGAAGGGTTGAAACACTTGCATTAGATCTGGTTGATTGGGCAGAAATTGCTTCACAGGGCTACATCCCCACCTGATGCCAGACCACCGTGAAGAGTCATCATAATAGGAATATAGTGACAGTGGATCAATAATATATAAAATAAATGCTGATCAATACTGTCTGATGAATAAGTTATGTCAGTCAATGGAAAGTTCTATTGTTACACAGCACATTGATTATCATCACACACAACATGGAAACACTTTGCACAAGGTATCCATACAAAGACAACACCCTCCCAGCCACACATCCCACATGGTGTAGAATGCTACCAAGGTATGTACGCGCTTCAGTGCAATGTAATTATTTCAATACAATACAATGCACTGCTGTGTGAAAAGACTCATGCCCAGTTTTACCAATATTTGACACAACACAGAGCGTTGCTTCAAAGCGAGAGAAAAAAATGCACAATATCTACTAAAATATGGCACAATTTTCTTCCTCCAGACCTGGTGCACTTTTGACTTCCATGTGCCAAATCACACAACCTTAGCGTCATAGTGCAATGGCATGTGCATTCTCTAAAGCATAGGCTTTGTAATGGAAAGGGACCCTTTCAGTTAATTAACTATCTTTTAAAACTATTTCCATGTTTTATGTGTGCTACACAATGCCGCACATATGCAACGTGGGAAAAATAAGGTGAAATGTAAATCATTTTCCTCGTTAAGCCTGCCAGTAGGAGGCATACGTTTTGGAGCAAATTCTTCTCTACAAATGTTAGTAGACAGGGAGTTGTGTAAAAACCCATGGTTGACTGTGCATCGGAATACCCATGTAACACTCATGGAACAACCTGTGATGCAAAGTAGATCAAAGTAGCACATAGCACAACTTTGCGTTGCTTTGGGATGCTTTGCAATGCAAATTCTGGTTTGCTTTGGATAGCAAATCCCACCCCAACACCGTGAGCTGGGTTTGCTTCATAAAAGTGACACAAAGCCTGTGCAATGTGTTAACAGTGTACTATATTGACTTATTTAACCTATTGTAAAGTTAAATGTCACTAGTGGACTCTAGCACGTGCCATCACTAGAGTGAGAATGAGAAACATGACTGAAGCTTGCCACCACTAACCTTGCGATACAGGTTTAAACTGCAAATTGAACCTCTCTAAATAAGCCCTTTTGACAGACCTACACCCTTTTTCTAAATATTATTTAGTCACCCCTAACTTAGCCTTAATGTCCAATAAGGCCTGATGCATGGTAATCAAAAGTACGATATCTAAACGTTTATTGTAAAACATGTCCTTACAGTGACAAGTACCCAAAAGCTAGGTTCACTGTCGAAAGGAAAGCATTGCGTTTAAA